>NC_081423.1:39178306-40390806 GCF_949786415.1 Peromyscus eremicus | reverse complement strand
TCATTGTCTTCCTTTCTTGTTTACTTTGGGATGGAAACTTGGGCTGTTTGGTGGCTTAGGTGTGATCTGAAGTGTGCTGGTCCCTCCCGGGGAAGCACTTCCCACTCTCAGGAACTCTGCTCATTGCAATCATGACCTTTGGTTTACCTCTGACGGTTGTCAGTCATTGGGCAGCTAAGTAGACTGTAGCATATGGATCCCCAAAGGCAAGGGAGAGAGGCTGTGGATGCTGCTCTGCTGCCTGCAAAGGACTGTCATATTTATGATGTCCCTGATCCCACGTCGGGAGTTTAAATGTGGGCAAGCTTCCGGCTGGGAAAACAATTTCCATGAACTGATCTGGGAAAGGCACTCCAGTGTTCAGGGAGGCCCACTCCCTCCTTAGTCCCTCTCTCAAAAAGAACAAACAGTAAGAAAAAAAGAATAAGCAAAATATGAGTTACCTGAGTTTGAGCAACTAAACAAAGGCATCATCAGATGCCCTGGGTTTTCCTGAGGGAAGTGCTATGCTACTGGGCAAACAGACAGTTCAAGATCTTTCCTTCTTTCTCCCCTATTTCTCCAATTTAAGGGGATGTGGGTAGAAAGACCCACACAGGAGAAGGAGGGAACTGGAGAAAGCAGAGAGAGGATGTTGTGATGCCAGAGTCTACTGTGGGCAATGCAAGAACAGTTACACCCTGTGTTCATGGAGTCATGACCTCCAAAGCAGGCCAGACAAGGACTGGTCGAGATTGACCTTCCTGGGAGAGTCTCCAGCCTTCACATCGCGGCTGTCCCTCCTGCTGTAACGCTGCCCTAGCTGATGCCTTTGCTGGCCCAGCACCTTCAAATAAGCCATTGGTTTCCCCTTTCTGCAGCTGTAGACCATTTTTTCACAACATTAAAGACTGTGTTCTCTGTGCTGTGTATAGGTTTGAGAATTTCCTTTTCTTTTGTCAGATGAAGGAATTAACAAGTAGGAAAAATTAAATTCAGTGTAACCTGCATGTACATAAGACTGCTATTTGGTAAACTTGGTTATCTGGAGTAGAACAGTACAGGAAGGGAATTCGAGCATCTATCACATGCAGGGACACATAGATCACGATGAACAGTTGTTTTATGGAGGGTTTGCTGTGGTCTGGGCATCTGACAAAGCACGTGACCTGGTTCACTTTGTATTCACAGTCCTGCTTGGTTGTCAAGCTTTCCTGCCTGAGTTCTGCAAGCAGTCCATGCCTTGTCCAAGGTTCAGACTCAGCCCTGTGGAGTCACTGTGCTCCACTGCCTGTCAAAGATGGGGTGCTGTGCAACCTCTCCAGTGTCCAACAAACCCGCTTCAATACCTCTGAAGCTTCTGTTTAGAGCAGACTGCAGCAGCCACAGATCCCCAGTACCAGCAGAGCAAGCAGGGATGAGACCCCAGCAAAGGTACTTCAGCAGCACATTGTATCATAGGCCAGCTGTCTTTAATGGTTTAATAATCATTTAATAATCTACTGGACATTTCATCCAAGAGATGGGGAATACATGTGTTCAGCAGTGCTTGGAAACTTCTCAAAAGGTGATCACACCATAGGTCACAAAGCAAGTCTTAGCCGACACACACACACACACACACACACACACACACACACACACACACACACACGAGGGTCAAGATAAATTGTAGCATCTTGTCTCATCACTGTAGAATGAACTAGCAAGAGAATATTCAGAAACTACACCAAATGCTTAGAAACTGAACAGCACATTTGATCGAACAACAGATCACTGGAGAAATCATGGAGGAAATGATAAAATTGCTAAGAAACAAATGAGAGTGGTAACTCAACCTGGCAGATCCCTTGGGAACCAGACAAAGCAGTCCTAAGAGCAAGTTTCACAGCTGGAAGTGCTTGCAATAAGAAAACACGGAGATCTCAAATAAAAAGCAAAACCAACGATGCATCTCACGACTGTAGAAAAACATGAAGGCAACCCCAAACTGAGAAGACAGCAAGAAAGAGTAAAGATTAGGTAGGGAGTGATGAGGTGTGGGTGGGAGGGGATACATCATTGTATTTCTTCATTGTTCATTTCTTCATTGTAAAGGTTAACAAGATTACAACTCCCTAGCCAAACTAACTGAGAGGGAGAGGAAGGGAGGGAGAGGGGGAGAGAGGGAGAGGGAGAGAGAGAGAGAGAGAGAGAGAGAGAGAGAGAGAGAGAGAGAGAGAGAACAACAACAAAAACCAAATAAAATCAGAGGCCAAAAGGGAGTTGTTACTACAGAGAATACTATGAAAACATATTCCAAAGGCTAGAAAACCTAGATGAAATTTAAATTTCTAAATGCACATGACCTACCTAAAGCCAAAAGACATAAATAATTTAAAGCAAACTCATAATAAGCAGTGAGATTGAAGCAGTAATTAAAAGTTTTCCCACAAAGGCCAGTCCAGGACCAGATAGACTCACTGCCAAATTCAGTCAAAAAAGCAAACAAAAACCAATGACACGTATTTCTTAATTCATTTATCTGTTTCTTTTTGTGTGTGTACGCACATGTGTGCGTGGGTGTACATGTGCACACACCATGGCACACATGTGGAGACCAGAGGACAATTCGTGGGGGTCAGTTCTCTTTTTTCTGCCATGTGGGTTTTCAGGATCAAACTTGGGTCATCAGACTCGGCAGCAGGTACCTTTACCCACTGAACTGTGTCACCAGGCCCTGGATTCTAGGAAACTCTTAAGATCTAATATCAATATTTCTCAAACTGTCCCATAAAACAGAATGGCGAGGAACACTGCTAAACTCCTTCTACACAGCCAGCATTATCCTGATATTAAAATTAGGTGAAGACACATCAACAAACCAATGAAGAAAAAAAAAAAAAAAAGAAAAACTACAGACCAATTTCCACGATGAGCAATAGACACAAAAAGTTTCAACAAAAGACTTGCAAACACAAGTAAAAAACACATCGGGTAGATCAAGTAGGTTTCATCCCAGAGATGCAAAGTCCCTTTGACATTCACAGATCGATAAACATAATTCACTATATAAATAAGCTTGAGGTCTGAGATCACATGATCATCTTTATAGATGCAGAAAAGGCATTTGATAAATTTCAGCATGCCTTCATGATAAAAGTCCTGGTGAAATTAGGACCAGACAGGACATTTCTCAAAACAGTAAAGGTTATATATCGCAAACCTACAGCCAACATTATAGTTAATGGGAAAACAAACTAAAAACATCTTTTCTAAGATGTGGAATGAGACAAGGGTGGTCACTACTTCCACTCTTAATTAGTATAGTGTTTGAAGTCTTAGCCAAAGAAATAAGAGAAGAGAAAGATGGAAAAGACATAGAAACTGGAAAGGAAGAAGTAAAGTTGTCTCTGTTCACAGATGGCATGATCCTAGACTTGAGGTCTTGCCAGAACATTCTTAGATTTCATAAACATTTTCAGTAAGGTTGCAGGGCACAAAACCAACACACAAAAGTAGGAGCTCTCATATATATCAAATAATAAGCTCACTGAGAAATAAATTAGAAAATCATCTCATTTATTATAGTCTCCTCACAAATAAAGTACCTAGGAATAAACCTCACCAAGAATGCCCAAAGACCACTACTCCAATAAAAACTTTTAAACACTGAGAGAAGAAATTAAAGAAGGTATTAGGAGCTGCAGGAACTTCCATGCTCCTGGATTAGCAGAATTTACATTGCAAAAACGGCTATATTATCAAAAGTCATCTATAGATGTAACACAATTCCCATAGAAGTTTCAGTGACATCTTTTTTTTTCACAGAATTAGAAAAAAAATTCAAGAATTCATATGAAAACACAAAGACCATGTAGAGCCAAAGCAATCCTAAGCAGAAAGAACACTGCTGAAGGCATCACAATATTTGACCTCAAATTATCCTACAGAGCGACAGTGACAAAGGAAGCGTGGTGCTTGCATAAGAACAAGTATGCAGACCAATGTAAGAGAACAGGGGATAAACTCACACTGATATCACCACTTCATTTTTGACAGAGGATCAAAAGCACACACTGGGAAAAAAAAGCCCACTTAACAAAGGTACTGGCAAAACTAGATGTCCACATGCAGAAGAGTGAACTTAGACCCTCATCCCTCATCCTGAACAAAAATCAATTCTACAAAAATCAAAGACCTCCATTTAAAGCCTGGATTTTTGAAACCTCTGGAAGAAAATATGGGCAGGACATTCCAAGTTGTAGATACAGGCAAAGGCTTTCTGAGCAGACACCGGAAGCACAGGGATAGTCCTGAGAATTAACAAATAGGATGACACAAAATCCAAGAGCTTCTGCACGGCAAGAGGAACTGTTCACAGAGTGAACAGACAGTCTAAAGAATGGGAGAAAGTCATTAGTCAAGCTGGCTAAAGCTTGGACAGGGGATTGAAACCTAGAATTTACATACATAACTAAAAAAAACGAATCCCCCAACCCATGTCAACCAATAAATGAGCGATGGAGTGAAGAGCCTTCAAAAGAAGAAATGTACATGGTCAATTTTTTTCTTTTTAAATTTCAACACCCTTTAATCATCAGGGAAATGAAAATTCAACGCACTTTGAGAGTCTATCTTATTCCAAGCAGAATGTCTGAGATCAAGAAAACAAATAGCAATAAGTGGTGGAGGGGGAACCCTTACTTACTGTTGATGGAGGGGGAACTGGTACAGATATTATGGAAATCTGTGTGGATGTTTCTCAAAAACCTAAAAATAGAACTTTCGTATGGCCCAGATATAGGCACACATCCTAAGGACTCTGTATCACGTCACTGAGATGCTTCCTCATCCATGTTCACTACTGCTCTGTTCACAACAGTAAGGATACGGGGGCTGTCGAGATGTCCATCAATGAATGAATGGATAGTGAAAGTGTGGCACATACACACAATAGAATTTTACTCGGTTGCAAAGAAAAATAAAATTGGTAGGAAAATGGGTGGATTTGGAAAGTTTTGCATTAAGTTGAAGTGACATGGTAACTCTGGGGTTCTGGGCAGTACTCTATCCTCTAACTACTGGTGGTTCCTAGACATCTAGATTTTGTGGATGAGAAAAACAATAATCAAATGTGGATGTGAGAAAAAACAAACTAGGTGTAAATTAGATGCTAATTTTGCTAAGTAAAATGCTCAAAAGAGAACAATCACCATCTAGCACACCCCCTTGAGTGGGAGTATGGGCACTGGAGGACTTAGCACTGTCTCTCTGTCTGTCCTAGATCCCTGCAGCCTGCTGACAACTCTCTTTTGGGCAGGCAGTGGCAGGTCCTTGGCCTGATGTTTGGAGATGCTATATTGTACAAACAAGAATTAACTTAGACCACACCTTTAACTGACCACACCTGGGCTTCAGTTTTGTGTTTTTACCAGCCCCACCCAGGACCAACTGATGAAGACTTGGTGTGGGGGGGGTCTTTCCACCAAGCAGTCCTCATGGGTGTGCTTGTGTGTCACTCACTGAGACAGCACCCAGAGAACTGACTTTGGAGTCTAACGACAATGGCCATCATTATTTTCATTCAGAAGGGATTTGTGGGAGGGGAGATTAAACCTGGATTACAACTGGCTATCTTTTCATTATAAAAATTTTCCTGGTGTTACATTACAAGGGAAGAAATCGTGCAAGTCTTTTTACAAGGGAAATCCTGCTTGGCAAGAAAGTTTTCTTTTAAAGATTAAAAAAACCTAACTCTCTCTCTCTCTCTCACTCTCTCTCTCTCTCTCTCTCTCTCTCTCTCTCTCTCTCTCTCTCTCTCTCTCTCTCTCTGTGTGTGTGTGTGCCTATGTGTGTGTAGATATGTGTACATCAGTTGCCTACAGAGGCCAGAAGAGGGCATTGGGTCTCCTGGAGTTGGAGTCATAGGCAGTTGTGAGCTGCTCAACATGTTACTGGGGACTGAATGCAGGTCCTCTACAAGAGCAGCAAGTGCTCTTAACCACCGGACTATCTCTCCAGCTCCAGACCTTTTTAGTTATTTTAAAAAATCTCATGTGTGTGTGTTTGTATGCACACATTTGCATGTGAGTGCAAGTGGCTGCAGATGCCAGAGGCACTGGAGTGTGTGTGTGTGTGTGTGTGTGTGTGTGTGTGTGTAATCACACACTTGCATGTGAATACAGGTGGCTGCATATGCCAGAGGCATTGGAGTGTGTGTGTGTGTGTGTGTGTGTGTGTGTGTATGTAATCATACACTTGCATGTGAGTGCAGGTGACTGCAGAGGCATTGGATTCATCTGGAAGAAAGTTACCTTTTTAATAAAAGTCAGGTTAACAAAGACAAGAATTCTGTGAAAACGGTTTTGCTTCATGCACAATAGGTACATACTCTAGCACTGTGCGCCACTCTCAGCCCAGAAACTGGACATTTTTATTTATTTATTTATTTATTTATTTATTTATTTATTTATTTATTTATTTATAAAATCAAAGCCTATGTGAGGGGCACATCTGTAATCTGAGCATTCAGGAGGCCAAGGAGGAGACAGTGAGCTGGAAGCCAGCCTAGGCAACATAGTGAATTACAGACCAATCTGGGCTACACAGTGAAACCCTGTCTAAAACCCCAAGGCCCAAAAAAACAACAACCACAAAAACACAACAAACAAGCAAATACAAACTGAATTTCTAAGAGTGAAAAAGTCTGTGGAGATTTGGGATGCTCTGGTCAAATGAGCTCTCTTACAACTTTTTCCTGCTAGGCCTGTTTCCACCTGGCTGGCTGCCCACAGGAAACCCAGGCTTGGTGAGGTGGAGCGACCCACCCAGGAGACTCTTGCTGTTCCCTAGCAGACGGAGTCCCCTGTCAGTCCTAACTTCAGTCCCAGCTATCACTTGCTGCTACTTTCCCAAGACTGACGAGCTATACCATGGAAGAGTGTGAACGCAGAGCTGACGTACCCTAAAGGCCAAGTCCAAAGGCCTCAAGCGGCAGAGCCAAGACGTACATCCAAACCTCCCCGTCTCCGGGTCTGCTTTTGTATTACAGCAGCTGCCAGCTCAGAAAAATCAAAAGACCCAGTGAGTCCGAGATAAAGTTCTTGAGGAGCTTGCTATTTTGGGTGGATGTTAGAAGAAAGCAACATACAATTTGTGTATCAGCAGGAGAAAGCCGGGCTCTGGCAGGCAAATCACCGCCCGCCCAGTGCTGCTGTTCTCGCCTAGGTAAAGGCCATTCACTTCCCATGCTGCTCTTCTTGGGCCTTCTCACCTCACATTCTCACCTTCTCTTCTCTCTCTAATGTGTTGCTTTGCCATTTATGAGCTGCTCGGCCAGGCGCAGCGGCGGCAACAGCAGAGTTCTAAGGAGCATCAGTGCAAGTTTGTCTGTCTTTGTGATTCCACTGGTGTCCTGTGAGATTCAACAGCAAGGTGGGGCCACCCCTTCCTGTGGCTTTGAAGGTGGGGTGGGTGCTGGTACCTCTACTGTCTGCTGTTGCCAGTGTCTTCCCTGATGGCTTTAAGGATGGTATCTTAAGAAGGACAAAGATAGTGGCACTTGGCAGGTGGGCACCTCCATTAGCACAGTGGTGGGGGTGTGAAAAAAAAAGAGGAAGGCATTATGATCAAGGTTTGTACCTAAGTGTGGTTGCACAGAGCCCTTTGAGAACCTTTCTTAGGTTCAGATTGCAACCCGGAAACAGGGATGGCTGAGTCACAAGGCTAGGAGAAGATAGTGCTTGAATGCACACAGGGCGTTGCACATACATGAGCCGTGAGGTCCTTGTGGTTCCATCAGTCTAAAGTGAGCTGATTCATGGAGTGGAAAATCCAAAAGCTTATGGAATTTTAGGAGGTATACTTTTTAGGGGGTGGTGGGATTCAGTTTCATCATCATAGGCAAGCAGGGAGACATCAATGCATACTGGATGTACTTCTGCCCACTTGGAGGTATATGGCATGACATTAGCCAACAGGATGGCCCCCATCCCAGGGAGGCCTCTTGTACTCCGTAGATGCACAATGCAGAATGGAGATAAGAGTTCCCTATGAAATTCAGGGTAGAAGCAGAAATCTGTTTTTCTATTTCCACATTAATCAGGTAGCTCTAAATGTGTGTATGTGTGTGTGTGTGTGTGTGTGTGTGTGTGTGTGTGTGTGTGCACATGCACATGTATGTATGTGCACATTTTTAGAATCTATGCATTAAATGATCCAAGTCTTCTTTTTCTTTGCTGATTTTTGAGACAGGGTGTCTTGTAGGCCAGACTCCTTGAACTGGTTATGTAGACCATGCTGGCTGTGAATGGCTAATTCTCCAACCTCCTCCACTACCTGAGGCCTGAGATTATAGTCATGTGCTACAACACCAGTCAGTGATGTTAGTTGTCTGACCACTTTTCTTCACATGCCTATCTATGAGGAGACACTCTTGTCTAATGCTTGAGGAGACATTCTGGAAATGAGGTTGTTTGAGTTGGGAATCCAGCTTAGGGAACCTTGGGCCAATTCTGTCACCTCCCTGTGCCTTAATTTCTTGAAATGTTTGATGAAGATGGAGACAAATTTGTGTCCACAGTGCCACTGTGTGAGTAAGATGATGCACTCAGTATTTCTTACAAGTGCTTGGGTAGCTGTGCTTGATGAATGTTGAGACAATCATTAGGGCCACCGGGTGCTGAAGCAGGCCCTTGCCACACTATAGGCCTGGACTTCTGGGCCAGATACTGCTCTAGCATCCTAAGATGCTTTCTCTGTGCTCTCTGTGGTCTGCTCCAGGGTACCGATGCGAGAATGCTTCTCTCCTTAGGAAAACCTCCACCTCTATTCAAATGTGCTTGCAGTTGCATGTGCACGTGCACGCACACACACACACAAATGCACACACACACAGATACGCATGTGCGCGCATGCACACACACACATATACACGCACACAGACACACACAATGCATGCATACATGTGCAAAACACACACTCACAATCTCACACACATGCACACACACTCTCATGCACATACACTCACACACACTCACACAATACTCACATATACATACTCACACACACACTCACATACACATACTCACATGCACACACTCACGCACACTCTCACACTCACACACACTTACACATACACACTCACACATGCACACACACACACTTCACATATACTTCCTTTCTGCCCTCATCCTTTCCTTACTCCCTCCTCCTGTCCTTTTTCCCTTTCTCTTACTCTCCCTTTTTATCCACCCGCCCCCTTTTCTTCCTTTCTTCCTCCCTCTCCAGCCCTTTGGAGGAGGATGTGGACCAGACAGCCTCTCTGCCCAGAGCGCTTTGTCTCTGATCAGACCTGACCTGGGTCACTGAGTTCATGAGGTTACCATGACAACGCGTATCCCTGGCTACCCATCAGGAGGCAAAGACCAATTGAAAGGGACTGCCATTTCCCTGGGACATACTGTATTTATCCTCAGCAGCAGGGCCCTGCACTGGCATCAAACTACAGGAAGAGTGGCTGATACTTGAAGTGTGGGAGGGAGGGAGAAATGAATATTAGTGTCTTAGTTTTTCAGCATGTTCCCTGTGGGGGAGGACCACAGATTGTTCTCGGGGAGCGACATTTTATTTCAAATGCAGCCAGTGTGTGCAGCGGAGAGGGAGGTGGGCTAGGCTCCTGCAGATTTTGGACACGGTGGGTTTTACAGAGAAGGAACAAATTATTTAGACTTAAAGTGACTTTCTGATAGGTCCAATGAGAAGAGGGGGTAGAAAACATTAAGAAGTGTCTTCTGTGACAGGCCTTTTGTAGTATTTTATCAATTTGTTGAAGAAACTTCATGAAATTATTATTCTAGTTTTTTAGAAATTATTTTCCATGTGTGCATGAGGTGTGTGCGTGCATGCGGTGTGTGTGTGTGTGTGTGTGTGTGTGTGTGTGTGTGTGTGTGTGTGTTGATGAAGGACAACTTTATGGAGTTGGGTCTCTCCTTCCACCTTTACATGGGTTCTGGGAATTGAACTTAGTCACCAGGATCGTGGGGCAAGGCTCTTTAGCCACAGAGCCACCTTGCTGGCCCAATTCTAGTTTTCTCGGTAAGAAAGAGGAGCCTTGTAAAGCTATGGTGAGCTGGCAAGTTCAGACAGCTGGCGGAGTCACAGCCCTGAGCTGAGTTATGTGCCTCCAGGGCTGGTGACTACTGTGTCACTCTGTCTAGATTCCCTGACAGCGTTGCTACTGCATGCCACCCATCCCCCTGCTTGGCCTCTACCGCTGGCCCATCTTTCTCCCTAAACTTTTTTTAGCCCTTATTTGCAGAATGGAATCCCTGGAGAGTCATTCAGACTCTGTGTTCCACACTGTGAACCTTCAGAACCAGATCATTGGATGAAACCTAGAAGTGAGGGTGTGGGAAGAGACGTTTCTCTCGAAACCAGCTCTCCTGGGCATCCTAGTAGACCCCGAAATCGGGGGCTGAGTCTTTAGAGGAATAGCTCAGACACCACATGGATTGCTTACTTATTGTTTTCTCGATTGTTTCCAGGGTCAATGCTGACAGGGGGAAGAAAACTTCCTACAGCCTTCCGTAGCACTAAGATCAGCCTCAGGCAAAGAAATAGTGTTGGAGGAAGGACCACAGAGCTGCCCCATCGTCCCCACGTGTGTTCAGCTCACACATCTTTGACGTGTGGCCCTCCCTTCCTTCCTTTATTTACCCAGATGTCACTATAGACAGTTCTTGGAAGTCGTGTGAAGGGAGAAAAGCATACCCTATGGGAACTCCAGTGAGACAGAAATGTTGGTGAGCAATACTGAGAGTCTCATGTTTGAAAAGAAAAAGCAGACAGGCACAGGGTCCAGTCAATTTGGGAAGATGCCTGGCAGCCTTTGTCATCCTGGCTGGTGAGCTAGGAAGCTGGCACCCCTCAAAGGTATGCTTTTCACGACCTTTCAGGTATTTCAGAGCAAAACTGAGTGATTCTGTTTGGGAATCCTGTCCTTGGCAGCATCGGTTGGTACCTGTTCAGTTTTTGGTCAATAACACCAACTTCTACTAAAACCAGCTTCTTCCCAAACTACTTAGCTTTTAAGTAAAGACTGAAATGAGCACAGAGCCAGAACTCCCCACCCTGTCCCCATCCCATCATACACTGTGACCAAGTTCACTGCCTCCTTCCAAGATGACCAGAACAGCTGTGCCAGTGATTTCTCTATCTGTCATCCTCTTTTCCCACCTACTCACATTACAAGCCACCTCCAGGTAATGTTTAGAATCAAGGTCCCTCCTTGTCTTTGGATTGCTCTTCTGACCCCTGCTTAACTACAGAGGCAGCTGCCCCCACAGACCATATAACTCATGGCTCCTCCATCCTGGCATATCTTCCAGTTCACAGGAAGATGGCTCTAGCCATTCCTGACAAGCTCCATGCTTGCCATCATCCGAATCTGCCCTCTTATCCTCCACCCTTCTCTCTCATAGTTATTCAAGGCTTCTGTCCAATGTCACTTGGCAAATCTTGTTTCTTAGACATAGCCTCTCCTCCCTCTGAGGGTCTTTGACTATCTTATACCACCAACAAAACAATAAGTTTTTTCTGTTCATGATCTCTTCTGGAGACTGCATCACTTAGAGACTGGGGTTATTTCTCTCTCACCATGCAGGGCTGTGCACAGTGCTGCGTGTGGGGTGGGCATCAGAAGTGAAGCTATGAAATGGAATAGCCCAAGGAGTAGATCTCAGACCTTCCTAAATGTTTGCCGTTAGTGGGGGTGTTGTGGGGGAGCTGCATTGTGCTCCTGTGTCCCCTTGGCCCAAACGTCTGGCACAGACAAGATATGACAGAACACGGAGATGTCACAATCACAGAGACCACGGAAGCCCCCACACACCCACAGTCAGTTAAAGACCAGACTAGGACCAATGTCCTGGTTAGGGTATAACTCTTAGCAAATCCATTAAACTCCTGGCAGATGATGGTTCACAAAGGAGGGCCGTTAGCTAAGAATTCAACAGAGGCTGATCTGTTCTACATTCTCGCTTGGGTTTGTAAATACAGGCCATGCACCTTGACCTAGGAGACTTGAACATATTGTCTCTGACTAAAGGGACTATACATCTCAGCGAGGAGGCTGCATTTTAGCCAGGCACTTCCTTTTAGTTGGCGCCAAAAGACCCATAGATTATAATTAGTGGATTTACTAATTGCCTTTCCCATAGAGACTGGCATTGGCCTGTCCATCTTTATTCACAACCTGAGGGCTTCAGAAACATAACTCAGCCCCTCACCCAAGCCCAAACATGCAGAGACAGCCAGCAAACAGCATCTGTTTCAAAGGAATGCCACTTGTCCAAACGGAAAGCCAAGCACTGAGCCATCTCGCTTCATCAAGGTATTTGTTTCCCGAGTAGGGAGAGAAATGCTATTCTGTCATTAAAAGTCTTTTAACACGCTGTGGGACCATGATCTGACTTCTGCTAGGCAGAGCTGACAGGTGTCAGAGCTTGGGTCTTAGGTCCTTCCTTCCTTCCTTCCTTCCTTCCTTCCTTCCTTCCTTCCTTCCTTCCTTCCTTCCTTCCTTCCTTCCTTCATTCTTTTCTTTCTTCTTCTGTCTTCCTATCTCCCTCCCTCTGTCCTTCCTTCCCTCCTTCTCTTCCTTCTTCTCTCTTTCTCTCATTTTTGTTTAACATGTACCTGCTTGGGTGGGTGTTTTCACATGAACACACACATGTGGAGGTCAGAGGTCAACATTGGGTGCCTTCCTGTGTTGCTCTCTGCCTTGTTTCTTGAGATAGTGTCTCTCACTGAACCTGGAGCTTGCTGATTTGGCTAGACAGACTGGTTGGCAGTGAGCTACAGGGATCCTCCTGTCTCTGCTTCCCTAGCCTTGGGAATTATAGGCACATGCTATGTAGTGTTTACCTGGGTTCTGAGACTCGAACTTGGGTCCTCAAGTTCATGTGAGAAACACTTTACCGAATGAGCTACATCCATATCTCTTAGACACCAGTTTTCTGATCTTAGGAGGCAGAAATTCACAATCCATCTGGGAGCAATGTAGGGAAGATTGGAAGGAATGTTCACTAGTGTGTGGAGGTATGGTGTTGACAGAACAAACGGAGGGTTGCTGGGAAGGTGGCATCTGTAGAACACCTGCCTGGATGGGCTGTCGCTGTTCTGCCTTTGTTGAAATCGGGGGAATCTTGTAACCGTGTCCTGAGCATACAGAATCACATTTCTATAGCATCAGCGTTTAACACTTTCCAGCCTTGCGAGTGACTTCACAGGTTTTGAAAAAGTGCAATGTTTCAGAGGACAAGAGCTGCTCCTTTGCTCTCCCTGGTTTCCACTTGTCCTACAGAATGGTTTCCTGGGATCGAGTCATTGGATGTAAAGTAGCTGGAGCAGAAACATGCACCTCTAGGGTTTGGTTCAAAGCGACTCATTCATATTTAAACCATCTTGGTGAAGCAGCCCTTCTCGCCTCAGGTGTGTGAGGCACAGATATAGTGGAAACTGGCCAGAGTGTGTACGTGTATAGTCTTAGATGCTAAAAAAAGGGATCCTTTCCTTTTTTGCATATGTGTGTGGTATGTGTGCACGTGTGTATGTGAGTTTGGTGGGGAGACAGAAACATATTCAGGTGTGTGTGTGTGCATGTGTATGCATAGGCCTGAAGTTGCTGTCAGGTGTCCTCCTCAATAGTTCCCACTTTATTTACTGAGGCAAGGTCTGGCTGAACCTGGGCCTAGTCGATCTTAGCTCGTCTAGGTAGTCAGTTTGTCCCCACTGCTGCCTAAGTGTTGGGATGACAGGTGGCTCCAGCACTGGTGTGACTTTTGTGTGGGCTTGTGGGATCTGAACTCCATCACTCAGGTTTACACTCAAGCACTTAATTTGGTGAGCCAGCCCTCAACATCGATCCCTTCTAACACAGATGAGACGCAGAATCCCTTCTGTAGAGAGCATGGGGATTTCCTAAGCAGAAATACTGGGCCCTCTTCCAGCAACTTTACTCTTGTGTTGGTGGGTCAGGGGTCACATGATCCATGGCTACTGTCAAGCACTACAGAGAAAGGAGGATGGAGAGAGGGTGGGGGAGATGCAACCCTGCAGTTGGAATTCCTGATAGGAAGGTGGGTCATCAGTGTTCTGTAACTGAAGATGGATGAATTTACTATTTTCTATTTTTATTTGTGTGGATGAATGTGTGCCCATGTGTGATATAGCAATGTATAATATAGAAATGATAGGATAAAAGGGTAGATTATTGAATCCACTTCAATCCAAAAAAACAACTATTAATCTTACATATTTTACATTAGTATGGATTTGGTTTATTGATACAAATTTGAAGTTAATTTTGTTATACTGCATATATATTTCTATTCTTGTTTAATGTATTATGTTTATGTAGCTCATTTAAAATTCTAATATATAATTAAGAAATACAGATTAATAGTCATCTATGATAATCAAATTTATAGTCATGTTAGTTAAGTTTTCTAGGTATACATATATTTCAATTAGGTATGTAATCTTTAAACACTTCAAAGACCCACAGAATTTAAAGTGTTTTAAAATAGACTTTTCTGGACAGTGAGACACATCTGCTCCTGACAGCACCAATTTACTTTATAGAGGAAGATGGGCATCTAAGACACTCCATAAGGAGTTTATCTACTTATTGGCAAAACTGCCCATTTGGGCAAGAAACTGCTCTTGCCTGGACTGCTTGAAAGTACGTTGTATAAGCTGGACATGCAGGACCCATAGGAAAGTGACCATTGAACTTTGCCAAAACAAGGTGAGGTGGCCCTTCAGGTTCCTGCTTCACAGAGAAGACTGCCAGACATTCTGTAGGACACAGAAAGAAGTGATGAACTTTTCCAATAGGTGAGACAATCCTTCAGATTTCTTGCTTCACTAAAAAGTCTGCCAGAGACTCTAGGCCTGTAGGCTGAAGATGGATGCCTGAACATTGCAGAGGAACTTTGGATCCAGGCAGCCAGATGTCTCTGTCATTTCTAGAATTTTGGAAGTTGCTGACAATGCATTTCCTGTTTACTTAGGTAATATTATATCCTTCTGGGGTCTTTGATGGAGTTGAAGACTAGATAGTTATAATTATAGTTTTCCTTAGTCATGATAAAAGATGAGCTAGATATAAAACTTTAGACTCACAAAAGGATAGATGATAGAATATTTTCTTTAATTTTGCCAAATACAAATAGACTAGATATTGTAACTGTAATTCTTGCTTGATAACTGTTTTGTTACGTGTAATTTTACTGTTAAAATTAAAACCTTCCTTTTTGATTAGACAGAAAAAGGGAAGTGGTGTGGGATGTCTTTCTGTATGCTGTGAATATGTGTTGCTCCCATTGGTTAATAAATAAAGCTGCATTGACTTATGGCAGGGCAGGATGGAGCCAGGTGGGATATCCAAGAGAGATAGAGAGAGAAAAAAGGTGGAGTCAGGGCAGACATTGCAAGCTGCCACTAGGAGAAGCAAGATGTGAGAGAACAGGTAATGCCACAAAGCCACGTGGCAAAATATAGATTTATAGAAGCCTGAGCCATTAGGCCATAAAGTTTGTAATTAATATAAGCCTCTGTGTGTTTACTTGGGACTAAGTGGCTGTGGGACTGGGCGGGACACAGGAATACTGGCTACACATGTGAAATTGTGCCGTGTATGATCTGACATCTTCTGGACTCTGCAACCAGATCATTTGGGTTTCGCTTTCCCTTTCTCCTTCTCAAATCATAACTGCCTTGTCTTTTTACAGAAATGTAAACCAAAGAGATAGACTTTTCTTTACTGCAGATTTAGATTCCCGGGGTTGACCCCAGGAAGAGTCTTCGAGTATGGAAAATGCACCAAGGCTATTCATAGCAAAGGGGCCCCTCATCATCTTCTCCTGTCACAGTGCCCAGTGGTGGCTCTGGACTCCAAACACTTCATTTTTTTCCTGAGTTGATGGTTATCATTTTGCCTTTGAATACACACACACACACACACACACACACACACACACACACACACACACTGGCTTCAGTCTAGCAGCTGCCTTTGACAGAACTGTCTGTCAGTCATCCACCCTGGAACTGCTTTTGAATAAGTCGCAGCCCTGAGCGCTGAGTCAGATGGCTTGTCCTCATGCCCACCTGCTGTTGTTTTCTTGAAACTGGACCTTTGTAACATGGGGCTAATGGCAGCCCATAGGGATGACAGGAGATAATGTTCATACTACAGCCAGTGGCTGTTATGATAGGAGGAGGGCATTTCAATGCAGAATAACCAAATTCTAGGTTCCTGTCACTGAAACTCCCAATGCTTTTCAGGTTGTTTCCTTATTCCAAGTGCATGCGGCAGAGGAGGAGCAGCATTAGCACTCTGTTGAGGGACAGACCACAGCTCCTCTATGTGCCTTGTTGTCAGCTGATGGCCTTGACCACAAAGCCTCCAGACAACCACTGGCTTTCCTTTAACCTGTGACATCTGATTCTGTACGCTGCGTCCCTCTCGGCTGATGGTCTGTAAGGTCCCGAAATAAAAGTCATTTCCCCGACAAACACTACTGTCTGGATCTTGTTTAAAATCTGCCTAAACGTATACAAAGAGTCTTGTGAGTTCTTCAGGGTGGTGGTGCCTGATTGGTGAATACCAGGCCATGAGATTTCTCTCCACTAAGGTTGTAGTCAGTGGTGTTTAAATCCCCGCTGACATCTTTGTTGTCTGAACTCCTGGAGAATTACCAAAAACTCTTTAAAGCATTTTCATTGATGTTTGAAATAAAGACTAAAATCTTTCACAAAACCTTCTCTAACCTTACATCTCAAGCTCAGCCCCATCTCTTCCCTCTTCTCTTCCCTTTTCTTCATCCCTGTGTTACGGTTTCTTCCTTCAGTGTCTTTCAGCAGGTTGTTCTTTATCTGTAACTTTAACATTCTGCCTGTCTGCTTGTCTGTCTGTCTGTCTGTCTGTCTCTGTGTCTCTGTGTGTGCGCGCATACATGTGAGTACAGATGCCCACTGAGACCATCAGATCCTGTGAAGCTGGAGTTACAGGTGGTTGTGAGCTGCGTGGTATTGGTGCTGGGAACTGAACTCTTGTCTTCTTCGAGAACAGCCAGTGCTCTCAACTGCTGAGCCATCAGTCCAACTCCCAGACTACTCCCCATCCTCTTGCTTTGCCTCGTTCATTCCTTGAATGTGCAACCTCATTTTGAAGACAGCAGCCTTGGAGGCATCTCCCTACCCAGGCTCTACCCATCCCCTAGACCTGGCTGGGTCTTTCTGCCTAGCTGTGTTGAAGGTCTTCTCCTTGACCTCAGTGTCCTGTCATTTTGATGTATTCAGCCGTTGATTTTTTAAAATCTGTCTTCATAGACATTTGATATTTGAATCTGAGTTGGTGTTTACCATATATTCTAGAAAAATCATTCAAAATCTAACCTATATTTAACGTCTGCACTTGGAAATCATTGCAGATCAGTTCTTCTTTTTCTGACATTCTCTCTTTGCTCTGGTTCCCACTTTTCTGTACTACCCTGAAGAATTTTCTCTAATTGCCCTTCCCCATAACAGAACATGAATTCTCCCTTCAATTTTAGCTAGCTTACTATTTACCACGGACTCAGATTTTATACAGACGGACATACCATTTCTGTAAACTGTAATTCAGACTTTATCAAGTGTGCCTGATCTTTAATGAGAGTTTCTTTCAGAATGTCTCTGACTGATGTCTTGCTAGTATTGCTGACTCTGGAGTACGTGGGATGTTGTGTAATTTGCAGCTCTGTCCTGCTTAGGGTAGTCCCAGAATCATTAGCTTCTGCTTCTTCACTTTGGTTTTGATTTTTTTTTCCCCCATTTTGGCCCTGGAGAGTTCCTAACTTGCATTTAAAAGGCTGGTTGATGCATCCTATCCAGCATACCCACACATCTTACAGTGACAATTTTGTTGTATCTTGTTACTGGAAATAGATGTCCTCGAGGGCCCCTTTTGTAGACTGTCCTAGTACCTTTCATGATTATTATTAAAACATTAAGCAATTAGGAGCTGCTGAACGCCTACCTCCTCTTGCGATCATGTAGTTACATGGGAAGGGTGCCTTGTTCGGAACAGTGGTGCCAGCTGCTACGCCAGTGCCCGGGATAATGACGGAGCTCAGTGTCGTTTCCATGAATGAATGAATGAAGCAAGGCAGAGTGGCCATGGCTGTCCTGTCAAGCAGTCCCTCTCCATCCCTTCCTTTACTGCCTTTATTAACCCATCTTGTTCTTCCTAAGAGGGTATCCTTTCCTCAAACATGTTTACTCCTTCTGTAGTCAGTAATTTCTCACTGGTGATTTGAGGCTATGTTTTCCACAACACTTTATGTAGTTTTTCCACTCCCTGATCTTTCTTTTTTTTAAGATAGGGTCTGTCTGTGTAGCTCTGGCTGGTCTGGAACTTGATATGTCAAACAGGTTGGCCTTGAACTCAGAGAAATCCTCCTGCCTCTGTCTCTTGAATGCTGGGATTAAAAGTGTGCACCACCATGCTCAACTTGAGTTTATTCCATTTTTACTCACTACCTTCTTGATCTCAGAAGGACTGGGGTGTGAATTGTTTCTGAGCAGGTAAGGAAACCTAGGGGTCATTTGATAAAATGTCTTCCCTTCTGCAGGATAGTAGCAAATTCTAGAATTAACTCTGCTTTAGCCCATCTGATAGCAAGCATGTAGGACTTTGCCCCTAGCTATTTAGAATGAATAGCAAAGGTCCTTTATGTGAACATAATATTGACTTTGCCTCTATGCTGATCAACCCACTCTTGCTAAAGAAGCCTATGTCAAGGCAGACACATGGGCTGTGTTAACTTGGACCTGTTCATTAGGAGGCACTTTGATTTGAACATTTCTCAAGGCTCAGATGGCTGGGCTTTTCATTTGGACAACGTGTTTCTCCTTCTTTTCAGAGCCACTTTCCAAACCATTTCCTGTCAGAGTCCATATGGCTGGAGAGCCCCGCTCATGGCTGAGTTGGATGCAGGGTTTCTAGTAAGGGATAGAGTGTCACAGATCACAGGATGGAAGCATAGGGGTTACCAACATCTAACACTGAAGGAGTGAGGTGGACAGTGAGGCACGGGGAAGGACACACAGGCAGCAATATCAAAGCAAGCTGAGGCTCCCCCCCCAGGTCAGTTTCCAACCTCAGGGCTGAAGGTCACAGGTGGCTGGAATCTTCCAGGCCCACAGGCATTTCAGAAGATCTCTTCTTGGAGGCTCCTATTATGCATGGGGGCCTGTGGTAGATGCAGCGGCTTCGTTCCTGTGATGGGGAGAGCAGAGGGAGCACGAAGGAGGCAGATCTGGGTACTTACCTCAGGGCGGACCCCTTGGGTGTTGCAATGCCGTAGCCCTTGGAATCCAAGTTACCTCCCACTTTCATGGTGTCGCAGGGCTTTCGCTGCTCAATGTACTCATTCATGGTGGACTCCAGGAGGTAGGCGTATTTGCCTTTAGATTTTCTCACTCTGATCATGCCCTCCTCTGTGGTCCGAACAAACACAGATGGTTCTGCAGACTTCATGTATGTCCACATCTTCTCAAACACGGCGATTTTAGACCTCTGGCAGGGGACAGGAACAAAGCCGGGGTTAAGCAATGGCGGTGTGCTTGAGCTGGGGTCGGCACACGCTTCAGTGAAGAGCTGTGTGGAGCTTGATCACAGATTCATGAGCCAGATCAGCTTAGGAAGAAACAAATTATGAGTGATTACAAAATAAGAGCCTCTAATTAGTACCAGTAGGTTCCAAGGTACAAATATCTTGTAAATATAGAATGAACAGAGTATCTCAGAGTCGTTTAATTACTTCTGAGCAATTATATTCCTTCCAAATAGGGGAAAGATAGGCAACTAGTTCCCTGTCTGTCTTTGACTTTTTTTTTTTTTCGAGACAGGATTTCTCTGTGTAGGTTTGGTGCTTGTCCTGGATCTTGCTCTGTAAGACCAGGCTGGCCTCAAACTCACAGAGATCTGCCTGGCTCTACCTCCTGAGTGCTGGGATTAAAGGTGTGTGTCACCACCTCCAGGCCCCCTGTCTATCTTTGAAAGACATGTCGGAACCTGTCTATAGTTCAAAAGGGGTGCATGTATACTGCTCCAAAGCAGAGGGCTGAATGACAGCAGGATTTGACTTCACTAAATACTGTCAAAACTAAAAAATTTAAAAAAAAAACAAACAATAGCAACAACAGCAAAAACCTTTCTTGCCCATGCCAAGTTCTAGTCATTTCCTATAAGACCCGCCCTCCAAACATCAGTTGTCTGATAAAAGCATAGCATGTGTGATGGTTGAAATGAGAACTGCCCCTCAAAGGCTCTCGTATTTGAATACTAGGTCACAGTTGTTGGTGGTGTTTGGGAAGGTATAGAAGGTGTGGTCTTGCCAGAGGAAGTGTATCACTGGGAATGGGCTTTGAGGGCTTAAAAGTCTCCCAATACACCCAACCCAGTTCACTTTCTCTGCTTGGTGTGTGGAGTTGAGGATGTGAGCTCTCAGCTTCCTTTCTGCTCTGGCCACCACATCAGCTTGCTGCCATGCCTCCCCACCCTGATGAACTTTTCTCCCTCTAGAACTGTAAGCCCAGATAAACTCTTCCTTCTGTAAGCTGCCTGGGTCACGGTACTTCATCACAGTGACAGAAAAGTCATGAATGCAGCATGAGACACAATACTTTCATCACCTTACATTTGAAAAGCCTCCAAACTAGGGCTAGGGAGCTGGCTCAGTTGGTGAACTGCTCGCTTTGCAAGCTTGAGTCGGAGTTTATATCCCTCATACCCACATTGAGAAAAAGTTGCCCTGTATGGCAGGCCACGCCTGTAATCCCAGTCCTGGGAAGGCAAAGACCGGAGGTTTCCTGAGGCTTGCTGGCCAGCTGGTCAGTCTTGCTAGGTTAAATCATGGCACTCCAGGTTTGGTGAGAGACCCTGTCTCAAAAATGAAGATGGAAAATAATTGAGGAAGACAGCCAATGTTGAGCTCTGGCCTCTGTGAGCATGTGCAGGTATGTCTTCATGTACCTACATGCACACATTCACACACACACACACACACACACACACACACACACACACACAGACACACACACACACACACTCCAATTTTCATAAACCATTTCTTCGTCTCTGAAATCAGCTATGGCCTTTTTTTTTTCCATTGGGGGTTTTGGCTGGATTGTTTAATCCAGGAGTATAGCTGCATCCTTCTCTTTCCAAAGACGGGAGTAAGTCCTATGTCCTCAGAGACACTCAGCCCCCAGGACAGCAGTCCTCGGCCTCTAGTGGACACTTGAACCAATACTGTAAAAATGCAGACACTCTGCAGTAAACCTAGAGTTTTTGATCTGGTAGAATTCTCCCAAGAGTCCTGATCTATGAGGCTCAGCATTTGTCAGTGAGGCCTGATTTCCCTGGAGGTCACGAGTTTCAGGGTCACTTAGTGTATGGTCTGGCTACTCTGTGGAGATTACTAGCCATCATTTCTTGGGAACTGGGCTCAAGTCTATAGAAGCTACTGAGGCAGGGAGATGTCTTCTCTGTGTCCTTCTCAGAGTCTAACTGAGGCTCTTGTCAGGGAGCATGGTTCAGGACTGCAGACCAGCTCTCTCATCTCACAATCTTACAAGCTTTTATTTATTTATTTTTGCCAGGGGGGAGGGAGTATTTTTCCCAAGGACATTTTAGGGGTATTGGAATATGGCTTTTGATTTTTCTTTTCTGATGTGTATGTGTTTTTCGGGGGTAGAGGATGTATTTATCTGTCCCTATCATGTAGAGCCAGAGGTCAACATCTGTGCCTTTCTCTGTTGCTCTCCACCACATCTTCTGAGACAGTTTGTCATTAAACCTGGAACTCACCAGTTGGTTAGACCGGCTGCCTAGAAGACCCCAGGATCTTCCCACCTCGATCTCCCAGGCACTGGGGTTACAAACTGGTGTTGCCACAGGTTTTTACCTGGTGCTGGGATCTGATCTCAGATTCTCAAGCTTGTGCAGTGAGCACCTAACCCACTAATCTATATTTCCAGTCCTAAGACTTTGGAAACGGACAAGTGTTAGCTGCATACAAAGGCCTTAAAATAAAGAAAAAGACAGTTACTGGAGAAGTTATATAACCTGTATATCAGTTACTACATAGATCACATTTAATTAATATAGGATCATTACTATACATGCAACATTGCTTTTGTCTGTATGAAGCATTAGGTTTATTTTCTTGATGTCAAGAACATCAGATAAACAACTGTCACTTTGGCTAACTGATCTGTAAAATATTTAGGACCCAGAAAAATCCTAAGTTTTGAGTTAAAATTGTTGGAAATAGTTACTTGTAATTTCAAGGAGGCATGTGACATGGATTTAATTTGTGATGGTCCCTCATTAGACAAACTATTTCACTTGTTCCATAGAGAGATTTGGAGAGAACACTGGACTGGGCCAGAGGAGCCTGGATTCTGCTCTTGCTTTTATTTCTAAGTCTTGGTCTGTTCTCTGGAACACTCTTCTTTGGGCCTCTGTTTCCTCCTTTTATTTCATGGTAATTTTAAAACGTCTTGCTGGCTTGAAATATCTGATTCTGCCATGAGAGCAACAGTGTCAGTGAGGGAGAGAGGAGAGCAAGGGGACGGGCAGTATCCACACCCAGTCAGCATGGCATGTCTAGGGGACCCAGTACTCTCTTACCGGGAACAGTGAAACACACACATTCAGTCAGGACCAGACACAGAACCAACCACACACACAGCAGGGTGATTGGAAGAGGCAATTTGACCTGACAGGATGGGCACAGCAGGCAACAACTGTGGACAGGCAGAACTGAGAAACCCTGGGGCAGCAATATGCAAAAAATTACCACATCCTCTCAGCCATACCCCCAAACCCAGGCTGTGCTCACAGGTGCTCAGGGACCACCAGGACAATCTAATCTCCAGGAACTCAAGTGGGGTATGAATGGCAGAGAAGCCTGGCAATGTGCCAGGCTATCTGTTCCTGACTGTCCTGCGTAGCTCCCATCACCTTTCACACATCTTAATTAAACTGTCTGTGGAGAATTCAGAGACTCTGGATGAGGTTGCCATGGGGACTGGAAGCTGGGTTCTTTTGAGATGGGGTGAGGAGTTTCGTGTTTCCCTTTCTCTTCTTTCTGGGTGGCAGGAGTGGAAGGTGACGTCTTCCTATCCACCAAAGTCTGGGTCAGTCACGGACATGCCAGGGCTCACAGGACATCTCTTAGCAGTGTGCTTTTGTAGGTATAGAAACTAGGGCCCATGATGTAGCAAATGAGAACTCTGCTATGGCGTCACACATGGAGGAAACTCCTGGACTTCTGGTGGCACATCTGTGCTTTTTCTCTCTATCAACCAACTTCCTCCTTCATTATATCTTGCCAGCCACAGGAGCTTGGGTAAGTAATGTAACCTTTCTGAGACTCACTGTTCCTCTTTGAACAGCGGTGATAACAGTTCCCATGGATAGTGTTGCCATGGAGACAAAACACAAACACAGGTAGATGCTAGCCCAGTGCTTGAGATGAAGAAAGCACTTAGATGATAAGATGACTAGAAGTATTTGTGTCTTTTTTTCAGGGTTACTTTAGTGTTGGGATGCTCCATGCGTGGTTTGCTTGGCCCCTTGTTGACAACAGTCAGAGAGCACTTTGACAAGGCCCTTCAAGGTCTTGAGACCCCTGCTTCTCCACCTGTTCTATCTGCCCTCGACACAAAGGCCTCATCATGTCCACCGGTCTTCGTGTGTTCTCCCGGTTCTGGCACTGTCCAACAGCTCTCTTCTCTCAGTGCTGCCTTCCTCCAATAGATCGTCTTATTCATCAAGGAGACAGCTTTTGTGGTGAGACAGCCAGAGATGGAGGCAGGGACGAAGGAATCCCTTTTGTAAGCTCTCAGGCTTCTGCACTCAAGGAAATCACATTGTCTATATGAACTGACAGTCAGCTCAGAGAGCACAGAGGCTCTACAATACACCCTACCTGATGAGTGAGTACAGGCTTTAAAATCCAAAGAAGCTGACTCCTCAGCCCATCAGCCAGCCCTTGTTCCTTTTATTTCCTCCTCTGAACTTGGCGGAGCCCCACCTCTAGGCTTTCTGGAGCCTGAGCATGGTGACTGGATCCACCAACAGATCAGACTTCCCCATTCAGATTAATGGACCAGATTCGTCTCAACTGGATGATTAATTTACATACAGCCTTCTTCCCATGGTAGGAAAGCCTCCAACCTGGAATGCTGCTTAGCAGCTCATGCAGGGAACTGTTTTTCTACCTCCCGATAAACCCCACTTGCTTTCTCTTCTCATTCCATTTTGTCTTTCATTCTTTGCAATCACGGCACCCTGAACTCAGAAGCCACTAGCTGGGGATGACTTTGGTGGACACTGTAAATGAGAACTCCTAGAAAGAAGCAGTGTCTGCAGAAGTTGGTAGACGGACTAGAACTTCGGCGATGTGGAGACATGGAAATGCTGCAGGTCCAGAGCCTAGTTACAATTCATGTTGGTCTAGCTTTATTTAGCCTATTAGATAGCCATTCTTGGTCCCTCGTTTGTGGGAGACCTAACATCTTGTCACTAAGGAGCAAAGGTGGACCGAACATTCTAACAGATACATTCTCTTTGGAATAAACCGTAGGATTAAGGGTGTCATCACGTAACATGGAAGACCTGCAGCAGAGGTTTCTCTGCTTTGCTGGCACTGTCTACTTAGTGTTTCCACCAACGTATTGAAAAGCACCTTGACTTAAGAGTTTTTTTGTTCTGTTACTACAAAAACGTCCATGTTGGGGCACGGAATTTGGAGTGACCTAAGTATGTGTGTCTAGGCCATGATAACTCATATTTGATTCCAGAGTAAACTATCTCTTATTCCCTTTGAGGTAAGAGATGTGTTTTTGTGTCTACGCCATCAAGTTTCTGACCCTAATCCTTATGCATGAAGTCCACCAAGGGTCAAGAAAGCCTCCCTTGATTCCAGAAAACCCACAGCAGGAGGGAAAGCTACAAGTTTCAGGTGTGAGCCTTGTTCACACACTTCCTAAGTCATTCCGCACTAAACCACGGACCCAGAACAGGGATGGGATAGTGTTGCAGCACAGACTAGAATATGGTTGGAGTCTCAATCAACTCTGGGGCTTTGAAGCTCTTACAGGTACAGAATTCCACTTCTCAGGGGTCTTTAGACAGCTGAGGAATGTTCCAAGAATTAGGTTTCGTCTTGGGGCTGATCTGGCCATGGCCACCAGCAGCAGCTCTTTCCTCAGAGCTGCTGTAGGGAAAAAGGCAAGCACTCCCAGAACCTGCCTGGTGTCTGGTTCCGGGAGAATAGCAGGCACCCTAATTCTTACTTCTCCAAAAGAGCTCAGGCTACCTCCAAGACACTGGGGGGGTTAGAGGTGGCATATTCCTCACCTGTAAGAGAGATATACCTTACCCAAATAGACCCCTCTCCACCTCCTCCCCAGCTCCTCTCCACTTCCTCCTCAGCTCCTCTCCACCTCCTCCCCAGCTCCTCCCCAGCTCCTCTCCACATCCCAATTTCCTCCCCAATGTCCCACCTCCTCTAAGTCATACATTAACAAGAGTTCTTCCTCCCTCCCTTGAAACTCAAGACACCCTCCCTTGCCACCTGGGAATCAGAGGCAGCCTGACAACAAGCATAAGACCTCCTTTTTCTGAGACCTATGAGAAGAGACCAAGGTTCTGTCTCAGGGACCTGGACTCTCTCCAGACCCCCTATCACGTTGTCTGTCTATGGCATTAATAGTTCTTCGAATGAATCTCTTACCCAAAAGGACCGTCCCCCTCAGTGGTCCTCTTGAGCCCCAAGCCCAAGAGTTTTCACAGAGGTTCTGGGATTTGCATGGTTACAGTTACCTTGCTGCCTGTAATTATCTATCTATCTATCTATCTATCTATCTATCTATCTATCTATCTATCTATCTATCTATTTTGTGTTGCTTGGGAAGCAATGCAGAGCCTCCCATGTCCTTCCACCACAGAGCCACCTCCACCAGCCCCTACACACTTTAATGAGAAGGGAAGCCACCCTCACCAGCCCCTACACTCTTTAATGAGAAGGGAAGTGTAATGAAGTGATTCCCTTCTGAGAAGGCACCTCGGGATCAGGGATGCTCTCACCCTGAAGAACTCCTTCGTGGAGCCTGCTTCCAATGTCCCATAAGCAATTTCGGTCTGCTTTGCCAGGTCCTCTGCGCTCTCGATGGGAGACACCATCCTCTCCACGGTCAGGAAGGCGGCCAGGTTGGCTGTGTATGAGGAGATGATGATCAAAGTGAAGAACCACCAGACGCCGCCCACGATGCGTCCAGACAGAGACCTGCAGGCCAAGGGGGAGGGGGTCAGAGGCATGGACATCAATTACAGAAGGCTCCAGAGAGGAGCAGGGAGCCAGCCGCGTTCTGTCAGTGGAGCAGTCAAACCCGACTGCACCCTCTGCTCTGTATGGGAGAAGTGAGAATCCAAATGTTAGGGAGATGTCATGCTTCCTTTCTCATCATAATAAGGAGTTGTGGGGTTTCTGCTCCTTGGGTGATAATGTACACAGGGATATCTTCACACTTGCTTTACATGGACAGACACATCAAGACATGTAAGCAATGACACAAATGTGTCAGCAGCTGTTCATAAGTTTCTTAGACATGTGTAAACACCCCCTAAATGTGGTCATACCTACCAGGAATACTGGTACAAATGCAGCCCTATAAATGCAACTTCCCATGGACACACACACTTGATGGGCCTGGGAATGAATGGCAGTCATCCCATCTTCTTGTCATTGTCCCAGGGTTGTCATAGGAGGAGGGAAAGGAAGACTATATTGGATATATACATAGAATACAAGTAATCATGCTTCAGTTATGGTGGGGAAAGTCACTACAGAAGTTAGGCAGTCCCTCCACCCACCAACACAGAGATGGATTAAAAAGTGGTTAAGCTCAATGTGACAGTACACACCTGTGATCCCAGCACTGTGGAGGTAGAGGTAGGAGGATCAGGAGTTCAAGGTTCTCTTGGCCACTCAGTGAGTTCAAAGCCAATTTGGGCTACAGGAGAGCCTTTCTAAGAAAACAAACAACAAACCAAAAAGGAAAGAAAGGGGCTAACATAGGAGATGAAGTTTCCTTGCTATTCCTATGGTCCCTCTCTTGTGCCCCAAATAATGAAGAGAAAGATGACTAGCAAGAGAGCCACAGTGACTCTCTGATTCTCTCGGGGGCCTCCCAGTCCAGGGCTTCCCAATGACCCCACAGGGTGGTGTGGATGCTCCTCAGGTGATGTTGGAACCCTCCCAGGAGGAATGGAGACACTGTCAAGTAGATGCATGGGCCTTATCAGACAATGGGAACAAGGGGTTTCACGAAATGCAGATGTCCCCGGGAATTTCATACTGGGAAGGGAAAGACTGGGATCCCAGTGCCAGCCAGAGGAGGAGCTGGTCTGCCAGGAACAAATTTCCCACAGTTCTGACAATGTCAGAGAGACTGGAGCTGAGACTATGATGGATGGGGTCACATTTTCACCAGGCCTGCTTAGCTAGAAAACTTCTGACCTTCTGTTTAAACTTAAATACCATGTTAAGATTCTAAGGTGGGGCTTTAGGGGAATGATCACACCTCTTAAAGACAGACTTCAAGGGAATGACCACAGCTCTTTGTCCCTACTCACAACATGACCACACTGAACAAATCTCTTTCTCTGCTTTTCACTTTGGCTTGTTCATTTAATTGGCATATTGAGGATGGGTGATGGAGTCTGGCTGGTTAGGGCTACCAGAGCCCAGATTCTGACTCCAGTCACTTTGTTTGATTCTTCAGGAGTATGATAGTTTTATTATTGATTGCCAGCTTGGCAGGATCCAAGGAGACAGGCATCTGGAAATGTCAATGAGGGAGTTTCTAGACTGGGTTAATTGAAGTGGAAGACCCATCCTGAATGTGGCTGGCACCATTCCATGGGCTGGGGTCCTGGACGTAACGAATTGGAAAAAGGGAGCTGAGCACCAGCCTTCATCTGTTTCCTGACTGTGGATGAGATGTGAGCAGCTGCCTCACATTCCTGCCTCTGTGCCTTTCCTTTCATGATGGACTTTCTGTGTGAGCCCAAGCAAAGCTTCCTTAAGCTGCCTTGGCCACAAGAAGAAGAAGAGTAAGTAACAAAGGGATGATGTAGAGGTCAGGAGAGTAGATTCTGGGCAAAGCACATGGAGTCCTGTCTTCTCTCACTGTGTGCACAGCTTTGGACAAGCCCATCAGTCTCTTTGTCTGTATCTTCATAACACACTGTAAGGATGTGGCTTATCTGGAGGACATTCTCCGGAAGTGAAAAGGCAAGCAGAAGCATGGTAGGTAGTCTAGTGCCTGGCACACAGTGAGCACTTCCGGGTGGAGTTAGAAGCACTTCCGGGTAGAGGACTACCCAGGGTAGATCAGGGGTGTGGAGCCTATGTCAGGGCCCTTCCGGAAAGCCTGTTCTGAGGCTAAGGAGGAGATGGAAAGTTATCAGCAGCCATCAGTTTTTGATCCAGCAGCTTCACCCCCACATCATCTCCAACAAGAAGACAGATGTAGACTGCCTCCTTTCTTTAAAAGCATGTCCTGTCATCCCCATGAGGAAGGGGACAGAAGGAGCACTTTCTGGGGCCCTTCATTTAACCAAGCTTAAGAGGTCATGGGGTATGACCTATTTTCTTTTGTCTTTGATTTCAAACAGCTATTTTTGCAAAGGTTTGGGAAAGAGAGCTTTGAGGTTCTGGCTCTGAAATGCAGGGGGAACAATGTCCATCTTGCCTCATTTCTGATCTGAGGTCGGTCTACAAAGAGACGCCCAGAGTGAGGTGACGGGCTCTGGCAAAACTCAACAGTTTCACTGACGAAGCAGCTGCATCCAAGATGTGTGTCTCCATGGACCAGTCACAGCACCTCATCAGCTACAAGTCACTCCTCTGGCACAGCTGGTGTGACTAATTTTAACCATCCCAGCTGCTGGTCATTGTTGTAGCTCTCTAGCTAAGAATGGCCTAGGGGTAAGAGCTGGGGGTTGGATAACGGCTCCAAGGGCATCCCATGTCTCTGCAGGCCACTACATGGGTCTATTCCTCAGGGCTCTGATTCACAGAACAATGCATGTTTCCATTTGGGTCGATCATACAAGTGTAGCATAGCCACAGTTTGTAAAGTGATGGATGAACACTAATAGATTCACTCACTCCTTCATTTACTTTGTAGTTTATTTGTTGCATTAGCTTGCCTTTCTGTTGTGAGAAACAAACACCATGACTCAAAGTAACCCGGGGAGGTAGTACATGCCACTGGGGAGGTAGTACATGCCACCCCACTCGGCTTCTTCTTTGAGTTCTGGAGGTCAGATTTCGGCAGTAATGCTTGGGTGCATGCACTTTACCAAATGAGCTCTTTCTGTAACCTCATAGATCCTAGCCCACAAGGATCTTGGAAAACTATAAACAGGTTCACGATACTCCTTGCCCCCATTTAAAGCCAGTCACAGTTAGAAAATTCAATCTAAATATTTTACCAAGGCTCGTGAGACATCTCCTGATTGACCCAGCTCTAATAGCTTCCAGTGAGCAAATTCTTCCACCACGTTCTGTCCCAGCCTCCTTGGTCTTTGTAGTTTTGAGACCACAACACAATCTTTCTCACTGTGGTGGTTTGTGTGAGAATGGATCCCATAGGTTCATGTACTTTAATGCTTGGTTCCCAGTTAGTATAAGAGTTTGGGAAGGATGGGGAGGTATGGCCTTAACGGAGTAGGCATGTCACTCAGAGTGAGCTTTGAGGTTTCAAATGCCCACACCATTCCCACTTAGTGCTCCCCTCCCCCTACTCTCTCTCTCTCTCTTTTTTCCTCTAGGCTTCATGCTTGTATCTCAAGGTGTGAGATCTCAGCTACTGCTCAGCACCATGCCTGCCTACTGCCATGCTCCCCGCCATAATGGTCATGGACTCTAACCCAACCCCCATATTAAATGCTTTCTTTTATAAGTTGACTGGCACATGATGTCTACTCACAGCAATAGAACAGTAACTAAGACACTTACTTGGGGACATTTGCAGGTGCCCTGCTACCAGGGACTTACTTCCTTGAAATTGCGCCCAACCTGCCTCTGTAGACCCTTCCCTTGAGGTTTCTAATGTCCCCTGCTTTCACACACCCTTGTGAAGTAGTACTGTTTCAGCCCCCCACTCCTTCTTTGGCATACATTTTTCGTTGTAGTGCTTCTTAGAGTTGAAATAACATGTCTATAGTACATAGACAGGGTTGCTGACTCTGTGGCCGTCTGTCTCCCTATAGTTGTGTGTACAGGTCTTGTCAATGTCACTCCTTGCTCTGTCCCCAGCATGCAGCTTACTGCCTGGCAGAGAGTGTATTGTGGGCAGGTGAACAATAACACATTTTCTCAGGACTGACTATACAGCATAGCATGCTGGGAAATATCTAAGAGATTTCATCTCCAGAGAACTGATTTAATAGATGAGGCAGGACACACACACACACACACACACAAACACAAAGAGAGAGAGAGAGAGAGAGAGAGAGAGAGAGAGAGAGAGAGAGAGAGAGCCCTTTAGCCCTTTGGTACATGCTAGGGTGAAGGGTACAAGTGTCACTCATCAAGTACTAAGAAATTCGGGGTGGGGAAGATTATGGTCTACTAGAAAAAATCTGGGAAGGCATCAGGGAAGAGGTGTCACCTGACTGGGCCAGGGAGGCAGGCTGGTTGTCTTAGGTTTCTATTGCTGTGATAAAATATCATGACCAAAAGCAATGTAGAAAGGAAAGGGTTTATTTTATTTTATACTTCCTGATCATAGTCTAGCATCCAGGGAAGTCAGGGCAGGAACCTGGAGGCAGGAGCCGATGCAGAGGCCATGGAGGAGGATGCTGCTTACTGGCATGCTTGGCCTGCTTTCTTAAATAAATCAGAACCACCAGCTCAGAGGTGGCCCCGCCCACAGTGAGCTGAGCCCTCCCACATCCACCGTCAATCAAGACAACGCACCACAGGCCAGCCTGGTGTTTGCTCAATTGAGAGTCCCTCTTCCAAAATGATTCTAGCTTGTATCGAGTTGACATTTAAAACTAGCCAGCACACTGGCTGTGAACATTCTGCAAAGGAGAAGCATTTCCTGGAGTGGGAGCAACCAGTGGAGGCAGGAAAGGCTTGTGAACAAGTGGCCATTGCAGTTTCCACCTGCCACAGGGTGCTCCCAGTGCCATGTTCTAGGGGAGGCCCCATCTGAGCTGTGTAGGGCATTTGTTTCTATTTCTTCAATCTCCATCCTCATCCCGGCGGGCCGGTAGGAACATGGCATTCGCTGTACTGGGAAACCGAGGTTGATAGAGATGAAATACTTTAAGTTATGAAGACAGCGATAGGACTTACATGGGAACCCAAGATCTGACTTCAGGGGTGTGACTTCACCTGTGTTGAAGTTAGACTCTGCTGAAAGCCACCCCCATCCTTTCAGGGCTGACTGCGGGGCCCTGAGTATCCGTCACCCCACAGTTCCTAGAAGGGAGTATTTGGCATCACACTGCTGTTAAAATGAGACTTCTTCCATGCATAATTTTGGCTTTACATACATAGAAGGATATCTTTTATAGCTGCTGCTGGACAGCTCATAATAACAAAGCATATGGTTTTTCTGCATGTTGAGTGGCCCACCCCAAGCTCCCACAGGCTGGTTCACCAGCTGGTTATCAGAGTCCAGGCGGGACTCAGCAGGCCAGGTGTGAGCCTGTTTCTCATCTATGGCCCAAATATCTGGCGTTTGAACTCTTTAGGGTTGGGGACATATTTGAATACAGCGTGCTGCGGACTTTTTAAAAACAGTCCCTAACTCCTGAACAAACAGGAGGTAAATGAACAAGGCACACTTCTGCTTTAATTAACGTGTGGTTATCTTCAGCACAGGATGCATATTAGCAGTAGCTATTTCACTTAAAATAATCGATGGAAAACATCCCGTTTGTCAGGTACCATTTTACCCCAGCCTGCTCCCTGTACTCTTAGCCCCTCCCTCTCACTTCTCCCCTGCTGAGCAGTAGAATAACCAGCCCGGGCAGGAGCAGTCTTCCCTTCTCAGCTCTCCTGGAACCCTATTCATGTCTTCAAAGGGACACAGCCTGTCTGAGCCTGTAAGATAGTTAAGTGGGAGTTTGGAAGCTGTGTGGACCACCTGCTGTCCTGCCCTGTAGGAAATTACGGGCAAGTCATTTCACATTTCTGAACCTTGTTTAAACTGCCGGTGAAAGGGGGGTTGTATTGGGAGCCCCTAAAGGGCTTGTAAGGATGAGCTGCAGGCACAAGGCAGGGTACCTGGGCCCGAGGAGACACCTAGAGGTGGTGTCTTTGCTGGTACCCTAAATGAAAGATGGCACAGAATTAAGTTTAACAAAGGATGTTAAGTGAACAGTGCAAGTCATTTATTGATTAATTTTTGTCTTCTTTTTTATTTTTGAGACAGGATCTCAGGTAGCCCAGGCTAGCCTCCTACTCACATTATAGACCAGACTAACCTTGAACTCCCCAGCTTCTTGTTGGGATGCCTCCCATATTTTGGGATCTCGTACCACCACCACAGGATAGAAAGTTAATTATAAAGGAGAGTATAGTATTATTATACAGCCTCATTTGAAAAACTACTTTTCAGGGAATTGTAGTGGATGCCTGTAGTCCCTAGTGTTTGGGAGGCTGAGGCAGGAGGATTGCTGAAGTTTACGAGTTCTAGGCTATAGTGTGCTATGCTGATCCGTGTCTGCATTGACCTTGACATCAATACTGTGACCTCCTGGAAGGTAGAGACCACTAGGTAGCCTAAGGAGGGGTGAAGCTGGCTCAGGTCTGAAACAGGGTAGGTCATAACTCCCATGCTCATGCGCAGTGGGACAGAGCCCATGGATAGCCACTGCATTCCAGCCTGGGCAACACAAAAGTAAAGTAAAAGCCTAAGTCAGGGAGTGTCTGAATAGGAACACTAAGCCTAGGAGTTTCATACATGTGTCTGGGCCAGGAGCTTCATTTAAAAATGATTGATTTTTCAAAAATGATTTGCGTCTGTTTATATGCCCTGTGCATGCAGGTGCCTGAGGAGGCCAGAAGAGGGGATCAGATCTCTGGGAACTGGAGCGTCAAGTAGATGTGAATTGCCCGGTGTGGATACTGGGAACTGAACTCAGGTCCTCTGTAAGAGCAACAAGTGCTCTTGATGGCTGAGCCATTTCTCCAGACCCTGTAAGCTTATTTTTATTCATTTGCCCACAATTTCTTGTTTTTCTAAGTGAACACTGGCAATTCGGTGACATGTACAAAGTCAAACACAGTAGTCAAAAGTTTGGCGTGTAGGATCATAGATCTGGGTTCAAATCCCAGCTTCACCCTCTCTAGCTGTGTGAGCCCAAGTGTCTAACCTCAGCCTCATGTGTGGAATGAGCATGACAGATTCAGGTCAACCATTAAATAATGTATTTTTAAACTCATTAACAGGGTGACAGGAGTCTGGAACAGTGAAGGAAAACCATCCAATGAAAGGCTCTTCTAATGGGTTATATTAAGGATGACAGCTTGTGACAGTTAGTGTCAATTGCCAACTTGATACAATTTGGATTCACCTTAGAAGGGCATCTCAATGAGGGATTGTTTAGATTGACTTGAGCTCTAGCCATTCCACGGAAGAATTTTCTTGAGGGGGTGAATTGATATGGCAAGACCTGCCCACCAAGGGCGGCATCGTTGTCTAGGCAGGGGCACCCTGGGCAGTAAAGCCAGCTAAGCAGCAACTTGCAATCCTTGCTCTCTGCTTCCTAACAATGGATGCAATGCAACCAGGTGTCTCCAGCACCTGCTACTGTGGCTTTTCTGCACTGAGGCATTGTATCTTGTGGCTGTGAGCTAGGACGAACCGTTCTTTCTGGAAGCTGCTTTGTCAGGATAGTTTATCTCAGCAACCGGAAAAGAAACAAAGGCAGAGCCCAAGGTGGGGGAATAGTCTAGGAGTATGATTAGCTTGTGAGCATCTGTTTTAGACGGAGAACACAGCCTGGAGGAACCTGGGTCCCAAGGCAGGAGGAGGCATCGTGTGAAGTGATGAGCTCCACAGAGCTTGTCTGGAAAGGGAGCAGGGTCTAGATCAATCAGAGCCCTCAGCTCAGGTTGTGGACCCTGCTGAGAGGTTCCTCTTCCTGAAGCCTGCCTGCCTGGTGCCTCCATATGCTCTTCTAATTTCTTGGAAACTCTTGCACCGGTCAGCCCCTTCCTATCATCTCAGCTTTACTTTGTGACCATACCCAAAACCATTAAGGGATTTTAGATTCCTTCATCATCCTCTGTAACCCCATACAGTCCCAATATCTGTTGAAAGAACAGGAAGCTTCACATGCAATTTGTCCCTCTTTCCCGAGCTATCTATAGAAGAAAAGAAGTAAGTGCCTGGTCTATGACTCAATAAACTTCATTGCAAAGCTTTAGAAGACTATTTTGGAAGAAGTGATAATTCAAGACACATCTACAATTCTCACATGGTTATAAAATCATGTTCCTTCAGATATCTTTGCAAAGTGATTGTCGGAGAACAAATGACGTATGACACAAAGTTAAGATAATAACGTTTGTTTCTTTAAATGCATTGTAAAAGTTTCCACCAACTTTGACAGGTTCCCACCATTTGGTGAATCACTGTCAGAGATCTCTCTGGGTTATCACAGGCACAGAGCATCTGCTTTGATCTTCCCATTTGTTCTTCAAGAGTTTCCACCCAGCATAGTCTCTCTCTACCAGCATGAAGGGTGGAGATCAAGTTGACTCTAGTCTTGCCCTAGGATATACATCAGGAGGAAGAGGCTCCAAGGAACCTTTCTTCTAATATTCAGGAGGTCAGGCAGGGTCTTCCTTCTCATCCTCAGGAAATGGAAGTCTTCTTGCCCATCTTTAGATAAGGAAACACAGCCCTTCCTGAAGAGGGCTGGGGGCACTGTTTTCACCAGGACCTGATCCTTAGCAACCATCTCTACCACTTATTCTTGCCTCTGTGCTCCATGAGTCCAACACATATTAGCCTGTTCCCATGTGCATGTAAGATACGCTAGGCAGCAATATTAGCTGACCTCTGCCCAGGTATTACTCTAGGCTGTGCTCAGTTACAGAGGAGAGTTTAGCTATGTGAATGTGCTGATCTCTGCTCAACCACTGAACTTAAGGCAGGGGTCTTATCTAGTGGGATCTTATCTAGTTCCAGTCTTGGAACGCTTAAGAAGAAGCTTCTCCAGTAGGATATGGAAGTCAGAGAGATTGAAAGTGTCTGTGTGAGGGTTGGTGCCAGGGATAGTTTCCATCAAGATGGGAGGGCTTTGGGGGTCCCAGTCCAGAGCAATCCCCCAAGGCTGAGTGGTTCCTACTCAGTCAGCAAGACAAGGGCCCCTGTTGTTATTAGGAAGTGAATTCTGATGGTCAAGGGGATGTGTGGAAGAGGGTCCTGAACTCCAGGCAGGAACTTAGTGGCTAACAATTCCATTGCAACCTTGTGAGTCCCCAGCTGAGAACCGAGTCATAGCATGCTGGCTCTGACTCCAGAGCTGGGAGATAATATGTTGAGTGGGGTTTAAGCTGTATCTGGGGTTAATTATTACAAAATAATATAAAGTGAATGTAGGCTGGCTGCAAACCATTACAAACTTGCCTTAAATATCTCCTGTGTCTTCCATTTGAGGATGTCTGTAATAAATCCTTAACTTGGTTCCTCCTCTTCCTTCTCTTTTTCCCTCCCTCCCTCCCTCCCTCTCTCCCTCCCTCCGCTCTTCCTTCTCTCTCTCTTTTCTTCCATTTCCCTTCCCTCTTTTCTCTGTTGTAGTGTTATGTGTGGAATCCAGAGCTTCACATGTGAGAGGCAGATGATTCACTACTGAGCTATTCCCCAGCCTCAACTTCTGGGAAGCATGGTAATTAAGTAGTAAGAAAAAGGTGCTGTTGCCAGGATGCTTGGGTTCAAAGCTAAGCTACAAAGATGAGGCTGTGACTTTGGACAAGTTACCTAATCCTACCAAGTGTGGCATCAGAAGGAAGAAAATTTATCCCCAAAGACACCCAAGTCCTAATTCCTAGAACTTGTGGATATGTTGCATTAAATAGCCAAAGGCAACTTTGGAGAATTAAAGTTAGGGACTTCAAAATCAGGAGTTCCTCTGGTGGCCACTAGATCATTAGTTGGACTCCTGGAAGTGGAAGAGAAGGACAGAAGGGCTGGTCAATGAGATGGGACCGAGTGACAGGGATGCTCTGCAGCTCAGGGGATGAGACCCCGCAGGGCCAGCAGAGGGAAAGAGAGGATCAGGGCTGAGGGTGTCCTCTAGAAGTCAGAAACAGTCCTTGGCTGACAGATACCAAGAGAAAAACGTTCTCACAACCACAGTGACCAAAATTTGTCAACAACCCAAACGGGCCAGGAGACAGATCCCGCTCCTCCAGAAGCCCCAGGAAAGGGTACCACCTGGCCAGATAGCAGTATCTTAGCTCTTGGATACCAGTACTAGATTTTCAACCTAAGAACTGTAAGCTAACACATTTGAATTGCTTCAAGATGCTCCGTCCTGTCTGGGAAGTAATAGAAAAGCAAATGCCAGGGTGGGGCAACAGACCCCCGTCAGCCACACAGCAGAGACTGGCCTGGGGGGGGGTACCAGGCCACACTCCCTTCTCACCACCCCAGCCATGCCACCTTCCTCCTCCTTCCCAGCAACCAACAACTGGCACTCTCAACCTCCCATCTTGTTTCTCAGCAGATGTTCTCCAAGGATTCTCCCAGCTTCAAGTTCTGCCTCGGAAGGTGTCTTCTCCAAGAAGTCTCTCCTGGCTTCTCCACCAGTTCAGTCCCTACAATGCCAAGACTATACTGGTGCATTTGGTAGATTTTAGTTACATTTACTTAAGCTCCAAGCTGTGGGGAGAGTTTCTCCTCTTTTATTGTGTCTATATGTTGTGGTATGTTAGGGTATAATAAAAGACAATCCCCCAAATCCTTAAATCTTGCCTTAAGAATCAGTAAATATTTTTAAAACACTATCTTTTAAATGCAATTATCTCATTTCTCCATTCCCTTCCCTCCCTCCAACTCTTCCCATATATTCCACCCTCTGCTCTCTCTCAAATTCATGGCCGCTATTTCTTTAATTGTAATTTTTTTTTTAAAAAAAGATTTGTTTTATTTTTATTATGTGTTTGTGTGTGGGTATGTGCTACTGAGTGCAGACCTCAAAGAGGCCAGAAGGGGGTGTCAGACTCCCTGGGACTCGAGTTACAGCCAGTTTTGAGTCACTCCATGTGGATGCTGAGAGCCAGTCTTCGGTCCTCTGCAAGAGCAGTATGTGCTCTTAACTGCTGCGCCATCTCCCCAGTCTACTCTTTTTAAAAGTTTATTTTCATGAGAATGTTTCACATGAGATGTATTTGTGGAACACATTTTTAAGTGTGGAATATGTTGACATTGCCCCTTTTTATGAGGTTGTACAGAAAAGCTCACAGCTTATCTGTCTGGCTTGGCTGGAACTCTATACTCAATGGTTAATAACTACTGGTTTCTGGGATGGAGAGATGGCTCAGAAGTTTCTGAGCACTTGCTGTTCTTCTGGAGGATAGGGCTTTAGTTCCCAGCATCCATATGATAGTTCACAACCATTAGGAGGCATGCCTATTGTGCGCATTCATTCACACAGACAAAACACTCATACATAGAAAGCAAAGTGAATAAATCTAAAACAAAATATAACCACACATTTCCCTTTCACCTCATGTGAATGTTGGTGATAGTTAGTCACAATTATCAACTTGATGAACTCTAGAATCACTTGGAAGATGAGCTGTGTGTATGGCCAGGCCTGTGGGAGATTATCTGATTAGGCTAATTGAGATGGGAAGATCTGTCCACCCTGAGTGCCACCCTTCCCTGTGCTAGGATCCTGGATGGCATCAAATGGAGAAGCTGAATTATGTATTAGCATTTGATGCTTTCTGTTTCCTGACTGTGGATGCCATATGACCTCGGTGACTTTGCCACCATGGTTGACTTGAATGTTAGTGAGCCCTGATCAACTCTTTCTTCTGTGAATTCTGTCAGGGTGTTTTATCATAGCCACAGACAAGTGGCCAAGACACTGCCATTTCAGTCCTTGAGTCTATGACTTTGACTATTCCAGAGAAATTACTTAGCATTTGTGCTTTGCCTGGTTTATTACACCTGGCAATGTCTCCAGGGTTCACCCATGATGTTACACAGAGTCAATCCCCTTGACTTTTTGAAGGCTAAAGGGTGTTCCTGTGAGCACACATACCACATGTTCTTATCCACATGTATCAATGTACATGCTAGGTATTTCCACATCTTAGCTATTACAGACAGAGCTGTACACATGGGAGTGCCAGCATCTCTCCAGGTCCTGACCATACTCTGTGGTATGTGGTAAGTACCCAGAACTGGATTGCTTCCATACTGGTCTCTGCCATATCTGTGCCACTGTTTCCTCCTACCAAGTCTACAAGGACTCCATCTTCTTCCAGTCTGCACAGGACATGTCTTGCATTCATGTCTTGTGTCCAGGATGGATGGATGGATGGATTGAGGAACTCAAGAGAAGCCAACATCTGAAACATTCCCTGCTTTCTATCCGCTCATCTGTCTTCCCATTCTTCCTCTATTGCATGCTGCTGTCTGCCTGGCTCTGCTGAGATCATAGCATGCAGTGAGCTCTGCTCAGCCCTACACTGGTGCTTCCAGTCTGCAGTATGTCTAGGTCTACCTCCAGCCCTCCATTACACCCCTCTCCGCCATTTGTGCCTCGTCCTCTCTGCACTGCACAGGTCGATCCCTAGTCATCGGAAAAAGAATGAAGTCTTCAAGTTTGACTCCTCTGCAGTTCCTGGGTAGACACTCAGGTTTTTGGTTTGAACACAAAAATGGAAACTGCAGGTGCCAAATACTCTCTGCTTCTGTGCCCCAAACGTCAGTGTCGTTAGGAATTGGCATGTTTTTCCAGTGCATTATAGGCAGCATTAGCTTTTTATCATTATATTTACATGTGTGTGTGTATATATACATATATATGTATATATATTATGTGTGTGTGTTTATGTACACACATGCACATGTGTGTAGAGGCTAATTGTTCTCCACCTTGTGTTTTGAGACATGGTCTCACCGAACCTGGAACTGACCAACTGGCTAGGCTGGCTGGTCAGGGAGCCCACTGGGATCCTCCTGTCTCTGCTTCTCAGGACTGGATTACAGGTATGTGCCACCATGCGCAGCTGTTCATGTGGGTGCTGGGATTGAGCTCAGGTTCTCATGCTTGCATAGCAAGCATTTTACCCACTGAACCACCTCCTAAGCCTCCCATCAGAAAGATTAACAGTGACAAAAGACAGCAATAATACCAAATAATTTTCATTTAGAGAGGCTAAAAAATTCAATTTGATTATTGACTTGAGAATATGAAATTAAAATGAATAATACTATAACACATTTAAAGTATCATCAACAATATGCCTCATAGATCACTTTGAAAATAGGTGAAGTAATTTCATTGCCTGTTTTTCTTTTTTTCTTCTAGAAGATTGCCCTTTTCTACATGACTAACACTAATCGACAGTTGTAATTAGCAGTCAGGAAAACACAGGCTTTTAAAACTAGCAGATTAGAAAAAAAATTCTAGAGATGTCATGAAGCTTCTTCCTATGAGCAGGGCCGTAGGTCTCACTTGTTGGGAGGTAAAGCCTTTGGGAAGGAGGGGAAGCTGGTGAAAAAAGTTATGTTTCAAGGTCCTTCCTGGTCTCAGGTCTCAAGCAGGCCACTTGCTGCTGGCTGTGTGTATAAACTGATCAAGTCAGCTCTCAGTGAATAGCTTGCTTAATTCCATGTCTCATAGCTTTGGGTCTTGTGCACAGCCCCAAACCTGAATTTGGCTGGAGTGGGATCCCAACCTGTCCTCATCCACAGGGATTCAGGAATCAACAGCTGGATGGGTTTGATGCTGTCATCAACATTATTCAACGATTGGTTATCAAGGACCTTCAGCACACCAGGCCTTGTATGAACATTTCTTAGGTCCAGAGGAAAGGCATTCAGAGCTAAGACCAAGAAGACAAACTCACCACAGAAAGACTACAGGTAGAGGGAAGGTTCCTCTAGATAGAGAAATGGCAAACAAGGATCTTGTGAATGAGACTAAAAGAGGCCTATGGTTTTCATGGATGGACATCTGAGAGGCACAGCAGAAGTGCTGATGGGAAGGGGTGGAGTAGTGGGGAGTGAGGTCCAGTGGGAGGAGACCGAGCATATAGGCCCTTTGGTTCTGGAAGGAGTCTACAGCAGAAAGGTGGGGAGGGATGGGGTGACAGGAGCCAATTTGGTGTTGAGGATTGCCCATGGAGAATACACTGGGGCAAGGCATAATAAGAACAGCTACATGAAGATGAGAAGCTGATGATGCTGGGCCTCAGCTCAGGTGAATGTGCTGATCACAACTGCAGCAAGGCTGGGTGAGAGTGAGCAGACTCGAGCAGACTCGGAGGTTGTCATTCATCTGTCCGCCTGTCTGTCTGTCTGTCTGTCTCTATCTATCTATCTGTCTGTCTGTCTGTCTATCTATCTATCTATCCACCCCTATCTATCTATCTATCTATCTATCTATCTATCTATCTATCTATCTATCTATCTATCCCCCTCTCTTTAGGGCTTCATATTTGAGGTTCTATTTCCTGCCAGGTATTGAGGAGACTCACTTATCCCTCACTGAACAATACTACAGGAAAAGTAGGATTTAGTCCTGTTTTGTAAATGGGGAACTAAAGTTGGGAGGTCCATGCCTTTCAACAGCCCGCAGCTAGTCTGTGTTCAGAGCCTCCACCCCCCAAGTTACTCTCTTTCCCTATCTTTGTCTCTCACGCCTTTGGCTGGGGCATCTCAGAAGAGGCAGTGACACTTTTTGAGATGAGAAACACTGAGAAGAAACTGTAATCCAGAAGGATCTTTCCCAAAGTTACTGCTTATGATGGTAATCTTATCAAGTTGTCACCCTGAAGACACACCCAGTGGGTATGTCTGCCAGGTCCTTTCTAGAGAGATTTAACTGAGGAGGAAGACCAACCCTAACTGTGGGCAGAACCATTCTGTGGGGCCTTAGACTGGATTAAAGGAGAAAGAGAGCTGAGCACCAGCATCCACTGCTCTCTGCTTCCTGACTGCAGGTGCAAGGTGACCAGCCGCCCCAAGCTCCTGCCTTCTTAACCTCGGTGGACTGCCCCTTCAAATAGTGAGACCAAATGAACCCTTCCTCCCTTCACTTGCTTTTATTGGGAGGTCAGAAAGTGAGAAAAGGTACTAAGACAGTGGAGGAGAATCAGCCGCCAGCCCCTTCTGTAGTAACGCCCACACACTTGTGCTTCCCAACTCTGTCTCCTCAACACCTGGGGAGCTGGGTCTGGCCTGCTCCTGTCCATCAGGCCTTGTTTGGGAGTCCAGTGATGAAGGGAGCCCCTCTGTACACTCTCCCATAGGTTCTTAAGAGTTAATATTTACATTGGCAGTGGAAAGCTTCCTGAGAAGGAGAAGTGGAGTAGACCCCAGGAGAGAGAGAAGACTGCTGGAGCCGAATGGGGGAGGGGCTTGGCATATCAGAGCAGGTGACTGGGGAGCTGCAGCGTGGTGAACCATTTGTAAAGTCCCTACTTCGTTTCAAGTCTGTTTCCCCAGAGAGAGGGTCGCGCTCATCTACCTCAGGGTTGTTACGAGATCAGACACAACATACGGTTGTGGCTGAAAATCAAAACGTTCCTTGTAAAGGAGCGGAAAGTTCTGATATTGTTAAGCCAGAAGCAGTATCACAAAGACTGGTGGCTGCCTCAGGGGTCAGCACCACTGTCCTGATTATCTTAGAGGTGGGAAAAAACATTCTGAGGCTCAGAGATGAAATGCTTTTTCCCAAAGTGACTCTCATACTTAACGCTAAGGCCAGTGTTAGACGGGAGACGTTAACTCAGGCCAACGTCTCACTGTCTTGCCTTGGCACAATGACTGACAAACAGGTGAGGTCTGACCTTCAGATTCCTCTCTTAATTTTGTGGTCTTGGCCTATTTTCTGATCTCTTCATCTTTAAAACTGGAATAGTCACAGTCTGAACACAATGGGTTGTTATTGAAAGTGGCTGAGGTAACAATGGTACCAGGTAAGCCACGTGGTGCCCACCACTGTGGTTGCCTTTTTGTTGTCTTGCCTCTGACTTCAGAGGTTTCTGACCCATCCTCACACATTCCTCAATTTGGTCTCCTCCACATTCTGTTGTTAAACCAGGGCGGTGCCAACGAGAACACCTGCTTTAGCCTACTCCACAAGTCTAGTGGGGAGGGACGCTCAACGTCTAGTTAAGAGTCTGTTCCAAACAAATTGTGTATTTTATGCAAATTACTGAGGAATGATGGGAGCAGAGATGGAGTTCCACTGATGTGAGATGAGAAGGTCCACTGTAGTGTCCCAGGGAAATCCTTATTCAGAGGCATGGAAGGCCTAGGAAAAGAAGACACTCGGGACTGAGTAGATCTCATGTCACAGGGCTGCACTGATACCATCTAACATCACAAGCAGGATCAACGAGGCTGCATGGGTACATCTAAGATCACAAGCAGGATCAACGAGGCTGCATGGGTACATCTAAGATTACAAGCAGGATCAGTCTGTATCTCCAAGGGAAAGCACAAGAATGACGGTGGCTTCCAAGCTAGGGAGAGGCCCTGTCTGTGAGCTCTGGGTTCATCCGTCTCTGAAGTCTCTGAACACCCTGCCACCGGACATAAGGCTGGGGGCTGAGCTTGACAGGAACCACGGCCCGCTTTCACAGCACATTTTGTCTGTATGTAAACTGCTCTGTTCCCTCTTGACTTTTTTTTTTTTTTTAACTATTTTAAAGTGTGTGTGTGTGTGTGTGTGTGTGTGTGTGTGTGTGTGTGTGTGTGTTATTGGGGATAATGTGCATGTGACCTGCCTGTGGAGGCAGGAGGAGGCATCAGATCCCCTGAGCTGGAGTCACAAGTGTTTGTGGGCTGCCCAACGTGGGGGTTGGGAACAGAATTTGGCTCCTCTGCAAGAGCAGCAGATGTTCTTAACTATTGGGCCATCTCTCCAGGTCTCTTCTATTTTGCTTGTACAGGATCTTATGTAGTTCAGGCTGGCCTCTAACTTACTGTGTATCCCAGGCTGGCCTTGAACTCCTGATCCACCCTCCTCTATCTCCCTACTGTTGGAATTACAGACATGCCCCTCTGTGCTCATTCTTGATCACCCTTTGCAAGTCTGTATAGACTGTTCTTCACACAATAGTTTGTGAGGTTTCACAGCCTTAGAACTACTGGACTTTTAGGCCAGATAATAATCAGTGGTGAGAGGCTGAGGTTATTCTCTCCATGGCGGGGCGTTCAGCATGTGCGGAGAGACAAGTACCGCACACATGGAGCCTAGATTTGAATCCACTCATATATGGCATGATAATAGAAGGAGGACTGACTATGAGAGGGGAGGGAGCGCTCTAAAGGCAGGGGGCAGGGTACAAGAGAGGACATTGGGATCCATGTGTCATGAAAGTAGAGGAGGGCACCCTGGGGCTGAGAGGGACTAGGGGAGGACAGTGGGAGGTGAACAACACTTGTTCCATGTCGTGTAGATATAGATATATGCATATACATGCCTATATATAGATATATGCATATATATGCATAAATAGCAAAATTTACTTCTTTGTCCTACATACTCTGAGTTCAACCCCCATATAGGGGTAAAACAGTAATAGCACACCCCACCTCAGCCCATAATTTTACTGTTGCTGAATTCACTGAATTATTCTTTACTTTTTGTATAATGTGGTTTTGCCTGGTTTTCAACTCCCACTTATAATTTAATAGCATGTTCTTGTCTATTTTATTTTCTTCTTTCCTTCATGCCATCTTTATTTCCCTAGACCCCAGCTACTCTTATTCTTACATTTATTGACATCTCATGTCACCTTCATAAAAATGAATGTGCAGATGTAAGTTGCAGACAGTATTTACTTAGAAACTTATTAATTTCCTGAATTTCCGGCATACACACTCCATGGCAGGCTCTGGGGTAATGGTGATACTCGGCCCTTTTCTTCCCACAGCTCAGAGTTGGCCTTGAGTTTTACTCTTCCAAAGGCTGCAGTCCTTTGACCAGCAATACTGACATCACCTGGAAGATGGCTCAGCAGGTAAAGGTACCTGCTGTCAAGCCTGATGACCTGAGATTGATCCCTGAAACACACACAGTGGAAGGAGAGAACCAAATCCCCAAAGCTGTTCTCTGACCCCCACATGCATGCTATGACATGCGTACAAGCACAGTTGCAATGAAATAAACAAAAATGGAAAACATAGCTAACTCTTGCTTCATCCCAGGCCTACTACTAACAGAAGTTGCATCCTAGGAAGCATCTTGGATATGACAAAGTTTCAGAAGCAATGGGTAAGGGCACACTGACTAAGCATCAGGAACAGGATACGCTGTGACACTGGACATTGAGAATGAGTGAATAGGCCAGGTTTCTGAATATTTAATTATTTAATGGCCCCCTCCCTCCCGACAAAAATTTAAAGAAAAAATTCACTTGTGAGTTCAAGGAGATCACATCTTGTTTCCTCTCCCCTTTTTTTGTGTGTGGTGTGTATGTTAGTATGTGTGTGCATGTGTGTGTGTGTGTGTGTGTGTGTGTACAGGTGCATACACGTTTGTGTACATGTGCATAGAGGCCAGAGGTCCTGGTCAAGTGTCTTCCTCAATCCTTAGTATGTGAGACAGGCTCTCACTGAACCTGCAGCTCACTGATTCAGCAAGAATCTCAGCCATCAAGCTCCAAGGATCCTCCTGTCCCCACTGACCCATTGCTGGGATTATATTCATATGCCTCCATGCCCAGCTTTGTATGTGGGTGCTGGGATCCAAATGCAGGTCCTCATGCTTGTGTGCCAGGGACTTTACCCAGGGAACCAACTCCCTGGCTCCTCAAATGCTCTTTCTCTTGAGGAATCTCCCACTAACGAGCCGGGTCCCGAGACCCTGTCCCTTCCTGACACGTTTCAGTGCTAACACTGATGGATTGAATTGTTCACAAATGTGCTCAAATAAATTTGTGGGTTTTAGAGGTTTCAGCAAATGATGGACTGATTCGGTTTCTGCCAGCACAGCTTTGATGTATCGAGTGTGGGGCTTTGTTCGGCTACCACAGTGGGGGGACCTTGTTTATCCTCTTCAGAGCCACATGGCTTCATCATGGTTGACATAAACAGAAATGGAAAATTCACAGGATGAAATGGAACAGAATTTTGCACAGAATGGTGTTTGCTCTGTGGTTCAAGGTTATGGGTGAGTTTGCTTCCTGTGTCGTTTTTACCGTCTATTACATGTGGAAAGCTGGGTGATTCTTGGCTCGTTGACACGCTTAATTTAACTGCCTCCCATGTTTGTTACTCAGTCAAACCCTTAGGCTCAGCTGCTAAAAACAAACTAACAAAAAACCCAAAATTTCAATTTTCTTCTCATAGGCTATTTCCATGCAAGTCTAGCTTGCCTCCTGCATTAAGGCTAAAAGTCAATAAAGCATATATGTTCAGAATGCAAAGTAAATTCCTTTATGTTCCTCACCACCTGCCCGCTCCTCTGAAATACAACATCTTTTAGGTTAATTTAGATGAAAACCAACTCATCCTCTCCTGTCTTTTCTCCAGAAGTCTCCAGGGTTTTTCGGGCTTCCTAAAAACGCCTTTTCTATGCACAGGTGTCCCAGACGTCATCCATCATGTTCAGTGTTGTGAAACACTGCCCATAGAAAAGGGTGACACAGAATCTCAATTGTTGGCTTGCTCTGGACCCTTGATAAATGCTGCTGCCATTGCTACTCTGCAAGATCACAGCATCTCACGACTGGAAAGTGCTGTTAACAATATTTCACATGAACTTCTATGTGGAAGTAACAGGGGACAGGAGGAGCAGATATGGGTACTTTCATATTGTATCTGGTACCCCATACTGTGAAAAGGACCCATGCACACATGTTATTTCTAGCTTAGCGTGTCCATACTGTAATGTTTTATCTCTTCTGAGGTAACCCCCATCCCAGCTCAGATGTTCTTAGGAAGACAAGGTTGACAAGAGCAGAAAATAACTTTGAGAAGAGCCTGGGCCCAGACCTCAACAGAAGGAAGGAAAGGTATAGAGGATGATCATGAGGGGAGCATGAGCATCCACATGTCTCATCAACATGGTGAACTACCTGACTGCTGTGGGAGGTCTTTCTGTATGCTGTGAATATGTGTTACTCTGATTGGTTGATAAATAAAGCTGCATTGGCCAATGGCAAGGAAGCTTAGAGCCAGGCAGAAATCTAAGTAGATAAACAGGAAGAAGAAAGGCAGAGGCAGAGGAGACGCCATCCCACCATCCAGAGAGCAGCATGTAATGACACACAAATAAAGCCACAGAACACGTGGCAACATATAGATGAATAGAAATGGGCCGAGTTTAGTTATAAGAGCTAGCTAGCAAGAAGCTTGAGACATTCGGCCATTAGGCCACATAGTTTGAAAATAATATAAGCCTCTGTGTGTTTATTTGGGACCAAGTGGCTGTGGGACACGGGTGGGAGAGCTTTGTCTGGACTGCAGGGCCTGGGTGGGACACAGGAAAACTTCCAGCTACACCTGACCAAAGTGGGGAAGACCAAGCTCTTAATATTTGGCTGACCTCATCTTGTCCCCTCCTCCCTATATAATCTGGAGGTGAAATAGAAGGCAGACTTTGAGAATTTAAGTCCATTGTCTTCTCAGATTGCTGGCTTTCTGAACAAAGCAGTTTTCAAGATTTGATTCCAGTCTTTTCTCACTGGCATCTGTGAGTGACAGGCCACTGTTCCAGCGTAGAAGGAGCATCTGTATACACCTCCTCTGCACAATCATCCTGCCTCTGCCCCAGTGCCGGTGGCCAAGACTTGTTCTCAAGCTGTGTTAATTGAGGTGGGTGGGTGGGGGGTGAAGACACACAGAAGTAGTAATGGAACTGAACTGAGGGTCCAGGTACCTGCCTGCATGTGTGTGACAGCTGCTTCATGAGGAAAGGGAACGCAGCAGGGAAAACAACGGTCTTGAAGTACATCACACAAACTCAATAGGCTATCCATGTGTTAAAAGAAAAACTTTGGCCTGGCGGTGGTACACACCTTTAACCCCAGCACTCAGGAGGCAGAGCCAGGTGGATCTCTGTGAGTGAGTTCCAGGACAGGCTCCAAAGCTACAAAGAAAAACCCAGTCTTGAAAACAAAACAAAACGAAACAAAACAAAAAAGAAAAAAGAAAAACTTTGTCTCTTTTGTTCCTTTGTGTGTGTGTGTGTGTGTGTGTGTGTGTGTGTGTGTGTGTATGTGTGTGTATGTAGAGACCAGAGATCAATCTTAGGAGTCATTCCTCAGATACTGTTTACCTTTTTTTTTTTTTTTTTTTTTTTTTTTTAAAAGACAGTATCTCTCCTTGTTCTGGAGCTCAACATAGATTAGGCTGGCTGGCCAGTAAGCCCAATTATGCTGGGATTACTGGTGGATGCTACCATACTGGTGAATGCTAGATATTGAATTTGGGTTCTAATGTTTGCACAAAAGTACTTCCCTGTCTGAGCCACCTCTCCAGCCTGTCTCCTCCTGTTTCCTTTTCCTTTGTATTTCTAAGACAGAAGAATATTTTCACAGCTTTGAGGAAGTAAAGACTTCTGTGATGGCTAATATTGGTGTCAACTTGACCATATCTGGAATTATGTAGAACCCAAGTAGCTGGACATACCTGTGAGGGATTTTCTTGATTGGACACTTTGAGGTGGGGAGACCCACCCTAAAATCTGGGCCCCACTTTCTGATGGCAGTCCACATAAAAGGACAGAGGAGAAGGAAGCTTTTGCTTTTTGCATACCTTCCTTCGCTTTGGCTGGCAACTTCATCTATCCTGCTGCCGAAGTATTCCTTCGCTGGTGTTGGAACCCACTCCTTCAGGATTCCAACATAGGCTGAAGACCAACTATGGCATCCAGGCCTGTGGACTGAGCAACTACCAGATCCTTGGCTTTATTTGTCAGGAGATAGCCATTGTTGAACTAGCTGGACTACAGCCTGTAAGTCACACTGATAATCCGTGTCTCTGTGTGTGTGTGTGTGTGTGTGTGTGTGTGTGTGTATTTTCACTTTATCGCTTCTGTTCTTTCACACACAATACTAGCCACAGTGGAAAATCTTGCTATACTAAACTACATTAAAACCACTTAAGATAAACACTTTTAAGATAATAAAAATGTAAGTCATAGAGCAGTCGTTCTCAACCTTTCTGATGCTGTGACCCTTTAATACAGTTCCTCATGTTGTGGTGATCCACCCCCTGCAACCGTAAGATTATTCCATTGCCACTTTACAAGTGTAATTTTACTACTGGTATGAATTATAACATAAATATCTGATAAGCAATCCCAGGGGGGTCATGACCCACAGGTTGAGAACCACTGCCATACAGGCTAAGACACTGATCTGAAATATCACTGAAAAAAGATTAGCACCGAGAACAGTTGAGGAACAATGAGAAGACAGACAACCTAGCAGGAAAATGGCTAAGAGACTCTGCTGGCTAGTTTTAACTATAAACTTGACACGACCTAGAATCACATGGGAAGAGTCTCAGTGAAGAACTATCTATACCGGGTTGGCCTATAGGCATGTCTGTGGGGAATTCTATTGTCAACTGGTGTGTGGAGAGCCAGCCCATTGTGGGTGGCACCATTCCCTAGCTAAGGGTCCTAAATTTTACCTAGCGAATCCTGAATCTGTATCTAGCTGAGTACAGTAAGCACCAGCAATCAGGCAGCATTTATGTATTTATGTCTCTCTGCTTGTGACTGTGGGTCTGCTGTGACAAGCTGTTTGAGTTCTTGCCTTGACTTCCCCTCAGTGATGGGTTGTAGAAATTGTAAGCTGAAACAAGCCCTTTCCTTCCTAAGTTGCTGCTTGTCAGGATTTTTTGCCAAAGCAACGGAAGTGAACCTTTTACAGAGACTTAGCAAGTTGCTTGTACCAGACACTAGGTACCCTACAAATATTGGGTCTTAAAGGAGTACTGTCACTAGGGAAATGCAGAGTCAAGCCATAATGTGGTATGATAACAGACTTGGATAAAATAAAAAAGGAAAATGTGAAGTAACTGGAACTCACATGCTTTGCTGACAAGAGTCTAAATTTGTACAGTCCTTATGAAACAGCTTGGTAGAATCTTCAATAGGAAAATATACATAACTTGACTCAGGAATTCTACTCTTAAGTTAAACACCCAAAGGAAAGCCACATATGCTCATCAAAAGATTTTGCAGGGATGTTCATAGCAGTCCTACGTAGAACAACTCAAAAGATCACCTTCAAAGACTATATCCATTGAGATGTTTGCTGTTGTCAACTTGACAGAATCTAGAATCTCTTGGGAGATGGGCCTCTGGACATGCCTATGGGGGATTATTGTGATTGCATTAACCGTGGTGGGAAGACTTGCCCATTGTGGGTGGCATCATTCCCTGGCTGGGAGCCTGGGCTATGTGGGAGGAGTTAGGGAGCTGAGCAGTAGCCTTCATCTCTCTGCTTCCTGACAATGGATGAGATGTGACCTGCTACCCACAAGGTCTTACCACCTTGACTTCCCTGTTGGACTGTAGCCTTGAACTGTGAGCCTCAATAAACTCTTTCCCCTTAAGTTGCCTTCATCAGAGTGCTCTATCACAGTAACAGGAAAAGAAACTGATATCCACAAAATGGAGCACTGTACAATGAGATTGAATGGACCTTGACTGTACGGGATACTAAAGACAAGAAACATGGTGTGACAGAGCAGAAAGATCCAGGCATGAGGGTGTGCTCTGTAAGACTACACATGGGAGATGCAAAACAGGCCAGTGTTAGAGGCAAGGTCCACTGGGGATGCAGCTCAGAGGGGCAGCACTTGTTCAGCATGCACAATGCCATGGGCTCGGTCCCCAGTGCTGCACAAAGGACAGTGAGAAAAAGAAAATATCCATGATTCTGATAAGATCTAGTTCCGTGATCTGAGTGCTAATTATCTAAGTGTTCTAACTTAATGAAGATTGATTGACGTGTGTGTGTGTGTGTGTGTGTGTGTGTGTGTGTGTGTGTGTGTGTAAGAGAGGAGGAGGGAAAGGGGAAGAGAGAGGAAGGGAGGGAGAGAAGAAGAATACGGAGAAAGAGGAGGAGGAGGAGGAGGGGGGCACTTTCAAATAGTTCTGTACATGCCTAAGTGCAGTTTCACATGAAGGCCAGAGGTTGATGTCAGGCATCTCCTGTTACTCTCCACCTTACTGTTTGTGTGCATATGAGTGCGTGTGTGTGTGTGTGTGTGTGTGTGTGTGTGTGTGTGTGTGTGTGTGCACATGTGGAAGCATGTGGTTAAGGTCAAGTGTCTTAGTTGCTCTCACCATTGTATGCTTTGTGTGTGTAAGATTGTGTGCACATTCATGTGTGGAATGGAACATGGGCATTCATATGATGTGATGTGAGTGTGTGTATAGATCAAAGGATACCCTTGGGTGTTGGTCCTTGTGCTGGCTAGTCTTATGTCAGCTTGACACACAAACTAGAGTTATCAGAAAGGAGGGAACCTCAATTGAGAAAATGCCTCCATAAGATTCAGCTGTATGACATTTTCTTAATTAGTTATTGATGGGGGAGGGCTCAGCCCATTGGGGTGGTTCCATCCCTGTGATGGAGGTCCTGGGTTCTATAAGAAAGGCTGAGCATGGGGAGCAAGCTAGTAAGCAGCACCTCTCCAGAGCCTCTGCATTAGCTCCTGTCTCCAGGATTCTTCCCTTTTTGAGTTCCTGTCCTGACTTCCTTTGATGATGAACAGCAATGTGGAAGTGTAAGCTGAATAAACCCTTTCCTCCCCAACTTGCTTTTTGGACATGGTGTTTTGTTGCAGCAATAGAAACCCTAAGACAGTCCTCACCTTCCATTTTCCTCAATGCTTCTGTGCTTTCTCTGTAAATTAGGCGGGCTTTCCTACAAGCTGTTGTGGTCTTTTCTTTCTACAGCCCATCTCCCTGGAGGAGAGCAGAGGCTCATGCTGTACATGTAGCTTTTGCAGGGGTTCTGAGGATTTGAACTCAGGTCCTCACACTTGCACTGCAAGTGCTTTTCCCTAATGAACTGTCTCCCCAGCTCCCACTTTAGTTTGGTAGACAAGATCTCACTGAACCTGGGATTGATCAATTTGACTCAACTGGCCAATGAGCTCTAGAGTGTTGCTGGATGATCCTTCTGTACGTTGTGAATGTGTGTTGCTCCCATTGGTTAATAATAAAGCTGTTTGGCCTATGGCAAGGCAGGATAAGGTTAGGTGAAATGATTGTTCCAACTGAGGATTTGGATGAAGAGGGGCAGAGTCGAGGGAGAATTGAGAGAGATTTGAGCTAGCTGCCCAAGAAGCAAGATGCTAGAGGATCGGTAAAGCCATGGCCACATGGCAATACATAGATTAATAGAAATGGGTTAATTTAAATGTAAGAGTTAGTAATAAGCCAGAGCCATCAGCCAAGTATTTATAATTAATATAAGTCTCTTGTGTGGTAATTTGGGAAGCAGCTGCAGGGTATTTGGGAACAGGTGGTCGATATAGAAAACTCCACCTCCATTTACACTAGAGATCCGTCTGTCTCCATCCTCCCTGGCCCTGGGGTTACAGATAGGATTCACTATGCCTGGCTTCTACATGCCAGGGATCCAAGTTCAAGTCTTCATACTTGCACAACAGGCACTTTCCTGACCGATTGATCCACTTCTACAGTTCCTGAGCTGGACTTGTATGAGCTGAGTACTTATCTGTTTCCATTACATCTTGATAGGATTTATAAACCTAAACTCAACTGTGTCAAATGGGGATGATATGAAGCAAAATTCACCCCTATGAAGATCTTCCCTTGCTCAGCACGTTGTCTCTTAAAGCTGAACAGAGGTAAAGTTCATCAGATGGAAAATAGATAAAGTTAAAAAAAAACAAAACGAAACACTGTAAACTGTGACATAGGATCTGTACTAGGAAAATGCAGTTTCTGGGCTGGGTTGACGGCTCAGTGGTTAAGGGCATGTACTGAGTTTTGTTCCCAGCATCCACATTGGACAGCCCACAACTGTCTGTAACTCCAGGTCCAGGGGTACAGCAGCATCCTCTCCTGGTCTCTGCTGGCACCTGCACTCATGAGCATGTATGGACGCACATGCACACACAATTAAAAATAAAATAAAAAGTTTAAAAAATACAATTTTCCTTCATTTCTGTGGAATTTCTTGGGATATACTGCTCTGAGAGTTGTTGGCTCTCTGGGGAGGAAGGGTGGTTCCACTTCTGTTACAGACTGAAACACTCCCTTGTTTTCCCTCCATAGCCATGGGGAATGAGGAACGACTTTCTAGCAATGACCATTTATCCTTTAGGGCCACCACAGACAGCGTGTGGGGCCATGACACAGCTAAGGTATTCCCTGTGCATTGATCTCATCTTAGCTAGCTTCTAGCCAGCATGGAAGCTGGAGCCTGGTGTTTCTTGCCGTGTGCACACCTCCTGGACCCACAGAGATCAGGGTGGTGTAGGGCTGTGTAAGCACCTTCTGTGGGAGGACCACCAGCTCATTCAGACTGAAATCTGGGCCTGAGAAAGCAGGCCTGGCTCAGGGTCACCAAGTACAGCTGGGTCATCTGATAGACGGCCCATCTCGATCCTGCACTCCACAGCTATGGGGAACAAGGGCAGCAGCTCCTCCCACTTCAGTCCCCTGTGCAGGTGAGAGCTCAGGAGCCACTGAGCTCAGCCTGGCTAGCTGTCTGCTTTCCTGATAAACAAGCATGCTTGGCATTAGGGGAGGAACACTCTGGGTGGTCTTTAAAGGAAAACAAAAGGACATTGGCTGGGGGTTGGGGATGGGGGGGGCTGTTGGTAGAATCCTTACCTAGCTTGCAAGAAAGCCCTGGATTCTTGCATAAACTGGGCATGGTGGTGCATGCCTGCAATCTCAGCACTCTGGAGGAAGTGGCAAGAGGATCAGTAGGTCAAGGTCGACATGGGCTATAGGCATTTGAGGTTACCCCAGATGCTGTTTCAAAAACAAAACAAAGCAAAATGCAAAAGCCATGACCCCAGCCCTTTTCAGCACTCAGGCTTGGTACAGGGTTTGCTTGGGTACTTTCATCCCCTCTTCTCCTCCCCTCCTTTCTTCTCCCCCCACTTCTCCTCCCCTTTCCTCCTTGCCTCTCCTCTGTCCCTCCAGAACTTCAAAGCTGTTCACATATAAGCCTTAGATTAGTCTTTTACATAATGCCTGTTAGGGGAACTTGCTCCTTGGAGGAGGACCAGACTATAAAGTGCTCAGCTAACTGAAGAGGCAGTGAGAGCCCTCTGGACCTTGGTTTTCCCCAAACCTAAAGTGAGTTGATTACAAGAGAAACCTCATGGCTTTCAGAATGTAGTCTATAGATTCATTAAGGAACTAAGTATTGGATTCATTAGCTTAATAAGTAATTACTGACATCTATTGTGGACACAGAGTGATAAACACTGACAGTGTAGAATCTTAATAAGTATTGACTATAAATCTCATTAACATCTCTACCTGGAAAGAGAGAGGACATACACCTTCTGTGAGAGACTGTTATACAACAGGTACACGCTAAGTCCTGAAAATGCCCTTCCCATCTAACCTTGGCAGAAGTCCCAAACACAGTCATTATTTTATATGTAGCAGATTGATAGTGGTAAAAATGGTCACGGTAACCCCTCCCATTTCACATGTTTTGCTTATAGTGTCCCAAACAAAAGCTGGCCAAAGAACACCACTGTAAGGGTTATAACATGCTGCATGCTTCAATGCCTACAAAACCTGTGTCCGTCAGTATTGGGTGAAGAGAAAAAAGCAGGTATACTGGTCATGAAGAGGTCAAAATGGGGGCCCAAGAGAGGAGGCAGGAATGGAGGACAGCTTGGTCCGGCAGCAGAGGGTCACTGCTGGGGTGGAGGGATGGATGAGCATGTCAGGGAGGTAAGACAGGTACACTGAGCCAGTTCCTGCCAGAGTGAGAGACAAGTCTGGAAGCAGGGGAGTGATACTGGCAATCTCATCTAGTTTCATTGTTGTCCTCTGGCATCCTTCCTCTTCCTCCCCCAGGAACAGCCTCTGGATTTCCCCCTGGCCAGAGAGGCCAAGAGCTTGGTCAGATTAAGAGATATGTGTCAGGTCAGCCCAGAGAACTCTCAGCAGGGAATAACCCGTGGTGGGAGGCCAGGATAACAGACAGGAAGATGATGACCGTGAGAGAAGAGAGTTCAGACCTGAAACCATGATCTAATCGAGGGATGTGAACTTCAGCTTCTGTCTGTTTCCATGGAAGAGAGGTCCTGTGATGTCGGGAGAAACGGATGTTCATTTTTAAATCGGAGGGAATTCGGTTATAAATCTGAGGAAACTGAGGCTGGGCAGTTACGTTGCTCAAGTTTTAGAGCTTACTAAATGGTAGATCTATGATCAAACAAAAGTGTGTCTGGGTGTGGGCTACCTGGTCTGAACATAGCCATCTTCCCATCTCTTCTGGCCCGGCCCACCCTGCCTGCTCTCCACTTGCTCATCTAAGCCTCTACGTAACCCTGGGGGCAAGCAGATCATCAATTCTGCTTTCGAAAATTATTCAGCAGCACGCTCCACCTTATTGTTTACTATTTGCTTTGCCTGCCTTGGGTCTTATGTCTTGCAAACTCAGAGGCTGGTGTACATGCTTCCTGTTTCTTCAGACCTACCATGATGCTGATAGCATTGCTCTTAGCCCAGAGCTTGTAATGCTATATGTCCTGCTCCATGTAACACTGTGTCCAAGAGCCAAGAACCTGACACTACTAAAGTGTGCAACAGTGGACTGTTGGACAAAGAAAATGTAGTACATATGCATGATGGAATACTATTTCTATCACTTTCCAAAGCCTGGACAGAACTAGAGATCACTGTGTTCAATCAATAAGCCAAGAATGGGAAGATATTTGGAGTTTAAAAAAAATGACTTTACAGAACATGAGAACAGAGTAGTGGTTACCAGAGACTGGGGAGAATGAAGTGGAGGGAGAGACAGGGAAATAGTGATCATAGATATTAAGTTATAGCTAGACAGAAGCAAGATGCCCTGGTGTGCTGTTGACCAGAATGAGGCTGAGGATGACATTATGTAGTGTGCATTTCAAAAGGCTAGAAGAAAGCATCCTGAGTATCTTTACCTAAAGAAAAAGAAAAATGTTTGAGGAGAGGGACAGGTTTAACTTGATGTGACATTATACAGTGTATATGTGCATCAAAGTATTACATGGGCTGGGTTGTGGCTCATTTGTAGAGCACTTATCTAGCAGATGTGAGGTCCTGGGATCAAGCCCCAGCACTACAGAAAAAATTATGTGACACCCTGTTAATATGTCATTTTTATGTATTTCATGTATCTATTCATAAAAACACTGGTTTAATGGAGCTTTACTTGTATCTGTGATATATATGTTATATATACATATTTATATATTAAACATAAATATGCACACAGACACACCCACACACTCACACCCCTCAGGAAGACCACACAACAAAATAAAGCCCTTTTCTGTTTTTTATCCCCATTCCCAGAATGGGACATGAAAGAAATAAAAGGTTAAGTGTTGGTCCCCACAGAAGGGATGGTACCTTTCTGGCTGACGTCCCTTCTGATGCTTGCTGAACAGCCATGGTCAGCAGCTTCTGGGCTATCTGACAGGACTCAGAATTCCAGATGTCAGAATGGCTGACAGCACTTCCTGGGCTGAGCCTTATGTAAGTGAGAGCTGATTCCTGGGTCTCCTGCTGGTGATAGCTGAATAGTTGGGGCTTTCTAAGATGTCACTTAACAGCCTTATGGTATGTTACAGGCACCCAGATATCGTGATATGGAGTGTATCATTTAACTGATAAACTCTGAGGCCGGGAGTGAATGGGGGATGAGTTAACAGGTTCTTTTGCTCAGCATGTGGCCCCTCAGAGCCTTTGTTCACAGTCTTCTGGCTAGAAGGCATGCCTCCTTTTTCTTCTTTGCTATTGTAGAAATCTTACCTCATATTTCAAGGAACAGTCCCCAATTCCAGAGGCCTCTCACCCGTGAATGCTTTTCTTCTCAGAAAACCTCTTGATCCAACTCAGGGACCCTCAAGAGCTCAGCTCTCTTGTTGCTGAGTCCCAGAGGGACAGCACAAGGCTGTGTCAGGAGTCTGTAATTTGTCACTAGTGCACTCTGTTTCTCAGCCCAGAACCCCCAAAGTCCTTACACAGCACTGTTGCCATCCACACACCCACCTTAATAGCTGTGTGCTTTTCCACGGACTGGGGACTGCCGTTTTTCTTTCGTTGCTAGGCCTTTACTGATGGACGCCGCCTATTTCTAGCACTGTCAGACAACGGCGAGAGGAGCATCCTTCTACATACAGCTGATCATGCTCACATAACGCTTTCCATAGACGGGTGTCTACATTCCAGATCGCCTTGAACGCCTTAATTTTAAAGCCATTTCTAATGGTTGCCACATCCACCCCACATCTAAAGAGCTCAGAGTATGTCCTCACCAGCCCTGGGCTGGGACAGCAGGCTCCTTCCTGTGCTGACAGCCACTTAAGAGCTACATTGGACAATAGAAGCTGGAGTCTCTAAAATGGCTTCATCTCTGCTCTGTCCCACCATCTCCCTCACCCCAGGTGGCTGCCCTCACACTTGATGGGGATGGAATGCACTCCCCAGCACCCCACTCTTCTCCCTCAGAAGAAAGGTTTTTTTAGACAAGAGTACTGTATACACACACACACACACACACACACACACACACACACATGAAATACCAAAGCTAAAGCAAAGTGACTCCCCCTTTTTGGAGGGAGGGGGAGAAATCAGACTTCAGGAATGTTGTAGAAGAAAATAGATGTTTTTCTTCTCCAAATTCTAACAGTCTCTGGGATTTCTTAATTATTGTCAGGAAGATTGCTGGGCTAGAGATGGCAGTGTGTCAGATACATCCTGGGTGTATCCCATAGATGCAGGTTATAACCTTGGGCATCTACAGCCAGGGGGAGGATCTTTCTGAGTCCTGGTTTTCTCATCTACATTGGTGGGCCAGGTGGAGGAGTCCATGATGATAAGTGCATTAGTTATTGTTCCCATTGCTGGGACAAGGTACCTGATAAAGGAACTTAAGAAAGGGAGGCTTTGTTGTGCTCATAGTCTGAAGGTATGGCCCATCATGGCGGGGAAGGCATGAGGGCAGGAGCTTCTTCAGTCACATTGCCTCCACCTCAGGGAGCAGAGAGAGAGGTGAATGCTGGGGATGAGTTTGCTTTCTCCTTTTTATAGAGTCCAGGACCCCAGCCCTCGAAGGTTTCAATTACATTCATGTGTGCCTGCCGGTCTCAGGGAACATAACCTCACCAATCCCTCACAGGCATGCCCAGTGGCTCGATTCTTCAGTGACCAGATCCTATCAAGTTGAGAATTAACAAGTAATAGAACCTGGTACTCCCCGGTGTATCCAACACACCATAGATACAAACGATGAAAACAGCACAACAATTTTGATTATTTTCCCAGTGAAGAGGTTGGTGGGATCGTCCTAAACCTCAGGGTAGTTGGATGCATTAGGATGATGAGAGAAGTGTGCACTCTGGTCCTTCCAAATCTACTTTGTCCACTTTGCCCCTCATCCCAGGTAATTTCCGAGACTATCCCTGTGTTGTGCTCAGTTATCCAGGTGGCTGGGAAGATCTAGGAAGTCTCTTCCGGAGACTGTTTCCTGCATTAAATGAAAATTATGCATCAGTCCTGGGAAAGCTACTGTAAAATGTGTGTGCTCAGTTAACAAGCATGCTGGGTGTGTAGAACACTTAGCACCTCCAGATGGTGTTTTGTTTTCTTTGAGACAGGGTCTCACTCTGTCACCTACACTAACTTGGATCTCTCAAGCCTCCCATCTCTACTTGCCCAAGTCATAGGGTTTCAGGCACATGTCACCATGCCTTCTGCATGTGAAGTTTCCTGTGAGCCACAGGGAAAAGGTCCAGGTCTCTGTCTTCTTAGAGTATAGAACTGAGTGACTAGAGTACAGAGCTGAAGATTGTCAGATGCCAGCAGAGAGGTTCAGGCGACATTGACAGAAGCATCAACATGGAATATTTCCTCTGTGTGAGTCCTGGCAGAGGAAAAACTCAACCTCATCAGGTATTGGCTCATTTAGTCCTGTAACCTTATGCTGGTTGGCTTCTGTTCATCTTATTGAAACAAGCAAGAGTCATCTGGGAAGAGGGGCTATCAGTTAAAGAACTGCCACCAACAGGTTAGCCTGCAGGCACGTCTGTGGAGCATTTTCTTGATCAATGATTGATGTCAGGGTCAGGGGAGCCTGCTGTGGACAGTGCTGTCCTTGGGCAGGTGGTTTCGTGTCTAAGAAAGTAGACTGAGAAAGCCATGTGGAGAAAGCCAGTAAGCAGGACTCCTCCATGGTCTCTGCTTCAGTTCCTGCCCTGACTTCCCTCAATGATGGCCTACGATATGGAATGTAAGCTGAAATAAACCCATTCATTCCCAAGTTGCTTTTGGTCAATGTTTTATCACAGCAGTAGAGAGGTAAATTAGGACAGCATCCCAACTAAGGTAGGTTTTATTATCTTTATTTTCCAGAAGGGGAAACTGAGGCACAGAGATTTATATTTTAAGTGGACACAGCTGGTAAATTGTGGAGCTGATATTAACATCAAATGGCCCTAGCCTGAGGGTCAGGTTTACAGGTATCAAAGCATAAGCTCAGAGGGGGTATTTAAGGTCATAAGGCGGAAGTGAACATGCGGCAATATTAAAGGGGAGAGGAGCTGAGTGGGAAACGCAGCAGAGGTCCCTCACATAAAAGGTCCTTTAAGAGCACAGTGGCTGGGGCTTTTGGGGAGGGATGTCTTGCTTGACTGGGGCCCTGCAGAGCCAACACTCAAGAGAAGGCAAGCTTTAGGGCAAGCTCTCAGACATGCTGGGACCATCTTGCTCTCAGTTTGAAGAAGGGATGATAAGACCCACGGACTGACAGAGGTCTGAGATAGTGTTCTTGAGAGCTCTGTTCCTAATGCCTATGACAACATAGGTCCCACTTGTCCCTCAAGATGAGACTCCAAGCTTGTCCCAGCAGCAACTGCCCTCCTCACTGGGAAGAGCCTCTTCTGAGGTCACCAGGGGTGTACATTTGCAGTCATGGTCTAGATGTGTGGCTTCTATGTCTATGACACTCTCCATGTTCTGCCATGTAACGGGTTGATTCACCTTCTATGTCCCTGAGGGAAAGCTAGGGAAGGCAGGAGAGGCAGAAGCCATTCTTATGCCACAGCTGGATGGTGGTGCCTCGCTCCAAGTAGATCCATCAGCCTCACTTACAGGAGACTGAACATACCTTCCCATCCAGTCAATTAACTGTGTTCGACTTTTTCCTATTTCAGTACTTCTTTCAGACAAAACACCGGGTTTCTTGATCACATACTGTATCTCCAGAGAAGGTTCACAAAGAAACGAAGAGTTATGCCAGGGAAAATGTGGGCCTGGCAGACTGAGCTGCCCATGGGTAGAGCCCAGGATACAGAGAGATGGGACTGGCGTTCTTTCAAAGCAGGCCCCAGCCATGGCCTGATGTTTTCAACACATGAGAAAGAAAATAAAAACACAGCAATCAGACTTTACACATAGAACCAAAAAACTGGAGCAGAGTTATTTTTTAAATATGGAAGTCCAATATTGCAAGTTTGTCTAAATGCATTAGCTGCACACCATGTAATCTATGTTAATGCAACTCTTCCAGAGGCCACATGCCCACTCTGGGCCTGGTTGCATTTGATCTGTAGATTCCTACAGTGATGACCATCCACGATGAAGCAGGAGCCACCCTCTGTTACTGACACAGGCGCCCTCTGTTCACCATGGCAACAGAGAACTTGACTGACAAGTTGATTGGGTCAGGCCATGTCGAGGGGATTCCCGAGGCACACCTTTGGGTATGTCTGCGAGGGCATTTCCATAGAGGACTAACTGATGGGGACACTCAGCCTGGAAGGAGAGGGTCACAAACTGCTCCCACCATCATGCCTTCGCCATCACGACGACTGGACACTCAAATTGTGAGCTAAATGACACCTTGTGGGGTATTTGATCACAGCAAGGGAAAAGCAAGGACTGCATGCACACCTTCCATCTTGTGCCATGTAACTTACACTCTGACTGTCTTCATGATTTTGGCCAGATCCCTTCCATCCCCGTGAGCTAGACTCCATCTGTGAAACTGGGGCAACACCGTTGGGTGCCTTCTCATTGGGCTTGCTTCCCACCTCCGTGTACTGCACCATGAGCCCCAAGGGAGGAATGTCAGTTTACTTTTTCCGTGATGTTTGCTGCAGCACCTGGCCACACCTGCCACGCAGCAGGTGCTAAGGACGCAGTTACTCTTGGGGTAACTTTCAGACAACGACCTGTTGTAAAGCCTCTCCTTCCGTTCAACTATTCAAACTGCACGTTAACAATAAAATATGAGGGCTCTTTTCCAAAGGTTCCGTGCGCCAGTTTAGACCTAACTATGAATGAACAGACAACACCAGACTCCTGCTGCCACCGCCTGCTAGTCTATCTAGTCCCCCGACTCAAATTCTGCCAAGCTACCCAATCCACATACGAGAGGCTTAGAGTAGAAAAGAACTAACAGCCAGGCTTGCATCTGATAAGCTTTAAAGTAAACAGAGTGTAAAATGTAGAGACGAACACAGGCACCGGTTTTGTTGAGAAAGAAGACAGACGTACACAACATGGGACAGAGATGGATGGTGGGTAAGCTTGTGCCTTCCTGATCTCTCAGCAGATGAGGAAGGCATGGGAGGGGCTGGCTTCAGGCTTTAAAAACCTGCTCCCAGTCAGTGCTATCTGCCATTTTAGGCTTTGCAGCTTGTAACAGGAGCTGCCTTGATCTCAGTACTTGAAGTCCCCAGTACTCTTGCTATAAAATGAGGATCTCTTAGCATGAAGTGAGGATCTTTGTTTCCCCACACCTTAGACCTCCAGAGCTACCTAAAGAGAGAGGCCTTGCCTCGCTCTTACTGAAGGCTGGAACTCCAGCTATCGCAGAGAAATTGGGGTTACAGCAGAGGCTTCCATCCCCGACTCCCGGCATTCATTTGAACATTTCCAGGCCATTGTGAGAGCCTGTGAGACACCGACTTCCTCCTCTGAGTTAGGAGGCTGGTGCAGCTTCTCAGCAGGATACTCAGGCTCTGGCTTTTTCATCCATCAGCAGATTCAGATGGAGAAGTGAGACAGCATTGGTTTGGGGTCTCCTCCACAGCCCCCATGATGGGGGAGACCTCAAACAGTCCATGTATATATCACACCAGTCAAGAATTTATAATCCCATCACCTGTGCCAATCCTATATGCTGGGGTTCCTTATTGATGGTGAGAGGGGAGCAGTTGAGGGGGATTTGCTCTTGGGGGGGGGGTCACTTCATTTCGTGTGCTCTTCCTCACAGCCAGGAAAAGGCCAGGGCCTCTGCCTTTACTGGCCACAGATGAAGTGTCTGTGTTTATGGCCGCATTTATCTAGCAGAGACAGACCCTGGGGTCCAAGTTTATGGCTGCTATCTGGCACCATTTCTAGCTGCCTCATAGACTTTGTTTTCTGAATTCATAAGCTCGCCCTCCATGGACAGAACCTGGGTTCCACGTTTTTCTATTTGGGAGGCAGAAAGAGGCTTGTAGAACACACAGAATATCCTGGGTTCAGAAGTCTGAGAACCTGCGTTTGGAGGAGCTAATCCTCTACCCCCAGTCCAGCGACCTACAGTGTGTATCACACATTTCTTTCTTCATTTCTGTCCATGGAGTCTTGTGACAATGTCCCTTGCAGCAATTAACCTGGAGCCTCCGCAGGGCTTCTGGGTTCAACACAAGACAGATCTTGATGTCTCAGGCTGTTTCTATCAACTCCCTGCTTTCCTGTCGGCCCCGCAACACTCCAGTGACCTCAGGATGAACAAGAGAAATGGGCTTGTGAGGTTCTGTCTGTCAGGGAAGGAGGGAGAGGAGGAGATGGAAAGGGGAAGTTTCTCCCATCTCTCCTTGCTGGTGGCAAACTGGTTGCTATGGAGTTAGCATGGGAACCCAGTGGTCAGGCTGTCATTGGTTGTCTTCTTGGCTTTCCTCCTTGGCCACTCTTTTCCCATGGTGAGTCATTTACAGGGCCACCAACAAGCAGATGAGCTGGAGGGAGGGAATGCATGATCTGGGGTTCTGGGACGTCCCTAAAGTGCCATTACTCCACCGCCTGCGACTTCTCGCTGACTGTAATTATCTTCATCAGGTGGAGATAATTAGTGTCCATGCTGAGATGGTGTATGATCAGAATAAAAGGGAGCGTTCTGAGGGCTGAGTGATAACTTCTCATTTTCCTCCATCCCCCCCAGGACCCTCCTGCCCACTCTCATCTCCTTAGCTAAGCTCACTTGAACCCATGGAGTCTATGGGGGGTGGGGAAGCTGAGAATAGAGCTGTAGGCAGTGGAACCCGGGGTTCAGACTGTATGTGAGGGTGGGATGCTGTGAGCATCACAGGCCATGGGCACTTCCTGTCATAGTGGCATTTCTGGTTGGATAACATGCCATGTCAAAAGCAGCTTCCTGGAGAGAGGGCTTAGTTTGGATCCCAGCTCTAAGGTATGGTCTATCATGATGAGGAAGGTTCAGCAGGAGGAATTGAGGCAGCTCACGTTGAATTCAATCAGAAAGCAGAGAGTGATGGGGGCGGGCGCTCAGCTCACTTTCTCCTTTTTATTCAGTCCAGGATCCCAGCTCTGGGAATAGCGCCATCCGAAGTGGGTGGGTCTTCCCACCTCTATTAACCTAATCAAGACAATGCCTCACAGATACAACTGGGGGCCTGTCTCCTAAGTCATCCTAGAGTTTGTCGAGCTGACAGTTGAGACAAACCCTTACACTGACTTAGAGGAGACACACACATACAAACCAAATCCCTCAACACCTCCCCACTTCTCTGACTTTAGAGTCCCTACCGATGACAGCGGGGAAGAGTGTGTCCTAGGAACTTCTCCAGGGCTAACTGTCACTGAAGCTGGCCTTCCACGGTCTCTAAACACCCTTTCCTTCTTGTGCACATCTGCGCATCCTCCATCTTCCCATCTTCACGTACCCGCTCCATCATCAACTCCTGTCAATCCTGGGCAGCCTGTGTCCATGACCACGTCTCTTATGATTTTTATCACCATCATTTCCCCTGCACAGCTGGGAAAGCCTCTGGTCTGCTCCTTCTGTGTCTGCCCCAGTTCATTTCCTTCATAGCTCCCCAGATGGTATTTTCATATGCAAATCAACTTTTCTCTTGCTTAATGCCCCCTAACGGGCTGGCTATCCATTGACCTAGAGTAAAACCCCACATCGATACCACGGCCACAGGGTCCTCTGCCATCTGGCCTTGGCCTACCTCTTCAATGCTGTCTCACACCCCTGTTCTCTTCATTTACCATAAGCCAGAGGCACAACCTGCTCCCTCGGACCCTGGGAGCCCTAAGGTGGGAAGTTTTTCTCCAGCAGCTTGTGCTGCACTTGGCTGTCATAGCCTTCAGCTTTGTGCAGGCCGGCGCCTGCTTACTGAGCAGGTCCGCAGAGAAACCGTCTCCAGACACTTTAATTCCACATCCTTTAGCACTTACTTTAACAAGCCTATTGTTGTTCTGTGTGGTGTGTACCTTTGTATGTGTACAAGTATGCATGTGTAGTATATGCCTGTGTGTGTCTCTGTGAAGTATATGCCTGTGTGTACATGCCTGTGTCTCTGTGTGTATGCATGTGTGTGTGTGTATGCATTTGTGTGGGGGATGTATGCCTGTGTGTGTGCATGCCTGTGTGTGTGGTGTATGCCTGTGTGTAATACTCTCAATGGACCTGGAGCTCATTATTTCAGCTGGACTGCCTGGCCAGAACTCTCCAAGAATTTCTGCCCCCATTGTCAGGTTGCAGGCTTGGGCTGTTTTGCCTGGAGTTTTCAATGTTGGGAATGAGAATCTGAACTTGGGTTCTCATGCTTGGGCAGCAAGCACATTCATTACCTGCTGAGCCATCTCCCCAGCCCTTGCTTTGTGTTTTTGAGTCTAACTCTATAGCCCTGGCTGACCTGGAAACTCATGATGTAGCCCAAGCTGGCTTTGAACTCAAGGAAATCCTCCTGCCTCAGTGTTCCAACTAAATACAGGTTTGTGTCACTATGCCCAGTTAAGAGAAAGCTCATTTTGTTAATGAGACATAAGGGTTTACATGGTGCATGCATGTGTGTGTACATGCTTGTGTGTGTGTGTGTGTGTGTGTGTGTGTGTGTGTGTGTGTGTGATGTATCCACCATCCTTGTTTAATGTCTACCTTACACTGCTAGGCTACCAGTCCCTTGAAGTCAAGGCTCCTAACCACAGGCAACATCATCACTGTGCCTTCACGTCTTCAGTCTGGCAGATAAATGAATGCTGCTGCCTGCAAATAGGGGTGAAGGATACACAAAGGGGAGTGGGAAGAACTGAAAATAAATTTTGTCTATGATGATTTGTTTTTTCTTCAATATATTCTTTCTCAAAATGTTCTATGTGGAAAAGGAAATCTAAAATATCTAATAAAATAGATCTTAGGTGCAGGCCATACCAGTCAGAAGAACAGGTGAGTGATGTGCCTGCCTGCTGAACTGCCACACTCCCTAGATTCTGTTCCCAAAGACCCATTCCACTGCCTCCACCTCCCCACCCTGCCCCACTGCCCTCTCCTCCCCATCCCATTCCACTGCCATTCCTTCAGACTTCTGCTGCCCAGAAGCAGGTCACGCCGGTCAGAGGAAATGGTGCAGGGGATGACAGTTTGAACAACAGGTACAGGGCAAGCAAGCCAGAAAAACAGATAGGCAAATTCAGGCAAAGACTCAGTGCCGGAGAGACCACACTTGTTGTCAGAACCACAGATAGGCAGCCCACCAGTGGACCTCCTCTACTCACTCAGTACCCCCAATCCCCACTTCCCTCATCATTACCTTATCCCACCCCCAACTCAGACAGAGACCCCCTGCTGCAACAAAGACCAAGCTAGCCACCAGAAGTCCAAACTCCAACTTGGACAGAGACTCCCTACTGGATCAAAGTTTACACCAGCTGCCAGAAATCCAGGCCACAAAGATCAGAAGACCAAAGAGGAAACAAAAACCAAGGAACAAAACACACCCATCCAACAATGACAAACTCAGAAATCAGCACCTAGATCTGTAAATATCCCAAACCCAGATGCCTAAATAACAGGGTAAGAACACAATCAACAATATGGGACCAGCCAGGGCCATATGGGACCACCAGAGTTCAGCTATCCTGAATATTCCAATACAACTGAAGCTCAAAAAAAAGATCTTAAAAGCAAGTTTATGAAGATTATAGAGGTTCTTAAAGAGGAAATGAGAAAATCCCTTAAAGAAATAGAAGAAAAGACAAATAAAAAAATTGGATGAAATAAGAAAATCCCTTAAAGAATGCCAAGAAAGCCAAGTAAAAACAAACAGGTGAAGGAAACTGGTCAAGACTTGAAAATGGAAATAGAAGGAATAAAGAAAACACAAACTGAGGGAAGTCTGGAAATGGAAAATCTAGGTAAGTACACAGGAACTACAGATACAAGCATGACCAACATAATACAAGAAATGGAAGAGAGAATCTCAGACATTGAAGATACAATAGAAGAAATAGTCATTGGTCAAAGAAAATGTTAAATCATAAAACATCCAGGAAATTTGGAACAGTATGAAAAGACCAAATCTAAGAATAATAGGAATAGGAGAGGAAGAGAAGAATACCAGCTCAAAAACTCAGAAAATATATTTAACAAAATCATAGAAGAAAATTTTTCCTAACTTAAAGAAGGAGATGCCTATAAAAAAGGTACAAGAAGCTTACAGAACACCAAATAGATTAGATCATAAAATAAAGTCCCCTCAGCACATAATAATCAAACCACTAAACATACAGAACAAAGAAAGAATATTAAAAGTTGCAAAGGAAAAAGTCCAAGTAACATATAAAGGTAGACCTATTAGAATTACACCTGACTTCTCAGTGGAGACTCTAAAATCCAGAAGGTCTTGGACAGAGTTGTCTTGCAGACTCTAAGAGATCATGGATACCAGCCCAGACTACTATACCCAGGAAAACTTTCAATCACCATAGATGGAGAAAACAAGATATCTCATGACAAAGTCAAATTTAAACAGTATCTATGCATCCACAAATCCAGCCCTAAAGGAGGTACTAGAAGGCAAACTCCAACCCAAGGATGTTAGCTATACCCAGGAAAACACAGGCAATAAATAATTGCATGCCAGCAAAACCCAAGGAAGGGGAACACACACACACACACACACACACACACACACACACACACACACACCAAAAACCACCACCACCATCACCACCACCACACTACCACCACCACCAAAATAATAAATATTAACAAACACTCATCATTAATATCTCTCAATTTCAATGGACTCATTTCCCCAATAAAAAGACACAGGCTAACAGAATGTATATGAAAACAGGATCCATCCTTCTGCTGCATATAAGAAATATACCTCAACATCAAAGATAGACATTACTGCAGAGTAAAGGGTTAAAAAAAGATTTTCCAAGCAAATGAATACAAGAAGCAAGCTGGTATAGTGATTCTAATATTTAAAAATATAGACTTTCAACCAAAATTAATAAAAACAGATGGAGAAGGACATTTCATACTCATTAAAGGAAAAATTCACCAAGATGACATTTCAATTCTTAACATCTATGCCCCAAATGCAAAGGCACCCACATTTGTAAAAGAAATATTATTAAAGCTTAAATCACACATTAGACCTCACATATTAATAGTGGAAAACTTCAACACCTCACTCTCACCAACAGACAGGTTATCCAGACAAAAACTGAACAGAGAAATAATGGAGCTAACACATGTTATTAATCACATGGACCTAACGGATATCTACAGAACATTTTACCCAAACACAAAAGAATATACCTTCTTCTCAGCACTCCATGGACCATTCTCCAAAATTGACCACATACTCAGTTACAAAGCAAGTCTTAACAGATACAAGAAAATTTATAGAACTTCCTATATCCTATCAGACCACCATTGATTAAAGCTGGATTTCAATAACAACAGAAACAACAGAAAACCTGTAAACTCATGGAAACAGAAGAAAGAAATTAAAGACTTCCTGTAATTTAATGAACTGAATGCACCACATACCCAAACTTGTGAGACACAATGAAAGCAGTGTTAAGAGGAAAGTCCCTACACTAAGAGTGTTCATGAAGAATTTGCACACCTGAAAGCTCTAGAACAAAAAGAAGCAAACACACCCAGGAGGAGTTGACAGCAGGAAATAATCAAACTGAGGGCTGAAATCAATAAAATAGAAACGAAGAGGACAATACAAAGAATCAATGAAACAAATAGTTGGTTCTTTGAGAAAATCAACAAGGTAGGAAAACCCTTATCCAAGACTAACTAAAAGACATAATAGAGAGAATATCCAAATTAACAAAAATCAGAAATGAAAAGGAGGACATAACAACAGACACAGAGGAAATTCAGAGAATCATTAGGTCATACTTCAAAAACCTGTACTGCACAAAATTGGAAAATCCGAAAGAAAGGGACAATTTTCTCCATATATGTCACTTAAGAAAGTTAAGATAAGATAAACAATTTAAATAGACCTATAACACCTAAGAAAATAGAAGCACTCATTAAAAGTCTCCCAACCCCAAAAAGCCCAGGGCCAGAGGTTTTAGTGTAGAATTTTACCAGACTTCCAAAGAAGAACTAATACCAATACTCTTCAAGTTATTCCACAAAATAGAAACAAAAGGAACATTGTCAATTCATTTTATGATTCCACAGTCACCCTGATACCCAAACCACACAAAGATTCAACAAAGAAAGAGGATTACAGACCAACTTCCCTCATGAACATTGATACAAAAATACTCAATAAAATACTTGCAAACTAAATCCAAGAACACATCAAAAAGATCATCCACCATGATCATCCCAGAGATGTAGGGATGTTTCAACATATGAAAATCTGTCAATGTAATCTTCTATAAAAACAAACTGAAAGAAAAAAAACCTCACATGTTTATGTCATTAGATGCCTCTGACAAAATCCATCATAAAAAGCCTTTAACAAAGTCCAACCCCCTTCATGGTAAAAGTCTTGGAGACATCATGGATACAAGGGACATAACTAAACTTAATAAAGGCAATATACAGCAAGCCTGTAGCCAACACTGAATTAAATGGAGAGAAACTCAAAGCAATTCCACTAAAATCAGGAACAAGCCAAGGCTGCCCGCTCTCTCCATCTCTTCTCAATATAGTACTTGAAGTTTTAGCTAGAGCAATGAGACAACAAAAAGAGATCAAGGGGATACAAATTGGAAAGGAAGAAGTCAAAGTATTATTATTTGCAGATGATGTGATAATATGCATAAGTAATCTAGAAAATTTGACTAGAGAACTTCTACAACTGCTAAACACCTTCATCAAAGTAGCCAGATAAAAGATTAAATATAAAAAAAAACATTATTCCTCCTATATACAAATGTCAAACAGGCTGAGAAAGAAATCAAGGAAACAACACCTTCACAATAGCCACAGATAATATAAAATATCTTGAGATAACTCTAACTAAACAAGTAAAAGACCTGTATGTTAAAAATATCAAGTCTTTGAAGAAGGAAATTGAAGAAGATATCAGAAGATGGAAAGATCTCCCATGCTCATGGATCAGTAGGAATAACAGAGTAGAAATGGCCATCCTACCAAAAGCAATCTACAGATTCAATGCAGTCCCCATCAAAATTCCAACATAATTCTTTACAGACCTTGAAAGAACAATACTCAACTTCATATGAAAAAACAAAACAAAACAAAACAAACAGGATAACTAAAACAATCCTATACAACAAAAGATTGGAGGTATCACAATCCCTGATTTTAAGGTGTACTACAGAGCTGTAGTAATAAAAACCACATGGTTTTGACATAAAAACAGACATGTTGATCAATGGAATTGAATTGAAGGCCTAGATGTAAATCCACACACCTATGGATACCTGATTTTTCATAAAGAAGTCAGAAATACACAATGGAAAAAAGAAAGCATCTTCAACAAATGATGCTGGTCTAACTGGAGGTCAGTATGTAAATTGAATCCGTATCTATTACCCTGCACAAAACTCAAGTCCAAGTGGATCAAAGACCTCAACATAAAACCAGATACCCTGAAGCTGATAGAAGAGAAAGTGGGGAACAGCTCTGAATGAACTGACACAGGAGACAACTTGCTGAACAGAACACCAATAGTGCAGGCACTAAGATCAACAATTAATAAATGTGACCTTATGAACTTGATAAGCTTCTGTAAGGCAAAGGACTGTCAATAAAACAAAATGACAGCCCACAGAATGGGAAAAGATTTTCACCAACTCCACATCAGACAGAGGGCTAACAGCTAAAACATATAAAGAACTCAAGAAACTAGACATCAACAAACCAAATAATCCAATTAAAAAAGAGATAGAAATCTAAATAGAGAATTCTCAATAGAGGAATCTCAAATTGCTGAGAACTAAGAAATGTTCAACATCCTTAGCCATCAGGGAAATGCAAATCAAAGTGACTCTGAGATTCCATCTTACACCTGTCAGATTAGCTAAGATAAAAAATACAGGTGACAGCTCATGCTGGAGAGGATGTGGAGCAAGGGGAACACTCCTCCTCTGATGGTGGGAATGCAAACTTTTAGTCACTTTGGAAATAAATATGGCAGTTTCTCAGAAAATTAAGAATTGATCTACCTCAAGACCCAACTATACCATTCCTAGGCATATATCCAAAAGACTTTCCATCCTATCACAAGGACACTTTTTCAACTATGTTTATAGCAGCTTTATTCATAATAGCCAGAAACTGAAAATAACCTAGATGTCCTTCAATTGAAGAATGGACAAAGAAAATGTGGTACATTTACACAGTGGAATATTACTCAGCTGTTAAAAACAATGATGTCATGAAATTTAAAGTCAAACAGATGGAACTAGAAAAAAATCATCCTGAGTGCAGTAGCCCAGACACAGAATGACACTTACAAGAAGGGCTTAAGGTGCGCCAGGGAGGGGGGGGGCTGGGGGACACACACACACAAGGATCTCCCTGGGAAAGGGAAATAGAATAGATTTCCAGGGTGGACTGGGGATCGGTGGAGTTGGGAACAGGAAGAATCAGGTGTTGGGGGAAGGAGGGAGAAAATACGGAGAGAAGTAACTAGAATTGGGGGCATTTCTGGGGTGAGGTGGAAACCTAGTGCAATGGAAACTCCATGGAATCCATGACAGTAACTTAGCAAAGACTCCTAGTAATGGGGGACACTGAGTCTAAACTGGGCATATTCTGTAACTAGGCAAAAAGCCTCAAGTGGAGGGACTGGGCCACCAACCCAGACACAAAACCTTTGACCTGCGGTTTGTCCTGCCTGAAGAGTGTTCTGGGACTGGAGCCTAGCAGAATTGTCATCAGAGACCAGAGAGACTTCATCCAGCAACTGATGGGAGCAGATACAGAGTCCCCCAGCCAACCATTATGCAGAGCTCAGGGAGTTCTGCATATGAGTGAGAGGATAGGAGGAACCAGAGGGGTCAGGGATACCATGAGAACACTGCCCACACAATCAACTGATTAGGACTCATGGGGGCTCAAGAGACAGAGAGCCTGTAGGGGTCTGACCTAGGTCCGCTGCATATATATTATGGCTGAGTAAACTGGTGTTATTGTGAGATTCCTAAAAGTGGGAACAGGGACTGTCTTGGACTCTTTTGCTGCGTGTGGGACCCTTTTCCTCTTACTGGGTTGCCTCGTCCAGGTTTGATGTGGTGGTATAGCCTGGGCTTATTGTAGCTTGTTTTGCTGTTTGTTTGATGTCCCTGGGAGTCCTGCTCTTCTCTGAGCATAGTAGGCAGGGGTGGGGTGGGCTGATAAAACAACAACAACAGCAACAGCAACAACAACAACAACAACAACAGATCTTTGGGCACAAGAAATGGGCTTGCCAAGTTTATTCATAGCTCCTAAATCACCATCAAACAACTGAACTACAAACAGCATAATCCGTGATCACAGCTAAGGTGATCCTTAGTTTGTAATGTCAAAGCTATCAAACCCTCAGCTTATGTGAACATTTCAAAGGGAAGGGGGAGGAATCATGAGAGCATTTTAGTTCTATTTGTAGGCAGACAACTGAAAGCGTTCCTACTAGATGTTACTTATACATCTGTGTGCTACTACGGAAGGTACCAGCTGTAGGTACCCTGACCAATCCTGGAAGATGGGTCCCCAGCACCAATGACCCCTGCTTCCATTCTAGCATCCATGAAGCCTCAACTCTTGTTTTCCTTGCCTTTCTTGACTTCAGAAGAACCCACAGAGCCACTGTAGGGGGTGACCACTTTTTTAAGTTTTTTGTCTTCCTGATTGGAGGATGTACATATGACTGGGAACAGGGTTCTCTGTCTCTGTCTCTTGATGGATGCAGTGTCTGGGAGTTGCCAGCATGTGAACAAGATGCCCAGGCCAAGAGAAAGGCAGAAGGGCCAGTCCTAGTTGATTCCCAGGTTTCTTGGGGTAGAGAAAAGGAACCAGGGGGGTATGCTCACATTACTGTGATGGGTATTTCTGTGACTTACAGAAACCTCTCTGGGGCCATAGTTAGTCGGGTTTTAGTTACTAGACGTTAATTACTTTGAAGATATTATAAAGACAAAATTTTTGAGGGAGGGATCAGGATCTTATGTTTTTTTTTTTTTTTTTTTTTTTTTTTCCGAGACAGGGTTTCTTTGTGTAGCTTTGGAGCCTGTCCTGGAGCTCACTCTGTAGCCCAGGCTGGCCTCTAACTCACAGAGATCTGCCTGCCTCTGCCTCCCGAGTGCCCTACCACTGCCCCACTGATGTGCTTTTATTTACCCAGACCAAGACATTTAAAAAGACCAGTGTCTGGAGAACTTTTGTCCTCTTTTCAGATACATCTTCAGTCTACCTCACTCCCAGTCTTTATGTACTTGCTGGTAGTTAAACTTTGTCATTAGCCCTGGGGCCTGCTTTCCTGCTAGCATGCACCAATGCTGTGAGCACATGAAGAAATTACTCCAGTTAGAGCTCAGGTGGGCACTAGCCTGGCTCTGCCTCCCGAGTGCCGGGATTAAAGGCGTGCACCACCACCACCACCTGGCGGTTTTTGTTTTTTTTGAGATAAGTTTTCATGCAGCCTAGGCTGGCCTTGAACTAGACGCCTCTGAACTTCCAAACCTCCTGCTTCCACCTCCCAAGTGGTGGGCTTACAGGTATGCACTACCCTGCTGGTTTCAATGGTGCTGGAGTGGAGCCAAGAGCTCCAGGCACACTAGGCAGGTGGTCTACTGACTGAGCTCCTTCTCCAGCATAAAACAACTGTTGGTATATAACACAGGTACACGTGGTTTGATGGATTCCAGTTGCCCATATCCCAGGTTAGTGAGCTTAGGACACATTCTTTGAACAAGGACAGTGGATGGAGTGTAGCTCGTCTGGAAGGATGTCCGAAACTAGGAGCAACTATGAACCTTGAGTGTTCCATCCAGTGCTGCGTTTGTCAGAGGCACACCAGGGCACAGGGAAACAGTTTGTCACTGCCCAGCATTGTCTGCTTGGCCTCTATCCAAGTCACTGTCAGCATCCTTGCTTTTGTGTCTGGGTCAGATGAAATGCACACATTTTCTGTTTAATTTGTATTTCCAAGAACCATTATGGGGCATACTTTGACCCCTAGTGAGGTTGTTAAACTCTGTGATCAGCTGAAGCAGCCCTGAGAAGGGAAAGTGTACTGAGACCAACATAGCTCCTTAGGGTGGTAGCTCATTCCTGTGTGGATCAGATGATGACATCCAGTCACACGTCATTCCCCTCACTTCCTGTGGAGAGGAGTCTCAGAATCCAGAGGTTGCGTCTCTGGGATGAATTACTGGTTATTTCTGCTTTGTCTCTGGATTTCTCCAAAAGAAGGTTCCAGACTGGCAAAGTGGCAGGAGCAGTGGTAAGTATTAGCCAAAACCCAATGTATAAAGTCCATGAAAATCATGTCCACTTTCTGGTTCTCTTATGTGGTGGCTAGGTCCTGTGTTACAGGCTGTACACCTAGCAACCACATAAAGGTTTCAGGGACCCTCACTGCTGTGCTCTTCAGGTCACACATGAGGAGCAGAAACACTGACTGAGTGGGGTTGCTTTATTAAGTTGAAGAGGAAGACAACTTGGAGGCTGCTCCTCATCATGGTGTTGGTTTCTAAGACGCTCCAGTGGTTCTCTCAGAAGCCACGAGAATGCAGTCTGTCCATCCTGTGGTCCATAGATCACAGACACTCTCAGGGGCTGCTAGAGTCATGGGAGTGAATCTGGTCAGGAGGGGCTGTGGCAAATGCATAGGTCACCGCCATTCTGTTTGGGACAGCCATTGTCAAACTGGTACGGATCAAACAAAGCCGTGCCTGACAGAGGATTCAGTTTGTGGACTATGCACACGAGACCCTGGGAAGATGTGAAAACCCTGGAAGCCAGACCACACGGCAAGTGTCTGCTCTCAAAGGAAGCCACAGCGGAGCAAGCTCACACGGTGTGCATGGTCCCGTGTTTGTGCATTACACCGACGCATCCAGAGCCATCTCTTCCCACTGTTTACCCAGTGGCTGGATTTATCTCTAAGCAAGCCCTTCCCCTGCTTGGTTTCCTCTATCGTCGCCGCCTTGTGTTTGCCAGTATTGGCTGAGTACCAGTCTCACACCTTCTCTCCCACGTCACCCCACCCCCTCCGACTGTCTTCTTATTTAAAGAAAAACAAGATTAAAACGGTGAGCCATGAGGCTTTCCAAATTATAAGGCAGACAAAGTAAGTCCTGGGGGAGGCTGGGTAGGAAGGCATGACTCCTGCACCATTAGGAACATCAGTCCTCATTCACACCCAAATGCGAATCGTAGACGGAGGTAAATATGCCTCTAGACGCATCCATGAGGGCTGAAATGTATGCACTTAGACTTCAGTAGACCCATGGAGGCCAAAGTCTAAGCCACATTCACTTCTTTGCCTGATTTTGAGATGTGGTCATCTACAAGGGAGTGACCACTGGAGAAGGAGAGTTCACAGACATTAGCCATGGAAATAGAACACACAGCAATGTTGCCTTCCTCACCGAGTCAGCTCGAGGGGAGGAGAGCACGAACAGTCTAGAATGTAGCCAAAGGAACACTACATATCAGAACAAGATGTCAGTGAACTGGGCATTGGTCACAGTCTGTGTCATTCTCCCCCTTCTTTTATATACTTCCTCATGGCTTCAGAAGTACTTTTCCTAAAATAAATTGTATGAGCAAGTCCAATACACATGACAGCCAAAAGTGGGGCCACTTCTTATATGTGAACCGCAACAAGCAGGTTTATAGTGCCATGGAATTCGAATTCTCCACTTTTCAAAAATCAGAACCAGAAAAAGAAGAGCCTTGCCCCATTGAGAAGAGGAAACCAGGGTTTGTCTGGATAAAGTGGCTTGGCCAAGGCCACACAGAGGGACCATGTGCTGGATCCAGTGCTCCATTATGCAGGTACAGAGCTCAGCTCTGTCACCAGGGCAACTTTGTGAAAAGAGGGTCATGGGAGTCCTGATCTGGTGTGAGCATTCAGTTAGAGGGTGTCTCCTGCTAGGACAATGGTAGATGCTCAGGAAATATTGGTTGTACCAAATCTCTGTTCTTCCTCTGTACTTCTCATCTACAGAACATCAGTCACAATGATGCCTGCGCATCTAGGCAGCCTATCAACCAGGCAGCAGACAGCTGGCCGAACCACAGAAACGTCGAGAATAACCCACAACATGCAACAAAACAGTTGACCAAAACAGTAGTAGAAACTCAGATGCAATGAAATCTGGGAAGAATTCTCAGTGTGTGTGTGTGTGTGTGTGTGTGTGTGTGTGTGTGTGTGTGTGTGTGTGTGTGCCATGTGCACATGTTTGTGGAGGAAACAGGTCAACTTCTGTACCATTCCTCCTCAGGAACCACTAGCCTTGCTTTCTGAGTCAGGGTCTCTCAGTGCGGGGAGGCGGGGACAGGAGACTCACTGATCTAGGCTGGCCAGCCAGTAAGCCCAGATATTCCCCACCTCTGCCCTCCAGTCTTGGGGTCACAAGTGGATACCATCACTTCCAGCTTTTTCACACAGGTTCTGGGATCAGACTCAGACCCTCATACTTACACAACGAGCACTTTGTACACCAGCCCTAATTGCCACCTCTTGAATATCTAATAGTTTTTCATCCCAAGAACAGTAGAGCATCAAGTAGAGGAGCTGAGAAGAGCCAACTGACCTGGGAGAAATGTCACATCCTTGCTGCATGAAGGCCCCCAGAGAGAACCACAGGCTGTTGAATATGCCAAACTCATTCGACTGGTCACTGGTGGTCTGCTCTCGTCCCTCTTCAAACTCTTCACTGTGCCATTCGTAAGGGCTGAAACGGCTGACCAGGAAGAGGACGACGCTCACTCCGATGTAGGCAAACACGATACACATCCAGATCTCATAGGCCAAAGGGTCAAGAAAGGAGAAGACACCTGGCTTGGACTTCTGTGGCTTCTTAATCATGATGGAGATTCCCAAACTCATGAACGGCTTAGAGAAGTCAATGACTTCCTCCCGGACCAGGGTGATGGTCAAGGGGGCTACCGCCACATCTGCTCTCTGAAAGGATCAAATCAAAACAGGTTCAGGTGAGCTCAGCATCTCTTTCTCTTGCTTTTGTCGTGTGTGTGTGTGTGTGTGTGTGTGTGTGTGTGTGTGTGTGTGAGTGTGTGTGTGTGCGTGTGTGTGTGTGTGCATGCGTGCGCATAGGGAAGCCAGAGGTTGTCTTCATTATATAATTGCTTTCCACCTTGTTTTGGGAGACAGGGTCTCTCCCTAAACCTGGACCTCACTGATTGGTTAGGTTGGCCGGCCAGTTGAGCTCCTGCTGTCCTCTGTCTGCATCTCCTCCCCAGTGCTGGGATTACAGGCGTGCACTATAGTACTAGGCTTTTTACATGGATGCTAGGAATCCAAACTCAGGCCCTCATGCTTGCTTAGCATGTGCTTTATAGACGGAAGCCTCTTCCCAGCTCTTGTTTCTATCTTTACGGTGAATATTATTTTTATCTTAAAGGATGTGGAAATGGTATAGGAACTTGTTAAGTCCGACTGCTCAGACACTAAATTATTTCTAAGAAATGGACAACAGCTTGCTAGAGGAGCTCATTCCATTATCTGACAGCTCTACTTGCTGGAGATGCCTTCCTCATCCTGCAAGAAAGAGGTTGCAGCTTTGTTTAGCCAGTGACCGGGCTTCCTCCTTGTGCTCTGAGACCCCTCCGGGCCTGCTACCCAGCCTGATTACCTTAGGAAGCAGATATAACGCTTACTCAGCACACTCTACTCCCAGTGCCTAGAGAGTTAGTTACTCAGGGATGCTGGAGACCCATGGGGCTCAGTGAGAATTAGCCTTAAGAGCTGGAGCCAGAGCTGAGCTGCACAAAGATTGACCCCAGAGGCAGCCATTTGGGTCCCTCAATTCAGGGCTTACATTGGGCTCCCTGGAAATGTGTCAGTACATCCCTCTATCTCCAAGAACACATGGCAGATGCTCTGTTTGCTTAAGCCAGTTTGCATTGGATTTCTTTTACGCACAACCAAGATTATCCTGCCGAACGAGATGGTGAGGGCAAATTGAACCTGATAAATGTTTATGGAACAATTATGTGTAAGCTCTAGGATGGAAGCTGAGATAAACTATGCCCCTCCCCACAGTCAAGGGTTATAAATTTGTAGAAGAGACTATCATACCACACACGTACATGCACACATCTACACTGGCACACTTATCGAGTCTCCAAGGTGGACGAGACACTATAGGAGAAGGGGGAGGGGTCCATCAGGCTGGGAGCCCGGGGATTGCAGCCTGCAAGAGATGACATGTCAATGTGACATTGAAAAAAGGGAGGGCTTTGCATGTTGCTCTGGTAGGGAACGGTATTCCAGGAGGAAGGAACCATGGGAGGAAGGGCCTGGTAGTGACAGAGTTGAGCCAGCTGCTAATTTTTCTTCTTTCCAGGATGATTGCTAAAAGCCACCCAAGTATGTAGTGTTTGAATGTCAAATCTAGTCTGTTGGTAAGCAGGGAAGAGTGCCAGGCATGCTCATCTGTCCTTGGGCAGTGCTGGGACATACCAGACAGCTTGGGTATAGCAAAAAGGGGCAAGGGTCACAGAAAACTGTCTGGGTGAGACAATTTGGGAACTGAGAACTGTGGGGCAAACACTCCCATCACAGGCCTGCAGCAAATACGTTTTTAGGGAGCTGACCCCGGGGAGGTCAAGTGGCTCACAGGAGCCATGCAGCTCAGAGAATGGCAGAGTTAGAACTCAACTCCGGGAGTCTGCTTGCAAGTATTACTCTTTCTGCTCCAGCTATGGACAGACAAGAAGATGCCCCATGAATGAAGGCCCAGAGGCACCCCCAGGAGCCACAGACTCAGCTGCAGCATGTCCCCCGCCCTCATTTCTTTTCTTTTTTTTTTTTTTTTTTTTTTAATTTTTATTTTGCAATACAATTCAGTTCTACATATCAGCCACAGATTCCCTTGTTCTCCCCCCTCCCGCCCCCCTCACCTTCCCCCCAGCCCGCCCCCCATTCCAATCTCCTCCAGGGCAAAGCCTTCCCCACAGACTGAGATCAACCTGGTGGACTCAGTCCAGGTAGGTCCAGTCCCCTCCTCCCATGCTGAGCCAAGGGACCCTGCATAGGCCCCAGGTTTCAAACAGCCAACTCATGCAATGAGCACAGGACCCGGTCCCACTGCCTGGATGCCTCCCAAACAGATCAGGCCAATCAACTGTCTCACCCACTCAGAGGGCCTGATCCAGTTGGTGACCCCTCAGCCATTGGTTCATATTTCATGTGTTTCCGTTTGTTTGGCTATTTGTCTCTGTGCTTTATCCGACCTTGGTCTCAACAATTCTCTCTCATATAAACCCTCCTCATTCTCGCTAATTGGACTCCCAGAGATCCACCTGGGGCCTAGTCATGGATCTCTGCCTCCAGGTCCATCAGTAGTTGGATGAGGTTTCTAGCACGACAATTAGGGTGTTTGGCCATCCCATCACCAGAGTAGGTCAGATCGGATTGTCGCTCGATCATTGCCAGCAGTCTGTTGTGGGGGTATCTTTGTGGATTTCTGTGGGCCCCGCCCTCATTTCTGTCACTGAAATGCCTCTGGCTCATCTCTCAGTTCCTCTTAGCTTCACAGTCTAGAGTTTGAATGGGATGATGTCTACAAAAGTGATGGACAAAAGACAGAACTTCGAATTAATGAGCACTGTTATTGACCATGTGTCCTTCGACCAAGCAGCTAAGCTCTCAGAGCCTCTGTATCCTCCTTTACAAAGTGCAGAAATGATCTTATCTACCTTCCAGGGCTGAGATGAATATGTGAAACAAGATGAGTGCAGCGTTTAGCATGACACAAGGCATCTGAGAGGGTATGAACTAGTTACCACTGTGGGCAAGAACCAGGGAGAGAAGAGACACTCTTAGCCTCCCAGCAGCCACTACCTTCATAGAGCAGGAGGCTTGGTGGCCTGTAAGTCAGTTTTTTATTTTTCTCTTTTTAACCTCACTGGTGGTTTGTGGTTGATAGATATTTCCTCAGTGTCTCTCACTTTTCTCGGGGGAATAGAGTGGGACAGATGAATCAAGATAAAGGAAAATAGTTTTATGCTCAACATGGCTTCCCTGGGAATCAGTTGTCACTGATAAGAGGGACAGGTCTAACGGATAGGACCTAAGGCCTCAGGCTTAACATGAAGCGTATAGGGATGGCTCCAGGTCTCAGGAGTGTAGATGAGTCTGATACTACACTAGCTGCAGGCACTGGGGTTGTGCTCCTGGGATGGTCACAGATTTCTCTGCCCAGGCCACGGGCTTTTTGACAAAGAGAACTGCATTCCAGGAGGTGAAGGCAAGATGAACGTTGGAGAAGGTGAGAAGTTCACAGCAATTGCCATGGCAATGACCTTAAGAGCTCAGAGGAAGTTCCCATGGAAACCAGCCTCCAGATGCAGCAGGACCCATCCAGGTCTCTGTTTCATTGATGGAGTTTCCAAAGTGAGAGGCATCAAGGGAAGAAGAAGGGGAGGTGCCGACAGCATTTCCCAACCCGGTCTCTACCCTCACCAGTCGCCTTGAAAGCCACTTTTCTTCAGAATACCTTCTTCCTGTCATCTTTTTCTCCTTTGGTCAGGTATGTACTTCACGGCCATCATGACTCCTCCTGCCCTGATGTGAGGCTGCGAGACTCCCCTATCCTCTAAAATGATCAATTCCTGCTGTCACCTGAGTACCAACCGGAGGCTCAGCGTGAGTTTCAGCTCAGAGATGCAGCTGGCATTTTCAGGACCTATGAGGGAAACCTCCACGGCCCCTTTCTTGCACATTTCAGGAACTGCTTTTTGTTATTTTGTTGTTTTCTATAAGACAAGGTCTCCATCTCAGGCCAGCCTCACACTCATCAAGGAAGAGGCTGGACTTCAGACCTTCATGCACCCACCTCTGGAATGTTGGCGTTACAGATGTGTATCACCATGCCCAGGATATGTAGTGTTGTGCACTGAATTCTGGGCCTCATGAGCGCTAGACAGGGACTCTGCCAACTCAGCTGTGGCCTCTGCCCTTCTATTGCCCTTTGTTGCTCTACTTGAGAGTCCTTACCATCTCCTGGTGCTGACTGAATCAACCCACACTCTTGCCTTGTCATCTGTGACTCCAACTTTTCTCCGCAACTCCACCCAAAGCAGTCAACCCAGTGTTTGCTTGACCTCACCTTACTTACTTTACTACCATCCTGTCATTTATACTTAGAAACTCCCAGGCTGCCCATCTCTCTGTCTTTATTTCAAGATGACTGTTTTCCAAGTTCCACACACTAGGAAGGCCTAGAAATCTCCACAAGCTCTTCTGTGGACCATGTGGTTTAGACTCCCGGATCTTCCGCTCTTAACCAGCTCTCTACTATTGTCTCTTAAACTCTAGGGTGTTTGCAAGCTCTGGGAATCTTGGCATCCCACGACTCCCTAGACGCTGAAAACACCACTGGCCGTCCAGTGCCTGCTCAAGACTGCTTCAATGTATTGATGCTTTTGCAGTAGTTGTCCAGGGAGTTGCTCTAAGTGCGGTGTACCGCACAGATGACTTGGGCCTGCCCCTACCACACAAATGAACAGACTGTGAGGCTGAGCGAGCCACAGTGGAGCAGGGATGAGGTTCTAGAACAGGAAGCCAGGGCAGTTTGAGGGGAAGTCTCGCCTGCTATGAGGAGGACAAAAGAGGACTTGGAGGAGCGTTCTGGAAGAGGAGTTAGAGATGGAGGATGGCAGGGGAGGCTCAAGAGAACGAAGCACGAGGGGGCAGCTGGATGATCAGAAGCCACAGAAGAGTGATTACAGCAAAGAGTGACCCCAGTGTGAACCTGGGAGCAGGGGCATCTAGTCCCAGTGGGAGCCACAGGTGACGCTGTGTTATCTGCCCCAAGAGAGCTGATCCTGGAGCTATCTATGCTGTTACCTGTGCTAGACCATGGTCAACTGAGCCAGGTTGAGTGAATTAGGAGCAAGAATTTGGATCCCTGTGTCTGAAGACAGTAGATGACTTTCTGTTCAGCAGCAGCGCTAGTTAGTGTGGGAGTCAATTTATGCACAGAGCCATCCAGCCAGCCAGTTCTTTCCTGTCTGCTCCCTTCCCCTGTCCTTCATGATGATCCCTCCCCCTCTCCCCAGGCACTTACTCCATAGACCAGCTCTCCCACCATGCCATTCCAGGCCTTCGTATCGGGATCCCGGGCTCCATATTTGCCATCGCTGACGATCTCGAGTCGGTAGGAGTAGCCCACGTGCTTGGCGATCTCCGCAGCCAGCTCCACACAGTAGCCCTCATAGCGGTCATTGCCCTCAAACTGGTTGGCATTCTTTTTAAGCATCACGTAAGGATCTTCCTGGTGGAGAAATAGGACAGAGGGTGTGGCCTGTGGGTGCATCTGTGAGTGGGGAGGACTTTGATCTGGCAGAGGAGGATCCTTCCAATGTCAGTAAACCTCTCTAACCCCTTAATAAGTTTCCTGAATTTCTGTCCCCTACTCCGTTATAAGTTTTTCTTGGGAAAAGAAAATAAATGCTGTTAAAATAAGAATACTTTTATCACAGAAATGTAACATGACTTTCCAAATTATATTATTTTTATAATTAAATTTTTTTTTTATGTGTATGAGTGTTTTGCCTGCATGTATGTTTGTGCACTACATGTGTGCCTGATGCCCGAGGAGGTCAGAAGAGGGTGCTGAACCCAGGTCATTTGCAATGTATTTTTTAAAGATGCCTTTGGATAGATTATTGGATGTAGCTTATCAGAGGATGCAGGGTAAGAGTAGATCTCAGGGACGCTGAGTGAAAACTCAGAACTGCTCATCTACAAGGCATGTCTTTTCCCAGTCTCGGTGATTTTGTCATCATTATTGTTGTTGTTCTTTTATGAGAGAGTCTCACTATACAGCAGAGGCTGGCCTGGAACTCTACCCTCCTTCTCAGCTCCCCGAGTGCTGGCCCGGCAAGCATGCGTGCATGGCTGTGACTAGCTTCACCATCTCCATCTATGGCGTAGTCTTGGCAGCTTTCACTCTGAAGTGGGGTGTGCTTGGGTGGGTCCACCTTGAACTTCAGGTAAACCTGATGAAGGAGCATACTCACGAGGATTGTAGTGACGATGTAGGTTCTGTTCTGGACACTTGAGTTGTCCCCTCCAGCCTGAGCATCGGTGGCTGCAGGGACAAACTTGTCATCTTCATTCCAGTAACCAATCTGTTAATGAGAACAAGGCAAAAACACGATCTGAGGAGGAATCTTGGAGCTGGGTGTGGTGGCAGAGTGATCGGTGTACCAGAGTCTGGGGTGCTGTAGGCAGAAACACCAAGAGGTAAGATGCACCCCAGATCCCCTCTCCGTCCCCAGTGCACCGCCTCACAGTGGTGACTAAGCCCAGAGCTTGTCCTAGGAGAACAAAAGTTTAACTCTTTATTTATCTAAACTGTATAGGACAGTGAAAGGGAGGGCTGTGGGATTTAATTCTCTGCAGTTGTTTGCACAGCCAATCCATACCCCCTCTGAATATTAACCCTCCCCCCCACACCTACGCTAAACAGCAGTTTGATTAAACGCTTCCCTCATTTTTAGAGTCCCTACATTTTCCCATCCAGATTTATCTTCCTGGGAAAGTTCGCTATCTTCCATTTACTGCTGGTTTTCCTGATTGTTGCAATACCAAGTCATGCTCAAGGGTAAAGAAAATTAACTCCTAAATATCGGCAGGGTATTAATACTTTGCCCAAAGTCTTTCAGAAAAGTTATTCAATCCCAATTACATGCATGGCTCTGAGTTAAAACACTTAGTGGTACGCAACAAGGTCGAGAGAGATCCTGAGGTGTCTAAGAGGGAGTGTTTTCCCGGAGAACATCACCTGAGAAGACATGGGTCACACAGACACGCAGTCCAGAAATGCTGAGAGTGAGTGACAGAGGACTTCAGAGAAGCACAAGGCTGGAGTGGGATGTTGTGTGAGGGAAGGGCTGTGGGAGATGATGGATGGGCTTAGCCCGAGCCTCCCAGGTCAAGGAGGAGGATAGTCCTGTTGTGCAGGCAGAAGTCTGCCAACATAGACAAGTTCAGTGGGCAGCAGCTAGGCTTCACCTGGGAGAGCAGTGGGTGCATGAGTATAAGTAGCAGGGGGTTTTGAAGGCCAGGCCAAGCAGTGGAGAGTGTTCTGAAGGCAGCAGGGAATCATGGAAGGTTTGGGACAACAGAACAATCTAGCTAACACATGTACACACATATGTGCACAGAACAGACACACATAGATATACACACATGCACACATATGTGCACAGCACACAGCACTCACACGTGTGTACAGTATACACACAGACAAGTGCATACACACACAAACACACATCTAGACTGCCTATACCTCTCTCTCCTACTTCTCTTTTCTTCTTCCCCTTAGATTCCTCTTCCTCTTCTCCCTCCCTCTCTCTTCCTCTCCCCTCCTTCCTCTCCTTGTCTCTCTTCTCCCTTTCTCTTTCCTCCCTCTTCCCTTCCCTTCTCATCTCCATCCCCCCTTTCTCCAGGCAGTGATGTCTGTCATTCCAGCTGCAGAGAGAAAGGGAAAATGATGGAGAGCGGGCAGTTCACAGGCAGGAGTTGGAAAGTGAGCAGTATCCAGAGCTCAGCACAGAAACTGAGGCACCATCCACAAGGTTGGTTTGTGTGGCCCTTCACCTTGATTATTTCACTGGACACCAGTGGGTTCTTTGTGATCTACGGCTATTCACAATAGCAGCTATACACACGCTCTTGCTTTGGCTCAGTGAGTTTTCTACCACCTCGTCTGTTCACTTCCTGAGGTGATGCAGCTGGGCAGTGCCTGCTGTTGGCCTGGGATGCTGCCCATTCGTCTATTGCCCGCAGCAGCTATTATCACCGAGGGCAGGAATCAGTTCGCTGGTGGTGAATGCTCCTTGTTCTTCTAAATGCTTTTTGTGTTTTAATTCCCTCCATCCCCATTAAAATCCCATGACATTTGCCAGTTTTCACTCCTGTATTAGGTGTGAGGACACTGTGATGTGGAGTGATAACTTCCCCAGGGCTGCTGGATTGCCATGGTAGTACAAGAACTGGAAGGCTTCCCCCATTGCATGGATTATAGGTATATGCTGTTGAACGTGGCTCATTTTTCCACAGGTTCTGGGGATCAAATTCACACTTTCATAGCAAGAGCTCTGTTGATTGATCCATCTCCTCAGTCCTAAACAAGCTTAATTTTTTCCCTAGCTGTCTCGCGGGAAAAGAAGACATGATCTTGTCAGCGTTGGTAGAGACATCTGGATGCAAAGGCTCGCATTCACACCTCCTAGGAGCCAGGAGACTCAAATGGATATTGGGCTCCACAGCTGGATGCACAGAAAGATGGCAAGGGTGTCTGAGGAGGCTTTGGAGATGAGAGCTGTGGGCTGGATTACCATATGGGACTTTGATTCTCTACTGAGGAGGTGTAGGGGCTTTGATTCTATCTGAAAGCAAATCAGAGTAAGTAGTTTGGTAAAGATTGGGGCCCACTGTTCAGGAGAGGATTTAAAAAAAATTCTGACAGGGAGAAGTCTTCTCCTGGGGCCACTTAATTTTTTTTGATCTCCTATTTTCCATCTGCCTCTAAAGATTCTTTGAACTTCGGAAACGAGTCCAGACGATAGAGCGGATATTCTTAAGTGGATGAAGTTTAAAGAGCAGGTGATCACAGAACTGTGGATTCACTTGATCTTCCCCGCAGCCATAAGGTTGAATTTATACATGGGTACCCCAGGATTGCCTTTGAAGCCACAGCTCCCAATTTCTCCAAACGAGGGTCATCACAACGTTGCTTATTGTGGCAGAGATGCCTAGCTGACCGCCAGGCGATCTCGTTTGCCTTTCATAGTGTAGAGATAGCGGGAAGTGGCTGTCCAACCAGAAGTACAGCCCGTTTTGCATCCCATTGGGAGGAACACTTGTGTTCTGGTGCGTGGAATGCCTGCCGGGAGAGTGATGTGCTTCTCTTCCAAACCGCTCTTTCCCAAGTTTCCAGCAGCTTGCCCATTTTCTTTCTTTCTCACTTGTTTGCTGAATGTTTGACACCCAGAAAGACCGTAGTGGACAGTGATGCCTTCTCACACCCAACTCTCAGCCTGAGCCCTACGGCCAAACCTCATTGATCTCAATCCACTAATCTCAACTTGCAAAACTTCTACCAAATTATTTTTATCCCAGCTGTAATGTATGTTTCTTTGCTTCTAATGAAGCAGAACACTTCAGCAAACAATGACAAGAACCAGACATTGACTAAACAAGAGATTCACTTCCCCCGCACTAAAGAGCTAGGTTTCAGAGCCTAGTTCCCACAGCACCCAGGGTTAGGCAAGCTAGCACATCTAAAAGGCTGAAATTAATAAGCTTATTCCAACTTCATCTCAGAACATGGTGTAGGGATGTCTGATAGAAGGATAGCAAAAGTGATACCCAAGGAACAGAGCAATGCCTCCACAATGCAAGGCAATGAGCCAGAGAAAAAGAGCAAGCGTTGATGCCTGGGGCTCTGGAGGCTGAGGTCAAGAGACTACTGCATTTTCCTGGAGGTAAAAAGCCAGTGAAAAGTTCTAAGCAGTATGATTCGTTGTATATTTGAAACACACTCCTCAGCTCCTAGGGTGGAAATGTGGTGAGGTAAGCGAGGTCAGGCTGTAAACACCTAGTAGGACCTGTGGTAGTGAGGAAGCTGATGACCATGGCAGGGAAGCGGACACGGGCCATGGTTTGGCCAGTGAAGATGGAGGAATGGCCGTATTGAGGTCGTATCTTAGGCTAAAATTAGTTTGTATGTGAAAAATTGGATGCCAAGGACTCAAAACTTCCAGGAGGCATGTAGAATTGAAAGTTATGAATTCTTCTGGAAAAAGACGACACTGGAGGTACTGGTAGGAATTCCAGTCACTGTGATCTTCCCTGCCTAGTTATGTGCAAGGCCAAAACTGAGTACAAACCCAGGCCAGGGAAGGGGGCACTCAAATCAAGTTGACAGGGGAAGATGTCAGACGCCATCAGTAAGCACGGAAACAGCTAGCCACACAATCAATAGGCAAAGGCAGTCCGATCTCCACTGCTGGTCCCCTGATGGTGGGATCATTAGTGGAATGCCTGAAGCTCTCCTGTGGGTGGCCAGTGTGAAAATGTGTGAGTCCATCCCAACGTGACAAGATGTTTCATTCAGAGAAGGATCCCTAAGCCCACCTGGAAGTCATACTTCTAAATGGGACTTCACAGGACTTAACATCACCAGAGCCAGGGCCAAATCTGCTCTCTGAAACTTTAAGCTTGCTGGAAGGAAGCTTAGCACTCTAGCATCTCAGTGGGATGTCCAATTGCATCAGGATGCCTAGGCCGTGAGCAGGATACAGGTGGGACTGGAGTTTCCCAGAAGCCCTGAACCAGGGAGAGAAAGCTGCTGTTACACAGGGCAGGTAAGGCCTCGCAGTGTCCGTGAAACTAGCACAAGGTCATTCTCAAAAACTGTAGGTATTAATTTGCTTGGAGTCTGATTGAGTAAAAGCCCTGAAGGCAGAGATTCAGAGGAATTGATTTTCTGAGAGGCAGATCCCTGTAGACAAAGAATGCTTAACACCACATTCTAAGAAAGGATTTAGTCACTAGAAAGTGAGTTTGAGAACAGCCCAGTGATTAGAACACCAGGCACATCCATTTGCTTGAGGGTTTGAAGGCTGTATGAGTGGTTGTGTATGCTCCTGTGCAGTGCATACAGAACCATGTGAGGTCTCTGTGGAAGACAGAAGGGAGTTTAAAACATGAGCCCATGCATGCAGAGGCTGCTTTCCTCAAACTTGTACTGTGGAAGTGTAGACATAATCTCATCCAATCCTTTGAGATCAATTTCTTCTTTCCTTCCTCCACTGCTCCCCACTCATTTCCTTCCTCCCTCCTCTGTCTCTCTGTCTGTCTCTGTCTCTGTCTCTCTCTATTTGGTTTTCCAAGACAGGATTTCTCTGTGTAGCCCTGGCTGTCCTAGAACTCACTCTGCAGACCAGGCTGGTCTAGAACTCACAGAAATCCACCTGCCTCTGCCTCTGGAGTGCTGGGATTAAAGGCGTGCGCCACCGCCCGGCTCCCTCTCTTCTTTTTAAACTGGTTTCATTGCATAGCCCAGGCTACCCTTGAACTGACAGTAATCTTCTTGGCTCAGCCTTCCAAGTCCTGGGATTACAGGCAGACACCCTCCCCTTCACCAGAGTTGATGTAACTGAGGTTCAGGAAGGCTGAGGGACTTGTTCAAGGTCACATGACCAGTGCAGAGTAAGATCCGCCTGGCTCTGCCTCCCGAGTGCTGGGATTAAAGGCGTGCACCGCCGCCGCCACCGCCGCCGCTGCCGCCACCCGGCTTCTGGGAAGTTCTTAATGAAGCCAAGGTCTAGAGAAGACAGAGTCTTCTCTGGGCAGAGTCAGGGCAAGGCTTAGAGTCACAGTAAAGGTCCTGTAATCCTTGGCAAGGTCACACCAAAGGCAGTTTATCTATGAGGAAAGCCTCTAACTCCACTTCCACAATGAACCGTAGTCTGGTTTGGAGATGGACGGTGTGACTGGAGAGAGAGGCTGGTGAAAACACTACCACGTGGAATTTTTCAAGGGTCATCTAAAATGCCAGAACCGAGATGAACTAGAGGTTATTCAGCCAAATCCCTCTCACTTAAATATCCAGACCTAGCTAGGTTTAGCAACTATCAGAAGGATGACGCACAGATAGATGATGTCTGACTCTCATATCTACTCCTTACATTACCCCCTTTCCTCAATGCACTGTTAATGGTGGACAGGAGTCTGGCTTCATGTAAAGGGCTCCCACTACCTGGGGGAGAGGAGGATTCCCACCAGCAGCCTCCCTAGTCTCTTGTTTGTAGCCCGGGCTGATCTTGAACTTCTTCTGTTCCCCCTGCCTCACATTCCCTAGCGTTGGGATCAAGGGCTGTGCCACCAGACCAGGCACAATCTCCATATTTTAATAGTACAAATGCCTAGCTTTTAGGCATTGTACAGGTATTAAACTTGTGCCACTGGCAAGTGGTAACAATAGTCACTATAGTGATTCTGAGGACAGCCCAGGTTCATGGTTGCCGGTTTTCTTTACTGTTCCAGCCCTTTACAAACCACCGACAGCATCTGCGTTCCACTGTAAGGTAAGGGCCACAGCTTTTTTGAATGTACTATGGTTAGGGAATGAGGTCATGGGTCTGTTGTCCCTTCCAGGAGCCGCAGGATTCTCCTGGTGTACCCTTGGACCCCAGCACTGTCCTGATTGTGTCGATTGGATCCTTTCAACCTTGATAGCAGCTGCAGATAAACAGGGGCTAGGAAGTCAGGGGCCCTGAGTAAGGTGTCTCTTGAGCTATGGCTCCCTGGGACCTTGTGAAGCCTAATGGGCTTTTCTGTCTTAGTTTACCCACAGACAAAGGGATATGTCTCATTTTGGCTAGTACTAGCTACACTAGATACACACATGCCCTGAAAGAGGTGAAGAAGCCATCTCAGACCATCCAGATGCCAGTGTGTGCATCTGACGTGTTCCACAGCTACTGAACACACCACTGAGATAACCTAGGCATGATGTGTTCCCATTTCAGAGATGTGGAAGTTGAGGGTTTGGATAATTAATACTTTAGGAGAAGAAAGTACCTTCTCTAGAAGCAGGAATTGGAGGAATCAAGCTGACAAAACCAGACTCTTGTGGTGGGCAGGCTAACACCATCTCCCCTGAAAGATGTCCCTATGGCAGACACCAAGTTTGACCGGGTTCTAGTAAAAGGGGCACACAGTTGAGATAGAGAGAGAGGAGCTTGGATCATCTGGGTGGGGCCCACCTAGCTAACAAGCTCTTTAAAGTAGAGCCTTCCACAGCTGTGCCCATGGAACGAAGTCAGAGAGATGCGGTGTTTCTGAGCCTGTGGTTAGAGATGGCACTCCAGGCATTGGAAAGTGGGAAACCTCTAGAATAAAGGGGGCAAATGAAAGGAGGTCTCCAGAAAGGAACATGGTCCTGCCAGCACTTTGACTATTTAAACCCATCCACATATGCCACCACAAGGTGAAATACTTGTGTGGCTTGAAGTCATGGTTTGTAACAGTCTATTATGGCAACTGTAGGCAGATCCCACAGCCCTGACGAGCTGAGCCAGTCTAGAGAGTAGAGGTGGGTTCTACAGTGGAGTAGGGTGTCTGGGCTTCAGGGAGCCGAGAACGCTGTGTCCTCAGAGCTATCTAGAATCTTCTGCAATGGCGGCAGTGCTCCGGGTCTGCGCTGTCCGATGTGATCCCCAGGAGCCACATGTGGCTGTGCAGCACCTGGTAATTTTTAGATTTTAATTCATTGAAAATTAGTTTTCGGTCAGTGACCTGTGCGGCCAGGGTGAGGATATGTGACCTAACGTTGGAGACACAGAGAGCGCTGTGTCTGAGATACTGTGTGCCCGCTTTCCAGGTACCAGGGATAGCATTTAGAACTTCCAAACAGCAGAGAGCCTTGAGTCATCCCAAGGAGCCCAGGAGGTCAGCATTATCATGGTGAGCTCTGTCTACGTAGGCTCAGAGATCTGCCCAGATCCCAGATGAATAAGTGGAGAAGTTGCACTTTGGTTCCAGGATCCTGAAAACCCACAGCCCTCCACTAGCTTCCAAATTCTCAACACAAGCAAGCAGCCATGATGAAGGCTGAGGGCAGGGGAGACAGAGGCTGCCAAGCAACAGAAGAAAGCAGCCAGGAAATTTGTCTCCAAGGAATACCCTTTGCTCTACGTGCTGAAGGCTGAGGAGGTATCGACCAAGGGAAAGACAGCGGCAGGGTGAAGAGCCCATCCTCCCTAGGTCTGTGAAGATTCCAGGGCAGAAAGGAGCATGTGAATTCAAAGAACTGAAAGAAACCAGATTGCCTGGAGTGGCATGAAGGAAGTCAAAGGTCAAAGGTGAAGGAATTGACAGTGACTAAATCACCCTGGGTCTTAGGGTTTAAGTAAGACCAAAGGATCTGCATTTCATCTTAAAAGGTCTGATATGAATATTAATGTTATATAAGAACACGCGCAAATGTGTTTTTCATTTCGACTTTTGTGGAGAATAGATGTGGACAATCAGAAGAGGATTAACCTCACCGTTAAACATTCTAGAGTTCTTCAGAATCCCCAGTAACATCACTGCTACTGTATATACATCTATTACTTTATGTCTTCAAGTTCTTAAAAAAATGAGGCCAAATCTCATTCTATGTCCTTGGCTAGTCTCAGACCTGCAATAATCCTCAAGCCTCAGGCACTCAAACGTTGGGGTGACAGGTAAAGGTGAGTAGGCCAGGCTCTTCCTATTTTCAGAGTGCTTATTTGTTTGTTTGTTTCATGGCTCTCATACACTGCCAGAAAAAAATCTGGGAGTTGCATCTTTAGTTTACAGAGAGGGAATCAATTCTCAGAGAAGGAACCTGACTCTCTTCAAATCCCAAGCCACAAGTGGCAGAGTAGAGACCAGAGGAGTCCGGAATACACATGGCCTGAGCATCTTCAAAGGTGTAGACAAGGCAGGTGTCCAGGACCCTCACTTCTGCCCGAGCCTCCACTTAGTCTGGTCAGCCAAGGTGGCCCTTACCTTGCGGATCCCATCATGCTTCATTTCAATCACGTGGAGGGTATAGTTGGTCCGGCGCCCTTTCTCGTTAAACTGCACGTTTCCGGTCAAACCCTCGAATCGTACCTGAAAACAGAGGCAAACTCAGCATTTTCATTTCCTTTTTGTCCCTGTGTCTGTTGTGTGTGTGTGTGTGTGTGTGTGTGTGTGTGTGTGTGTGTGTGTGTGTGTGTGTAGTTTTTGGTTTTCTGAAATGGTGTCTTAAATGGTGTCAATACGGCTTTGAACTCAATAAGAACCTGACAAAGATGACCTTGAACTCCTAACCCCGCTGCCTCTCCTTCCTAAGTGGTGGGATAACAGGCATGTGCCACTGAGGCAGGCAAGCATACAGAAGAGCTTATTAGCTTGGGAGTCTGCTTGACTGGGCTGTGCACACATCCTCTCTGAACAGTGCACCTAGCAACCCGTTGGCGACTTAGGACCCCTGTCTGCATGGAGTTCACATTCATCTGGGTTAAGCCATGGAAACAACTAATCCCCTTAGCAACCTCTTCAAAATGCCCTGTTTCTATTCAAATGTGCCTTGGAACACATTCTGAAACCATTGAAGATGGACCAATCTGGTCTAGACTGGTTTGGGGGTACATGTGCCGTAAAGCTAGCTGCTTCTTCTTTGAGTGAACTTTTAGGGGGAATCTCCTATTTACAGACTTACGCCTATGCAATAGTGTGTGTGTGTGTATGTGTGTGTGTGTGTGTGTGTGTGTGTGTGTGTGTGTGTGTGTATGGCTGAGATCAGATACATTATGGGGAGAGACATGCACAGTGAACAAAGACCTATTAATTCAAGTCTGTCTACCAAAAAATAGAGAACCACCAAAATTACACCCCTAGTAACCTAACTCTGCCTTCCTTGGAACCTCATAAAAGGAAGACTGAAAGATAAACAGGGCCCTCAAGTACCCTCACTTAACGTGGCACACTGACGATTCTGACAGCGTACCTCTTTCTAATCTATGCTAACACTCTGCTTTGAGTAAAGTGTTCTTGCTTCTTTACAGCCTCTGTGAGCCTTTGTTTCCTTCTGAAATAACACACCAAGAGCCTGGAAACACCCAGCCCAGATACCAGCCATCATGCCCATCATTTGTTTGATTTCCTGCTGGAGCAAAACTTCAGATCCCAAGAATGTTACATGTGTTGAAGTTCGGAGCAGCCCACAGGCTGAAACTCCCACCCTTTGTCGTGGCTGGCTTCAGTGCAGAGAGGACATCCTCACTTAACAGGGGTCAGTCTCTCTTATGGCTTCAGGCAAGCATTAACAGAAGGCAGAGGGCATGCTCATGGGATATCTTCCCATTATCATTAGCCAAACACTCCCTCCACACTCTGCATGCTCAGAGGAGCAACTAAAGATGGAGAAACCGAGGTACAGGGGTGTCACCGTGGATGAGTCAGGAGGAGAATTCACACTGGAAGCCAGCCTTAGGACTGATGCCTTGGATATGGTTGGTAAAGGTGCCTTAATTCCTTTGTGAATCCAGGCAATAAAATACCTGCAAATCCAAGGGCCTGGATTTGATGCCAGCTTCCCTACTGATAGTCAGGTGTCCTTGGGTGATTCACACTTTTCAGTCTCCAGGTTACAAAGCTCCTGCCTGTCTACCTTAAGAGACATGGCTAATGTACTAGTGCAGTGGAAACCAAAACACAAAGGATACCTCACACTCAGCCAGAGTGTGCAAGGCTTTGCAGACATCTCAGATGGCTCAAACATCGCTCCTATCAGATCAAAAAAATCTACGGCATGGGAATTTTCTCTCTTCAAATGAGCCAGACTGAACTTGCACAGATTTGAATCTTCCAGTTCAGATTTCAGATCCAGTAGACGATCTGGGGACCCAAGTCCATTTCTCTGTAGAGACTGAGTAACCCTGAAGCTGAGGATGAGTCCAGGAAACAAAGTCACAGTCCCTGATGGTGACCCTGCGTCCTCAGCTCCCCCCTGCCTATGGGTGTCAAGGTGAGTTTCTACTTGTTACAAATAGAGGTTCTGCCTTATGACCCAGCACTGCTTATATTCTCCCCTTCAAAAGCTTGAAAAAAAGGCATGCAGAGTTTTCTTTTTCAGACAGTAGTCAGGGAGGATAGCTGGTGTGTGTGTGTGTGTGTGTGTGTGTGTGTGTGTGTGCCTGTTCTAAAGCTGACCCTTTCTTTCATCACTTTCTGGTTTAAGTCTCAGGAGGGAGGCCGTGACAGGCTCAAAACACTGAGCAAATGATACAAGCTCTTCGCTCTTTCATCTGCAAGCTGGAGATGTCTCTGCTCCTAGAAAATCCCGGACCATCCTTGCTTGGCAGAAAAAAAAATCAAAACATGGAATCTGCTACAGAGAATATGAGAAAGGAGTCGGTGACTCCACCTTCCTCTCACCTTGGTCATTGTGGTGGTTTTAATGGGAAATGTTCCCCCAAAGGCTTATGTATTTGAATACTCGGTCTCCAGTTGCTGGCACGTTTTACAGAGGTTTAGGTGGTCCAGTCTTTCTAGGGAAAGTATGTCACTGGGAGTGCATGTTGCCATGCCTCTCTGCCATGATGGACTCATCCTTCTGGAACTGTAAGCCCAAACGAACTCTTCCTTCTATGAGCTGCCTTGTATTATCACAGCAATGGAAAGGGAACTGATACAGTCACCCTGGCCCAGGCTCAGCTCTCCCAGGGCTTTAGGTTCAAGGTGGGTAGTTTGGTGGCTAGGTCTCAGTTTAAGTAATTTATTTAGACAGCAGTGGGACAAATGTGTACGTGAGTGGATGGTAGACAAACTTGACTACCATTGTTAGTGATGAAAAATCATCACTAACAATACAAATGGGCACCTGCTCTTCAGCACTAGTCTCAAATATCAATGTATTTGGTAATAAGACATTGCATGATCTCATGTGACTCAATTTCTTTATGTGTTTGATGGATCAGTTTGAGTTAATTGTGGTAAGGTTAATTTAAGGGTAAATAAGATACTTTGTGACAAAAATTTTGTCCTTGCAAATGCCTAGCAATTTTTATTGTTACTAAGGATGACCCTGATTCTACCACCATTTCCCAAGCGTTGTGCACTTATGAAGTTTCATCTGCATTCACAGGAATCCCATGAAGCATGATGCTTAAGTTTTATGATTTACCTTCACAGGAGGCAGTCAGAATTCTAGGGGTAGGTGCCATGAATAAGCACAAGAGGCAGACCTGAAATTAAGAATTCCTACCGGGCAGTGGTGGTGCACACCTTTAATCTCAGCACTCAGGGGGCAGAGCCAGGCGGTTCTCTGTGAGTTTGAGGCCAGCCTGGTCTACAGAGTAAGATCCAGGACAGGCACCAAAACAACACAGAGAAACCCTGTCTCGATAACACAAAAACAAAACAGAGAGAGAGAGAGAGAGAGAGAGAGAGAGAGAGAGAGAGAGAGAGAGAGAGAGAGAGAGAGAATTCCTAACGTCTTCTGGCGTCTGTATCTCGGATATCAAGTAGCATCTTATAGAGGGGCCCTGAGTGCCACACTCAGCTCTAGTGGGCCACACAGATGTGCACAGCATGGTGTGTGATGCCTGCCTGATGCTCTCACAACCTCTTGCTGGGCATTTTCAGACAGTCTCTGTTGGCTCTGAAGGATATCTGTAGGCTCCTCGTTGAAGCTGTTCCTGGGTTTCCTTCTCAAATAATTGAAATGTCTAGAACGTTGTGTTGGACATGAGTGTTCATATGTGGACACTATTCAGATGAAGAAGATGATGAAGATACCAGCATTATACCGTGTAGAATGGACCAACAGGGATGGAGAACAGACTAAAAGTAGAGGGCATCAGGTCTGTCTGACATGGTGTCTTTCAATAGGGCAGAGCAGGCAACTCTTGACAAAAGTGGGGATGGTACCACTGTCCATTCAGAGTGCCTCAGTTTCCAGCAAGGTCAATGACCCCACTCTCAAAGTTCTGGGGACCAGAGGCTACCAGGTGTTGCTCCAGGAGCTTCATCAGAAGGGCAGAGGTCATTTTATCCATTTTCCAGATGGAGTCAAGCTGATGACTCTTGACTCCAGATTCATGGGAGTCAGTAGACTCCTAGAGTAACTGAAGCCCTTCATGTCTTCTTGGGGGACCTATACCCTTGGAGGTAAACCATGGTGCTGGGGGATGGGAGAGGACACATCCCAGAGCTGCCATGATGACAGAAAGCCCACGCCTCAAACTCTTTGTGACGAAGAGTAGGGAAAGCTTCTAGAAACTCAGCTTTGGAATTGCTGTCCTCATCCATCACTCTGTGCTCTGGGTAGTCAGCCCTTCCAACCCAGGCATGAGTGAGGTCAGGTTGATGAAGCTGGCACTGTGGGTGTCCAGGTTCTAGGCTGGAAGGCTACATCTGTATCCTAAACACCTCTCCTGATGGCACCAGGGGCAGCTTCACTTTTCTCTGGGGGAATTTCAGTGGTGAGGGATGTGTGTGCACAGAGTGCGTGCCCAAAGTTCTGTGCTGTACTGGGTCATCTCTGATGATGCTTTGGGCCATCTCTGCTGGACTGCAGAGCAACCTCTGTATGTGTCACTACAGGCCAGCTGTATCACATAAAGATGTTTATCAATCTCCTTGAAATTCAGCCTTTTCATTTTATAATTAATATGTCTGAGTCCTACTGCGCTCTCTGGAGCATTCGGTGAGGTAATACATAAATGCTCAGAGCCTGTGCTGTCCATGCTACATCACAGCTATCGTTACACTTATTTTTAGGATTTGACTTTCTAGCTTGTTAGCCTGCCAGGCAGGTCGTGCTGGACTCCGGAGGGCACCATCTTAGCCAGAGTGGGGTTGGTCCTTTGTACTGTGTGACCCAAAGGCTGCAGATACAGGAGCTCTGGAGCGCATCCCTGGGTTCCAAAATCTGGATGCCATTAGGATTCACCTAGGCTCTGATGGCAGTTGTCCTCTGATGATGTGACTATCTAAAGAGGTAGGTCTAGAAGGCAAAATGGCTGGACAGTGGCTGTGGCTAGGTGAAGGCTCCAGAGATCAATACTGTCGAGAGCAGTCTACTGGGTCACAGGACAGGCCTGATGCATGGAAGGAGGGGTCCTGGGCAGTGGTCTGGTTCTATCTTTGTGATTAAGCTGCTGTGTCACCATTGGAGGCATCGTAGGGCACTCTGGGTCTACTGTCTCATTTGTAAAGTGAAGGGAAAACGGGGCCAGTGATTTCCAAGATTTCTCTTTTCTAGCAATAAACTCCCGATTCTAGGTGATTCACAGAGATTTGAAAAGGAGCCTGCTTTGGGCAGATGGTCTTAGGGAAGGAACATTTTGGTTTGTTTGTTTGTTCATCAAAGAGACTGAAGGAGTCTCTCGTGGGTTGGACTTGACTTTTTTCATCGTCCCCAGTGTTGAGTTCTCCTCAATCCCTGGAGTGCACAGTCAGCTTTTGGGAGCTACCCATGGAAGGCAGGCACACACATGTCTCAGCTCCAGAACAGAGTAAGATATCAGCCTTCACCATGGCAACTAACTCCAGTCCTGCTAGGGCAGAAGCAGAAGATGAGTATGTATTGCAGTGGAAAGATGTGAGTTACACCATAAGGGAAATGAATGTACTCTTAGAGTTTTTCTTTTTCTCCTTAGCACTTCCTATGTAGCTCGTGTTCGGTAGAAACTAGCAATCCTCCTGCCTCTGCCTTACAAATGCTGGGATCTTGGTGCTCTTATGCGCAGCCGAGACTTGGGTGCTGTCTGATTGGCCTCCTCGTCTAGTGGAAAAGAGGTCCACCAGAGAGCTTGATGGATATTCTGAGGTTGCTCAGAGACACCTGGGGGCTGTCTTTCTTGCTTCCTGATTCAGACCACTGTCTGTCACTCCACATTGCCTCCTGGGCTTCATCCCTGTCACGGTGGGGTCAGAATATGCTTTCAGGGATGTCATTAAGATGGGAGAAGCAGAGGAGCTGGAAGGTTGTGGCGCCACGGGTGAGTCCCTGGGACTGTCTGAGGCCAGTCTCATACTGTAGACAGAATCTGTCTCGACTGCTTCAGGAAAAGCATTTAAAATAATCTGGGAACAGGCGCTGCCTCTTTGGTAGTCATTCTGGAACCTGCCTGGTGTCTGTCGTCAGTGCCTGGTGACCTGGGGGCTGACCTGCACAGAGACAGGGGAGGGCAGAGACACAGCCGAGGACCTAGAGGTGCCTACTAAGGTCGGCAGATCTGCTGCCTCACTTCAGTCTGGGGGATGTGACTGCGTGTTCTCTGCCACACAGGGCTCTTTCTTCAGGCCGAGAGCAGCTGCTGAGACTCTTTGCTGGTATTTCTCCAGGTTGTGAATATCGCCAGAGCTGTGCACAAGTGGATGAACATCTTGTGTTCATGTATCTCTTGTTTCAATGTGCTCCTCTCTCTTAGGAGCCAAAATCTACCTTCTGCTGAATGCAAGCTTAATGGTAGAGCTGACCTCACCCAGGAAATGCCATTGGTTGGGAAAGATGGGTTCTGAAGGACAACAATACCAAAATATATTGCCGGTATGGGTTCCCCTCTGTGCCCATGCTTTACCACTCATTCCCTTTGGGTTTAGTGCAGCCTTCTTCCCACTGTCTCTTTGCAAATGCATCCTTCATTGGGAGGCACCAGAGGCAATGCTGTGTACCAGCAAACTGAGAATCACCACAGGGGCTTGCAGTACTTCTAGGACCTCCAAGAGTATTCAAGCAGTGGGCCAATTCCCAGAATCTTCTAAAGCAGGAATGTCAAACACACACCCATCTATACCACTGTCTCACCCTGATGTCCTGGCAGGCATGTTAGTAATTGAATATTTATACTCTGCACTGTGGAATCTGGATTCTGCCTCCGAGTCCTGTGCATAGCCAACTGATTGGGCCCGGCACGATGTTCTATTCTTGTTCTCTCACTGTTCGAGTGCAAACAGAATTGATGACTGTGGTGCTGAGACGTGAAGAGTGAGAAAGTCGGGTCAGAAGGATGAGTGGTAAAGCCATGGAATGTGCATGCATAGGAAAGGAGGGAAGAAAGACCGTGTAGGGGTCTGCTCACAGCTCAGAGCCAACCCCGAGCATTTCTTTTCTTTCATAGTTTGCATGTGGTGTGTGTGTGTGTGTGTGTGTGTGTGTGTGTGTGTGTGTGTGTGTGTGTGTGGTGTGTACAGATGTGTGGATGGGTACATATGCATATGTGGACATTTATATGTAGAAGCCAGAGGCTGATGTCTTCCTCTACTACTCACAACCTCCTATATTGATATAAGGTCTTTCACTTGAACCCAGAACTGACAAGTTCCACTAGTCTTGCTAACTAGTCTGCTGTGGAGATCCTATCCCTGCCTCCTGCATGCTGGGATTATTGCCAGGCAATCACATCCCTGCCTCCTTTGTGCTGGAATTATAGCCAGCCAATCTTATCTGCTCACTACTCACGTAGGTGCTGGGGGGTCTAAACACTGATCCTCATGCTCTTGGGATAAGCATTTTATGTGATCAGCTACCTCCCCAGCCTCGTCCCTGCATATATTAAGTCCTCCTTCTGAACATGGAAATCAGTGGCTTTCCAGGGGCTTTTTTTTTTTTTCATAATCCCTAAGCAGAGAATGTAGCCTTGATACTACAAGGAATGATACCATATTTTAGTGGTCTGCTGTGGGATGGTCTGTATGTCATGCTCTGATTGGTCAATAAATAAAACACTGATTGACCAGCAGCCAGGCAGGAAGTATAGGCGGGACTAACAGAGAGGAGAATTGAGAGAACAGGAAGGTGGAGGGAGACACTGCCAGCCGCCACCATGACAAGCAGCATGTGAAGACGCCAGTAAGCCACGAGCCACGTGGCAAGGCATAGATTTATAGAAATGGATTAATTTAAGATGATAAGAACTAGATAGCTAGAAGCCTGAGCCATTAGGTCAAACAGTTTAAATAATATAAATGTCTGTGTGTTTATTTTATAAGTGAGCTGTCGGACTGCCGGGGTTTGGCAGGATCCGGAGAGAAAACTTTCCTGCTACAGTGGTCTCTTTGTTTGTTTTGTCCCAAGTTTGGCTTGCGTTCCATACTTTTGACTCGAACAATGTAATGGTCACTCCAAACTCCAGGCATACCCTTTAGACCAATGCATACTGCTTGAACTCGATGCTAACTTTCCTATTTGTCTCCAAAGACTGGGGTGGGAAGGTACCACCAGCCTTACCTGCTGCAGGGCTCTCTGGATGTCGATCCCTTGGCCCCAGGGCACAGCTGGGTTAGCCAGACAGTCTCCAGCGTTTCCCCGGCGGGATATGTCAATCCTTTGCCTCCGCAGGCTCTGGAAGGCCTCGGCCATCACCTTCACACCATCATAGGTGAGAGCAGATGTGTACTGAGGAAGGAAGGCAGACAGGAAGGTGTCAGAGAGAGCTGACAGAAAGGTAGGGTGGGGGGCTGTGTTGGGGAATGGCGTCCTGGTGAGTGAAGTATGTGGCAGCCTCTGGACCTGGGTGTTCTTTCTCTCACAGGTCTGCTCACAGGTCTGCCCAGTCAGTGGGCTCTCCAGAGCTAGGGGTTTAGCACGGCCAGCTGTAACCTTTAAAGACAAGCCAGCATTTCGGAGTTTGGTGTTCAGTCCTGTGATTTGAAAAATGCTAGTTTAATTGGGAAGAAATGCATAGATTAAATACAACATATCTGCAGGCCAAACACATGGAAAGTCAGTTGGCTTCCTCCGTATGAGAGTCAACAACCTGGAGCCAAGAAGAGCTCCAGCACCTCTTGTAACAGTAAAGGAAACAATATTCCAGGATGAGCAAGCTCCTAATTATCTCCGTGTGTGGCTTCCTCCACTGTAAAGCGAGTATTCTATAGACTCTCCGTCTTGTGGAGAGTTAATATTAATGATAATGCTTAAGGGTTTTCCTCGCTTGACCAAAGGGCGGCTAAGATGTGAATGAGGCAAATCTGTCATATTACACAGTATGTCATCTTAAGGTCACACTACACAGCTGTATATGATGAGTTTATTTTTCCAACTCTTAGTTGATTTCCTGATTCTAATTTATTATTTGTGTTCAAATGTGTATATACGTACCCTTCTCCCCCCCCCCCGTGTGTGTGTGTGTGTGTGTGTGTGTGTGTGTGTGTGTGTGTGTGTGCAAGCGGGAGGTCTTCCTCAATTTCTCCCTATCCTATTTTTGAGACTAAGTCTTTAACTGAGCGTGGAGCTCACCATCCGGCTGGAGTACTTGGCTCGCGAGCCCCATGGACCCTCCTGTCTCTGATTGCCCAGCGCTGGGATTCCAAGCACATGCTGCCATGCCCAACTTTTTCTGTGGGTCCTTGGAATCCAGAGTCAGGTCCCCGGGCTTACACAGCAAACACCTTACGGACTGAGTCACCTCCTCAGTCCCTTCTAATTTATAGTTTTGAGACAGGCTAGCCTGGAACTCTGTGTAGCTCAGGATGATGCTGAACTTCTGATCCTCCTGCCTCCACATTACAAGCATGCACCACTACGCCTGTTTTATTTTCTGAGAGAAAAAAAAAAATACAGTACACTTAGAAGCTGGCTTGGGCCGGGCGGTGGTGGCGCACGCCTTTGATCCCAGCACTTGGGAGGCAGAGGCAGGTGGATCTTTGTGAGTTCGAGGCCAGCCTGGTCTACAGAGCGAGATCCAGGAAAGGCGCAAAGCTACACAGAGAAACCCTGTCTCGAAAAATCAAAAAAAAAAAAAAAAAAAAAAAAAAAAAGAAGCTGGCTTGGGCAGTCATCAACTAATATGCTAGCCTGTGTCAAAGTCGATCTTCCTTTTCAAGCACTTTTGTTTAATAAGATACTGCAATGAGTCTTCATTCTCTAAGAGTTAAGTCAGTTTGATCACTGGTGGGACAGGAAGTGCCTCAGCTATATAGATTACAATTCACAAAATTGACTAAGCAGCCTAGAAACATGGGCCAAAGATTCACCGATGGGTCTCAAATAACAGACTGGGCCTCGGAATCCTTTTCAACACAGTGTTGCATGTAACCACTGCCATGCTATGTCACCTGACCTAGAAGACCAATGGCCTGCTCACCACAGTCACAAACAGTATCCAATATCAAACAAAACAGGGTTTGGCTCTGGAACTGAGAAGTGAGAAGCTGGCTGCAGACCCAGGTGGAGAGCAGCTGTGCATCTCCAGGCGAGTTTCTCTGATGGTCAGCTGGGCATACAGAGGTAGGGAGTCCGTGCCACCTCAGTACTCCATTCACAAAGTCTATACAGAAATGGGCATTTGTCTTGTGCTCAGTAAGATGGGGGACAGAAGGGTGGGAGCTGTAGTACTTGCTTAGCATGCGTGAGGTATTCATTTCCATCCCTAGTGCCGCTGGAGAAAAAAGAAAGATGGTGGCCCTAATTAGAATACAAACAGCATTTTCTGGCTTCCCTGGCAACCAGCAAAAGGCAGTTTCCTAACATGGAGCCGATGGCGGGTAAGTGAACGATCTGCTAGTGCCTTCCCGAGAATAATTCTCTCTGTGTGTACATGTTTATGTGTGTGGTTGTGTATGCGTATGTGCATGTCTTGAGGTCAGAGGTCAACATCAGGAGTCCCTTTCAGTCTTTCTTCACCTTAATTTTGAGATAGGGTCTCTCACTGAATCTGGAGCTCACCAATTTGGCTAGACTGGCTCACCAGCAAGCTCCAGGGATCCTCCTGCCTCTGCCTTCCTGGTGCTGGGGTTACAAGTGTCTGTTCTGTGTTTGGCTTTTGACATGGGAATTGGGAGTCCCAGCCAGGGGCAACAAGCACATTACTAACTGAGCCACTCCCCAGTCTCAGGAAAAGAGTTCTTAGGAACCGAGGGTGTGCTTTCTGTTCTCTGTTCCTCCGGCTGGGTTATGGTTTGGGCCTGAAGTATCTCTTCCCTCCTCAAAGAAAACCCTTCACGTGGTGAAGGTGCAGTACCCAGAGGTGGGCTTTGGAAAAGCAACTATGTCATGCTGACATAGACATAATCATCAATGCATTAACCCACCAATGATAACCCAATGGCATCCCTGGGAAGTGATGGAAACCAGGAGGTGGGGTTTTCCTTAGAAGAAGTGGCTCACTGAGTGTGTGCCTTTGAAGGCTGTAGCTTGTCTCTGGCCCCTTCCAGAATCTCCACTTTCCGGATGCCTTTCCTCCATTGTGTCTTTCCATCATAATGTTCCTGTCTCGCCACAGTCCCAAAAGCAATGGAGCCAGCTGGCCATACATTGAGACCATGAGCTCACATAGACCCTTCCTCCTAGAGTTGATGATTTGCTCAGGTATTTTGTCCCACTGATAAAAATCAATTAGTGAATGCTGGGATGAATGCAGGCATCATGACGGAAGTCTATGCAGCCTTCTTGTGCTGTCTAGCAGAAGTCAAAGGCTGAGGGTACCAGAATAAGAACTTGGAATATTTGGTGACTGTGCATCAGTATAACAGTCCTGGGCTGCTGACCTCTATTGTGTTGGGATGCCTGACTCTCATGCTGACGTGTTCCTCTGCTTGATAGGAAACCTGTTTCCTTTCTAAAGACTCACATGCCCCAGGGTTCTGGGGCTGGCTATGGGAGAAAAGTGGGCATCCATTTTCACACCTTCGGCCTCTTCCAGTCAACCCTGGTGTGGTCTCGCGCGTCACTCGTCCTCCACTGCTGCATGATTCTGGCTGGGACGGTGTCTGTGTAGTTCACCAACTGGAAACCTGTAACATTGGCTCCACTTTCCTTGAACTTATTTAAGTCAATATCCATGAAACCCTGTGGAGGAAGGAAAGGGGAGAGTAAAACATGTTGCTTGGGCAGGTCCATGTTCCCACAGTGCAGACCCATGAGGCTTTCTCTTCTGCTCCACAAGGCAGAACAGACTGAATGTAGACAGCAGTGTTTTGCCCCCTTTTAATTCCACTCTCATAGATTTTTTTTTTTTTACACAAAGTTGTCATAGAGACCAAGAGTGTCAGCCTGAGGATGATACTCCTGGGATGTAGCGGTGCTGGCCTACACTGCCTTGGACCAAGTTACTTTGTTCGTTTGTTTATGCAATAGAGTCTAGAGGTTAGGGAAAAGATGAAATAGACACTATGTGCCCAGACTGACAGTCAATGGATGCTGGGATTTTAAAAATTATTTATTACTACTATTACTACTACTACTACTACTACTACTACTATTATTATTTCTTTTAGGATTCCATACAGTTTATTTTGATCATAGCAACTCCTCCCCTAGCTCCTCCTGGATCCACCCTTCCCTACCCATTTAACTTTGTGTCTTCTTTTTTATTTTTTTTAACTCGTTGTGTCTAATTTGTGCTACACATATACTGTTGTGTGTGGGGCCAACTCCTGAAGTATGATCAACCTACCAGGTATCATATTCTTCAAGACTATGGACTCTCCCAGCAGCTACCAGTAACTTCTTGGCTAGGGCTGGGAATTTGTGCTTACCTCCCGTCTTCATAATGGGGTTTTGTCTGGCTTAAACTCACGTTGTGTATTCTCTCACAACCATTGTGAATTCATATGTGCAACTGCTCTGTTGTGTCTGGACAACACTATGTGCACACTATGTGTGTATGCTTGCCTGTGTGTGCCATTGTGTGTGTGTGTGTGTCTTCCGATGACAAGATATTAGAAGCAAAGCGAAAATCTCGAAGGAAGGACTGTCCTTGCTTACCACCCTGCTTTACCTTTGGAGAGAGGAGACATCTGAAGACTGCTGGGAACAAATGTCTGCAAGTTACCCAAGGTCACCACAAGTCTCTGGAAGGGGCTGGCTCCTGATGAGGGCTTTCACCTCTCACTGTGCTCTTTCATGTACAGTGAACTGGACCTGTTCTCCCTAAGGAGGCCTGGCCACCTCTGACATCCATGAAGGATTCTATATTGCAAATGGAATTTCCTTCCAATTCAGCAAAACTCATGCGAAGTCAGGAAGCCTTGAACTTAAAAGGAAGTCTTGCATTTATATAATAAATTCAACAATGTCCGGTATGCTCACATCTGTGGCCTCATTTCACACCACTCCTTAAAAGGGTACAGCTTATGTGTCTGTTTGCCACACACAGAAACTAAGACAGAAAGGGAGGTTCAGTGCTCACAAAGCTGCTCACAGAGTTAGTGACAGAGAAGGGACCAGAGCTAAGCTCTTCTGTTAAGCAATTCACTCCCTTCTCCCCCAAAAACCTCATCACAAAACATTCTCTTTTGAGAACTTAAGAGTTTTCAAGCTTCCTCCCTTGTGGACCTTACATTCTTGTAGGGGAAATCAGACAGTAGACCAATAAACATATAGTACACAATGCTGTACAGCAGTGTGCGCTCTGGAGTAGCCACATGTCTATGAAGAGAGGTAAAGGGGGTTTGTGAATGGGGACATGAGAGGAGTGGTCTAGATCAGTCCACCTGTGGGGTCTTATTGGCACCAGTATAGTAGAGTCCCATGTTTGAGTTATGGGGATACCTGGGTGGGATACACTGAGCAAAGGCCCAGGGGTAGGAGGCTGCTTAGAACATTCTAGAAACAGTAACGGGCCTGGTGTGAGTGGAAGGCAATAGTGAGAAAGATTTCTGGTAGGAGATGAAGTCAGACAGTGGTCCAAGCTGGGTCACACATAGCTTGTGTTAACTTGTATTTCTCTTTCTTTCCTTTTTTTTTTTTCAATTATAATTACTACTACACTACAGGATTTTGAGCAGGGTGCATACAACTCATGCATGCTTGGTTCCGTGGCTTAGGGAAAATGCCCAATCTCGATAACAGAACTAGACTAGGAGAAGGAGCTGAGGACATATGCCCAAGATGGGGAAGTCCACAGCTGGCAGCAGCTGAGGTCCAAGCACTGGACCTAGTTCTACCTCAGGATCTCAGGGCTGGTCTACATCAAATTCTTGAAAGAACAGATTTAATATTCCCAAGCTCCCTGGCTTCCACCAGTGCCTTTGACAGTCCATTACCCTTTTGAGCTGTTTTATAGACAATCCCAGTTCAGTCCTACACAGCCTTTGTCCTTGCTTCCCATCTAGGAATATCATTTCTATTCTTGACTCCTTCCCATGGTCTGGATCCTAGCTAGCACACCATCTTTCCAGAGAACTCACTCCGGTCCTGTCATCTGAAGAGTCAGATCCGTCCCTGCAGCAGACACTGTTGGCCCTGTGTATTTCCACTCTGCTACACACCACTGTTCCATTTTATGCGCTAACTGCAAACACCTGCCACCCCACCTGCATGAGAAGGAGGCCAGGCATGCCAAGCTCACATGCCCAGGGACAGACCTACACTAGTGACAGCTGCAGACATCGTTGATGCCAGCCCAGAATCCTCTGCCTGGTGCATAAGCTGGTGGAATGGTCTATGCTGACATCCAGAGATGGAGAGAGGGTGAGGATTCTTGGGAACGTGCTTCAGTGTCTGCCTTCTCTTCTTTACTGCGCATCCCTACTGTGTTTCCAGGATTGGCACATAGCCCTTGCTCCTTCCTGAAGCCTTGCTTTGGGCTCTGCTTGTGGGAGAACCCTAGTGGAGTTCCTTCCAACACTCAGGCTGGCCCATTCCAACGTCGTGCCTGCTGTTTCTCTGGAGCACCTGTCACTGCTTCTTGTTCTTTTTGTCCTCTCTCTTCCCATTGACATGCTAACTTCTGAAGGTGGGGACATTTTCAGTTCCCATCTTGTTCGCTGATGTGTTCTAGCACCTAGCATCTCGGTACATGCCCCAGCCCAGGGCAGATGCTCAATCCTTTTCTTGCTGTGAGAATGAATAAAGCTAGAGACTGTCCCTCAAGCAGGTGTGCCAATTAGCCAGGGGAAACATGACCAGCAGGCAACAGCTGCCAGTGAGTGATTTTAATCAGCTGAGATTAACTTGTACCACAGCCACAGTTCACAGAGTGACACAGAGGTAACTGCCTTGTGCAATGGTACCCAGCCAGCTGTTCTTAAAGGGAAAGTCAGAATTGGGCTTCCCTACCCAGCCTGCATTTGACGGTGTTATACCCTATAACAGTACGGCTGTCTCACCATTGGTTAAGAGCCGGTACACAGTTGGGAGATTTTCCATACTCTTTAGAGACTTTTAAAAAGAACATCTTGTTCGCAAAATAGCTATTGAGAGAATGAAATGAAAATTATCTCCCGCAGTCAGATTCTGTCACTCGCAATCTGTAACAAGCTCCTGGGCATCCCTACTGACTTTCCCTCCCCAGCATAATGAAGGCCAAGAGGAATGGTGATTTGCTCAAACAGGCACGCAGCTCAGCTTCACGGCCAGCAAGCCTGACGACAGTGTTAGTGGAGCCAATCCAGGGTCACACATAATCAAGCTGATGGGACCCTCCAGCCCCACACTCAGAACCCAGAAAAAGAACAGCTATGGACTCCTATTTGTGACATTCGCCATGAGAACCAAAACCAGGAAGCCACTTGGGGTCAGTGTACCTCTAAGAGCTGACATCTCTCCTCCAGTGCAAGACTGCATGCTGGGAATGCTAACACTGACCCCTAGGATGTCTTAATCATGGGGAAACTAGACTTTTACGGTTACTAGGCTTGCTTTCTCCACAATGCAGGGATATAGACTTGGTCAATAAAGAAATGTGGTCTTGATTAAGAAGGGAAATAAAGGCATTAGCTCTTTGCCTGCTAGGGAATTGTGAAATTCAGCTAAGTCTCTTCCCCCAGCACATTTACTAAATAGGTTTAATTAAATCATTTTCCAATTTCCTTTTCTATTTTATTAAAAACCCATGGGGGTACTATTTGGTAAGTTGTGCATTTTCTTTATCTATCTTATTCATGCTATTATCTAATGTGTTTAAGGATGCCATGGTGTTAATTACAGTTCTTGAAAAGTTCTAGCTATGAAACCTCACTGTCATGACTTTCTTCAAGCCGTGCTGCGTATTTGATAACACATCCCCAAATGCTGAGTTCAGTGTTCTAAACACCGTCACTGCTGAGAGAGAATGACATGAGCTACAGCTGTTTGCTTTCTCCAGCTACTTGTCACCTGGAGTCACGCCTTCTGCTCTTCTGCTGTCCCCTGAGCCCTGGCACCAGGTGTTTCTCTTCGAAGTGTAAGTGCTATCTAAAGCAGCTTGGTGCCACATGCCTATGGTTCCAGTACTTAGAGGATAGAGGCAGGAGGATCAAGAAGTGAAGGTCAGCCTTGGCTATGCAGAGGTCTATTCCAGCCTGGCCTCTGTGAGACACTGGAAAGAAGGCAGCCCTGGGGTAGCTGGGTTGCCCTGCTTCAGTGTGCTTCCTCAGTACCTCATTCTGTAGCACAGCTCCACGTATGACCCATGAACAGGCAACATGTAAAGAATGCTCTGCCTCCCATCTTCATGCAGGGGCAGAAGACCTGGCTAAGGAAGTGCAGGCTGAGGATGCTTTTTCTTTTTTTTTCTTTTCTTTTTCTTTTTCTTTTTCTTTTTTTTTTTTTCTGAGACAGGGTTTCTCTGTGTAGTTTTGGTGCCTGTCTTGGATCTCACTCTGTAGACCAGGCTGGCCTCGAACTCACAGAGATCTGCCTGGCTCTGCCTCCTGAGTGCTGGGATTAAAGGCGTGTGCCACCACCGCCCGGCCTGAGGATGCTTCTTATTCTGAGGGACACAGGGACTACCTGGTGTCTGTGAGGGTGTTTGTAGAAGAGCCACCCCTAAGGACTGTCAACCCACAGCTTCAGAAGGGAGCAGGAGATCCTCATTTTGATGAAATGTTAATCTTGGTGAATCAAAATTCAAGGTTAAATATGAAGATAATTATCAAAAGAATTAAACAAGATAGCATAAGCCTGGTCGTTAAGGAGAGGCTGGATATGTTCAAGGGATGATTAGGACTGTTCTATCACATAGTGGGTGCCACGGATGACACTGAGTTGATGAGGCAAGAAAAAGAGGGGCAGGCATATTCTGTAGACGTGTGGGAGAAATGGCCAGAATAACCAAATATGGCAAAGGGAAGGTGTAACTTTATATGTCTAAGAAGTTTGGGATTGCTTTGGGCCCCCGGACCAGGAATAAGACGTGAAAGTGGAGGGTTTTGCTTGTTCTATTTTAGACCCTTCTGTCATACACATTTACCCTTTAAATGCCGCTAGAAAATGACGACAAACCTCAGATCAAGCTAATGCGCTCTCTGGTTGGGTGTCATTGTCAGTCCCTGGAAGAGGCAGAGGCAGTGAAGTCACAGGATGGAGTGGTGCAGAGGTGGTAGCATTTGAGGAATCATATTCTAATCTGGTTGGAGAGCTCAGCTTGTCCTGCCATCTCTCAGCCTGGGGCTGAGGGACAGCAGTGGGATGCAGCCTAGTCCCAAAGCACACCTCATAAGAATAACAAAAATGATGGTGGTAGCTAAAATAGCCACTTCATGTACATGACTTAACTTCATCCAAACCACCTTTTGGGGATTGTGGGGTTACTGCTGTAGAAAAATGAAAATTAAGCAATCAACCAGGAGTTAACCCTTGGGCTTATTTTAAGTCTCTCCTCGCTCCCCTCCCAAGCAAGAATTCATTTTAATGTCTTGTAAATGTGGTCCAGCTTAATCCCATAAGCAGTCTGAGAGGGAACTGGATGGTAGGCCCAAGAGCTCATTTGCATAAGTCGCTGAAAGGATTCACCCCAGTTTCTGCTGAGATCTGATTCAGAGACCTCTGTAAACTCCCTAACTACACAGTTGGACTTCTTCACGAACATGACACACTGTCAGCCCTTGGAGGACCACAGGAGTTTAGATTCAGGATGGTGTATCCATTACCCCAGTCAAAGAGCGTCAAAACTCTTCTGATAACAGTGCACAGTTAGGAGCCCCGAGCAAATGTTGCCTGGCCAGAGCTCCTGCCTTTAACAGGGGCCTGTAAAAAGGAATGTGTTGGGTTTCTCCTGGACACAACCGTCTCCGTCTTTGCCTGGCTGTGCAGATATATCTCAAGTACTAATTTATCTGGAGCCTGTAAATGAGTGACCTGTCCTTCACTCACACCCAGGGCCTGGGAGTGCCTTTGTGGAGGACCAGAATGTGAGTGTAACAGATTTTGTGGTTCTAGTCACCTGGCTTTTTCATGTAAATTCTGGGATCCTCAGTCTTGTGAGGCAAATGCTTTACCCCGACTGAAACATCTCCCCAAGCTCACAGCACAGTACTTTCAGGCTGACAAGCTTTGGTCTCAAAGCTCCATTTCCTTTGTTGCTGAGATCCTTAAAAGAGGGTCACCCCCACGCTGTTCAGCCCTCAGCATCCTGTCTAAGCTCACATCACACCCAGCAGAAAGGAGAAGGAACATTCTGTGATGCTCAGGTTCAGCGTCAAGATGAAGGCTTATTAAGCCAACACCGGTACATGGGGAAAGACCCTTCCATCTCCAGCCCCTTGACATCAAGAAGAGGTAAGATCAGACCAAATCAAAAAATGTGTACTTTATACTCTGAATGGTGCAGGTTGAGCATGTCAAGTTTCCCCCAAATTGTCAGAGAAAAATCTCAGATGACAGCTCTGAGGAGAGCAGTCACAGGAATGTACGGTTTGAAAAGTCTCCTTATATTAGGAAGCCTTGGAAAGAGCACAGAGGATCAGCCTAAAACATAATAGAAGATTGAGAGGGTAGGCGAAGGATGTGCTTGACTCTCAGGAGGGTTGTCACGGGAAAGAGGTGGGAAATTTGTTCTTTGAGGCTCTGCAAGGTGGGCCAGACAGATGAACAGTCAGATATCAAGGGAGACTGATTTTTGTTAAAGTGATGACTGCAACCATCGTGTTTGGCATGAATCAGCCAGAACCAAGCAAGGTAGCAGGCATTGCCATTGCCTTGATTATCACATTTAATCCTTGTAACCACATCACGAAGCAGGTCCTCCTGTTAATGCTTGCAAACTGGGAATGAGGAAACGTAGTAGATTGGCTTCTCTTAAACTAGTGTGGCTAGTGAGAGATGGAGAGAGTAAGGTGACTTCTGAGCTTGGATTTCAACCTCTTTGCATCTAGCCATCTACGTTCCTGCTCATTCATCTCCTGTCCTGTGCAGGAGCCCTTGGAACAGGCTTCAGCTTCACGTGAGGAAGGAGGTCTCTCAGAGATCAGGATGCTTATCTTCGGTGCCTCTGATGTATGCTGCCACTTGGAGTGTTAGCCTTGAGGCCCCCTATTTCTGTATCTCTTTGTTGTCTGTGGTGTGACAGAGAAAGGCAGAGACTACAACCTGTCCTCAAAAGCAAGACCACAGACCCACAGGTTTCACAAACAGTGCCTGATGCAGGGTGGTATGTTAAGAAGGTGCAGAGAAACGAAGCAACAGAACCCGCTCTGTTCCTGACTTCTTTACAAGCATCAATCCTGTTACCTCATGCCCTCAGCTTTTGTCTCAAGGACTAAATGGGTTCTTTTGATTGACTTTTCTGTGTGTGTTTTATTGTGAACCAGGTCAGAGATAAAAAGGCCCAAGAAGAGTGTTTTAGGGATAATCACATAACTTCTTGGCCTGTCTTTGAACTCATGAGTCCTTTGCTCTAGGGCATCTGTCTTAACCTGTACAGGCAAGTGGTTATTGATTTATCAAAGACATCTGTCAGATCAATAATCCTTCAAGATATGTCCCAGGCCACCATGCTACGTTAGGGAAGGAGCAAAAGACAGAGGACCACCTTCTGATTCTTATGCCTGCCAAGGCAGCCTTGCTTTTAATCTGTTACACAGTAGAGTTCTTCCCAAAATTCCATCTGAAAACAGAGCTTCAACCCCAAAGGTATGGGGATTTCTAGGGCAGCTCACTTCTCTGCTGAGGGTGCTTTCAGCTTTGATCTATAATTCTACAACCACACAGGTGTCTGCTGAGGAATATGGATAAAAGTGAATCCATGGAATAGTCTTCAGCTAATGACTTAATTGTCATCACACACCCATGTCTTTGCACAAAAATCTCCACATTTCCCCATTTTAGTCACCTTAACAAGCCAAACCTTCAAGGCATCTCATCCCAGATTATCCCTGGTGACCTACAAGCTTATGTGGTCTCTAACAAGCCAATAGGACATTGCAATTGTATGAAAGTCAGCTAATAGACATGTCATCCACATTAGAGAAAAGCAGAGTGTTGAGTCATCCAATCCTCTCTGAAGTCAGGGAGAGGTACCTGGACACTCAGATATCTGAAAATACAACAGCAGGCTGATCCTGCATGTGTCCATCATAGCCAGAATATTATCGGGGTTACTCAGGATCACCAGGTCTCAGTCCTGAGATTTAGAGTCAACTGCTGACACTGTGTTAGAAGATTAGGGATCCTCAGCCTGGCATGTTGATGCAAGACTTGGAGATGACCCACGTGGTCTGAGATATTGCTGTCTTCCAGAGAATGCCCTCATCTTACTTCTGCCCTAACTGATTGTGGTTGTGGTTTACTCTTGGCCCAATTAACTTCAGAGTAAGTTCAACCTTTAAAACTCTCCTGGCATAGGGTGACTTCTTATGTCTAGAATTATTGGTGGACCTCAACCAACATCCTCCCGCAAAGTCTCAACATTAGCATGCAGAGAAAGCCAGGCAGGACTTCCATAAAGTATTTTTGTAAAATGATGGTTTATTCATCTTTAGGCCCTCACATATAGTAGGCATTCACCATGGTGTAAAATGGGTGAAAATATAAAGAAATGGTAAATTTGAAACCTACTGAGAATAACTATGTATCAAAACATGCCTATGGCATATGGTCTCCTCAGACATGGGCTTTTGAGAAGGTTTACAGTATGAGACACGAAATCCCTCCTAGGGAGCAAGCTTTATAGCTAGTCAGAAAGTGATGGGTTACCGTTATAACCATCATGCCACTCTTTCACTGGGGAAGACCATTGATGCCTTTTCTTCCCCAGCAGCCTTCACAGCACTTTCCAACACAATAAAAGCTAAACATCAGGGAGAGAGTTTCCTGGTCAGTTTAAGATTAATCTCTCAATGTTCTGTAATTGGAAATTGTGGTGTCTTTATCAACAGCAACCCTTTTGTTTATGATGAACAACCAAGAGCTAAGACAACAGCCTTTGCAGTTTTGGGAATATGGAGAAAGGATATTCTATATATTTATCTGATCATTTAGTCATGACTGCTCAGCATTGCTACACATATCACAGCCACAAGGATGTAGAAGAGATCCAGACAGGCAGGCCCAGTCTCTCCTTTCTGGTCACTTAAGGTCTAATGAGGAAGGCCTATTTCACCCAAGCATATTCTAGAGAAAATAAAGTAATGCCAGCGCTGAATCTGGAGCTCGGAGGTAGCTCACTTTCTAGATGAAAGTGATGAAGCCTGGAAGGAAAGGGGCCTTTGGTTGAGGAAAGAGAGAAAAGTGAACTCTCCTCACCTATTTGGGTGTGGTTTTAAGGCACCTTCAATGCTCCCAAGGAAGTGATGGTAGGGACTTCCCATGCTGATGGTGGCTGCAGCCCCCGCCCTCCTGCACATCTCCATGAATGCCAACCAGAGGTGGCTGTCATGACAGTCCCAGGGAAAGATGTAACAGGCATCAAGAAGCAATGTTGCAGTCCCAGCTCATTCAGTGAGGGAAGGGTGGGGGCTTTTTGGTGGCTCCTCTGGGCAGGAGTGTCTCTTTTAAAATGTGAAGGGCTGGTAAGACAAGGATTCTTAGGGACCTTCAGGCCCAGGATCTCCTGGGTTCTTGAAAGCAGGTGGAGGGAACATTTTGTTTTACTCTTATGCTGATGTGTGGGTGGGTGCCTTGTCTTGATCTTTCCTGGATTTCCTGCCCTACCCCACCCACGCCGTTGTGTCTCTCCTCTGACTTCATATTCTCATGTTTCAGACAGCTTCTGTAGGGCTATGTGACTGCCACAGATGTTGCCTTGGTTTTACGTGATCTGATCTAGTTGGGGGACAAGATCAGGGTATTTGCAGGACAAGAGTGAAGGTGTGCACTTCTTAGGGCTTCCCTCATGAGCCCAGCAGTTACCAGGCAAGGGACAGAATCACACCTTGGGAGAAAGAACTAGAGGATGGAAAGGAATCTGGGTTGACAGTACACACACCGAAGAGCCGGCCACAAGCATTGCCAGGTGTTCAAGGTGGGCCTGTGGAAGGACAGCACACACTCTCCTCCAGAGTCAGAAGGGACCTGAGAAAGCAGAACACAGGCCATGCCCTGTGGGCATAGGCTATGATAGCTGCCAGAGCCCTGAAGAAGCAAGGGACTGCCCAGAGGTAGGCACCTGCATCCCAGGAACCAGAAGAGTGGGCCTCACTTAGGCATGGCACAGGGGCTGGCCTAGGGAGTGGGTCAGAAGACTTTTCCATCACCTACTTACCATTTACATATTTATAACTGGATTAATATTCCTGTCCTTTCTGCAAGAATTTTTTTTTTGTTTTCCATTTTCACATGTGTGTATACATGTTTGCATGTGTGTGGGATCATATGTATGTGGGTGTGTGAACATGTAAATGAATGTGCATGTGGAGACCTGAGATTGATGTCGGGAATAATCCTATTGCTGGTCGATCTTACAGGTTGAGGCCCAGGTCTCTCAATCAAATCTAGAGCTCTTGGACATGGCTAGTGCCACTAGGCAGCTTGCTCATGGGATCCCAGCTCTTTCTTCCGAGGCTGCCACACCCACCTGCATTTACACTGTTTCTGGGGTACGACTCTAGCCCTTCGCAGAGGCTTTAATCACTCAGCCATTTCTCGGCCCTTCTCTGCTTCTTTTATCAGACACAAAATGTTGGTTTTAAATACATGAGGCATGATGAGCACAGAAGTGCTTGAGAAACCACTTTCCTGCCTCACCCCTTCATTTCTTCATGCCTTTCTTCAGTGACATTTCAAAGAAACTCATTCTTTGCAGCTCACTCTCCCAGGCCCTGGGAAGTCAGCAGTAGATTAAACAGGCCACGTGCTGCTGTTATGTGTTTCAGATTAACAGCAAAGAAGGCATCATACAGATCCGTGTGGCTTTCCTAATCTCAATTATGGTAAGTGGAAGGTACTTTGCTATGGCGGCATATAACAAGGAGGTGATATTTGATGTAGGAGGTGCCTGAGGGATCACAAAGATGGTATCTTGTCCCCAGATAGGAATAGCAGTAATGATGATGATGACATTGATGATGGTAATTACGGTGGTAATTACTAACACTTATTAAGTGCCCATTTGGGGTCATGTAATACACCAAGCACTTCCTCTACCTCATCTTGCCTAATTCTCATAGCATCACTGGAGGAGGCAGCTAATATCCTTACTTCTTTTTAGATAGAAGCCATGGGAGCTCAGAGACTGTAAGGAGTTTGACTAATGTCACACAGCTGATAAGTACAAATCAGAATTCAAACCAAGGTCTGTCCCATGGGAGACCTGCCCTACTCGACAGAACTTGTACCACCCCCCCTCAACACAGGCGTCAGAAGCAAATGTGACCCCATATGGTGCTGAGGGAAGGGGAGTGGGCGAGCTAGGCCTTGCAGAAGGAGTCTACAGATTTCTCAGTGTGGGTGAGCAAGGGATTGAAGAACAGTTTCTTCTTGGGCTGAGGAAATCAACCTGGGGGTGTGAACTCGCTGCTGTATGGACCCAAACTTCTGACTCTAAGTGCCTCTGGAGTTAATGGTGGCCATAGTGGTGGTATAAATGGCTGGCTGCTCTGAACCCCAAGATCCTTAGTAAACCACTGTGAGGCCAGAACCCACCATCCCTCCCTCGGCTTCTACCAGACTGGAAGGGACTGTTTGAGTGACACTCATTGAGTTTGCACTCTGGGCTTTTTACTACCATTGAACTCAACCTTCTTGACAGGGACTTGCCCCCACACCTGTCTCTCTAACTCTCATGTGCCCAAGTGTCACAGGCTGCAGTAGTGAGAACATGGACTCCGGGCTTCTGTACACTGTGGGGAAGTCCATCTCCTTCGTTTCATAAATGTGGCGACCCTGGAGAAGTCATTTTACCTTTGTTTCTTCATTTGGAAAGGTGATTATAATGTTAACTGCAAGGGCAGGGTCAGGATAGAACATCAGAGTTAGATGGAGGGTACAGAAATGCGTGTCTGGAATAGATGAGGACAGGGAGGCAGAACGCAGGGAAATGGTTGTCTTGGGCTGGGGTATGGAAGGGCAAGATAGGCTTGAGTCAAGGGTGATGTGGGGAATGACGACCAATGGTTAAAGAGAAGTTCTGTCATGTGATGAAGACACATTAAACTTATTGTGGTCAGTAGAAGACACATGCCTGAAACTGTAAATCTGGCCAAGAAACCAAGGCTGGGGAGCTCATAGGCCCCATGGATGAACCTATTACTATTACTTTGCTAGATGACTGACCTCTAAAGACATGCCTTTACCCATTGGTTAGTGCAGCTCACAGACCTTAGAAAGGAAGTTTCCTTGTGCAGTGGACAGTGGTTAACACAGAAACTCACAACTGGTCAGAGTGCAGAGGACAAGTGTTCTCTGAACAGAACAGTGGAGTGCTCAGCTCTAAATGGGACATCAATATCACATCCCTTCCCTGAGAAGATCAGGGACCCGCTTGGAAGTGGAGGTATAAAGACTGTAAGAACCAGAGGTTGGGGAGGACTGCTGTGAAAGAGCCTTCAGGACATGAGAGGACCAAGGTACCCACGCAGCTGTGGCTGCCTGAAGAAGACCCCCATGAGATTGAGTCTTTCAATATTCCAGCATGGCCAGGGAAGGGCATTATGAATTCACATTCCTAACTGAGAAACTATTGATAACTGATGGCTTCTGGGGCAAGGAGAGTCAGTTTTCTTAAAGTCTGTGTGTGGCTCCTGGTAGGTTAATCATGCTCAAGTGGATGGTCACCTATCCAGGAGTATATGTGCCCCATAAATTAGACTCTATAGGTTATTAAAAAAAATTAAACACAAGGGGACACAAAAGTGGGAGGGGTGAAGATGTGGGGGGGATCTGGGAAGAGGTAGGAGGCAGAGTGGGGGAAAATATGATCAGAACACACTGCATAATTGCGTGAAATTCTCCAAGAATTAAGACAAATATTGTATTTCTAAAAAGCTGAGGGTGGAAATGTACAAATCTGTAAACATACCAAGAATCCATGGATTACTTACTTTAAGTGGGTGAATGGTATGAACTGTGAATTATATCTCAAAAGAGTGGGTTTGGGAAAATGTAGGCGTAGCGACACAGCTCTGGAAGGTCTGCATTGTTCGAGTTAAACTGATGGTGAGTCCAATGTTGTGTTATTCATCTATGTTGCCATATAGTAAATTAAGACTAGACTTATAAGCATGTTTGTGCATATACACACTTAAATGATACATGTACATACACCGATAGGTGGATTAGTCAAAGAAATTCTGAGTATGAATTCTTTACTCAGGTAAGTCCCTACTGCTGATGACATTGTGCATTTCAGATGCAGGGCCCAGAAGCCCTAGAACTGGAACTGACCTTAAAGCCTATTCCCTGATGACTAGTTTCATGGTACTAAAAGGCACCATGCAAGCTTCCAAAGGAGGGAAACAACCAACCTAGCCTGCTATGACACCTATAAACCATTACATGGACCAGCATGGCACAGTAACCCTAAACATACACTAGCGGCATACATATCTTGGTGGTAACCAGCAACTCTCTAATTGGAGTTAGTAAGGCCCACTCAACAGAGGGAGATCATGCCTGTACTAGAAACCTAGCCAACTACCAAGGGATAGTTGAAGAACCTACAACCACCACTAACCACATTCTAAATATCTGTCCTTAAACCCACAGATAAGTATAGACCTCACCCATCATCAAGGAAACATCTCTTTGTAGCAGATGAGGACCATTATAGAAAATCATAACCAATCAAAATGCAGAGTTATGGATCCCAGTCCCAATGGATACGTCTACAATACAACTCGTGCACCTAAGGCTCAGTGATTGTTGTAGAAGAGGGGGTAGAAAGGTTGTAAGAGCCAGAGGAACAAGGCATTTGCTGCGGGATTGTGTCTCCTAGGATTATCAGAAGCTACACCCATAAAGTCTCAACAACATGACTGCTCAAACATGAGCTGAATAAGAACCACAGCAACAGACATGCTAACATGGAAGCCCATGAGTCCTCAACCCTATACGGGCAACTAAACAATGCTAGAGGGAGGGAAGAGCACACCAATTGGTTACCCACCACCAAATAGTCAGCTCTGAAAACATGCATACAGGTAACATTATACAGACCGAGCAGGGTGTATTTATGAACATGTTATTAATGAAAGGGAGACTATAAGTTCGAAAGAAAGCAAGGAGTGATATATGAGAGGATATAGAGGCATGAAAGGGAAAGGGAGAAATGATATAATTACATTATAATCTCAAAATATAAAAACTAATTAAGAAATTCTCCACCTATGTGGAATACTTAATTACTCAAGACACAGAATCACATTTGGTTCTTTCCTGGTAACACCCTAAGAAGATAGAGAACTACTATTTCCAACCGACAAATGGGGAAACTGAGGTCTGAGGCTTGATTGCTCAGAAAGTTAGCTAAGCAAGAGTGACATCAGGGCATAAAGCAGGGTTTGGAGACTTCAGAGCCTTCTCCGTCAGCCAGCTGTTCCCTCTCTCCTGTCTCCTTCCCGCCTCTCTCCGGCGGCTCTCCACGGGTGCTGATTTGAGTCCCACGGCATCCTCCAAAGTGGCCAGAGAGAAGATTGCCGGGCACTGCTCTGAAGCCCAGACTTTCTGACTAAGTGGAAAGGACTGTGGAGCGTGCTCATCCTTTCCTGATGGTTTCTGTTCCCTAATCTATAACTGCACCAGAGCTGCAATGCTCCGAAGAAGAGGCTTGACTCCATGCAGCAGCAGGCTAATTATGTGGCTGAATTTCTAAAAATTATCATCTTATAAATTGTGATATTCCTCTGAAGGGGAAAGAAAACAGCACATCCTCCACCATGTCTCAAACTGAATTAATTAGGAATTTGAAGCCTAATTATCAACTAATCTATTGGAACACGCCAGTCTTTCGTATCTGGCTGGTGTTTGCAATTTGCAGCCTATTAGTGGCAGTTGTTAGGATCTGAGAACTCATTAGGTCAGAAGACGAAAATTGTGGATCAGAAGGATAGGGCAACCTGAGGGGTTGACTTGGGGAGACTGTGGCTAAGGGGTCACTTGTTGACAGATGAGGGCTGGTGGTTTAACTACCTGGATCCTTCCTTCAGAGGCTCTGAGGCCACTGGGTCATTTCTGCTTTACCAAGGACGTAACTGTGCATGCCTCTGCCCAGGTTCTGTGCCTTCCCAAGCATCGGGTGTCTTAGAGCAGTGTATTCTGTCACCAGTGTTGGTTCTAGCCTTGCTTCTGTGTGACACTGGCTGAGCCACGCTCCCTTGATGGTTCTGTTTCCCTATAAGCAATAGAGATGCTGATGGAACTGACTTCTATGGCCCCATCCAGGATTGTGGATCTTGGATATGAGGGCTAGCAAAGGTTTCCTCAGTTCTAATGAAGAGATTTCATTTTTGCAAATGGCCTTTCCGGGGTGAGGTCCTTGGCTTCTACATAAAGATTCTAAACAGATACCACTCATTAAAATGCAAATGTCTCGAAAAGATTATGGATATAGCCCTTGACACCTAAGTCCAAATTAACCTTTCTCAGTAAGCCCTTCTTAGTTCCAATCCTGACCTTGAGGCACCAGGGCAACCAAGGCAAGGGACGTTTAGAGGGTGGAGAGGGGGACATCCAGGACAAGCTAAGCCTGGGGAGCAGGCAGGACAGAATTTCAGGGTTAGACAGATGTCGGCACCCCAATTTTAGACACAGATTTGTGTGCCCTAATTTAAATAATAACCTTTATTTATAGTATAAAATACCAGTCTTTTATTTTTTTCCTTTAACATTCCCCAGAGATAACCAGAACAAGATACCCTGACTAAAACTGAATATTTAGCTTGTTAAGGTTAACATTTGAAATTTTCTTATAGATTAAAATATGGTAACTATCACAACTGAATAGAAACACAAAAATGTAAGAAGGCAAGCCAAGGCCAAGGAGACATTTTGTAGTTGGGGTAACTATTAAGGGAAGTGGATGGATGGCCATATGTGTTAGATATTCAGATTTGATGGCAGCTGCAGTCACTGTGAGAAAGAATTGTGGGGTTCTTGAAAGTGTTAAGCACAGGGCTTAGTGCACAGCTAGGCAGTCCCCAGCCTTGGTGTATTTCACAGTTCAAACTTGTATGCAACGGTGTTTTTCATACCAGTCCCAAGGTGATAATGACTTAGAAGTCCATCAGCTTTGTGGTGGATGAGCAAAACAGGCTGTCTCTCTGTGATGGGCTCCTGTCTGGCATCACAAAAGGAATACACCAAGATAGACTATATGTTAGTGATTTCCTGAGGCTGTGGGGAGCTTGGAGGGTGAGTTATGTAATGACTACTGATGTGCATGGGTTCGGGGGTGATGAAATTTTAAAATAAAGTTGTCATAACCCCATAAATACACACAGGACCACAGAAGTGAGCACTGTAAGTTAATGTGTGGTATTGTGTGGTCTGCGAATTTAATCTTAAGAAAGTCTCTAAAATATGTGTCTGAGTGCAAAAGAATATTACCTTTGGCTATGGAGAAAAGGAGCTCAAAGAATCAAGATTTATGACATAAACGATAAAAGTGGGAACCATGACACAGGAAGAATAGACTTGACAGAGATGACGATGGCCAGAGAAAACTTACACAGACACATTCTGGCGTCTACGTAAAAGGCATGTGCACATAAAGGATTTGAGAAACCAAACCGTACCCATGGCGTGCAAACGAATAGCACCTGATAAACAGCTGCAGTGTGTTAAAGTGAAGGCTTTTTTTTTTTTTAAGGCACAGGCTTATCTAGACTGTATATAAAAATGAAAACAAAACAAAACAAAACCTCTAAACTGACATTACTATAGGTTACACTCTGAGATGGTTCCTGGCTAAAGATTTGTCAGTTTTAGCATAATTATGATTTAAATGTCTGCACTTGTGAATAGGAAAACCACCGTTGAATTCAAAACCAGTGGGATTCAGACATTTCCTGTCCATTCCAAGATGTGGTGATTTTTCCTGACTCCTAGGGCCAGAGCTGATCAACGAGGTGGCTAGCACGAGGCATGAAAGTGGGCACCACAGCCTCCAGCTCAGCATCTCCCAAGGACAGCTAGAAGTACACGGGCCGTGTGCCGCAGTTAACAGGGGAACTGTGATGGCCAGTTCCAATTGTCAACTTGTCATGACCTATCAATCGCCTGGGCACCTGGGAACAGAGTCTCAGAGAGAGAGGAGACTGTCTACATTGACTTGACCTATGGGCACAGCTGTGGGGCATTGCCTTAATCAAGTGTTTGATATGGGAAGACCCAGCCCAGCCCACTGTGGGCGACACTCTTGCCTAATCAGGAGTTCTGAACTTAATAAAAGCGGAGACGTTGATGAATTGAGCACCAGCAAGCAAGTCAGCGTGCGTGCGTGCGTGCGTGCATGCATCCGTCCGTTTCTCTCTGTTCTTGACTGGATGGGATGCGACTAGGTGTTGGAAGTTCCTCCCTTGACTTCCCCACAGTGATGGATGAGAACCTGGTACTGTAAACTGAAATAACTGCCTTTGTCCCTTAAATTACTCTTTGACAAGGTGCTTTTTTTTTTTTTTTTTTTTTTTTAACAGCAGACAGAGAAGAAACTAGACCAGAAGGGCATCGGGAAAGAGGTACATTTGGTGTCTCTGAGGCTTGGCAACGCCACTGTGAATTACCCCTTAATCCTTCCTCCCACGTGGTTCACAGGAGGTGGGTGTGAAGCAGCTCAGACCCTAGGTGTGGGAAGTACAGGACTGGACCACTTGTCATACCCTACTCACCAGATTGGCAAGGATGTAGTGGTAACCAATGCCGTTCTTCTCCAGCTTCACAATCTGAAAGACAGAAAGGGAGGGGACTCATCAGTCACACCCACACCCACAGAGACGAGAGCAGTGACAACAGCGGCTGACGTCAACTGGCTGTTTACGACACGCCCTTCTCTGTCCTAAGTAGACAAAACTGTGCATCCTTACTGTGTGATGATGGCGATGCTGTTAGCATCGTGGACAGATGAGAAAGAGCCGCAGAGTGCTGACTCAAGCTCGTTTATGTTGCACAGCTATGAAGAGGTGAATACAGGATCTGAAGTCACTATTGCCTGGTTTGAGGGGTAGGGGTCAGGGGGGAGGTTATTTCTATAATTCCAAGGAGAAAGCCTAAGTACCCACTGCACTCTTTTCATAAAGCTTTCCTCACACATACTGTAGGAATCTGATGGTGCACGGAATTGGTTGTTATTCACGGTGGCATCTGTCGGGGGCTGCTCAGGTGATCACATGACTGAGTGGGTAGTCACTTGGGCACAAACCATATGCAGATACTATCTCTGCTTTCTGCATCTGAATTCTGTGTTCTCCTCCCTTAAGTGGTTTAGCACCCAGACATCAATAGGTCATTCAACATGGGTGTTGGGAGGGAAGACTGAATTACCTGGGGAAGTGATTTTCCCATGACCCCTGTGTGGTCTGCTGGTTATAGGACAGAGATTTCTGGTGCCTGACACTTTCTGTGTGGCACCAGGAAGCAGCCAGGATTCCCAAACGCTTCCTGTCTTTTTTATTTGGGTTTTATTGCTTGTGTGTGCATTTGTGTATGTGCATGAGTATACATGTAGGCCTGCGTGGGAGCACACATATGTGTGCATGCATGTAGAGGCCAGAGGTTGATGGCAGGTATCTTACTTGACTGTTTCCATTTTATTTATTGAGGCAGAATCTCTCACCTGAAGCAAGAGCTTGCCAGCTTGGCTAGTCTAGGTGGCCAGTGGCCCTGGGGGTCCCCTCTTTCTGGGTTAGAGTTGAGCAGCCACTCAGCATTTCTGTGGGTGTCCCGGATCAGGACTCTGCACCTCACATTTGAATCATAAGCACTTTAACCCTTGAATCATCTCCCCAGCTCCCACCCTCCCATTGTGAATGCAGACTGTTCTTAATCATCTTGAAGTCAGGGAAAATATTTGTGGAAAGAGCTATGCCAGGTTTTCTGGGACTGCTTGGCACACCGCTTAAGAGGAACGGCTGAGGCGGCACACCGGCACACCTTGATTCTGGCCACAGTGAGCCTGATATTAACTTGATCTATTTCTTCCTTTCTTGTTTTAAATTATCGGATTGGATTTGAACACCCTGCTTGATGCTGCCCCCCTGCACAGCTACAGAGAGACATAAAATAAACGAGAGGCACCTAGGCTCTTGGCCTAACTGAATAAATTCTCAAGGTTATTAAAGTCCACACTTAGACATCTCCTTAATTGGATGTATGTGCATAATGGCTCACTTTTTTTGATATGGGGAATAATTAAATGCAAGCGCATACAATGCATATGCTGGAATAGTGGTGAGACAGAGATTCCAGCTGTCGGAGCTCAGATGGCACCAAGGTGATAGTTTTATTAATAATTCTTCATTACTTTTCCATTTTCTTGTCACCTGGCATGCTGTCTCTTCAACGAGGAGATACCTTTATCAAAAGCCTATTCAGCTTCCAATAAACACAAAACAGCAAATAAAGACATTTCAGAGCCCACCACATTCAGGGAGCGGAGCCACAGAGCTCTTGCAACATGGACATGCAGAAGGATGCAGAGGAAAAGCCAAGAGAGGATTACTTTTGACCAATAAGAATGAGCAACTTGTGCATCTCAAGCTGATGGTGACTTACACACTGGTTCTATCCAGTGGCTGACCTATTGCTTTGATTCATTTTATCTCACAAATATTCATCAAGCCTTAACCGCATGAAGCTAGTATACAGTAGACAGGGAATGAAATCAGATATTTGGTACGGGGGACATTCCACAGTAAACAAGACACAGATAAATGCACACATGGTCACTGACTGAAAAGGGAAGGTAGGGTCCTTCTCCTCACTGACATTACAAACTTTATCAGTGGCTGTTCTTTGGACTTGCTTTATCTACAGACCACACATGGATGGCCCCTGTAGGTTTCTGTAACTATCTGCATGCCTCATGGATGACTTTTCATCTCATTCTGTACAGCTTTCTTTGATTAGTTCACCAAGCATCTACTGAACAAGGACTTTGTGCAAAGCACTGGGTAATGTGCTAGGGTACAGCTCAAATAGCAAGGCAAGGTTCCTATGACCTCGCTGAGCTGAGATGTGGTTTCAGGAGGAAGCCAGATGGTAAATATATAAATAGATGAATGAAGAGGACGTCAGCAGGTCATAAACACCACAGAGATAATAAAACAGGGCAGTGTGATGGATGGCCCTGGGAGGTTCTGGTCGACTCTCACCTCAAATTCATTCTGTCCTTAATGACTGTATTATATCATTTAGTGTCTTGTATACTGGCACAGAAAATCATCCAAATAACCCTCTTTGTTATGTATGTGTATATTCCAGCCTTATTTATTTTTATATAAATAAATTTCTTTTTATATAAATATATATTTGTATACAGTTTTATACTTTGTTTTATACTATGCATGTCTACATGCATATATGTGCCTCACCTGGTACAGTGACTACAGAGGCTGGAAGAGGGCATAAGATACTCTGGAAGTGGAGTTGCAGGCCACATGGGTGCTGGGAAGCAAACCCAGTCGTCCAGAAGAGCAGCAAGTGCTCTTAACTACTGAACCATCTCTCCAGCCCCTGAAGTTATGCATTCTTATGTTTTAAAGTCTGTATTCTGCCTATGAGAGAAACATGTGGTACTTGGCTTTCCAAGTCTGCCTTACGTCACTTCATGATACCCTTGAGTTCTGCCCATTTTTCTGCAAATGAAAGAATGTCACTCTTATTCCTGGCTGAGTGAAACTCCTGGGTGTATACAGCACATTCTCTTCACTCATCCATCAGTTGATGGACACCTTGGCTATTGTGAATAGTGCTAGAATAAGTACAGCATCTATATCTCTGTGACCTAGTAAGAGACCTTGATGGTGTGTCTTAGTTAGGTTTTCTATTGCTGCAACAGAACATTATGACCAAAGAGCAAGTTGGGAAGAAAAAGGTTTATTTATTTTTTGAGCTGATGTAGAGGCCATGGAGAGGTGCTGCTTACTGTCTTGCTCCACGTGGCTTGCTCAGCCTACTTTTTTTTTTTTTTTTTTATAGAACCCAGGACCACCAGCCAAGGGATGACATCAGCCACAATGGGCTGGCTCCTTCCCTGCCAATCACTAATTAAGAAAATGCCCTACAGGCTTGCCTACAGCCCAATCTAATGGAGGCATTTTCTTAATTGAGGTTCCCTTCTCTCATATGACCTTAGCTTGTGTCAAGTTGGCATAAATCTAGCCAGCACAGTGTGGCTGTAGTGTATTTATATGGTAGTTACATTTTCAGTTTTTAAGGAACAGCCCTACTGGCTAGTTGAAATTCCTACAAGTAGTGTGTGTCTTGTTTTTATTATTATTTTTTTTTCTGAATCTTCACTAGCAGTTTCTTTTTCTTTCTTTCTTTCTTTCTTTCTTTCTTTCTTTCTTTCTTTCTTTCTTTCTTTCTTCCTTCCTTCCTTCCTTCCTTCCTTCCTTCCTTTCTTCCTTCCTTCCTTTCTCTCTCTCTCTCTCTCTCTCTCTTTCTTTCTTTCTTTCTTTCTTTCTTTCTTTCTTTCTTTCTATATTTCTATTTTTCTATCTTGCTTTCTTTTATTCCAAGACAGGGTTTCACTATGTAGCTCTGGCTGGCCTGGAACCCATTGTATGTACCAGGCTGGCCTCAAACTTACAGAAAGTTCCCTCCTTTGCCTCCTGAATGCTGGAACTCAAGGCATGAATCATCATACATAACACTGTTTTTTTGATCATAGCTATTTTATTTTATTTTAAAGAAAGAATATGTTTCAGTTGCAAATTTATTTATTTTTTTGTGTATCTGTGCACACATGAGTGCACGTGAAGGTCAGAGGCCAACTTGCAGGAGTTGGATGTCTCTTTCCACCATGTTTGGGTTTGTTGGCTTCGCTCCATCCACCTGTGCCCACCGAGCCATCTCACCAGTACAATTTTAGCCATTTTTGACTGTAGTGCACAGAAACTCAGTGTGAATTTGATTTGTACTTCCCTCATGGCTAAAAACGAGGAACAGATTTTCACCCATTTCTTGATTATTTACACTTCTTTTGAGAACAGTCTGTTCAGTTTATCCGTCCATTCGTTGATTGGATGATTTGCTTTTATTTTTGAGTATTTAACCTTTGTGTTCCTTATAAATTCTGGATTTTAATCTCCTTGCAGATGAATAGTGGACAGTTTTATTCTCCTGTTCTGAGGGCTCTTTCTTCACTCTACAGATTGTCTCTTTTGAAGCCCAGGATATTTTTCATTGTGTGTAATCCCATTTGTCACGTCCTGACCTGCTGGGGCTCTTTACAGGGAGTCCTCGGGCAATGTCTAATTTAAGTGTTTCCCTCTAGCAGATTCAGTTTGGGGTCTGAAATGAAGGCCTTTGATCTATTTTGATTGTATTTTTTACTGAGTGAAAGAGAGAGGGAGGGATCTGCATTCATTTTTCTACTTGTAGGAATCTAGTTTTCTCAGCACTCCTGGCTGATGGGGTTGTCTTTGCTCTAATATGTGTTTCTGGCACCGTGCTTTAGGTGGCATGGGTCTATTTTTAGAACCTTTACTTTCTTCCATTGGTTGTCATGTTTGTTTTTGTGACAGTATCATGCAGGTTTTGTCACCATGGTTCTATGATGTAATTTGAGATCAGGTGGTGACACCTCCATCATTGCTCTTTATCTTCAGGATTACTTTAGCTGTTTGTGGTCTTTTGTGAGTTCCAGAGTTGTATTTTCTATTGACATGAAGAGAGCCATTGGAATGTATATGGAAACTGCATTGACTCTTGCAAATAGCTTTTAGCAATATGCCCATTTTTACATTGTAATTCTGCCAATCCATGTCCAAGGGGAGAGGGAGCTCTTTCCATCTCTATTGTCTTATTCACTTTTTCATCAATGCTTTGAGGTTTGATTATAGAGGCCTTTCAACTCCTTGTTAGGCTCATTTCTAGGTTGTTTAGGTTTGAGTTTGGAATGTCCCCCACAGGCTCATGTGTTTGAACATTTTGACTCCAGGTGGTGGTGCTATTTGGGGAGGTTATGGAATCTTTAGTAGGTGTAGCCTTGATGGAGGAAATACATCACTAGGGGTGGGCTTTGAAGTGGTATAGCCCTGCCCCATTTGCTGTTCTCTGCTTCCTGTGTGCAGTTGTAATGTGATCAGCCAGCTCCCTGTTCCTGCCACCTTGCCTTCCTTGTCTTCCCTGTCTTTCTCACCATGATGGATTCTAGTCTTCTGGAATTGTGATCCAAAATCAACTCTTTCTTCCCTGAGTTACTTTTTATCAGAATAGTTTACCATAGCAACAGCAAGGAAGCTAATGCATAGGTATTTTTATTTTTAAAGTTAGTATGAGTAGGACTTAAAAAAAATTTCTCAGCAAGTACATTATTAATGTATAGACATGCTACTGATTTTGTATGTCTTCAGATCCTTGCAATTTGCTGAAAATTTCTATCAGATGAAAGAGTCTCCTAGTAGAATCTTTGGACTTTTAAATATAGAACCATGTTGTCTGCAAATAGAGATAATTGGACTTATTTATTTCCAGTTTGTATTTCTTCTATTTTTCTCTTGCTTTATAGCTCTAAAACTCCAAACACTATATTTAATATGAATGAAGACAGTGGACATCATTGCCTTATTCCTGATTTTACAGGAAATGCTTTCATTTCTTCCCCCACTTAGTATAATATTGGTTGTAGGTTTGTCACAACATCTTTGTTATGTTGAGATATGTTATTTTTATTCCTAATTTCGTCAGGGATTTTTTCATGAATGGATGCTGGATTTAATCAATGGCTTTTCTTGCATCTATTGACATGATCACGTAACTTCTGTTTGTGTATCTCTCTGTGTGCTGTGTTACATCGAAAGAAACCAACCTGATTATAGTATCTGATCTTTTTTTTTTTTTTCTTTTCAAGACAGGGTTTCTCTGTGTAGTTTTGGTGCCTGTCTTGGATCTCCCTCTGTAGACCAGGCTGGCCTTGAACTCACAGAGATCCGCCTGGCTCTGCCTCCTGAGTGCTGGGATTAAAGGCGTGTACCACCGCCACCTGGCAGTATCTGATCTTTTTAATGTGGTTTTAAATTTGTTTTATAGCATTTTTGAAAAATATTTAATTTTTGTAACCCGTGATGTCCAGTTAGTACTATTTGTCATCTATGCATGGTGTGGGGCCATCCACTGAAGCATGGGGATTATACCAACATCCATGTCCTCAGAAATGAGTCAGTCTACCTTTCCTGAAAACTATCAAGTTCAGATAGCTCCTCCATAAAGGGTGGAGCCTGAAGGTCATCTGCCCATCTATGGTAGGCTCTTAGCTTGACCCTGTGTAGGTAACCACAGAGTTTTTGCTATTTGTCAAGGAAATTAGTCTCCCTTTCTCTCTCTGCTTCCACCCCTCTCTTCCCAAACCTTCTTGTCTCTCTCCCCCTTCCCACCCCCTCTCTCTGTATGTGCTTATCTGGCTATGGTGTCAGAGCAACACTGGTTTTATAGAATGCCTTTGATAATGCTCCCTCCCTTTCTAGCCTATGAAATAGTTTCAGAAGCTTTTATTTAAAGGTCCAATAGAACTTGGCAGTGATTTCTTCCAGTCTTGGGCTTTTCTTTGTCGGGTGAGTCATTACTGCAGTTCTATTTTCATCACTTAATACAGATTTAAGGAAGTGGCTTTTACCATCTTGGTTTAATTTGGGTAGGTCATACACTTCTAGGAATTTGTCTACTTCTTCCAGATTTTCTATATGTTCAGAACATAAATCCTCTGGAATTCTTTAGTATCCATTGTAATGCCCCCATCCCCTTTCATCTCCATTGTTACTAATTTCAATCATCTCTCACTTTCTTGTGGTTAATTTATGGAAGGGCTTGTTCTTTTTGTTTTCTTTTAAAAAAGCCAAATTTTGTTTCTTTTCTTTTTTTATTGTTATTTTAGTCTTTATTTAATCAACTTGTGATCTGATCTTTATTATTACTTTCTGTCTATTGATTTTGAGGTTCTATATTTTTGCTTTTGTAAACCTTTGAAGTGTATCAAGCTATTAATTTGCAATTTGACTTTTAGTGTAAGCACCAATAATTGTATTTCTGTAGCCCAAAGGTTCTGATAAATTCTGGTTTATTTTCATTTGATTCTAGGATTTAGAAAGTATTTCCCCCCGGATGTCCTTAACAAATGGCAGATGATTCAAAATTGTATTCTACAACCTATGGGTTCTGACATAGTTTATGTCATTCCTTTTTCTCTTGATCTCTAGTTTTATTCCATTATGATAAGATAATATACAACGAATTATTTTGATTACACTTGTTAAAACTTACTTTCTTGTCTAAAATATCGTCGATTTTAGAAAATGTTGCATGGGCTGCTGAGGAGACGTTGTCTGGCAGCTGTTGGATGGACTGTTCTGTAGATGTCTAACTGTCTTCAGTCTATGGCACAACTCAATTTGGAAGTTTATTGGTTGGTTCTCTTCAACTAAATTATCTACTTGTTTATGGCTGGGATCTGAAGCCACCCAGCTCTATTGTATCTGACTCTATCAGTCCATTTCTGACCACTAGTGTTTCTTCTATGAAATGGTGTGTAACGATGTTTGATGTGTATGTTCTTAAGGGATGGTTCCATTTAGTAGTACGTATTACTTTATTTCCTCTGTCTAATTTTAGCTTTGCATTATCATATGTAAGTATGGTCCTCTCATTGGTTAGGGCTTCCATTTTCTTGGTATACAGACTTCCTATCACTTCCAGCCTGTGTCTCTTGCTAGTGTGCCTCTTTTTTTTTTTTCTGGTTTTTCGAGACAGGGTTTCTCTGTGTAGCTTTGTGCCTTTTCCTGGAACTCGCTTGGTAGCCCAGATCACAGAGATCCGCCTGGCTCTGCCTCCCGAGTGCTGGGATTAAAGGCGTGCGCCACCGCCTGGCTGCTAGTGTGCCTCTTATAGACAATACATCATTGGATATTATTTTTAAACTGGATCAGCCAGGCTTCATTCAATTGGAGGGTTATAATTATTTACATTTAGGGTTATTACGGAGAGGGGTTGCTGATTCCTATATTTTTTTTTGTTGCCTTCATGGTTCATTCAGTCATTGTTTTTTCTCTGTCCCCTACTCTTGGTAGAGGTTTGGTAGTTTATCTGGTCCTCTCATGGGATGTTTTCTTCCCTGTACTCTTGTGCTTGATGATGTCTTACCTCCTTTGATTCCTTTATGTACGCTAAGTCTAGGGATGAGGCTGATTCTCTGAGGCTGTTGATATTCCATTTTGTACACCCTAAAGTGGCTTGTTTCTAGCCCAGGGCTGTCTCCCAAGTGTGTTGGAAAGAAGATGCAAACACATTAATGAGATCCACGCAGCAGATCAGTTTCTATTACTTCAAAACCAGCTCAGCATTAAACACACTGCTGCTGGGATGAAGCTGCGAAGGTTATTTGCACCTTTGAACTTCAGAGTCCTCAGTGAGCATTGCAGCAGAGAGGTGAATCAAGATAGAGGCTGTGCTTCATGCTCATGGCTACCATCTCTGCCATTATCCTCAGGGGTTGGGCTCATATTTCCAGCCACCAAGGGCAAGGCTACTCACACACCACGCCCTTTCCTGCCTGAGACAAGCTACCTGAAACTCACAATTGTCTTCTATACTAGGGATGTGGCTGATTGTTTCTGGGTTCCCTGACTTGTAATTATTCTTCATAATCAGGGTCAAAGGATAGCTCAGTCCTAAATGATGGGTTTCCACTCCAGATGGCACCAGCCACAGCCCATAAAACTTGAGGAGTCGGAAGTTAGACCCCCTCTTTCCTGCTGGCTTCTGGTGCAGAGTAGTGGGTTATACCAGAACCCCAAACCAATTGGAGGCTTCAGAAGATGGTGGTTTTGTTTTAAGATGAAGTTCTTTGCTTCTCCCTCTGTTGGAGAGCAACCAGGCAGACAGAGCTGGGTACCATTCATCCCTGCTGGTTCAGCTGCTCTTCTGCTTCTCCTCACTTTTCAGCCTTGCTGCCACCCGGTTTGTGACACCCCCCTGATGCTCCTCTACTATGTCTCCTTTATATACGATAGTTTTCCTTACTGTGAGCTATAAAATGTGAGCACAAGCTATCGACCAAGAGACCTCATGGGTCCTTTCAAAACTTTGGTCTCTGTTTTCAGAATACTAGAATGAAATAATTTAAAATGTTTATAAACAACAATGTCAAAACACAGCAAATGAGTCACTTTGTTAAGAAATAAAAATTTGTCCTTGACAGAGGAAGTAGCCATAGATGTACGGGTAAGAAAATTGTATTCTGTGTTGTGCATGTTGTCTTTGTGTGTGTATGTATGTGTGTGCATATTCATGTATGTGTATACACGTTCACATGTGTGTGTGCGTGTGTACAAGCATGCTCATTTGTGCTATGGACAGAGGTCAGCTTTTGGTGTCATTCTTCAGCAGCCTTCCAGATTAGTTTTGGAAATCTGGGACCTAGGGTACTCCCCAGATGAATACTGGTCAGTGAGCCCCAGGGATCAACCGCCCATCTCCAGCTCCCCAGTACTGGGACTAAAAGCATGTATCACCTCATTCAGCTTTGTAAGTATGTTCTGGGGGTTGAATTCAGGTCCTCATGGTTGTGCAGAAAGCACTTTACTAACTGAAATGTATCCCTAAATTCAGAAAGTTGTATTTAAAGAAATTATGTGCATGAGTGTTTTGCCTGTATGTACGTCTATGTACCACATGTGTGCCTGGTGCCTATGGAGGCCAGAAAGGGAGCTGGATCTCCTGGAACTGAAGTATAGATGGTTATAACCACCATTTGGTGGCTGGGAACCAAACCCAGATCCTCTGCAAGAGCAGCCAGTGCTCTTAATCTCTGAGCCATCACTCCAGCTATGAGGAAAGTTGTGGTTTTAAGACATTGGGCCATGTTGCCAAATCTAGCTTGGGTTGACTTCCTGATTTCTTTTTATGTTAACTGGGAGTCTTTGGTAAAGAACAAAACAAGGCAACTCTTCTTCATCTGCAACGGGGAAGTGGACAGGAGTTATTTGATCTGCAGTGTGTAAGGATGGATATGATGCACAGAAAGAGCCTGATGCTGTGTCTTCTCTCTCTGCCGTGAGCACCCGGGAAACAGAAGCATGACACAATCCAGGACAAGCCCCCACTCTACTGATAACACCTTGAAGCCAGTCATTCCATCTAGTTCCCATCTCAGCTCATCACTGCTCCCCACCCTGGGTTTGTAGAGCAGGGCCCTTTCTTCTTATCTCACAGATACATTCATTTATGGCCAGAGAGGGAAAAGACTCATGAGGTCAGGACAGCTGGCACTATGAATGGCAGCAATAGGCAGCAGCATTTCCACACATCACATCCTATGAACAGGCTTCATTCTAAGTATGTTCCATGCCCTGTTCCTTCTAGTCTGTGTAAAAGCCTTTGAGAGGAAGTTATCATTATTTCTGCTTTTCTGAGTGGGGATATGAGATGGAAACAGATTACCAGCCTTGTCCCAGGTCCTGAAGCTGGCCAGCATTCAACCTGAAAGCTGAACCCCAACTGGTTTGCTTCTAGAATCTCTGCCTTTATCCATTACCCTACACTGCCCCCCTCCCACCCCAGATGCTAGCACTCAGTAACCCACAACTACAGCCCAGAGGACTTCTATCACCATAGAAACAATTTTGTGCTGGTTTCTCTTCAAGAGTAAACCCCAAATCCACACTTGACACTGCAGAACACACATAGTTAATCAGTAGCTTCCAAAGTTCTCCCTGCTTTTCTGTGGAGGCTTCAGAGTGATTGCTGATCTGGTGATGAGGCTCCCTGTGGGGGGTGGGGTCCAGGGTCTTGAGGGCCATTAACTAGCCTTGTCATGTTGTCAAGTACCTTAAAAGCCCATCTTTCATTATATGGCACTGTTCAAACATGACTGCCAGCCTCCTCCTTGTTCGTTGATCTGAATACACAAATGCAGCTCAAAAGGACAGTGATCTAGACAGAGACGTTCCCGGCTGGGCTGCCAAGTTTCTCTAATTCTGATGCCAGAGCAAATACAGTGTAGAGGCTGCCGGCTGAAGGCTCTTGAGGTTACAGAACCTATTCATAAGATACACCACCCTTCCTGCTCTCATAGGCAAGAACTGTTCAAGGAAGGAGTGGAAAGGGAGTTGGCCTCTAAAACAGGTCAGTCAGGCCAAGGCCATGTGATACCCAATGCTGATCCTGTAAATGACACATCCTAGGCTGAACACAGGACTCTCTTTGCAGCCTGGACTCTGTAAGCTCTAAGAGACGATGCAATTTGATTTTAACAGTGAAGAGGAGCCCAAGAAGTAAGTTTTGGGTCAGTCGGTGTGAGGACCCCTTGAAGGGTCTTATCAAGGCTCCCATGAGCTTTGCTACTCTATCAAGTCTCAGATGGAAAGTTTAGGCCTCACAGAATATAAAGTGGAAGGCATCAAGTCTCACCTCCTCAGGAGTCCTCTTTGGACTCCCCCCCCCCCCCACTTTCTGATACCCACAGCAGAAGCACACTCATCGTCTCCCGAATTATCCCCAACACCCGTTTGTGCCCCTTGCTGCCCTTCAGTACCTGGCCCAGGATGGCGTTGAGGCGTTCTGATTCACAGTCCACCACTACCAGCCTCTCCTTTTTCTTCTCCAGGTCCTGAAAGAGCATCCGGTATCCTTCCTCTGTGGTTGTCAGGATGTTGACAGCCGTCACCTGCCAGTTCTTCTCTGCAGCTGTATCCAAGACTCTCTGCAGGACTGACAGGCCTGCAGCGGAGGGGCAGACAGAGACATGGCAGTGTCAGCCTTCACAGGTGACATCCCCTGCTGCCTGCGCTTGATGCAGTGCACCCCTACTTCCACCAGCCACGTTTAGCTATCTCTCTGTATCCACTTCTGCAGGACTTGTGAGGCTGTCTACACCCACTCTCCCCGCACACTCACTACTGTTTGCATCTAGTTCCCTGGGTGGTCACTGCTGTCCGCCACCCTATTCCTGTAGCAAGCTCAGTTCCTGCTGTGTGTCCCAAAGCTGCAGAGGTAAGCACCTGATCTATTTTTGGTATTCTGTTTACAGGGCATGACAGACAATAAGAAGAACTTTTGATTAAAAACCCCTCAAAAGGTTCAGGTCTAAAATAAAAGCTGAATTACTTCGATTGGCTTACTTGCCTGTCTGAACTTTGATTTTTTTCCGAAGGTAAAGAGGCAGCATAAATAGGACCTGCCTCACAGTGCTCTGTGGATGACTAGATAGGAATGTCGGGTGGGGGCTGGTCTGATACCTTAAGAGTTTTCTAAATGGTAACTGTTATTATTTGGGAACAGCTGTACTTGGAATGAGAAGAGTCCCAGATAGGATCATGTATAGGAATACTTCCTGGGTCCCCAGTTAGCGGTGCTGTTTGGGGAGGTTACTGAATCCTAAGAAGGTGGAATGTGGAATCTTAGTAGAGGCAGTATGCCACCGGGGGAGGAGTATAGGCAGTCAGGGTTTACAGCGTGGTCCCGTTTCCTGTTCTCTCTTTCTTTGTTTCCTGTTCTCTCTTTCTCTGCTTCCTGTGCGCACATGCAATGCAGTCAAGCCCAGCTTCCTGCACCTGCTGCCATGCCTTCTCCACCATGACGGACTGACTATCTGTCCCTCCGGAACTGGGAACCAGAATAAACCCTTTCTTCCTGAAGATGCTTTGTCAGGGCATTTCATCACAGCAGCAGAAAAGGAACCAATACAGGGAAATTGAGTCATTGTTTAGAGAACAGGCCAACCTAGTAGCTAAAGATAGCTAATGAGTCAAATTTGTGAAACTTGGGTATGGCTCCAATAGTTAATACGTCGTCACACAGTAGGTGTTCTGTATGTCACCACTACGTGTTGATTAAGGTTGACTGTGTGCCGAGTCTGTCTCTCAGCACGACTGCTTTCTCCTCTCGGACCCCAAGGTTCCCTTATTTGCTTTTGTGCAGTTAAGGACCCCAAACTTAGCATCATGTCTCCATGAAAATGTATAGCTTCCACTTCAGGAAGCCAGGGCCCTGCTGTTGGCAGGGTTGGTGACTCTCTTAGTGCTCTGGGAGAGGATCCATTCTCCTGTCTCTCCAGCTCACGTTGGTCTGCTCTCTCTGCTCAGGTCCTTTAGAATAGGGCCCTTTTCATCTTCAAAGCCAGCAACAACGGCCTGGGCTTCCTCACCCAATCTGACACCAAGTCTTCTGGCTCCCACTCTCACAGGTAAAGACCTTTGAGATTGTACCATGTCCAGTGGAGTCATCTGGAACAACCTTTGTTTTCAAAGGTCAGCTAATCAGCAGCCCTCACTGTTCTGTGCTCTTAACCCCCCTTTGGCAATAGCATTCACACATTTTCCACCTCCAGAGACAGGAAAGGGCCATGGAGGTGGTGGAAGTAGGTCTTTATTGTGCCTGTCACAGATAGCTGCTTTGCTGGCATATTACAAATTAATCTTTTGTATGCATTCCATGTCTGATTCTTAGTAATTCCATGAATTTTTTCTACAGTGACCGATATGACATCAGGCCCCAGGAAGCATCTCTAGATTGATTCTGGTCTGATTTTCCACTTAGTTTCATTTCCAGTTGTATTGTGTGAGTGAGCTCCATATTTGCTGAACCTTCACTGTGTGTTTGGCACTATTTTTCTGGCTTTCCTCTCTTAGCTCACTGGGTTCTAGGAGGCCGGTCTTATTCTGATCCCTATTTTGAAGATGGACACCAAAGCTCATTAGTCCATGATCACACAACCAGACAACCACAGAGCTCAGGGCTCTGGGTTTTGAGGTGGACACAGTCCTTTGCAGAGTGTGGGTTCTTCCATCAACCTAAGAATTTTTTTCTGTGGGTATATTATGTTTTTTCTGGAGTTGCCACTTCCAACTTAAGCCTTTATTACGGCCAAGGTTGTTCTGAAAGGGACTGTTGGCAGATGGCCCATACCGTGGATGCTGTCTGAGAAGGGAAGCCATCAAAGTAGGGAGAGACAAGAGGAGATCAAAGAAAACAGAAAGAAATGGAAGCTTCTGCTCTCTCCTTTCCAGTACCTTCCTATCTGAACAACAGCACCTTCCCCTCTGCCTGCAAAACCATCTAAATCAGCTACCCTCCTGTCTAAAGTCTCTAAGGTTCTCTGAGGGTCTAGGCTTTCAAGTCCATTTATCTTTTTACACTAGCAATGACAGTGTTCTTACAGCACTGGGCCATGCATAAGAAGAAGGCAGGGCAGGGCAAGCACACGCCATAGGGGTCAGAAAGAAGAGTTCCTGTTAGATGATGAGTGAACAGAGAAAATAGGATGTAATGCAAAAGAAGCTGAGGACCATACAGGGAGATGTGATAAATAGATGCACCCCAGGACAAAGAAGCTACAGAGAATAAAATGTATGGGAAGCAATTAGGAAATGTGACTGCAAAATTAAAAGAGAGCAGGATTAAAAAAGCACCTAGTAGAAGGATGATGATGATGATGATGATGATGATGATGATAGTGGTGTTGATGGTGATGATGGTGGTGGAGACAGTAATGATGGATGATAGTGATGGTGATGATGATTACAGTGAGGGTGTGGATATCACATGATAATAGTGATGATGAGGGTGGTGATGATGATGATGGTACTGCTGGTGGTAATGTGATGACAGTGATGATGGTCAAGATGATGGTGATGATGACAGCGATGATGATTATCAATATGATGATGTTAATAATAGTTATGGTGATGGTGATGGTGATAATGAAGATGAGAGTGATGACACTGATAATAATTGTGATGGCTGTGGTGAAGATGAGAACATTGATAGTGATGATGATGATGATGATGGTATTGGCAGTGATGGCAATGATGATGGTGATAATATTGACAGTGGCGGGTGTTATGACGACAGTTGACCGTGATGATGGTGATGATGGTAGAAGTGATGATGATGGTTCATGATCATGGTGGTAGTGGTAGTAATGTTGATGATGATAATGATGACGATGATGATGGGATGATAGTGATGATGGTGGTGACCATGATGATAGTGATGGTGATGACAGTGGTGACTGATGGTGCTGCTACTGTTGATGGTGAAGATGATGGTGACAGCAGATAACACATATTGAGGATAATATTTATTGTAGGTAGTGAACAAACATGTTTCAGTCATTATCTCATTAAATCTTCTGAACACATTCTTGAGGCAGTGACAACTCATCTTCATTCCAGACATGAGGGAATGAAGGCATGGAGACTTTGACTCACTATACAAGTGGTGAAACTGATGGGTCAAGAACCTGCCCAAAGTCTGGTGAGGAGGGAACCCGGGATTCAGATCTTGGTCTGTTCTATGCTCTATTAATGATACTGTGAGCTGTGATCCACTTTGCTGAAGACCTTGGACTTGCTAGATATGAGAGCTCGGTGAATGATAGAATGGCTTGATGGCTTAGAGGATAGCTCTCTCAGAGGAGATATTTTCACACTCTGAGTCAAACATTGGGAACCAAGGAATCACCGCACACAAACAAAGCACCTGGCTTGCTTCCCCACGAGCTTTACGGAGACAGAGAAACATCATTCTTCGTGCTGGTGATTTTTCTCCATCCCCTAACAATCTCCTTTCCTTAACCCTTAGCTTACCCCGGTCAGCATCGTAAATGTAGACAAAGGTCTGCCACTTGTAATGGTCGATGATGCTAATGAGAGCTTCCTGTAGTTCTGGGCGCAGCTGAAGGACGAACTGGTTGGACGTGTCAACGGGAAAACTTGGAGTAATGAAGCACACGTGGAGGGCCCCACAGAAGGAGGTCAGCATGTTGACAGTCCTTCGTTCATAAAACCCAAAGATGGCATAGACTCCTTTGGAGAACTGGGAACAGACTAGAAAAGAAGATAAGAAAGGTTAGTGGGGGCTGGGGAGCCTCTTTCTGGATAAGAGCACTTGCTGCACACCATGAAGACCTGAGTTCAGATCCCAGCACCAAAGAAAACAGCCAGGCATAACTGCATATGCCTATAACCCCAGCACTGAGGTATAGAGACATGAAAAAATCCATGGATCTTGCTGGCCACCAGCCCAGCCAAAAATAGTAACCTTTAGGTTCAGTGAGAGGCCTTTATATGAAGGGAGTAAGGTAAAGAGCAACAGATGATGACCCTCAATATTCTCCCTTGGCCTCTGAACATGTGCACATAGGTTCACACACCTGCATACACACATGTATACACATGTATACTTCCCCCAATTAATAAATAGAAGATTCTATAAACAAATGGCCAGATGACTCAAATAATCCATTTAACCCACCATCACTTGCCATCTGCTATCCAGCCATCCACCCTACCAATCAGCCCTCCTCCCATGCCTTCAAATTCCAATCTGTTCATCAGTCCATTGATCTTCCCATTCTGTTCACACTTTATTTGTGCAAACCCTCATCCATCTGTCTACAGCCAATGTTTATCAGATGCCTGCTATAGATCGGCGGTATCGTGATTATTGATTACAGTAGCCACACAGCAAAGCACTTTCACATAATTGACTCTTCTTGTCACTACAATGACCATGTTAAGAAAAGAATGGCAGGGCCACTTTTTAGAGGGTGAATTGAAACCAAGGGTTGGGAGTGAATTTGTGCTGGGGAGACAGCTTGGTGAGTAAAATGCAGACCATGCAAGAGTGAAGGAAGACAGGGATTTGAACCCTTACGACATTTAAAGCTGGGCACAGTAGTACATTTGCATGCAATCTCACTGACTTTATGGTTAGATGGGAGGTGGGGACAGGAGTGGCTGGAATCTCTTGGGCCAGCTAGACTGTGTACATTGGCAAACAACAACAACAACAAAAACCTGTCCCAAGCAAGACAGAAGGTACGAGCACCTGAGATCGTCTTCAGACTTCCATGAGTGCGTGCTTACAAACATATACACACACACACACAGTTAACAGACATGTTCATGTTATATATGTGTTCTAGGTCAAACCCAAGGTGGGTAGATATGCTGACTGTGTGGCCACCTTTCACTTTTTGTCCCTGATTTTAAGGCAAAGCTTAAAAACTGCTATAGGAAGGGCGACAGCCTGCTATTGGTGCTGACTCGGGTTTAGGAACACAAGCTTTGGTTTTCTCCACCTCGCTCGTCCTCTCAGAGTATGTCTTCTGCCTAAGTTTGTGTTGCAATCCTACATCTTGCTAGGGGATTTCCAGGCCTTCCAGAGTATCAGCCACAACAACAGCTTAGCCTGGCACATGCTCCCACAGGATCCATTCCATAGGACCCCGGAAGGGACGAATGCTGGCTTATGGGTGATTACATTCCTGCTTAGATTAGAATGTGATGGGAACAAGACCAAGGGTGTGGGACCAAGCTGCCCATCAGTCTGTAAACTTCATTTTTTCTATCTGATACAGGATGGAGAGTTCACAGTCACCTCAGCGAGGGACATCCCTTACTTGATCACGAGAAGAGCCCTTCAATGCACACTAACATGTTGAGTCTTCAAAAACATTCCTAGAGAATTATTGTTAATATGTTTTATTCTTTGAGAATTTCACGCATGAATATATTGTATTGCAGTCATCTCCACCCCTGACACCCACACTCTACCTCCTCCCTGGTTCCCCCCACCTTGCCCCAACTCCTTGCTTCATATCTCCCTCAAGGTGACTTGTCCACTGACTGACAGATCTTCATCTAGACCAAAACATCATGGATGCCTACTCTAACCTGCCCCGTGACTGTCCTGAGAGCTGACAGTGATAATCATGGCCTGAACTTTATGCTGTTTGGTATTTAAAATTAATATTCATCATTTACATGCTCTATAATTCTTAGGAAATGTTTGAAGCTTTTTGGATAGTCTATGATTACTCTAAGAATTTTTTTCTAATTAAATTTTAGTGTAGAAAAGAGTGGGCTTTATTACACTGGCATTTTCATATGTGTGTATTATTGTACTTCACTCATATGTACCTTCCCCCTCAATGCCCTCTCTTCTTTTCCTGCTCTTCCCACTGGTCCCCTTACTCTCACTAAACAGCACCCATGTGCTCATTTTGAATCCTAAGTCTTTGAGAGACAAAGCATGATAGAAGTCTTCCCCCTTCCTGTTTTCCTATCCTCTCATTAGATTCCTTCCTTCCCTGCGTGGTCCCCCTTCTGCCGCCATGTGCACATGTATACACACACACACACACACACACACACACACACGCACACATCTACATATACACATTCATGTATATACAGTTTTAAATCTAGGTTAGATGAGAGGCAGCGCCACATTTGTTTTTTAGCAGTGGAATCCATTCTCTCCCTGAAGCTAAAGGAAATTTATTAATCAAACAAACCAAAATGAAACCATATACATTATTTCACTTCCTTTTGGTTCTGAGATTCCCACTGCACACGGCAAAAGTTTCTGGGTATCTGACCAGGACACCGAGTCTGAAAAATTGCCCTGTTGACTTTTCCTGCCTTGCTCAATCTCCTCACTCCCTGATTGGCCATCCTGGCTGTCACTCTGCAGCTCCAGTCCAGTGGGTTTTGTCTTAGGGACTTGGCTCTCTCTGTTCCTTTCTGGTCTGCAGCACTGTTCCTCTCCTCTCAGCAAAGAGGGATCCTTCTCCACAGTCCTTTCTGGGCTTGTCTGACTTTGCCAAGCAGCCTTCCTCCCTCCCTCCCCATCAGCGGCCCGTCACTTCCCTGGCTTCCATTCAGTCCTTTAGTCAAGAGCCAGGGCTGCTGTGCACATCTGTAGCTATTTTGTTCCATGCAGATTCTCAGAATGTAATAATTGTTCGTGTTCCAGAGCCAGCAGAGTACTTGGAACACCATAGGTGCTTAATAAATACTTGATGAAGGAGTGCATGCTGGATGCTCAGGGAAAATTCACGTGACCCGGAGCAGGTGGTGGAAGGAGCTGGTCTCCTGGACCTCCTTCTCTGTCGCTTCTTTCTGAGGTGGCTCCTTAGCCTCCTCCACTTAAACTATTTTCTCTTTCTGCCTAATGAGACTCACTTTCCATGCACAGCCCACAATAGGCACTGTCTTTAAATGTCTATTGTAATTACTAGACTCAGGTTTTTCATAAGTATGGATTTTTTACCAGGGAGCTTGCGTTGTATATTATCCACCCATGTTAAATATAGATTTGTCAAAATGCACAATCCATCTTCCGGGGGCGATTGTGCACAGGGAGCACATAAACCCTGTTAAAATATTGTAATATGCTCCATGGTATTTTTAGGATCCCTTCTCTCCCCTTGGGGCAGTGAAATACTGTCCTGTGGCATGAAACTCCAGCTTCCAGACCCATTACCCCACACCGCCTGTGCCTTCACACTTCAGCCAGGTCTCGGGGGTCCTAGTGGCTGTGGCATTTTTTTTTTTTGCTAGAACTTTAGAAGTAGAGGAGGGGAAGGAGGGGTGTGGGGAGGGGTGTGGGGAGGGAGATGGTTCTGCCTAAATCCTTAGACATAGCAGGCCACAAACTTCCTTCTCAAACAACCTCCTATTTTTCCTTTAGCAAATCTTTCATTAAAGTGGGTGCTCTATCCTTTAGACTAAGAGGGAGTATTTTCCTACAGCTCCCTAAAAGGATGCAACATGGGGGATGGCTTAGCTTACATTTACTTGGGTGGGCCCTGCCCTGTAGTCACTGAGCTCCATTTCTTACTTTGGTGTGCTTCCTTACTTCAACTAAACCCTAGGAGGAAGAAAAGGAGAGGGAGAGAGGGAGAGGGAAGGGAGAGAGATAGGAAGGAGGAGAGGGAAAGAGGGAAGGGGGAGGGAGAGGAAGATGGAGAGAGGAGATGAATGGCTTTGGATCTGTCAAAATAACTAGTCAGAGCAGAGCAAAGAGCTCCATTGAAAAAGAACTAGACTAGATGGCAGAAGACCCAGAGGGTTATCTCTTCCCTTTAATCATTACGAAGAGCTTGAGTGACCTTGAGCAACTTCAACTTTCTCCTGGGAGTTTTCTCAGCTGTGGAACAATGGTTTAGACTCCACCATGTTCAACTCCTTCAGGCCCCAGCATTCCAGAGTCTGGTCAAATTGACTGGAAAATATTCACTGATTCAACATTGGAGCTGTTCGAAGCTCAGACATTCAGGAAGCCCCTTTGCAGCTCTTCAGTCTTAGAAGATGGTGGAGCCTCAGAGTCTTTCGATTCCACAGGAAGGAGTACTGGCACTAAGTCCAGAGCCCGTGGAGTCTAGAGTTTTATTTAAGATGCAATGTTTGACCTGGGGTGTGAGTTAGCTCTTTAGCAGAGGATAGATGAGGCCTAAGGCAAATAGAAGGGGATTTGGGGTTGGAGAACACATTCCTGATTCCTGGATGTGACCAGCAGGGGTGAAGGAGCAAGAGTGTTCCCAAGCAGAATAGGGACCCCAATGTGTACTGACTGAAGTACAGAATCCCAACACAGACTCACAGCAGGCTGGACTGTGTGTGGGTCTTCAGCATAGATACACCTAGGAAGCACAGTGTCTTCTGGTGGTCATCAGTGTGTGCTGGCATTGGACCACTGATCTAGGCCCAAGAACGTCTCTTCACACTGACTCTCTTTAGCCCACAGTGGAAATTACAGACTAGTGACCAGCACGCAACGAAGTTTGGACCTGAGTTCTGCCACTCTGGCCACAGAACCCAAATTTCCAACATTCTGCAATGAGGGGAAGGCATAGATGGTCCACAGGTCAGCTTCAGATTCTGAAAAGTTCTTTCAAGGGCCCTTCCTCTGGCCAGGTAAAAAGGCATTGCTGCATTAGAGCCCTGTGTATGGATCTCTCTCTCTCTCTCTCTCTCTCTCTCTCTCTCTCTCTCTCTCTCTCTCCTCTCTCCTCTTTCTCTCCTCTCTCTCTCTTTCTCCCCCTCTCTCTCATCATCTACATCCACTAACCTCTGTCTTTAATCTGCATTAACCTATCTCTACCTATATATGTATTTATTCACCACGGTGTGATCTTGGTATTATTTTATGTCCCCTCCATCCTGGGGAGATCATATATGTTTACACACATACACGCACTCTTTTCTCTTCCCACAAATGTGCCCATTGGCCCATTTGTTTGCTTCCACTCCTCATGAGGCACCTATAGGACACTAGAGATGGGCTGGTGAGCTTGGCAGGACCCTAGCCTCGATGATAAACACCGTAACAGCAGAAGATAAGGACAGTTACTAGGAAATAGTTATAATGACAATTCAGTCTTGGTGTCTATCAAGGATGGGTCTGTTATTCAGGTGGGGACATCTGTCTTCAGCCTCAAGAGGAGGCTCAGTGGGTAAAGTGCTCGCCATGCACCAAAGTGAGTTTAAGCCACCAGGACTCACATAAAAATCCTGATGTGGTCATGTGCACATGCAACACTAACCTTAATGAGTCAAGGACAGGGACCCAAAGGATCCCCGGGTACTTGCTGGCATCCAGTGTCAGTGAATCAGTGAACTCAAGATACAGTGAAAGACTGTCTCAAAAAATGAGATGGAGAGAGATTGAGGAAGACACTTAATTATATCAACCTCTGGTCTAGGTATGCACAGGTGAACACACACACACACACACACACACACACACACACACACACAGGGAGAGAGAGAGAGAGAGAGAGAGAGTCACTAGAGATATATAAGGAGACATCAACCAAAATGGGATGTTAGCTGCAGTCACTGTCCACAAAGCATATTCCAGGGGTAAAGAATGGCAGGCACAAAGGCCCTGAAAGACAGAGATGGGGCCATGGGGCTCTGGGATCCTGCTGCTGTGTCCAGTGCTAGGGCCCCTGCCTCCAGGACGGTTGGCAGAAGAGCAAACCCAACAACCGGAGGAAGTGAGAATTGAGGCCAGGACTCTCCTTCTGGGAGACACAGGGCGGGAAAGGCCCCAAGCTGCTCAGTGTGGCAGCCCGGGCCAGCTTCTGCTCACCGGAGCCCTTTGATAGTCGCTCCAGGTCGCAGCGCCATCCACTTAGTATCAATAAATCTCCTGGCCTGGCCACTGTCGCTGACAGCTCCCTGCATGGGAGGGAACCCCCTGTATTAGCGGCTTTGTAACTGTCACTTCCTTTAGGGCCTCTCGGGCTGACATTTCTCCTTAGCTCCTGGCTTCAGTCCCTGGAAATGTGTCAGCCTCATGGTAAATACTGGATAATGAGGTGACGGGGACAGCTTCATTTTGGGGGAGGGAGCTACAACATATACATATGGGGGAGGATATTTAGATACTCACCCCCCGAAACACACACACACACACACACACACACACACACACACACACACACACACACCTGAACAACTCTACCCTCTCAGGTGGGACTCTCATTGAACTCTAAATATGCTTTAGGTCTGTCATTCAGAGGACAGTTGTCCCCCCTCTCCTCCCCGCCATGCTCTGGCTCCAATCCCGACCCATGCAGGATTGCTATCATGCATACACTTGTTCCCATTCCCTCTAAATGAAACCACACTCACTTAGGATTCTGAGACACATTTGGGGTGTCCTGGTCATTTAACGGGCTAACCCTCACCAGTTCTCTGATACAGCCAACCGATATTTACTGTTGCCAGAAGATTGAGATATTGTGATGACCTAAAACATGCGTGTTTCTAGGCTTCCTGGGAATTCTTAATGACTTCAGCAGGTCCCAGGTCAAGGGGAGTCATGGAGGAACCTGAGGTGGCAATAAAGAGCCAGCCACTGCTGAGCAAATGGTCCCACTGGCCACGACAGCCAGTGCTGACTGAGTGCTGGCCACAGGCCAGGATGTGTGCTGCCTGTCCAGGTAGAGTTCATCCACCTGCTGGGTGCCGGGGGGAGCATAGAGCAGCTGCAGAGGGTGAAGCCGACTGGGGTGCAGGATATGGCACAGCACTGGAGGTGGACAGGGACCTGAGTACCCAGGGCCTCTCAGGAACAGGTCAAGCTAAGCCACCCTGCTCCGTGCCAGTATTTCTTCCCTCAGCTTGTTGGCATTTCTCTTTACCCAGGCCCAAGAGCTCATCCTCCTCTGAGCAGCTCTGAGCATTTACTGTCCAGCTGGAGTACTGCTGACTAGGCCCAGGGGGCCAATGAGATGTGACTGTGCATATGAGGATGAGAATTAGAAGAAGGCCGGGTTCACTGGTTGTGGGATCTACATTCACTGTGTGGACGTCTTGCTGAAAGCAAGGAAAGGGGAAGACTAACTGAGGAGCCAAGGCTGTTTCAGAACTTAGTGGGGCTCAGAAATGTCCCCAGAGAGAAGCTGACTGGGCGCTAATTGCTCTCCATTCTGAGCTGTACAGGAAACATCTGGATGAAGGGGTCCTTCTCCCCTCCCTCCTTCACAACTTCATCTCATCCCCATCCTGTCCTCCCTCCATCTCATCTCTCTCCCCGCCTTCCTTCCTCCTTCCCTCCATCTCTTCCTTCCTTTCCTCTTTCTCCTGCCCCTCCTTCTCTCTTTCTCTCCTCTCCCTCTCTTCCTTCTTCCCTCCCTCCATTAGAGCTTTCCTATTCATTAGAGGTGTGTATGTAGCTCTACAGAAAAGAACCTTCTATTTCTTCTTCAGTTTGCTCATCTGACAAATGTCCACCAGACTTGTAATATGTGTTGGGCAGAAAGTAGGTGCCAGATTCCAACAGGCTGTGACAGGTCAGTGATGCAGGTGGTGAAAGACTGACCAGATAGCAAAGGGAAGAAGTGGAGAGTTGATTAGATACAGTGTGGTCCCCTGCAGTGGGCGAGTCAGTGGAGATGCTCTACACAGAGGCATCTTGAGGGCTGCCTTTACGGGGGTCATCACTCTATGTGAACAGCAGGGCAGTGTTTCAGTGCCATAGGCTTATCTAGGTTAGTAACAGTTTGTCCTTGAGGCAATGACAGTCTTGTTCTCAGCCTCTTATCCTCAACTAGCAACCACAGCACAGGGATGAGCACTGGATACACAATCTCCACTGTCATGGAGTGTATGCTCCAAAAAGAGAGAAAGTTACCACAAAAATAGAGGATCATTCCAGATACTGCAGGTGTTAGAAAGAAAATACAACGAGACCAGGAGAGGGTGGCCAGGCTGCTTCTAGCAGGTGGTCAAGGAGCCCCTCTATAGTAGCCGTGACTGAGTTGAAAAATGATCACGGTGAAGAGCTGGTTAGGCAAAGGGCCAGAGGAGAAGCTGCATGCAGAGGGGCAGAAGACCTGAACAGGCCTCAGCAACAAGGTGTGACTGATGCTAAATGTAGGGAGAAAATAGTAAGATAATAAGAAAGCACAAGAAAGGTCTGAGCTAGAGCTTAGTGGTGCTGTACTTGCCTAGCATGTATAAGATACTGGCTCCATCCTCAGATGTGTGTGTGTGTGTGTGTGTGTGTGTGTGTGTGTGTGTGTGTGTATGTGTGTGTGTATAGATAGAGATACAGATAAAAATAGAAATAGATATAGATAAATGACAGATAGATAGATAGATAGATAGATAAGTGCACTTGCATGTGTGAGATCCTGTCCCATCATCAGATTAGTGTGTCTGTGTAGACAGATGGATATAGAATACACACACACACACACACACACACACACACACACACATACACACACATGCACACTTACATGTGTGAGACCCTGACTTCATCATTAGATGTGTGTGTGTGTGTGTGTGTGTGTGTGTGTGTGTGTGTGTGTAAAGGAGAGAGGTGGCATGCACCTGCATAGCATGTGCAGACCCTGGGTTTTATCCTCAGGGATGTGTGTGTGTGGAGAGAGATGGAAGATGACTATGTGCACCTGATATAGAGAAAGAGTGGACTAGCTAGGATGAGGATGGAGAGAAGGCAAGCTTGTAACTGTGTGCAGGGCTAAAAGATTAATGCTCTTCAAGGTCTAGGGTACTTAATGTGTGACTTGGGAATCCGCAGCATTCTCGCTCTAGTTTGGGAAGGTCAGCTCTAGCTCATTTCACAGTCTTCCAACTCTATGACTGTATAGTGCAAGCTATAGGACAAGAAACACTGTGGATGGAAAGGCTGTCCTGAGTCAATGGGAGTTTGAAAATGGGAATGGGCACACATGACTTACATACAGCACGCGTCCAGCCTAGGAGGCTCTTGAGTTCAAGAGTCACAGTGTGTCTGGCCATTTGCAGGTTCTAGGCTGGGTAGCCCTCTTGCCTCCTGGTCTCTTCCCCTCCAAAGCCTTTCCACTAAAAATCACACTCCTGTGTCTGCAGAAGTGTGTATCTGTGAAGTTCTATCTAAGACACAGGCTTTGCTAGTGTGGGTTCTTTGAAGACAATGGAAATGGAGGGAGGCTAACAAGATGCAAGTGTGTTGTGTGGCTACAAGGCCTCAGAGAAGCCAGAGATCGTAGCATCTCCAGAATCAGTGTCAGGATGTCACAGACATGCTCTTCAGAGTGTCACCATTGCCCTAGCCACTTGTGTGAACAACTTCATACAACTTAAGATTGCTCAGGGCATGGGCTACCCAAGGCCCAGAGGAAATGGGTAAGTAGGCCTTTTACTAGAAACAGCAAAGGTAAAGTGCAGGTCCTGTGAAGGAGAAGGACATACCAACCAACAGATAGTGTCAGGATTTCACACTGCTGTCATTTCATAAGTCAGAGTCCAAGATCAAGCTAGGAACTCCATAAATGACTCACAGTTCTAAGCACTGAGTATTCAATAACATGACATACCTATCATGACTGTCTGTACCCTGTGGGCCAAGCTCTGAGATAGAGAAATGAGTGACATATACAATGCCTTGCCCCTTATAAAGGCTGCATTATTCTTTATAACTCCTGTGGGGATTTGCACAATGATTATACAGTATTTTTAGTAGATGGATGAATCAACAATTGCAGACAACTTGCTAATATTCAGATATAGATGCTATGTTTAAAATTTGTGTGTGTGCAGGTGTGTGTGTGTGTGTGTGTGTGTGTGTGTGTGTGTGTGCACGCACACATGTAGAGGCCAGAGGTGTCTTCCTTGGTCACCCTCTATCTTTAATGTTGAGGCAAGATCTCTCCCTTTGAAACTAGAGGTCACTGATTGAGCTTGGGCCAGGGATCCCCTGTCTCTGCCTCCTGAGTACTAGGGTTATACTTGGCTGCTCTGCCTGCCAGACATTTATATGGGTTCTGGAGATCTGAACTCTGGTCCTCATATGTGAGTGGCTCATGTTGTATGCACTCACCTCCACTGACTCCAAGGTGTGTTCTTGACTACTGACCCCATCCTTCTTCCACAAAGTCTCTTGCACGGGATGGACTCATTGGTTACGTATTTTCAAATGACTTTCTGTGTATTGTCTCTTTTTACCTACAACTGAGGCAAAGCTCTATTGAAAGTAAAAGCCTTTCAAGTCTGCTGATTTTCTTTTTTTTCTTTTTTTTGTTTTTCGAGACAGGGTTTCTCTGTGTAGCTTTGCGCCTTTCCTGAGACTCACTTGGTAGCCCAGGCTGGCCTCAAACTCACAGAGATCCGCCTGGCTCTGCCTCCTGAGTGCTGGGATTAAAGGCGTTCGCCACCAACGCCCAGCCTGCTGATTTTCTTGATGCATAAGATACACTGAGTCCTATGCATACCGGCTAAGGAATAAACACACGTATGCCTGGTGATGCCTCTTTCCCATGTACTTCTAAGGGAGGTCATCATCTACGTCCATTGGTCTGGTGGGTAGGTATGCAAGGCCTTGGGTGTGTCAGCCAGCCCACTCTAGGAGGTCACTTCTTGTCAGCTTAGATTGACAGGATGAAAGTGCTCCTCTCAGGCTGGTACTGGAACCCAGCCAAGCCTGATGCATTCCACCCACAACACTCGGTCTCCTCAGCGGTGCTCCCTAGGCACGGAGGTTCACATCCCCTTATGTAACTCAGCCCTTAAGATGTCAAATGGGTTCGGAAGGAAGGATTTGCACACTGTGTGGATAACTGTGTGGCAGTACTGTACACAATATGGACTGTAATGGGAAGGGAGCCTGTCAAGGATGGGACATACAATGCACACTGTCCCCGACTCATCACCAACTCGGGAGCAGGAACTCACAGGGTCCTAGATTTCAGTACGAAAAGTATCTGGGCTTCAGGGACTATTGACGTAGCAAAATCCTCCTACCAGACAGCTGGCTGATCAACTACACTTTAAGCTTTATTTAATTTGCATGTGTTTAGAATATGTAAAATTTGTGCCAAGGTTATCATTGGTAGAACCTCTTATCTCCCATGATGGAGATAAGATGTTGTCTGCTGGTGACCTTGATGTTCCAGGTGGCTGGCACTGCCTGCAGCAACACCATTCTTCTTATTTATCACTGTGGTTATATCACGGACCCAGTGTTTACTATGGGTCTAAAATTTATCACTGTGGTTATATCATGTACCCAGTGTTTACTATGGGTCTAAAATTTATCACTGTGGTTATGTCATGGACTCAGGGTTTACTATGGGTCTAATACTGTTCTAGGTAAATATGTGCTTTCTCCTCCACTCCCCTCAACAGTGCTGTGATTCATTTTTTCTTTTTCCATGCATGACGAAGCTGAACTCAAGGAGATCAGTTAATCCTCTGTGATTCAGTCTTACGATACGGGACTACGCTAGTGGATGAGTGCAGGTCTGCCCTACTCTGTGACCTGTGCTCTGAAGGCATGTCAACGCAGCCAGAGCTTTGATTCTCTGTATCACACACACAGACAACTTCAAACAGTCACAGTGCCACTGTGTGCCAACACTATGCTAAGTACGTTCTATGAATACTAATTTAATAATTTCTAATGAGAAGGGGGCACACAGAGGTAGAACCAAGGGTCTCATGCATGCTTGGCACTCTAATTTCCTTCCTGATGCTGTGATAAAACATTTTGACCAAAAGCCACTTACAGAGGAAAGGATTATCTCACCTCACACTTCCAGGGCACAGTCCATCACCGAAGGAAGTCAGGGCAAGAACCTGAAGCAGAAACCACAGAGGACTGCTGCTTGCTGGCTTACTCCCTGGCTCATGCTAGGCTGGCTTTTTCTTACAGCCTAGGGCCATCTGCCACAGGAACAGTAGGTCAGGCCCGCCTACATCCATTTATAGCCAAGACCATCCCTCATATACATCTGCACAGACTAGTCTGATCTAGGCAATTCCTCAACTGAGAACTTCTTCTCTCAGGTGACTCTAGGCTATGATAAGTTGATAACCAAGGATAACCAGTACACTAGGCAAGAACTTTATCATTGGGAAACTCTGTTAGCCCTAATATTAATAATGAAAGATATAATTACTGCCCCGTCTTATAGATAACAACCTGAGCTTGACTGACCCACCCAAGGTCGCATAGCCATTCTGTAGAAGACTAAGAATCCAGCACCGTGGTTCTATCACAGGTTCTATCACATATTATGTGACTCAGTTCTCACCCATCCATTTCCTCTCATAAACACCCTGTAAGTTGAGCAATGAAGGAGTCCACATATAGATGAGAAAGGAGCCAGGGACCATGGAGACAAGCCTGACCCCAGATCTCTTTTTGATGGTTTATGGTCACTATGGTGAATGAAGTATGCTGTTTACAACATAAGAAGAGGAGGCAAGGGAAAGGGGCTTGAGAGGGCCAAAGTTCATGAATGGCATCTCAGTTGCAAGAAGGTTGCCTCTTACCGCCCCCTGTGTAAGTGTCAATGGGCCCTCTAAGCTCTCAGGTGGATACCAGCTGTGACCACACACAGGCAGTAATGTGGCAGATCAGTATGAAGTTCTCAGTTCCAGATTTCTGTCCCATGCCCTGGTGGGAACCTGTGAGTGTCCCCTCAGCTGCAGGTCTGCTCTACTGAGAAGGCAGAGAGACCCAATCTTGAGCAGAAATGCATGTTCAGAGGTCTGTACAGAAAGCGGCTATGTGCCAGGGAGCATGAAGCATGGTGTTTGGGCCCTGGGAGGCCAACGTGTGGGCGGGTGTGTGGGCCATTCAGCTTTGTGAGTTGTAGGGCTTGGTCTGCAAGCCAAGCAAGGAGTTCTTATTTGGAATCAGATAAGGGCTGGGATGGGAAGTGGACCTCAACCAGGATCTTTCTTTGGCTGAGTTCAGGGGCCAAGGTTCGCAGCTGCAATCTAAGATGGGGTGAATGCTTATGATTCTCATGTGGGGCAGGAGTTGGAATTCACTACAGGGTCCTGGTGCGGATCATGTGTACTTAGCTCTAAGAGCTAGCTTGTGAGTCAGCTAGAAGACAAAGAGGCAAGGATATCAGCCAGGGAAAGGGGACTGGGGGAGAAACCAGCTTCCTAACTGTCTCTCCCTTTGGCTCCATCACCCTCAATCCCCAATCACTAAGCATCTTTTGCTGGTTCTTTAAGGATTTATCACTGTGAGCAGTGCAAGGTAAATCATTCATTAAATACTTCCTCTTTGGCTGTCTTAATTCCCATTTTCTGAGTGAGTAGGAAAAAGGCCTCTTGTTTCTTATTTGCTATTCTCTCCCTGTGAAAATCATACTTGCAAATGCACCTTCCTTGGCCAAGCAGCGAGCATGCATTGCAGCGCACACCTGCGCATTTGATCAGCGCCTGTCAATCAAGGCCAAAGTTTCCTAACGCCTCAAATGACAGCCTAAAGGTGCCCTGAACAGCGAAATTCACCTTCTACCCAGAGATCTGTGTGAGGCTGGAAGGGCAAAAGAGAAGGAATGAGGCTGCCAATGACAGAAACTTCCTGGGTCTCAAAACTAAATCACATAATCAGACCCAAATCCCTCTTGTATATGTCTGAATTCACTCCAGACTCCACCTCGGTTGATTTTCAAGTTGTGGATGCTAATCAAGTTAAGGGTGCACACAGAAGAAGGATGAACCATTTTCTTTCTGCAGAGAAGAGTTTGCCTGTAAGTCTTCCTATGCCTAAACTTTCTCTTTGAATGGGTGTGAAGAATTATGAGCTACAGACTCTGGCTTTCTCCCAGGTTTTCTCTCAGCCTACACATCCTACACCTGGGCTTCACACTGGTCATTCACTTACTGTTTTTGGCAATTGCGATTTTGCACATGTCTCAGGACTTCTGCACAAGACCGCTTGGTTGCATCTTTGTGTAGCATTCACAATGCCTTGGGTTCAATTTCTAGCATCACACAAACTGGGAATGGTGGCACATGCCTGTGATCCCAGTATTCAAGGAGTGGGGGGAAGAAGATGAGGAGTTCAAGATGATCCTTAGATATATAGCAAGTTGGAGGCTAGCCTGGGCTGTGTGAGACCCTCCCCACTCATTCCTTATATACCTTACTCCTTTTGTATTCTTCAAATCTCAGCTTGAATGTTCCCCCTTTTATTATCCATCTTAGTTCCTGTTTATCTCAATTGTAGTTTATTTCTAACTTCGTTTTGTTTAATTTTTAAAATTTAATCTCAAATTATCCTCAAGGACAGAAGTCACTTTATTTTATCTATTGTTGAGTTCTAGCCTTTACACAGAGCCAGGCACTGGGAAAACACCACAGTGTGTGTGCTGAGAGGAATGAGTGGAATGGTGGGTGGGCAGATGGAATGGATGGATGGATGGATGGGTGGATGGATGTGTAGATGGGGGATATAAGGATGGATGGATGGATGAATGGATGGATAGATGGGGGATGTAAGGATGGATGGATGAATGGGTGGATGAGTGGGTGGGTGGATAGATGGATGTGTGGAGGGATGGATGTATGGGTGGATAGATGGATGCACAGATAGATGGATGACCAAACAAGTCACTGCATCTCTCTGTGCCCTTAGAGAAGTCACTTTTCTTGGGAATTCATTTCATTATGTGTGGGGTGGGATTCAGGTGGCTCTCATGCTCTGTAACTTTCCCATTGCTCACATTGAACTATATGGAAGGGTGAGTTGAGGCATAAAAGTAGGGAGCACTGGTCACCAAGCCTTGGGAAGGAACTCAGATCTGGACAATTATCAGATACTGTAATAGAAACCCAGAAGCTCCTCAGCACTCTACATTTAGTGCCTTTTGTACCAACATTTGAACTGTTTTTCCAGGTTTCCCAGAACATGTCAGGAAATAGTTTCACCTGAGAAGCAATACAGGGGCCTGGGAATTCAGGAGAAATTCTGAGAATAGCAATGTATCTTCTTGTCCTGAAGCGTCCTCTTCCTGTGCCTCATGAAAATGAAGTTCCCTGGAGTGTGTGTATGCAGGGAAGGGCTTCAACTGAAATGGACTCTGAAGCAAATAGCAAACAAAGAGAGAGAGAAAGGAAGACACAGGCATGTGTGCTATGGAGCAGGTAAGAAGTTGGTGGAAAGCAGCGCAGGGAAGCTATGCCCACTGTCTTACTTTTGTGTGACAACCCTAGAGAGCTCCACGTAGAAGGAGCTCAACTTATGTCTTCAGTTTCTCTCCAAACAGCTCACACTGTGGCGGGAAGGGAACTGCTTCTTCTCAGGCCACCATACTTCTACAATGCTCCTCAGAATTGCCCTTCAACACACGGAAAACTGGCACATTCTTTGAGACCCAGCTAGATGTGGGTTCCTGTAGAAAGCCTTCCAGAAAAAGTCATTCCTCCCTTCCTGTTCTGATGTGCTTTCTCAGCATTAGTCTTCAGAAGCCTGTGAGTGTAAAGGGAAAGGCTTGCTTCTGATCTGCTTGTAAAGTCCCTGAGCTTAGCTCTGACTTTGACATAGGCACACTGATGGATGTGTGTTGATTTGCTCACCTGTGACACCAGGGTAACGGCAACTACTTACATGCGATGAGGCACAAAACATGGAGTCAGATTGCCCAAGACCTAGATTCATTGTCAAGTACGGTGAATAGGGGAGCCATTGTTTTTTTTTTTTTTTCAAATGGTACAACCCAAATACGGGGTGGGCAGGAAAGGGTAGAGTCGCCCCTTCTCTCCATGACCTTCCTGGATTTCTACAGCATGCTCTGAGTTGCACAGCCAGTAAATACCAAACAAGAGAAAAATAACCAGCTGTCTGGTTCCTTGTAGAGATTTCCCTCCATGCGATCACAGAAGACTTTCAAAAATTAACTAGGTTTGCTATATTAATGGCTTATCCCCCCAGAAAACCATGAATAGAATTTATTCTTTAAATGAATTTTAATAAGATCCTCTATTTATCCTTTGAAAATTCCATAAATGTATGTAAGGTACCCTGATCATGCTCACCTCTACCTCTTTCCACACACCTTCATCCTGTCATCAACATGTCTTCATCCTGCTGTCATGTGTTCTCCATTTTTTAAAAAATCTACTGAGTCCAGTCAGTGTTGCCTGTTGGAATGTTCACTGATCTTGTTGACTTGATCTTACACAGGCAGCCACAGCTGCAGTGAGTTCCTAAGCACAATGGTGATGTCATGTCTGGAAGACACCATTGGGGACCTAAGCGCAATGGTGTTGTCATGTCTGGAAGACACCATTGGGGACCTAAGCGCAATGGTGATGTCATGTCTGGAAGACACCATTGGGTACCTAAGCACAATGGCGATGTCATGTCTGGAAGACACCATTGGGTACCTAAGCACAATGGCGATGTCATGTTTGGAAGACACCATTGAGTTTATAAGTACAATGGTGATGTCACATCTGGAAGACACCATTTTATTACATTCCTCCTCACCCTCCAGCTTTTACATTCTTGCCTCCATGCTTTTTCCACGATGTTCCCTGAGCCTTGAGGGGATGTAGATGCAGATATAGATGTCCCATTTAGGGATAAGCACTTGATAGTCACTTGTTCTCAGCACTGTCCTGGCTTCTTTTATGTCAACTTGACACAAGCTAGTCATCTGAAAGAAGCGAACCTCAACTGAGAGAATGCCTCCATAAAATCCAGCTGTAGGGCATTTTCTCAATTGGTGATTGATGGGGGAGGACCCAGACCATTCCGGGTGATGCCATCTCTGGGCTGGTGGTCCTGGGTTCTATAAGAAAGCAGGCTAAGAAAGCCATGAGGAACAAGTCAGTAAGCAGCACTCCTCCATGGCTTCATCATCAATCAGCTCCTGATTCCAGCTTCCTGCCCTTTTGAGTTTCTGCCCTCACTGCTTTTGATGATGAACTGTTACATGGAACTGTGAGTGAAATAAACCCTTTCCTCCCCAAGTTGCTTTTGGTCATGGTGTTTCATCACAGCAACAGTAACCCTAAGTAAGACAAGCACTTTGACCTTGGTACTGTTTTGAGTCTTGACATTGACTGCTGCTGCTCACTGCAGAGAGAAGCTTCTCTGGCCAAGGCTGAGAGCAGAACTAACTGGGCATGATTTCCTTCCTGTGGAGCAGGACTCATTTCCAACTACAAACAATTGGTTACCCTGATAATCTTTATGCCACTACTACACAGTGGACACATCTTACCTGGTGGGCTAGTATTATAGCACAGTTTAGTGTGTGTGTGTGTGTGTGTGTGTGTGTGTGTGTGTGTGTGTGTGTAGGTATGTCATGCCACAGCATGTGTGTGGAGGTCAGAAAACAATTCTTGGGAGTTGTATCTCTCCTTCCATCATGTGGGATCTGGGGATAGAACTCAGTTTTTCAGGCCTATGTACATGAGCTTTTCACTGCTAGGCTGTCTCAGCAGCCTGGATTTCTTTTTAAGACATCACAAATTACACACATCACAAATTTTGCATCTGGGCATGACAGTGAACATCAATAATCTCAGCACTTGAGAGGTAGAGACAGGAGCATCTTGAGTTCAAGGCTGGTCTGGACTATATGGTAATACACTGTCTCAAAACTACAAGAGCAAAACAAAATAAAACAAAAGGCATCACAAGTTTAGGTAGGGCAGTGGACCTCCACAATACACCTTTGTGTATCTGTGAGTCAACCATCTGTAGATGGAATCTGGTTAAAGTACATTTCTCCTATAGAATGTGTGTACAGACTTTCTTCTTATCATTTCCTGAATGATACATTATTACAGTAATTTGCATAGTGTCTATTCTGTATTCAAGGCACAGGAGGATGTGAATCAGTTATATGTAAATACAATGTTATTTACATAGAGGGCTTGCTTGTTTGCTATCCACGAGCTCCAAGAACCAATGTTGCTCCCATTTCCCATTTTCTCTGCTCCCACAGCACAGGGCTCTGTCTCTGCTCACACACAGTTCTAATTTATGGGTCCTTTAACTTTATGGCTTCATCTCTGCCACACCTCTCTCCATGTCCCTCCTTCCTCCTGGGGATGTCACACAGCAGCCACACCTCACCTGGTGTCCCCCCTTCCACCTGGGGATGTCACACAGCAGCCACACCTCTCCCTGTGTCCCCCCTTCCACCCCGGGGAAATCACACAACACCCACACCTCACCTGGTGTCCCGCCTTCCACCCCGGGGAAGTCACACAGCAGCCTGAACTTCCTCTTGGAATCAGAAGTCACTCATTCCTTACAGCTCTCCAGAAGCCCTCAGGGTTTTTCCCTCATGCTCTGAGTGCAGCTTCTATGCTGGTGGTCAGAACCACACACCCTTCCTTCCACCATCTGTGGTTCCAGCTCTGTGGCATCTAGAGGCCTTTTTGGTCCAGCTTCCTCTGCCCTCATCACTTCCCCCACCATTGCTTGTCTGCCTTCTTCCTTTACTTCAAGGACTGCCCTAAGTAGGTCACACTGCTGTTTCCTGTCACAGCTCTTTACTCAAGTCATAATTACAGTAGCAGCCCTTTTATCTCTGCAATGGGGACAGCAATTAGATTATTTGAGAAAGACGGTTAGACCAGAGAATCACAGAAAGCGATGCATGACAGGGATCTTTGTTCAGCTTGAAATGCCTAGGTGCACCTGTGTTCGACGATCTTTTGATGTCCTGGGAGCCTGGAGACATTTACAAAATAAATGTAAGCTCAGAATATATTTTGTGCTTTTCCTCAACCTTTAATAGTTGTTTCACATATAACAAATGTTACAACATTTTCGGTGATTCTTCTAAGAGCCATTCAAAAGTATTCAAATTAGTTTCCAAAGAACTAGGTGTTTTTTGGACTCCATTTCTCTAGGGTTCTCATACTTCAGTTGCATTGCCCAAGGACAAGGAGAGGACAGGAGTGGACACAGGTTTGGAATCAGAACTGTTGCCCTCCACACCTCCAACAACTTTAAGAATCAAAATGGCAGGCTGACAGAGAAGAGGCCGTGGGATTTCAGCTCCCTGGGACATCAGTTTGGCCACATGGTGACATCAAGCACTGTGAACTGAAAGGTTTTCCTGTGGAGGGTAAAGTGAAACTCTTTAGTTCCGGGAAGCTAAGGAAACTTAGAAGGCCCAAGAAACTCATAAAGTTACAAGATTCACAAGGCCCCCCCCAAATGTTACGTAAGCAATGAGTAATTGCTAGGGAGTGGAAATTCTTCAGTGGAACTGCCTACAAGTTGTTCAGAAAGCTTCACAGACATGGCTTTGGCAAGTCATCACCCATTCTGGGGTGAGGTTCTTTTTTTTTTTGTGACTCATCTGTCTTTGAGTCACCCGTATTTATTCTAGTCCCATTTCTGTTGCCGTGGTAAGTTACCCTGACAAAAGTAACTTAGTGGAGAAAGTAACTTAGGCTAAAACATGTGGGGACATCAAACATGGAGTCTCCGTGTGCTAGGCAAACTAGCTCTCTACCTGTCAGCTGCACCCCCAGCCTCAGCAGAGACTTTTCCCTTGTTCTCATTCATCTCACATTTCCCGGTTACAGCTCGTCATAGCAGAGAGCTCAAGCCAGCGGGAATATCAAATATCTGCTAACATCACACACACAGTCAGAACCAGAGGGGAATGAATGAACACATGTATGCTTAATGCTCAGCCAGCTTTCTCTGCTCTTACACAGTCTAGGGAATTGTGCCGTCCACTTTCAGGCTGGATCCTTCCGTATCAATGAAGGCAATCAAGACAATACCAGAAAGTCATACCCATAAGCCAACTTGATCTAGACAATCACTCATTGAGACACTCTTCTAAGGCAATTTTAGGTTGTGTCAAGTAGACAATTAAAACCATCACCATGTGCGTCGAGTCACCTCAGTAAACTCATTAATTCACTGAGCTAGGCCTGGGTGGGTAGAATCGTTTCTTTGGTCTGTTCTTGGTGCACTGTCTGGGGTGGGTAGATGATCACCTGTTCCCCAGGGAAAGTCACTCAGCAGTCGAAGGAATGCATAGGGGTTGATGAGAGATTTCCCATCACAATTAACCAGAGTGGTTGGCTTGTTGATCGTGTGACACCATTTAGGCTATAATATACGGGGGCATCAAACATGGAGTTTCTGTGTGCTGGGCAAACTAGCTCTCTACCTGTGAGCTTCACCCCAGCCCCAGCAGAGCCTTTCCCCCTGTTCTTAGCATTCCTAGCTGATGTATAGTCCAGTGCTTGGCATTGAGAAGTACCATAGACGCCGAGTGAACTGATGACAGAGTGCACTGTTTTCTCCCTTAAGAAAAGAATTCTGTTTCTTTCTATGTAAGAAGGCAGTACAAGCTCAGCCGTGATCAGATCCCAGCTCTGTGAGCACCTACAGCACATTTCAGATGTTTCATGTTCTTTCCAGGTTCCACGCAGACATAGGGTCACATATTACTGACCCTTCCACCCACACCACGTGATTCTCACTGTGCCATGCCACTGTCTTGTTTTCCAACGGAGACCACTTCCTCGTTCTAAGGTGACTGTCCTCCAGTAACACACCCACCCCCTCCTCAGCCTCCTCCAGGATGTATAAAGCAGAGGCAAGTCTGTCTATGGGCTGTGTACTAGAGCCACAGAATCTCTGTTGGATGTCACGGGGCATCTACACAGACCTGGCGCTGCTCTGGGTGCAGGTAAGCTGAGATGGGCAGTTCACACTCGCCTTGCTCAAGGCTTTAGGTGAAACTTCTTTCTTTCTTTTCCAGTGTTCAGAGGGAGCTAAGTGCTTATGTGAGGCCCTGAGAAAGGCCTGCATGTGTCCTCCAGCTCACAGAAGCCCTGTGTGTACACTGGAACAGCAGCCATGTGTTATTAAGCAGTGGACTTCCATTTCTTCCACATCTCTTTCAATTATCTCAGGTAAATGAGGGTCTCCTGGAGTCGCTGGGCCACCTGGCTACCCATACAGCAACAGAATGCACAGTGATGGTGGCATCCATTGTCATTATTTATATTTTTTCCTGGATACTAGCACGTCACGAGCCTTTCAATACAGGGAACTAGGCTATACATTTTGCATTCGTTAACTTGTGAAGTTTGTAGCAGGCCTAGAGGGTCCATGATTTTATTGCTGTCATTTTACAAAAGATGCTGAAGGGCAGGTAAGGGGACAGTACAGCTATCATTCAAACCCATATGCTTCGGGCCACACACTGTGAGTCCTTGCCACCATGTGCAATTACCCTGCAGCATATCTATTACACTAACATTTTCTGAATAATTAACTCATTGATTCCGTGTCATGTACGGGCCAGTACAGGACAACTAAACTCCACGTTGGAGAAGGATTTCTAATGGGAGGAGGGAGACAGATTTCAAATCACTAATAACGAGGGAGGGAAGTGAGCTGAGCTGTAGAACAGAACTCCCTGTGCCTGCAGATGGAAGAGCACCTCCCTCTCAAGAGAAAAGGTCTGGGCCCACTGCCAAGATGGGGGTCTTGAGGGACAAAAACATTTTCAAAAATCCAAGGTAGGCAGAATATGCACACCCATGCACCGACGCTCTCTACCCTGTCCTCTGTCATACTGCACATCGTCACTCTGTCCTGCCATCCTTTCCCATCGTGCATGCCACATCTCACCATCCCTTCCTGCCACAGCTTCCCATAGATCCCTCACGCAGCCTCAGAATTCACTCTCCAGTCTGTACTTCCAGCCAGAGTTGCCATGTGACATGAATTATGCTGATAACCCCTGGTGTCAGCGGAATAGAAGCCAAACCCTGAAAGTCAACACTCCCTGCTTTCTCCTCAGGCCCCACACTGTGGAGATAGTGTGTCTCCAACTGTACTGCTTTATTTACTGTAAACCGGGGACCCAAGCTGCACAGGTCCCTGGAGAGCCTGTGGTGCTGTGAGATGCATCCCAAGGGTGCCCTTGGAAGCAGGAGCTGCATGTAGAGTGTGGGCCTCCAGGAAGGCACTGGTTTCCAGCTGTGCTCAGAGCAGGGAGGAAGGAGGAGGGCAAGGCAGACTGCAGGAAGAAAGGAGTTTAGACTTCACTGTAGCCCAAGCTCATAGAGCAAGGGCAGAAGCCAGGAAAAGCTGGTCAGGGGATGGAGCTCTCTATCAGCATACTGATCTCTATGTGTCAGGACACTTGGGCTCTCGGGAACAGGACCACCTATGTTTGTCTAGCTTGAGAAATTATTTCTTTTTTCCTGGCCTTAAAGGTCCTCACTGGCCCAACACTGCCCTTATTTGGTTACGCTTTACCCAGGTTCCAGGGATCTGAGATGCTTCTCAGTAGTATAAGCCCAAATAATGCAGTAAAGCCAGGCTGTGGCCAGGACAATGCTCTCACCTGGAAGCTAACTATGCTGCTGGTGATTATGTGCTTGTTATTAGGGTTGAAGATACCCCAAAGAGTGTACCTTCCAAGGCAGAGCTTACTGTATGAAGAAGAAATTTGAAAAAACAAAACAAAACAAAACAGGAGCATGGTGTACTGAATGCCTCCTCCAAATATCAACAAACTCTTAAGCAAAAACCCCATACAACCCAAGAGATAAAAAAATGTTCATACCAGGATCTGTGGGGAGGGAAAACACAAACACAAGTCTGTGGTGCATTGAGGCAATTATGCAAGCTGTCTGATCTTAAGAGTAACTGAGATAATGTTCGTTGTAATGAAAAGGGCAATAATATAATCAAACCAGTCATTGACTATGCATTTCTCAAACATCTGCATTACATTGTTAATGTATTCACCCTCCACAGCAATCCTAACACTCTAGCAGAAGGTATGTCCATGTGCATTTGCAGAAGAAAAGACCAAAGTTTGGTGTGTGTGTGTGTGTGTGTGTGTGTGTGTGTGTGTGTGTGTGTGTGTAAGCCAGAAGTCAAACTCAGATGTTGTCTCTCAAAAGCCATCCCCTTGTCCCCTTGTGGCTGTTTTCTGAGACAAGATCTTCCATTGGTCTAGAGCTCACTGGCTGATCAGCAAGCCTGAGGCTCCCCTTGTCTCTGACCTCCTGAGCACTGGGACTGTACGCGTACACCACCTGACCGGTTTTGTATGTGAACTCTAGGGATTGAGTCCAGGTCTTCACGCTTGCAAGGCAAACGCTTTACTCACTGAGCCATCTTCTCAGGCTGAGACAAAAAAAAAAAAAAAAAAAAAATCATTGAAGGTTTTACAGACAAGGCAGATCTGGGAATCCAAATCAGGCCAGTTTGAACATCAGCCTCATGCTCATCACCAGCCCAATTTTAAAATCAGCAAATGACTCCTCCCCCAGGAGGAGTTTTACCGCTAACTTTTCCCCTTGCTCCTTCAAAGCCCACTTTATGTATCAGGTCTTCTAGGACAGCCTCGTGGTCAGAATCAATCCTTTCTGCTCTGGGCACCCACAGCTCTCAGCCTGTACTTCCGCAGTGCCCTTCACACCTCCTGCTGTGTGTGAGTTAATTGTGTCTGATGGTCCCTCTCCACCCAGGGCAGGTTGTTCAGAGTTCCAGCGTGGTACTTAGCATCTTACATTAGCGTCCCAGAGCATCTTTCAGGGCAGGGATGTGTCTTAGAGTCTTCCTAAGTGCTTGGTACTTCATTGTGCTCAGGGTAGAGACAGCGCTGTCCTGGCAGGAGGGAAGATATTCTAAAGAGAGACATCTGCGTCCTCCTTTTAGCAATCAGACTATTGAAACAGACTGTCCCAAAGAATTGGAATCTCCCCAGGAATCAAGCTGGGTGAAAGGAAAGGCTGACGCCCTGGTGCCAGCCAGAGGGGAAAGTTCCTCCCAGGAAGATATTTCACACAGTGATGACAGTTACCAGCCCATCTTGTCAGAGATGCTGGAGTACAGGCAAAGATGACGCAATAATGGGTGGGACCACATCTTGACCAGGAGTGCTTAGCTATGCGTAACTCTTCTCCATGTAAACCCAAACCTCATGTCAGGACCCCAAAGATGGATTTGGGGGTGGGGGTGGAGTCACTGGATATCTGTATTAGTTCCCTTTCCCAATACAACTACATTGACTAAATTCCCTTTTTTTGTTGGCTTTTTTTTTTTTTTTTTTTTTTTTTGCTATTTTGTGTCTCTTTAATTGATCTATGGGGGTGGGGCAGGTCTAGCTTGTTATGGCTGCCAGGACTCAGGCTCTGACCTTAATAACTCTGGTAACTCAGATGCCCTTTGAATGAGGCTGGCATGTGCAGCTGGTTACTCTGCTCTGTTTGATCTACTACTGGCTGTGACCTCAGTTGTGGGGGTATATTTCCTTATTTTCTATGATAAGGGTCATTGAACAAGCTGGACAGAGGTCAGCGGCTCCTGTGTGGAACAGTTAGCTCTCAGATGACTGGGGAGGCAGATCACATGAGCCTCTGTTCCCCAAAGGGTCCTCTCTACTCCCATGTGGACATGTAATTGCTCGCCTGATTAGAATGCACTTTGGAAAGTGATATTGTGCCCTCCATGCTCTTACACTGGATCTCAGGATTCTTTCTGCCTGGGAAAGAAAGATTCTGAGCTCTAGAAACAAAGCAATCATTTTCTGAGTAAAGATGACATCTAAGACTGAAAAGTCACATGGAACCCTTGAGTTCATGTATCCCTTAGTGCCTGTGCCTGGTAATACATCGGAGTGGTTCTGAGTGCTGGGGTTAGGGGTGGGTAAACTGACCTTGTTCACTGGGCAAGTTAATCAGGAAATGAAACCTTAGCTTCCTCCTCTGTCCATGGGAATCACAGTAGCATTCTCCTACCACGCTGCTGAGAGGCAAAACCAGTTCTTAGCTCAGTCCCTTACTCAGCTAAGGGACTTTACTGTGTCTGTTGCTGCGGTGGCTACTGTGTCTTTGTCACTGTTTTGCAGAGGACAGCATCTGGCTGTTCAGAGAGAGATCAGCAAAGCTGAAGATTTTACCCTTGTAGTGAGTAGAAAAATCACAGAATTAAGTGCAGCTCCCAGCAGTGAGCTTACGGGTGGCTGTAGTTAAATTCCTGCTCAAAACAATCGCTTGTGTGTTTTTAAGTTGCCAGAGTCAAAGGTACTCCATAAAGCACCCTTATCCATTTATAGAGCATTTTTTTTTAAGTAAAAAACTGGGGACCAGTGACGTGCAGTGACAATCCCAGTGGCAACCCTCTAAGCTGAAGGTCAGCCTGTGTCTCCCACTGTGTCCCCAGCTGCCTCCCTTTCCCTTCAGCTTCCCCACCAGTCACCGTGGGAACTGGGCACACCATGAGGCCTGGCTCTATCCCCTAGCTGTCAGATGCTGATAACATATCTTGCAACACAGACTCTCTGGAGATGAATCTATTTCTTTACATAAAGCGCCTTCCAGTCTGACTGACTCCTAGCACGATTTCTACATGAGTTAACTCGGCTGAAACCAAGTTGACAAGGTCTATATTAATATTGGGGGCTACAACTCAGACCCTATTCCTTTCTCTCAAAGGCTGCAAATGAGTTCAAATGGCGCTGACATTCTGGGTTGTACTTTGACAGGCAGAAAACAAGGAAAAGATGCTCAGCTTAGAGAGAGCAGACTCAAGAACCAGCACACAGTGGCTCACCCTCCTCTTCATCAAATTCTACAGGGCAAGTCTTCCTCAGTTCAGGCTTTGTGGCCCCACTTATGTGAGAGTTGGTGCATGAGGACACTGGACCTAGCCCCAGACCACTAGGATCTAACTCCTGGCCCCTGCTTTGCTTGTGGTATGAGCCTACGTCTTTTTCTCAACCAGTCTGTGTCTTGGTTTCTATATAAGGAGTGGGAATAATCACAGGCTGAATGTCAAAAGACCAAGTGGAGTAAATGAGGTACCGAGCACAAAGCACATTCAGAGCAGCGGCCGGCGTGTTAACACACACTCAGTACTATTGCTATGGAAACCTGGCTGCGTGCTGCCTCGGCTCTTTCTCTTTCAAGGTTTATCTAAAACGCTACGAAGTCTTATTCTGACTTTTCATAAACACTCTTTCTGTCTGTTTCAGACCCTGTAATCATTTGTACTTTGTTGAGAGCACACAGAACATGCTGCCGTGCACTGCGAAGTCTGTAAACTGTTCTCCTCAACCCACTCTCCCTTCACCACGAGTGCTGTGGGGGCAGAGTTCTAGAACAAGCATATTGCCTGCAGGGCCCCTCTAGGTGCTTGATACTGAAGAGGGAGTCAAGTCAGCTGCCTGCCCTGTATGGAGTTCCACCCAGAATTCCATTCCCTGTGGGGGCTCAGCATGTCAGAGCTGGAAAGGCTCCTGAGAGACCAGTCAGTTCTAAACTATTGGAAGTTGCAAATGCTGGGACAAGGAAGGAACCTTCTTCACAGTCATGCATAGTGTTCATGACTGGAGTTAGAGTAGGCATTGGCTCTCAGTAGGACCAACCCACAGCCTTGGGCTTCTCTCCTGCCTCCAAATTGTGGAGCTGTGTCTCACTCTGTGAAATGGAGAAGAAAACAGCCCACATAACAGAGCAAAAAGAGCAGGATATGATGAGAACCTGCACAGGCCTAAGCTTACGCACCAGCACCAGTACTGCTGGAAATGCAGCTGTGGTCTGGGGACACAGATCTAGCTGCCTAGCAGGAGCAAAGAAAACAGACAAACTGCCCAGATGACAAGGCCAACTTCCTGAACTCACCTGGGAGTTCTCTTCTGCATGGAGGGATCAGGTGCCCCACAAAGGATATGCTACCAAGCCCTGATGTAAAAGTATTGAATATAATCATCAAGTGATTTCTCTGCCTCTTTCCTGGAGTCCTCAAGCCATGGTTCTAGAACCTCGTCTTCCTATGAGATCTGCATTCAGAAGATGTACACAGAAGCCACTGTCCCTGTCTAAGCTGGTAGGGCTGAGTCAAAGTGGAGTCCTTCCATGCCATGTGTCAGAACCTCTTCTATACATGACTATGGTCTTCTCTCTCTTGGTGAGGCCCCTGAGAGTATTTCCAGGGAACATGGAATTATGGGTATTTTTCTGCTAGTCAGTGGAGATGACCAGAGAGAAGTGTTCTAACCCTGAGAACTCTCGAATCTTGCTTTCTGTATGAAGATAAGGTCAGTGAGTCTCAAGCTGGCCACCCATCCATTTTTCTATTTCCACTCATTCTGGTTTGTTTTCTCCTTTCTATGATAAACACCATGACCAAAAGCAACCTGGGAAGGGTTTATTTATTTATCTTACACATCCAGGTCATAGTCCATCACTGAAGGAAGTCAGGGCAGGAACTCAAGCAGAAACCATGGAGGAATACTGCTTACTGGCTTGCTCACCCAGCTTTCTTTTCCTATCCAGGTCTACCAGCCTAGGGATTGTACCACCCACAATGGGCTGGGCCTTCTTACATCAGTTAGCAATTAAGAAAATGTCCCAGAGACAGGCCTCCAGGCCAATCTGATTGCGGCAATCTCAGTTGAAACTCCATACCTAAATCTGGACTGTGTCAAGCTGACAGATGAAGCCAAGTAGGAGAGTCCTGTAAGGCTTTGGAAAGGGGGAAAGGGAAGTGCCAGGGCTGATAGGCAGGTAGGTGAAGGAGAAAAGGAGGAGTAAAACCGATGTGAGAAGGGCTCTCAGCCATTCTCAACAGCACTCTAACCTACAAAGGGACCTACTGAAAACAGGGGACTTGGGCTTGCCACATCACCGTGAGGGAGATGGGCTTGTGCTACACACAGTCTTCCCGGGGACAAACAGCTCTCACATCTGGGGAACTGATCTTTTCAACTCCAAATGAGTAGGTAAAGAAAGCCAAACAAAGCAACAATCATGTCCAATGTCTGGGGTGACAGGGACTTGGAGCAGATCCAGGTGACAGGAAGGAGAAGGAAAGAGAAAGACACTTTTGTCAAAGGAAATTCATCAAGAAGCCATTTCCAGACCCTGAGTAGCGCGATGGGATCTGTCTTCCTGTTGGTTTCTAGGTGATCACTATGACAGCAGTCTGTCTACTGGTTTGGCAATGCATCATGGAAAGGGCTATATCTGATGAGCCTGCAGAGGGCACACCTGGCTTCAGACTATTAAACCTGCATGGGAGGAACCATCACCTTCCTGTGGCATTTCCTTGTGGGGTCATTCTCTCTCACACAGGTTGGTGCCAGCTTCCAAGATACTCCGCAGAGGAGCATAGTGGATACATGTATGTATGGGTCCCACCTGTGATGGATAATTTTAACTGTCAACTTGACACACTTTAGAATCACTGGAGTAGGAGTTTCAGAGAGAGACTGTCTAGATCATCTTGACTTGTGGGCATGTCTGTGAGAGATTCTTGATGATGATAATTGAAGTGGAAGATCTTCCCACTGTGGGTGGCACTATTCCCTAGACAGGGATTCCTGGCCTGTGTAAGAGTGTAGAAAGTGAGTGGAACACAGCAAGGATGCATTCATCTTCTCTCAGTTCTTGGCTACTTCAAGTGCCTGCTGCCTTGACTTCCTCTAAACCAAGGACTAAACCTGGAACTGTGGCCTAAAATAAACTCTTCCCCCTTAAGTTACTTCCCTTGGCCATTTTGTCACAGCAAACAGGAAAAGACACCAAGGCATCACCACTTCCAAACAGTGCCATTTCCTCTTACAGTCACACCTTCCACGTCAGTGGAAATAGTAGAATACAAATTCTAGTTGGCCAGAACACTGTGAAGTTTCATGAATTAATAAGATCAATGATTGTTTAACTTTTGAGAGAAAACCTATTCCCTATCCTGCTGAATGCTCTGTCAGCCTGCCTCATCCTGAGCTGTCACCTGCTGCCTCCCATCAACACATAACAAGTCTCCACCGATGCCCTGGAGCTGAGCTCCTTGCAATCAGAGCCTCTGTGGGCTGAGTCCTGGAGGCTGTGTTCTGCTGTGCAAGTTCAGCTCACGCCTGATGCTCGTTCTCCCCCTTCAGCACCCGAGACTGACCCGACATCGCTGACCAGTTTTGGGATTCTTTCCAGATGAATCCAGTCAAGTTCACAGAACCCTCGCCATCAGCATCTTTAGAAGCCATGACCAATTTATCATAACTGACAGTATTGTTGAAACTTTTTTTTTCTGCTCTATACTTGATGGTTATAAAACAAGGGCTTTGCAACTGGAATGGCCTGAATTCTAATTGCAGTCCACCCACCGACTAGTCATGTGACCTGAGGTGCAGTAATGCAAGCAACCTGAGCCTCAGTGTCCCCAAACTATAATGAGAAATTCCCCTACTTCTTCAAAGGCCTACATGTAGGGACTTTTTCCTCTGGAAAGTCTCTCTTAACTAAAATACACAGAGATATTCCTGCTGTTTGCTCCTCTGAAAGCAACGTGATCACAATCAGGAAGGGATGATTTTCTTGCCTCATTTTTTCCTACCGTAGGAGTATGAGGTCTTTGAGGAAAGAGATATGATTGTGTCCACAATTACATTACCAGAGCCCTGCAAAGACATGGTATAGTAAATAGGCTAAATAATAAAGAAAAAAGAAACTGGTGACATTAGCATGGGGGAATCACTTTAGAGCAGTGTTTAAATGCTCAGTAAACACCGTTTTTATTTCCTTTTCATCATTATGGTCCTTAATGCCAGAGCTCAGGAAAGAGCAGGCTGTGGAGGCCGTGTGTGTGTGTGTGTGTGTGTGTGTGTGTGTGTGTGTGTGTGTGTGTCTGAACCTGGCCCTGCTAGAGCTCTCTAGCAGCTGAGGATGATACAGGTGTCTATACTTTTCTGAGATACCTACCTTACTGGTGACAGAGCATGCTCTGTTTTTATCAACCTTAACAATCATAACTCATGGGTCTGGAAAGATGATTCAGCAGTCAAAAGTGCCTGCTGCTCTTCCAGAAGATCTGAGTTCAGTCCTGAGTACCCACACTGGACAGTTCACACCTGCCTGTAACTTCAACTCCTGGGGATTCAATGCCCTCTTCTGGCTTCCATGAGCATCTGCACATATGTGCGCATACCCTCTACACATTCATAAAAAATAAAAATAAATCATAATAAAAAAGAAAATCTTAACTTGAGACCTGTTTTATTATGTTTTGGATCACATCTACCATGTTGGCTACATTGGTGCCCAAAAGCTCAAGCCCATGTTCTGCTGTCAACATGTATGCCAGGTTCTTTTAGAATACGAGGCCTTTAAAAAAAAGAATAGCCTAAATTTGGATCTGAGAGATGTATTAGTAGTTGAAGGTATGTACTATTCTTGTAGATGATCCAAGTTTGCACTCATGAGACAGAGGCAGGCAGATCTCAGTGAGTTTGAGGCCAGCTTGGTCTGCAAAGCAAGTTCCAGGACAGTGAGGGAACCCTGTCTTGGAAAAACAAATAAGCAAACAAACAACAAAAAAGCCAGAACCAAAAAACAAAACCCCAAAACCAACCAACCAACCAAAAAAGAACAAGGTAGCCCAATTATTATTAACTGACATGCTTTTCTTACTAAGATTGGTTGGTGATCAAACATGATTAATTCCTTGTACCCATTTCTGCCCTTAGCTTCCTGATATATATATATACTGTTGATGATGAGTATGCACCCTGAGGATTTAAAGTAGAGATGACTGATTTTTTTTCATATATATAAGTTTAGGTTTGTTATTTTTTTAAGATTACTTATAAGATTACCTTTTGAGATAAGTAATAAAGTGACTGATCCTTTCTTTGTAACTGCAAAATTCAGCCTGCCAGCAAAAGAACTGGCTGAGAAAAATGCCTTGCTTGCTCACACTCTGTTAATCTCTAACAAGTTGCTTGGATATGAATGTGTGTGGGTTCTTGGGACAACTTGTTTTTCACCTGTAATACTTAAAATGTTTAATCATGTAAGGGATATAGAAAACATGCTGTTTTTTTATTTGTATTCATTGTAATCATTCACTTGAAAAATAGAATGTAGCCACATTGTAGTTTTTATATTGCCTGAAAGATTCTACTGGGGTATGTAAGCTGTAAAGGAAAAATAAAGACGCGAGAGAAGGAAAACACCAGGAAAGATGTAGAAGGAGGGTTAGAAGGACGACATCAAGAGAGACAGAGGGAAACATCAGGGTAGAAAAACAGAACAGAGAAGGAATAGAGTAGAGCAAACAACAGTTAAGAAGAAGGAAATGAAGAACGGAGCTTTGGCCCTCAGAAAAAGTCCTCATGTGTCTGTTTGTCTGTCCAGTAGTTTGCCGGCTCTGCATCTCCTCTTCAGTGTCCCTGACCTGCTGAAGGCTTGCCAGTCATCAGCACCCTAGGTGAGATGCTGACGTGTTGGAGATGTGTGTGTGTGTGTGTGTGTGTGTGTGTGTGTGTGTGTGTGTGTATGTGTGTGTGTGTGTGTGTGTGTGTGCGTGTGTGTGTGTGTGTGTGTGTGTGTGTATGTGTGTGTGTGTGTGTGTGTGTGTGTGTCCCCCTTTTTTTTTTTACCAGTCCCAGAGAGTTAAATTTTGCCCCTCTCACAGGCCCTAGAGAATTAGTTTTACTCCCTCGGATAGAAAAGTGAAGTTGAGCGATGAGTTCACTGACTCCATGGCTCCCCCTCAATCCCTGCACTGCTGGAGGCTGGCCCTCATCACAGCAGTGCAGAACCCCTTAAAAACATAAAACTGGATGTGGTAGTGGGTGCTAGAAATCCCAGTGATGGGAAGGCAGAGACAGATGGTTGACTGGAGCTTGCCTCCCAGCCTAGCCTACATGGTGAGTTCTAGACCAGTGAGAGACCTTGTCTCAAAAACAGAAGGTGAACAGCACCAGAGGAATGATTCCTGAGGTTGTCCTATGGCTTCATTGTGCATGCTCATGAATGTACACATGTACTAGAATACACATATGAACAGGAGCACATATGTAGTATTCCCAGGAGGTGTGTTAGAATATAGCTAGCTGGCCAAGTCCTGCCTCCAGAGCCTCTAAATTGGTAAGAGATGCAGCTTGAGAATTTGCATTTCTGATATCTTTTCAGAAGCTGCTGCTGCTGCTGTTGGACTATTCCTTGAGAGCCACCAATAATGCCAGAGAGATGCGAGAGTAACCGTCGTGTCTTAAGAGCAGAACACTTGTAATCAGCAGCTCCTGGACTGCTAGTGATTTCCCTCCAAATCTTGTATGGTGTGCTGTTAGTCAGTTCTCATTAAAGTCAAGGAAATTTACAGGACACATCAGCGGCAGGACCCCGCTGAAGGAAGCGAAGAAGCAGAGCCGCTTCTGAACGCTGCTGACAGAGCTTGTGACTTTCCCTGTTTCTCAGTTGACAACCAGAGAAATGACTTGAGACTTTAATATCTCACAGTTAATATTATGCTCCTGCAGGATACTTCACATTTTTTCTAGAGTGTTTTTTTAAAATCAATGTTATTACATCTGATTCTTTTAATAGCTACTTTGGGAGAAGCAGACAGGAATCAGCATCGTTTTGAATGACAAGCCATAGGGGCTGGAGAAATGCCCAGCTTCAAGGAGCAAGACCATTGCAGAGTGATCCAGATCTTAGAATCCTCCGTTCTTCACAGGTCTCCCTCACTGTTCTACTCTGTGCACTGTGGAGAGAGTGTTAGTTTTGACTTTGGGCCTCTTTCACGGGCTTTGATATTTTATTTTCAGATGGTGATGGGTTATGGATTCTTTGATATGGATACATCACAAAGAAAGATAATGACCTGTGAAGTACCTGATAGAACTCTGGGGTGTATATTCCTTCAGTGTGCCTCGTTGTTTTTTGGCATCCTTATAGGATTGACTCCAAGTCTTCCTACAGTTACCCAGATCCACAGATGCTCTGGTTTTTATATATATATGGCATGACATTTGCATATAACCCAGACAGATCTCCCCAATACTCCTAAGTCACCTCTAGATCACCCATAACCAACATGATGGAAATAGTCTGTGTTCATAGCAGTCACAGTGTACTGTGTGGCGGCATAATAACAAGAGAAGAGAGAATGTTTGGTGCTGGTGTCATTATTTTCTAGATGTTTTTGGTCCATGATTAGTTGGATCGAGGGCAGGAAACCTCTGGACACAGAAAGCTGACTGTAACGCAATTTATACATGCCTTCAGGAGTCCACACTAGGGCCCCTTATTGTCCAAGGCCACCATACTGTGTGCCTTCAGGGCGTTTTGCTGATTAATTTTTGCCGGTCTGACACAAACTAGAGTTCGGGGCATTGCTTCTGTCAGACTCAAAAGATCTGTGGAGACTTTTCCTGAACAATGATTGATGTGGGAGGGCACATTTCACTGTGCATAGTGCCACCCTTGGGCAGGTGGCTCTGGGGTGTATAAGGACGGAGGCTGAGCAAGCCAGAGGAAACAAGCCAGTAAGCAGCATTTCTCCGAAGTCTCTGCATCAGCTCCTGGGTCTGGGTGCCTGCCTTGAATTCCTCCCTGGTTTCCCTCTGTGATGTGCTGTGACCTGAGAGTCTGCAAGTTGCTTTTGGCTACCAACCTTTAGCTCTGAAGAATACCAGTGGCCACAGAAGACAATTAGCAAGACTTTCTGATTTAGCAAAATAGTCAAAAGCTTTAGTGGATTATTTTGAGCAATGTAGTCAAGTACGGGCAGAGTAAGTAATAGAGTCAGGGAAATGGTCAAGTTTTGTTGGTACCACTTAATGCAGGACTCAGTTCCCCCATTTAAAATATGTCAACCAGAAAAGCAACTGATATTGAAAAGTTGTAGCCTGGATATCTGAACTTATTCAGAGTAAAGATTCTAGGAGAGAAAAAACAGCCGATAGAGATGCAAGTTGTGGGTCAACCCAGCATGAATTCTCTGTCCCTAATGATGCTCTCAGCTCACATTCATGTGCAGCAAGGAGATAAGGTTTCCTCTTTCTCTCAGGACAAATGTTCCAAGTGTCTCATATCACCTCCCATTGGCCAGAGGCTACATACACACACTTAGGTCTCTGGCTCATAAATTAACTAGAATCCACAGTCACTCCGTTGTATACCTTGTTATGTATTATACATTAACAAATAAAGTACCTATTTCCATTTGTTACAGAGACTTAGAATGCTAGGAGAGGGAGAAGCCATGGAGACTTAGTATAAGTTCCCTTATTAGGGATGCAAGGGATGCTATGAGTTGGGAATAGGGGTTAGGGTACTGGGGATGGGGGAATGGAGGAAGAGGCTGCTCCCAAGTCACACAGAGGCTACAGCAAACCCACCACCTCTGGCTCTTCCTTTCTGAAGTTGGTGCTGTCAACAATCCCCTGGCATGCCTCAGGTTCTAAAAGCCCGGGGTGGGGGACACACACACATATATGGAGTGGCATTTTCCCACTCTAGATTCAATCCTCCTCATCTTTTTCTTCCTGAAAGAAAACTTAAAAAGATAATGATCCGCTTTCCTTTTGCTACTTGAAACACCTGAAGCTCCCTGCCTGTTGCCCACAGGAGACTGCCACAGTGCCTCACTCTCAGCTGTATTTTCCATAGTTTGTGGATGCCTTAGCTTCATGTCTGTTGCTGTGATTAAAAAACCTCCGACAAAAGCAACTTAAGGGAGAAGGGGTTTATTCTGGCTCACAGTTCAAGGCACTACCCACCATGGCGGGGAAACCAGGGCAGCAGGACTTGAGGCGCTCAGCACATCCACAGTCAGGAAGCAGAGAATCATGGGTGTGTGTGGCTGCTCGGCTCCTTTTCTTCATTTTGTAAAGTCCAGAATCCCAGGCATGGAATGATATCACCGACAATGGGCAGTCTTCCCATTTCAATAATGAAATCATAATAATCACCTCCCCCCAACACACACATACATTCTCACAGGCCCATCTCAAAGATGTTCTAGATTCTTCCAAGTTGACAGTTAACACTGGTATTTCACTAGACAGACTTCTTCCTTGTCCCAGGACTGCAGCTCTGTCTCTGTCTGGCTAGCTCTCCTGATGTCAGTATGCACGAAGCCCATCTGCTCCCTTTCTGGAAGCTTTTAGAGGTCTGTTCTCAAGGAAGTCTAACCCCAGAGAGGATGCCACAAGCTAGGCTTCCAAACAGGAGTAAGGCCATCAGACTTCTCCATTCTAAATGACTGGCTTGACACAGCCAAACTACTGAAGCGCTCAAACAAATTAGGCACAGTGATGAGCTCCGAGGGTTCTGGTGAGCCTCCCGACTCAAGTCGCTTTCTGTCTAATGACCCATAGGTACCACGGCTCCATCAGAAAAATACACAGGCTGCACGAACTCCTTAATCCGCCAGTTCACAGCAAACAGGCAAAGTCATTTATGCCAAACTACATCTCAGACTGCAGTCTCGTCAGCTACTGAACCCTAGCCTGGCCTGAGGTCTTCACTGAGGGCAGTGTAAGCTGCACAGACAGACAGACAGTCATGTGAATTTTATGAGGCCAGCTTCCTGAAATACCTCCCTCATTAGCATTGTGAGGAAATGGGATCATTGAGAAGATGCTCAACGATTTCTTTTGGAAGTGACCGAGAATTTTTAACGTTTTTTTGTGAGGGGGGCCTTCTAATAGTTTTCATGCATGCCCTGGATCTCATGGAAAGAGGCAAATACACGCAGCTTCACCACAGCCAAATGGTGGTCCAAGCACAGGTGGTAAATACGTGCAGAGCCCAGTGCTGTGTCTTGTACATTTTCCTTGTTCTTTTTAGTTTCCTGGATGGATCCTGGCACATTGTAGACATAGAATAACTGGTTGGCCATCCCCAGCGTGGGTACTTAAGTACAGTATGGCTCCCAGTGGACTCCTTGGCTAGTGGGGCGATGTGTTTGTTTTGGTCTGCAGAAAGCCTCCCGAGGACAAGGCTATGCTCTCCACTGGGCCCTCTCTCCAGTCAGCTTTTGCCTCTCCCTTCACCAGCAGCCACTGCCCTGGCTCTAGTCTCTGCCCACCTACTGCTTTCAAATCTGTGTTAACAGGTTCAGCAACACAGTCCTGTAAATCACTTAGCTCACATCTACAGGACCTTTCTGTCAGCATGCTTCAGCCCCATTGGCGCAGGGCTCGTGCGATTCTTTCCTCTGACTTAGGGGACCTCTTATTCCGCATTAGATGTTCCCAGTATTAGTAAGTATTAAATAGAGTTCTACGATGGCTATAAGGCAGCCTACATCCCTAATTACAAACTTTAAACATTAGATAAAGCCCACAACCCCTTCTCCCGTAGGGATTTAGCCCATTCACTACTGCCCTTGAGAAGGGACCACATCATGCTCATTTTGGAATCGAGCACGTCGTTCCTAGGTGACCAGCTGTATTAGTTACTAGATATGTCGCTGTGACAAAATGCCTGACATATTCAGGAAGGGAGGGGCTTATTGTGGGTCACAGTTCCGGGGTGGAGAAGTCATGGTGGGAGAATGTGAAGCAGCTGGTGACATCGCCTCTGAAGTCAGGAAGCAGAGAATGGACGCACATGCTCAGCCCGCTATCTCCTTGTTATGTGGTACAGGACCCCAGGCGGCGGAAAGGCGCCATCCACATTTAGGGTGGATCTTTCCACATCAATTAACTCAATCTAGAAACTCCTTCACAGACATGCCCAGAGGTTATTCCATGGTGATTTTAAATCCTATTAAGTTGACAGTCAAGATTAACCAGCACACACACAAGAGGAACCCAAACAATTGCATGTTATTTTGCCTTTATGTATGCCTACCCCTCCACACACATTCAGTCTCTCTTGGAGATCATAATAGGAAGTAAGCACTGCAAATTGAAAACCCAGTTTGAGCGGGATTGGGGAGACCAAAGCACAGTGTGTGTGGGAGTTTGGGGAAGGGAAAGGGAGACCTACCTTAAGGAGATAGGAACATGAGCTTCCTCGGAAGAGAAATGCTAGGAGAGATCGAAAGCTCAAATGATAGGGAGAAGGATAAACATGGAAATCAGTCATGAAGCTCCACCTGAAGAGACAGGAAAGTTCTCTGAGAACCCTTCAGTGGTTCATCCACAGAGTCTTATGGATTGAAAGCAGTTAGCTCCATGAAGATGAGAGGCAAGGAGTCCATTGGGGATGCATGTACTAGGACATCATCCCTGTCTCAATACAGTCATAGGATTCAGCCTTTCTCTGATTATAGTCAGGCTGCCCAGCCTTAGATTCAATGGGTGGAACCTGAGCCAATCAGAGTCAAATTTCCTGATAAACAGGACAGCTGATCAATCACTCCTCCTTTGCAAAAGCCCGTGCTCTCAGTGGACAAAATGGCGGATGAGAACAACATGGCAGCCACCATGCAGTCATGCCTGTGTGTTTAGGATAAAGGACACAGGTGTCACGCACACTGGCTCCTTATTTTGATACTTTGCTCTTGCAAATAGGAATATAGCATGATTTTACCAACTCATTGAGTTTCCTCTGCTCAAAGGAATATTGCTTGGCCCTTTCACGAATGCCATAGATTATCCACTGTATTTGCTCCTAATGGCAGGAGAGCTCTTTGTGTCCCTGCATCTTTACTATAAGTAACTTGCCTGGAATACCTTGCTCTCCCAATTGTCACTAGTAAGTGATGCTAAAAGGACAAGTAGCAGCCATGTCTGAGATCAGACTTGATGGTCTCCAAAGGACAGAGCATTCTGTTGGCTTCCTAACTGCTCCCTCATTTCAGTGCCCCAAGAACCTGACAGAGCCAGATCAGACCAGTTTATATACTATGTGATAAGGCCTCACTTGTAGTTCTTTCTCAGAAAGGGATTTACGGGAACACATTGCCTATAGCTCCGCACGTACGCACCGCTAATGGCTTGTTTGTTCAGAGTTAACCTTCGATCTAGATGTCGTCCAAATGGCAGCTCGGGAGGAGTGCAAGGCTCTGTGGCTCTAGTGGAACATCTTAAATTACACGGACAGAAGTGGTAATGAAGGAAAAGTGGAATTTCAGAGACAAAGCCAACTGCCTGGTTGGAGGGAGGAGACTAAACCTGGAATAGATTTATTTTCCTTGTTCTGTTTTCCTACAAAATATGCTAACGAGAGATGGCTCAAGGAGGCAGACCCTCCCTCCCCGCATTCCAGATTGCTGCGCTCTGAATAAACACAGGATGGAGATTCAATTCCAAGTTATTTAGGTTTTGTTATTGATGTTGTCGATTGGTTTATTGTGATGGGTGCCATGGATCAAATTCCCCATCACAGTAGCGTAGGATAACTGGCCACTGATGAATCATTGTGACTGTGTCTATACATGATGCCTTCTTACACAAACACAGATCAGTTCCATAGACAAGGAAGTGGAGAGGCAGACTGTAAGCGGTTCCCAGAGTTTACAGTCAGTCCCAGCGGCCAGGTACAGGAATTGTACTGACTTCATGGCTCCCAATTCAATCTTTCAGAAGACCCCTTCTTGGAAGCTCCAACCAGTACCCATTCCTCTCCTAGAATTCTGCTCTTATGGGGTCCATCAGGTGACATGGTTTACCCTAAAGTCATTCGTTCCATGAATATTTATTGAAGCCAGGTACTGTGCACAGCCTTGGGGAGATAAAAGTCTTCTCTAGGTGGAACTCAAGGACAGGAGTGTAGGAAGCACAGGGGCTGGGAGGTGGAGTGAGAGGCGCCATGCCAGGCTAGAGGCACAAAGAGTCCTGAAAAGAACAGAAAGGAGTGAGGGAGGGACTCAACTGTCTAATGTTTGGGAAACCCTCCAGGAAGGAGTGTCACTAAATCTGGATCCTAAAATAACCACAAGAAAGTGATAGGGGAGGGGGGAAGATCTCAGACAGGGAGGGAGGGGATGTTGAGGGGTGGCGTCTGCATTGCCCTTTCTGTTCCTGCTCTGGTACAGGATGCCGACACCTCTTGTGGTGCAGCCTCTGTGCTGTGCCCAGGGGCAGTGACCTCTGGGAAAGGGAAGAGTGCATCTGGCAAGCTGCTTCCAGACTCAGCCAGGCTGAAATGGTTCTTCTTGGTGGCTGATTCGACCAGATCTGGAATTAACTACAGGGAAGCTGTTGTGCACTTTTGTGAAGGACTTTCCGGATCAGATTCCTTGAAGTTGGAAGACCCATCCTAAATGTGGGCAAAGGTGGGACATTCCTTCCGGTGGAAGTCTAGATAAAGGAAACACAAGTTTTGTTGTTTTTTTTTTTTTTTGCCTTGCTTGCCTTCAATCTCACTGGTGAGTTCATCTCTCATGCTGCTGCTGCTGCTGCTGCTGCTGCTGCTGCTGCTGCATTCCTTTGAAGATATTAGGACCAGCTTTGAGCTCATAATTTGGACTGAAGACCACCTTCTCTCTAGGAAATCTGTAGTACCTTCAGAAAAAGATTGCGACTCCTGAGAGTCTAAGTTCTTAGCTCTCTGGTATGAGATATCCATGTTAGACTGCCCAGACTGTATTGTCTAATATAGCTATATCTGCATTTACTATATATTTATTCTACCATTTCTGTTCCTCTCTAGAACCCTGACTAATACACAGACCTAAGTTCAAATGCAACAGCTCCTGGCTCTGACTTTGTGGAAGGACTTAGCATCTTCAAGGGACAATTTCTATATCTGTGCTTGGAGATCGGCCATGGTGCATCTTGAGATTGTACAGGTGTGGAGATGACATAGAACGCAAAGAGACACAGCGTAACTTCTGCGTGAGGTAAGTCTTTGATGATGACAGCCTTTATGGATAGTGGTGGACATTTCAGAATCAAGATTCCACCTCCATGCAATGGAGTCATTACTGTGCCTTGATTGGCACAAGCTTATTAGCAGGCATTTAGCAGATACTGGTTGGTAGATTTCTTGATTCACATTTACCATTATTTCATTGAGTGACAATGGATAAAGCCCCAAACTATGTGCTGGATGCTGTTGCACACACAGTGAACAGAGCAAAGCTCCTTCCTGAGTCTCCATGCTAGGATTCTAAGCAGCAGTTTCAGACAGTTGACTGTCACTTATACTTTAAAGTGGCATGTGGAAAAGTTTAGCTACAGGGTGAGAATGATCCTAAATCGTGTGTGATAATAACTGTAAAGCCACTTGAGGTTTCTGGAGAACCCGGTGCCTTATCTGAGGGCTCTTCAGGCATTTCAGAGGTTTTCCACTTGCTACTGGGTACTGTCTAAATCTCAAAGGATGGCTCCTACTTCACTCCATGGTCTAAGTAACAGGGCTCCTCTGCAGCTGTTATCAGCAACAGATCAACTTGGGGTTTTGTTTGCTTTACTGGGTTTATTTTACTTTTCAATTTATGTGTATGTGTGTTGTGGGATGTGTGTATGTTTGTGTGCATGTGCATGTACCTCTGTCTCTCTGTCTCTCTGTCTCTGTCTCTGTCTCTCTCTCTCTCTCTCTCTCTCTCTGTATGTGTGTGTGTACAGTGCCCATGGATGCCAGAAGAGGGTGTCAGATCTCTGGGAGCTAAAGTTTCAGGCAGCTGTGAGCTGCTGACATGGTTGCTGGGAACTGAATTTAGATACTCTGCACTCTTAACCACTGAGCCTTTGCTCGAACTCCAACTTATAACCCTTTTCTTTCTACAGCAGTCCAGCGGCAGCCAACAGACATCTGTTTGCTCAAGAAGTCGGATGGATTATCAACCAAGTAATTTAAGTTTCAACTCTAGTTTTACTACTTATCAGTCAGGGTGTATTTTTCAGAATTTGGTGTAATAAATTTTTAGTGGTGCTCTTAAGAGAGGGGAGATTTCAGCCTTGTTGAGGGGTCAAATGCATAGGCTTGAAGTGAGTTTCGTAACTTCCCAGCCACAGAATCTTCAGTGAGTAACAAGATCACTCAATTTCTTTACTTGAAAGTATTCATATCCACTTGGGAGAGAGACATGTGTTAACTTTGTGCTACGTAGGAGAAGGGTATGCGTGCCTACAGTGTGGAGACCGAGGAGGGCCATGGCTGATGCAGTGGGCAGGTTCAAGGTCACAGGGTTGGATGGCCACACAGGTAGACCATGCTGAATATTTTCTAAGAACAAAGCAAGCTTCTGATGACACACAGAGTCTTTTTTTTTTTTTTTTTTTTTTTTTTTGGTTCACAGGCTTTCCAGTACTAAGGAGAGAGGACTAGTAAAAGCTCCTGGCTGCCTGCAAAGCTGAAATGTTTGAGATTCCATGATGACTAATGGCAAGAAAAAGAGGTAGCTTCTGGGAAAGGCAGAAAGCAAACAAAGAAGTGGAGAGAGAGAGAGAGAGAGAGAGAGAGAGAGAGAGAGAGAGAGAGAGAGAGAGAAAGAGAGGAAAGAAAGGAAGGTATTGGAGCCTAGGAACAAAACACCAACTCTTCCCCCCCCAGATCCAGACATCGTGTGCGTAGGTGTGTCTGATAGGCACACACTGATTTTGCAGGAACCTGAGGTGTGGAGGGAGGCGTCTTTCTGCAGAAGACAAATAAGCCTAATGGACTGGAAATGCAGAGGGGGAGAGAGGCATGCTGTCAGTCACTTTGGTTAAATGTGTGATGGCTATGTTTGAAGATGCTTCCAGAACGGTGCCAGCCCACCGTCTTCAGCCAGGGAAGCACTTGCTCTGGTGCTGTCTCCTTGCAGGGGCTGCCTGGTGTGAATCAAACAGAATCTCATTAGGGAAGGACTGGCTGAGAAAGCGCTCTCCGGAACAGAAAGTTTTATTGGGAGAAGAGAAGAAAGAGTTTAGTCCCCGAAGGAGGCCTGACTGCAGGAATACTAATTTGCACCAGCCCTCCTGAGCCCAGGAGCAGCGGCTGCACTTCTGCCTTGATGTTCAGAGGCAAGGTGAACAGAGGCACGAGGCCAAGAGAGTCTGAAATAAACCAGTATTCTTCAAGACCAAGAACTCTCCTTTCCAGCTGAACGAAGTGGCGGCGGGTGGGGGGGGTAGTAATATTTAGGGATTTATAAAAAGGAAACATACAGGGGCCCTGACTGCTGATCTTTCCATGCTGATACCACTTCTGGCTCTGGGAACTTGTAATGGATTCCACCATCTGAGGTTGCTATGGGACAAAGCTTACAGGGAATGCTAGGGCTTGGGGAGGAGTCCTCTTCTGAGGTATCTCAGTGCAGAAGGAGTGAAGGAGGCCCCTTATGGTTTATGAAAGGTCCCTTGTGTTTGAGGAAGTACCTACTAGCCGTCTGCCTTCTTCTCTCAGCAGCTTTCCTGTTTACCAGTAGTTCAGTTAGCCTTCCTTGTGATGAGAGCTGCAGATGCCATGTGGTGGACATCAAGATATATGGAGCACTTAACACACACCATGTTAAGGAAATCTTCACAATGAATTACAAGGCAGATTCCAATCATCTGTTTACACCTGAAGAGATACAGGCTGAAGAAGAGTAACTTGCACAAAGCCTCAACTTGTGGGGACTTAGATGCAAGTCTGACTCCCAAGGCCAAGCACCCTTTGACCACATTTTCTCATCTATAATATGAGGGTGATCAACCTCATCATCTTCAAAGTCTCATGTTTCCAAAACTCCCTCAGGAGGACCACCAGCAAGGCCACTACCACGTCTGGAGTTTTCAATGCTGGAGATGGAGCCCAGAGCCTTGGGCTTGATAGGCAAGCGCTCTCCCACTGAGTGCCCTCTGCAGGCCTTAGCATTTCTGTTCTGTGTACTTTTCCCACCAGGCTCCACTCTCTCTCCACTTACATTCAGCACATCCAGGCATTCAAAGATTTCTTCTCCCAAATTGTTTATCTCCACTTAGTTGAAAATGGTACAAAGTAAGACCCATCAGTCAATAGGAATTCATTAATTCCCATGACTGGCCATCAACACCTAGTACTCCCCACCCCTAGATCCTTCCACTGACACTGACAGGCAGAAGAGCCAAGCATGGCCTCCAGCCTGCCAGTGTGGAGATGATGCTCAAATAGGAGGACTGCAGCTCTCTGAAGTCTGTTCCTCTAGATCGCATTACTTTCCAGGTCTGAAGAGGTGGAAGCTTAGGGGTAGAGAAGGAAGCACCAATAAGAACTGGCCATAGATGGACTGGGGTGGTACCTCAGTGATAGAGTGTTTGCCTAGCTTGCATGAGGCCCTGGGTTCAATTCCCAGCACTGCAGTGGAGATAGCAATCTGGACCTGACAATAGTCAGTCCACATCAGCCAACTCTGTCAAATGAGAAGCATTTCTAGGTACTTCCTTTTTAAAAAATTAATTAATTAATCTATGCATTTCGTGTGTGTGTGTGTGTGTGTGTGTGTGTGTGTGTGTGTGTGTGCGCATGTGTGTGGAACCCAATCTCATGTATCATTGCTGCTCAGGAGATGTCCATCTTAATTTTTGAGACAGAGTCTGTACTGGGACCTGCCACTCAGTAATGCAGCTAGGCTGTGGCTAGTCAGAAAACTTCAGGGTTCCTCTTGTCTCTGCTTCCCTAGAGTTGAGGTTATTAGCATGCACCACCATGCCTGGATTTTCATGTGGGGCCTGGAGACTGAATTAAGCTCCTCATGATTGCAAGGTAAATGCTTAACCAACTGAGCTATCTTCCCAGGTCCATTATTTTGATTCATGAATACAGGAGTTAAGAATATGGGTTTAAACTTAAATTTACAACTTCATAATTTTCTATTTCTTTTTTTTTTGAATTAGATCTTGCCATGTAGTCTATGCTGGCCTTGAATTCAAGCTCATCCTGCCTCAGCCTTGGGAGGCTGATGCTGTAGGATAATGCTTTCGTACACTGGTTTAATAAAATGCTGATTGGCCAGTAGCCAGGCAGGAAGTACAGGTGGGATAAGCAGACAAGGAGAATTCTGGGAAGAGAAAGGCTGAGTTAGGAGATGCCAGCCCACTATCCAGGAAGCAGCATGTAATGGCACATAGGTAAAGCCATGGAATACATGGAGACATATAGATTAACAGAAATGGGCTGAGTTTAAGTTTAAGAGCTAGTTCGTAGTAAGCCTGAGCTAATGGCCAAGCAGTTTTAATTAATATAATCCTCTGTGTGTTTACTTGGGTCTGAGCAGCTGTGGATCTGGCAGAACACAGGAAAACTTCAGCTACAGGCTAGGATCATAGGCAAAAACCATCATGTCCACCAACCTCGGGGTCTTTCAAAAGCTGCTTCCATTTCATCATTATTTTCAATCCCTGCAACCTCTCACACACTAGAAAACTCAAGTCACTAGGTTGTGTCTCCACCTAAAATTCAAGGAGGTGTAGAGCTTGGTTAAGGGTAGCAGAGGCCTAGGGCTAAAGCCACCAGCCACAACAATGCTCACCACATGATGAGCCCAACCTCCGTCAGTTCTACCCTGTAGGAACAGTGAAGGTGCTGAGTCTCAGTTGGAGGAGATTCTGGCAGGAACACTCCGAATCTCAGGGACTGAGAAGGTCATGCTAGTGGTGCGGTAGTAAAAAAGATGCCCAGGAGAAAGAATAATGGTGGCATTCACAAGTGTCTGGTGTGTAAATATTTTCACTGTGCCCAGTAACTGCTGATGACTGACCCAGCCAGTTTGCAAGACTCATGTGTATTAAAAATTGACTGTAGATATTTCATAGTTGGCTCTAGGCCATCAGAGTTCATGGTTTCAAATGACTCGTGTATTATAATCAATGGTGTGCTTGAGAAAAACATGCAGGTTTCCTGGCCCCACTTCAGACCCACTAAATCAGCATCTCTAGGGGTAAGAGACCCTGTATTCCCACAAAGTTTTCTGAAATGAATAAGTAGAAGAGGAAACATGTAGTGCAATTCTCACACCCAACAGTAGCAAAGCTTTAGAAGCATGTTTAGAACTCTAAATAAGAAGGCAACACGATGGCTCAGGGTGCTTGGCATCCAGCCTAAAAATCTGAGTTTGATACTGGCATGGTGGAAAGAGAGAAGTGATTCCACATGTGCACAACGGCATGCACAGACACACAAACACCTACTAGAATAAGCAAACATTAAAAAAGAAAGGAACTTTAAGGGTGCGGAACATAGACAAGAACACACAGGACTCTGGGGGGCAGTCATATACATCATTTAGTCATGTCAATATATATGTCAATGGTGTCAAGTCAGCATATACATCATTCAGCAATGACAATAGTAAAACATAATTTGTTATAAACAGCAGTTTTAGTGGTTTTTCTAGGTGCCAATCATTACTGCAGATATGTTTTTTCCATCACTTCTTAAAAACCCCACAACAGCTATCTGGGTACCACTCTTACTTGCACTTAAAGATGGTGGGACTGCAGTGTAGAGAAATACAATAACTCACTCAAGGTTATGATGTTGATAAACATTAGAATCAGAACCAAAACTCCAGTGGCCAACAGGGAAGGTCACAAGGGTGTGGCTTTATAGCCACAATTCATAAAAGTGGTTTCTCCCAAAAGACATACTGTTTAGCATAAAGTAGCTATGCTTAGATGTTTTTCATGAATCCATGTGTGATTGTGCATTTATGAGCACCCAAGAATTTTGTTTTAGTGCACATGAACTTGTGTGTGTGTGTGTGTGTGTGTGTGTGTGTGTGTGTGTGTCTGACGTTGATGTCAAGGACCTTCTTCAGTGATTCCCTAACCTTCCTTTTATGAGAAGGGTCTCCCACTGTATCTGGTACTAGTCAATTCAGCTAAGCTGACTGGGGGCCTTCTGCTTCTGTCTCTTAAATGCTGGGATTACAGGTAAGGCCACTGCACCCTGCTCTTTTTTTATTATTTAAGATTTTTAAAATTCATTTTACATACCAACCACAGATCCATCTCTCATCTTCCCTCTTGCTCCCCCCAGCCTTCCAACCCCCATCCCCTCCTGCAAAAGGGTAAGGCCTCCCATGGGGAGTCAGCAAAGCCTAGTATATTCAATTGAGGCAGGATCAAGCCCCTGCCCCCTGCATCAAGGCTGAGCAAGGCATCCCATCATAAGTAATGGGCTCCAGAAATCCAGCTCATGCACCAGGGGTAGATCCTGATCCCACTGCCAGGGGCCCCTCAAACAGACTAAGAGGGCTGATCTCCAATATAAAAATATATAAAGAACTCAAGAAACTAGATATCAAAATACCAAACAATTCAATTAAAAAATGGGCTACAGATTTAAACAGAGAATTCTCAACAGAAGAATCTCAAATGGCCGAAAGACATTTAAGGAATTGCTCAACATCCTTAGTCATCAGCGAAATGCAATTCAAAATGACTCTGAGATACCATCTTACATCTGTCAGAATGGCTAAGATCACAAACACCGATGACAACTTATGTTGGAGAGGAGTAGAGCAAGGGGAACACTCCTCCACTGTTGGTGGGAGTGTAAACTTGTACAGCCACTTTGGAAATCAGTATGGTGACTTCTCAGAAAATTGGGAATCAGTCTACTTCAAGACTCAGTGATACCACTCTTGGGCATATACCCAAGGGATGCTCAAGCATATCACAAGGACACTAGCTCAACTATGTTCATAGCAGCATTATTCATAATAGCCAGAACCTGGAAGCAACCTAGATGCCCCTCAACCAAAAAATGGATAAAGAAAATGTGGTACATATACACAACAGAATATTACTCAGCTGTTAAAAACAGTGGCCTTTATTTTTGCATAGTAAGCATTTTATTGATATTCATTTCCACAGCTCAAGGAGTTCATCACTTTCTTTTAAAAACCACTCTGATAATCTTGTCTGCTCCAGAAGTCTTTGAAGGCTCCTCCACACCAGTGACCCTCTCCCTGGTTTCTTCTGAGCTCTTTAGCTCTAGAACAGATGAAAGCAGAGGCCAGACTTTCACCGTATCTTCTGGGGTTTTGTTGTTGCCCGACCTTGTGTCCTACAGGTGCTTACACTCACGTTACCATCTGCTCTGCTCTGGACTCCATGACTATGGGACACAGCATATGTCTCCGGGGCACTGGGTCTCTAGCCCTGCATCCAGCCTAACCCTGGTCTGTCACAACAGGTTGGAAATTGACTTCTGTATAGATACTCGGAGGTGTGAACAGCCTGGCTGCTGTCCTTGCAGAGAGTTCTGGGTGAAGAGGTATCCCAGATCTTTTAGAATTCAGAAAGCAAAATGATACCAACCTCTGAAAACCTCCGGGGGTTCTTCCCAGGAAGATGGCAGGAAGCTAACCCTCCTTTAACACATTGTGTGTCAAGATTGGACATTGTTATGGAAGGACTGACTTTGGCTGGGTCTTTAGGAGAAGCGTGGAACCAGACCACACAGGCTCTACAAACTTTCCCGATAAACAGTTCTTTTTTCACCAAAGAATATAAAATAAAGATGTTTTCTTAATAAAAGGAAAGAGCATCATAGACAGCAGCTCACACTCCTGGAAATACTGACAAGTAACATTCACAAATAAGGAAAAGAAACATTCAGATGCAAGCTGAGAGATGCTGGATGGAATATAAGGTAATAAAAATGATAACTACATAAGCAAACGGAATACATACTGGCTGAGGAAAGAACCAGCAACAGGAATACTGCACAGGAGAGCTTAGAACTGTGGGAGTTACACAAGAGTGAGGGAGACAGCCCAGGGAGGAAAGGCATTTGCTGCCAAGCCCTGCAACCTGGGTTTGATCCCCAAAGCCACAGGGTGGATGGAGAGAACAGACTCCTCCCATGCCCTCACATGCTGTCTTCTGACCTTTACGCATGTGTGGTGGCATGCCCCCCCCCACATAGCTAAAATACAACACAAGAGTAATTAAACACATATTAATAGATCAATAAGCAAAGGTAAAATGTTCTGAGGTCTGGGAGGAAGGAGCGAGTGACAATTATAAAAACACCACGTGTCAAGAGAGGACGCTGTGCCCTTTTGGGGTCGCCGCAGAAGAACAGTAAGATGCCTATAGCTTCTGAACCAAGGAAGGAGTGAAAAGTGGAAAAACTGAAAATTCTAAGGAAAGGGTGATCCAGTTAAGTTTCCTTTCAGAAGGAAATGTTCCACTTTAAAAAGTGTATAGTAACCAAGAGGGCTGGGGATGTAGTTCCTTGGTAGAGTGTTTGCCTAACACACATGAAATCCAGGGTGTATTCCTCAGCACACCATGAACCAGGCATGGTTGTGCATACCTGTCACCCCAGCAGCTGGGAGGTGGAGGCAGGAGCATCAGGAATTTCAAGTTTTCATTGGCTACAGAATAAGTTTGAGGCCGGCATGAACTGCGTGAGACACTCTCTCCAAAAGACTGAATGAAATAAAATATAGAAGGAAAAACAATAAAAACCAGTGAGCATCTCTTCCTCAAAGTTAGAGAAACTGCAAATTAAATGTTGTAAAAGAAGAAAGAAAGACAGACAGACAGACAGTGGGGGAAGTCGTGAGATAGGAAGCCTACGGTGGACTCTATCAGTAAAGTGGAATCTAGCCCCCAAAGAACATGAGAAATGGAGGAAGCACAGAGACATCCAGGGCCAGAATCAAAGGCACTGTCACCACAACCCTATGGCCGCCAGGAAGATAAGAAAGCACCATACGTTTGAGAACGTAAACGAAACATCTTCAAGCACCATACATTTGAAAACGTAAATGAAACATCTTCAAGTAGCCCGAATCAACCAGAACTACTGCAGAAGAGAGGAAAGATGTGACTTGACTTTCAAGCCGTTCCCAGACAAAGTGCTAGGGGACAGAGCCCGGGAGGTAAGATCAATATTAAATAGTCAAGACAGAAATGCAGCTGTGATTGTTCATAAGTGTTGTTTTCCTAGAATGTCCCAAACACTGAAGGAGCATATTAGAATTAAGTGACTAGAGCTGGGCTACTGGGAATAAATCAATATTAATAAATAAGGTAGGGACTGATGGAGCAGGACACTCAGTGTCCTCTTCTGGCCTCAGCACGGGGACACGGGTTCATGCAGCTGGATACACACCCGTATAAACACATGCATCCACAGGTATCCACAGGCACACATCACAAACACAGATTTGCATTTCTATGTATAGGCACCAAACAAAATTTAACAGTTTAAAAATACCTTTATAATGTCAAAACTTGAGTGTAAAATACCTGTTAAGTTTACCAAAACCATCATGCTGAATATTACAAAATATTACTGAAGGAAAGATAAGAACTATGTTGGATCAATGTTTTATATCCCTGGGTTGTGGAATGCTGGAAGTATAGCCACTTTCCTAAACTGAGGTGTGTGATGGGTAATTTATGTGTTATCCCATGCGAGAGTGATTCTATTTTCTTCTTATTTGTGACAGGGTCTTGCTCTGCAGCTAAAGCTGGCTTGGAACTCATGACCCTCCTGCATCAGCCTCCTTAAATATTGGCATTCTAGGTGTGTCTTATCACACACCCCACTCCTGTACTATTTCTTTAGAAAAATTCAATCTGCTGATTCTAAAGTTTATGTGAAATTGTAAGTCTAACAACAACCAAAATAATGTTGAAGAAGGAGGTATTAAGACTTCTTGCCCCAGATTTTTTTTTTAAAGAGGTTAAAACTAATAATATCCAAGAAAGAAAGCAATGAACCAGAAAAGGCTAGAGACAGGAGCATCCGTATTTGGTCACTTGGTTTATGACAAAGACACATACACTTGAGGGGCAGTATAGAAAGAATGACCTTTTCAAAAGGCAATGCCTACAATTTGGCATCTCTGTGGAAAACATTGGTTCCAGACCCTCATATAAACCATACCATACACAATCAATTCCATATGTTTTTTTGTTTTTTTTTTTTTCATAGAAACATGAACATAAAAATATCCAGAAAGTAATTCAGGGGACTATGTTTGCTGGTAGGAAAAAGCTTAAACAGGATTAGAAACTATTTGAAATGGGAGACTGGTCCACTGGACTACATCAAAACCAACACTTACTACTGCTTTGCCCATCAAGATACCATTGATAGAGTTAAGACAGGGGGCTGGCCAGGTGGCTCGGTGGGTAAAGCACTGGCTATGCAAGTGTGAAGACCTGAGTCTGCGTCCCTAGAAGCCACGTAAAGCCACACAGTGATTTGATTCTGTTCTGTGATTCTGCGGCTCCTAAGTGAGATGAGACACATTATCAGCGGATCTCTGCACGTTCTTGAGACAGATAGCTGGCGTGGGCAGCAGCAAACAAGAGATCCTGTCTCTCACTGGGTGGAAGGCGTGGACCAACACCTGCACTTATTCTCTGACCCCCACACATGTGTTGTGATATGTGCAAACCTGCACTCTCACACAAACATGTGTGCACATGCACACACCACATACACGGACACATATGCATGAAGACTAAAAAAACATAAATAGAACATAAGCTACAGGAAGAAAAAAAAGTTATTTATAAAACACATTTGGTTAAAGACTCACATCTAGAGGGTATGAGAATCAACAGGAAAAGTACAAGCTAGGAGAGAAGTAGACAGAAGGCACGAACTGTTATTCTGTTAAAAAGCGGTCCAACGTTTTGATAAACACATGAAATGAAGCTAGAGTCGGGAACAATCAGGAGGAATATAAGTTAAAATCACAATGAGTTATCACTACACTCCCACCAGAAGGGCTAAAATTGAAATGACTGACAGCCCCAAGTGTTTGAGAGGGTTTGGAGCATCGGGACCCATCACATATTGATGGTGGGAGTGTAACTTGGTACATCTTTGAAAAGCTATTTGGCTGTGCCTGTTCAAAGTGAATGTTCACACAACACCCCTGGAGGTTCACATGCACAAGACATATGGGAGCAGATGCATGTGAATGTTGACAGAGTCCATTCATCTGTAATGTAAACAGCCCAAATGCCCAACAGGATGATTAAACAGTGTCATCTCATGCACTAGAACCCCATGTAAGAATGAGAATTAGTAATCTTCACTCATGTATAATAGTGTAGATGAGTTCTATAAATTAATTTTTCAGTACAGCAAAAAAAGGGCATAGGATTAAGTTAGTAATTATTTATTAGGAATATTATAACATGAGCATAATTAGCTCTAATATTTAGGAGTGTGTGCCTGGGAGGATCAAGGATGACCGGACTGGACAGAAGTCTCTCTGATGAGACAGGGATATGCTGGGAATGGGTGTGTTAGCTCAGAGCTGAAGGCATGTCTTATTTCTAGGCTCAGGTGGTGGATATTTGGCCTTTAACTGTGTGATAAGTCACCCTAATATATGGTTTTACATCAAGTATATACATTAGCTTTGAATATTTAAGAAAGCTAAAATTGATTGGGAAGACAGAAATCCATATTTTCAAATGAAATTATCAGATTTAAAAATGGTAGGAACAAATGTTTAAAAACTGAGGCTGGGAGTGTCTCCAGCCAGTAACATGATTCCTATGCAATCTTGGGGATCTGACTGAGTCTGAGCTGCAGAACTCACTGAAACAGCTGACCCAGTGGCAGGTGTAAGAAACTGTAAGTAACCCACAGAGTTGCAGCAGTTACTTACAGCAGGAACTTGTAATCTCATGCTCTGGAAACACGTGGGCAGGTCTACCTGCGAGGCTTGCTGGGCAGCCAGCTTAGAGTGATTGGTGAACTCCAGAACCTAATGAGAAATGTCTTAGAACACAAGATAGACAGCACTTGAGGGGCAGCCCATGCATACATGTAAACACACACACACACACACACACACACACACACACACACACACAGATTTAAAATTGATTGTGTGGACTACATAACCCATCTGTGAGAGGCCATTTTGTATCTGTCAGGTGATCCATGAGCTTATTCATGAAAGTACTGGCTTCTGGCCTGGTTATAGGAGCTTGAGAAAGTAGGGATACCAATGTCATTTGTATACAAACATTAGAAAAAAGAAGATGAATTCTCTCTCCTTCTGAGCCATTAGTTTCACATTCTGAAATCAACCTCCAGAGTGGAATTTCCTTGCTTCATATAGCCATATGACATTCAACTTGCAAGACTTCTAGATATCATGTACTAAGTAAATATCTATCTATCTATCTATCTATCTATCTATCTATCTATCTATCTATCTATCAATCATCTATTTATCCATCCATCCATCTTGTAACAGCCTAAACATTTATGGAACGCTTACTATCCAATCCTGTACTGCAATTTCTGCATACCATTTAATTAGCCCAACATCCCTTTGATGTGAGAATTCCTTCACCTGTTATATAGAAAGGAAAGCTGAAAAGCTGAGGTCCAGGAAAGTTAAGTCCCACACTTAGGAACACATCAGGGCAGTGGTAGGTGCCAGAGACTGGACACTCATTCAGTTGGCCTGTTGTCTATGAACCATCACAACAACCTTGTGAGGCCATTATCCCCATGTGATAGAGATGAATTCTGTAAGACATTTGCATATGCAGCATAATCATGGTGTCAGTAGCTACAGCCTTCACTGTCTTGGGCACTCAATAAAGACAGGTGTTGTTGCAATCTGTCCAGTCCAAGGCTTGTGGGATGTCAGCACACCAAGTTCTAGCCAGTGGCACGATGGCTTCACAGTCTGAGTTCAATGGGTACAGAGAAAGAGAGCAAGAAAAAGGAGGAAAAGGAATGAGGGAGGCAGAAAAGGGGAGAGAGAGAGAGAGAGAGAGAGAGAGAGAGAGAGAGAGAGAGAGAGAGACAGAGAGAGACAGAGAGAGACAGAGACAGAGAGACAGAGAGAGACAGAGAGACAGAGAGAGACAGAGAGACAGAGAGAGACAGAGAGAAGAGGGAAGATGAAAGGGAAGGGGAAGAGGAGGAGGGAAAAGATGAATTACAGCAATGATGGGCTGAAGGACCACAGATGTTATTAACCATTGATAAAACTAGCCAAATTGATCTTGGAAAAGATTACTTGAGAGGACTGGTCTCTTTTCTCCATCATAGAGATATGGGAGTTGGGGTGTGGGGTGCTGGAACAGTATGAGGCATTGGGGTACAGTGGAAAGAGTGTACCTAAACCATGACCATTGTTCAGCAGTAATCACAGGACCTTGAGTGAGCCATGGCCTCTGTTTGGGTTTCATCATCCAGAGAGAGAGTGTGTGTGACAGAGCAAATGTACATGAAAATCAGGCTGTGTCATCTCCTCAAAATAACTCTAACTGATGTTAATACAGTGCTGACGTGATGGGAGGAGAGGGGGGGCATTCTGTCCCTTCTTCCCCTCGGAACCCTGGAGAGTTCTCCTTGCCCCAACCTTGGCACAACACAGCTTCGAGATGGGTATTTGAGGAACATGCCTTGAGCTCTACTATTTTGTAGAACATGTTTTTTTGATAATCCAGATTAAGACTCTCAGAAGCCCCTTGTGTTCAAAAGCTTCTGTCTTCTATAGAACTTGCCTGGAAACACCTTGTGAGCAAATGGGACAGAACCACAGTGCTGCTGGCCCTCCTCCTGGGCGTTCCTGGGTGCTAGGGTTTGCTCTCCATCACCATAGCCATATACAGGTCTGTGCATGGACTTTTCAGCTCACCCTCAGCAATTCAGTTTTGCACGGAGAGGAATTTTCTTCTCCTTTCCTCACTTTAAGAAAATGTGTTTTTCATCTTTGCCTCAGATGTGGACCCTGATGACATGACACTCACATACACACAAGAGTAAAGGGAACTTCACCCCAACCCTCTCACGTCCCAGCAGAAGGTCAGACAGAAGCCACAGAAGCTTGCATCTTGCACAGTGGGATTATAAAAGAGCTGGACTGTGGACATGAAGAGTCCTTTTTGGTATGCTGTCATCAGAAAGTGTACTTTTCTCAAAATGAAATCAGAGCACAGACTGTAGAATCAGATGGTGTTGATTAAATCTTAAGGCTGTTCCTGCTACCTATAGGATCTTTGGAAGACGGCAAGCTCTTCCTGTCTGTGGGATGGGAATAAGAGCATCCTTCGTCTCATGGAGACATAGCAGGAGAAATATGTGTTAAAGACGGAGCTGGTACCCAGTGCATGTTCAGTTAGTGTTAGTATTCTATCCTAATTTTGAACACCTGGCTAATGAGTGAATTCTTCTGGCAGTATCCCTGCAGTGTGGTCCCCCATTCCCAAACTCCAAGTGGCAGCAAACTTGGTACCTAGTAGGGAATCAGCTTCACTTAAAAGCAGCCTATCAGCTCCCACTTTTACCTGCTGCAGGAGGCAGGGAAGTCCCTTCAGGCCAAGATAAGGACATTCCAGGTGGAATTCCAGGGTGAGATGCTGCTATGCTCACCACCCGCCAGCTTGAAATCAACAGTAAGCTTCACCTTGGAGTCTGTCAGCTTAGCGATCTCTGTGCAAAGCTCACCTGAATCCAAACTCCCAGGCTGCCAGACAGAGGGGGATGCTGGAACTCAGCTTCTAGCAGCAGTGATCCAAGGTGGCAGACATGTCTTAGTTCCTTTCCTGGTTTCCCTTCAGCCCCCAGCCTGGCAAGGCACAGACAGGCGCTTTTCCTCTCTCCTCTCCCTAGTGCTCATCTTGTGCTCAGACAGAGACTGACTGCTGTCCTCTACACACACGGACCCCAAGGGGTCTGAGATTCCAAACACTTCCTTTGACACTCCCCACCTTGGTCAAAATTCTGGTCATATGTGGCACTTCTTGTCCAATGAAATTCTAGTTCAGAGAGCATCATGATTTTGGTTCTGATTGAAAAGCTGTCCCTGAAATCTCCTTATTTCCATCACAAATAAGAAAGGGGGATAACACTCTAATGTCCAGCCCTATTGGATATTTGATGCTCTCAGTGTCTCTTCCAGTCTTATCTAGTCTTCTAGTCAAGTTGGTAGACTGTATCCTTCTCCTTGGCATCCGTACATTAATGGGTGTGTGTGTATGTGTGTGTGCTTGTGTGCATGCGCATGTACTCATACACATGCATGTGGCCCGTACCTCCAAGTCTACACTGCAATAAAGTTTGGGCAAAGAGAAGGAGAAGACTGGAGTTTCTGAGGTGATCTAGACACAAAGGTAGCTAAGGAAGGCTGGTATATATATATATATATATATATATATATATATATATATATATATATATATATATATATAGCAGCCCATCAGTTTAGTCACTGCTGTGTCTGTTTCAGCCTTTGGGCTCTTCCTCAGTTCTGCAACTTGGTGCCCCAGGCTCTCCACATCTTAAGGAAAGGAAACTGCCTTTCCTGCTTTATTCAACACATTTCCCTTATTTGCCCTTCTGTAAATATGTACTGTAAATGAATATATTGAAAATTGTGCTGTAAATGCATATTGTAAAAATTTTTTGTAAATATATGAAATGTAAATATATCATAAATATATGTATTGTAAAAATATAAGTACATGTTGTGGTAGTTTGAATGCAATTGGCCCTCATAATCTCATAGGGAGTGGCACTATTAGGAGGCATGGATTTGTTGGAGTGGGTATGGCCTTGTTGGAGGACGTGTGTCACTGTGGGGGTGGGCTTTGAGGTTTCCTATGTTCAAGATTCTGCCCAGTGTTTCAGTCGGCTTCCTGTTACCTGCAAGATGGTGGACTCTCAGCTACTCTTCCAGCACCATATCTGCCTGCACACTGCCATGCTCCCCACAATGATGATAATGGACTGAACTTCTGAACTGTAAGCAGTCACCTCAGTTAAATGTTTTCCTTGATAAGCGTTGCTGTGGTCATGGTGTCTCTTGACAGCAACAAAAAGTCTAAGACAGAAGTAATGTAAAAATATAAGTATATGTATTGTAAATACATACTGTGACTCTATGTAATGTAAGTATATAGTAAGTACATATATAGTAAATATATTTTAAATATACAATGTAAATATTTATTTTAAATATATTCTAAATATGTAATTGTAAAGATTCACTGCAAATATATATTGTAAATACATATTGTAAACATGTGCTGTAAGTACTTATTTTAAACATATTATAAAATGTATATTACATGCATAGTAAATACATATGATGTACATATGTGAAACACACATACAGTCAGCTATTTAAATGGCATCCTCCATATCTGCTTCTAGACTCTGACCTCCTTGCAAACAGGCCTGGTGGCCTTTTATCCCATGTGATAGCTCTCATGGCCCTTAGAAATGTCTCCCTCTGCTCAATAATCTCCACTGACACTGTGCACATTTCAAACAGTCTCTGAGCTAGGCATGGCCTTGTCATCTTTCCCTTCACTTACTCAAAGGCCCCTCTTTCTGTGGACCTTGAAGCACCTGTGACCTTGGTCCTTCCTGGCCACACCGCACAGCTGCCTCCCTGGTAGATTCAGTTCTGTATTTCCTCAGTTGGAGGCCCACACTGCTGTCTTCTACCTGCAAGATCGGTTCCTTTAGGTTGAGCATTAGGACTTAACGTTCTTCCAGGTTTTCCAAAGTGCCCGACCTGACAGATGTTCAGAGACTTCTGCACGGAACAATCTAGTTGAGATGATGAAAGGAGGGAAGCTAGAATTGGCACTGGACCTAACGTCAGCCGAGGAGGAGGGAACTTACATAAAACCAGCAGCCCTGTTGCAGTAACCTCTATAAAACTTACGCAATAGCGGTGACAGGGAGTGGCAGCTTGGCCTGACCTGCACTGGGTTCTGTCGATGTACCACGGGGCAGACAGGCAGCTTCAGAGGCCTTCAGCAGACCACACCAAGTCAAGAATGGTAACTGTCCAAGGAAAGGAGACAGGAGCACAGAACCATGGGCAGCCATGCAAGACTGGAAAGCAAGTAAATCTGGTTCAGCTCCCACCTGGCCTGCCCCAGGCTGTGAGCTCCTCCCAGCTCAATGTCCTAGGCTCTCCAAAGCTAAGCATTCATTTGGTTTTCTCTTTTTTCCTAGTGTAACTGCAAATGGACTGTTCAGTGTGATCAAACTATATATATATCTGATTTTCTTCATTACTTTTATTTTCCCTTTTCTCTAATACATTATAAACTTATCTCATAATTTGATCCAACCAGCCAGGTCACCTCTCTTTGGGTACTTAATCAAGTGAAAGGTGTCAGCACCTCAGACTGGAAGTACCTCAACTCTGGACCCTCCCTTCCATGATTCCTTGTCCCTCCTTGATGAACTTTGCACATGGACTGTTCCTGTGGATTTAAACTATCCATTACAAGATTCATTCTCCTGATAGTGGTGCTGTAGGAGAACTGTCAGGAGCGAGAGCCTAGCTGGTTGAAGGAGGTTATTATGCTGGCCTGCAAAGGTTGTATGTAGCCCGTGGTTCCTGCCATTTTCTCTGCTTTCTCGTCTACCGTGATGTGAACAGCATCTGCTACACTGCCCCTGCCATTACCTGAGCAGCTACATCATGCCTTCTACAGCATGACAGGATGAAACTCTGGGAGCCACAAGCCTAAACCTCTCCTGAGTTGTTTGGGTACTGAGGGATGTAAAAGATACAAATATAGCTACTCCAAATATAGCACATACATATATAAAAAATTTGCATGTAAGCTGGGCGGCGGTGGCATACACCTTTAATCCCAGCACTTGAGAGGCAGAGCCAGGCAGATCTCTGTGAGTTTGAGGCCAGTCTGGTCTACAGAGCGAGATCCAGGACAGGCACCAAAACTACATGGAGAAACCCTGTCTCAAAAAACCAACCAACCAACCAACCAATCAACCAACCAACCAACCAACCAATAAACTAACCAACCAACCAACCAACCAAACAAACAAACAAACAAACAAACAAACAAACAAAAAACAGTTGCATGTATACAAACACCTACATATACATGGTACAATATATGGCATCACATATAATGACATATATCTATCTATAGCACAATCAGTTATTTAAATGACATTCTTTCTAGACTTGGATTGCCCTATGTGCAAGACTCAGCATTTTTTATTTTTTTGGTTCAGCTTCTAAAGACTATGTGTCTATGTACCAGGCGCTGTGAATGACCTCACTTGACACCAAACAACTCTCAGAAGCATGAACTCTCATTATCACAATGAGAATAATGAGTTTATAGGTTCTTGGCAACTTGTCTGAGGCCATATGCAGGAGCAGTGCGAGAGCCAGCATCCAAACCTGGCACCCTTACCACACTGTCTAAGTTCTTGAAATAAAAATCTGATGACCCTCCTGTGGGCTACAAATCTAAAGAGAACATATGTGCACCATTGAAAAGGAGGGCAGGACTCAAGGAGCAGACTCTAAAGGTCTCAATAGAAAATTCACACTCAGGATTCCATGCATGGACTAAGTGTGGGAAAGCAGTTGTAAGGGAGACTACTGCTACTGACTAAAACTTCCCTTCAGAACAGCATAAGGCTGAGCAGAAACTTTCCAAGCCAGCAAGCTTTTTGAGAATAAACTCTTCAAAGCATTTAAAAGAGATGTTCCTGGTAATACTTGCTTATGCTATCTGCCACCCTGTCCTGGCAGAGTAGCTGCAAGCAGCCAAGTGAGCCTCATTCCTGGGAGGTAAGGCAGCTGAGACGGCTAGAGTGTCCTGTGTCAGGTGAGGAGCATCCTCCTCCTACCTCTAGCCTATCCACTGGCTGGGGTGATGGCTGAGGAGCTCTAGCACCAGATAGGACCATATTTGGAGACCTTGTGTGGCTTTTCATGAAGCGCCTTGATAAACTGGTGAAAAGTTAGTGGTGTCCACAGCCCTGTTTCTGGAAGGGGCGGAGGTAAAGTGCTGCCAACTCCTTGCTCAGCATGGGCCTTTCACTTCAGCTGCGAAGGAAGTATAAGGGCACTGAGCTCTAATGAATCTCTGTGCTTACCCTTGAGGTGCCTCCTCCCTCGTGTTCCTCCTGCACCACAGGCTTTCATTGGACACAGGGTTGTGTTCCAAAGCTGTGGCTAGCCTGGAACTCACTGTGTAGTTTAGGATGGCCTAGGACTCATGAATTTTCTGCATCCACCTCCCAAGTGCTGGGATTACAGGTGTGTACCTTCACACACCTAGCCTCACCTGCCACTCCTACTCCCAGTACCTAAAACCGGACTTCCAGGCTAATGGACAGAAGGCTAGTTCTGGAGTTGAGGCTATGAGTTCTAGACTCAGATTCTGGGCTTTGCACTCTCAGAACCTCCTGCAAACTGCTTCCTCATCTGCAGTGGGAGAACTCACAAGTTATAGCCTTTATACTCACTACTAGTGACTGAAACACAAGGTGCTCTTCTCCAGCACACAGAAGAAGCCACTGGGAGTGTGAGATAGAAAGACAGGATCATGGGGACAGAACATCATAGGTGGGGACTAGAGCTTGGGTCTGCTGTCTCCCAAATTGGTGATGTGCTCACTTTAGTGGAGAAGTGGGCAGTGGAGGAATTGATCTGTGTACTCAGGGAGTCAGTGGGATCTAGAGCCCACTGATACTGTCAGGGTCTCTGACCTTTGACCTTGACCACCTCCTATGTGTCCTGAAGGACATCAGGGGTTGTTGGTTCCACCAGTTCAAGGAGGATGACCACTGCAGGAAGTTGGCCTTTAGGAACCAACTCATTCACTCACCTGTTTCTCTTCTCCTCAGCCTCTCTAAGACGCAATCCTGACTATTGGTAACCTAACTGCCTTTACCCTGGGTAAAACAAAACAAAAACTAAAAACTCCAGTGAGCAGGATAGATAAACTCCTGGATGTCTCTGCCTCTTCGCATGGTTCCTTGGCTTACTCTTCCCAAGTGTCTCTGTGCGGTCAGGACATGTTTTCACCAGAGTTTCTGTCTGGAGAGACATTGCCTGGCTTGGGCTTGTTGATTTCATGCTGATACCATCGAGGGGGTGAGGCATTGTCTGAAACCTCAGGGCCCGGGGGACAGAACTTAATGCTCTGACCTATATCCTGCCCTGTGTGGTTCTTATTGCAGGTGGCTGTCTTCATTTAATTCCAGGCTCTACAAATGTCTTCCTTGATTCCTGAACCATAGTATTCCTCTACAGTGGTTTGAATGAGAAATGTCCCCCATAGTCTCAGGCACTTAAACCCATGGCCCCCAGCTGGTGGTGCTGATTGGGAAAGTTTGGTTGCCTTGCTGGTGGAAGTATGTCACTGGGGGTGGGGTTGAGAGCTACAATCCTCCAGCCACTTTCAATTTGCTCTCTCTGAGTTTCTGCACAGATGGAACGGTGGTCAGGCTGCTACCGGACATCCGTGGGATACTGTTGCTGCCTGCTGCGGTGTTGAGGGGAAAAGCAATACTCAGCCAACAGGGCCCACTTCTTTGAGGAACACTGTTCTGGCTTCACTTGTGACACTCTCATAAAAACACCCTGACCAAAAGCCACTTCGAGGGAGAAAGGATTATTTGGCTTACTATTATAGGTCACAGTCCCAGATGAAGGGAAGCCAAGGCAGGATCCTATAGGCTGGCCTGCTTGGCTTTCACAGAACATTGTCTACAACCAAGAAGCCCATTTTATAGCCAAAGAAACAAACACAGCAGGAACCATGGAGAATGCTGCTCGCTGGATGGCAGGCAGGTTTATATTCACTTCGCTTTCTTACACAATCTAGGGAATGGTGCCACCTACAGTGGACTGTACCCTCCTATATCATTTAACAGTCAAGATGATCATCCACGGACATGCCCACAGGCTAATTCCTCAATTGATATTGCCTTCTCAGATGATTCCAGGCTGTGGTAAATTGACAATTAAAGTTAACCAGATGAACACTTATGGAATTGTTTTGAAAAGCTGAAAGCAGTCAACAGATTAAACTTATCATTATCATGCCCTCCAGAAGGTGATTTTTAAAAGTTGGGCAAGAATTCCTTATCCAAAATTGGCATATTATATTGGGTTTGTGTAAACTTCAGGGAAGGAGCCTGTGTAGATGAGGACAATACAGCCTACTCCCCCGTTCACCCTTGGCCTTCAAATCATTCTGAAGAGCAGTTTAGAATTTCGCACTTCTGTTAGCAGTTCTCGAATAACTAGGACGGGGTCAAGCTGGAACAAAGCCTTCTGACACCAAATACAACAGCTATAAGGCCACAGCTCACACTTGGAGTTCACACAACACCCTGTTCAGAGGGACTGTGAGTAGACCTTTTCACACTCTCAGAGACAGTCTTCTCAACTTTGAAGGGCAATAAAAAAAAAAAAAACCCACATGCACAAAGGAGTGTCCTTCTAGCAAGTACTGTATACACCCTAAATGTGAGCAAACATTTATAGTAACAGGAAGCTGAATATCAAGTTTAGAATCTCGCAAGCACAATAACTTGGTATCATGACAACTCCCAAGAGGTGAAATGAGGACACCCTTACTTTACATAAGGCCTGTTTTCTAGAAAATATGAGTGTCAGGCTAATTCCTCTAAAACTTTACTCCCACTGATACTGTAGCTGGAAAATCAGAAGACCAGTCCAAAGGGGCCCGAGAGCCCCATAGCCATGGTGAGGTTCTCCGATCTGTGCAGACACAGAGTGGTCAGAGACACTTGGAAGATTTATTTACTTAAATGTGCATCACTGTGTGCAGCACATTCACACAATGCCCACAGAGGCCAGAAAAAGGCATTGGATTCCATGGAGCTGGAGTTACAAGTGGTTGTGAGCCACCCAATGTGGGTGCTGGGAACTGAACTCGGGTCCTCTGCAAGAGCAGCAGTTGTTCTTAACCACTGGGCCATCTCTCCAGCTGCACTTCCAGAGCTTGGGAGATCTTTTGCAGTCTTGAATGTTTGATATAATTTGAGCTTAGAATCCTCTTTAAAACCGTAGTAGCTCACTCTCACCCACAAAGCTGTGATGTCTGTATTTGCTGCTCACCACACTGTGTTTCCTTCCTGTATGTGGTGTGGATCTGATGTGATCCAGTTAGCTAAGGCACAGCCTTTTCCTAAAGGCCTTCACTGTCACCTGCTGAGAACAGTTTTTCAAACCTCCTGTCATTAATCACCCCCTTGTGAAGGAAACTGTTCTTCGAAACCCACACTATTGATAAATTATTTCTATTCTAACAATACTCTAAAAACGTACAAATTGGGGGCTGGTGCTCTGGCTCCATGGGTAAAGGAGTTTGCCTGCAGGCCTGGTGACTTGAGTTTGATCCAGGGTTCCAGGAGGTGGCAGGAGAGAGCAAACTCCTGAGAGTTTGGGCCTTCATATGAACACTGGCGGCGTGTGTGCACATACTACACTTTTTTCGAGATAGCCTCTCTTTGCAGCTTTCCTGCTATGGACACCAAGTTATCTTGCCCATGAGTTTCTGAGGGTCCAGTCTGCCATTCCCATCTCCCCATGGAAGCTGTAGGGTTACAGGCACTTCTAATATGTGTTGGCTTTCTCAGGGGTACCAGGGAATCAAACGCCCATCTTCATGCTTGAACCATCTTCCCAGTTTTACTTCTCTCTCTCTTCCCCCTCTCTCTCTTGGTGTGTGTGTGTGTGTGTGTGTGTGTGTGTGTGTGTGTGTGTGTGTGTGTATACATGTGTGGGTGCATGAGCATCTGTAGTCACAGGACAATTTGCATGAGTCAGCTCTCCCCTTTCACCATGTGAGCCCTGGGATCGAACTCAGGTCCTCAGGCTTGGCAACAAGCACCTTTACCTGCTGAGTCACCTCACTAGCTCATCCCCAGGTCACCCGTCCACAACAACTACAGCAGGAGTTTCTACCACCAGCATGATCACTAGTGCAGATGCAAACAAGGGCCTTGCACTTCTGTGGAGCTCAGTTGTAAAATAGTTACATCCAGATAGACCTGCTACTATGGTAACAAGCAAAGCTGGTGATGGAGCTCAGTGGTCTGTGCCCACTTGCTTAGCATGCACAAGGTTCTTTGATACTGAGCACCACAATAATGACAACAGTAGCAACAGTAAGAGCTGGAGAGATAGCTCAGTGGTTAAGGTTACTTGCTGCTCTAGTAGTGGACCTGAGTTTAGTTCCCAGCACCCACAACAGGGGTCTCATGACCACCAGTAGCTCTAGCTCCAAGGGATTCAAGGACCTCATCTGACTCCATAGGCACTGTGGTAATGTGCACATACCCACATATAGACACACTCATACACATAATTAAAAATAAAAATTAAATTAGAAATAATAATGATAACAATATGTATCAGATCACACCTACAGATGTGCATGAGAGCACTTGAATCTCTAAGAAAATTTCAGAGTGCTGACTTCAGTCTGGGAAGCAGTTGCTATCTGGTGATATAACCTGTTATCATAAATTTCTAACTGATGCTGTAGATTCTACTAACATGAATGCAGGGACAATTTTGCCTGTATTTTTAAGTTAAAACTCTGCAGAATAGATTTAATTAAAATGAAAGGTATCTGTCAGGGGCTTGGGAAATATGAATTAATTCACATTTAAGGACATGGGAAAGCTGCCTTGGGCTCTTGCATCGGAGTGTTCTGAAAGGGATGCATTCCCAAAACGACTCTGCCTCCTCCTTCCCTCCTGAAGGGATCCTACAGAAAACTTTAAAACATCTGTGTTACCTCCCCCTAGCACTACAAAGCACCTCATAAACTTCATATTAACAATGTTAATACACTCCTGAGACTAGACAGACAGGAATCATGCCTCTGGCTTCCGAAAAACCAGCAAGCTCAGAGAAAGGCATACGATCTCGTTTCTGAGGCATTTGGCTTATCTTCCCCACCTCTGCTTGGAAGACTGTAAAAACAACTGCCCTTTCTTTCAATTCTCTGTTCATTTACTCGTTCATTCATCCAAGGACTTCATATGAAGAGCTAGGTGTGAGGTGTGAGGTGGCAGTATAACATGTACCTAATCTGAAGAAGCTGAGAGGGGGTGAAAAGGAAAAAACAAGCTCCCATGCACATGCACATACAGGTACATACATACACACACACACACACACACACACACACACACACACACACGCATCATCAAAACTGATGTCTAGATGTTGCCAATGTAGGGGAGTTTAGACTACTTTGCAGGATGGAAAAATGACAATTTTTAGCATAGGGGAGCTAGTGGGGTAAAAAAAAAGTGCACGTCTGTGAGCACAGGTGTGTATGTGAGCACAAATGTGTATTTGGGCACACAGAAAATGTTCTAGAAAGAGGAATTGAGTAGTGTGTAAAGGAATATGGGAACTACATCCTTCAGGTATTGAGTAGATACAGAGGCCAGATGTCATGCCATGGCACTCTTGTTGAGGCCCTGGGTCTGAGGAAGGGGAGAGAGGAAAGGGAGGTTCCCAGTTCTTCTTTGCTCTGATTCCCCTTTCCTCATTAAGTTTCTCTTTCTGGGCTGTGACGACACCAAAAAGAGGGACCAGGACACTTAGTAATCCTCGAGGGTTTCCACACTCATGCACCAATGTGGGGGACACTGTTTATCAATAGGCAAACAGCCATGTGTGGACAGATTTGGGGGCCCAATCCCCGTGCCGGAAGGGAGGGTAGCCATCTTAGCAGCAAAAGAGATCACCAGGACGGTGGTCACAGCAAATGGGAAAAACTCAGAGCCTTCAGAGTGGATGGCCTCCCAGCTCTGGGGTCCTCTCTACTCCAAGACTGTCAATGTGATGGCCAATTTCACTGTCACCTGGGCTGGATTTAGAATCACCATGGAAACACACCTCTAAGTGTGTCTGGGAGGGCATTTCCAGAGATACTGAACTGGATAGGGAAGGCACACCTGAAAGTGAGTGAAACCATCTCATCAGCTGGAGTTCAAACAACGTGAGCACCAGTATCTACTTCTATCTGCTTCCTGACTGTGGACCCAATGTGACCAGCCACCTCCTGACCCTGCCATCACTATGTAAGGGACTGTATGGGGACTCCTTCAACTATGAGGCAAAATAAACCCTCTCTTCCTCAAGTTGCTTCCTGTTAGGTATCAGAACAAGAAAACCTAACATAGCTCAGCACAGCTTTCCATATTATTCCAGCTTCATCTCCTACCAGCTCCCACCTGTGTGCTCTGTTCCCAACACACCTGGCATCATTCTCTGTGCAGATGGAAACTATCCTGGCTTCCATCAAAGAATATTTATTCATTTTGTCCCAAGTGGCAGCAAGGATCTTCCTTCCTTTGATATCTTAGCTTTTACTTCCTCATCAGATTGGAACCAGAATGGAACTTCCCAGGAGAGATCTTCAGGATGCTCCCACTCAGGTCAGGTACCTGTCAGAGGCTCTCTCAGCATCACACCCCCTCTCCTTTGCAACTTCTGTCAGAGTCGCAATTATCCACACATCGCTGTAGTTGTTTGATTAGCAGCTGTGGCCTCTACTACAATATGCCCCTTCCCACCCCACAGAACCTGCGGTCCCTGAGAGCAAGGGCCAAGTCTGGGTTGCCTGCCTTGTTCCTAGAGCCTACGAGGCTGCCTGCCACATAGCATGTGCTCAGCATCCCTTGAATGGGAGAGTGAGGAGTGGGTGTGCACATGCAGGGGATGGCTATGGAAGTGAAAAGATCAGGAGGGTGGTAGGGTGGTCCCCAGGGACCCAGGAACTGGGTGGTGGGAGGAGGAGAAGCAGAGGCAAAAAAAGCCAAGGATTAGATGGTTGTCTTTGATGAGTCTGCTTCCTCAAACCTAGCTGCTACAAAACTAAAGGGCCTGCGAAAGCACACATCCCACTAAGCATCATTCCAGGTGGGCAGCCAGCTTTGGAACCAGGGTGCAAGGGGTGAAGAAACAGAAGCAGAAATAGGTACAAAACCCAATTGGAGCTAGGCAGCACACCGGTAATGCCCATACTGACTGTGCAAGCATGGGAACCATTTGTTCTTTTTCTCTGCATCTTAGTTTCCTTATTTGGCAAGTGCGGACTGACTGGTCACCGACTACCACAGTCACTACGTGGTCTCCGTCCATCCATTCATGGTGCACTTAGCGCTGATTTGCTGACCAGCCACCCTGTTCCTGGCTCTGGTCTAGGTGCAAGGAACCTAGACATACCATAGACAACACAGAGGTGGTATGTGATCCGTTTTCTCTTGGAGCTGACAATCCACACTGAGGAAAATATTACAAGTAAATAAAGGAGCAGGTACATTTCAGAGGCTGAGGGGCTGGGCCACAGCTGGCCCACACTGGCTTCCAGGAGTGAATTGTATAGCACCCTCCCTACTTCTCACTAGGCCTCCTAACTGTGATAGCTTGAGCTATTGCATTGGAGGTCCCGGAGGGATTTACACCAGGGGGAGAGGCAAATGTCACACACCAGCATATCCCTGTGGGGGCCCCATCAGACACAGGTACCCAGACATCAGGTCACTGCCCACGAAAGACACTAATGCAGGCCCTTTATGATGAAACCATGGTGACTGAGGGGGCAGCACACATCCCACTTAGTACCACTCCAGGCGGTTCATGGTTGAGAAATCTCCAAACAAGGGAGGCCTGAACTGAAACCAGAGACCTCCTAAGCCAGACGGGATGGAAGGAGACTCATCTGGTTAGAGCAGACAGATGACTCAAAGGCTCTTCAGGGTCATCAGCCTGGTGTACAACCAGGAACAAGGGCAGTGACAGCCACTGATGCTGGAGCCCAGGACATGAACGAGGCAAGGTCAGAGCAAGGTCATGGAGGGAAGGCACCCGTGTCATGCCACATGCGGGGAAACCGTTAGAGATTATTGGATGTACTTAGCATGTACCTGACACTTGGCAGTGACGCTCAGTAGAGGTTAGCCATTCCTGCTGATACTGACTAACCTTGGCAGTATCACCCTGTCAACACATGGACAGCACCCATGAAGGAACCTCTCTCCCTCTCCAAGCTGCTTCATCAGAAAACGGAATTATTAATTTTTTTAAAAGCATTCATCCAGGTTCCTTCTGTTCCTGGAACTCTCTCACTGTTAGTGAGCTGGTTTTGCTTAACCCAACCTGACAGAGTTCCACAGCCAAAGAGCCAATCTTCTCAAATAAACATGCAATACCACTTTGGAGTCATGTCGTTGCAAAACACGACATTCCCGCCTTGTACGATGACATAAAACATAACAGCCTTCATCTCTCTCTTCTCATATTGAAGGAGGAGAAGCAGGGGGAGGAGAGAGAGAGGTGGGGGGAAGGGCACTTGCTAACGAAGCCATAAATATTGATGTCTTCCTCAGGCCCCCCTGGAGCTCTATCATTTTGGCAACTGGCTGATTAATAATAGATTAAGCACTTTAGATTTGCTTACTCTGTATTCTATGATTTTAAATGTATTTGCTGTGAGGGAACTGGCTGAGATGGGAGCCCGTATATCACACAGATTTCTAGTATAAAAATATAGTTGGAGGGAACAGAAATCAAGCAGGATAACCAATATTTCTACCTCATCCTTCCTATCTCAGGTATTATGTGGGGGGCTTTGATTACCTTCCCAGATGCCTAAAACCCCACCCATGAGATTACCCAGGAGAGAGGACTTACATTTAAAAGCCCCTGTTTATTTAGTACTCTATGTTCCTGGTACCCAGGGAAGCCAGAAGAAGGTATCAGATCCCCTAGGACTGAAGTTAGAGGTGGTTGTGAGTCTCCATGTGGGTGTGGGACTTGAACCTGGGTCCTCTGGAAGATCAGCCAGTGATCTTAACTAATGAGCCATCTCTACAGCCCCAATGTATTAGCATTCTGAATAAGTGATAGACCGGGAAAAAAGAAATCCACATGTATGATGGAAAATCGTTTCTCAATACAAACTAATGAATGACCATAGGAATTGGGACAGAGCGAGTTCAGATGGGAGAAAACTGGGATGCATGCCCAGGACTGCTGAGATAATACAACTTGTGTCAAAGCCATATGTGTCGAGATAGGGGCAAGTGACTGGAGCAAGAGATCCTCTTCAGAGAAGATAAAGCTCAAACACGAACAATCAGAGATGCCAGATTCCATGCTGGCATAGGGAGAGCAGGGGTTATATCACAACTTTGGGTTCCAAAAGGATGAGAGAAGGGGATTACTGGCCCTACAGTCTGACACATTTTGGCTTGATGTGGCCCAAGGCTCATCCCTTCTCTGGGCACTGTATTCCACCTGTTTAGTGAAGAGAAGGGAAGTTGTGCTTTCCAGCACCAAGAATTTGGGCTTGCTCTCTCTCCACAAGCACAGGTTGACCTGTGTTCTCCCATAAACAAAGGCTCAACCTCATGCTGTGACCTTTTCTGGATATAGGGTCATTGACGAGGTAATAAAACAGGATGAGGCCACACTGGAGTGGGGCAGACCCTTAGCCCAATATGACCAGTGTCCTTATGATAAGAAAAGCTGCATGGACCCTCTGGGGAAGAACCACATAATACAGAGGCAGAGACTGATGTCTCCAGTTCCTCAGCAAGTCTGAGTCCAGTACTGCCAAGGACTGACACAGCCATCAGAAGGTAAGAACAGCAAGGAGCCTCCTCAACTAATGACTCCTTGATTTCAGAACTCAGTGACCTTGTTTGTGTTGTCTTTTTTTTTTTTTTTTTTTTTTTTTTTTAGGTTTTTCGAGACAGGGTTTCTCTGTGTAGCTTTGCGCCTTTTCCTGGAACTCACTTGGTAGCCCAGGCTGGCCTCGAACTCACAGAGATCCACCTGGCTCTGCCTCCCGAGTGCTGGATTAAAGGCGTGCACCACCACCGCCCAGCTTGTGCTGTCTTTTAAAAGGGCCGAGGAGTCTGGCAGTCTTCTGAAGCCTACTGCATAAACACGGCAAGATATGAGCTTGGAAACACAAACATGCAAAAGCGACCCCCCAAAATCCTGGCACACACCTTACTCTATCAACGCTGGATCAAACCCACCTAATTCTGCAATTCTTTGGTTGAGCAGAAATTCAACTCCAGCTTGAGGCTCCGGGGGTTTGTCGTGGGCACTGCACCTTGAGGGCTACGAGATCCTGTGCTGACGAGAGGGGAGTCATGCCTGTATTCTAACAAGCTGGGGGCAGGGAGAGAAAAGGTCTTTGGAGGATGTAGCGATGAATGGTGCATCTTCTCTCTAGGACCCACGCACATCCCCAGACTTGCACTAATGAAAAGGAAACGCTGGTGGGAGCTAGCATAGAAAGGAGGGGGTCTCTGAGGTGATGCCACACCTCCATGGGGCTCCAGATACGCTGGTCCCCCCACATCTGTTAACTCTGCAGGGATCCATGACCATGGCAGCAAGAATCCCTGGGGGCTCACATAAAACTTTCAGGGACAAACCACGGATAGAGTGGAGCTACTTTTTCTTGGTCTGTTTTCTATGTCTGTGAAGGAAGGGGGTTATTAATCCATCCACCGAGTATTCACGAGGCAACAGGTGGCTTCTGTGCTGTCCATCCCGTGGAACTAAACAGCACTGTACCACTGTAGCATGCTGTGTCTCGTACATATAGGGTAGGAAGGACAAATAAAAGGCTCTCTATGTACAAATCGTCACTGTTACTTCTGAAAGGTTGTTGCTGAAAACATCTGTTTCATCATAAGCCCATCATAAGACGACTTTCCAAAGCCACACCCCATCTCAGCGGCCATCCTGTTCAGACACTGACAAGGCACAACATCAGAAGGGTAACATTCCACACAGCAGTGTCCTCAAGGTGCCAGGAAGCCTCTCTGAGTCCAGAGAGCAACAAGAACCTGAAGAGCAGAGGGTGGCCCTCATTCCTCCCATTCTCTATCTCTGAATCCATGACCTCAGCTTCTAATGAGGCGTCACAGGCTAGGCTAGCTTCTCTGCAGCTGCACACCCCCTGAAACTGGCAGCCGAGTGTAATATTAATGAAGAGAGCATCACGCATCTGAGTAGAACATCACAAAACACAGTGTCTTCCCATCCATTACCCTGCTGGAACCTCACGTCCACCATATAAGATGGGTCAGATGAGTATTTTTAATCTGTTCACCAGCAGAGAAGCTTGGCTCTAGGCCAGATTCTTGGCAAAGGTCACATGGCTCACACTTGGCATTATTTCCCTTGGCCCAGTATTCATGCTCACTCTAATGAACTTGGCTGCCTCTGAGCCACATCACTTTTTGAGTTCAAATTGAATGAAATAACGCAGAGAGCCATCCAATAACATAAAGAGTCAAAGAGACTAGAAGCTTGAAGAACGGTTCTGTGGACAAAAACACCTAGGTTAGGAGAAAAGATGTGTGAGCTCACATCAGTTTCAGAATTCTCTGTGGCTCTAGTTCACTTATCTATAAAAATTTCAACTAATAGTTTCTACGTTCTTCAGCTGCTGTGTTAAGTAAGCAAAACCCACTACTAAATTGCTACTTCTGATATGATGATAAAAATAATGATGACGAGCCAGGCGGTGGTGGCGCACGCCTTTCATACCAGCACTCAGGAGGCAGAGGCAGGCGGATCTCTGTGAGTTCGAGGCTAGCCTGGGTTACAGAGTGAGTTCCAGAAAAGGCACCAAAACTACACAGAGAAACCTTGTCTCAAAAAACCAAAAGAAAAAAAAATGATGACAATGGTGGTGGTGATGATAGGAATGCCCATAATGATGATTATATTAGTGGTGGTGATAATTATGACGGTGGTAATGATAGTGATGATGATGGTGATGATGGCGATGACCGTAGGTGTCTTAGTTAGGTTAAGGTTGCTGTGGCTACAACCTAAAGGAACTTGGAGAGGAAAAAGTTTACTTCATTTTACATTTCCATGTACTAGTTCATCACTGAAGGAAGTCAGGGCCGGAATGTGGAGGCGAGAACTGAAGCAGAGACTGTAGTGGAATGCTGATTAGTGGCTGACTCCCAGGCTCACATTTAGCTACCTTCCTTATTCAGCCTAGGCTCACCTGCCTAGGGATAGTATTGCCCACAGTGGGCTGGGCTCTTCTACATCAATTATCAGTCAAGAAAACTCCCCAAAGACATCATGCAGGCCAACTGATGGAATCAGCTTTTCATTTGAGACCCCTTCTTCCCAGATTTGTCAAACTGACAACCAAGATGAGCCAGCACAGCAGGCTGATCCAGGTCTCATCACAGATCTCTTGCCCTGGTGCCTACTAATTGTTGTGCTCAGTTTCTTTGCAAACTGAGGTGCAAAATGATGGATGAGGGAAAGGCTTTTTAGGGCAAATGTTTCTTACCCCCTAAAAATGCTCTAGTTCCTGCTTACTTCACCTAGGATTCGGAGTCATTATTTTGTTCTCTACAATCCACATGAGTGTGCCAGAGTTTTGACTTAGTGCTGGCACAGGACGTAGAAGTTTCATAGCCCACTTTTACCTCTGTCATCACTGATGATGTGACTTTGAGGCAAAGTCACAGGCAGTTTAAGGAGTTCATGGTCATTTCCCCAATTAGAACACTCCCACACTACCTCTGTGCAAGAGTGTGGGATAAATGAAAACAATGGGAGGGGAGAGTGGCAAAGGGTTATTTATACACACACATACACACACACACACATACACACACACACTCACTGCTATTCATATTGTCATCATCATTGGTATTACTGTTCACAGCTCCTTCACAGGTGTTGAGGGACCTGTGACTAATGAACACAGGCTTCCACCTACTTCAACAACAAGAAGCACCTTGCTCTAGGCAAAGTCTCTGACTTGGCTCTGCATCATAACTATCATATTCTCTGCAGACATTTTAATTTCTTTTTTTTATTCTTCAACAATTTCAAACATGTCTTCAGTAAGATATGATCATATAAACTCCCCATTTCCCCAGTTCCCCCATATCTCAAAATACCTTCCCACCCTCACTTCATAACTTTATGACTTCTCCTTCTCCTCCTCCCCTCCTCCTCCTTCTCCTACTCCTCTTTTTTCCCCTCTCCTTCTTCTTTTGATAATCCACCGAACCCAATTAGTGCTGCGTGGGTATGGGCCATCCAGTAGAGCAAGAGAAATCTACTAGTGGCCACACCCTCAATGAAGAGCGAGTGTCCTGTCCTCAGCAGCTACTTAGTGCCAGTAGCTCCTCTGTTAAGGGGTGGGGCCAGGAGATAATCTCCCTCATCCATTCTGGACTTTTGGCTGGCTTGACTTTGTTCAAGTAACTACAGCTGGTAAACGATTATGATAAATGTGTAGTACAGTATATATATTTTAATTTCTTAGGGATCACTAATACTCTTGAGTCCAACTGAAGTGCTAGAGTACTTCCTGGACCAATGCCACAGAACAGGCTGGTACTATAGAGGAAGCAAGATACACAGATTACTAAACAAATCACACGAATGTAAAGTATCTTTCATTGGTGTAGGGTCTTCAGAGTATTTCCATGAAATCTCCTGTGAAGGAAGCTGGGCATTGTGGGAAAGACAACCACTGATACTGCCTTACAAATGTACAGCACATTGCAGTTTGTAAGGTGATTTGTTATAGTTAGGGGACAACTCAGTCATTCCAGTATTTACCAAATGGTTACACGGTGCATTTGATGGGTGTTATTTGAAATTCTCATAACATCTTGAAAGGAGACAGAATCAGTACATTTATCCCTTTTCAGGTGAAGAAAGAAAGGCACAAAGGAGATTAATTGGACCACATTTAGAATCCAGAAACAGATATTGGTGATGCTGGGGTATGGCTCAGCTGGTAGACTGCCTTTCTTATGCAAGGCCCTGGTTTCAACCCCTAGCACCACACAGACAAAGCATGGAGACACACACACACTGCTAAACCCAGAACTTTAGAGGCAGAGGCAGGGAGATTAAAAGTTCAAGGTCATCTTCAGCTACTAAGCAAATCTGAGGCTAGCCTAGGCTACAGGACACTGGAAAAAATAAACAAATAACTGCAAACAAAACAAAACAACAAATCAACAGAGATGGGACTATACCCTACTGGATTTAGAACATTCTAGAGGCTTCTCTGTCTGTTCAAGAAGAAATCCAAGCTTCCCTCCACAGCCTGTCAGGACCTGCCTGATCTGGTATCACCCCTGTGTTCTCAACCTAGTGTCCTAATGTTATCTCATCTGCTGAAAGCACTCCAGTTATCTTGGCTGCACATCATTCCTCAAACCATTTGAAAGTTCATCCCTTCAGATGAGGTAATGCTCCAGCTAGTTTTGTAGAGCTGTGCCTTCTCTACCTTCCCGCTTGAGTTTAAACAGCATCACCGAGAGAAGGCCTTGCTAGGACAGCTGTTTAAACAATTGCCCCATGTTATCGTCTTCAGTATACCATTTCTTCCTCCAGAGACCCCTCATGTGACAATGAGTACCTCCATTTAGTCATTCTTCTTCTTTCTCAGCTCATCAGAACTAAGGCCCTGAAGTCAGATTCCTTGATCATTTGATTCACTTTTGAGCCCACAGTGGTGGCCAGGCTGCCAAGGAGATGAGAGAGCAACAGAGTGAACTAGGAAGACTTGTAAGAGGTCTGGATGTGGGTATTGAACATGAGATTCTCATCTTTGCCTTCTGGTCCTTCTGTTGGTTCTTCTCTGCCTCCTCACAACCCACACGCTGGCATCCCAGCCCCATGCCTTGGATGCAAAGTGTCAAAAACTCTGCTGTTCCTCTATACTATTCACAAGGGTGCTTTGTTTGGGGACAGACTCTCACTGTATCATAGGCTGCTTTGAGCTCAAGATCCTCCTGCCTCAGCCTCATGAGGTGACATTGGGGTGACAGGCTGTATCACTGTGATATGTAAGACTGTCTCTTGTATAAGCAATGTTCATGGGTGAGGACACTGTTTTGTGGATCTGTGCAATGTACCTCATATAGAGGCTGGAAGACAACGTGCAGGAGTCAGTTTTCTCTTCTAACAGGGTTCTGGGGATCCAAATCAGGTTGTCAGACTTGCCAACAGCACCTTAACCTGCTGGACCATCTTGTCAGCCAAAAGTATTAGAATTTTACCACAGAGATACTGTGCCCACAACATATGACAAGATCCATGGAAGCCTAGGGGTATGAAACTGCAGAACATGCCTACTGTCTATACTACAGGACCTCTGAGGAAGCTAGGATTAATGGAAATAATCAAATATTAGAGGAATTTAGAGCTGCTATCAACCCACTCAAATCAGTTCAACCATTATCCATCCATCCATCCATCCATCCATCCATCCATCCATCCATCCATCCAACTAACCATCCATAGATCATTTTACTGAGGACCTATTATGTATCAAGCAGCCTGGCTAACTGCAAGCAATCTCTCCAAAGCACCTGCAGTATATTTATACAGCCGCTACAACATCCATAACTTAAATCACATGGACTTGCTGTGAAAGTCGAAGGAACAACGTAAGTTAGATCCTTACAGACTGTAGTCCTAAGCATACCGAAGGACTTGTGACAGCTAGGTATAGAGTAGCAAATTCACAGCAATGGGAGGAGGGTAAAACAACTATAACAACTAAATTTGTCAGTTGGGGGGTTACCTGGATATAGCCTTTATTCTAAAAATTAATATATTTTAACAGAAATCCCATTGTCAGGGAAGAAGAGAGATGTTTAAGATTGTGATTTGTTTGGGTAAATGGTCTGCCCTTCTTTCCAGGTAAACAAGTCTGAAAGTTTAAAAATGTACTCTTGGGACCAGAGATGTAGCTTAATAGGTAAAGTGCCTGCTTAGAATGCATGAGACTCTGAGTTCAATCCCTCGCACCATATAAATGGGTTGTAGTGGCCCATACTTATAATCCTAGCACTTAAGAGGTAGAGGCAGGAAGATCAAGACCAATGATTCAAGGCCATTCTTGGTTACATAGAGATTCAAGGCCAGCTGAAAGAACGTGATACAATCATAGGCCTGGGAGAAGAGGAAGAGGAAGAGGAGGAGGAGGGGGAGGAGGGGGAGGGGAAGGAGGATGGGGAGGAGGAGTGCTATTGCAAAGAAGTGTCAGGGATTGAATCTGAGAACAATCAGTCACTGTCTCAGGATATTTCCTCTGGCTGGGTCCTCCCCTTCACCCTTTTCTTTCCCAGGCTCCCCTCCTCTCCCACTGAACAATCCAGTCTGCTCATCACAGCATGGCTGCTCCTAACCTCCCTCTTGGGAAGCATTTGCCGATGTCCTCAGATACCTGTGTTATGTGCTCATAACATACAAAAGTTAAACTCTAAAAATCCACATACCATTCATTGCCTTTGTTTTGTCTTAAATGCAGGTGTCCAGCAAGATGGGTTGGCAGTGGGCAGAGGAGAACTAGATAGTAGCTCTTCAGTCTCTTGTAACCACTTCTGACTTGACTTGGCATAACACTGGAGCCAGGATGGGCAGGATTCCTCCCAATTGTGAAAGGAAACAAAAACCTACTACTCACTAAGGTGCTTAAATTGTGCCCACATCCATCATTCCTTTGTGAAACTGTCAGTGTGGCTGGCTGGTGGCCCCCATGTCCAAAGAAAGAATCAAGTTCCCTTCTGACATCACACTCAGATAGCCAGAAAACAGAACACCATTTTCGCTCCCACCCCTACTCCTCGGGATAGTTAGAGAGTCACCAGCTCAGACCACGGGAGAGACTAATATTTGGTTGGATGGTAGGGGTGCTTAATTCTAGCTCTGAGAGTCACAGGTGGCTGTGGCGAGGGGGAATGCCTTCCCCCCAATCCTGGAGTTCTTAGCAGTCTCTGAACTCCCACAAAAGCTTGGGTTTGTTGAGTACCTTTCCCCGGGGAAACCCTAATTATTAAACAGACAGTGCACCCATTGTTACCTATAGCCTTATATATGAGCATTATATTTGACATCTATTAGAAAATAAAATTCAGGCCACAAAAATCCAGACTTTCATGTTCCTTGTGCTGGTATCTTGGGTAGGGGGCAAATGGGGACAAAACTCTAACTAATTCACAGATGACTTCCTTCTTCCTTTTCTTCTCCAGTAGGAGCAGTGTTCTTAGCACTAAGAAGACCCAAGAGGCTGTCCCAAAACTAAGTGGAGTCAACCTGAAAGCATTGTGGCTTCTCTCTCAAGTCTGTAGCGAGCGTTCTTTTCTGTCTCTCTGTATTGGTCTCTGTTTGAGTATTGTACAGGGAAAAATCTCACAGTCTGCCAAGCTGGAAAGGGGCCTTTGGGATTGTCTAGGTCAAGCCCGAGGCTGGATTAATCTGCAAACTCAGAGGAAGCACGAAGAAGCAGTTGCTGAAGGGCACCTGTCTGGAGGAACTAGAACCCAAGCTTTCTTCCCATCCCCACCTTGATCCCATTTCTCCAACTTTGCTTCAAACAAAAGCTTGTTTGTTTGACACAACCATTGGCTAACCAGCTCCCTGCTTTGGGGATTCTCATGAGAAAGGAATAGAGACTCATTAGTGTCCAGGCACCAGATCTTCCCTGGAATGTTTCCTCTTTTTAAACCTAAGGAGGGAGTAACAACCCTTCCCCCTCCCCCCCTCCTCTTACAGAGAAGGCATAGACATCAGACAGCTTAGTGTTGAAATTGGAAAGAGGCTACATATAGCCCATTATCTCATTTTCAATTTTTACTATTTAAGTTAGCATAAAGTAATGGTTTTTGTTATGGAATTTTCATACATGGATGTCATTATATTTGTTTATAGGAAAGAGGTTTTGATCGTTCAAAGTAATAACACATACCTACTTCTTTGGATACCCAAATTCAATTACTCGCTGCTGAACACTTCTTTAATAACAGTAGGATATGTGCTGTTATTATTAATAACAATAGAAGCAACATGAACTTGAATTGCTATGTCACAGTTTAAAGATTCCTGCTCTCTAGCTGATGATGGGGTATCATTACAGTGATGCCTTTCTCGATAATTAGGTGACTGGTACACAGAGGGATTGAACCACCCACCTCAAGTTAACAAGATACCAAAAGAACCAGGATGGAAACTCCTATTGAGTGCTCCTGTTTCCAAATCCACTTGTATATCACGTCACCTTTTTTATTTGAAGGCATGATGGCATTTTGATACTCTGGCCCTTAACAATCAGATTTGGATAGTTTCTATTCAAATGTCTTCCCAATATAGCCGGGTATGTAGACTAGAAGGCTGGATCCAGTCTGAACTGGTTTTGGATGCTTGAGCAGCAAGGCAAACTATCCCCTGGACACCTTTTAGGGAGAACTACTTACCATCCTATGCCTGTGAATAACTGGGAATGCAAATGATTAATTTTATCATTATGGGAAGGAACATGTACAGTAGGAAAAATTATTATATCACCTAACCTATTGTAGTGGTTTGAAAGAAAATGTCTCCCAAAGGTAGTGGCACTATTAGGAGGTGTGGCCTCGTTGGAGGAAGTGTGTCACTGTGGGGGGTGGGCTTTAAGGTCTCTTTTTCTCAAGCTTCCCTCAGTGTGACAGTCAGTCAACTTCCTGTTACCTGGCTGCAAGATGTAACACTCTCAGCTCCAGCACCATGTCTGCCTGCATGCTGCCATGCTCCCCTTGATGACCATAATGGACTGAACCTCTGAAACTATAAGTGAGCCACCCAAAATTAAACGTTTTCTTTATAAGAGTTGCCATGGTTATGGTCTCTCTTCACAGCAATAGTAAACTCTGACTAAGCCACCTATCAATCAAAACACCCACCCACCCAAATGACTCCCTGTAATAACCCACTCCTCCTTCCTTAAAAACCCCCCAAAGAGACACCAAGCTGCACTCTGGGGTTCTTGAGTACCCTCAGTCATGAGACCTACTGTCAATCTTGACACTGTCTTCCTGCATCATCTACAAATAGTTGTCTTGCTTCTTTTTTTGAGTCCGTATGGCCCTTATTTTCAATTCTTTGGATAAGAGGCCAAGAACCTGGGAACATCTAACCGAGGCTCTACTCCACTTCTGCCAGGAGTAGGGCAGAGTCAGAATGGCTCCTTCCTGAGTAAATGGGGCAGACACATTCTTGGTGCCCTTGGCAGCACAAACCCTGGACAGGAAGGCGGAAGAGGAGCTGTGCTCATTAGCACTAACTTCAGACCTCCCAGGGCAATGTACTTGGACTCACTTACTGTGGCCCCATTTGTTGCAGTTCTCTTGTGGGTATCTGCTGCTGATGCTCAATTGTTTATCTGAAAGGCCAGACTCTGTGGGATGGGCTCATTAAGGAGGCATCCTTTATATAAAGACCAGGAAGAATGACAGGGGCACAGTAGTTCTGACTTGCCTTCCTCTCCCCATAGCAACGCCACAGTAGAGGAGATTCAGCCTAGAGTTGACCCAAACCCTGTTGTGAATAACATGTGCTCTGCTGGAGACCAGCTTTGAGGGAGAGGAAATGGCTCTCCAAGTTTCTGCCCACCCTCCAGCCTCTACCATGTAGCCTTCCCTGACCCCCCGCATCTCATAGTGATATTTGCCTATTTAGATTGGTTTCAGGGATCATGTAGCCAGGGTGGCAAGGCCATAGCCATTTTGATCTAGGAAAGGCTGTAGAAAATGATTGAGAGGGCTCATATTAGCACTAGTACACATGCCCACCACTCTCTGACTTCACAAAGATGGCAGACAGCTGTAATGAACTGTATGACTCTCCCCAGATGAACATGGGGAATCCCACTTATGGGCTGGAGACGTGGTTCAGTTGGTAGAGTGCCTGCCTAGCATGCACAAAGCCCTAAGTTTGATCCCTAGTACCACATAAATGGAGCATGGCTGTGTACATATGCAATCTCAGCATTTGGGAGGCAGAGGCAGGATGATTAATTAGTTCATAGTTTTCCAAAAGCTACATAGCAAGTTCAAGCATGACCTAGACTACAGGAGAGCCTGTCTCAAGAACAGACAGACAAACAGAAAGAAATCCTTTCATAAAAACACACTAGGCTGAGCATCACAGCCTATACCTGCAATCCCAGCACATAGGAACCTGAGACAGGAAGATTATAAGATTGTAAGTTCAAAGCCATCCTGAGCTAAATAGTAAGACAAAGGGTTGAGTGTATTGTTTAGAGGTAGAACACTTGCCTAGTATGCACATCCCCTAGTATCCATCTCCAGCTTGGTTAAGGAGCAGAAGACAAGACTTATCAAAGGTAAAGTGACCTCAGGACACAGGAGGCTCTGGAAGAGAAGCCCATGTCTTGCCAATGTAATGTTCTTCCTCATGAGCAGGTTCAATGTTACAGTCAGAGGTCCAGCTTCTGATCCTTTACTGAGCTCCTAGCTGCTGGTTGTGCTGAACAGTAAACATGCTGTTGAGTTGATGAGAGGGCAGGAAGCATGAGAAGATACTTGAAATCTAACAAAAACTTTCTAGAAAGCACCTTAGACCAACAGTTCCATATCACACAATCTTTGTATGAGATACACAAACAACCAGTGTAGTAGGTAGATAGTTCTAGGTACTATTTTTGATAGAGACCACCCAAGGGCCACCTCCTTTGAGAAGCCCAAAAGGTACCTACTACAGTTACTTTCTCACATACAATGGGAACTTCTCATATTTTCCCATTGAAGGGGCTTAAAGTCAAAGGTAGAGGAGGGTAGGAATAGCAGGATGGCCCCTGGGAGCCTGAGATATGATAACAAGTAGTCCATAGGAGGGTGAGATAGTCATTGAAAATTCCATGTTTTATTAAGAAATTTCATTTCATCTTTGTGAAGGTGCCACAAGGTTCTGGTAAGATCTCCATGCTGTCTTTCCAAAGGTCATCAAACTAGCAGATTGTAGTAACCAGTATCCAGTAGTCTAAAATAGGCTAGTTTATGTTTCCCTGTATATCATGTATTCCTAGACCACCCACCAACTCTTCACTTCTCTGATTTGATGAGAGCAAAGTAAGGAATGTGTTCGTTCTCCAACTCCAGCAAAGAACTAGCTGTCACTCCACAAGCGTCTTCCCCACACGATCCCTAGCACAGATGGCCTTTGCCGTTCAGCAGATTGCTTTGCAAACTCAAACGCATTTTGAAGCTGGCAGATCAACAAGACTGTTTGATAACAGAAGGGTTTGTGTTCTAGAGACTTCTTTTAGGACATCCATGAGCCTGTTACTCATGGAGATGTTAATGCCTGTCAGCATCTCAGTAGGTTTCTTGTTTCTCTTCCAGGCAGAAGCATAACTCAACACCCATGGTTAACATAATGGTTATGGTGAAAAATGAGTTGGGAGTTTGCTGTAGCTTGGATTTTAGCTGTTCCTCAAAAGCACCCGTGGTTAGAGCCTGATCCCCAGGGTGCTGCTACTGGGGAGTGATGGAAGTGAGGCCTGTGAGGAGAGACATAGTCACTAAGACATGTCCTTGAAAAACTCCAGTCTTTCCACTGTCTCTTGTGTCCAGGAAGCAAGAGTTACATTCCATAACATGCACCCATTGTGATGTGCTGCCTCAGAGCCAATAACAAAACACCAGAGCCAACTATCATGGATCAGAACCTCCGAAACCATCAGCCCAAACAACCCTTTTCTCCTTAAAACTTGATTATCTCAGGCCTTGGTACAGTGACCCAATGCTGACTCTCACGATCCAGAAAGCCATGGATCTCAGGGACTGAGGAGATGCTCTCAGTTTCAATGAACCCAGTTTAGAAGAGATAGCAAATATGTTCTTCCCACAAGCCAATGCACAGACTGTCTTATGGGCCATGTTGATCAGAGGTATGAGTGTTCAGGCAAGTGTCATCTGGGTTCACCCCCAACTTTGCGTGTCTTCAGTACTCAGTGAGGCTGCAGTGAGCCTGCTAACTCAAGGGTAGCCTCCTGTTCATGAACTCTGAACACTTGTTCATGCTCTGATCACCAGTTCCTGTTGGGACAACTCATTGAGGAGGTGGGCTAGCCAGCTTGCTCTTCTGGACTTGTGTTTTCCTGTGATTGTGCAGTAAGAATGGGTCCGCTCTTCCATGTCTGCTTACCTTTATGCCATTACAAGCATAGCCCATATATACAAAGAGTCATTTGGTGGCAATGTCTCAGAAACTTCTGTAGTTCAGTCTTCAAGAACAGGCGAAATACATAGAGCTGGAATAAATGCCACCAGTATTTTGTGTCTGGACTACTCCAAAGCTCAGGTGGGACAGATTCAACTGGAAGTCTGTCTGACATAGCTCCTCAGAAATACTGGCCCTGAGTGACCTAGCAGGGAGGAGAAGGGACATCCAAACATACTCAAAGAGGAGGTTGGCTCCACAGAAGACAGGGCTCTTATGGTAAAAATTTACAGTTTTGTTTCTGGCCTAAAATTCTGGACTGTATCCAGTGTCTGCCACCCAGCTGATCCGAGGCTGTCTCCCCATGGCTGGCTCCATAAAGAAGCTGTTTACATAATTGCTGAACTGAAGCACAGACCCTTAGAGCAAATAAATTAAGAGCACCATGTGCTTGTGGATCTTCGAACTCCTCCGTGTCTTTATCAGACTCAGAGGCAAGTATATACCAACTCCCTACTATGTGACTATAGCCCTATCAGGTGCTGCAGGTGGGAGGGAGACAGCCGGGAGTCCTCACAAGCTAATGCCACAGTTGTGAAGCTCCTTTCTGGTGCCTGAAATTGTACTGCTAGAAAAAAAAAATCCTGACATAGGCAGCACATGCCTTGGCTCAGAGCAAGAGAGACCCCTGGGGAGATTTGACATTTGTGAAAGACTGAAAGACGGTGGAAAGGGAGTCTGGGAAGGGCCTGCTAATTGGTGAACAAAGGCATGGATATACACACACACACACACACACACACACACACACACACACACACACACACACACACACACATGAATGGGCAACTAGAAAGAGCTGGAAAAGATCTCTGGGGCTTGAACAGAGAGGGCCTTCAAAGCCAGACCTGAACATAGCTTTTCCTTTGAAAGTAAGCAAGAAAAAATAATTCAGGGACGATTTGAGAGTCAGAGAGCTTTAGGTAAATGGGAGAGCATGAGGGGGAGAAAGGATCTATATTTATATAGCTGTAATAATATGGGATGGCCAGGAGGAAGACTAAGGAAACAGAAAGGAAGTTACCCTTCCTGGTACTGGAAGACCCCATGGGCCTTTGTGGGTGAAGATACACTATGAGCCAAAGAAAGAATGGAATCAGGAAGGTCTATAATAAGAGCTTAATGATGACAGTGCCATTTGTCTTCTGACTCATCAAGCCCATCAAATTCCTCTGAATCACTCAACATTCCCTTGACGATATTCTGTTAAACTCCATCCATGTCCCTTAGGCCTGAACAAGCATTCGGATCATTTGAGGACCCTGTTTAAATACAGATTTGGATCCGGCAGGTTTGGGTGAGGTCTGGGATTCTACATGCCCAGCTCCTGTGTGATGTGGAAGCTTCAGAACTAGACTTTGATGAGCCTCAGGCTTGGCTTCTCTTCTTTCATCTTCATGCCAAATGTCAACAGATCTATTAGGAATTCATAAGGTGGATTCAGGAGAAGGTAGGTTATATTGGCTGTCAACTGCAATTCTAACCGTTAAAAGCTGTGGACTGCCGAGTTCCTCTTTTTTGGTGGGAGAACACAAAATTATCCAGAGACTTGGTCTAGTGGTTAATCTTGTTAACTTGAGGGGATTTAGAACCACCATGGAAACAAACCTCTGGGCATGTCTGTGAAAGAGTGCCTAGATATGGTTAACTGGGGTAGGAATACACATGCTAACCATGGATGATGCATCCCTTAGGCCAGGGGGTCACACACTGAGTAAAAAGAGAGAAAGTGAGCTGAATACCAGCATTTGTGGATCTCTGCTTCCTGTATGAAGAAGCAGTGTGACCAGTTGTCCCACACCCCGGCTGCCATGGCTTACTTCCCCAGCGAGATGGACTGGGCATTTCAACTGTGAGATGGAATAAGCCTTCCTTCCTTCATTTGCTTTTGTCAGAGCAACAAGAGAGGAAAGAACACAACTTCCTATCAGTCTGAGCTCTGCTGCCGCCCGATGATGCTTCCTCCAGGAAGACAGAAACAGAAGCACAGGACCAGAACTGACATTGCCTTGATACCTGTATTGGGGAGCACCTACCCTCCCCTTATCAATGGTTCCAATTACACATGATATAAACTTTAAACCCTTCCCTTGTTTACTACTTTCTTCATTATATGATTCCTGCCTACTTGGCTGGTTTCATCCACAGATGAAATGAACCTCCCTCTTATACCTGAAACTGTTTTCCTGTCTTCTACATACAGTTTTTCTACTTAATTATTTGTTTATTTTCTTTAAAACTAGTGTTCTTTCCTCGTGTATTCCCCCAAGTGCTCAGAGAACTTGACATATAATGGACGATGAATGGGTAAGTGAATGAATGGGTAGATGAATGATAGAAACAGAGGTAAATACTGAACATAAAGTCAAAGAGACACCTCAGCTAAACAAACATAAAAATTAAAAAGTGGGCTGCATGGATTCCACCAAGAAGGTAAAAAGACAGCCAGCTCTCAGAACAGAAGAAGAATTTGCAAACATTTATCTGATGAGGAAGTTCTATCTAGAGTACATAACAAATTATTAAATGACAGCATTTTTTAATGAGCAAGGGTTTTACATAAGTATTTTTCTAACGAAATATTCAATTGAGAAAACAAAGAAGACGTTCATTACAGACTTGGATCAGCCTCAGGCCTCACAGTCTCTTCCCTGATCTCCATGTTAAATGTCAATGATTCTATTGGAAATTCTCAAGGTGGATTCAGGAAAAGGGCCACCTGCACTCCTCACACATCAAAACTACAATGAGATAACACTTCATACCACTGGAATGGCTGTCATGAAAACAGACAATAGTCTGTGTCTATGAGGATGTGGAGAAAATGAAACCTTTTTAAAGTTTGGTTGGGGACATAAAATGGTACAGCCATGCTAGAAAGCAATTTGAGAAAGTTAAACATAGTTATTGAGTCACACAGCAATTCCAGCACTAGTTACATGCTGAATAGAAATGAAGATGCATGTGACCAGGACTGTCTGGCAGCCATGTTTATAATAGCTAGAAGGTGGGAAGAACCCCTAATGCTTATCTGGATATACAAATCATGGTATGTCCTCATGATGGGACAGTGTTTGCTCACAAAACAGGGATGGAATACTGATCCCTGTTGTAACATAGAGATGTTTTAAAAGCCAGTCACAAAATAACATGGGTTGTATGCCACTGTTGTGGCCAGAACAGCTCCATCTATGGAGACAGAGGATGGATGAGTGATTGCTGGGCTGGAGAGAGTAGAGAGAGCTGGGAAGAGATGTTGGCATGTACGGTGTTGTGTTAATAGAGGGAGAGAAAGAGTCATAGATTATGGCAATGCATGTGTGTATTCTGTATATACTATCAGACATTGCCCCCACACGGGCAAGATTAATAAATACATGAGTAAGAAATTGGGCTGACAAGATGGTACAGTAAATAAAGGCACTTGCTGCCAAGTCACAGCCTGAGTTCAATCCTAGGGACAGGCAGAATGGAAGGAGAAAGATGATGGCTGAAAGTTGTCCTCTGACCTCTATATACACTCCATGACACTGCCACACACCAATAAATACATAAAAACATTTAACGACATTGAATCAAACATGTTTTATGGGTGAATGTTGCGAACAAGTGACTCATTAAAATGTTTCAGAGGGAAAAAAGACAATTATAAATGGAAAGAATTTTAATTTTTAAATTTTATTTAAAAACCAGTACCTTTGCTTCTACTTTTTGAAGTGGGGCACAACCGCCGGACAGTCGTGAGGTATCTTTTCCTATCCAGGGTAGACTTTTGGCTGAAAGTGGCTTTGGAAGAATAAAGTGCCCAGACAGCAGAGATGAGGTTGGTAGGAAAATCAGAGATGTAGCAGGACTATTGGGACTGTCAGTCAAAGGGCTTCCTTGTGTGGCCATAGTATCTGGTAGGGCTCATGATGGATGGAGCTTACACAGGTGGGATCTGAGAATGACCAATGGCCCAGAAGAACCTGGGCTCAATGCTCACTCAGATACACAGATCTGACAAGGAAAGGAGCAGCAATTCGTTCAATCTGTTGTTTCCATGAAATTCTATTAGTCAGACATAGCTGCCTTCTTCGCTTGGGCTTCACTTCCATATCCTTTGCTCCATCCTGACCATTCTACTTCTTTTGTAAACACATCTTTCCACAAAGCCACACCATGCCATGCTCTCTACCATGTCCTCACCTGCCGTCCTTCCTGAAGCCCAGGTGTGGTCCTGTGAGGGAGCCCACACATGTGGAGAGGCTGTGTGGAGATGCTGTCGCCAACACTTACAAGAGATGCGACATGGAAACTTCAGATGTAAGACCTCAGGCACTGGGGACAGACACAAATCATCTCCACTGTGCTCTATGCCTAAATCCCTGGGTCATAGCACCATGAGCCAAAAATAATTGTTCTAAGCCATTTGTGTTTGGAACTGGTTGTTATGTAGCAATAGGTGACAAATATACCAAATCTGTCTGATTCCATAACACAAATTCCAAACCAATGGAGATGGTTTGTGATCATGTGATGTGATGGAAAATGCTAACAAACAAATAAACAGGTCTTAGCAGAATTTGGCTCCCCACGAAGACTCCTTTAGGAAGAAGGCCTGGAGGACTGAAGGCTTCACTGAGATCTGTAGGATGCAAAATTGAACACGGCAAACAGTACTAATGAAACTATGCATAGGGTAGTCTCATGAGGATTAAGGGGACATGATACAGGGACCATGGACATGATTATCTCTGAAACACTGAAAGGCTGGTTCTCCATATCCACCCAAGGTGAGCACCCTGTGCTGTGCAGAGGTCACACCTTGACCTTGGCATGTCTTCCAATGAGCAGTTATGATTTAAACTATCACAAAAGATACTCTTAATTGAAACTAAGTCTGGTGGTCTATGCCTGTAATCACTCAGGAAGTAGAGGAAGGAGGATCAGAAATTCACAGTTATCCTTGACTACCTTGAGAGGTTGGAGGTCAGCCTGGTATATATGAAACTCCTTTCTCAAATAAAACAAAATAAAATAAGACACCTTGCTTTAGTTGTTCAAAACCAATAGTTTATATCTGTAAAAGCACTAACTATGATGATATTTAAATATTAAATATTATTAATTGACATTTAGCATCTTCAACAGTGCAGTTTATATTATACTGGTACTCCCTGCCTCCCCAGGGCCAAGACACTAGTGGAAAGAGGCCAATTTGAGATGAAAGGGTCTTCCTGCAATCCAAGCCTTTTGTTCCCCATGAAGAGGAGAGGAAGGGCAGAGAGGGGGTGTTCAGAGACAGGCTTCTTTGATGCTTGGCTCCATCTTCAAGATTCATTGACTGATCAGCTTCTCAAGCAATATTAGACACATTTGATGGGAAGAAGCGGCCTGGCAGCCGGGGTTGGAAGCAGCAAGAGAAATGAGGAGTTACAGTTCTGTGTCATTTCATATTTCCTCCCAAACTCTTCAAGGCCTCTGAGCCAGAGACTCAGTTCCTCCTTCCGCCTTCTATCCTTCACCTCTCCTCCAAAAGGAATAGAAAGTCTTATATGAGAGAAACAAAACAAAACAAAAAGCAAAAAGGAGACGACAAAACCAAACAATTCAGGGACAAAATGGCTGTCCCTGAATGCTTGGAGAACAAAACAGCCAGCCCCTTTCACACGCCTGAAGGCTCAGCTCCATTATCCCTGTCCCAGTCATCGTGTGGGGCAGTGGGCCTGGGACTCAGCTGCAAGCTGTCTCCAGGGTGGCTGACTTGAAAGGGGAGAAGCATCCTTCACTTTCAGGAAGATGAGAAAGAGAGGGAAAAGAAGCCAGGTAGGATGCTAAATCTTTCAGTGGCGCATCCTCTGCAAAGCCCTGTTTTACAGAGGTGTGTGGGAATAACTGGGCCTGAGTTCAGGTTCAAGTCAAATGTGATCCCAGCCCTGTGAGCCTGGGCTGTTGCTGTCATATCTTCTCACCTTAAATGCCCCAAGAGTAGAATGGGCATTCAGCTATTGATGGGTTGGTTCACTGGCTTCCTCCTTCCTGCCTCCTCCACCCTTCATCCACACTAGTTGGGTATACAGAAATTTGGCACCTGAATACACAAAAATCTTTGCTGTCAGTCATCAGGCTCACAGGTCAATCTCCTCTTGCCAGATCACAAGGACTTCAAACACATTCACAGATTTTGTATTATTCTCGAATAGTAAAGGACCATCATTCGAAGGTTAGGACTTGTATGGTAGGAAGTCAAGACCTGGGCATTCTATCAAGCTCACACCAAGGTCATAGACTCTTCTTTCCTACTCATCACCAAATCAGTACTGTTAACTGGGTGCAGCACTGTGATGGGTCAGGCTTGTTGCCTCTCAAGAATTGTGGCATACAGCTTCCTCACACATACTCCAGCCCCCAGAGCATGGATGGCTTGTCAACTCCTACAGGGTCATGGCTCAGTTTGTGTCACTAAGCCTGCCCAAAAATAACTAGTGTTTTCTGTCTTGTCTTCTTGTGAATTAAGCCTACACTCAAGTTGGTTCTCTAAGACCATACTCTGAGGCATGCTGGTACCTTCATTTCAACTGACCAAGGTGGTCAGTTTACATGTAGTAATTACTACTGTACATCTGCCTGTGTCTTTGCTTGGCTCCAATGTTTCCTATGGTAACATGTTCCATTGATTCAAAAGCCCCATGTGTACATTCTCTTTTTGAAGTCAAATTCAAATGAGAAGCCTTCATTTTTTCTCCCATACTACTTAGAGCTGGAGTGCCAGGCATTTGAACTAGCACATGGGTGCTAGGAATTGGACTTGGGTTCTCTGCAAGTGCGTACAAGCTCCTAAGCACTGTATCATCCCTCTAGCTCTCATGGCTGCATCTCTTCTGAACCACTTTGTGAACACCTCCCTATTGACCTTGGCAGTGGTGGTATAATGATGACAAGGGTGTCAGCAGCTGCTCAGACACAGTGGCTGGCACAGGTCAGCACTCAGGAGACTGAGGCAAGAGGATCTCTAGTTAGTGGCCAGATAAACATACATACAAGATTTTTTTTTTCTCCCCAAACCAACCAAAACAAAATCAAAGGCTAACAGCAGCTACCTACACTGAGACTTAGAGTGTGTGAGGCATCAAGACAGATGCTTAAATTCACTTTCCAATTCTTGAAACTTCTTTAAGCCAAAGGTAATAGTTTTATCCCATTTCACAGAGGAAACTGGAACTTAATAAGGTTAAGTAATGAACTTGAGCTCACGAGTAGTGGCTGGCAATTACATGGATGGGCCAGACTGCCAGGAAAGCACCTGCAAGCAAATGCTTCTGGGCTTCAGAGCCACAGATGTTCGATGATAGAATCCAGGCTTTTTACTGCCAGCCTCACTATCCAGATCAAGCAACTGACTCAGTACACTGTGGACAGTACTAAGTTTGTTGTGATTGGCTGAGATGACGTAGAGCTTTTAGCTAAGGTGGTGTGTACAGAGATGTCAGAGAGATGGCAGTCTCACGCCTCACAATCAGATGAGCTGTTCTAGGGCCATGACCTGACAACTCAACATAATGTTGGTTCCTTCTCCGCACGGCAAATCCAGGTGGGTAACTAAAGAAGTCATTTCCCTCTCTAGGGATGGCCTCCGTGTCACGGAGAAAACTGTGTGACTGAGGATGGTGGTTTGAATGAGAAATGTCTCTCATTGGCTCGGGCGTTTGGACACTGGGTTCCCAGTTGATGGCACTGTTTGGCGAGGTTCTGGGAAGATTATAGCTTGCTGGAGGATGCACGTCACTTTGAGAGTTCATAGGCTTTTCCCACTTCCAGTCTGCTCTCTCTCTACTTGATGTTTGTGTCTCAGGATGTGAGCTCTCAACTTCCTGTCCTTGCCACCATGCCTGGCACTTGCTACCATGCCTTCCTGCCATGATGGATTCTTATTTCCTCTGGAACCATAAGCCTAAGCAAACATTTTTTTCATCCATTGCTTTGGTCCTGATGTTTTATCATAGCAACAGAAAAATAACTAATAGAAAAATAAACATGGAATATGAATATTTGAATCAACAGTATCCTGTACCTTCTCACTTGGCTAGGGAAGGCCTGAGGACAATTAAGCAGACATGGTAAAGGGAAAGGAGTCTGTTTGAAGCCTGTCACCTGCTGAGAATCAAGAATTCCAGCACAATAACGGACGCATGTTGTGAAGGTGGCTGACTGAAGAGACAGTATTCACTTCACATGGAGTTTCCAAACAGGAATGTTAAGATAGCAATGAACTGTGCTTAGGCCTAAGCGCATTATGAGCTTGACTGTGGCCCTGGTAGTTTTTGGGAATCTCACAAACAAGAGTAAACTTTCCTTTCTTGTAAAATCATTTTCCCCTCCTCTACAACTGAATCGACCAAGGTTTTATTTTATTAGCTGCGAGCCTATCCGCTCAGGAACTGCCCTGTGATCTCATTCACTGAACAAGCAAAGGCTCCCTACCACCCTTTGAGATATAACTTTAGAAGCCACTAAAAACTCTACACTGTGATTCTCCCTTGAGAAGCCCATATCTACACTTGGGTGTGTGCTCTTACTTCCCCTGGTGTCTCTATTGCTATGCTCCCCATCTTTAAATCTATGCTAAGCTTTCATGTTAAGAAATTTCAACTCTGTTTCCTATTGGCTTATCCTGAAATTATTTTCTACAGTGAGGCCAAGAATTACAGCTTCATTCGAGCAGAGCTCCCCCCAAAAGAAATTGTCAGGCTGCTGTAGGTGGCTGTGGAAAACTGTCCCTGGTCTGTGCCTCGCTGTTGCTGACACAGTGACCTTTACTGTTTGGCTTCTCCAAGGGCGAGTTTGTAAAAACTCCATGTTGGACACAATTCCTCAAATGATGTTGGAGAGTCTTATAACCAAAGATGCAGAGTTTATGCTCCACAGAACCTTCCAGGAGCACTTTTTTGGAGAGGGAGTCATTGGAGGCCCCTGCTGTGTGGAATGGGGGAGGGCACTCACAGCCAACCAACTCCCCTAGCTACTGTACATTTAGTCTTGGGTAGGTACTGATAAGTTCCTAAGAAATTATCTAGAAGGAAACCACAATGTAGAAAACAAAGTCCATCTTACAGGACAAAGACCTCCATCAACAGTGAAAGTCAGTGATGTGAGGTTTCAGCTGAAATTACCCAGTGGGTTCTTCTGACCCACTTCATGACCACCCAGTGAGGGCTGGCAGGCAGGGAGGCAGGAAGTGGACAGCAGCACAGATTCCAGAGCCAAACTGCCTCAGAATTTCCCCAGCTTTGGCCATTGCTCACTGTGCAAACTTGGGCACTTAACTCTACTCTCTGTGCCTGGGTTTCCTCTATTTCCAAATGACACCGTTGGTCACCTCTCTCAAATGGAGGTTTTGAGGGGATGAGCTGAATGATACACAGAGCAGAATGGTCCCCCAGTGTTGAGTAAAGCTCAGGGATTGTTGGGATCCTATTGTTTGTATTGAGCCAACACCCACCCATGGGACCTGCCTGGCAGGTAGGAGCTGTATCAGGAGAATGAACATAAGCCCTTGTGCCCTCATAGTGCTCACTTTTCGTGAGTCAGTCATGACTCAAGTGCTCATGCAAGCCAAGCAGCTGCTCTCCCATAATAGCACATTAAGGGGTGGTGGTTCATGCATTGTCCACAGGGCCAGAGCTGCCTTGAGAGCCTGGGTACACTCACGCAGAACAACTAATCTATATTCTCTGGAAATAGTCCTGCTTGGTAGTTGCAATTTTTTTTTGCACAAAGTTAAGGTCTGCAGAATATAACTCAATGGAGAAAGACAATAGGGTGTGGGACAAGAATTAAAGAGTTGGATGGTAGCTGGATATGGTGGTAGGTACCTGTAACTCCAGCACTGGGAGATGGTAGTAAGAAGATCAATGGTTCAAGGTCATATTTAGAGATTTTGAGACCAGCCTGTGTTACATAAGACTATTTTAATAATATTTTTTTAAAAAGAAAACCAAACCAAGCAAGAAGAGGTGGGTAGGTTGGAGTACGAGGAAAGGCTATGAGGAAGTACAGAGTGGGAAGTCCTGACCATTCAAAGCCTCACAGATCTTACAAAGCTTTGGGGTCTCTACCTCCTAAATATTGACAAGCCACTTGTTTTAAACTAGGAAGGTAGAAATGACCTTTCCCCCTTAAACTTGAAGAGTTCCTGATAACAAGAACAGGTTGGGGCTGGCTCTGGGTTGCCACATTTTTATAAACATCCCCACAGGCATACCTCTTTACAGGTTAACAAGAAAGCAAATGGGCAGCTACTGTAACAGTAAGTAGAACAAGGAGCCATGTCAGTGAGAGCCTTTGTCTCAAGAAAAAAAATCAGTGATAGCTAAGGAATGACATTGGCAGCTCTTCCATGACCTCGGTATGCACACATAGATTTGCATGTGTGCTTGTCACACACACACACACACACACACACACACACACACACACACATACACCCTAAAACAAAGCAAAACCCCTAGAAACCAAGGAAATACATTTGCCCCACTATCGCATTTCTTTCTGATGATGGTCATCCTAGCCACAGATGCTAGTTGCCCACATCTTCCTCCCTCCTACATGCTAGCTGAGGATGTCTGGGCTAATCCGGGAAAAAATGAGAGTGTCTGCCTTGGAGTGCTGAGATGTGAACTCCAGCCTTCAGCTCTGTGGTACATTCCCAAAAGTCCACAATGGTGCCAGAGGATGTCGAGTTTCTTGATCTCGATGGAATACTGGCCTAAAAGTTGGGAGATGTGTGTGGACTCATTGGGCTGGAGCAAAGAAGGGCCTTTCAAGGAACCAAATGTGTCACACTCAGTACACCCCTCCTCTCTTGGGGACCAGATGGGTAAGTAGCTGAAATTCTGTAAATTGTTTTCCACATTATACAGTGAACAAGAATAGCCCAGACTGGGGTCATATGTCACCATGCTCAATCACAGGGAAGTTTTAAACCTCATAGTACCCTACCTATCTGAAATGATGGGCCACCAATGGCAGCAACATTCCCTTGGTTGGTGTGAGTGTTACATAGAATAATGCTCGTGTCCCCACACTGGAGACTTTATTAATGGTGGTGCCTGATGTTTTAAATGACATGTTGTCAACATCATGGTGTCCATTTCTACATTCACCTTGCATCTTGCTTGAAAGATTCATGCACCCAAGTCTCCTGTAGTGGTCCACCAGACTGACTGACATTCTAATCTGGACCTGCCAATTTCTAAGCTCATCTCCATACTGAGACCAATCAACTGCTTCCTGCCCTGAGCTTACCATGGCAATAGGCTTGTGTCCAGCAGCCTCTGCCTGGCCCTGGCATTGCAATAGCCAGTGTCCATAGAAAGAAACCATGAAATGGAGAGAATCCTGCAGGCCACAGGGAAGGGTACTATAATAATAAATTACAACAATTTCCAGAAAAGCAACAGCCCTGACATAGGCAAAGTGTGAACATTAAAAATAATGAAATATTGTGTAGAATCTATACATTGGTGTGTAACTATTATGCTAATAGCACACATTTTCAAACCTAAGGAGTCTCAAATTTCTCTTTATTAGTAGGAGTGCATAGGCCATAGAATTTTTTATGGAGATACGGCAGGGGTGTGCTGCACAGGTGTGCAAGTGCACAGGCAAGCTGGAGATCAGTCTTGACTGGAGTTTTTCGGGCACTGTCTACTTTGCTTTTTGAGCTACAGTCTCTCACTGTTCAGGAACTCACTGATTCGGCTAGGCTGTCTGACAAGTGAGCCCCAGGGACCCACCTGTCTGTCTCTCCAGAGCCGAGATCATAAACATTCTCCATCTGACTTTTGTGTGGGTGTGGGAATTGAACTCAGGTCCTCATGCTTAAGTGACAGGCACTTTACTGACTGAGCCATCTCCCCAGCCACCCGGGAAGTAGAATTTGCTGTGTGTGTTTAATGACACTCATCAGGGACATCCTCACTTTTTGAGAATCCATTGTGGGGCAGCAGAACAGAAAGATTTTATGGTAATCCAAGCATTTATTTATGATTCAGTGTTTTCTTGTTTTGCAATTGTTTTTTGCTTATTTGCTTCTGAGGCAGAACATCACTGTCTAACCCAGGTTGGCCTGGAACTGATGATCCTCATGTTTCATTCTCCTGACCGAGGAAAGTGCTGGGATCAATGCCCATCCAGCGTTGCTTTAGTTTTCCAAGTTCCTCATCACAGCTACAGTGAGATCCTCAGCGGTTAAAAGCAGTCAAGTGTTGCCCCATTTCACACCTTCCTGTGTAATGCATAATGCGCAGTGAGACAGATCCCTTGGGTGGTGAGACGGCTCAGCAGTTAAGGGCACAAACTGCTCTTGCAGAGAACCCAAGTTCAATTTCTTAACACCTATGTCAGGTGACCCACCACCACCTTCAACTCCAGCTCCAGGCGATCTGATGCCTCTGGCCTCCAAGGGCACCTGCACTCAGGCACACACACACAATCTCTCTCTCTCTCTCTCTCTCTCTCTCTCTCTCTCTCTCTCTCTCTCTCTCTCACACACACACACACACACACACACACACACACACACACACAGATGACAATAAAATAAAACATTAAAAGAGGAAGAGACACATTTGCTGACACTCTGTGGTGAGAAAATGGACATGTCATTGATAAAGAGAGGTCCTGAAGTGGCGCATCATAGGTGACCTCTGTTACAACAAAACACACAAGAGTCTCCTTCTAAGTGTGGCAGAAATCTGGTGCAGATTCTGGTTTTAGCTGGTTCTTAGGCTGGTTCATGAGAAAATGAGCCATCTCCTAGCAGAGAAGGGCATACTCTATCTCTTTATAGTGGCATCAAAATCATCTGTGTGCTTTTGCTGTTGTTTCTGATTACCACTCCTGGGGCCCCATCCAGGATCAGAATCCATGGATACACAGCCTAGAAATGGACACAAACCAGAGACTGTGGGATCCCTCCACCCTCTGTCACTGTAAGAAATGGGGACCTAGAAGTAGGAATTCACCATAGTGAACCTTTTAGTTCAGAGAAATGACCAGCCTGAAGGGAAATTTCTAGCCCTGGAAATGTTTCTTCATCGCCTCTCCAACTTCATGCCTCAAATTAAAAAGCCATTGAGAGAGTTGCCGCCTCAGTCCACTCATATAACTCGGCAGTTAGACCTGGCTGGCTGCTTCATTCTACCTGCAAAGAGGCTGCATCCCAACGTAGGACCGAATCAAACAACATCCCTCTCAGGGGTGCCCACCACTTACATAGACAGATGGAAGTATTTCTTCCAGTGTATGGGCTGCTCTATTTCATAGTTATGTGATCTTAAGCCATCACTGGGGGAGGATGAATAAAGACCTTTTTCTCTAATTCACACCCTGCCCACCACAACACACAAAGAGAGAATCCCATGGGTATCACCAGGTGAAATGATGCTCCATTGGCTGGAAACATAATCCTTTCCATCACATAAGATGTTCCATGTCGAAGTGAATATTGGGGGAGGGGCTACTATGTCACCACTTTCTTATAGAAATATCTTTCTTATAGAAATATCTATAGATATCATCTGTGTTTCTGAGGTAAATACTAGGTCCAGGGGGATGGGTCGGTCAGTAGTGCTTATTGTGCAAACATCAGGACCTGATTTCAATCCTCAATACCCACATAAAAAAGTCAGGCGTAGTGGCATGCTCTTGCAATCCCAGCTCTGAGTTAGCACAGGCAAGCAGTGTTTCTGGGGCTTGCTGGGCAGATTGAGTAGCCTAGTTGGCAAGGTCCTGGCCAATGAGAGATCCTGTCTCAAAAGATAAGGTGGATGGTACCTGGCACTTGAGGTAGAACGTGGGAAGTTGAATCTGAACTCCATATGCAAGTGAGGTCACATTACCCCCACTCCTACACAAGTAAATTCTAAAGTGGAATAATTCATTCTAAACTTATATATCTATATGTATATCTATATATCTATCCATATATACATATCTATATATGTATATATACATAGATATGTACATATAAATACAGCAAGGCAAGCATTATTCTGACATTCCTTGAAGCCAATGAGTCAGACACGGCCCAAAACTCTCTGACTTTGCTTTGCCAACTGAGACCAACAGATTTGATATATAAGAAGTCCCCATTGCTGACCCACTTAATCAGAATCTATACCTCATGAAGATACCCACGTGATCTGTAGGCACAAGAAAATTCGAAGAGTTTTGTTAAGATTCTAGTTCTAAATGTAGTGTCTGTACATGAAATCTAAAGAATTAAGAAAAAAATACAGTGGGTCCTAGACATCCTTACTCAGGTTGGCAGTGGGTACAGTCTGGTACGGGGTCTTGTTCAAGATGTTGTGTGATTTTGGTGTTTACCAGTATCTATCAAGAGGCCTTGTGTTTTGTTTCCTTACAGGGCTTGCTATAGAACTCAGGGCCTTGGATGTGCTAGGAAAGTGTTCTACCTTTAAGGTGCATCCTAAGCCCTCACAGCAGTGTTTGGAATGCCCCTGTGAGAAGGCTAGAAATAAATCTATCATATGATCCAGCTATGCTACTCCTGGGCATATTTCTAAAGGACTCTATCCTAGTATAGAGACACTTTCTCATCCATGTTCATTGATGCTCTATTCACAGTAGCCAAGAAATAGAAACAACCTAGATAAATATCCATCAAGTGATAAATGACTAATGAAAATATGGTACATATACACAATGGAATAGTATTCAACTAAAAATACTATTCCATTTTATAGTTAAATCAACTAAAAACCCAGTTCCAAGTGTGGGTTACTAGCTTTTAAATTATAAGAGTGTCCCTATAGACCCCCTGTAAATAACATTACAGGCGATTGCTGTTGTTCTTGATCACCCTACAGAACTTGATGATAAGACTGTATTGCTTAAGAGAGCACATACTTGATTCACAGGAATTGAAAATAAATCAAGCTGGTACCAGCTGGAGGCTTCACACTTACTGGCTATCTTTCATAGTTCTGGAAGGCTGTAGGCACCCTACTGGGGAGAAAAGCTATCAGCAGTCTTACCCAGATGTGAACTCTGAGAGCTATAGTAACAACTGGCCTGGTAACTGGTACAACAGTGGTACAGATGTCATGGGAGCAACTACCCACTTTCTGATTGGATTTAAGGCAAGCTCCAGTCATGCCTGATACCACTAAGTGGGCCAAAATCCTAGATGGCTAGGCCCTAAGGGAGAATCGAATACTATTATTCTTCTAAAAGGACATAGTGTTAAATGACCCCCAAGTTATTATCTTCTTACCACAGACTAGTACATTTTCTAGTATTCATGGGTATTAGCAGAGAGCCCTATCTAGTCAACATTCAGATAATAAGAGTCCGTGGAGTACTTAGCTCTAAATGGGACATCAGTGTCACACTCTCTTCCCCCAAGGCTCCGGGATCATCCCAAAAGTGGGGATAGAAAGATTCTAAGAGCCAGAGGTAGTGGATGTCTTCAGTGACACAGTATTTGTTGAACAGGATGGGGCTGTTGCACACAAGAACTCAGAGTGGCTGGGACTCACACACAAAACCTGCATAAGATCGAGCCAGCCCAAATCCCAGTGTGGGCAGGGGAGTGGCTTAGGATGTCCTATCCCTAATTGAGGTTGCCTGCTATTGGCAATTGATAGCTGTCAGGGAAAGGAGAGTCAGGTTTATTTTTTTTCCTTTCCCAGGCCCCTAAGAGGCTTCACACACTCCAGTGGATGGCCTTACATCCATATCCATACACACAGTACTAAGAGGACACAGTGGATTTTTTAACAGATCGAGTATGTGAAGTTGGGAGGGAAAAGTGATGGGGTCATGGGAGAGGGTCTGGAGGCATGGGAATGGAGGGCGAATTTGATCAAAAGACGTTGTATGTATACGCACACAGAATTCTAAATTTCAAAGAAAGAAAGGGAGAAAAGAAGTAAGAAAGAAAGAGAGAAAGAGAGAGAGAAAGAAAAGAAGGCAGACATAGAGAGAAAAAAGACAAAGAAAGAAAGAAAGTGAATGAGTGAGTGAGTTACTGCTCTGAAGCAATTCTCCAGCTCCCAAACTCTACAGAGTTCTGAACTGTCAAGGGTAGCAAGGGCTATTCAACCATGTTTACAGCCCAGCGTGTGACAGGAGTGAGTCAAGCTGGTCACCACAGTATGAGTGCAGGGTGTGTGTAGGCCTTCTGTGAAGGTGGACACACTGGCACTGCCTGTCTTCAGCATGGCCTTCAACAATCGGTGCCAGGGCTGACACATCTTTTGACTTTGTGTGTTATGAAGATGAAGCTAGAAAGCCCAATTTTGTGTGTGTGTGCGTGTGTGTGCATGTGTATGTGTGTGTGTGTGTGTGTGTGTGCACGCACGCGTGTGTTCATCTTAGGAGTGTGTATATGCATATGTGTGTTTAGAGCCAGAGGTTAACCTCAGATGTCACTGCTCAGGTACTGCCCATCATATTTGTTGAGACAAGGTCTCTCACTGGGATCTGGGCCTCAGTGATTACAAGTGCATTAGTTTTTAACAGAGGTTCTGGAGAGCAAAACTCGTGTCCTGATCCTTAAAAGGTGGGTACTTGTCCAACTGAGCCATCTCCCTAGTCTAGAAACTCCTTTTTTAATATAAAGTCTCAATCTCTGTCTGTTTCTCTCTGCCTGTCTCTGCAATGCTAATCACATGCTAATCCTAAACTCAGTTTTCTTTCTTTCTTTCTTTCTTTCTTTCTTTCTTTCTTTCTTTCTTTCTTTCTTTCTTTCTTTCTTTCTTTCTTTCTTTCTTTTTTCTTTCTTTCTTTCAAAAACACATCACACAGGGTGAATAGGGTCCTAGCACACTAGTTTGGGAACTCTCACAGAAAGACAGCAGATTTATGAGTTGAGGGAATGCCAACCTCACCCACAAAACACTGAAGACAATTCTCAAGTGACTACTGATGAAGCCAGTGAGGGTCTCCCAGCCTTGTGGCCTGAAGGAATCAGTATGGATACAGCTCTCTCACTTTCAAAGAACAAACAGACTCAAATTTTTAATGACTGAGGGAAGGTGACTCTTTGCATGAATGGAGTGAGGCATGTCTTCAGGAATGTTCAAAGAGCAGAGTTCAGAGGACACAGTGAAGTGAGACAGAGGCCAGGAGCTAAGGTGTAGGAGGCAGGTGGCATGGAGGGAACATAGCCCTATGAAACAGCTGTAATCTCCGTGAGGTAAGGGTAGCTGGCAGCACTGGGGTCTGGATAATGCAGAGTGCTCCAGGGAGAGAGACCACATTCTCAGCTTTATTCTAACAGCTCCGACAACCCATATCAGATGTCACAGCAGGCATCTGGCTGAATTTGCACAGGTATCTCTTCTCCCACACTAATTGAAGCCCCAGCCCATTTAGGGTCTTAAAGATCACTGGGAAAGGTCACTGTCGAAGGGTAAGAGCAAGTGCGACCACACTGAGGGTGAACTAAGGACATCAGGTGGTAGAAGAAAAGGAACAGCCCATTAGGAGACTAGACTTCATTACTGAGAAAAAAAAAAACAAAACCAGAAAAAGACCCAGTCTACTTCCAGTGACCGATATTAACTCATTCTGATAACATCCTTATGCATCTCTAATGAGTCCAGAAGCGACACACAGGCAAGTCAAACTGACACACACACACTTGCAGGGCAAGACTCTCGGGGCTACAGAAGAGCAGGGGTTGTAAGGGTCAGTGTTGTATCTCCCATTTGTTCAACTGCACAAGCGGGTTAGAACTGGAATGAAACATGCTAAACACTGGTGCTGTCCTCGAGCAATTATCAACAATACCGTAGAAATAATAATACATTTGCCTGGATGTGAAGCAGAGGTTTTCTGGATCATTGTGGTTTCTAAACCAGCTACAGCAATGCCACTTAGGAGTTGCTAAGAGGGGGTGCAAAGTCCTGCATTCTGCCCTAGGGAGGGTTAACTTTGATTATCAACTTGATGAGATCTAGAATTACCATGGAAAGAGACCCCTGGGCGTATCATTGAGGGAGGTTCTACTTTGGGTTAATGAAGGTGGGTTCATCCTTAATGTGGGTGGCATGATCCCATGGGTTGAGGTCCTGGATGGAATGAAAGGATGAGCCCTGGCATTCAGTGCTCTCTGCTTCCCGACTGTGGATGTGATGTGATGGGCCATCTCAAGCTCCCACCACCATGCCTTCCTCACCACAATGGACTGTGTCCTCAGACTGTGGGCTAAACAGACCCCCTTTCTTTCAGTTGCCTTTGCTGGAGCATTTTGTCCTAGGAACAGGAAAAGTGATTGATACAGCTCTGTGCCGGCAGACACACAGTCTCTGTGGGAAGAACCCAGCAATGCATGCTTCTCAAGTCCTCATGGTGACTCTCTCTGAGTTGACCCTTCATCACCCCAGAGGATTCCTACAATACCCCCTCCAACGGACAGATTTCAATGTACAGTTCTCATTTTAGCTAAGCAACAGTTAAAGCCATCAGCCCAAAGCCAGGTTGTAACAAAGTGAAGACACGGGGCTTTGGGGGATAATTTTAGTTTGATTTTTTTTTTTAAAAGACAGGGTCTCATGTATCCCAGATTGGCCTGGAACTCATTTGGGAACCAAATATACCTTTGAACTCCTGATCCTTCTATTATCACTGCCTATCAAGTGTGGGGATTACAATATGTATCACAATACCCAGCTGTTACTGGAATCTTGAGGGGAGTGTTTAAATCTTTTAGCGATGTCTGAATTAGATTCTGTTGAAAATATTTATAAATGCATGTATATAAACACACTCCTACCTTACCGCTGTACTGGCTCATCCAAAGCAGCTTAAGACTAACAGTAACCATTGAGCCACCCGGCTGTGCCCTTTACTTCCTTATCTGTGTCATTGTACTCTTACCCTGTTTGAAAAGTTCCTTTCATCCTGTAGGGCCTCCAGTTGCTGCCTCCACAGTGAAGCCACCCTGCTTACCCCTGGAGAGCTTCAGACCACTGTCCCCAAATGTCTGCTACAGCTGGTTTCTCTGTCTGCACACAACTTGGACTCCAGCTCTCTGGTGGAGATGAGCATATCTTTACACATCTATATGCTTGTAATACCTGTCACAGAATAAAACTTTGTAAAACTGTGGAGTCCTGCCGTTCTGAAGGACTGTCCATATTACAGATCCTCTGTTGAACTTTCTGTGCATCTCATTTGATCTTAATTGTTAGTACCAATGTGAAATGTACATGCTTTTATCTCTGTTATAAGACTGGGATATTTAGACTCAAAGAGATAAAGAAATGATCCAGTTCATTTTATCAAGAACTAAAATTCTATTATTACATTATTGACAGGGTCTCATTATGTAGCTCTAGCTGGCCTGGAACTCACTATGTAGGACAGGCTGTCCTCAAGCTCAAAGATCCACCTGCCTCTGCCTCCTGAGTGCTAAGATTAAAGGTGACACCACCCCTGACTATTTTATTTTATGAGTATTTTGCCTGCATGTATGTCTATGTACCAGAAAAGGGCATTGGGTCCCCTGGAACTGGGGTTAGAGACAGTTGTGAACTTCTCTGTGGGTGCTGAGCAAAACCAGGTCCTCTGGAAGAGCAGCCAGTGCTCTTACTTGCTGAAACACCTTTCCAGCCCTTAGAACTGAGATTCCAGTGGGTACTATGATATCATCTGTTTCTTTTCTTTTCTTTTCTTTTTTTGAGACAGGCTACCCTTCAACTTGATATATAGCTGAGGATGATTTTGAACTCCTGACCTTCCTGCCTCTACCTCCCAAATGCGGCGGCTATAGGTATGCACCCCCATGCCTTGTTTATTTTGTGCTGGAGGGCCTCACATAACATAGGCAAGCACTTCGCCAACTGAGCCATACCTCCAGCCCAGCTTTACACTTCTGAGTAGATGGAAAATCAAAACCTAGGCAGAGAGCAGACGCTCAGTTCCACAGAAAGCCACAGAGGCCAGGTTGAAAAGCATACTAAGGCGACATTGCAAAACATCATCCCTACATTTTAAATACTGCAACAGCCGAAGGAAAACCTAATGTTTTAGGAATTTCTGGATCACCCTGAGATTTCCTCCATTCAAGTGAACGATTTGCTAAGCAATTTATTTCTTGCAGATTGTTTGAAGAGGGCGTTCGATGTACTTATTTTTCCCCATAAGAACACCAGAGTCCATTCATTGCTTGTCTCTGTCCACTGACTGAATGGTGTTGCCCTGGGTTCTTGCTAACTTCTGATCGCCAGCCCACACAAGCCCAGTTCACCCTGACCTACATCTGGGAGCTTCGCTTCCCGGCTCCATTCTGCGTCTGTTGCTGTCCTGGGCATCCCCTTTGTTGTTGTTGTTGTTTAAATAGATGGCTTCATTTCTCTCTCCTGGTGAAAACTCAATAGTGACTGCTATCCCCAGAAAATCTCACATCTGCTTGCTCCTGGGGTGGCAGGGAAGTCTCAAGGACCCACAAGTAATAATGTCTCTGTATCTGGTGGTACTCAACTTCCAACCAGAAAATCAACTCAGGAAGCCTGACCGCTCATCTATCAAAGCGCTGGTCTCACCTGCCACTAAACGACAAGATTGGGGCCATTAACATGTCCTGCCTCACTGATCCATGGTTGAAAATGGAAACAGTTTATTGATATTTATTCCATTATTCCATTCCACATATTCCGTATGTGCGTATACCTGTTTGCATTTTGTGGATACACGTGTGTTGGTGCATGTATCTGTGAAGGTTTGAGGTTGATGCCAGGAATTATCCTGGATCACTCCTTTACCTTATACATTGAGGCAGAGTTTCTTAGTCAAACCCAGATCTCACTGATATGGCAAGTCATACTAGCTAGCTTGCTCTGAGGATCCCACGTCTCTACCTTTTCAGGTTGGAATTACAGGAGGCCACCATGCCCACCCAGTACTTTATATGGGTTTGGGGGATTTGAACTCCAGTCTTTAAGCCTGAAAGTCAAATACCTAGTTACCTGAGCTATCTCCTCAGCCCTGGGAAGAGCTCATTGTGGTGAATTGTAGGATCTTGAGTCTTCTACCATCTAAATGTCCCACAAGCCTTAGGGTTGTATATTATTTTCTCACTATTGTTTTACAAACACACAGATTTCCCAAACAGCCAATAACAATATGCTATTACACACATTTTAATATATTCCATCCATGTATCATCACACAGTCATTTTTGGATCTATGGGTGTATCTGCCTGTTACCACAATCCAATGTCTGTGGATATTGAATGGATATTAAGAAATGGAAGAGTAGACATGGGATAGAATTAATTACTTTTATTGCTGTGTCAAGCTTCCCAACAAAGGCAACACAGAGAATGTTGAGTTTATTCTGACTCATAGTTTGAAGATATAGCTCATCATGGCTTGAGGCATGGAGGTGGGAGCTTGAGGGGCTGGTCACCTTGTGTCACAGTCAGGAAGCATAGGGCTGTGGATGCTGGTGCTTGGCTCACTTTTTACTTTCTATTCAACCAGGACCCCAGACCATCGAATGGTGCCTCCCACAGTTAGGGTGTGTTTTTCTATCTCCAAGCTCCTAGTCTAGAAACTACCTCATGAATATGCCCAGCAGCTTGTTGCCATGGTGATTCTAAATCCCATCCAGTTGACAATTGAGATTAACCATCACACAAACCATGACCTGTCTTATAAAATGGTAAAAACAACATATGAATGACGGGTCTAAAATGATATGTGCCAACATGTGGACAGAGTTATCTCAGAGCTGTGCAATGATGGGCAGTTTTATTTCCCTTTTCTTATTTATTAAGAAATATGCTAGGCCTGCATGGATATTATCTCCAAGTCCCATGCTAACTCCCTCTTATTAACTACATGCAATAGTTTCCCAGGATAAAAATAAACAATCAGTGTAATTTATAAGGATTCTGCCTTCTTGATAGAGGCTTATTTATTTATTTATTTATTTATTTATTTTGTGTGTGTGTGTGTGTGTGTGTGTGTGTGTGTGTGTGTGTGTGTGTGTAAGTGCCTGCTGAGGCTAGAAGAGAGCATCAGATCTCCTAGAGTCAGGAGCATTTGTGAGCCACCTGATGTGGGTGCTAGGAACCAAACCCAGAGAGGCAAAGCTATTAACCACTGAGCCATTTCTCCAGCCCTAGGATACTGCTTTTAGTAATAATTGCAAACAGGTTGGACACATAAGCAACCAACAACCAGCCATCCATGATCCTTCAGTAACAGGTTGTTTTTTTTTTTTTGGTGTGTGTGTGTGTGTGTGTGTGTGTGTGTGTGTGTGTGTGTGTGTGTGTGAAAAGTCGCACATTAGAAAGATTTATGGATATAGAGGAAACTAACTTAATCTGATTCCAAATCTGCCTCTAGCTAACGCTGTGCATTGGCCTTTGGCATCTGTGGGTCTCAGCATTCTTGTCAGCATATATCATTCACCTTGTGAATTCTAACCATAACATTCCATTGGGAATGTTCTTCACTGTCAAGAATATTGAAAAATGTACATGGAGGTCGTGGAGATGACACTGTCAGGAAGTGCTTGCCTTAAAACATGAGGAACCAAGCCGGGCGGTGGTGGCACACGCCTTTAATCCCAGCACTCGGGAGGCAGAGTCAGGCAGATCTCTGTGAGTTCGAGGCCAGCCTGGGCTACCAAGTGAGTTCCAGGAAAGGCGCAAAGCTACACAGAGAAACCCTGTCTTGAAAACAAAACAAAACAAAACAAAAACAAACAAACAAAAAAACATGAGGAACCAAGTTTGATGTCCAGAACCCATGTGAAGATGGTGAATGTTTGCAATCCCAGCACTTAGTAGGCAGAGACAGGTGGAAGGAAGCCTGCGACTTACTGGCCAGCTGGCCTAGATCAACTAGTGATCTCTGGGTCAATGAGAGATTGTCTCAGTTAGGGTTTCTATTGTTGTGAGAGGACACCATGACTGCAGAAGCTCTTATAAAGGAAAACATCAGAGGTTTAGTCCATCACTATCATGGTGGGAAGCATGGCAGTGCACAGGACACAATCCTGGAGAGGTAGCTGAGAGTTCTACATCCAGATCTGCAGGCAGCAGGAAAGGAGAGAGATCCATTGGGACTGGCTTGAGCTTCTGAAATCTCAAAGCCCACCCCAGCGACACACTTCCTCCAACAAGATCACACCAATTCAACAAAGCCACATTTTCTAAGCTTTTCAAATGCTGTCATTCTCTTTGAGTCTATGGGGGTCATTTTCATTCAAACCACCACAGAGATCTTATCTAAGAATGATGGACAGGGATTTAGGAATCATGCATGTGAATACACATGTACCTGAGCACAAGAGCATACACACACACACACACACACACACACACATACACACACACACACACACACACACACACACACACACACACACACACACAAAGATCCAAGTCAGGGCTACATAGTAAGACCTGCCTCAAATGAGACAAAAAATTCCAAGTGGGGGCATTCTAGAATGATCCAGGACTCACAAAGTCATTTGTGGGCTCTTGCTACAAAGCTGTTCTTCCCTGTGTTTCTGACATCTGTGGTGTAATATAATGGCCTCTGTGGAGCTGAAGAATGAACTCAGCAGCAGTCCAAGGTCCTGTTGAGGTTTCTAACAGGGTGCAGAGCACTCAGGGAGTAATATCTCCAGACAAGTTATATGTGCCATTGTTGACAAAAGGCTAGAAATAAATAAAAAGGATATTTGCCAAAAGACAATACTTCAACAAAATGAGGCATAGAAGATTTCAAAAAGGCAGAAAATTTGTATTTTAAAGGGGCTTTACTTGGCCCTAAATGGACCATCTATGTATCCCTCTCTCATGACTCAGGGAGCATTAGGGGGAAAGGGAGATGAGGGAATCTCAGAGCCAGAGGATGGAGGCAAGTGTTACATGCTCCAGACATGACATGGCTACTGCCCTCATGGACTCACTGAAGCTATGGTTGCCTGCACAGCATCAAAGCAACACTCCAGCAGGCAGCACTAATTGGACCTGGTAGGTTACAAAAAAAGGGGGAAGAGACAGGAAATCATGAAGATGGAAGGGAGATGCAATATGTAAGGGGTGTCTGGGAGTTACAGGGGGTTAGGGGCATATATGATTAATGTGTATGTGTGTGAAATTGTTAGAGTGGAGAAAAGATTAAAAAATAAAGCAAAATAAAGGGACTTTAGTGGTAATTCCGTCAGCTCTCCACTCCGTGTATAACCTGTACCCTATGCCTTGGCACCTGGTTTAGAGTTTCCAAGAGCAATCCCTCTCTGCTTCATTCTGTTGTCCACTTCCTCCTGGGTTGGGCACAATGTGACTACATCTTTCTGAAGATAACCCTTCACTCTTCCACAGTTCTCAGCTTAGCCATTTGGAGCAGTATTAAAGCTCCACTGGGCCTTCTGTTTGAGTCTCTGAGCTGTGTTACAAGTGTCTCGTCTTTGTTTATGCTCTCATTAAATTTCAACCAAGGTGCTGATGACCCATAATAATCACTGGGTCCCTCCACTGAAGCAGAACGTATAAGAAAAGACTTCCTTTGCATCTTCTGACAAGGAAGCTAACAAAGTACTTGTTAAATGAAAAGCACAGTGTACATTGTAGTTAGTTATGACATGGTGGCCTGTGCCTCCTGCCCACTTGACATTTCTGTCTCTTCACTGGTACCCTACCAATTATCTGTCTAGCTAAGGGGCTGATTTTCATTAACCCTTCCTAATTAGAGGGAGCCAAACGTTGCTTCTACCTTGGTGAGTAGCTCTTTGGTGTATGCCAATTTAAGAGTCTAATGCTCTATAAATTTGACCTCAGACTCTGCTGACTAAGTTTAGTAACTGAGAGCATTGTCATCTGGAGATGCATTTTCAAGAGTACAGGACTCCATCACCTACGAGGACATATATCTTTCATTTTCACAGCCTTCCACAGTAGGGAGGAGTTACCAATAGAATTGGACATTGTTGAGGACAGTGATGAGGACACATTTGCTGATAGAGTCATCACACATGAAACAGGTGTGAGCAGACTATGGTGAGGTGGCAAACCCAAGATGCCTGGGCTTGTCCATAAAATTTTACTGGAGCACAGCCATGCCTATTTGTCTGGGGCTCCTTGCAGTTCCCAACAGTGAAGTTCAGTACTTATGACAAAGATGGCATGGCTCTCAGAACCTAAAGTATTTGCTATGTGGCCCTTAGAGAAAGTTTGCCAACCCCTGCATACTAAGCTTAGTATGCTTGTAACTCCTACATCTCTGAATCCATAGACCAATCCAGAACCAGAGCAGATGGGACAGCCTGGTGTCTCTCTGACGTAGTCTTTACAGGTCTCTTTTGCTGACTCTGAAATGGACAGGAAGTTATGGTCTTCAGCAGAATATAACTCTGTCTGCATGTCAGACTGCCACAGCATCTTACAGTTACTTTATCTTCCCTCCAACATAAGAACAGTCCATATACGCCTTATTCAACAACTCAACCATCATTGAGTATAAAACACACTCACTCCTCAACCACTTTAAATAAATCTTATTTTCCTACATCTTATGGAAGCCAGTTATTATCAACTATTACAATGAATCTTTCCTTAGCCTTGAAACCTTTAGACTCTGTGGTCAGTGAGGACCCTGGACCTATGGCCCATCTCCAAGATGAATGCCCTTCTGAAGGCCCCTTTTCATGATTCTTCTTCTCTTGCTGTTGTCAATAAAGTCTCCCAGGTTGGAGCAGGAATGGGTCCCAATAGATTTGGAGTCCACTCAGAACTTCTGATGTGTAGACAAATTTCTAAACAGTCTTAGTAAATGAGAAACACAGAGCCAAATACAGAGGGAATAGCCAAAGAGATCAGAGAGCCACGACTACCTCATCTTACCACCCTGCCACTGTTGCATCCCCAGAGAGAGCTTCTTCCTGTCTGATTTGTGTTTTTATTGCCTTTCTGTTCTACTTTCTCATTGGCTCTAAGCCCAGCCACATGACTTCCTTGTCACTGCCTGTCTATACAGACCTCCAGGTCTCTATGGTTGGTACTGGGATTAAAGGCTCGTGTCACCACACTTGGCTGTGTCCTTGACCACACAGAGACTCTGCCTGTCATGTGATCAGATTATACATATTGGTTGGTCACATAGTTGTAGCCTCATACTCCGAACCCCTTCCAGGTCTCTTCCATCTAACTAGCCACCTTTCCCACACTGCTTCCCTCTAAACTTGGCATCTTCCAGAGATCCTACCTTAGGTTTGTCTAAATTTATTGTCAGATGAGTGAGTATCCCTTGTTAGGTGATAGTGTCATGTCTTTGAACCCTCTGCCCTCCAGAGCCATGAGCTAAATACACTTTCATTGTTTATAATTTACCTAGTCTCTAGTATTTTATTATAGCATCAGGAATGGACTGAGATAGGAAATTAGAGAAATCGGCTCTAATGAAGAACAAGATGCCATGCTAAACATACTGGAAGAATTTAGAGGTAATATAATACACACTCTATGTTAACTGCTTATATCTGCTTAATTTTCATATCAACCTAATGAGACATTATTATCACAGAACTAGAAGATGGTAGAATTGTGGCTGCAATGCATGTCTTCCTGATTATAGCATTCTTCATCTTAATCATTATAAGGGGATCATATAATTTAGCGAGTGAGCGAGAGAAATATTCATTACTGAAAAGAACAAGGCAGCCCCCTGACAGACAGAGGGAAGGAGTATTCATAAGCAAACCTTAGAAAGTAGAACTGTTGCCTGATGTTTCATAATGAGCAGCAGCAGAGCAAAGACTGAACACTGTCTCCCTTTCTGCTCCTGCTCATTCTCCGTAATTCATGGACGTGGAACATGGACTCTTCTCCAGGTGCTCAGACTCCACTCTTGACAAAGTGGAGATCTCATCCCAAGACAAATGGGTGCCTTGTCATGTACTCTTAGCCACTGTCAAGCCATCCCCATGGGATGCTACTCATGATATCTGGAGTAGGTCCATGATCACTGTGTGATGACTCCTGGTCCTCTGAAATTTCTTCCAAAGGAAGGAAGAATTATGGTCCAGGCTGATTCTGTGGACATTTGGCAATGCCCAGAAATCATGTTTGCATGCTTCTCTGCAGGTACATGGTGAAGAGTGTGGAGAGGCATGGGTTTGACTTCCGGATGTTCTATCTCTTGGGTTTGTGATTTTTCTGAGAACCTGGAGGAGTCACTTTGGCTGAAAGCTGGTGGAGGACTTCCAAGTCCAAGGCTTATTTCCAGGAAGGAAGGACAGGGTGGCTCAGAGGGATGGATCAGGCTGAGATGTAAAGAAGTGAATAAGAGGAATTGAGTTGATACTTGGAGTTAAGCACAAAATGAATGAGCTCAGCTCTGTGCACTTGCCTGGCACTTTGGTGACATGTTTTTGGTCTTGAATGAGGACTGGACGATATTGCTCTTATGATGTGAATGTCCCCTCCAACACTCATACAGAGATTTAATTGACATAGTGATGACATTAGGAGGTGATTAGCTATGATCGTGAGTCACTTAATGCCATGACTGAAGTACTGGGTAAGTTTGACCAACTTCGTCTTGCTTGCCTTCTACCCTCTACCATGGGATAACTCAGCGTGAAAGCCCCTACTAAATGTTATTGCCATGCCTTTGGACTTCCTACCTGAAATACACTATCATTGTTTATAATTTACATAGTCTGTAGTATTTTGTTACAGCATCAGAAATGTACAGAGACACACGCACTTAGAGAAATCAGCATTAACGATGAACAAGGGTGCCATGCTAGGTGTTTTGGAAAAATATGGAGATATTGGCTGCATTAAAAATGTAGAAAAATATAGAGGTATTTGTGCTGCATTTCAAACAGTTTAACACTGATTTACGAGATTCTGCAATGTGGCTAAGAAGATGCACCTTACAAAGTTGAAACTATGAATGAATAAAAGATACATAGATTTCCTGGCATATCAGCTGGCATGCCAGGAGGTCCTTCCATCTTACTCACAAGGGACTTTGAGACTTTAAGGTGGTCTCAAGAGTGACCACAAAAGATAGAAAGTGTGTGAGGTCTAGTGGGAGTCCAGGAGGGAAAAATGGACTTTTCAGCATAAATGTGTGTTTCTAGATAAGCCTGTGGAGGTGAAGCTGGCTCTGGATCTGGAAAAATGGAGGAAATGTTTGCTAATACTGATATAAAGTCATACTATGTCAGATGAAAACACTGGGAATTAAGGAGACAGGAGACAGAGAGGCAGAGTGTATTAAGGAAGGAGAATGTTTTCCAGGTCCTTGTCTTATGCTTTGAGCAAAACACCCGACAAAGGCAGTTTAGCGGAAGGGGGGATTTATTTTGCCTTGTTCATGGCAGAGAAAGTTTAGTGGCAGTAAGCATGGTGGTAGGAGTGGCTGCTCTGGGGGGTAGCAGGAGCATGTAGCAGCTTGCTCACCCCTGAGGCTGACTTGGAAACAGAGAGCGAGGGAGTGGGACCTGCCTGTATTCCTCTTATCCTGTCCCTCTGACCCTATCATCTGGCAAGCAAGCTCTGTGTCCAAAAGGTTCCACAACTTCCCCCAAATAGCACCTGCAGCTGGGCACCTGATGTTCAAGCACATGAGCTTTTGGGGGGACATCTCACATCCAAACAGCCTCATTGTGGTGCTTAAAGGTGGGAACTATGATCTCTCCTTCTATTATGTGAATCTTGGGGATTGAACTCAGGTCCTCAGACTTGGCAGCAAACACTTTTGTCCCCTGAACCACTTTGAGAGCACATTGCTTTCTTTATTTTAGAGAAAATAAACAGGAACAAGAGACAGACTCAGAATTCTGACTACTACGGTAGATGGTGAGATGTGGTTTGTTATATTTCATGGTTTCCATCTATTACTGGTAAGTGGAACTAGTTTTTCTACTTCTTGGTACATTTCTTTTTCTAAATAAACTTGAGATACAATTTTATTTAAAGCAGTATGTAAGTGAATGCACAATAATGGCAAACATGGTGTGGTGTGGTGGCAAGTTTGAAACCATATTCTAACTCTTGGGAAGCAGAGTTAGGAAGATCAAGAATTCATGTCCAATGTTGGCTGCATATGAGTTCAAGACCAGCCTAGGGTAACTATGAGATCTTGCCTGAAAAAAAAAGAAATAGAAAGGTGGATGTATTTACAGATGAGGCTGGCCTCTGGTCTCTGTAAACGCACATTCAAACATATATATGCATGCCCAGATGTCAGGGGGATAAGGCTATTTCTGAGTAATGGTCTTAGGGGACATCTATGGCCCTGACTCTCTACTATTAATGAACCTTCCTCTTGGGAAAACTAGCTTGCCATCTCCTGACTTTCCTGTCAACCTGTATCCCGCCATTACCACATCCACAACAGCAGTTTCCCTCTGCACCAGTGGTCCTCACTACACCGGGCTTCAGGCTCCCTGCAGATCCTTGCATTAGCCTCTCACTGCACCCCTCTGGGTCCCTTCCTGCCTCCCCCATGTGCCTCCTTCTTCCCGAGTGGCCCTTTGAACTTCCCCTTTCATCTAAGCACAGGGCTGGTAGGAGCTGAAGATGTTGGCAGAGGCTGGCTTAAACAAGCCTTGGGTTTCCAGCCGTTATTAAAAACGAACAAGACCAGCCTCCTTTCGTCCTTCGATTGGTTTCTATCAAGCTGCTGTTGATAAAGGGCTGGGGAATGTACTTGGTTCACAGAATCAGTCGCTCCATCCTCACCTCCACTTTGCAACTCCCTCAGCCGAATGTGCACTTGACTGCAGTGTTTATCTATCTGGAAGCCAGAGTCCCTGCCTCCGACATGAAGGCCCTCAAGCTGTTATGAAGTCCCTTACCGAGACAATTACAAAGGCAGACTGCCACAGACCTAAAACACAATGCAATTTATTTCCGTGGATCACCTTTCACACCCCTGAGAGCACAGACAAATCCTAGCCGTGGCTCAGACATGACCCAGGCAAGGAGAAGCGGAGAGAGATGCACAGGAGCCCAGGAGACTGTGGGTGTATATGTGGGGGTGGCGGGAGCATGTTGGGAATAAAGAATGCTCTCCCAGCCACACTCCACAAGCCCTTTTCTGGGCAGGTCTGTGGGGCTGGAAATCATTAGTTCTCCACCAGACCCTGATGAAAAGGCTGCAGTCTCTTGGCTGCTGCAGAATTCCAGAACTAGGCTCGGCTTCACAAAGCTTCTTGCGGTCCTCCTGTGGTTTGGGGAGCCAGGGGCACACAGGGGAGCATACATCTTCCCATGCAGCTTATAACCAACCGAGACTGAAAGGAGACAGCAGGGAACTTTGCAATATGTGCAAATGTCCTGATTTCTATGGTGCTGTGGTTTATAATCCCAGGGTACCCTGCTCACTAAACAGACCCATGGAATATCTCTCTCTCTGGAGTGGGTAGCATTTGGCTGCTGAGATGGCTCAGTGGGTAAAGGCATTAGCTGCAGAAGCCTGATGACTTGCATTCAATCCCCAGAACTTACATATTGAAGGTAAGAGCTGTAAAGTTTTTCCTCTATCTCTGCACATATGTATGTTATGGCATGTGCACATCCCCCTACACATCAAACCACACATAAACAATACAAATGAGTAGTATCAGTTGGGTGTATGTGCACAAGTGTACATGTACGTGGGTCGGGGGTGGTGGTACATGCAGGTGCATATGGAGGTCAGAGGTCAATCAAGGTATCAAAGTGTCTTTCTCCAGGGACCTTCTACTTTGTGTGTGTGTGTGTGTGTGTGTGTGTGTGTGTGTGTGTGTGTGTGATGCTTTCTCACCAGACTGGCTGTCCACTAAGCCTCAAGATTTATTTATCTTTGCTTCCCCAGTGCTGGTGTGGTAAGCATATGCCACTATGCCTTTTAAAAAACAAAATATGAATTCTGGGTTTGAACTCAGGTCTTGGTACTTACCAGCTGAGTCCCCACCCTCCCCAACCTGGCCTTCCGGCATCATTTCACAGTCAAGGAAACAGGTTCAGAAAGAGCAACTACATCACTCCAAGTGCCCCTTAAGCACACCGACTATTAAAAATCCAGACAGTCTGATCTCAGGACCCATGAACCTTAACTAGAAAGGCGAGTCGTCTCGTTGAAGGTATCGGCAGTACGGATGGGGAAGACAGAACTGACTGGAAGTATGAAAGCCGTAGGAAAAAGCTGGCAGCTGCTTTCACCTGCACCCTCCAGTTAATTAAGAGGTGAGCAGAGGCAGGAGGGAAGGAAAGAGCACAATGTTCCTCAAACAGAAGCAGCCACAAAAGCAGAGGTTCTCCTCCAACATCGTGTTAGCTGAAATGTTCACTCTCAGCCCCGAGGACTCCAACAGCTAGTTCTAAAGACACGCGGCAAAATTAATGGATTCTATTCAATGAGCTTTGCTAGGGTGTCTGTTGGGTAGCATACCCTGCACTCAGATGCCAGGGCTGGGGGAGGCTGGCAGGAGGGAGTAGTTAGGGTGGAGAAGAGGAGCAGATGGGGATGAGAAAGCCTTTCCCCCAGAGAGCTATCAGTCTAATGGGGGAGACAGTCATGCATAGAAACACTGCTAATGTAGACAGTGAAGAACACAGAGGGAGGCAGGGAGGGAGTTCTTGGGTAGGGTGGCAGAGCTGCCAAAGCTTATTGGTGGGAATTAGATCTAATTTTGACCCCAGGAGATGATTTAATGTCTTCTGTAGATGGGGGGCGGGGGGCCAGGGAGAAGATGAGAACAGGATGGCTTTGCTGGCGAACTGAGTGGTTTGACTCAGTGAGAGAAATAGGAGCGGAGATGGGGGCTGTCTGGTGACGGTGTGAATTCTGTGTAGAGTTCAGGGAAGGAGTGGGGAAGGACAAGAGGGAAGGGCCAGGGCCAGAGTGTGCCGAGTCTTGAACGCACGCTGCCGAGCTTGGACTCTGTCTTGGTTAGGATTACCATTGCTATGATGAAACAGCATTACAAACAGCAGCTTGGGGAAGAAAGGATTTATTTGGCTAACTCTTCTACATTGTAGTATGTTTCTGAAGAAATTCAGGGCAGGAACTTGGACAGGGCAGGAACCTGTTCTACTGGAGGCAGAAGCTGATGCAGAAGCCATTGGTGGGGGTACTACTTTCTGACTTGCCTCTCATGGCTTGCTCAGCCTGCTTTCTCATAGAACCCAGGACCACCAGCCCATTAGTGTCTATTTCCCTTCTATAACTGCTCCTCCTCCCTAACTTATATCCTCTCCCAATGTCCTGCGGCCAAATAGATGGCCGCTAGGCATTTTTTAAATGTAGTCAACCTTACCCAAAAACTGATTCAAATAGTTCAAACCTCCAAGAACATTATCATGTTGAACGGGCTCTCTGAAAGATTCCCCTTTTCCACTGGGTAGTGGTGAATATCCTTCAGGGGTCAGATAAATCTCTCTCTCCTTGTTAAAGAATGACCAGTATATTAGGGTTGGGCACTTACAACCCTGCTTTATAGCCTCCCAAGAAGGCACATACCTTGCACCAGTATCAGAAGTGATCACCCTGAACCTCACATCAGGACCTTTTGGTGCCAGCCAACTGCTTATTCCACAAGCTGACATTGTCAGTCTCAGAGGAACGGACAATGCATTGCTCTCTGAATATTTACTGGCTACATAGCAAGGCAAGAACCCTTTATTCACCCCCTTGCTGAAGGGGTTTATGAAACAAAACTAAGCATACAAGATTTTTTTTTTCAAATTGCTATTGTCAAGGTTCACTGAGGCATTTACTACATTAGTTATGTGCTACCTGAAAACCTCCCCCCAGCCTGAATTTCTAAGGACTTTTTTTCTTTTGCTCTAGTATCTGCCAATAGATCTGGGCTATCTTACAGCTCTTTCTCCCCAGAGAGGCATTTACCAGTCAGCCTTTCAGCCAAGCTTTCACTTGGCATCAAATACTGAAGAAAAGTAACTTCACTGCTCACCGTGACAGGCAGGTCTGCTAATTACACCCACTGGAACTTACAAAGCTTTGGAGAAGTTAGGAGCAGGGGCTTAGGAAAGAGAAGGAGGGATTCTTTTCTCTCACTTTGTGCTGGAGCAGCATATGTGATGTTTACAGGTCAGATGACATTTCCAGGGCAGCAGGAGCAAGCAGGAGGGAAGTCATAAAACCCCCAGGGGACTCCTGCCATGGGAGGGTGTTTGGTATTCTGGAGTTTGCAGACCCACTTCCATTCTTAGCTCTGCAATTTTTGGTTGGTTGATGTCTTAGTTACTGTTCTATTGCTGTGAAGGGACACCATGACCAAGACAAAGGAAAGCATTTAATTGGGGGCTGGCTTACAGTTCCAGAGGGTTAGTCCATTATCATCATGGTGGGGAGCATGAAGTAGGCAGGCAGGCATGGTACTGGAGCAGTAGCTGAGAGCTTACATCGTGATCCACAAGCCAGAGGCAGAGAGAGAAAGAGATTGGGGGCCTGGCTTGGGCTTTTGAAACCTCAAAGCCCCACTCCCAAGGACATACCTCCTCCAACAAGACCACATACACCTCCTAATCCTTCCTAAACAGTCCACCAATTAGAGACCAAGCATTCAAACAAATGAGCCTACAGGGTCATTCTCATTAAAATCACCATAGTTTGCTTTGGGCAAATTGTGGGTTCTAAGCATCTTACTAGCTTCCCATGACAACTAATACTGATTGCAAACTTGACAGGGTCTAGGATCACTGAAGAGATGATCCTCTAGGGATTTCTGTGAGAGGTTTTCTTGGTTAGGCTAAATGAAATGGGGAAACCCACTCTAGATGTGGAAGTATTACTCCATGGTCTGGGGCCCTGGACTGGATGAAAAGGAGAAAATTGCTGAGCAGTAATTTCCACCTCTTTCTTCATCCTGGCTGTGCTGGCAATGTGACCAGCCTCCCTACACGCACCTGCCATCATGTTTTCCACCACACCACGCCTCAGAGTGGGAGCCAAAACAAACCCTACTTTCCTTAAATTGTTTAATCCGGTATTGTTATCATAGCACTGAGAAAAGCAATTAATGCTGTTTCTAATGGGGTGCTAATATAGCATAAACCAGCTATGGTGGTGGCATTTATCTGTAGTCCCAGCAGCCTGAGAGACTGAGTGAGACCTAGGAAGTTCAAGACCAGCTTAGGAAATACAGTAAGTCCACGCTTCAAAATAAAAGCAAAATAATAAAAACCTCAGAAAAATTTTCCGAGCATTCAGGCAATTATGTATGGATACCTACTGCTCACATGGCAGCTATTGTGATTGCCATGAGCTCCCAGCAAAGCAGATTTTGCTTCCTGTTTATGCTTGAAGTTTCTCTGCTTAGAATTAGCCTGTCCCATCACTGTTGCCAAGAGCAGACTCCAAGGGCAGGTCCTTCCCTTCTTCCCAGTCTTCTTTGACGCCTCTTGATCTGATGAGCACCAGACTCTGGTAAACATTAGCGGCAGGTGCAGTGACTTCCTTGTGTCACGTAGTATTTCATTATTTGAGTCACCATTCTGATGCCTCAAGATACTTGTGGAGACAGGAGATGCTGTTGCCATATGCTATTGATGCATTCCTGAAGGCCTTTGGATATCTCTGATTGTCACATCTATCACACCTTCGCTGTGGTTTATTATCTGCCTTTCCAACAGGGACTTGGGTTGTATCCTTAGTATCTGGCAAATGGCAGATGCCCAAAGGACACTGGTTGAATCAATAAATGAATAAAAGGTCTTGTCAGTTATCTTTACATATCCTACAGTGCCAAACATAGAGTGTGACCTTAGTATTTGTTCAAAGGCAAATTCAATATGTACAGTGGTAGGTTTGAAAAACCAGATACCTCTGGGGACCACGTGGGTAGCCAGCACCAGTGGCTACAGTACGCACAAAGTCAAGAACAGGGACAATGGGGGACTACATTAGTTTTCTGAAAGCCTCACATCTGGCCAGTGAGATGGCTCAGCAAGTAAATGAGCTTGCTGCCAAGGCTGATGACCTTAGTTCAAACCCCAGGACACACATGGTGGAAGAACAGAACTGGGTCCTGCAAGTTGTTCTCTGATCTCCACATGTGTGCTGTCATGTGCATGCATACCTGTATAATAAATATATAAATGTAAAAATATTTTATTTAAGAGAAAAAGTCTCACACCATGTTATTTAGATCCTGCTTGCCTAGAAAGAAAAAGGCCAATCAATGGGCCAAACTGTGCCTACCACTCATTTTCCTATGACCCTTATACTAAGTAAAGTTGCTTACCCATAATACTTAGAAATTCATGTCAAACAGAAGACAGCCATTATTCGTGAGACATTTTGTGAGACCTGTGTGTGGCACTTCCTCTGTTCTTTGGGGGCTGTGTCTCAGCTTACAAATTCTTCTGGCATCAATGGAAATCTAAAACTATATCCCTGCTCAAAACTTGCATGTAAATTCTCAGGTGAACCGAGAGTGTACTTTTTTCAGGCCCATATATAGATGGTCGATAAATAATTTTTATATTGTCCCTTCTAAGTAGTTTATCATTTGAAGTGCCAAGTCCTTTTGACACACTAGAGGGGTAGTGATAGGGAAATTGCAGTCAGGAGGGCAGTGGAAGTGAGGTATCCTCAGAGGCCAGGAAGCCTTGGTGGCATGTGTCTTCCTCATCCCACTCATTTCCCATGGTGAGAACAGATCAGGACCAAACGACCTTCAAGTTTCTGGGGGAATCACTTGAGGTCAGTGGGTTGGAAGCTGACTCTGCAGAAGAGGTCACTGAGGATGAGGAAGGGTAAGGATGTTAGAAGTGGGCATATTTTTTCAGCTGGGCTTCAATTTGGAGACAGGATCTTTTCTGCCGCTCCAGTCCCCACAAATCTGCTCTGAGCTCATCTGTGGGCTTCACATATGTGGTGGGGCACTCGGTGTTCAAAGCAGAGATGTTGGCTCTCCTCCCCAGCACCATCTGATGCATCAGGGCCCAGCCAGTCAGGAGAAATGGGCCAGGAGGAGAACAGGCAGACCTTTCTTACATCCCTGCACCAGGGAGCACATGGAAAATGCATAATCCAGGGATTCCTGCTGAAGAACTCGGGAGAAGCACCAAGGTGATGGAACTCTACAGGACTTTCATGTAGGCCATCTTCACCACACACATATCTGAACAGGATCAGCCCTAAGGACTTTCCCAGCTCTAACCCCATACAACTCAAAAGTCCTCTAGCTGGGCTACCTCTTCCAGGGCCTGAGAAACAACAGCTATAGAATATGCAGGCATGGGATTGGGGATGTAGCTCAGTGGTAAGTGTCTAGCATGTGTAAGGCTTTGGGTCCCCAGCACCATTACCAAAAAGGATCAGGGAAGAGGAGGAGGAGGAGGAGGAAGAGGAGGAAGAGGAAGAAGAGGAGGAGGAGGAGGAGGAGGAGGAAGAGGAAGAGGAAGAAGAAGGAGAAGGAGAAGGAGAAGAAGAAGGAGGAGGAGGAGAAGGAGGAGAAGGAGGAGAAGGAGGAGAAGGAGGAGAAGGAGGAGAAGGAGAAGGAGAAGGAGAAGGAGAAGGAGAAGGAGAAGGCGAAGGCGAAGGAGAAGAAGAAGAAGAAGAAGGGATGATGTTCCTAACTTTAGAAAACCTTAGAAGAAACCTGGCACATCTCCTAGACTTTGGGCAAAACTGCTCATCTTGTCCTTGACAGATGTTATCTTGAATACCTTGAGTTTTTATCAATGTAATTATAGCAGAATGATCTTCTATAGCCTTTTCTCCACCACACTATCCAACCTGCCCTAATACACACACACACACACACACACACACACACACACACACACACACACACACAATTACCCTCAGGCCCATCTCCATCATCTCTGATTTGGATAATTTTCCCTGCCTGGCCTAGTCTTCCACAGTCTCCATCTCTGAATTCACACCGGACTAACTGTCCAAAGCTCCCCTGCTCTGGATCCAGTTCAGAGCTCTGATCATTCCCTGAATTCAACCCACCACAACATCTTATGGCCTTCTGGGTCTTGGCACTGGTGCCTGGGTGACTGATGCACCCCCGACTCTATTACTTTGCTTAGGCAGTTTCAGTTGTGTGGGTCTCTTTTCACTCTCTGAATACCAGGCCTGTTCCTGCCCTGGGGCCATGCACCTGCTACTCTCTGACCCTAAATGGAGGACATGATTGACAGATTCTCTTCAGGGAGCTCTCTGCTCAAATGTTTCTGCTTCACCTCCTGCCCTCTCTTCCCAAATGGCTAATTCCACTCTCTCATTATGCATCCTCTCCCTCCCCCTCCCCCTTTCCTTCTCTTCCTTTTCCTCTCTCTCCTCCTTTTCTCCTCCCCCCTCCCCACCACACTCCTCTTTTTACTTCTCCTCTTCCTTCTGCTTTTTAATATTTCCCCTGCTGGTACTTCATTGCTATCTGAGTCTCCTATTGATGGTCTTATCCCCAATTTATCTATCTTCCCATTCACCCCAATAGAACACAGGCACAGAGTATAGGCTACGGCTCCGTGCCTCTATACTCTGCCTTCTGAACACAGTTGCCAGAACTCTCTCTTTTTTTGGATGAGCAAATATTTTAAATGAATGAATGAATGCCTGAAATCACTTCTGTGTTTATGAGTTATACCCCTAGCTACTTGTTGCTTTACCAAGAGCAGAGAGCTATCTACATTAAGTGGGAGTCAATGAATAAAAATGACTCACAACAAGTGAGAAAATTTGTCAACAGCTAGTCTAGGACTGTCCTAAGGCTAACTGATTCTAGAACCAACAGACAGGCCAAAGATGAGAAAAATCTAGCTAACCTATGGTGACTTTAGCAGGAAGGACACTAGGCATGCAACCAGCCTGTGCCATGAGAATGTCACTCAGTTTTGCACGCTTCAGATCTTGAGTTATAGAATGGGCACATTCAGAGCCACACTAACAGGATGCAGTTTAGTGGCACAGCTCCTACTTTGCATGCGAGGTCCCAGGTTTGAGCCCCAGCACAATAACAAGAGCAGGAGCAACAACAATCTAGAGTGAGTGGTAACATGGTGGTGAATGGAGGTCCTGCCCAAATGTAAGTTGGAGTGAGCAGTTGCCAGATCAGCCACTGTCTACATGTGGGCAAATGGGTGAGGCTGGGTAGGCTGGAGATGTGAAGTGCTGTCTGCTGGAAGGCCAAGGTCAAAGATATCAGCTTGCCTGTGAGCATCTACACTCCAGAACTGAGCATGAGTAGAGATTCTTGGACTCCAAAATGGCTTTTTCCCCCAGCTGGTAACTCGTCTGTGGGCCCTGGACAGGAATTCTCAAAAGGCAGGCAAAGCTCCTCTCCTCTGTCAGCTGAGACATGATCCCCAATGTTAGGCAAACAGCTTCCGTAGTTGCATTTGGAGAAAACCCCTGAACCTGAGCTGCTCCAGGATGGCTGTGAGGAGCCTTGGGTTGTCACTCAGACATCATCCAGACAGGTCAGATGATGAGACAAGCCCAACATATCTCAGAGATGCCAAGAAAGCCTCAGGCGCATCAGCCTGAGGACCACAGGACACTAGGCCACGGCGACAGGTGAACCTGATATGGTTGCACGTGCAGACAGAAAACCAGGCCCTTGAGCTGGTTTGAAAAATGACTTCTACCGGGGGTGGAGAGATGACTCTATTGATGAAACACTTGGCACACAGCATCAGGACTTGACTCCAGTCCCCAGAACACATGTTAAAAAGTTAGGTGTAGATGGCAGCCTGAGACAGATTCCTAGAGCTCACTGGCCAGTCCAGCCTAGCTGAGTCAAAGAGCTTCAGGCCAATGAGAGAAATTGTCTTAGAAAACAAGGTAGACAGCAGCTGAGGGCTGACACTGGAGGTTGGCCTCTAGCTGTGCGTGTGCGCGCTCACGCATACACACACACACACACACACACACACACACACACACACACACACATGCACGCACACGCACACGCACATGCACACACCCCTTCTGCCTTCATATCCTCTATTGACTCCATCAGCTTCATACGTGTGCTCCTCCCGCCAGATACTTAACTGGAGTTTTACTGGAACAAGCAGGACCAAGTGAGAATCCAGACACCTCTGGAGAAATAACAGACCAAGTAGAGTCCTGAGCCCCTGAAAGTTCAGATTGCTATTTCTTTTCGTAACATGAGATCCTTAATCTCGAGGTTAAGAGCAAAGTCTCAATGAGGACCCGCCTCCATTCAAATCTCATTTTACACCTTGAGGCTTGACCTTCGTTTGGGGAGAGGTTCACTGATTTCTGAATGTTGACCCTTATGTATGTGTAGGGGGTGTGTAATTGATTTCCAAGTTTCAGCTACTGCCACGTTTCTATCAAGTGAGTGCTGCACCAATCCCAATAGACAGTAAGTGTTCTGTAAATACTTCTGGAAAGGAATTGCCCATTGCAGGGCCTCCTGGCCAGGAATCTGACTTTTCATCACTTTCCTGTCTCCCTCATCCCTGCTTTGGTGGGTCTGGTTGGTTATGCCTGGCTCTGAGTGGTCAGTCTTCCTTAATGCATCAGGAAGCTGCTTCTCCCATCAGCATCCTATTGCACACATGGGTGAGTCAGTCCATTTTGTGCCAATGTGTCAGGCTCGCTGTTCAGTCCAAGGCAAAGGTGCCCATGGGACATTCCATCTCCCTTTTGGGCCATGAGAGCAGGGCTTACCAAGTCATCATTTCCTCCATAAAATTCTACTCCCTTTTCCATGAACTCTGATGGCAGAGGTGCTACCCTGGCACATCTACTTGTTTTGGCAAACAGCCAGTGAGTAGCCTGTGTTTCCAGACTCTCTGGATTCTAATACTGGCAGTAAAGTTGGGAAGGAGGCAGGAAAGGTTCAGACCTTAACTGAGGATGCTTTCTGGTACAGAAATACATTGTCTGAGCAATCAAGGCCTGTGTCTCCATTTCATCATCATTGGTGCTCTTAAGAGACAGTCTGTGGCCAGGAGGTGGTGGTGGCATATGCCTTTAATCCCAGCACTCGTGAGGCAGAGGTAGGCAGACTTCTGAGTTGGAGGCCAGCCTGGTCTACAGAGTGAGTTCCAGGACAGCTAGGGCTACACGTAGAAACCCTGTCTCAAAAATGTGTGTGTGTGTGTGTGTGTGTGTGTGTGTGTGTGTGTGTGTGTGTATCTGTGAGAGAGAGAGAGAGAGAGAGAGAGAGAGAGAGAGAGAGAGAGAGAGAGAGAGAGAGGGAGAGGAAGAGGGAGAGGGAGGGAGAGGGAGCGAGAGAGGGAGAGGGAGAGGGAGAGGGAGAGGGAGAGGGAGAGGGAGAGGGAGGGAGAGAATCTGTGGGCTCTGTGTATGTTTGTCTGTGTGTGCTTGCATGCACATGCCTGTACACAAGTATGGGTGTGTTTATGGGCCCTAGAGGATAACTTCAGGTATCATCCTCAGGTGCTGCCCTCTTTGATTTACAGAAATAGTCCCTTCCTGGCCTGTAGCTTGTCTGGTCATCTTGGCCAACTAGCAGCCTCAGAGATCCCCCTGTCTCTGCCTTCCCAGCATAGGGACCCCATACGTGGCTTTTTAGATGAGTCCTGAGTCTTGAGCTAAGGTAAACCTTGTGCTTGTTGGGCAAGCACTTGGCCAAGTGTGCCATCTGTGCAGCTCTAGGCTGCTTATGAATGGGCATAAACAAGAACTTAAATGGAGCAGGGAGGTTAGGGAAAGGGAAACTGAGGCAGAGAACTGCAAGAGGGGAGAGGAGCCGATAGGCTCAGAGAAGAGTGAGTCAGGGTAAGAAGGTTCTAGAGGGGATGACTGGCTGTAAGGTGCTCTGAGGCACAAGCAACTTAGCAGACAGGAAGCACAAAGGTGAGGCAGCTGTGGAGGTGGGCAGGGGTAAAGACTTCGAGGGCACGTTGTATGTGTGCAAAGGCTGGATAATTGCAAGGTGAGTATGGGCAGGGTCCTGGGGAAGGACAGCAACACGGTTAGTGCATTAGAGGTCAAAGGTTCTGTACTCACATCTCACAGGCTAAAAGAAAAATTGTAGAATTCAGCAAAAGAAGGAAGTGGGTGGCTAATGAGGAACAGCAGCAGGCGCAAGCCACGTCACCTGACTTATAACCACTGGCCTACCCTCCGCGCCAGGTGTTTAGTGATGGGATGAGCAAAGGCCTCCATCTGGCAGGGACCAGTGTGTGTATACCGCTACCTGTCTACCTGGGCTGTGTGGCCTCAGAGAGTAAATACTACATAGATACTAACCTGCCAAGCTCAGCAAAGGCCTTGATCAGGCCTACCTGGGCTGTGCGGTCTCAGGGAGTAAATACCAAGTAGATACCCTCCTGCCAAGCTCAGCTGCTCATGGGACTCAAGGTGAGCCTCTAATGTCGTTGCAAGCTCTGGCTCCATAGTTGCCAGGGGAGAGAAAATTCTCTTGATTCTGGGAGGAGTAGGAGGGAGCTGCAAACTCCCAGGAGCCCTGTTGAGTTAAGACTTCAGCCAGAAGGACTTAAGAGGGTCATGGGAGTAAGTTTTCATTTTTGTCAGACAGAACATGCCTCTTCAAGGGGGTGGGGATGGGGGTGGGGGCGGGTTCTACTGGCTTCTGCCCAAAGTAGCTCCCTATTAGCAGAGAATAGAGGAAGGTACCCGCCATCCACCAACTCCCTCCTTTCCCAAGGCAATTCTCCCCTGGGCTTCTGCCTGGAACATCCTATCATCTTGGGGGCACACTGCTGGGCTGTTCTCTAAGTCCCTGAGAGACAAAGGCACCACAAGGCTCTCCTGAGGAGAAGCTGTTCCCCTTGTCCCTGGTTTCCGCTCCTAAACCTCAGCAAGGGTTCCTCAGACCCATTGTCCATGAGGCACATTATGGGGGTGGGTTCCACCCTCATAGCCCCATGCTCTGACTTTTCTCAGGCAAGCTAGAGAACACTGCCAAAAGCTGGAACCTCCTTTACAAAGCAAGTGTGACTATCAAGGTTTGGGCAAGAAAAAAATGTCAAGCTCCGAATGTTATGAGGGGAAGGGAGGAAGAAGAGAGAGAGAGAGAGAGAGAGAGAGAGAGAGAGAGAGAGAGAGAGAGAGAGAGAGAGGGGAGGGAGGAGGGAGAGAAAGGAAAGGAAGCTACTATCTATTGAGCCCAGGCCTTTGCTCCTCCCTCAGGGAAGCCCTCTGTGCTCCTGGGCTCCTAACTCCTCTGTAAGGCTTCCCTGGGATCCTTATCCCTAGAAAAGTCTTTCTTTCCACTCCAATGCTATTTTTCTGGCCAAATCATAGCATCTCTTGTATCTCAGGCCCTCACCTGCAAAGGAATGACACCCAGAGGTCACTGGGTTGAGGTGAGATGTATACAGACCCTAGTACCAGGCCAGCACCCTGGCTTGTGCTCTCCAGAGGAGTTACTCCGTGAAATGGATGTGTTCTCTGCAGGTCCATCTAGCCAGAGTCCTCTAGGGCCTCCGTAAACTCCAGCTAGTGTGAGGGAGACCCCAGATGGAAAGGTTAATAAGAAAGGAAGAAAGGCTTTTACTAGAAGAAGAGAGGAGACATGGGGAAGGCCAGATTTTGGACACATTAACCTCTGGACATATTAATTTCTATGTCAAGAGTTTATTTTCTACTCGTTAAAGCATCTTCATCTCTAACTGGCAAGATGGTTCAATGAGTAAGGGTGCTCACCTCCAAACCTGGTGACCTGAGTTCAATTCCAGCATGGGATCCTCATGGCAGAAGGAGAGAACCCACTCCTGCAAGTAGTCTTCTGACCTCTAGATGTGTGCCACCCCCTCTCACAAGCACATACTTGTACACACACACACACACACACACACACACACACACACACACCAATCAATCAACCAATCAGTATTTTTCATCTCTTCTCAGCAAACTATCTTAAAACTTCACTTCAAAATCTTAAGACTTGTTAGAACCCGTATCTTGTGAACCAATCCTTTCTAACACATCATTTGTTTATGTACACAAACACATACAAACTCATATATGTGTATATGTTGATACATGTTAAATATAAAGAAACAAAAGAAGTTTGTGCCTCTGCTTCCAGAGAGCCACAGCCTCAATTAAAACGTGAAAGAAGGGTGATGGAAACATCACGTACTTAGGCTGGCGAATTTTTATTTTCATTTCTCCACTGACATAGTTTAACCTTTGTTTTTGGCAGCTAACATATTGCTCAAATAAAGTGAAGAGAAGAGGAGGGGGTAGAAACACAACATGCTCTCTGGGGAATGATTTTGCTGAGGAAAAAAAATCTCTTCTCAGCTGCTCTCTCCCACCACACTATCAAATCAATTGTGCATTATCACCCAGCACATGGAGGGGCTTTTGAAGGCTGTGAAGGAATGACACACCCATGCACATCCCACAGTGATTCTTGTGACAGAAATCAGAAATCCAGACACACAATGCCACAGTACAGACCCTAGTTATCATTTGTTCTACAGGTTTTTAAAGTGTGGGCTCCTACTCCAGACTGCACCATTGTTTGGGGCTCTAGGATCACAGTCCTTAGAATGACAGAGCTTCATGGCTATAAGGGGGGGGGATAATAATAGATTTTGTGGTAGGGTTTCTAGGAAGATTAAACGAGATGACATACCCCCAAGTGTTTGGCACTCCTTGACTCTTGTGATATGTTGCCATGGTGATCATTGCTATCCTTGTCACAGAAAATGGTACTTCCTACCAATATCTAGAACATTGTCTTTTCTGCATGTGTATGTGGTGTGTGTGTGTGTGTGTGTGTGTGTGTGTGTGTGTGTGTGTGTGCATATACGTGCATAGATGTACATGTGTGCACATGCACATTGAAGCGTTAGGTTAACGTTGGATGTCTCTCTTGATTGCTCTCTGCATATTAAGCCAAGGTCACTTGTGGAGCCTAAAGCTCATCTCTTTGGCTAGTCTGTCTAAGCCGCTTCCTCCAAGGCACCCTTGTCTCTGCTTCCTGTGCTAGGATCACAGGTAGAGTGTCACACTCACCCAGCTTTTATGTGTGGGTCTGGTATCTGAACTCTCAACCTTAAGCTTGTTGGGCAAACACTCTACCCACTGAACCCTGTCCTTAGACCTCTAATACACTCCTTCCAGCTCACCTTCCATCTTCTGCTCATGGAGGCCCTCTGCCCTGCCGAGGCAGCCTACCCTGGGGCCGAACCCAAGCACTTCCTTGGCTATGCATGGAATCTGTTTCTGGCCCACAGTCTTCCATAAGCCATCACACTATCCCAAGAATCTCCCATGAGCCCAGAACTGTGACAAGGTTATATAGACAGATGCAGAAAGACATGGGCCTAGCTCAGGTCTGAGCTGGACTTCAGAATGGTGAACAAACATAGAATTCAACATCCATGTTGCTTGTCTGGAGCTCTAAGGACTTTGCAAAGAGGAGGCAACTGGGGAGCCCCCAGGTCTGTGAGGCCTAGCCTGGGCTGTCCCTTGCTGACTCCCAGACTTCTGGAACAGGGCTCACCAACCCCTCTGCTACTCAAGCCTTCCAAGCCTTCTATTTATTGAATCTTTATAACTTGGGCCCACCTAAGGACTTCTGCACCTGAAATCCCCTCTGCCTAGAATGTTCCTCCTGAATTTTTTTTCCAGAGCTATCTTTTTTTTTTTTTTTTTAAAAAAAAAAAAAGATTTATTATATATGTAGTGTTCTGCCTACACACCAGAAGAGGGCACCAGATCTCATTACAGATGATGGTTGTGAGCCACCATGTGGTTGCTGGGAATTGAACTCAGGACCTCTGGAAGAGCAGTCAGTGCTCCTAACCTCTGAGCCATCTCTCCAGCCCCAGAACTATCTTAATTGCTATCTCTTCCATCCTGGTTACCACCCAAGGTCATCATCATCATTAATCTTCATACTTGCTGCTTGTGTTCCATTCCCAAGCCTACTAAGAACAGGGCTCATGTTGGTCTCATCTTCATGGTACTCCCCAGCTCCTGCTGTGGTATCCTGGCACTATTTTTATAATGTTTCTTGGAAGGCATTAGAAGTTAAATCTAGGGTCTTCTCAGCCCAGACATAATCTGCCATTCATGACTACCAGGTGCAGAATTTCCTGCTCAAGAAGGTGGCTTCTTGCATGAGAAGGGACTCCTGGGAGGTACAGGGAGCCAGAGAATCCCTATCTGGATGCAATACCCAGGTCTGAAGCAAAATAAATTGCTTTGGATTCCATGTGGCACCTGGAAGCAGATAGATTGTAACAGTGCAGCGGGAACCGTCTGCTGCCCGGGAATGAATTAGATGTTAGCAGAGGTATCAGCACTCCAAATCCTGTTTGTGATCTGTAGGGTTCACAGCTGCTTCTCATTTTCATAATGCAAGACTGGAGGGGAAACAAAGAATGGACCTGAACTGGGCAGGAAACCAAAGTGGAGGAATGGAAATAGTGGGGATTCCCTGAGAAGTGCTAAGATCAGGCTGGGGCGCCACAGTGAGAACACCCTACATCTATACTGGCATTGAATGTTCACTAAGACGTTCACAGGTATCTCTGATGCTGTGTTCTTGCTCACATGCTGGAAGAGCTTGATGCTCCCCATGTAATCTTTGAGGTGACCAAGTCAACGCATCCTTTCCAGTTACTAAAGCTCCAAACTTCCTTTTATTAAAAAAGCAACAAAATACATGTAGCCTAGGCTAGCCTCAATTTCACTATGTAGACAAAGATAACCTTGAACTCCTAATCCTGCTTCCACCTCCCAAGTACTGCAATTTCAGGGGTGCACCACCCAATCTGGTTTATGAAGTGCATGGAATGGAACCCAGGGCTTTATGCACACTCAATGAGTACTCTACCACAAGAAACAGATTGCTCTGGTCCATTTTCAATATATAGTACACTTAGAGTTCATCAGAGTCACAGATAACCACGTGCCCTATGTCCCTTTCTCCCCTGTCAGCTGGTACCTGCTTGTCCCAAAGTTCTGGAGGTTGGAAAGTTAGAAGCAGTCTGCTATATTACTGAGTCCATGGTCAGAAAAAGGGGGGGGTGCAGTCTCAAGCCACAAATAACTCAGATGAGGCTTTGTGTCCTGAGCCAGTGTGGTGGGTAACTTGGAAAGAAGGGAAGCTCCATTAGCCTCTGGGAGAAGAGGGCAGGCATTTCTTGAGATTAAGGACTTTAAAAACTGAGGTTTTGCACCAAATTATCACACCAGCCATTTGTTTTTTTCTCCCTGCTTGCATCCCTTCCTGCATATTGGCGTGTTCTGCTGCTTGGTTTTTTACTGGTCTTCTGAATTTGTTGTCTTCTCTCCAACACTACCAGCTGACTTACATACCCAGTCCTCTAGACTGTCCTTTTGAGAACATGTGAGACACGTGAGCGTCCCCCTATAGGTTCATGGGTGCCCTCCTAGATCCTGACCTGAGAGGTCACTGTAATTATGAAACATCGGAACCTGAGTCCTTCAGGAGGGACCTACAGGGAGACCCACCATGAAAACTAAGACTTGTCAGAGTATGTCCTGTAGTCTTGGTCGCTCGGTGAGAACTGGCTTTCTGGGAAGATGTCCCCAAAGGACAGTCCCATCAGATGGCACAAGACAGTAATTTGCCCCTTAGACTCAAGCACAGATTCTTCTTTATGAAAGAGAAAAGACAGGAATAAAGAACAAACAAGGGTCCCCGTCAACATGAAGTTGACAGTGGGTCTTAAAGGGAAATCTGCTGCCACTGTTTCTGTTTGCTGACTGTAGCTGAAGTTTTTCTGGTCCTGCCTGATCCCGTAGCTACTCAGACCCAAATGAACACACAGAGACTTATATTAATTAAATCTGCATGGCCTAATGGCTCAGGCTTCTTCCTAGCTAGATCTTATATCTTAAATTAACCTGTTTCTATAAATCTATACCTTGCTAGGTGGCTTGTGGCTTACCGGTATCTTTACATCTTACTTCTCATGGCAGTGGCGGCGGCTGGTAGCGTCTCCTGACTCAGCCTTCCACTTCCCAGAATTCTCTCTGCTTATCCCACCTATACTATAGTTCCTGCCTGGCTACTGGCCAATCAGTCTTTTATTTATCAATCAATCAGAGCAACACATTCACAGCATACAGAAAGACATTCCCAGCAGCTGACAATCTCTCATACCTTACTGTGTCCACCTGGGTTGTAGACATCTAGTCATTCAGATGGAGGGACACCCTTGATCTTTGTGCATCCATCCTTGGGACTACCCTACCTGAGAATATGTAAGCCTCAAACAGAGGAAGTGGCACTCTAGCTAGCAGTGACAGAGGGAAGGATGTCAGGTGACAAGGGCTTGGAGTTGGCAGGGCCTCAAAGTAGGCTTGGGAAGAATTCCATGTCCGTAAGCTGTGTCATTTTCTACACAGATGTGATGTCTTTCCTGTGATGGGGAGATAGTGCATGGAGGGCAGGTGAGGGGAAGTGCCTGGAGAATTGTAGCCAGCAGTCAGGAGTCCCAACAGTGAACTACAGCTGCAGAATGCAGAAATAGGTGTGTCAGTGGGTCTCAGATGGTGTCTCCTGGCTCACCAGTGTTGACACTGTTACAGGTACGAATTCTTGTCCTTTAGTCAGACTGACTAAATGCGAAATCTGGAGTGGGGTCCCCCAGAAAGACTTGTTTTCACATGTCCTCCAAATGAGTCTAAGGGCCGTGAAGGAGAGGCACAGGTGAGTTCTCTGAGCCCCAGTTGTGGAGTTAAGATAATGAGAGACAGCCATGGAGAACGGCTCAGTCTTTGGTTGATTGGAAGCATCCGTGCCATGCATTTACCACCAACACATGAAGGAGTAGAGGAAAGACCGAAGATAACTAACCAGCCCAGAGCACCCCGCCTCGAGTCTCAGCATCTTCAGCCCCTTCCCTAGACAAACAGTCGCTCCAGCCTCTCTGCCAGGCAGTGCCACCGTCTTCCCTATCTGCAGACCTGGAAAGTGAGGCCATGAAGTTGAGCATCCAGTCAGGAAGCTGGTAAGTGGATGAGCCTAAATTTCACCTTTGGGGAGCACCTTGCAGCCCTCCTACCTCTCTGTGGCTGAGGTCACCTGGCACATCATGATAGTGTTATTATTACCTCTGCCACATAGTACAGAGACAGAGGCCCGCATGCCAGCTTAGCAGCCAAGCCTAACGTGTTAGATCACTTCCTGTGCTGTAAGTTACTACCTTCCCAGCCAGGACGCCACCATCTTCATGAGATTAGCTGTGCCTAATTGTGAGACTCAGTCGGGTTGTGGCCTGTGGACTGTTAATATCGATTCCTAGAAAGAGGGGATTGAACCCTCACCGGAGTATCTGGTTGATCCTCCCAGCCATTTCTATGCAATTCTGTCCTAACTGCACGTGGCTGGAGGAGCTAGAAAATAAAGTGGGGGAAAACTGCAGGGAGGGGGGGGCTCCATCTGTGTAGCTATGGGGAAGCCATCATCCACACTGGGTGCGGCTACTTTTGTCTCTCTAATGCTCTGGTGACTAATCCCTCATCCATACTCTGTAAGTAATCCCAGTACACTCACTGGTTTCCCGGGGTGAACTTAGTTTGTCACGGGGACCTTAGGCAGAGAGGTGGTTGCTGTTCACTTTAGCAAGGCCCATGACCCTGCAGCTCACTGGAGCACTGCCTGTTCATTTCCACAAAGCTGGCTTGACAAATGATGCTGACCGCCTGTTGCTAGGGAGCTAATATGGAAGCTGGCTGCCATGCTGACAATTCTGTATCACAACCATAGCTCACAAGGTGCCATCAATCAAAGTGTCAGTTTTGAACCCAAAAGAGACTCTTTGATGAAGATCTTGGGGTTCTCTAGCCAAGACCAGGGGAGAGAAGGAGGAAATGGCATTTGGAGAAGTCTCAACTCTCTAGTTAGCTAGGAAGGATGGCTGTGGTATGGATTCCACCTACATGGGTCACCACTCATGCTTTAAAGAAGTTTCTGATGGTTTCCAAAGTTTATACTTTCCATTTTATAAAGTCCATTTTGGCCTCCAGGAAAGGGGAGGCTGGGAGAATGTATCATCTCAGCATTGCCTCCTACTGAGGGCAAGCCAGCTAAAAGTGATTGGAAATGATGGACACTCTGAACAGCCTTTCCAAGGGGGAATGGTACCTAGCACATGGCCTGCACAATCCACTGGACAGTGGTTTCTCTAGCTTGGTGTTACTGACATTTTAAACCAGAGTCACCTGTGTTATAAGGGTTACCCCGTATCTTCCAGCAGGGCCAGCAGAATCTGTTTCATCCACCTAAACATCAGCAGTATTTCTCGACCCTGAGTTATGATGATCATGAATGGGTCCAGACACTGACGTATAGATGCTGGGCAGGGACTGGGTAGTAATATCCATTTCCAGGTGAGAAACCCTGCATCAGATCAAAAGCAAGGAAGGAAAGGCAAATAGTGTGGGCAGCTGGGTTAGCTGACTTTCTTGTTTGGAGGCACTGTGCACATGTTTAATACCCTGCTAAGCTCCAGAGTTCAGTAGGTGATACACATCCCAGAGGCTGTGCCTTGGTTCAGTAAATAGTGGAATCCCTGAGAGATCCTAACCAGACAATGCTAAGATTGAAATGTGTCCACTCACTATTTATCTAAGGACGGCTCTGCCCAAAGGCAGCAAATATTCCCTGGGATTTCTATCAACTATCGGATGAGCTTCATGGGTGATCTTTGACTTACAGGGAGATATTTCCCCCTGGGGACCCATAGGAGCCTACAATACAAACCCAAGTTTCAATAAGGAAATTGAGTTTTTCTATGCTACAACAGAGGTTGTGGACACCCTGATGCAAAGTCCTGCCTGTAGGAGAAAGCACCATAGACAAAAGTGAGATGGTCCATCATCAGAGACTATCACCAGCTCTACCTCCAAACCTAGCCATTTAGAAAAACACACACACAGTGCCAATTAAGTGGACATAGATTAATCCCATGCTAATGAATTGATTTTTCAGGAGTGTTGTAGGGTTAAGTGAATCAGTGATGTGGGGTCTGGTCCACAATGACAGAAAGCTGCTTTTTCCCTTGCAAATGGGCTGTCTTGCAGGGCCCCACCTGGAAGGATCTGTACAGTGTCAAGAGAGGCTTTTTCTAGACCAGTAGTTCTCAACCTGTGGGTCATGATTCCTTTGGCAAACCTCCACCTCCAGAAATATTTTCATTACGATTCACAACAATAGCAAAAATACAGCAAAATTAAGGAGCAATGAAAATAATGTCATGGTTGTACGGGGGGGGCAGGTCACCACAACATGAGGAACTGTATTAAAGGGTCGCATCATCAGGAGCAGCATCAGGAAGGTTGAGAACCACTGTTCTAGATGGACTCTCAGAGCCTCGCTAACAGACTTGAGCATCTCTGTCATTTAGGAAACTTGTTAGAGCACTCAGCTGTAGACCCTAGGCCGGAAATCCTGACTCATAGGTTCCAACCAGTAACATTTGCACATATTCTCTCTCCTTCTTCTACAGATAGAAGTTTGAGAACTGTGACCAGAGAGATGCTGACTTCGAAGATGACTGTCTTCTGGGGACTGATGCTTATCAAGAGAACTGGAATACAGGAAGTGCTTCTGGTCATTGCAAATGGTTCACTCAGCACGGAGTCAATGAAGTGTCTACTGTGTGTGGGGCACTAGAGGCAGTACATTCTGTGTTAGCTCACAGTTAGTTTTTAATTGTCAACTTGAGACAATCCAGAATCACCTGGGGAGAGAGGCTCAGTGGGGGATCCTCTACATCAGGTTGGTCTGTGGGCACATCTGCATGGGATCATCTTGGTTCTGTAAACCTAGCTCACTGTGGGTCTGGGTCCTGGACCCTGTGAGTGGAGAAATGAACTGAGTTGTAAGCATGCAAACAGTCATTTTTCTCTGCATCTGACTATGGATGTGATGTGCCTGTCTGTCTTAAATTACTGCCCCGATTTCCCCACGATGTTGGACTCTTACCCTGGAATTGTGAGCTGAAATAAACCCTTTCCCTGTAAGTTTTTTTTTGGGGGGAGGGGGTCAGGGCACTTCACAACAACAGAAATAAAACCAAAGCTGTAGTCTAATTAAACTGACCTATTCTGACTGCTACACACATTCATTAGGAATATTCCGTCTGTAGTGAGATCTGATCTAATAGCCTCAGTCTACCATTTACTAAATGTAAACATCACAATGTCTCTCAGACTCTTTATGATGGGAATAACCACAGTGGCTACCTTGAAGGACCTTTGTAAAGTAACAAAGACAACAGCTTTGCACGCAATGTGATATGGAGTGTTCTGAACTCAATATGGGTTGTCTAATACACTTCACAATGGATGATCACAGGTTGAAAATGATACTGAGGTACATCCATGATGCTGGCACTTACCAAAAGACATACAGCAATGAAGTATTGGGGAAGAATTTGAACTCACTTATGTGAACTCCCAAGATAGGAACAGGATGGTACTGTCCATTAGGGATGCTGAGCAGAGTGTGTGTGGGAGTCCTACAGTGTGTGGGTGTCTGTGTACGTGCATGTGCATTTGTATGTGTATATTTCTGTATATGTATATGTATGTATGTGTACACATGTATATGTATGTTTATATTATGTATATGTATGCATGTGTATCTACATGACTGTGTACATGTGTGTATATGTGCAAGTGTGTGTTCTATATATGTATGGGTACAGCTGTGTGTGTGTGAGTGTCTGTGTGTGTCTGTGTGTATGGCCAGAAGACAACCTCAGGATCTGTCCACCTTAACTTTAGAGACTGGATCTCTCCTTGGTCTGGAGCTTGCTGATTTGGCTTGGCCAGCGGGCCAATGAGGCCAGGAGTCCTCCTGTCTCCACTTCTCTCAAGTTGGAATTACAAGCACACACCACTGTGCCCAGGTTTTTCACACAAGTTCTGGCATTGAACTCGAATCCTTGCAAAGCAAGCACTTAACAGAGACCAACCCATTTCACAAGCCCCATACAACTTTTGAAAGCTGTGCTGGCTAGTTTTTATGTCAACTTGCTATGATGTAGGGTCATCGGTCAAGAAGGAATCTTAACTGACAAACTGTCTTCATGGGATTGACCTGGGAGCAAATCTGTAGGGCATTTTCTTGATTGAAATTGATGTGGGAGGGCCCAGCCCATTGTGGGTGGTGCCATGACTAAGCAAGCCAGGAAGAGCAATCCCTAACAAGCAGCACTCTTCTATGGTCTCTGCATCAGCTCCTGCCTCCAGGTTCCTGTCCTGACTTCCCTCAGTGATGGACGGTGTTCTGGAAGCTTCAGCTGAAATAAATTCTTTTTTCCCCAACTTGTTTTTGGTCACAGTGATTTATCACAGCAATAGAAACCCTAACTGAGACAAAGGGTGTATCTAAAAAGTATTTCTGACCAGAAATATAAACATATTGTCTCTGAAATATGAAAAGTGAACTGCAAACTCAAGTTGGTATTTACGTATTTGTGAAACACACCAGGTTTCGAGTAATTCACAATACCCCTCACCTCACCCCAAAGCTGATTTAGAGGAAGGTGACAGTGGGCAGGACCATAGTCAAATGACTTCCTGCACCGAGTTCAGTAAATATTAGTTACCCTTTTATTTTCACTGTTGTCCTAAGCTTTGACCAGCAGAGACACATTGGGAGGTGTTCAAAACTTCTCCACAAAGTTGTAATGTGTCCCCTGTGTCATCCCCTAAGGCTTTCTTAGTTCAAAGAATCCCAGTAAAACTGAAACCTCTACATTGCTCGGGAATGTGAAGCCCCTATGGGCACTGAGTTCAGGGTCAATGCATATCTCCATGGCAAGGCTCCAGCCCGTCAGGAGGCTGGGAAGGAACCCCAGAAGCAGGCAGAAGCCTCTATAATTTGTGGCAGTCTGCCCCCACTTCCATCCCAGTCCCTGTCTCTGGATTGTGACTAGTTTATGACATGTGGTGTCTCACCCTATAGTATCTCTTCTGCAGGAAGATTCCCTTTGGCTCCTGACTCGTAAGTGCTGGATCCTTCTGATTAGCCTGGAGTGTTGTGCCAATTCAGAACATGGGATCTCAGGGACAGCTGTTGCTTCCTGGAGGCTGAACTATGGGTTTCTTGGTTTCTTCTTTGAATTCATCCATCACTTCATCATGACTTCCAGAGTTCTTTCAGCTGATTTTGAATTCTGGTACAAAGATTTGAAGCATTGGTGTCTGACAAACCTGAATCCAAGTTCTTCCTCTGCTGATTTCTAGTGAAAGGTGTGCATGTAGCGCAGGCTAGCCTCAAACTCACCTTGTAGCCAATGTCATTCAGTGTTGAGATTTTATGTCTGCAGTACCATGCCCAGTTTTATGCTGTGCTGGGGATGTCTTGTGTCTACAGCATGCCAGACAAGAACTCTATAAGCTGAACTATAGCCCCAGCTCTCTACCACTTCTTGATGGGGGTGGGGGGGATTCTAGTCAGTTAGTAAACTTCTACCCGTATTTTCACTGTGTGGAGTGAGGTCAAAGGCAAAGGCTGCCTTACAGTGGATGCTTGCTGTCATTATTATTAGCACTATTCCTAACTCTCACATTTGGCTTCCTGGTCCTCTTCCCGTACAGTGGATTGGTTAACAGTGATCTGCATTTTTTTAAAGATATGTTTTAATTTTTAAATTATGTGTATACATGCATCTATAAGCAGGTATGTGCACATGAATGCAGGTGCTCCAGGAAGCCAGAAGAGAACAATGGATATCCTTGGGCTGGAATCACAATTAACTGTGGATTGTGAACCACCACCTTTCTTGGTGCTGGGGATGGAACTTGGAACCTCTGCAGGAGCGGTATGTTATCTTAACCAGAGTCATCTTCCCAGCCCTCAGTTTTATATAGGAAGCAGAATTGGGAAGATCCAGAGGCCTGACATGGCTGGGGTTTGTATCAGGTGCAAGCCTCTGTCTGTCTAGTCTCTAACCAAATCTCCAGCACCAGAACTTGAAAGCTCCCATCTTCTCATTGACCCCTTCTCTGAGCACTCCTCATGCCTTCTCTGGACACTCCTCATGCCTTCTCTGGACACTTCTCATCCCGTCTCTGAACACTCTTCACCCCTTTACTGGACACTCCTTCTCACCTACTTCCATACATATAAGTTCACATGAAAACAATTTTGATGGAGTCCTTGCTAAGTCCTGCAGCCTTTGTAGATGGCCCCCTGTGCCATCTCACATTGGAAGCAAATCATCTCTTTAAAATTTTTGCTCCAATCTCAAGCTTCAGTGAATTGCAGAGAAATCTCAGATCTGGCATCTTTTGAATTGGTAAATAATGTGCCAGTTGTCTGGTATGGTTCTGCTGTGGGTGGTGGCACACTGTTCAGGGTGCTCCCAGAGAGAACTGGAAGCTTGTGGGGCCAGCAAGTTCCCCTCTGTGCCCTTCAGCTTCTCAGCAGGGTGTGAGCTGAAGACTGGCTGGCTGAAATAAACAAGGGGACTGGAGGGCTAGAAAAAAACTCAGAATGAAGTTTAAAAAAAAAGAAAGGAAAGAGATATTGTTTGTTAAATCAGGCAAGTTGAGAGGGGAAGCCTCAGAGCTGGAGGTTTTATTAATCTATTTTGACATCTCTCGTATCCAGCCTAGCCCATTCAAGCTTCCCAACACACATTAGCCCTCAACACTATGAAGCTAATAGGCCATGGGGACTCTGAAGCATCTCTCCATCCCCTCCTCTGGTCAGATGGGTTAGCAATACAATACTCATATATCTAGTCCCGCTCTGTTGTGCGTGACTAGGGAAGTGACTGAGAACAGGAGACTGATATGAGAGAAAGTACCAGGAGCAGAAGTCAAATGGGGCTGGGTGAGAAATCACTTACAAAGTGCTTGTCTAGCAATGTGAGGGCCTGAGTTTGATCCTTAGTACCTGCATTGAAAAAAACAAAAATCCAGCCTTGGCATTATATAATGTAACAGCAGTGATGGGGAGGTGGGCATAGGTTGAGATTTGAGACTCACCAGATGGTCAGCCTGGCCTACTTGGCAAGTCCCAGGCCAGTGAGAGACTCTGCACAACAACCAAAGTATGACTTTGTTCCTACCTCCCTTCTTCAGGCTGGGATTTGGTCTGGCTTGGGTTTGCACAGGTCTTGTGCATATTGTCACAAGCACTGAGAGTCCATATGTGCAACTGTCTTTCTCTGTGGAGAAAATATCATTTTAACGTAGTCATACAGCCAGCCCTGGCTCTGAGACTCTTTCTACCCTGTCTTAGTCAGGGCTTCTATTGCTGTGAAGAGACACCATGACCCTGGCAACTCTTATAAAGGAAAACATTTAGTTGGGGATGGCTTATAGCTCAGAGGTTTAGTCCATTATTGTCATGATGGGAAGTATGGTGACACGCAGGCAGACATGGTGCTGGAGAAGTAGCTGAAAGTTCTATATCTGGATCTGTAGGCAGCAGGAAAGGACTGAGCCACTAAGCCGGGTTTGAGCTTCTGAGACCTCAAAACCCACTAAAGTGATGTACTTCCTCCAACAAAGCCAGTTCTTCTAATAGTGCTACCCTCCTATAGACCTGTGAGGGCCATCTTTTTTCAAACCACAACGCCTCACCTTCTGCTATGATCCCTGAACCTTGGGAGGAAGGATGGAATATAATGAACCATTATATTTCATTTAGGGTGCAGATTCAATGGTCTTGTATTTTCTACAGTTTGGTTGGTTATGGGTCTCTGCCTTAATCTCCATATACTGCAAAAGGAAGATTCTTTGATGAGGGTTGTGAGATTCACTAAGCTATGTGGTGTGATGATAAATCTTTAGGAGTCAGTTTAATACTGTGTCCATTTAGCAGAATGATAGTGGTAGATTCTCTTCTAGGGACCACGACTCAGCTATTCACCTCTAACTGAGGATCTGTTGGTGATTGATAGCTGCTGGGAGGGGGAGTCAGTTATCTGTAAGAGTTTGATGCCTGGTAGATCAAAACATTCAGTAGATGGCCATGTGCCCAAGAGTATATTGGCAGCACAAATTGACTTGATGGGTTTAAAAAACAAAAAAGGGACATGAATTTGGGTAGGTATGGAAGTGGATCTGGGAGGAATTTGAGGAGTGAATACATTCAAATATATTGCATGTAATTGTCAAAGAACTAATAAAAAATAAAAAAACATAAACAAAACAAAAACCAACAAGGTAGATGGCACTTGAGAAATAAAATATGCTGCTGACCTCTGACCTTCACAGGCATTATGTACATCATATATATATATGTATATATAAACACATATATATATATATATATATATGAACAAATGAGCATGAATACATATACACACAAATGGAAAACACCCAAAATACCAACCTCACTATATACTAATTGGTCTATAATGAACTTTCACTCCAGTGGTAGAGTCTTCATTATAGTCTAACTAGAAACCTTGTCTTCTGGAAGGGAGCAGAGGAATGGAGCTCACTGTCCAGGGCCTGGTGAAGCTCATTGCCCAAGGTTAATGGGGTCACATACTTCATACAACCTTGATCTGCTGCCCTGCTAGGCTCTGCACCACTGCATGAATTTTCCAATGCTGCTGTGGGTCCCAGGCTCAGTGTCAGGCAGGGTTGCTAGCTCAGTTCACAAAGAGACTTCTTTGTTTCTAGAGCTGAAAGAAATCCACACTCCAGCTCCAGCTAGGATCTGAGTTAGAGAAACAGTACAGTCTTGACTTCTTTATGTTTCAAATGTAAGCTACAGGGCAGGCCATGACTTCAAGCATAGGCAAGTACCATCAGATTCATCTAGAGGGTTGTTCCATATTGGAAGGGCTCAGGATCTACAATGGAAATCTTATCTAGACACTCAACAGCTATTACAAAGAGTCCAGTTTCCTGAACAACAGTACCTCCCCTCTCATTTATTGTATCTATCAAAAGAGTTACTATGTAGCTTATTGTTGTTGTTGTTGTTGTGCATGTGTATCCTTGTGTGCACACCTGCAAGTATGAGTACATTGTCCACTGAGGCCAGTGGAGGATGTTGGATCCCCTGGAGTTGGAGCTACAGGTGGTTGTGAGCTGCCTGATATGGATGCTGGGAACTGAGCTCAGGTCCTCCTAAGAGCCACCTCTCCAGCCACCAACTCGTCATGTCATTTAAGTGACTCTGCAACTACTAGAGTCACTTTGGTAATTTTATACAAAACCACAAAAACTATGAACATTTCACAAAAAGTGTTTTGTGCAAGTATTGTGTGAAAACTATTTTGCACAGTGCTGAGTGAATAGTGAGCTCTCAGGGTCCCCCAGCGGTGACTGAACAGTGAGCTCTCAGGGTCCCCCAGCGCTGAGTGAACAGTGAGCTCCCAGGGTCCCCCAGTGCTGAGTGAACAGTGAGCTCCCAGGGTCCCCCAGTGCTGAGTGCACAGTGAGCTCCCAGGGTCCCCCAGTGCTGAGTGCACAGTGAGCTCCCAGGGTCCCCCAGTGCTGAGTGAACAGTGAGCTCCCAGGGTCCCCCAGTGCTGAGTGCACAGTGAGCTCCCAGGGTCCCCCAGTGCTGAGTGCACAGTGAGCTCCCAGGGTCCCCCAGTGCTGAGTGAACAGTGAGCTCCCAGGGTCCCCCAGTGCTGAGTGCACAGTGAGCTCCCAGGGTCCCCCAGTGCTGAGTGAACAGTGAGCTCTCAGGGTCCCCCAGTGCTGAGTGCACAGTGAGCTCCCAGGGTCCCCCAGTGCTGAGTGAACAGTGAGCTCTCAGGGTCCTCCAGTGCTGAGTGCACAGTGAACCCCTAGAATTGCACAGTGCTAGACACAGTGCATCCTCAAGACTGGCTGCCATTACAGTTTTGCAGGCAGAGGTCATATTCTCTCCTCTGTTGGTTTCTGTCACTGCACTGTGAATAGATTCAGAGCAGTCACCCCACCTTGTTCATTTCTGAATCTCCAGTCTCGAACTCAGTGTCAAGCACAAAGAAATAGTCCACTGTAGTAATTCATTCATTCAGACTTGAAGACAGTCCAGTTTGTGTACTGATTTAATGCAAGTTCTATCCCAAGAATGCACAGAAATAAAGCCCAGCATCGTTGTACATGCTTGTTATTGTAGTATTGTATAGATATAGACCAGTAGATCCCCTTAGCTGATTGGTCAGCCAGTCTATCTTACTTGATATGCTTTAGGCTAGTGAGAGATCATGCCTCAACAAAAAGGTAGAACTGAGAAGCCAGAGTTCAACTCTGGGTTCTACATACATGAATCTACCCATGGAGAGAGAGAGAGAGAGAGAGAGAGCTCCATTCATTCCCTCCGTTATGTAGTCATCTAATTGATAAGCTTTATTGAGTCTGTGCTAGGCTGGACTTGCCTCTGGGGAAAGAATGAGCAAGAAGCAAAGATTGCACAGACCTTACATGGAGGGGTTCACTAGACACAAGATCCTACAGTAAGTAAACAGGGTACTGTGAAAAGCCCTTTCATGGAAACGAAGTGGGGGTAGAGCAATTCGGGATTTGTTAAGTGAAACATTCTGAGCACATCTCTGTGAGGAAGTCCCTGTGAGCTGAGATCAGAGTAGTGACTCCAGGGGAAGATGTGCGAGCATTCCAGGCAGAGGGCACACCAATCCTGAGGTAGGCAGCACTTTGGCATCTTTAAGGGATTAAAGAAAGATCTGAAAGGCTGGGATATAGCTTCCCAAGAGTAAGACAAAAGGTAAGATAAGGGAGTTAGGTTCCCAAAAGACCTTATAGACTAAGGTAGGAAGTTTGCGTTGATGGATGGATGGATGGATGGATGGATGGATGGATGGATGGATGGATGGATGGATTGAAACACAGTATCATATGTTCCAGGCTGGCCTCCAACTAGCTGTGTAGCTGAAGGTGATCGTGAACTCCTGACTCTCCTGCCTCTATCTCCCTGAGTGTTGGATTTACAGGTGTGCACCCTTATGCTCGGTTTATGTGGTTCTGGGCTGGAACTCAGGGCTTCACACAAGGCAGGCAAGCACTCTCCCAACTGAGCTGTGTCCCCAGCCTGGGGGCTTAAGGACAGGGAGGACACATCCACCTTCATTTATATGAAAAGTCACATGGCCAGACCAGAAGTAGGAAGACAAGTTGGGAGGTTAATGCAGAGGGAAGAAAAACAGTGGCAGAGGCTGCCAGTAGCAATGGATTCCAGATGCATTTGGAAGTTGGCACAGTGAGACTTGCTGATGAACCAGGCTTGGGCAGGGTTTGGAAAAGAGGAGTGGGGTTGTGTTCTGTGAATGGAATGACCTGCTTCTCCAGCTGGAATCTATATATAAGGAGCTTCCAGAGATTCAGAGTCCCCCCTCACCTCATCCATCCCATCCCTCTCCCATCTCCACCCCTCCCCATCTTTAGGGTCCGGGTGTCTTCCTAAAGCTCCAATAGGGTCCTTGCTCTGATTCTCAAAGCTCTGCTGTTCTGTGCTGGTGGTGAGTATCCCAGAAGCTAGCATATCCTCTTCCTCCAGATAGGAGGGCAAACCAGACTTCTGGGTGTTTTCATGGAACAATGCTCCAGCAGGCAGTGCATGGAAAATAGAGCCATGTAGATACTCCAGGGATCTGAAAAGGAACTGACAACAAATTCATCTTAATATGAAGCATGTCAGTGAAGAGAGAGTCCTGCTGGGCTGTGCTGCCTAGTCCTGGTGGGGCAGGATCATGGGGGAGAGAAGAAGGTTTCTTGCAGGCCAGCATGGTTTCCTGAGTATCCAGGATGAGGTATTCTTTGATGAACGACTTCGAGTAAGAGGACCTGGCCCTGGACCTGATTCCCTCTCCCTCCAAGCAGCCCTCTCTTACCCAACATCACTGATTGCTAATCCTCCCACTCAGGCCCCCATGAGGCTTCTATTCCCTGTTGTTTCTTTCTGACCTAACATATGGCCACACATGTCTCCAATGGTGGACTGGCTTTCCTTTCTGCTTTTTTTTTTTCCCTAGATACTGGCCGAGCTGGGGCTTTGTGTTTGATTTTTGTTTTCCATTTTTTGCTCTGCTTTCCCTCCGTTGGCATGGGAACACTGAAGCACTACTTCAGAGAGCTCCCATCCACATCATCACACACACATACACACACCCCCACCCTGTGCCACCCAGCGCTTCGAGTGTTCAAAGAGCAAAAGCCTTCTCCCTTGTGAAGGGAAGTGTGAGAGCATCAGATATGACTGCTTCTCTGATAATAAGGTCTCCAGTTTGTGAGGTCTTAGAGGTCAGGGGCACCTTACAGACCAGACCCCCCCCTCCTTAGAGAAGGAACTCTGTACAGAGGTCACCTGAGCCAGCCAGTAGTGCACAAAACACTCAGATCCAGGTCTTTAAAGCAGTGTGACTCCGTGTGACCTTGCAGGATTATCTGGGCCTTTTTGCTCAGTGAAAAAAAAATCAGATCATTACCTTCCCTCAGATTGGAGCTGTTAGGACCAAATGTGACCCATACGTGAGTAAACGATGAACATTTTTTTTAATTAAGTTGTCAAATGTGGTTTGGCATGCAGATGCTCATAAACAGCTTTCAAACTGATGAGAAACTAAGTAACTGGGTAAGAAGTGAATGGATGCCTCAGCAGGAGATGTGGACTGACCTCTGTCCAAATGCCAACCTTCCTGCAAACATGTTATGTCTTTGGAAGACCCAGATAACTTGGTAAACATCTGCTTAGAAAGACATCTACCCCAACTACAAAAATGTGCACAGTCCAGGGAGAAAGGCTTTCTCCCTTGTCTCTATTATTTTGTTTTATAATTATTTATTATTAGCTTGTTTTTTTACTTTTAATTTGTGTATATGGGTGATTTCCCTGTCTATGCACCACATGCCTGTTGCCCTTGGAGGCCAGAAGAGGGCATCCCATCACCTAGAACTGGAGTTATAGAGGGTGATGGGAGCCGAACCCACATCCTCTGGAAGAGCAGTCAGTGCCCTTTACTGCTGAGCCATCTTGGGCCCTGTTTGTTTTTGAGACAGTGTCTCAGGTAGGAGAGGCAGGTTTTGAACTCCTGAACATCAAGCTTCTAGCTCCAAAGTTCTAAGATTACAGGCTCATGCTGCCACACTGGGTTTAGGCAATGCTCGAGGGTGATTTAGGGTTTCATGCATTCTAGGCATGACACTTATCATATATGGATATGTTGTGGAAGGTACAAGTTATCCTTGTTAACACTCTTTCACTATTTCACATGTATATCACTGCTTTGTGGTGAGAACATTTAAAATCTACCCATTTTAAAATATATAATATTAATATCATTGTTACCTTGCTATGCTGCAGACCACAGTAGATTACAGGAACATGTTTTCCTTTTACTACAATTATTTACTTATCGTAGAGGGAGAATACATGCACCATGGTGGATGTGTGGAAGCCAGAGTGTAACTTGTGTGAATCAGTTCTTCCCACTCTATTCTGTGGGATTTGGGGACGGAACTCAGATAATCAGGCTTAGCAGCAAGCAGCTTTGTTTTCTGTGTATCTCACTAGCCCTGGTTTGTTTATTTATTTATTTGTGTATTTATTTTTGAAACAGTCTTATGTAACCCAGTCTGGCCTTGAACTCATTATGTAGCTGTGAATGACCTTGAACTCAGGTTCCCCTGCCTCTGCCTCCTGAGTGAGGGGATACAAGTGCGTAGTTTTGTGCTGTGCTGAGGTTTGAACCCAGGGCCTCGGATAGGCTTGAAAACACTATACCAACTGAGTTATGTCCCCAGCCCAGCTTGCTCCTTTTGTTTCACTAAACGTTGTGCCCTTTCGACCAGTGTTGTACCTCTTGTAATCGGATATAACCCAAACATCCTGTCACCATCAAGAAATCCTATCGATTCATGCAGGCTCATCACACTTAGCGTAGTGTTCTCACAAATCATCTGTGTTTGTTTTCACCTTTTCTTAAGGATGAACAGTAGTTCATCATGTATGGATATCACATTAAAGATCAATTCACCTGCGGATGGGAGCTTAGTGTTTTTTTTTTTTTTTTATCATGGCTGTGGTTAAGTAAGTCTTATGTCAATAATGAATATGGTTATGCATAAATACACACACACACACACACACACACACACACAGTGGGTGGAGTGAGGTTGCTGGATCAGATGAGAGTTCCAGTTTTAGTATGAAGAATTGCCATACTGATTTCCCAAAATGACTACACTAAAATCAACAGCAACCAGGGCCCTGCCCTGCTACTGCAGCCTTGTCAACTCTCATCATCTTTTACCTGGTTAATAATGGCCGTTCTAACAGGGGGGAGGGGATGTCTCCCGAGGGTTTTAATGGGTGGTTGCTGGTAATGAATTACATGAAACATTTTTCTCATGTATCTGTTGGCTATTGTCACTTCTTCTCTTGAGAAATATCTATTCAGGTCCTTTGCCCATTTTTAATAGGGCTGTTTGTTTTTCAGTTAAATGCAACACATATAAAAATTCCAATGTCATTCTTTACAGAAATAGAAAACAAGACAAAACAAAACAACAAGCTTCCAATTTGTATGGGAACATAAGAGACCTCAAATAGACAAGTAATCTTGAGAAAATAAAGGGGGAGGGTTGCTGGGGAGATGGCTCATTTGGTAAAGTGCTTGCTATGCGAGCACAAGGATCTGAGTTCGATACCTGGGCAAGTAAGAAGGCAGGCAGGTGTGTGACTGCAACCCTATCCCTGGGGAGGCAAGGCAGGACCTTTGGAGCTCACTAGCCAGCTAGACAGTCGGTTCAGTGAGAGACCCTGTCTCAAAAATTAGGTGAAGAGGGACAGAGGGAGACACCCAGATTAATATATGGCCAACACACACACACACAAACACATATACACACACACACACACACACACACACACATCTTTGAATGTACAGACACACAAACACACAAACATGTACGCATTCATACTCTCTCCCCAGTCACACAGGAATACTGGAATCATCTTTCTCTCTGGTTTTAAAATATTCTAAAGCCACAGAAAACATGGAAACACTGGCCTAAGAACAGACTTGCTGGCCAATAGAACAGCTATGAGAGCTCAGAAATAAACCTAGGCATTGGTCCACTGATTTTCCACAGAGCTGTCAAAAATTCAGTGCGTGTGTGTGTGTGGGGGGGGGGGCTGGAGAGATGGCTCAGCAGTTAAGAGAAGTGGCTGCTCTTGCAGAGGACCTGGGTTAGAGTCCCAGAACCCACATAGCGGCTTACCACCCACTGTAACTACTCTAGTTCCAGGGGATCTGATGCCCTCTTCTGACCTCTGCGAGCACCTGGCATGAACATGGTCCACAGACAAAGATGCAGGCACTCACATACACTCATGAAAAGTGAAAATAAAATAATCTTAAAGCAGACGGACAGATAGACACACACCTTCACACACACACTTACACACACACACACAGACACATCTTCACACGCATATACATCTCTCTCTCTCTTTCTCTCTCTCTCTCTCTCTTTCTCTCTCTCTCTCACACACACACACACACACGTGCATTCATACACACACACACATCTTCACACACACATATGTACTCTCTCTTATACACACTCACACACGCAAACACAGACACACACACTCATACATCATGAGGAAAGGTCATGGTGCTGGAAGTTTTGAGTATAGGACTGACTGTAAGGCGGAGCCCTGATCTCATCCTTCAAAAGAGAATCTAGTCAAAATGGGTTGAAGACTGAAATTAAGAACTAAAATGACAGCCCCTGAAAGTGTAAAGAGAAATCTGGGGCATGGGAGCCTGGATGGTGATTTCCTGCACAGGACCCCAACAGCACAAGTAAGGAAAGGTTTCTATTTAAAAAAAAACAACAAACAGAAAAGCCCACAGTGTGATGAGTGATGAGCAGTCACCATGGAGAATCACAGTACAGCCCAGAGTGGGCGTGGGACTGGCCGCATGCTCAGCGCGAAGGCCTTCCAAGTTCACTGGATTTTCATTTGCGTCATCCAGCATGAGTAGGAATTTTCCGGACTGGAGGTGAGCTACAACAGGCGGCTCTGGGGGAAATGCAGCCAGAGCTGAACCAAAATCCAGCCAGTGTAACCAAAATCCTGCTCAGTGTCTCTCAAGCCATTTTTCATCCCATGCCGGTAGAGGTAGAATTTGTGCAGGTTACTAATCATTATTCTGTATGGTCCTTGGTCAGCAGGGATGCACAGCTAACACAGGCTGTGAAAGTTGTTGGGGTCATGGAGAGGCATGGACACAGACAAGATCAGCAAGGCACCAGGGACAGACAGCAGACTAACTGGGGACAGATAGAGGCTGGGGCCTCACTGTTCTGCCTCTGCATTTTCCCTGGGCCACACCACGGCTCAGTGACTCAGGACAAGGGAAGAGACTGAGATAGAGGGTGTCACCAAAGCTAGCCCTCATCCTCGAAGACGCCAGAGCCTGGCACACCTCCTCTTCTGTTCTGCCTCCATTAGGTTTTCCCGGGGATCTGCGTTGGCGGGGGAATTCAGGGTATTTGTGGATAACAGATGTGCATATTTTCTTGGTTTAGTGAGATGAAGAGAAGCAGGAGAAGGTTGGGCACTGGGCCAGAACTGTCAGAATCTTAGGTTTAGTATACAGGACTCCCCAGTTTGCCCCGTGCAGTCCTCCACTGTTAATGGCGGCTTCTGCTTGCTGTCTACATCTATGCATTTCCATCTAGATGCCTGAGTGGCCAGTTGTACCCATCAGCTTAGGTTGCCATAACAAAGTTCTTTAGAACAGGCAGCTTAAGCAATAGAAATTCCTTGGTGTTGGAGGAGGGTCTGCTCAGGATGTGGGCACAGCAGTGGGGGTGTGGTCAAAGCTCTCTTCCTGGCTTCAAGATGGCATATCTCTTTCCTTTCTCTTCCCTTCCCTGATCTTCCTTCTGTCCTTCTTTCTCCTATCACTGTGTCTTTACTTTTCCTTCTCTCTCTCTCTCTCTCTCTCTCTCTCTCTCTCTCTCTCTCTCTCTCTCTCTCTCTGTATGTACATTTGTGCCGACTAGAGGTTGATGATGTTAGGCATCCTTGATATTCTCCACCTATTTTATTGTTGAGACAGAATCTCTCACTGGACCTGGAGCTCACAGAGTGGCTGGCTGGATTCACTGGCCAGCAAGCTTTAGGGATCTACCTGTCTCCCTCTCCAGTGCTTGGGTTACAGGGGTCAGCTTTTGTGGATTTTTTGTGGAGGGTGTTGGAGATCAGGATTCAGGTTCTTTTTCTTGCACTAAAAGCACTTTATAGATCAAACCATCTCCCCAACCTCTACACATAGTCTTTCTTTGGAGCATGTACCCAGAGAATGAATGCAAGCAAGCTCTCTGGTGTCTATAATAACGGCACCAACTCCATTGTAAGGAACCCACCATCAGAACCTCATCTAAACCAAATTATCCCCCAAAGTTCGGTGTCTAAATACCATCATGTTGAGGGTAGATTTCAACATATAAGCCCTGGGGTGGGAAGTGAGAAACTGAATGCTATCCACAGCACCATCCCAAGGAGTTGATGTTTCTGCCCAGAATGAGGCTGGCCAAGTAGTCCTAGAGAGAGCAGGCATAGACCCATGGTTGATATCTAAGAGCTGTGCCAAAGGCCTTGCATCATTGAGCAGAAGGCAGCTGGGCAGAGGACCAGGATTCCAGGGGCCACATAGTGGCAGGTATCAAGACTGACAATATGTAAGAAGCCAGCAAGCAAGCAAGAAAGGATTAGAACTCCTCCATTCACTGATCAAGAGCTACACCAAGGACAGAGCGTGCTAAAAAAAACCAAACCAAAACCAAAACCAAAACCAAAACCAACCAACCAAACAATAACAACAAAAAAACCTGCAGTGTACAAATGCATGTGACCAGCCCTGTGTAAGTGACCTAAGAGATCACAATGTCTTGGCCTCCAGCTCTCTGCCTGTCTGAAGTCTCTCAAGTGTTATCTTGGGTAATGGTCTCTTATTTCTCCCACGGTCTTTGTTTCCCTGATCCAAGCCTTTGTTACAGGACATAAAAACCTGGAAATCTTTGTGGATGCCATTCAGATTCTGATCCACACCTGCAACCAACCTGATGGGGAAATAGATGCTCAGAACCAGGAAAAATGAACCCTTGCTACTCCTCTGTGCTTGTTTTGGGCTCTTGAGCCACAAGATGACTGCTTAGGAATTTGGGGATGAAGACCAATCTGCACTCATGGGTGCTTCCATCAGTTCCCCTTTGGAAGAGCTTACCATGTCCTTGGCCACCTGAAGTTCTTTATAACATATGAGAGAACTGACTTAGTTCTTTCAGACAAAGGCCTGGTTCAAGGTGAACTTTGCCTCTCCAGGGTCAAAGTGGCAAAGCTCTGGACCCAGGCTTGTTCCCTTCTCATTCTACCTCAATAATTCCCAGGCTTATTACCTTCCCACTGAATCTCAATGTCTTTCAGCTTCTCTTGGCTCTTTAATTTCTTAAAGCAACTTTGTGTGTTAAGTTTAATATACTTGCTTTCTACCCATTCATTCTGAAGCTGTTTGGGGGTTCCCTGGGTGGACATTAGAAGTCAGCTCCCCCAGAACTGGTTTCTTTAGAGACAGGATAGAAATGCATGGCAGCTGGTCTAGGCTGAGCCAACTGGGCAAGGGTCTGTCCAGCGTCTGAGCCTGGAGGGTCCCTGTTCTGGGTGGTGGCACTGTTTGGAAAACTAGCTCTCAGTGTTGGTGAAGAGCATAGAAAGAACCAGACAGCCTTGCTCCAAGTGGCTGCAGGCAAACTGCTCTGCACTCTTAATGATTCACTTGACCACGCGTAAGGTGGAGCTGAGCCATTCAATGAGTCTCTGGAGACATAGGGAAGTCAGTGAAAACAAGGGCTCTATGGAGTTTGGAAATTCTGTGTTCTTCTCTCTTGTTATTTTACTTCATATAATATTTTTACTAATCATTTGAGAGGTTCATATACACACATATGGCATAGTTTAATAAGCTCTACCTCTGCTCCCACTTCTATCTCCTCCAACGTTCACCCCATAGCCTTCCATCTCCTCTCCCTTTTAGAAATTATCAAGACCCAGGAAGATACTGACTGGGCCTCACCAGCCTGAGCAACAGCAGTTCTTCTCCTTACTTACTCCATCATAACCAAACAGATGACCAGACTACCAACCTTCATCACCCACACCCCAAGAAACTTGGCTTCATTTTTAGAACTCCAGACTTCTAATGGGAACCCCTCTGCAGCCAGTGGGTTCCCAGTGTCCTCACTGCTATGACTGCACTGGAATCTGTGGTGTAGATATGAGGACGTGAAGGCACAACTGGACAGCAGGTGACTTTACACTGGCCAAAGATGACTCTAGTCAGTCCTTTGTTGGAAGAAGAGAATGTGGTGTATGGTCTGATAGAACTGGATGATTCTGTCTTTTAAGCACGATCTCCTTATCTTTTGTAGTTCCAAGCCAAGCTACTCCTCCCAAATCCATCTTCTAGAAGGTTTGATTTGTACAAAGGTTCATATAGATCTCCAAACTTACCAAGCTCACTTGCTATCACTTAAAAAATATTTTGTTTTTTTATTTACGTTTATCTATAGCTCTGGTGTTTGTGTATTCTACATGTGTGCAGGTGCCTGTAGAGGTCAGCAGAAGGCGTGGGATCTGGAGCTGGAGGTACCTGTAAGTTGCCCAAATGGGTGCTGGGAGCTGAAGGCAGGTCCTCCAAGAGAAGCAGCACTCTTAACCCCAGAGCCATCACTCCAGCCCCTCCATCACTGTCATAAGTGAAAAATCATCTGCTCCCACATCCCCATTTCCATCTATACTTTCAGACAGCCCCTTTGTGTAACATCACCCCTGGACTCATGCAATCCTGATGATCAAGATGCCATTAAGCTAGAAACACGATGTTGTCTTACTTACTAAAAGGCCAAAACAAAAAAACAAAACAAAAAAAAAAAACTTTTCAGAAACAATCTCCAACCACATATATTTTTTTAAAAATTGGGTTCAGATTAGTCTTTATACTAGAATCTGCTTTCTTGGATCAGCACCTCCCTTATAAGGAACTAGTTAAAACCACCCTATACATCACCCTGGCAGCATGAGCTATGCACTGAACTGATGGAGGCTGCCTTGTTGTGCCTGGGTAAATGCAGGGCCAAATTTAAATTGTATTATTATTTTAAGGAAGCAGACTCCAAGCAAGACCCAGAGAGCCGCAGAGCACCACCTGGCAGATGGTGAAAGGAATCAGGGAGTGGGGTGGCTCTATTTTGGGGTTCTGTCGCCCTGTCATTTTTGCATCAAAGAGGCTTTGGGTCTAGATATTTCCTAACTAAATTTCAGAACCCCATCCAGGGCGTTCTTACTCTCCATGCCCTCCATTTCGCTAAGAACATTGGATTTGTCTGATGAAGACTCTGGAGGACATCTCCAAAGGAGCTTGTCACCGCAAACAATTAAATTGAACAAACAATAATAGCTCCCGTTTACTTGGTACTTACTCTCCTCCAGGTCTTATGCTAAGCACTTTCTAAGTTTATCTCCTTCAGTCCACACAGCTCTAAGAGGAATGTGTCATCACTGTTGCTTTACAAAATGAGAAAGCAGGGCTTTGAGAGGTTAAGATGCTTAGAAAAATCACCTGGGATCCAAAATTAGGAAAGCCAAAATCCTCATTCTTAACTATTATCCCATCCTGGGGTTATCTATGGCTTGTTGTTCTAGGTGCTTGGGCTATACAGTCCTGTTATTGTTGTCTGCTCTCCGAGGGTTGAGGGTCTCCACAGTTGGTTCTGGCCTTTTATGGGGGGGGGGGGTACAGAAAGTAGGAAGTCAAAACGGACCATAAGAGCCCTTTAAAAGGAGACTGATGAAATAAAAAGAAAATGAATAATGTGTTACTGAAGGAATGAGAAATGACCTCACAGGACAGTGGTGGTGTCTGAGTGGATGGCAGGTACTATCCGAAGCACAATGCCACCATCATCCTTCCTGTCCAGTACTGTAGTTGCTTCTGCACTGGTCTCTCTGTCCCCCTCTGTGGCATTCTGAGTCATTACTAGAGAATTATGCACCCATCCTCTTTGTCATGTGGCTTTGTCATTCTGCCCCGTGGGTTCAAGCATGTGACCTTCCTTGAATCAATGCACTATTTCAGGTCATGATGCTGAGTAGAAAAATGTCTATTCATGGTAAAGCTTAGCCTTAGCCCATGTGATTCTCCACCAGACATTTGGCTTCCTGTACTCTTACTCCTGAGAGAGGTACATAGAGTAGACTTTATCTTTCTGGGAGTTCAGATTGTCCAACTGAAGACAGGTGAATCACAGTCAATTTGAAGGCAGTAATTGATGTTAAGTTTTTGTTATAAGTAACTGAAACATTGGTAGTATTTGTCATGCACCAAACACTGACTGTTACACATCATTTTTACACCACTTCATCAGTTTCCCACAGAGAATCTTGGTGACTTTTAAAAAAGTGAAATCACATATTTATGCTACCATTATTAACTGAATTGTATTTAAAATTAATCTGAAATTCTTATAACTGCAAAACTCTGCCTTCCTCTTTGCTCAGCGTGCTTTACAGCAGCTTTATTTTGCTTTCTGGTTTTTTTGGATATGCAAGCTTGCTCTTGTTTTAAAGCTTGTAGGCTTGCTATTTTTTTTTTCCTTTCTGGAATATTCTGGACATTAGGTCTATATTGTCTACTGTGATAACCACTATCCGTTCATGACTACTTAAAATTAATAACCCCAATAGCGAGGCTAAACGAACACAGGATTGTAAAGTAAGCATCCCTGATAGGGGTGTGAAGACCATCACACACCATAGATTACAAGAAACAAGGATGAATGGCTGGGCTTTGCCACTGAGAAATTTACATGTAACCCAAAAGGAATCTGTTCCTTAGACTTTTGGTCCAAGGTAGAAACAATATCCAAGGGCACTGAGAGTCAATTTGGAGGAAGGAAGAAACGTCAGGAAGGACAACTTGTGTCAAGCAGATTTCCGAACTTAAGGCCTGCCTGGGTTCTAGAGACACAGAAACCCGTATGCCTTTGTAAGTTTCCATCTGTGTACCCTCCACTCCCATGCTGGGTCTTCTTGTCTGGAGTGAAGTCAGCAGAGAGCAGATAACAGGGAGGTCATGTTCTTTGCTCTCCAGGAAGCTGCGGCACAGGAGAAATGAGGGATGCTGGACTGTGTCCTGTTTGCTCAGACTCCTCTCCAATCAACCACTTCAATTAACAAAGGGAACTTGACAGAGAGAGAAGATGAAGTTCTTCAACCTAACATTTTCTTCACACGAAATTCAAACCCAGTATCTGTTTTGCAATCACATGCTTGGAAAGGGATATCTAGGAGAATGTAGTTCTTTTCCTGTGAAAGAATGAAACAAGCAGGCACACATGTACGCAGCATGTACGCACGCGCACACACACATGTACCTCCTGCTATCCTGATAGGCAACAACTCCACAATCTTCTGTTGTCAAGACAGAAAGTGTAGCCAACTGCATGCGCTCTCTGTGAGGAGTGCTTAGGAATCCTAGCCTCTCCTTGAATGCCCAGGGCTTCTGTACCCCCTGGGTGTCCTGATTTTGCAGAGGACCCAGAGTTAGGTTCCTAGCACCTACACTGGGCTGCTCAGAATGGCCTAGAACTCCAGCTCTAGGGGATCTGATACACTCTTCTGATCTCAAGGCATGTGGCATACATACACACACACACACACACACACACACACACACACACACACACACATAAATAAAAGGAAAATCAAAATAATTAAAAAAATTGAAGTGTGTTTATTGTCTCTCTCTCTTACTAGAATACCTGGTTTATAGAGACCAGGACCAGAACTATCATCCTCCAGTGTTTCTCTTGTGACTAGTCTAGTGTTGATACTTGGTGGTTGCTTCTATCAACGGGTTATCATTGGAAAGCAACGAAGCACCTGTTAGATGATGTGCAACAATATGTACCCCCTAAAGCACCGGCACGTCTGCGGGTCGCTCTGCTTGTGACTTGAGTGCAGGAGTTTGTCTGGCCACCACTGACACCTGTGCTTCTCTTTCTCCCAGGACCGGCAGGGCTGTCCGGGCATGCTCTTCCATGGGTCTTGCTTGAAACAGGTCTATGAATAGACAATTTTCCAGAGGGAGTCACATGAGCAGGCACAATATGAATCAATCGCCGAGTTGGAGGAGAGAGATAAAGAATTGTCTAACAATAATAATGTCACCTACCACTAAGCTTGCAAAAAACTAATGACTTCATGAACATCCTGCACTAGATCAGCTGGCCTTTGTAGCTGCATCTCCTTCCAGCCATGGCAATCCCTTGCTGGAGAATGACAAAACACTGTTACTTCATGACCTCCTGTAAAAGAGAACCATGCCGCCCTTCCCTTCGATAAGCACCAGCTTAGGATCTCAGTCTGTTTAGCCTGGGTTAAAGCCTCCTTCTTGTGATCCTGGATCTCCCTGGCTTCCCTTCTTCAGGCCCAGGAAAGCTTCATTTCTGCCAAAAACTAGAGGAGATGGAACCAATTAGAAGATGGGACCATCTGGTGATGTGGGCTTAGCAAATCTGTAGCCAAGATCCCAACTGGGATTGTGAAAGTGTTTGTGCACAGTAGATTGAGTGAGCCGAGCAGGGACTGCCTTGCCACTGGGAGGGAGAGTGTACGGGTGTCTGGAGATTGACAGGGTCCTTAGACTTAACACACTTCAGAAAGCAGCCTCAAGGGACACCCATTCAAGTGGACAGCACTGTTCCAATCGTTCTATGGGTACAGGTTTGCTCCTGGCTGGGCAGGCATTATCAAAAACCTCGCATGGCTCAATTTAATGAATCAGTCTCAATTCCAAACCTGCTGCCCACCTTGACCTCTGATCTTTTCTTAACTTCTCCCTTGAAGACTCTTCCAGTTCAGCACATGGACATGGTCTACAATGGTTGGGCTCCCTCCTCTCTGAATTTTTCCTGCTACAGAGGCATGCTGTAGGAGGATACCTGTCTCATTTTGCTCTTGAGCACCTGACCTCCATTCTGTGAGTGATAACATACTGGTTTCTTCTGGGGGCAACGATTCTCCCCAGTGTCCATGTCCATCGGGCAGCCTGACTAGATGAGCACAGATATGTTCAAGGTGGTATCATTATGGACAAGGCTGCTTCAAGCCAGCAATCATTTGCTGACTCTCACCCTCCAAGTGTTAAGGATGATCATTTGACTACATCTGGGGCAATCATGAGAGATTAACATCCACTACACATGTAGTGGGTAGCCATACCAGCTTTGATCTGGAAGTTCCAACCCCCATTGAGGCTTCGGTAACTGTCACGCCTACAAGGCGGGGCCGAGAGAGGACCCTGAAGACCCGAGATCTGGATGTGCCGTCTCTCTTGGTTCCTGGACCCTGGACGCTGGAGGTAGACCGAGCAGAGTTCTCCAGAGAACACCGCCGGACTGCGCCACACCTTTCCCAGACCCTGTAACTAATCCCTTTACTTTTAAGTTACCCCACAAAATAAACCTCCCTTTTAACTACGTGGAGTGGCCATAATAATTTCACCAATACACACATTCAGAAATGAGCACGTGCCCAGGTTTTCATTCAACGACACCAGCACCAAGATGTTATATTGCTGATGGCAAAGGGAGGTTCCTCTTCCTTCCACTGGACTTTGGGCCAGTGAGGGGTGCTAGTGTTGTTGGGCTGATTTGTGTCTGACTCCAAAGCTAAGCCTAACGATCAAGAGGCCCTGCCCCCATCTTAATGCCAATTCAAGTCCTTGAATCCAGAGAGGAACTGAAACAAAAACTACTCAGAGAAGTGGGTTTTTACCGCTTGTCACCATGGAGCCTTGACTGTCCCCTGCACAAACAGGGTTGGCCTTTATCCCTACAAACAAGGATTTTCTTATGTCCACCCTTATGGACTGGACCATGTGAGACAAGTTAGCCATGCAAACATATTGGTGCCTGGGATAAACTTAGCCTCATGATTTCAATTTTTCCCATCCTGAAAAAAGATCCATTCATAGATAATGACCACCCTCACAGGAAGACATTAAAGATTAATTAGTCACATTGTATTCACGGTATGTTTATGTTAATGGATGAGAAGCCTGGGTAATTATATCACCCTGCCTTTCCCCAGCACTTCTGATTTTCCAAAGCCCTTTCAGATGAGTAATGGCATTGGCTTGCTCTAATGACCCAGAGACTCTGCTTTTAGCACCCCATACTGAACATCTGGAAAATAACCAGACACAGAAGTTCATTCTGCAAATGCTTGTCAGCACCAGCATCCGGCAAGTGATCAGAATCCTGCTATACTAATTATTACGTTTAAGCTCTCGGCAAATAGTTCTATTGATCTTATTGCTCATAAAATCAGATTTAAAATTTCTGAAATAAGGCTGGTAAGATGGCTCAGGAGTTAAAGGCGCCTGCCGCCAAGTCTAACTACTTGAATTTGCTCCCCAGGGTCCACAAAGTGGAAGGAGAGAACCAACTCCTGCAAGTTGTCCTCTGACCCCCATACATGCATGCATACACTTGCACAAGGAACATAACAAATGTAATTTTAAAATATTAAACAAAACCAAGCAAAAATCCCTTCCATTTAAGAAGGATTTATTTTTTTAAAAAAGCTTTTAAGACAATTATCACATGTTGTTCTTAAGAAGACAAAAAGGCTATAAATTTGACACCCAATAAAAGGACGCTGTATATGTAAGGCAGATTATGGATGTATAGGATCGTTTGGGAAGCTGTTAAGAATGTGTAACAGAAGTAGTCTGACTGCTACGATAAGTACAAAAATCATGTTATAAAGCAGCAAACACACCTACTAAGTCTTAGTTGATATGTTTACAAAAAAAGATGGGAAATTTATCTTTTGTATTATAATTACACAAAATTTAATTTTGTTTAGTATCTCTGTTCCCATGAAGTTTTGTAAAATGCAGTACTTGAAGTATATAAAATAAAAGATAATCTCAGAGAATCCCTTTCATCCTAACAATTCTACTTGATGAGGATCCTAAAAGGTGCCCAGCCACTGGGTGACAATTTCATTAACCTCAACCCGTCTGATTCAGAATGTACTGTTTTTTTCTGGCAACCCCTGAGTCCTGGACCTCCAGTGGCCTTGGGCTTTCCTGTGCTTTGAGGATGACTGGCCAGGACGTACCAAAGAGCACAGAGAGGGCTACAGGTGTTGGAAGGAAATGTCTAGTAACCTGAGCACCTGGTATCCCTTAACCAAGCTAGCAGGAAGTACAGCAAGCTGCTTCCTATGTGCAGGGCCATGTGACCAGACGACATGCACCGAGGCAGGGAAGGAGGGCTGCCACCATGCCTTGGAAGGTAGCTGCAGGCAGACCAGAGGGTGAGGAGAACCCACCAGCACACAGATGAAAGCAAACTGGAAATACTCAGACCATTACACCCCAACTGAGAGCCACTTCCTCATGTCAGAAGAAGCGAAGTCTCCCCCATGGAGAGTCTGGGTGGAAAGGAGATGTGAATCCCTTCGTCATGTAGTCCCCCTCCCCACGATAACGGTGGGTGTGTGGTCCATGTTATCTTCACAATCTTTTGAATGAAACTGAGGTTCCAAAGAGGAGCATCAACATGTATGAAGGAGACGCAGCTCACACATCTGCAGTGAAGAAGCCGGGCTTTAGTGATGCTGTACTTTAAAAGACAGCGCCTTCAGTGGGTTAGAGTACTTGCTGCACAATCATGACCTGAGTTTAGAATCTAGTACCCACTTGGCAAGGCCACGCATGAGCTTGTAACTCCAGTGTTGTGGGAGACACACACAGGGTGATAGCTGGGGCCTGCTGACCATCAGCTGAGTTTAAGATTCAGTTAGAGACCTAGTCTTAAAGGAACAAGGCGGAGACTGACAGAGAAGGATTTCCCATGCCCTCCTCTCTTCTCTGCTGATGGGCATATATGTGTGTGCACCTGAGTACATACACATGCTCAGACCACAATCACACATATACATGCACACACATACATAATACACATGCAAAACAGAGGTGCCTGATGCTTTACTCAGAGCCCTCAAAATTATCCAGAGCTGCAGGAATGACTCACATCTGGCTTTCACTCTGTTGCTTTTCAGCCATACATCATAACCACATGGGGATTTGAAATACAGCCTCCCAGAACTCCCAGAATTCAAGAGAATCAGGGTGTCCCCCAGTCCCACAGCCACAGGGAGCCTTGCCTTCCACACCACCATTGCTGGTGCAACACTCATTCATTCACTCGGTTAGCACCACTGCACACTACTCTGTGGTGATGACAATGAGACTCTGAACAAGCCAAGGTCATGGACCTCCAGCCTCTTCTCCCAGTGAGCAGAGGAGACAGAGACTGTGACTAAAGGGTGTGGGATGGATGACTGTGTGGAAAGTGCTTGGGACTGAGATGCAGAGAAGAGTGGATCAAGAAAGCAAAGATGGCTCCGAGGAGGAGACAGAGCTGGGGCTGACGGGACAGCATTTCTTCTCTCCCTCCTTCCCTCCTTTCCTGTCTCTCTTCTCTTCCCTTCCTCCCGTCTCTTTTTCCACAGGATTTTTCTATATATACCGGATTGGTTTCTAACTCACTGTGTGGCAGATATAGCCTCAGATTCATGGCTATCCTCCTGTCTCAGTCCACCAACTACTGTGATAATGGACATATGCTACATTACCTGAAAGAAATACAGGCCTGTGAGGAAGGAGTGCAGGAGGGGCACTGTAAAGCATAAGAGGAGGAAGTGGGAATTTGAGAACGCCATCCCCCCATATGGACAGACTGGACTCCATTGCTGTCCAGCTTCCATGCTAGGAGAGCTGTACGATTCCCTGCTGTACACAGGGTCTCCAGAATTCCATGCCCTGCCTACATCAGCCAGCAGCTTTCACAGAGATTCACCTATGGGCCCCCAAAACTACATATTACAGCCACCCATCCATATGCCATCAGCCTCCCCTTCCTCCCAGTGTCTCTTGCCCTGTTTCCTGCCTGTCTTCACCCTATATTGGATATAGGAGTCATGGAGCAGAGGCCATTGTACTCCAGCCCAAAGTCTTCAGGCTGCTGTGTGGCAAAACACCACCTCCCATCTACTCACTACCCTTCACTTTAAGGAGGGGGAGACCAGGACCAGTATCTGACTCCCTTTGAGAAAATCAAAGTCTGAAGAAGCACTTCTTTGCTTAAAATTTGCAGGTGTTGGCTTAGAATGTTGAACACAATCTGGCTGTAGCCACACACCTACCTGTGTCTCTTCAGCATGTCTCTGCCTAGAACACAACCATCACAAGCTTCTGTACTCAGCTCAGACCCCCTCCCTACATCCCTGACTAGAGCTGGCTCCTATGGTTTCCATGCTTTCCTGGAGACCTGGCCCTTGAGCACACTCATGAAGTCAATTGCTTTACTTGACTCATCTGCAGTTGTTCCTAGCTGGGACACACCATGAGCACAGGCAGTCTTCTGATTGGCTTTAACAGTAAGCTCTCCTTGAACATGCCTGGACTCTCGAATGAGCATGTCGGCATTTCTGTACAACATGTGGCTATTTCACATTGGGGTGGGGTGCCGTTGCCCTCCTGGTCTTGGTTGGTTTAAGGACCATCTCCAACCTGAAGGTCAGAAAGGTGCTTCTATCTCTGAAGTCCTAGGGGTCCAGGAGATGCTCAGATGACGAAGTGCTTGTCTTACAAGCACTGGGATCTGAACTCAATCCTCCGTTTTTCTGCAAAGCCAGGAGTGATGGTGCACATTTTCAAACCTGGAGAGACAGAGTCAGGTGGATCTCTGGGCTCTCTAGCTAGCCAGCCTAGCCTAGCAGAATCCATGGGCCCCAGATCTCACCAAGAGGCTTATCTCAGAAACAAACAAACAGACAAAAAACTCAAGGTGGATGACTCCTGAGGAACACCACCAGAGGCTGAACTTTGACCTCGACGTGCATGTACAACATATACATGCATGGATCTCTGCACAGATGTATGCACTTGCATGCAGAAACACACAAGGCAGAAGGATGCTTGGACACTTCCAAGACTATCTGAAGAAGTCTGTTGTTTGAATCCAGATCTTCACATGTGAACCTGGAGAATCCAATCCCCTTTTATTGCACCACACACGGTACATCTGTGGCATGTCTTCAGCCCACCTGCATTTCTGGTTTCTGCTTGAATCCTCTTGTTTGATGGGACCTACAAGGCTCCAGCTGGAATTTTACCTACAACAAGAGGGAAGTTCAGGAGAAGTTCCCTCTAATGAACATGCATGAGAAAGAGAAAAGGGGGCGGTAAGGAAATGAGAAGAAAAGAGGAAAAGGGAGGGAAAGGAGGGAGAGGAGGGAGGGGAGGGAAGAGAAGGAGGAGAGTGAGGGAGGGCAGGAGAGGAGAGAGTGAGAGTAAGAGAGAGCTAGTGAGAGCGAGAGAGTGAGTGAGAGAGAGAGAGAGAGAGAGAGAGAGAGAGAGAGAGAGAGAGATCTTTTTATCATCTCTTTGTTCAAGCCTATTTACTCTTCAAGACCCCGAGCCTCTTAAGGGAGAATCAATATTTGGTATGCTTCTTTTCCCTCAGTTCCTATTGCAATGCCCTGTAATGGCAAATGGATTTCATCTCTGGAGTCAACTCTGACCAATTTGCAGTAGCCACTTAGAATGCTGAAGTGAGAGGGAGTTTGAGGTCACATTGGAGAGAATGTGATAGCAGCAGCTGCCTGCGTGGTGTGGAAGGGGCATGATGGGACATCCACTGCTGGGAAGGCAGTGATGGACGCTTTGAGTGACTGAATTCATCTATGAACGTTACCAGTTTCCCAAACAGCTCAGGGGACCACTTTGCCCTAAGGCTCTGAGAAGAAAACAGCCATCTCCCTCATCCCAATAGAGGTATTTACCCAGAGGAAGAGGTAGTTATCAATAAGGCCCCATTCAGAAAGAGAACCGAGAGTCGACTGCACACCAGCGTCAACACCCGTGTATCCTATCGTGAGAACATGGATGAAGACAGAGGAGCTCCAGCAGGTTGTCATATCAACCAGAGAAATGCAGACATCTGCCCTCAGCTAGGGGCATGGTGTGGGTGTGCTGGGTGAGCAGTGTAGCCATTTCCTCTGAATTGAGACAATCCCTTCCCAGTGGAGAAGAGACACTCATAAGACAGGAAATAAAGGAGCCTCTGAAGGTTCAGGAAACTCCTGGTACTAGTAAAAGTATGCACGCCCCGTCCCAAGGCTATCAAAGCTGCGAGCAGTTGTTGGGGACAGGAGAGTCAGTCAAGCTGCTTGGAGAGCCAAGCTGGAGCTCCCAGGAGGCAGCTTTCACGCTACAATGGGCCTTTTGGTGAGGTAGCTGCCTTTGAATACCCCCTCACTCATATTCCTGTAGTAACCCCGTTATAGACTCTGTAGTTCACTAAGCTAGACTTAGGTGGCATCATTGTACTGGCCTGTCATTGGGGCCCTATGTGGGGCCCTGTCTATGTTCCTTCATGCTGCTCCAGGAAAAGTCATCCCACAGAGTACAGAATACAGACGCTCTGCTCTCCAGCTCAGAAAATGGGCACGTAGAGTGTGGTTAAGGGGATATTGAGGTTGTGACTTGATCCTCTCCAAGTGTATAGCTAGAGGTTTCTCTCCGGGTCCCACCAAGCCCTGGCAGTCCGACAGCCCACTTATAAAATAAACACACAGACACTTATATTATTTAAACTGTTTGGCCTAATGCCTCAGGCTTCTTGCTAGCTGTTCTTATATCTTAAATTAACCTGTTTCTATTAGTCTATAAGTTGCCACGTGGCTCGTGGCTTACCGGTACCTTACATCTTGATTGTCATGGTGGCTGCGTCTCTCTGCCTCAGCCTTCCACTTCCCAGAATTCTCCTCTCTCCTTGTCCCCACCTATACTTCCTGCCTGGCTACTGGCCAATCAGTGTTTTATTTATTAACCAATCAGAGCAACACATTTAACATACAGAACATCCCACAGCACAAGCATCTCCCTTCCTCTCCATTACTTGCATCCTTTCCACCTTCCAATGCCCACTCAAGCCTCCCTTCATCAGACGTCCCGCCCTCCACAGTCACAGTGTCTGTCTTACGTGACCCTGAATCAGCCTCCATTTCCGCTGTAGCACACATTCCCTGGGCTTTTTCCCCTTTGCAATAAAAGAGGAAAAGGTCGTTGGCTCTGAAGCCCCCCTCCCCACAAATTGCCTTCAAAGACTAAGTTAGGCTCTTTTTGCATAGTGTGCCAACAATCAGTATCGGCATCTATAAAGAGGGATTGTTATAGCGAAGACAACATCTGGGATGACTCAGTGACAGGACAGAGCTTCGGAACAGCCTCTGCTCACCCCATCACCAGGTATATTCTCTTCCTTTCTACATTAAGGCTGGTTGTTTTTTGAGCAATGAGCAGGTGTTATACATCTTTTGTGCCCTTTACTGTTCCTTACAGGGTGAATGAGCAGCATTGGAATAAAATAACATAATACGGGACACTAAAGGGAATACATCAATATGAGTGCTGGCTTGTGCACAGATCTGGTCATGCAAAATCATCGGCTTTTCACAGCCACATGAATGGCAGGGCATAGAGAGAGCTTGCCTAAACCTGGAAGCTTATGTTTTATATTAAAAAGGAAAAAAAAAAACCAACAGAGTAATTCTCAGTTCTAGACAGTAGACAGTGGGTAGGAATGTGTATCCAGCATTGCTTAGTGCCTTATTATTTTTTTTTTAAAGAGATAGAAAAGCTGGTTTCTGTCTGCCTTCTGAAATGCATTCTGAAGGGTGAGCAACATGAATCTGTGGACTGTGAGTCTGAAGCCTTGATGTGATATGTGAAAGCTTATACAGCAACTAAGAGGCCTCTGCCTGTGGCCAGCACCCAAAGCCTTGTGAGAAGACCCTTGGGAATTCCAAGTGGGTCTACAATAGGAACCCCACTGTGGCAGAGACGTTGCCCTCCACCTGACTGTGACTTAGGCTATTGCCATGTTCATACTGTGTGAGTAAGCCCTGGACTTTGCTCATTGATGTTGGGGATGTTTGCATGTAAACTTGGGACCACAGTGTGTGGAGACATGCCCTTTCAGGAGACCAATTCACCTTCTAGCCATGGATAGGCACTCCACACAGGCAGAGCTGCTTGAGAGGTCCATGAGGCTTGCAGGGACAATGTTTCCAGAACCGGTGGGTTAAGTAAGAGAATTGGACTGGTTGGGCAGGGGTCCATTCAGGTGGTTACTACACATTCCTTTTCTATTAATCTAGGCTACATAGACCTGGGGTTTTAAGGCTGCTTCATCTTTTAATAACAATGTTTAAATTGTATCAGCTGTATTACTTATGGATAATTGTGTTCTCCCCGTGACACTTCCACACACCCATGTAGTAATATCTTGACCATAGTCACCCTTTGCTCTCCCTCCTATCTTCTCCACTCACACTAGTCCCCTTCCACTTCCCAAGCAGGCCTCACTTCTACTTTCTTTATAAAGTCTGTATATACTTTCTACTTTTGCACGACAGTCTCTGTTCTGTTCCAGAAGAGGCTTGTGTGTGGTCGTTTGTGACCCTTTTCACAGCATGTGATGGACGCTGAGTTGAGAAGCCCACCTGGAGAACTATTAGCGGTCTGGGAGGGGACGTTCAGTAATGTGTCCCCTCTACACCCGCTATTCTTTCAGCCCAGAAAGTGCCTCCCTTCCTGTCTTCCCTCCTTCTCCTCCCCACTCTCTGCAAGGCCAACCCTGTGCCTCCCTGTGCTTCTAACACTCCTTAGAAATCTCTGCTAAGGCACGTACAACATTACATTTTAATTTTCTCTTTCAGGACAGTATGCCTCGATGGGGATAAAGTCCTTCAGGGCAGAGAACGTGTCTTAGCTTTGTCTGCATTTCTGGTACTTAACGTTATGCCTGGGTTTGGTAAAGGGCTCAGAAATGCTTACTGAAGAAATGGAAGACTTTTTAGATAAAAGAGTTGCTTAAGCTGTGGTGCCCATACTAAACAGCATAGTCTTTTGGGTCCACTCTTGAATATTCTGATTCTGGAAGAAGAGAAGCCACTGCTGAGCCTTGCTTTAAACCAGCCCTCTGGGTGAATGCTATGTGCGTAGAAGTCCAGGAAACCACAGGATGCACAAAACTGGGTCTCTGCTCTTTGTTTTTGTTTTTTTGGCTCCTTATAGTCCCTACATCTGGCACAGGGCTTGGCATGAAGTAGGAAGTGTGTGTGTGTGTGTGTGTGTGTGTGTGTGTGTGTGTGTGATACAAAAGAACGAATGGAATAATGAATGAAAGAACACTTGAAAAGGTAAGATGAGCCTGTAACAGTGCTTCTCAGAGTGCTATCTAAAGCTCCACTTAGCTTGTCACATGTTCACTTATTCTCTCTTACCACATAAAGGCATGAAGCCAGCCTGTAAACACTGCTTTATAGATAGCTGCCCCTACCCCGTCTCTGTAGACTTGGAAGGAGATATTTGGCTTTGATGATGTAATCACCCCCTCCCCCCAATAATGGTAGGTGAGAAATGTCCTTACAAAGACACCAGACTCTCACTTGGGCCAGCAGTAGTCAGGATGCTTCTGTCCGTCTCTCCTGCATCCCTTGCCCTGTGTTCATCACTCTCCCTCTTCGACTGCCTGTTGCTGAAACTTCTAGCAGGGACAGCTCATACATGTCCTCTCCCTTCCTTTCTCCACCCTCTGGTGGAGGGATAATGAATAGCAAAATGCATCGAAAACAAAATTGAATGATCAAATCGAATGATAAACACTTGGTCATTTTCTGAAGTCAGTGCACACACAAAGTTAAATCTGAATAACATACTTTACTTAGTTTTCTATGTCTGATGAATTAACTCATTCTGCCAAGAACCATTATCTCTCTTTGATGGCGTTTACTCAGTTCAAACTGGGAGAGATGTACAGATTTCCACACTGCTAGGCCACACAAACATAGTCACAACGGGTTCCATAGCCTCCTGTGAAATTAGCAGACAGGAAGTAAAATGCCACTGCTTCCCCAGTTCTTCCCCATTCTCTCTGATCTCAGAACTAAAGAGCAGAAACTGAAGGTCTAAGTATAAATGGCTTTATTGCTTCTTGGATAGCCTTCCTGTGTCCCCTTCGGGGGTATAATCTAGTTAAAAGCCAATGTTTTATCCTATCTGTGTTTCCAATGTCCATCTTGGTTCGAAGCTTAAAGAAACATTGAAAGAACAGCCAGACTCACAAAGCAGAAATGAGTAACAACCTGTGTGCCAGCATACAGCACGCATCAAGTTCAAAACCTCAGATCCACTGCTCATAATGGGCAACCTTGCCTGTGTCATGATTCTACCTCCCCAATAGGCAGCCAGCAGTTCTCTGCAAGATCAGGTCTTGGACTGTGAAGATAACAGACAAGAAACAGCACCTCTTGCCTTCGAACATTTTCTCCTCATTGTGTCCTTATCATCTTGTCTTGACACTCAGTATCTTCACTTTTCGGCCCTGTGAGATGAGAGTACATGTACCAGCTATTTATTCTTATTGATTCTCTTGTCCTTGTTGGGCAGTGAGCTCCTTTGAAAGTTTGACCAATGCAATGAAATTGGGGGCCTCTTCTCTAAAGACATCCCTCAACACACATACTGTGTGCTGGTAGCAATGGAGGCCAGAGGAAGGTGTCAGATCCCCTACATCTGGAGTTACAGGTGGTTGTTGAGACACTAGATGTAGGTTCTGGGAACTGAATTTGGGTCCTCTACTAGAGCAGTTTATGCTCTTAACTGCTGAGTTTCCTCTCCAGACCCAAAAGGTATCTCCATACTTGCTTAAGCATACAAGAGGTTTGGGTGGTATAGACACTGATTTCCCCCTCAAACCTTCCCCTCATGGACCTTCTCTACGACACAGGAAAAGGAATTGAGAAGTTATCCAACAGCTAAACACCTGCTCTGCATTGGTTCTCAATTTCTTTCTGGGATGTTTTCGCAGACCTACACCCCAAAGATTCAGTGTTAACTCTTTTCTTCCACATAATGACTGCGATTGTTGATTTTCACAACAAGCTGACTGGCCGGTTTTACAAGACTACCAAGGGCATTAGTGAGGCACACCTATGGGAATGTCTGGGGGCATTTACTGAGTGGGGAAGACCCACCCTGAATGCAAGAAATGCTATCCATGGCCTGGGGTAGTAGGCTGAATAAAAATGGAGAAAGAGAAAACCACTAGAACCCTAACATCCCTCTTTCTCTGCTTCCTGATCTACTCAAATGTGGGCAAATAGCCTTAGGCTTCTGCCACCCAGTCGTCACTGTCACAAGGGACTGTGTCCTCAAACTATGGGCCCAAATAAACCCTTCCCACCTCAAGCTACTTCTTGTCAAGTATTTGGTCAATCAACTAATATAGCAAATAATACACCAGACAAGATCTTCCACCTGGGCTTTTCCAGAATTCAGAGTAGTTACATTATTATCCACTGGGCCACTCCTGTGCAAGGTCACAGGTGTAGCTTGGAACTGGAGTTTATCTCTTTAGGTGCTTATCAGGCCACTGCCTCATCAGAACATCCTCTGTTACTTCAGCCACTGTCACTAAGGTATCTTAAGGATAGGTGGATCTATCTGTTTATCATAGTCAGCAGGAATGTGGAGTGAGGGTAGAAGATGGTTACAAGACCACTATTGACTTCTCTACCGACCTTGTGAAAGTTCCATAGCTGTCCCACCTCTGGCTCCTGTCACAAAGTGGGTGACAACAGTTCTCTGCAAAGCTCCATCAAGAATTAAAACAGACAATCCCCCAAAGCAGCGAATTCCACAAGGTCTGTAGCCATCAATCAATGAATGACAACAAATACCACTATCCATGTCCATGACGCATTTTCCAAAACCCTCTGGGAAATTGTAATTCCTGAAATTCATATCAACACTATCCTGGGTGTGATCTTAGAGGCAGAGGAAATTCTGGATTCTTATTTGGAGACTTTAAAGTCTCACCAGCAGCAATCACTGAGAGGCCCCCATAAGGGAGTGTGGGAGAGATGAAAGACACATCCATGCCTTCAGCCATTGGTAGTTCAGCAGAGGTCATGAAGCCAATGGTGGCTCACCAAACCTACAGTGCCAACTCAGTCCAGTCTGGGGTCTGCAATTGTTCTTTCTCATTCTAGAAGCTTACACTTTCTTGCCACACATTTCCACTAGAGCTTAGTCCCCAGAGGGACAATGTCTCTACTGATTAATTTTTAGGCTTTCATCTGACACAGAGTGACAGCCATACAAGCCTGCTCCCCCTCCCCCCAGATTTACTTGTTAGGTTCCTGTGTCAGCGGAATTTGCTCAACACATTTTATAATACTGTCACCCCAGATGTCTCTGCTGTAGCTCCTCCTTGCCATTCTGCAGATGACCTGTGTTCTGTTTTATACTCCAAGGTCATCACTAAAACTATATAGACTTCTAAGATCCTTCTCTTTTTAATCTATAACCTGTCTTAAGCAGGCAGTCACTTCACACCTCTTTGGAAATCACCTAGCCCCCACATTTCAATAATTATTATCCACTTTGCCCAAATAGGACACGCTTCACATCGACCTGTGCTTACAAAACATAGGCACACCTTTGTTCTCCTAAGTGGTGGGCAGGAAATGGCTGAGGCATTTTTAAACCCCATTGTCTTCAAGTCAGAGCTGTTCCTTCTCCATCTCTCAGCAGTGGCCTATTTGTGAAACTCCTGGATCAAGAGGCCCCAGTGGAGTAAGCCGGATGCAGTCAACCCGAGACCCCGCCAGGCTGACGGTTAAAGCTCACTGATGGTGAAAAAGCACACCCATTCCACGAAGCACAGCAGGGTCACAATACAGACTGTGGGGATCCCTTAAAAGGCTCTGGAATTTTCCCTTGAAGGGCCTTCTCTCACGAAGACAAATGAGGACTAGGAGTCATTTTTGCAACAACAACACCTACCCACGGGCCCTCCCATCACGGGTCTAGCGCAGAAAGACATGTCAGGAATAGCAGCCATTACTTACATCGGTAAGTCATCTCGAAGCTGTCACTGATGTTCACAATATCGATCTGGGGAAGCAGCTTGGGGGGCTCTGTGAGTTGTGACAAAGCGAACCTAAAAGCTGCATGTTCCTGCGATTGTTGGTTTGGAAATAATCCCCCTGGAAGGGAAGAAAAGGCAATGTAGTAAGTCTGGGATAGAGACAAGTCTCAATTGCACAGTAGCCCATCCCAGAGAGCCCAGGCCTCTCCCATGCAAATCCAGAGCTATGGTCATAGCTCTCTCTCTGGTAAGTAATCTGAACAGACGCAACTGGGTACCAAAGCTTAAATTCTATGGATAAGCTTCTAGGACAGGACTCTAACACCCATCACTCTGCCTCAACATTTGGCTGTGTGCCCCTTGGCTCAGCAATGGCAGAGAACACAGGAGACCTATAGAATTTATTTCCTCCTTTCTCATTTCTGCCAGACCCCCACAAGCCTCTGTTTACACACACACACACACACACACACACACACACACACACACACACACCCCTTTCCTGTATTTATCTCATCTTATTTGGATCCCATTTCTTATTCACAGAGGTTTCAGTTACAAGGAAACATTGTAAAGTGACAGAAATCAAGGCCTGGGACCTCTTGGGCTTTTCTGCCACTGTAACTGTTTGCTTTGAGACTTGGCCAGATCTGCACGGAATGTAACTAGCCGGTTACCTTCGAAGTTCATTATTTATTTTCTCTGATAACTCTGGTTTTTGTCTTTCATTGCTCATGTTCCCAGATACCTAGGAATGTCTGGTTACATAAGGGGTTACCATTGTGCTTTGCAGATGTGGGGGTCTTAAGAGTGCCCAGATGTTGCCAACATCTTTTTCCAGTAAACAGATCGGGGAAGCTACCTGCCAGGGTTTTTGTTCCAAGACACAAGGGCACACAGCTTTCCTTTGTAATACTGTGGATGTGCAAATGAATTGAAATACATTCCTGTAAATTGACATCAGCTGTTTCTAGGGGCTGGACGACAGCAAATGTGTACACAGAAGTTCATCTCTGATTGGCCAGGAATTCACAGTTCCAGTAATATACTGATAACTTCCTGTGCAGTGGATACATGATTGGCTTTAAGAACAAACTACGGACCTTGAGGCTTGTGTTAGAGATCATGAAAGTAGAATCGATGACGACCTCGCGGAGGTGATAATTTCAGCATTTGTTCTACTGGCTGATGTGTCTCCCTTGTGTTTGAAAAGAGCAACAGTTACTGAGACTGAACATGACATATCTGCAGGGATGCGTGGGCAAATGTGGGTGTGCTCATATAAACACCCCAAGCCCTTACACCACAATGATGCTGCACACACATACCTGCAGCAGCCAGTCCACAGGTTTCCTTGATGAGAGATTACAATTGGCCCAGGAGAGACAGTAGGTAAGAACAAACATGAGAAATGCCATAGGCTGGCACAGGTGACTTCCACACACATTGACACCCCCATTTTAAAAGGCACAACAAACTAGCAAAAAACTAAAAAAACAAAAAAACAAAAACAAAAAAATTACTCCTGCTGGGGATGCTCCATTCTCTCCTCCCAGGTGACCACACCCCGCACTCCTCTGGTCTTGGTTTTCCACTCTTTACAGTAAATGGCAGTGAGCAGGAGGGAGGTGGGAGGGAACAGTTACAGGCTGGGCCACAAGGGAAGTGTCTCCCAGAGGCAGGAAGTTTGCCTTTAAGGCAGGAGCTCATGCACACACGTACACACACTTCAGAATACAGCTTAACAGGTGTCAGGAAACAAAGCAAGTTACTCCATCGCCACCCCAACAGTACCAGGAGTCAGGAAGCTGGAGAGGTCCAAAGAGGCTATTAGCGACACATGTGTGCCCACTAGATCCCCCTCTGCACCATTACCTCCCCCCCCCCACACACACACACAAATACTCTCACAAAAAGCAGTAGCTGCTGAGATGGAACTCTTCTTAGTAAACCAGCCCCTGGTACGGGGAGGATGTAGAAAGCCAGCCAGCCAACATGTCTCAGATCACTGCAGCCTGGTTGATGCTGGGTCACAAAGATGCTGAGCTGCTGGTCACCCTGACCCCAAGCCCTGTTACTGGTGTTGTTGCTTCATGCGTCTGGATTTTCCCCATGGTTACGAGAATGGCAATGCCTGTCAGCTCCTACGTAAATACAAGTACAGCCACCAAATGAAGGGACATGGGGGACAGAAAGGCACGCAGTGTGTTGAAACCCACCTGCAGGTTGACAGGATGGAGCCCAGGCATGGGACTGCTGCTGGGGGTTGCGGTGGTGGGGGGTACGGTGAAGAAGAAGCCTGTGCATGTTTGTGTGCTCAGAGCACTGGTGTCAGTGTCTGTGGACAGGGCACTAAAGAGGAAAGGGTAAGGATGGGAGAAAAGGTGGCTAGGAAGTTCCAGGATCAGGGAATGGGGGATAGAGCCCAGCATGGCAGATGGCAAAAGGAAGAATCCACAGAGCTCTGGCCACAGAGTGGGGTCTGGGACGTTTCTCAGCAGAGACAATCAACCTAGTACCCACCACTCCTTTTCCGTGAGGGGTCTCTTTCCCCTCCCCCAGCCAAGACATCACTGCCTTCCCCATCACTCAGGCTATATATGCACATTTAATATATAATCACAACACACATACGCCCACCATACATATTTATATAAATCAATGAGAGCAGGCACCATCCACCTAGCAAGAGTTAACTCCTTAAACACTCTGAACCCTGTTTGAAGCACAGTCTGACTGTATTTTTCCCTCTCTGGAACGGAGGCTCCTCCATTTCAGGCGCTCATGCTCCGAGTGCGTGGTGTATGTGCACCTGTGTGTGTGTGCACACACACACCCGCGAGAGCGAGCGGACACTTCCCTTGTGCCCCTTGCTGCCTCGCTGGCTGCATCGGGTGAGGATGGAGCCCCTATCCCCCACAGGCAACCCAAGTCTTCCTCCCTCCTATCCTGGTTTTCGATGGCCAAGCACAACAGCTCCCGACTGGGAATGGGTTGAGAAATCTCCCCTCAAAAAAAAAAAAAAAAAAAAAATCCCTGGCCAGATCCCCAAAGTCCCTCCCCGGCTGCCCCCCTCACTCACCTATCTGGATATTGTTGGGGAAATTGGCACCCACAACCGCACCTAGAAAACCGGTGCAGAAAAAGGCAAAGATGTACGGCATATTCCTTTTTACATTGGCGGAAAAGAAGCCCTGGTCCAACCATAGATTTGGTCTTCCCTCCCCTTCCTTTGATTCTTCTTCTTGCTGCTCTGCCGGCTCTTTTCCTCCTGCCGTTCCTTGCTTGCTTCTTTCCTTCCTCCCTTCCTTCTGTGAGGCTTCTCTTGCTTCTCTTGGAAGGGGAGCCGAGCAGTTAAACTGCAGCGTTAACACCGACTGACAGCCAGATTAACTGAGCCGGGAGCAGCCCGTCCTCATGCTTGGAGCGCCAGCTTGCTCCCCTCTCTCTCCCTCTGCTCTCCTCCTCTTCTCCAGCAGCCAGCCAGCCAGCCAGCCTCTCTCACCCTCCCATTCTTCTCTCTCTCTCTCTCTCTCTCTCTCTCTCTCTCTCTCTCTCTCTCTCTCTCTCTCTCTCTCTCTCAGGCTGCCAGCTCTCTATGCTGATGATACCCAGGAGCCAGCTCAGAGTTCCTGTACTGACCTCCCCTACCCCATCACCCCTGCCTCCCCTATCCTCACCTCACTCTCCTTTCTGTGGGTGCAGAGGACGGAGGGGGATGGAGGGTCAGAGGTGCTTTCCCCTAAAAGGGGCAACTCACTGTCCCCCTTCACCTCCCCCACCTCCCCCTGCTCTCTCGGCCCCTCCCCCAGCCAGGGGATAGGATGTTACTGGGAATGCGGGTTCAGTTGCAAGTCAGTAGGTGGCAGGGGGTCCCCGCAATAGCCCTGGATTCACCAGCTGCTTGATCTAGGTCACTTTTTCTAGTAGTGCATGGGCTGTGCTGGATATATCTTCTACACTCCACTGGCCCAATTATTCCTACAACTGATTCCCAAGAGGGAGACCCTAGAAATCCCTCTCCAGAAATTTAAAGGGAAGACTGGGAGAAAGGCAAACAACAGCAGCTTCAGTGTGACTACCCGGGGCTTGGACCAGGATGCTAGCAGACCCTTCCACCTTTGGGAATGGCATGGGTGGCCTCTTTGAAACCCTAAGTGTTTGAAGTTGGTTTCCCCCACACTTTTTTTTTTCTTGCAGGGCCCAGGAATCTTTAATGGCAGAGTTGTGTGGGTGGGTGAACAAGGAAGATTCAGGGTACGCACACAGGGCAATTACATGAGTCATTTTGCGTTGATTCCAGTCAGAGGACACGGGCTGCTTTCACTTACATCTGCACGTTGTTTGTGTCCAGTGGAAGCTGGGCCTCCGTGGACCCTAGACTGCAGCTGGCTCTGAGATACCCCAGAGAGAATAGTGTGCACACGACGACGACAATGTGAGCTGTGGGACAGCTGTCAATAACAGCTGTGGCTGTCTGTAGTCTATGAAACAACTTCTCAGTCACCCATCTGTCCTCACACTCAGAAGTGGCCATGGGTCCTGGGATTCAGTCATGATGACAGCCAGGGAGGCCTTGAAACTTTAAATATTTTTCTACATTTTTAAGTAGAAAAGTATGTTAAGTGTGTATGTGTGTGTGTGTGTGTGTGTGTGTGTGTGTGTGTGTACATAGGAATGTCACAACACATGAGTGGAGGAGTTTAGAGGACAACTTGTGGGATTTGGTTCTTCTCTTCTATCATGTGGGACCAGGGATTAAGCTCAGGTCATCAGGCTCGGCAGCAGGTACCTTTGCTGGTGAAGCCATCTCGCTGGCTCTGGGTCTGAGAACTTAAAGGCTCTGCACATTACCAATAAACTCCCTGTCCTAGCTGAGATGTGTACACAGCACAGAGCCTTGGGAAAAGCAAGCTCTACTTGTCCCCCAGATGAAAGAAGTGAAAGACTCTGGACTGGATGTTTCTTCACTCCTGGAGTACAGCATTTTATCAAGAGGCTCCCCACACCCTTCACAGCACTGCACCATCACATCCTGGGGCTTGCTACACGCTCAACTTAAACCCTAAGCAGGAGCCATGTAGGTGCTAGGTACGTTGTGCTTTCTTATGTCTTTGCAGAGACTCATTGGGTAGGTAGTTCAAGTGTCTCTAATACCAACGGTTATCTGTCATTTATCTTGCAGCAAAGAGCTCACTAAGCACTGCTTGGGATGTGTTTGGGCAACAAGCCCTGTCGAAAGTGATCTTATTCCTATCTACTCATAAAAAACCCAAGGCCCAGTGATTTACCCAAGGCTTCTCTTCCGGCATGGAAAAAATGGGATGTGAACACAGGGAACTTGTATCTGGCTTAAGGACTTCATCCTTTGGCCCTGGGGCAGTGAACACTGGGCAGGTACATTCTGGTGTGAGCATTGGCTAGGGAAATTGCCAGGCCAGGCTCTTAAAGTCCTGGCCAAGATTAGAGCCTGCAATTGAATGATTCCATGTTAAAATTCTTCCACTGGATTTTTTTTTTTTTTGCTTTTTTTATTTTTTATTTTTTGTCTCTTACTATTTTGAATGGTACCTGGGGATCTTTCAAGCTCTCTGAGCTTTGTGCCTTGTAATAATAATAATTAGGCTGTCACTAAAGGCTTCATACATTGTCACCTTTCAGAAGATCTCAAAGCCCTTTACAAGGATTAATTAGTAAAATCGCATCACCCGCTTGGAGTTGGAAAAAAATTGTTTGGCTTGGGGGTGTGATTAAAGGAGTCTAAAAGATGCATTTTCTATGATCTTCATAAATCATGTCATAAGACAGGCCTTCTAGGACACAGCCCTATGGTCTGCCCTCCACGGGTATGATCAAGAGTGCCCACGGCTTATTAAATACATATCTGTTCAATGGTTAAAGACACATGGAGCTGGCACATCTTAAGTTTGGACATTGATGTTTACATAGAGGTTCAATTGGTCATCATGTTTCCCTTCAAATTAAATGATGGAGGGATTCCTCTTTGTATCCACACAGAGCTTGGTGCTGGGGAATATAGAAAGGGACTAGGCAGAGCCTCTGCCTCAAAGTAAGTGAATGTGGTGGATGGCAGATGTCTTCATCCAACTGCCATCTAATACAGATGAGGACAAGTGTTCCTGAAGTTTTTCTGTGTCCACCTGGCTCCTGCAGCCGCTCAGACCCAAGCAAACACACAGAGACTTACATTACTTATAAACTGTATGGCCGTGGCAGGCTTCTTGCTATCTAGTTCTTATATCTTAAATTAACCCATTCCTATTAACCTATAAGTTGCCACGTGGCTTGTGGCTTACCAGTACTTTTACATCTTGCTTCCTCTGTGTCTGGCTGGCCACTCCTGACTCAGCCTTCCTGTTCCCAGAATTCTCCTCTCTCTTTGCCCTGCCTATACTTCCTGCCTGGCTACTGGCCAATCAGCACTTTATTTATTAACCAATCAAAGCAACACATTCACAGCACACAGAGTGATATCCACAGCAGACAAGGGCTCTGATGCAGACACCACAGTGGGGAGGGACAAGGAGACAGCCACTGTGTCTGTCTGTAGAGCTGCAGTATGACTCTAAAGACCCAGGAAAGGAGACTTGTAGGCAAAGACTAAACATGCAAAGGAAGAGAGGGCAGCCTGATGGAGGCAGAGGGAAGACAGGTCCCCATGAGCCCATGCCACCAGGCTGCAAAGAAACAGCAGAGGACAGGGACAGGAAACTAGAAGAAGTGAGTCTAGGGACTGGCTCACTGGGCTATGGAATAACACAGATAGATGAGAACAGGAGGCAGAAACTGGTCAGGTGGGGCAAGGCCCCCAGACCAGCAGTTCTACGAATGTCCTTGCTGGAGGCCAGGAATACCAGAAGAACCTGTGTCTTTGTTATGTCCCAAAGGAGCATCTTTGCCAGAGGCTATGTATGACTTCAAGACTGAAACTGAGAGCTGACACAGGACACTCCCATGAGCCAATTGGGCTGACCAGCTCACTGCCCTCTCCATTCTTCACCCAAGTTTCTGTTCTAAGTCCTTAAAAAAATCCCTAGACTATCAGGTCAGTGGTGCCCTGTTTCCTGGGACCCTTCTTACCATACAGGAGCTCTACACCCCACCCCACACTCTCTCTCTCTCCTCTCCCTCCCTCTTAAGCTCTTACCTATGAACCCATGATAAACTTGTAAAATTTATCCTCTAGTTCATCAATTTCATTCTTCAGATTCACGAGACGAGAACTTTTAAAGTAGTCACTGGCTCAGCCAACATTGATGGCTTTCCAGTTTACAGGACGCTGGCTCCCTGAGAAAAGCTTCATCATTCTCAGTGGCATCCCAATATCCCTGTATCAGAGTCATGAGGAATTTTCAGGATGATAACAGCAATACCAGGTGTGTGTGTGTGTGTGTGTGTGTGTGTGTGTGTGTGTGTGTAAGAGGAGACTGACCACCATGAGGAGGTCTTTTCTTCATATCCTTCGCCTCAAAACAATGATGTCATACCACATGAATTAATTCCCCGAAACCACCTTCTCCTGTACCAATCCCTGTCCACAGTCCCAGCCCTTCCTCCTGTTTGCAATGCCAGCATGAATCTTGATAGACGGCTTCACAGACAGCTGGGATCAATGGTGGCCAAGCCCTACAGATACAAGACACACCATGTGCAAGCTGGTGGGACTCAGAGTGGCTAGATGGCCAGCTTGACACTGTGGTTCCCAACTGGTAGCAATGTTCTCCCTGAGTGGTATTTGGCTGTGTCTGGAGATATTTTTGGTCTTCACAACTGGGGAAGTGCTATTGGCATGGGTGGATAGAAGCCAGAGATCCTGCCAAACTTTGTAGAATACATAGGCAGCCTCGGCAACAACAATGATGTGATCTGGCTCGTGGCACACACAGTACCGAAACCAAAGATCTTTCTTAAAATAAAATATATATGTGTGTGTGTGTGTGTGTGTGTGTGTGTGTGTGTGTGTGTGTATGTACACCATGTGTATGCCTGATACTCAAGGAAGCTAGAGGAAGGCATCAGATCTCTCGGAACTGGAAACAGGTAGTTGTGAGTTACCATGTGAGTGCTGGGAACTAAATTCAGGTTGTCTGCAAGAACAGTATATACTCTAAACCTCTGAATGATCTCTCTAACCCTTCTAGTGATTTTCTATTACTACATTCATTTATTCATTAGGTATGTGCATGTATGTGGACATGTGCATGCCACGTGCCACAGCAGGCAAGTGGAGGTCAGAGGGCCTCTCCTGCCTGGGAGTTGATTCTCTCTTTCCACCATGTGGGCTCTACACTCGCAGCTGGATGACTACTGGGTCTTCTCAAAGGCACTGAAGACTTTCTTTGTAAAGAAGCAAGATAACTTTATTCAGTATAAAATGATAGTACAGATTATAGAGGGATACACCTGTCAATCAAGATTTGGAGTGGCTTCATGAATGAGAGTATTCAAGGGCCCAAAGACTCTCTTTAAAGGGCCATGTCATCTGACTATCAGGGCCCCTGTTCCGGCTTCCCAGTCCACTATATCACCTGGAAAGAAAGTTAGGTTATCCTTAAAATGTTCACATTATAAAGTAGAACATCTGAGGATGGAAGGGCTCCAGGTAGCTGATAAGCCATTGTGAAGGCAATGCGAATGCCAGCCATAGTGTGTCTCAGGGGCAGCGTGGCACCAGCTCTTCAACTGGATTATAACCTATCCTGGGACGTCTTTGGCAAGCCTTAACTTCTGTTGCCCTGTAGCCAAAATAGCTTTAGATTTCCTTTATTTGGCTTTGGTTTTTTCACTGCAAAACAAAGAAATGGAGTTGGCCAGAGAACTCAAGTCCAATTGCCTCCTTGGACCACATAGGAAAATAAAGGAAAGAAACCAGGAAAAAAATGGGCATTGGGGGCAGGGCAGACTAGCAAGGAAGCCCTCCTGAAAGTGGTTGTAGGGACCCAAGGACCATTGTTGTTATAAGGAAATGCAGGCCCCAAGAGGCAGATCTTCCTATCTGTTTTAATGAGACAGTAAAACACAGATGGGTGGCGGATATAGCTTGGTGGGTAAAGCCCTTGCTCCACAAGCATGTGGACCTGATTCAGACCCCTAGCATTCATGTAAAAGCCAGGTACGGTGGCTGGTGTGCCTGTGATCGCAGAGCTGCATGGTAGAGAGGCAGGAAGATCCTGAGGACTCATTAGTCAACCAAGGTAGATAATAAGTGAGCTCCTGGTTAAGAGAGCGAGCGAGCGAGCGAGCGAGCGAGAGAGAGAGAGAGCCTTTGAGGAAGACACTATTGAACTCTATTCTCCACAGGTGCACACACAAACATGCCCCCCCCCACACACACGTAAGTATGCAGGCATAAATAAATGTGGATTTGGTTGGTTTTAAAAAATTATTAGATAAACCCTTTTATGCAAGGGCCAGGAGAAAAGGTGAGATACAATGTGCGTTAAGTAGGTATCTCTGCCCACAGTCCACTGAGTACCCGTAAGAAAGATTTTTGAAGCCCCCATTCTATACTATTTGGGGAACCAAGTCCATTTATTTTCCGGGCCTCTATATCCTCATCTGTGAAGTGGTTAGCCGAGGCTCTGCCCTGGTCCCCTGTGACCCACTGGCCAGTGTGGGTCTGGATGGTGTCAGGAGGGCCTGTCTCTCCTCTACTTCCTATTCCCTGTCACAGAGCCTCCCTAGGCTCAGCCTCTACCTCTCCAACATGAGTTTGCTCTAGTTTCCACAGCTGGGGTTTCCAGTGTGCAGCCATTCGGGGGGGGGGGGAGCACCCAATTTATAATCTGACAACAGCCTGCTGACAGCTAACAAATTGTCAAGCATGCAATCAGAGAGAGGGTACCCCTGTGGCTTTAGGAAAGCCTTGTTTACATAGATGCTAAAAAATAATAGTGATAATATTTTCCATGTTTTCTAGCACATTTCATACGGAAAGATCCCAAAATACTCCACAGACTGTGTGTCGAGAACACACCCTGCAGAATGTAACTACCCACTCTGGAGCTCTGCCAGGCTTAACAGTGTTTTCCATCTTTTTTTTTTTTTCCTTCTTCTTCTTTCTGTCTTCCCTCCCCTTCTCACACAAATGACAGCATTTTTATAAGCGCTCAGCAGCGTTACTAGGTAATTATGGAGCAGTGAAAGTTCTAGAAAACACCTCCAGGCAGGATCAATGCCTAAAAAGACGAAGAAGAGAGAAGCTCCCCACAGTGTCATGGTGACTGGGGAAAACCGGGGGGCTGACCAGTCCCTTAACGCGTGTTGTCTCCAGTCAGGCCCCAGCTCACTCACTGTGGGGGGAGAGGTGTTCCAGCTCAGTGGCTCCTCTAGCTGCTCTGCCCACAGGCTTTGCAGCTGGACCATCTCTGAGCCAGGAGATGTGAGAGCCAGGCTCTTTGGGGGTGGCCTGGCCACATGTGTGATTTGGAAAGAGCCATTGAGCCCTTGCCCGGGGCTTTTTTGTCTGTGATGTGGGAATAGACCTTGTAGGATTGACAGAGCCCCAAGCACACGACGAGGGCTCTGATGGCCGCTCTCTTGAGCAGCTGTGAGACTTGCACTGTTTTATCTCCCTTGAGATGGAAGTCCTGGCTCCATGTTGCCATCGTGGCCCCTCTGTGTGGTCCTCATTCTCTTCTGAAATCAGCCTTATCTCAGTCTGGCAGTCTTCTGTGATACGGATGTTACCCTACACCCTTCCTCCAAACGTGTGCTGTTTGTGGAGCACAAACCTGCCATTCTGCAGCTATCAGTCCTGCTCCTTAAATCACTCTCCATCTGTCCTTTGGTCCAGTTAAGGGAAGAACCCAGGGTCCAATCCTGAGGCCAGTTCTATGGGCTTTCCATGCAGATCCCAGCTGTCATCTGCTCCCAGCAGTCTTGATCAGGTCTCTCTTCCCACCTCCGTGTCTCCCTCCCTCTCCCACCGCTACCACACAATGTGTTCTCTATGGAACACTCCGAGTGGAACTTCCAGACAGAGAAAGCAGACCGTCACTTCTCAACTCCAAAACATCTTGGGGCTTTCCTCTGACATGGAGACCAGCTGAGGACTGCTGATGGCTGCCTGTCTGTCCCATCTCCCATCTCTGCCCTTGTTTCCTCCACCCCATGCGGCCCCTCCAGCCTTCTTGCTGTCTTCTGCACACAGCACACTTTACCCTGTCCTAGACTCCATATTTGCTCTTCTTGCTCCCTGACTTGACTTCTCCCATCATTTCAACCTTCCGGTGGAATTTCCCAAGGTGAACCCTGCCTGCCTCCTGCTTGGCACTCTGATTTCTTTTTCTTGTAAAACACAGTTTCTAGATACGATGTCATTTACTCCGCTTTATCAAATACTTACTGTTAAACTTCTGGTCTACTCTTGGAGTACGTCTTGATGGCTACAGTGACTGAAACGCAGAAAGTTCTCAGGATAGGCTTGTTGAAAGAATGGGTGGACTGCCATAGGTCCCCCCAGAACACTTTTGTCCTGTTCTTTATCTTCTGGTATTTTAGGAACCTGTTCGATTCTCAGCTTTACACATTGCCCTCTCACATCAACTTTGTCCTCTCTCTCTGTGCTATTTAAGATTTACTGGTGTGTGTGTGTGTGTGTGTGTGTGTGTGTGTGTGTGTGTGTGCGCGCGCGCGCGCGCGCGCACAGTTACATGCTCGTTTACGTCTACACATGTGAGTGTGGAGGCAGGACTCCACATCTGTTGCTCTTCTCAGCTGCTCACCACCTTAAAGTGTGAGACAGGATCTCTCACTGAACCTGAAAGCTGCCAGCAAGCCCTAAGGACTCTTCCTGTCTCTGCCTTCCTAGAGCAGCGGGTAATACCTGTGGGTTTATCTGGTGGGAGGCAGAGACAGGCTGTGATGGAGCAGAACTCAGGGTCTCATGTTTGTACAGCAAGTGCTTCCTTTACCCAAAGAGCCACCTCCCCAGGCCCCACATTTGCTGATTTTAGCTGATCTTCAATGTGGTTCTCCCTACCAGGTTTTCAGTATCTTGTGGGGCAAGAATCAGGTCCATAATACAATGAGAATGAATTACTTTGAGTACTTCCCTGTGCCTGGAACAGTGCAGGCTCCATCTAGTTAATTTTTTTTTTTTTTTTTTTTCCGAGACAGGGTTTGTCTGTGTAGCTTTGGCGCCTTTCCTGGAATTCACTCTGTAGCCCAGGCTGGCCTTGAACTCACAGAGATCCGCCTGGCTCTAATTCCCGAGTGCTGGGATTAAGGGCATGCGCCACCACCACCCGGCTTCTAGTTACATTTTATGTCATGTCCACAGTGGCCCCAGGAAGCTGCAACTGTCTTCATTACACTTGTGGATGGGGAAGGGCGGCGTTTGGGGAGGTTGTTCGACAATCCCGTCTTTGCAGTTCAGAGACATGCCTGGGGTGTTGGTGAGTTTTCTTGTTGCTGTGACAAAAAAAACCTGATGAAGTAACTTAAAGAAAGGGGGTGGTTTATTTTGCCTCACAGTTCAAGGGTACAGTACATCAAGGTAGGAAGTCCCGGTGACAAGGAGTGAGGCAGCTGGCCACAATGCACCCAGAGTCAGGGAACAGAGGGAGATGAATTCAGGTGTTCATCTCACTTTCTCCTTCTTATTTAGATCAGGATCCCAGCCCCTGAGATAGAGCCACCTATACCCAGGGTGGCTCTTCCTGACTTAGTTAACCCGATGTACAAATCCACTCCACAGACAGACCCTGAGATTAGCCTCTACAGTGATCCCAGATTCTTACAATTCCATGTTAGTTGATGATCAATATAAATTCTCAAAGCTAAGTTTCAGCCCCAAAGATGGATTTCCAAGGCTGTCTTTCTTAACCTTTCTCTCGTAGTATCTGTGGGCTACACTCCTGTGTTTAGCTAACTTATACTGGGTAGGCAAAGCCTTGTCAGTACGAAGATGCATCCAGAGAGATAAAGGCTTTTGCTCCAGGACATATGACTTGGCATAGTGTCCTCACTGTTGACTCGTCACAATGTTCTCAGGAAGGGACTCTGAGAAGTCACTCAGAAAGCCAGTCCAAGACATGTTTACTTTAAAAACCAAGTCTGTCTTGAAAGAGGAGGCCAGTGGGTGCTTGTTGGTGGCCTTCTCTGACAGAGGCCGCACCAGCATCAAGGCACTGATTGGAGTTCCCACCCACCGCATGGCCAAAAGCAAATTTTAATCAGTTTTCAGGACACTGGAAGTATAAGTGATTATAATTGACTGCCATCCTCCGGCATTCAATTTTGCTGCTTGCCTAACCTCTGGCCTCTCCTTTATTACTCTAAAGGAGACAAAAAATCACACAGAAGAGAGGAAGTGTGGAGAATGGGCTGTCTACTAGGGAAGGGATTTGGGTACAATTCTTGAAGGTGAGGGACTAACAGAATTTTAAAAACATAAAACCCAGTACCTAAACTCACAAAACACAAGCTGATCACAGGATGGCCTCCTGAGCCTTCCTGCAGAGGGCATCAGGCCAGTACTGATACTCAGATCTACTGGGAGCCCTTGTTCTGTCCTGTGCCTGTGAGACAAACCAGGAGCCCTTCTCAAAGGGACAAAGTGATGGCTTTGGGAAACAAAGACACTGAGTGAAGTAAGCCAGGCCCAGAAAGATAAGCATTGTGTGGTCTTTTTCATTTGTGGACTCATACCTCTGAGTGTAGCTTTCTGTGTTTCAGTTGAAGGGACAGTCAGCAGAGGCTAAGATACAAGAAGGAAGCCATAGGGTGGCAGAGGACTTAGAGGTGGGGATATAGCACATAGGAAAGTCCAAGTGGGAGGAGATACTTTGGTGGGGTTTAAACTGGGATGAGAATGAGGAGGGATGGGGTAAGGAGGGGGTAGGAAGGAGGGTCAATCAAATCTAAGGATATGTGGGGAAAGAAGTCATATGGGAACTAACTAGGTTATAAGCTAATTAAAATATACTGAACATTTAAAAATGTATACAAATAAAAATTACTTGTATGTATGTATTTAAAGATACATCATAGACACAGAAGGAAAAGGCTAAAGGAGATCGCCTTTGAAAAGAGGGAGGTGGCATCCTTGGGGAGGTGACTGTCTCTGTGATGCTCAAGTTAGATTATCACTAAACACCTGTGAGATGATGCTTCAGGAGAGCAGAAAGGGGAGGCCAGAGAGCTGTCTCCCAGGCTTCAGTGTGAGTTTTCATTGGCAGCAAGACCCACTTGTCATGCATCCTTCAGTTCAGAGACCTAGATGCTGTCCTTGCACAGGAAATGGAAGCAGCCTACTTGGTGGGTTCAAGGCCAGTGAGAGTTCTTAGCTCAAGTGGGGGCTGATGACTAAATGGGATAGCCACTACCAAACCAGATGACCTCTGTTCAATCTCAGGACCCAAATAGTGAAAAGAGAGGACCAACTCTCCCAGATGCCCTCTGATCTCCACATAGGTGTGATTGGATGAGCATATACACATACAAACAAATTCTTAGATACTGTCAAGAGGTTTCTATGGGTGTACAAGCCCACAAAACACCCCATCACCTCTAGCAAGCAACTCCTCCATTGTAGCACGAATCTTAAAAGTTCTTATTAATAAAATCAAACCTGGGGCTGGGTATTGGGGTAAATGCTGGAAGATCAGAGAAGCAGAACAAGCCACAGCCACCTCACCTTGCCAATTCCTCAGCTGATTCTGTTTCCTCAGACTGGAAGCCTCTGAATCCTTATCCAAATGAATCTCAGCTGAACTGCTTCTTGAAAGCCTGAATGCTTAACCAGCCTAAATCTTCTAGTTTCTGGTCCTCACGCCTTATATACCTTTCTGCTTTCTGCCATCACTCCCTGGGATTAAAGGCTCACTTTCTGGGATTAAAGGCATGAGTCACCGTGCTTGGCTGTATCCTTGAACACACAGAGATCCAGGTAGATCTCTGCCTCTGGAATGCTAGGATTAAAGGCGTGTGCTACCACTGCCTAACCTCTATGTTTAATAGTGTGGCTGTTCTGTTCTCTGACCCCCAGATAAGTTTATTAGCACGCACAATATTTCGGGGAACACAATACTACCACACTCCATGCCATGACTCTCACCCGCACTGTTTACTACCTCCTCCCAAAAGTATCTCGGACTCCAGTAACAAGAAAATGCTTGTCGTCCCTTGAATCCCGACTGTGTGCTGACAACTGTGACTGGGATTGAATTTCAGGAAGTTTAGTTTTGGGTTAGATGAGAGCCATACTTGAGTTAACCCTCAGAAAGGCAGCACCATTGGCTGCATGCAGAGAGGACCAGCTGACTGTAGATATGCAGATATGGAAGGTTATGGATTTCCTGTGTAGGGGACACAGAGGCAGCAGGACTCAGTGAGGGTGGGAATGGGGAAAGTGAGACCATGAGGAGGAAGAGGCTGTGCAGGCAGGAAACACTTATAACAATAGCGCATATGGGGTATTTACTGTGTGGGATACAATGTTACAGCACTCAGTCTCAACAGACATTTCTAAGGTCTGAGATATTATTATCTTTTTTTCTGAATAATAAACTACAGCATTAAAAACGTCAGTGAAAGTGGGGTATCTGCAATTATAATTGGGCAAGATGCAGGAAGATCAGGAGGTCAAGCTCAGACTCGGCTACATAGAGAGGTCAAGAGGAGACCAAGATACATAAGAGAGTGTCTCAAAAAGCAGCCAAGCAAGCAAGCAGTCAAACAAAAACAAAAGAAGGGTGGTGAGAATCTGCTCGGGTGGTGGTGGCACCAAGAAGCAGAGGTGGAGAGCAGACCCCAGGGCGGGGCTGCAGCCTTCAAAGCTGACCCTCCACTAGGGGCCTACTTTCCCAGCAAGGTCCTCTCTCCTAAGGGTGCCACAGTCTCCTAAAATAGCATCACACTGGGGACCAAGCAAAACAGTTGCTTATGAGGGACCATTCAGATTTCAGCCATAAGAATTCCTGAACATTCTTTAAGTGTTCACACTGTCTGCCTATGCTGAACCAACACTAAGCTGTCCCCTCACTGGGATGTGTCTCCCACAAGCAGAACTAAACAGGCAACTCTATGTCTCCCTAACTTCTTTATTATTATTTTTTTTACAGTAAGCAGCTTAGAATCTACCTCTATTGAAGATGAACTGTTTTTTTATTTTTAAGTGTGTGTGTGTGTGTGTGTGTGTGTGTGTGTGTGCGTGTGTGTGTAGTGTTTCAAGGATCCCAGGGGTGGGAAATGTGAAAAGGAGTGCAGGCAACCCTGGAGGCCAGAAGATGAGTTTAGATCTGAAGTTGCCTCTTTGTTCTGAGTACTCAGCTCAGCTCTGGTCCAAATAAGATGCCGGCACCTCCCTGAACACATGATGTGTCTAGTTCTGAACTAAAGCACGGGCAAATGGCAGTTCTTGCTGCCAGTACTGCTCCCCCCACCACACACATGCACACTCAGGGGCTAGGGAGATGGTAACATGTTTTCTGTGCGAGCACAAGGACCTTTGTTAGATTCCCAGCACCCATGTAAAAGGTTGGCATGGCAGTGTGCGCCTGCAACCACAGCACTGAGGAGGCCGAGATGGGAAAACCCCAGATGCTCGCTGGCTAGCCAGTCCAGCTGAATCAGCGAACTCCAGGGGCAGTAAGGAACTGCCTTGTAAAATAAGATGGGGAGTAACTGAGGAAGACATCTGATATTGTCCCCTGGCTTCCACATATACATATACATGCTCAGGTACACACACACACACACACACACACACACACACATACACAGCCAAGCCTCAGATGGAACAGAGTAGCACACACTTAGAATCCCAGAATTCAAGAGATTAAGGCTGGAAGGTCACAAATTCAAGGCTAGTCTTGGTGGTGGGGAAAGAGCCCATCTCAAATGCAGAGCAAACTAACAACAACAAACTACTTCTCAGTTCTCAGTCACAGCCTTCTCCTTAGGTTCTCTGTCCCCTAGCTTCTTCTATAGGCATATTTTCCCTTAAAAACACATTCTTCCAATGTAAGGAAGCAAGCCTCTAGTTTGGAGGGTAGGTTTCATGGACAAGAGCCTGTAAACACCAGGACCAGGAGGCCACAGCAGAAGGCATTCGAAAGCTGGACTCCGGAGAGGCTGTCTGATATTACCGCTGCATGTGGGCCAGTGAGTCAGCAGCTGTCAGGCACCTCTCAGCCTCTGGCCCATGCTACACGTTCCCCATGGGCCAGGAAAGCATGAGCAGCCCAAGCCACCATCTTTACAGCCTTTAGTCTATTTTGGAGCTAGTGCGCATGTCAAGCTTGGCCATTACCCTTGGCTTCCTCCTCTAGCACCTTTTGGTAGCTATCCAAGGGCAATCCCTGGGAACTGGGGCAGCAATGGCCTTCTGCCCAGGGTTGAGCAATTCTGGAGACATTTTTCAATAGTACAAGTCTCTGGTGCCTTGGCTGTACTCATGCCAGGACAGATGGGAAGATCCTCGTCCGGGCAGCCTTCTTGCCTCAGTCTCTTTGATAACTACCTTCTGGAACCAGGACCCTGCCTTCCCCTTGCTCGGGGCTGCTCAAAGCAGGGACCACACTTCCCAGCCAGTCCCTTGAGGCTCGCATTTCCAGTGTGCTGGTCCTGGGCCAAATCACCTTGCTTCTTCTGGTGACATCACAGCCTCTAGCAATTGGGCCAGCTGCCATGGGGCTGGCTTCTCCAGGCAGAGGTGGTGCTTGGGCTCCAAGAGGCTGAAAGCCAGCCAGCCAGGAGACAGGAAGGCTGGCCAGCAGGAGTAGGTTTAAAGGAGGTTATTTCTACTGGGATGCTTAGGAGCTGAGCCTACAAGTACAAGAGAGTTCTGCACGGCAGAAGGTCTCCTGATAGGTTAGACCAAATGAGTCCACGGGTAGAGTCAACTCATTACCACTCCTAATAGCATTTTCAGTCAGGAGTTGGTTCAATGTCATGTCTGTTGCTGTGTAGCTATCACGACTGAAAGCAGCTTAGGGGATGAGGGGAACTTTGGGCTTATGCTTCCAGGTCACTATCTATCACTGGGGAAAATCAGAGTAGGGACCCAAGCGGGAACCAGAAGCAGAAAGCATGAAGGAACATCGCTTGCTGACTCACTCTCTGGCTCCCTCACAGACTCAAGCTCGGCTAGCTTTCTTAAGCAACCCAGGGCCACCTGCTTAGGGGAATGGTGCCACCCACCCAGGGCCACCTGCTTAGGGGAATGGTGCCACCCACCGTGGTCTGGGGCCACGTACATCCATTAGCAGTCAAGACAGTGCCCATAGGCGTGCTCTCAGGCCAGTCTGATCTAAGCAATTCTTCAAAAAAAAAAAAAAATGTTCCTTCTACCCAGGTGACCCTAGATTGTGTCAAGGTTGTTGTGGCCTACTCAACCATCACAGACACAGCACTGCAGGGTTTTGGGGTCTGAGGGCTATGCCATGGGGACCATCAAGGCTGTGTCCTTGGGTCTGACCAGAGTATATTTATGTCCTTACCCGTAGATTCACCTCTCTTTGCTTCTCAAGGTATCTGTCCAACAAAAGCTGCAATTAGACCCCAGGGTACATACCTCTTTTAGAAGTAATGCAAGCCTCCTGGCTTGACCTCTGATTCCTCACCTTTGGGGTATGTGTGTGTGTGACACTTACGTGTATTCCTGTGTGTGCAGGTGCACATATGTATGTTCATGCAAAGGTCAGAGGACAACTTCAAAGGTGATGTCTACTTTATTTTTATGTATGTATGTATGTGTATATATGTATATATTTTTGAAACAGGATCCCTTGATGGCTTAGAAATCACCAAGTAGTCTTGACTAGATGGTCATTGAGCCTCAGAGATTCTTCCGTGTGCACTTTTGCAGCTCTGGCATTACAAGCATAGATAGACTATCACACTAGAATATTTTTAAATGGGTTTGGGGAAGTCAAACTTTGGTCTTCATGCATGCAAGGCAAACAGTTACCAGCCTAACCACCTACTCAGCCCCCAGGACTGTTCTTGATGTCACAATTTTGGAACTGGGGAAGGAAAACTTGCTCTGAGTGCCTGGAAGAGTAGAAAGAAAAGGAGGGGAAGGCTTAATATCCTGTACTGCACAGGATGGACCCCAACAATGAAAACTCTGGGGTCCAAAGCATCAATATTACTAATGTTGAGAACCCCTAGTTTAGAGGATGTTCCCGGAGCAGGGCCAGATGAGAGCTGGCAGGGCTCAAGGGAGCCGTGATAGGTGCCACGCTGAGCTTCAGAGGGAAACTCCGAAGACCTTGACTGGAGCCAGTAAGTGATTGAAATTAGAGCTTAACTAGGTGAATCTCAAAAATTAGGGCAGCAGAAGAGGGAGTAGAAAGGGAGAACTAGCAGAGAATTTCTTTTTAGACACCTTCACTTATCACCTCCTCTCTCCAGAGTCCTTTGTATTACAATTGCATAAGTGCCAGTCACTTCCGGGAAGGTCCTATGCACAAATACTCATTCTTTCCTGTACGGGCTTTTGTTTTTCAACTGTAATGAATTCCTCACTTTACAAATTTTAATTGCATTGCACTGGGAACACAGAAAACCTGTTCAGGTCTGCAGTCAGCTCAGGGAAGGCTGAGGGGCCAGGAGCCCATGGTGTCTCCAGGGGAAACCATAACGTTTTTATTTCTGGGATGATCTTGACATGCCAGACATGTTGTGATTACTTTCAGACTCTTCTTGCATGTTTAGAGATCTTGTTTAATGTCCTTTTAGTGCACAGAAAGGGGTCATGTGATTAGGCATGAGTGTGGGGAGATGGGGGGCTTTTCTAGTCTAACGGATGTAGAGAGTTAGGAAAAAAACTACACGTGCTGGCCTTCTGAACCGGACACTGTGACAGAGCAGGTGACAAGCAAGGTGTGAGGCATCTAAAGAGACTATGAGTGTGCACCAGTGTATATGTGTACATGAGCATGTGTGCAGATGTGGACATGTGTATGTGGATATGTGTACATATATGAGCATGTGTGCAGGTATGTGTGCAGGAATGGACATATGTATGTGGGTACTTGGGCATGTGTGGACATGTGTGTGCAGGTGTGTGCTTGCAAGTATGTTTACATGTGTGAACATGTATATACAGTTATGTGTGCAAGTTTGGGCACATGTGTATGTAGGTTTGTATATAGGTATAAACATGTATGTGCAGGTATGTAAACATTGTGCATATATATAGGTATGTGTATATTGTGCATGTTTATGGGTATGCATACAGGTATGTATACATGCACAGGTATATGCATAGGTGTGTATACATTCGTGTGCAGGTGTGTGTATCCATGGTGCATGAGGATATAGGTATGTATATAGGTGTGTATACATTGTGTGTGTGTATAAGTGAATAAACATTGTGCAAGTGTGTGTGTACAGTTGTGTATACAGGTATGTTTGCAGCTGCATGTACATTGTGCAGATATGTAGGTGTGTATACATGTATGTGAACAATTTCCATTTGTGTGCATATTGTGCATATGTACACATGTGGGCACATGTATATGAGCATTGTGCATGGGGATGTAGGTGTGTGCTTAGGTGTGTGTAGACATGAGCACATGTGCTCACAGATAGGCAAAAATGTGTATACACATTTGTGTCTGTGCATACAAGTGTGTATACATTATGAGTATGAAGGTGTGTGTACATAGGTATGTATGTACATTGGTAGAGGGTTGGTAGAGGGTTGGCCCAGGGACATTAGTTAGTTACCTGTCATACATGCTGAAGGCAGGTTCACACAGGGCATCTGTGTGGTAACCTGTCCATGCCCAAGCTCATGTGAAAATGGACAATCCAAAGTCAGGGCTGGGGTCAGTGCAATGGCTCAGAGGGTAAACACATTTACAGCTCAAGCCAGACGACCTAATTCAATCCCCAGCCTCCGTGGTGGAAGGAGAGAACTCGCTCCCAAAGCTGTCCTCTGCCTTCCATGCACACACTTGGCACACGTTGAGTCCACACCCACAGGTGTATCTCCTGCACATACAATATTAGTGTAATAATAAGTAAATATCAACAGAGGTCAAGGGGAGCTAGCTTAGTGGCTCACACCTGTAAGCTCAGTTTTCAGGAAGACTGAGACTTGAGGATTTCCAGGAGTTTCAGCCTGGCCAAATCTACAGAGTGGGTCCCAGCCAGCCTGGCCTTCAGAGTGACGCCTTTTTTTTTTTTTTAAATTCAGAAACAAAACAAAATACTCTTAAGTCATCTCTCATACTCTTGGAAGCACCCAGCTAGGGCAGGGTGAGTCGTTGAAGCAGTGGGGTCATGGGGTCTCCATGGAGAATGAGGAGTGAGCTTTGAAAGCCATCGAATTTTAGGGGCCAAAGAAGAGAAAAACACACAGTGAAACAAGCCACAGAGAGATTCCAGGAGCCAGAAGAGCACCAGAAGCACATGTTGTCATAGAAACAAAGAACAGGAGGGTTTCTGAGAAGCAAAGGGCAGCCAATGGCATTAGAGTTAGAGAGAGGGATGGGGGTGGGTTGAGAGGGTTGGCGGACTAGGTGGTGAGCAGTGTGATGGGGAGCCCTGAGAAGGCAGGTTCCCCAGGGCTTGTCCATTCAGCCATCCACAGCCACTGAATACAGACCAGGTCTATCCTGCTGTCCTTTGCGAGGCTCTGAGGACCCGTGCTTCACCCTGACTTCCAGGAGCTCACATTCCATCACAAAGATGTAAAATCAATACCACACAGTGCAGCCATTCACTGTTTCTTTGATAAAAGAGTGCATTTGTTGGTGGAATAACATCAGGACAGGCTGCCTGGAGGAGGTGATCTCTGATCTGGATTTCAAAGGAATAAAGGATACACAGGAACCAGCAATGGGAAAGGGGGTGAATTAGTGTCTTTTCTATTGTTGTGATCAAAATCCATGACCAAGATAACTTATAGAAGAAAGCGTTGAATTGACCCTACAGTTTCAGAGGGGTAGAGCCTATGATGACAGAGTGAAGGTGTGGTGAATGGTGGCTGGAGCTGCAGCTGAGTGCTCACCTCTTGATCCACAGGCAGGAGGAGGAGAGAGACACATCGGGAATGGTGAAAGTCTTTTTGAGATCTCAGAACCCACCCTCAAGTGACACGCCTCCTTCAACAATGCCATACCTTTCAATCCTTCCCAAACAGTTCCACCAAATGGGGATCGAGTATTCAAGAATATGATTTTCTGGGAGTCATTCCCTTTAAACCACCTCAGAGGAAACCAGTTGGTGAAAAAGGAGACCATTTCCAGGCAGATGGATCAGTGAAAGCAAAACATTAAAAAACCAGAGAAATTGATATTGAGAAAATCAGTGTCACAGAAGTGAGCAGGGGTGATCCCAGCAGGGGACAGGATGGGAGGTCACTGGTTTGTGGGCAGTGTTTGAACTTGATTCTTAAATGCCCAGAGCTGTAGAGCTACACGTCTATGAGGCTTCCTGTTCAGGCTGAGTCTGTGATGCAGTGGACTGGCAGCTCACATCTTAAATTCTGCAAATGCTCAAAGTATTTGTTGAATTAATAAGAAGATTTGTAAAGTCAATAAAGCTTACTCCTCAGAGATGTGAACTCATGAAATGCTGGTGCAGAGTGGGGGCAGAGAGGGAGAAAGGGGAGCAGGACATTTGTCTGTTGCCCTGTTTAAAACACTGGCCTCTCTCTAGGGTTATAGATTCCTAGTCATGCCAGCTCATAAAAGATGAGGGGCCAGAAAGCCAGAAACCTCTCCAGCTAGATAGCAGCTATCAACACTCCTGTAGGCTTTCTTTCTCTCTCTCTCTCTCTCTCTCTCTCTCTCTCTCTCTCTCTCTCTCTCTCTCTCTCTCTGTCTGTGTCTCCCTCTGTCTCTCTCTCCTCCCTTTTTCTTGGTCATCTCTCTTTCCTCTCTCTTCTCTTTCTGTCTCCTTTCACTTTTCTCTCATTTCTCTCCCACATCTCTCCTCCTTCCCCCTTTTCTCCTCTCTCCTTTCTTCTCTCTGTTCTCCTCTCCATCTGTCTTTTCTTTCTCTTCTCTCTCCTCTCCTCCTTTCTCTCTTCCCCCTCTCATTCCCTTCTCTTCTATTTCTCCCCTTCTCACCTCTCTCTTCACTGCTCTCCTCTTTCTCTTTCTTTCCCCCTCTCTCTCTGTACTCTCTTTTCTCTCTCCACGTGTCCTCCTCACCTCCATCAGTGTGGACTGAGGTCACACCTCACGTACTTTATCACACCTACACGTTGTGCTGCTGTTGCCCGTGCCTGCTGCAGAAATATCTACCACAGGCGTTTGCTAGGAGATGAGTCAAATAGTGGAAGACAGATGAGGGTCTTCAGAGAACAGACGTGGAGACACTATCAGCAAAGTCCAGAATATGGAAATCTCCTCAGAATAAATCCACAGCATCTGCAACAAATAAATTGAAGGGAAATTTTCCTTTAAGTAGAAATAAGACCCAACAAGTCTCATACAATTTCAGAGACATATAAAGTCGATGCCACCCTCTGACCTCGGCAGGATAGGGATTTGAATAGATAGGTTAAGGGGATTCTAGAATATCACAGTGTTCTACTTTGATTTCTGATGCTATGATAAAACCTTTTGACCAACATCAGTTTAGGGGAGGAAAGGGTTTATTTGATTGGCACTTCCAGATCACAGCCTATCACTGAAAAAAGTCAGGGAAGGAACTCAAGGAGGATGCTATTTGCTGGCTTACTCTCAGCCTCATGCCTACTAGCTTTCTTACACAGTCTGGAATCACCTGCCCAGGGAATGGTATTGCCCGCAGTGGGCTGGCCCCTCATATCAAACAGCATTCAAGACAACATCTCATAGATAAGTCCAGAGTCCAATCCAATATGTGCAATCCATTAACTGTGATTCCCTTCTCAGGTGACTCTGGACTGTGTCAAGTTAAAGCCAACTAGGACACATAGGATGTTGAGCCTGGCAAGATATTTAATATTTAAACATGTGTTAACTTTTTATGTGTGATAATGAGGATTTGGTTATTTTTAATAGGAGTCCTTCACAGAGATACTGAAATATGGATGAATACAAGGAGAGTGTCTAACATTTGCTTCAAAATAACTCACTGGGATGTGTGTTGGGGGTGTCTGTGGGTGAGATAAAAAACAGCAATAAATTGTAATACTGGGATTGGTACATAGTAAGGGGTTATCAATCTGTTCTTATATTTATTTTTATTTTTTAAAATTCTTTGCTTGTTGAGGAGGGTGTTGTACACGTGAGTGCAACGTCAGTGGAGGCCCGAATATGTTATTTAGATCCCACAGAGTTGAAGCTACATGTGGTTGTGAGCCACCTAGTGTGGGTGCTGGGAACTGAACCTGGATCCCTTGCAAGAGCAATGAATGCTCTTAACCGCTGAACCATCTCCTCAGCTGCTTCTTACATTTATTTTTGTTTAAAATTTCACATGACAAAAATTACAGAAACAACAAATGACTGTCAGGAAGCAAGGAAGAGATAAAAGAGACCCAGTAGGGAAAAAAGAGAAATAAAAGGGTCTCCTTGACCACAGGGTCAACTGATAGATGTACGGGGGAATGAGAGTAGCATGGCTTCCAGGGATAGGACAGGGGCAGACTGCAGGGCCTTAGAGAGGGAGATGTGGAAGGCTTGGTCTTGCAGCGTCTGCAGGAAACACCAGGGTCACCCACTGAGTGGTAGAGAGTCTCAGAGCCTCCCCTGGGGATCTTGGCAGGCTATCTACTAGGCAAGGACTGAGGGACAACGAGGCAGCACTAGAGCCTTTGCTGGGCCACAGAGAGGAAGCCAAGGGCCTGAGGACCAAGCCCTCAAGTCTGTGGGTGGTACAGAGGAGACAACAGTAGCGAATCCCTCACTTCCTCTGAACCCCGAGTCTTTAGTCAGAACCATTTAACTTACAAGTGTCACAGTGAAAGATGGAGCTACAAGTCCTGATTGTTTGGTCTGTGCCCATCTCCATCAAGCACTGTGAGCACCCTCACACCCCTCTGAGGAAGATGGAATTGCCCTGGAGTTGCCAAGGACAAGGTGGAGGCTTGCTGCGTGTCCGGGATGTAATGCACTGAGCATGCCGCGTCGAATACGATATTTTAAGGGATTCTTGATTTCTCAGAGGTTGCTGTTGAATGAGTAGTGAAGTAAAGAACTAGTTTGTGACAGTTGCTCTAAAAATAATTAGGGGCTGGAGAGATGGCTCCATGCTTAAGAGCACTCACTTCTCTTCTGGAGGACTAGAGATCTGGTCCTAGCACCTACATTAGGCAGCTCCGAGTTGCCCATGATTTCAGTACCCCCTGGCATCCTCTTTCGGCATCCTCAGGCACATGCCCTGGTGCACAAACCCACACACAGACATAGATGTAAATGCATAATTGTTTAAAAAAGAAACAAAACAATTAAGCAAGTGCTTATGACAAAGAGACAACCCTCTCAAGTGTCTCTCTAAGAATGTTGAGCCAAGACCTGAAGCATGAAGAGCACTGAGTGGGTGAAGAGGAAGAGGGTGGGAAACAATAACCAACAACACCAACACTAACACCAACACCAACACCAACACCAACAACACCATGAGGAGGCTCAGAATTCCCTGAGTAAAGAGGGGCCAGGGAGGAGTTAGCTCAGACACATAGACACATGCTGTATTTCAGCAGGAGAGAAGCTGGGAAGCTGGGAACCAAAGTGACATTTTCATGACCACGGTGGACAAGAATGCAAGAGAGATAGGACAGAGTGAACCGAGTCTAAAGGCATAAGGATGCAAATTTAATCAGCAGGCCTTGGTGACAGACAGGCTGGGGGAAAGGAGCCAGCACCAATCTGGCCTGGCGAGTATCAGCTCGGAGTAGCTGAACCCTGTGTGGATGGTCATGTGTGTGGCAGTTGGGAGAGAGAACTTCTGAACACGGGCGCTTGAACCTCACGGGCCTCCAGGGACCCACACAGGCATATGATGGTAACACAGCGTGATATTTTCCTGAAGCCTTGTTTCTTCAAGGGACTATGGACAGCCAAGGTCTTCTGAGGTCCTTCGGTGACACAAAGAAAAGTGGCAGGTGACACATGCTGAGGTAAATGGGTCACACTCACTTGTTCCTCGCTTTTGAGACAGGCTGCAGCAAGTGACTCACGGTGCATGCTGGAAATGACCACATCCCACATGAAGAGCTAACTGAAGGGGCTGAGTGTGAGCTGTGGCTTTTACTTCCATCAACTCGTAAACTAATGTAAGACGTAAAGCATGAAGAGAGATTGAAGGCACAGCCACACAGCCAAGCTAAACAAAACCAGCGATGTGGCTGGCCTGGGACTTGTAAGTCGGGTGAGCATTCAGCCAACTAGAGCAACAAGCTAGGGGTTGACTTTCAACTGGATTTCTAGTGTACTTTCTGGAAGGCACGGATCAAAAATGCTAACAATTCAAAGCACATTGCATTTGTGGGGAAAGTCCCTCCCACTGCATCAACTTGTGCCTTCTCTCACCTTAGAGCTTTGGGAAGCATGGAGAAATCTCTTCAGCCAATCCGCTCACTGCTGGCCAAGAACCCGGGCCTCTGCAATGCAAGTACATGACAGGTCAAAATCAGAATCCCCAGACCCCAGGGATAAGACAGTGCTCTTTCCCTTAGGCCACTTTATCCTTCTGATCTTCAGCTGGCCTGGGAGTGCACCCAAGGTCATTTTCCTGAAAAGAATTTTTGCACAGGAGTCCACTTAAATGTTTAATTGCTGGCAGTGTCTTACCGGTGGAGAACTGGCAATTAGCCTTTGTGGCGTGTATATTCCCACAGGTTCACATGTTTGAACACTTGGTCCCCAGCTGGTGACACTGTTTGGGAGGTTGTGAAGCCATTGGGTGGTGGTCCTTTGCTGGAGGAACTGGGTTGTTTATTGGGCATAACTGCAGCAAGCCAACCTTATGGGTCATAACTGCAGCTTGAGCCCTCCCTATAGAAGGTTGAGCGCTCAGGCAGGAGGATGATACCGAAGGTCCGTCCTATGGGTAGGGTGTACATGGAGGACTGGCAATACATCAAGGGCTAGAGGGGCTGCCAGGAGAGAAGGGAGAGGGGGAGATACAGCAGTGAGACCCAGAAGAACTGGAACCCAGCCCAGAGAACCTGCTGAGTTAGAGTAAACATTCTGCTTAATGGGGGACATTTTGGGGGAGGGAGCACTCAGTAGGACAGGCTAGATGGCGTAGTTTAGACAATATACTGGAGAACTAGGCCAAAGAGGCCAAGAGCAGAAACCCAGAGACCAATAGGGGTCTTTGACAGCTACTAAAGCGAAAGCCGATGGTGACTTGGATCAAAACTGGACTAGAGGGTTTAGTGAAAGGAAACAGAAATGGAGAGATGGCTCACTGGTGAGGAGTGCCTACCGCTTTTTCCCCCAGAGGACCTGAGCTTGGTTCCCAGCACCCACATCAGGTGGCTTACAACACTCTCTTCTTCATGAGAACTGCACTCACATGGCATAAACTCACACAGACACACATAAACATAAATAAAAATCACAAAAATTTGGCACGCACATGGTACACATACATACAGGCAGGCAAAACACTCACGCACATAAAAATAAAATACATAAATCTAAACAAAGTTTTTTAAGTAGCAAGAAAGAAATCTTTATTAAAAAGCAATTAATTTATTTTGAAGGTAGAAAAAAAATAGGGTTTGCAAAAGGGCTGGCGGTTGGATGTGGAAGAAGAGTCCCAGATCACACCCAGGCAACTCGGGGTGGGGTTGTCATTAATAAAGCATATTTGTTGGGGGGAGACTTTCATGAGCTCATTTTTAGACATATGTTTAATTTAAAATGCCTATTAAATATTCAGGTGGAAATGTCAAGTAGGAAGTTAACTATGGGAGTGTGGAGTTGAGGGAAGAAATCCAGGTTGGGGCTGTGCATTTCTTTGCATATGGGTGGCCTTTAAAGCAAGGAGACCACATGAGAACTGCCAGGGAGTGAGAATAGATGAGAAGGGGAACAGCCCAGGTCTGAACCATTGGGCATCTCAACATGGAGGTTTCTGGCTATGCAGATGATTCATCAAGTCAGAAGTCCAGGAAAGCACCGTGGAAGGGTAGGAGAAAGCCAGAGGGGTGAGCCTTCTGGAACCAGGAGAAGCAAGCAGGAGGGCCCTGCCCAGTGAGGCCCGAAGGAAGAGTATGCGACAAGGAGTGAGAATTATCCACTTGGCTGGGTGCAGCCTGGTTCATTGCCACACAAGATCAGCTTTTGCAAAGAAGTTGAGAAGAAAAATGTGCTGACTGATACAGGAAATGAGTGCGGAACGAGGCAACAAATTTAGACACTGTTCCCGGAAGAGAAGTGGAGAAAAGAAGCCATTAACGAAGAGGAAGAGGCGTAGAACAGCTGTGTGTATACTGAGGCAAATGTTCCAACAGAAAGGACTGACGGAAAGGGATTCCGGAACAATGCCCTGTGTAGGTGCAAGGGTCGAGATGTTCTTTTCCAAACTCTTTGTATTTGTCAGGTGGGGAGCAAGGAGGGTTAGAAGCCGGATGAAGAAGAAAGTGTTTGGGATTTAAGAAGAAATGAGAAAGCATGACAGTGGGAAGGGGAACTGCCCTCTGTGACCAGGCAGCCTAGGAACCCACGAATCACAGGCTGAGAGAGAAATCGAGAACTTGGTGGAGGTAGATTTTTCTGGGCTTTCTTGCTCAAGTTCTGTCCCTGACAGGGCGAGGAGTTAAATTTGTCTGGGATGCTGTAGTTTAGGTAAGCAGATATGATTCATTTAGGAGGCTAGGGCCTGGGGAATGAACTAAAGGGTATCAAAGAGAATGACTGTGCTGGCTGAGCATGAGTCCAGCTGAGTAAAGAGGGGAGTGAGGCCACAGCGAGGGACCATGAGCAATAGTATAAATGTTTTCAGATCAGTGGATTGCGAGGAGAGAGGAGGTCAAGGGAGTGCAGGGGATGAGCTGGGAACACAGGGGGTGGGAGCTAGGCTTGAAACGGATGCTTGGAAAATAGAAAGTGATGGGATCTACTGAAGTCCAGGCTGTGACATGAGTAAATTGATGAGAAAGGTCAGGTGTTGATTACAAGAAAGAAGCACAAGGACAGACGGGCCAGCCAGCTGCAGTGGTGGCTTCCTACAGAGCCCAGTGTGACTCAGAACAGGGACCTGGGACACTGTGCACTCAAGTTCTTCTCAGAGCCAGGATGTCTTCTTACCCCTATCCTTTATCAATGTCATTTATTATTATCATTATGTAATCAAAACTGGGGCGGACGTCAGCTCTGCTAAATGAAGAAATACATGTGCATACATATATGTCCTTCTCAAAGAGACACATACTGCTGGGGTAATGTTTGTCTATATACATATATTTGTTATATGTGCTATATACATACGCCATTCGTTTTTCAGTTGCTGTGGCAGAATACCCCAATAAATAAAACAATTTGGGGAAGGAAGTATTTTGGCTTGCAGTTCTGGAGGATGCAGTCTGTCATGATGGGAATGGTTTGGCAGTAGAAGGAGACTGGCTGATCACATTCCTTCTCATCCCTCTGCTCCACAGAAAGTGAATCTTGACTATAAAACCTCCAGGCCCACCCTCAGTGATGTACTTCCTCAGCAAGGCTGCACTCCCTAAAGGTTCTATTACTTCCCCAAACAGTGCCACCAACTGGGGACCAAGTGTTCCAAACATGTGCCTGTGAGGGACATTTGTTATTCAAGCCACCAAGGAATGTTATAAACACATGCATGCATATAGGCTAGTCATGTATCATGCACATATGTTAGACATACACATGTGCGTACCCTTAAAGTTAAGCATGGCCATGTGAATCGTTTTGACAAGGGTCACTAGAGGAAACATTCATTGGGCATGCTTACATTTACCCTATTGCTTTGAGCTAGGAAGCATGAATTGACACAGAAGTAGTTGTCACATGTGCCTGATCATGACATGGAGATTGCTGTCCCAGAGACGCAGCCACCTTCGCGATGGACACTGTGTAAGAAATAACTCAGAGTGGATATTTGGGTGTGGTTTTTTTCCAGTAGGCAGAACACGGTCTCCTCTGTGTGCTTTCTGCACTGTTTTATGGCTGGCACTGTGATAGCAGTTGAGGATACAGAGATGAATAAAGTCGCTGATACCGTGCTCTCCAGGTATCAGAGAATGAGGTACAAGGTTGAGAGCAACAGCTAAGAGAACGTGGGGAGTCAGGCCACCATGGCGCTGCCGTCTCCTCACTGCAGTTGGATCTTAGTCTCGCTTCTCTGACTGTCCATTCTAGTTCCTTGGTTCATCGATAAATGTGTGTTGAGTGACAGGTCTCGGGCCAAAAGGTAAATGCACAGTCGATGAAGCAGAGGACCCTTGCCCTCACAGGACCGACAGTTTATTGGAGTGGGTGTTAAATATTTAATTCATTGTGGGACTGAGTGTTATGAACAGACAATAGACAACAGGAAACCAAACCTGGATTCATCCAGGAAACTGGCAGCAGCAGCAGAGCAGGAACTGCTTCATCTAGGGATCCTGGGTGTTCAGACACCCTTATACACAATGGAGTATGGTCTCCCTGGGGCTCTGAGGCCCGCCATGGAGCCAGAGGGGTGAGAACTAAGGGGCAGGAGGTCAAGAAGGGAAACACTAGATACTGATGGTTCCACAAGCCAGGTGCAGAGGCTGGATAAAAACCCTGGTGGCAGAGGGACACATCTGTAGGGCATATTCCTTGAAGGTAAAATTTACAAGTCTTCCTTTTCAACACTGTTCTAGCAGTAGAGTTCTGCAGGGAGCCGAAAGGGGTGGTTGGAGGTCCTGTCATCGGCAGATAAGAGGGGGAGGGTGGTTGGCAGTGATGGCTTGTAAGACGTGGAAAGCTTCAAAAGTTATTTTTAAAGCAAAATTCAATTTAATTCGTGATTACAGTTGATGTGGAGGGTAATGACAAGGGAAGATTCAAAGGTAATTCTAGTTATTCAAACAGCTAAATTGATGGCAGTCTCAGGGCTGATAAGAAGAACTGCTAGATGGCTGGATGAGAAAGAATGAACTCTGAGCCATGAACAACCTGAGATGGTGTATTGGTCCTGTGCTTCTCAGGCTGTCTCTTCGCTGTGTTAACAATGCCATCCTTTCTCATCCCTCTGCTCCACAGCTCAGGATCCTAGAAACTTCTAAGATCCTGCCCCCTGTAATCTGCCTTTCTCCCATCCCCACCCTTGCAGATCTCCAGGTAATTAACGACCTGCACTCTGTCATTAGAAACAGAATACTTTGCATTTTAAGGGTTTTATACAAACAGAATTATATAGAATGTGTTCTTTTAAGAAAGAACCAGTCCAATAAATATTTGAGTACTTCAGTTCTAGGGACAGAGCCAAGATCTGGACAGACACAGTTTCAGCCATTAGGGAGGATTAGTTGACCAAGAGAGGCAGCGGCTGAATAAATGATTTCAGTAAGGTCTGTTGTGTGTTAATGAGAGGAAAGCATGCGTGATGTGTGTACCAGGGGCATCGAATGGAGGGCTTAGGGATGACCTGAAGAGCTAAGAGGAGAATGAGCAATAAAGCCTACAAGGGTAGGAGCCAGGATGTGGGGACAATACACAGGAAGGTCCCAAAGACGAGAAGTTGGGGTTTGACTAGGGAAGGAGAAGGCCTTGTGGCTGGAGACCACCAGACTAAGAAAAGAGAGAGCATGTTGTCTTCGAGGCTGGTGTTGGCTCTTCCCCTCTGGATGAGTGTTCTCTCCTGAGCCTCATCCACACTTCTACTAGCTCATCATCTTCCTTCTTTTCCTGCCAAGACATTTCCCCACCATTATTATGTAGGACAAAGTCAACTTAACGCTGGAGAAAGAATGGGGTACTCAAACACACAGAGCCATCTTGCCAACCCCCAAGTCCAGGGCTTTGTACAGCAGATGGTAAGACAGAAAAGAGCTTCCTAGGGCTCCTAAGAACCCAACATGCTGCCAATGCGGCCCTCAGCACAGAACTCAAGATGAGCAGATGCCTCGACTGTCAAAGACTTGGGCTTGAGAGAAGAGTTCACTGACACATAGACAGCCCAGGCCACTTAGCACTTGATTACCTTCTGGCAGGAAAGCCTGTTTATACCATCCCTTACATTTTTCTTCAATTTAATGAAGTAATTAATGCTATAAAAAGCTATGAAAATATAAATGTAAGAAAGCATGTTGCATAATTAACAATGTATGCATATGCATGGCAGGGTATTTCTTTCTGGCATACATATGCATATGTCATTAATTGAAACATAATCACTTTGTTTTACTGCCAAGTTATGGGTCTAAGTCACGCTGCCTGGATGTCAGCTGCCAGCCTGACCTCAGGGTATGTGATCACAAGGGAGGACCAGGAAAAAGTGCAGGGCTGGAGAACTGTAGTAGTGTCTGGCTTCTAAATTCAGCTCTGTGCTAATTTGCTATGTGACTTTGCTTTCTCTGGGCCTCAGTTTCCCTACTTGTAAAACTGAGGGTGGGACAGCATTGTGGGTATTCATAAAAATGGTAGTATGTCTCTTTATTCAAACAAAAATCTCAAATAAAAATAGATCCATAAAACAAACAGGAAAAGTCGAAAATCCAGTTGGGAAGATGGTTCAGGGGTGTAAAGTACTTGTTATAGAAGCAGGAAGCCAAGAGTTTGATCCTCATTCCAGGTTAAAAAGGTCAGGCCTGTTAGCACGCACTTAAAATCCAGCACTGGGGAGGGAGAGAAAGGAGGACCTATGGGACATGTTGGCCAACCAGCCTAGACAAATTTGGGAGCCCTGGGTTCCAGTGAGAGACACCCATCCAAGAAAGATAACTCTATTATTCAAACAAACAAACAAACAAACAAACAAACAAACAAACAAGACAGCTCTTGAAGATGTAAATGCAGTCAAGCTGTCCTCCACACACATGTGCTCACACCTGCACACACACTTATGCATCTGCACACGCATGACCATACATCCACACCTGTGCACACATACATATGTACACAGAGAGGTGTGTTTAAAGGCAGAGGAGGGGGGGGGGATTTTCCTCCGGTGTCTGTACTCCTCTGGCTCCCTCATCCTCAGGAAGTTTGGTAGTGGACTAGAGTGTGAGGAAGGCCCCACAGTACTTTTTCATTCTTTCACGAGTTCCAGGTAGAGAGAGTCGAGGCCTCTAGCCTGGAAATTCAAGAGATCGGAGTTTACATTAATTGCATTGTCTCCATATTCAGTGTGACCTCACATGAGCCTCCTACTCAGCTTGCATGCTTTATCCTATCCCTGTCAGTAGAGAAAGCAATCTTTGTCCCTTCGTACCCAACCACGATGACAAACTAGGTACCAGCTAGCCAAGTGCTCTCCCGGGGAAGTGTATGATGGAGGTAGACATTTTATCTCCCCAGGCTGAGGGGGGTGGACTCTTAACAACTATGCAAGCTTGTGTTTAACCTTACTGTGTGGTGGTTTTCCCATCAGTAAGATGGGCAGTACCACGATGTTGTCTGTGCACAAACTGTAAGGTCTATAAGCTGTGGCACTCACCAGCAATGTCTATAAGCAACAAGCCTGTTCCCTCACTAATATTACTATTACAGTTGCTTTGGGGCACTGAGTGCTGAGCCCAAGGCCTCCCATCTGATAGGCAAGCACTACAACTGAGCTACATTTCCCAGCCCCAACCCATTAAGGTTTTATTTTGAGACACTGTCTCACTAAGTTGCACTGGGCATGCTTGAAATTCTGATCCTCCTGCCTCAGTCTCTTGAGTAGCTAGGATACAGGTATGTACCACCATATCTGGCTTTGTTATCATTTTTTTTTTAATTAAGCTAGTAGAAGATAGCTGGCTATGGGTAGATATGCTCTGTATTCTAACCTGGAACCCACTGCTTCCCAAATGAAAACACTAATCAAATGGAGAGAATGCAAAGAATTCTGCAGGTCACGCCAGAGAAGACATTAAAGGAAACATTGGTGTTAAAATACTTTGAGAAATTCGCACATCTCTGCAAAGACGAGTGCAGCTATGTATTCCAAAGACAAGCCTAACTTAAGAAAATGTTTGAGAAATGATTCCAGGGTTATAGACAGTTTAATTGGGACAGCCTGAGACTCCCTATCTCAGTGTTAATGGAAGCAGAAAGAATTTAGGAGCCATGTTTCAGTGTGAGGGTGCCATATCAGTTTTGCAGAGAGGTAATGACAGAGACATAGCTTACCACCCCAAGCTCCTCATGTACCTACCTCTCTTTGGCCTACTGAAGTTTAAGAATTTGAAAAACAGACAACATATATGTTCACACAGGCATACTCACAAAATTATATACACACCACACATCACACACACACACACACACACACACACACACAGACTACAACCCACATACATATACACATCACACACATGTAAATACACCACACACACACACACACACACACACACACACACACACACACACACCACAAATGGTCCCTGAACAATTCCTGAGGACCCAATGCGGACCATGCATGGTCAACACTGGGCTGTGTCACCTTAAGCAATGCAAAGACCAGATCCCGAAAGAAATGGAAGGTTTTCATCCACAGAGAGACTGGTAGTCTATCTGTTGCCTGTCCCAAGGATTTGCAAGCAATGAGGCTAAGCAGCAAAGCACTGACACTCCTCAGGGGACCAGAGATGTAAGGAACCCATGAATAAGAGCTTTCTGGAAACTCTCAAATGCAATACTGTCACAAGTATGTGGCTCTAAGTCCAGGGAGGGCCATCTTCAACATAAGGCCGTGTCAATCAAGCCGGATGTTATCTTTCACACACCCAAAGTCTTCAAGAGATCAGGAACTTGGTCAGGACAAAGTGAGGAAAGAGCCCCCGAGCCATGCATCTCTCAACCTACAAAGGTTACACACTGGGCAGGGGGAGAAATATCCTTTGGAACTAGAAATCTTTGCTCCCACACAGCTCTAGGTCTTTGAGTTTCTAGGTTGAGACCCAGAAGTCACCCAGGCCCTGAGGACCTAACAGCCCTGTTAAGACAGGGCAGGATGACACAGAATGCCGTAGTTTGATGGCGCCTCTCTCACCGGGCTTCACCTTTTCCCAGATGCTAAGCCACACATCACAAAAGCCACTCTCCTTTTGTGCAAATGACTGAAGGAAGTTCTGTTTTGCTGTTGTCATTGCCATCTGAGCAAGAATTCATAAAACACGGGAGTCACTGTGGTCAAGATGGCTAGGGCTCAGGACCGTTGTGCCCTGAGCTATTCCAAGATAGGGACAGCCTTGTGCACTGGTCAGGTAGGTCACTAACCAAACCAAAGCAAAACCAAAATTTTAGAGAGATGGAAAGATTTTTGCCACATCCCTATCCTTTTCTAAAACATACGTATTCTTTTTTATCTGTATTTTGAGTAAAGGTCTCTCATTCCCTATGTAGTCCAAGGTGGTCCTGACTCGGGAGCCTCATTGTGCTGGGGTTACAGGCAGACACCACCCTCCCTGTCATGGTACGAATTTTTATATTACCTTTGAAGCTCCCAGTTTTTTCTTTGGTTGCAGACTTTGTGTTTTTTTTTTTTTTTTTTTTTTTTCTGTAATTTGCACACCCTGGGTGGGTCAACTTTGACTTCTTATTTTTTTTTTCTACGACAGCAGTCCCTACCCTTTTACTACTGGGAACCCACCCCAAAATCTTCAGTAGACAGATGACTGAAACCCTGGGCAGCACCGACCGTAAGTATGCTTTCACATTCAAATATTTACATTAAACTTTGACCTTGCAACACAAAGCACTCAGCACCACCTCTCCAGCTGGAGCTGAGTTGCCCTCATGCCTTTTTCACAGGCAGCCACTACCAGGGAACATAACAAAAGCACAATGGCAGGATAGTGCCTAAAAGGAGGGTAGCGTATACAGCGTGGATACACTAGGCAAAAGGATGCTTCTCTTCCCTGGAAAGATGGATCAAGACAGTGTGAGGTCCCAAGTGCAATGTAAAACTTAGGAACTTGTTTCCGGTCTTCATTAGTTAGTATTTCCAGAACGTAATCCACCGCATGTAACTGCAATCTCAAAAAGCCAACCCATGCAGGTCTGGGGAGGCATTTACACCATTTTTCTCTTGCAGAAATGGAAACATTCCTACTTAGTTTAAGGTCTAGGGCATGGAATTCTGTCACCTACATGTCACTTCCTGGGTGGCATATGTCACCTTTTCTATAAATATCCCTGACCCCGCAAATACGATTCTGGGATTTATTTTGGCCCGTTTGGGATCTAGTAGCTTTCCACATCCCCTTGGTTACCATGGAAAGGGACCTGTTCTTCCAGCCACCGGTGTGTACTCCTCCAGGGACCATTCACACAGCCCAGCTTACACAAGCCAGCTGTTCTTCCCAGGGCCTGATAGGGTTGACAGTCCAGAGGGGAGGCAGGCACCAGGCAAAGGTGCGGAGTGCTGAGAATGGGCTTTGAGAAGTGATATGAAAGAAAGGGACAGAGCGTAATGAGGGAATGTGGCCTAGTTTGGGAAGTAGGTTTTGAACTGTTTTAAACCACCTCGCTTTATTGGTATTTTGGGGAAAGGAAAAGTTGCCATCTCATGCTGGGATTGTAAGGATGGTTAGGTTAGGGTGGTTTCAAAGCACCGTCAGGCACACAGAGAATGTTCTCAAATCTTAGTGACGGAAGACACCATCGTGTTTACAGTTCTCATTTTCAACAGAATGGCCATTTGCTCTGAGACCGGAAAGGGTTGTGCGATGGCTTACTGCCAATGGGACTGGATTTGGAATCACGTAGGAGGCACACCATTGGGTGTATCTGTTGGGGTGTTTCCAGAGAGGATTAACTGAGGATGGAAGAGGAAACCCCCTTTGAATATAAGAGGCACCATCGCATGCACTGGGGTCCTGGGCTGAGTGAAAAAGGAGGAAGTGAGGTGATGTACCAGCATTCATCTCTGCTTCCCGACTGTGGGTGCCGCGCGAGGAGCCATCTCATGCTCCCTTCCCGACTGTGGGTGCCGCGCGAGGAGCCATCTCATGCTCCCTTCCCGACTGTGGGTGCCACGCGAGGAGACATCTCATGCTCCCTTCCCGACTGTGGGTGCCACGCGAGGAGCCATCTCATGCTCCCTTCCCGACTGTGGGTGCCGCGCGAGGAGCCATCTCATGCTCCCTTCCCGACTGTGGGTGCCACGTGAGGAGCCATCTCATGCTCCCTTCCCGACTGTGGGTGCCACGCGAGGAGCCATCTCATGCTCCCTTCCCGACTGTGGGTGCCACGTGAGGAGCCATCTCATGCTCCCTTCCCGACTGTGGGTGCCATGCGAGGAGGAGCCATCTCATGCTCCCTTCCCGACTGTGGGTGCCACGTGAGGAGCCATCTCATGCTCCCTTCCCGACTGTGGGTGCCACGTGAGGAGCCATCTCATGCTCCCTTCCCAACTGTGGGTGCCACGCGAGGAGACATCTCATGTTCCTAACACCGAGCCCTCCCTACCATGATAGATTCTATGTTCTCCAAAGCAAATCCTTCTCCCTGTAACTTGCCCTTTGTGAAGTGTTTGGCTTCAGCAACAAGAACTAATATGGGGTAGGAACCTTAGCTAGGGATGTTCTATTTTCTTTTCTGCTGCTGTGATCAAATTTTAAGGGAGGAATTTTAAGGATTGATTCAGCTTATACTTCTAGGTCACAATCTTTCATCGAAAGGAGTCAAGGCAGGGAGGGACTCAATGCAGGAACCTGAATGCAGAAACCATGAAAGAACACTCACTGCTTGCTGACTCACTCACTGGCTCATGCTCAGATAGCTTTCTTGTACAACCCAGGACCACTGCCATAGGGATGATGCTGCCCACAGTGGTCTGGGCCTTCCTACATCGATTAACAACCAAGACAACACCCCACAGACATGCTCAGAGGTCAATCCTAGGTAATCCCTCAGTTGAGGCTTCCCTGAACATGACTCTAGGCTGTGTCAAGTTAACAATTAAAGCTCACTAGGGCATGGGATTTCTCATTTCTAACCCGTGTCCCTTTTGTTCCCTGGCCGTAGTTAAAGAGCCATACAGAGTTAAGTGTCCCTATGTAAGATGAAGAGATGCAACCAGCATTTTAAAAAGCCAAAAAACCAGCCCACTAGCTCCTTATCTATTGTCTGCATCCCGTATCCCATGACAATTTGCATTTCAAAGTGACATATCAATAAAGAATGAATTTTCAAAAGTCGACAAAGCAGCCTGAAATATACAATAACCTGGATTCCAGGTGTGTGTCTCAGCTTCAGAAACCTCCATTTCTGTTGGTTGCCTTTCTTTCTTTTTCTTTCTCTCCCTTCCTCCCTCCCTCTCTCTCACTCTCTGTCTGTCTTTGTCTGTCTGTCATTCTGTATAACCAAGGGCTGTAATTGGCAACACCTCCATAGATACCTTTGGTTCTGTCTGTTGTTCTAACATGAAGATCCTCTCACCTGTATTTTCTTAGGAGGAACCCTACTGGGAGAGTCCATGCCAAGTAGAGCAGTCTGGGCTGCTTTTTAATTCCCAGCCATCAGAACTAAGGAGAAAAGAAAAGAGAGGTGAAATGAGAAAGATAAAAGGTTGCAGATTAAAAAAGGGTGGGAGCAGGGGAAGTTAGAGCTGGAGCAATTCCCACAATTCAAAAATGGTTGGCAAGATAACACCTGTGAGGGGGTAGCATTTTTCGCCAATCCCCTTGCAGGTCTGTGGAACAGAAATGCAAGTGAGTTTTTCCTGGGAGTAACTGAGCACAGACTATATAGTCAAGCTTTACATGAAACTCACTCATCCAAGGAGAAAAAAAATCCAGTTTTATTCTTCATAGAAACCTCAGACCTAGGTCTCCTTTATCGTGTCTTTATTCTCAGGGTGAATGACCCGCTGGCTAAATGCAGTTGCTGCCCTGGACAATGGGACAGTCTTCTTGGCTCTGTGCTGTGGTAAACCCATTATCTATCTTGCATCAACTCTTACCATTGCTCCACAAGCCCTCCAGTCAATTTACACACCCAGCTTTGTCAGCAGCTTCCTGTTTGTTCAGTAGATTCACATTTATTTGTTGGATCCATCCATCCATCCATCCATCCATCCATCCATCCATCCATCCATCCTTGTATTAGTAGGTATAAATCATCTACCTTTGCCAAGCATGACTCTAAGCATAGAGAACAGGAGAATTGAAGAGACTAAGTTGTTTTTAGTTATGTCTCTCATTGCCACAACCAAATAGGTGAAAAGGGGTAACAGAAGGAAAAAGAGGTTGATTATTGGCTCACAGTTCAAAGCATCATTTCATCACAGTGGGAAGGCATAGCAGCAGGAAGGTGGAAGGGTCATACTATATCCACAGCCAGGAAGTAAAAAGGGAACAGGAAGGGAGGCTTGGCTATGAAATTTCTAGGCCCACCCCCAGGGGCCTCCTTCCTCCAGCAAGGTTCCACCTCCTATGGACTCCACAACCTTCCAAAACAGCGCCACCTGCTGGGGCTCAGTGTTTGTGAGCCTGCGGGAGATGTTTCACACTGAAGCCACAGCAGCAGGTGCTGGTCTACTGTTCTAGCTGGAGGTTACCTTAAAGCAGCTTTGGGTCATTCGCCATGTCTATACTTATGGAACACCTTTTTATCTGCTAGGATTTATGTCGGGTACTGTTGCTGGAGAACTTTTCTCCAGCTCCCGCCACCGAGTCCCGCCAGTCCCAGAGCCCACTTATAAAATAAACACACAGACTCTTACATTATTTAAACTGCTTGGCCATTAGCTCAGGCCTGTTATTGTCTAGCTCTTACTCTTATATTTAGCCCATTTCTATTAATCTTTACTTTGCCACATGGCTCGTGGCTTACTGGTACCTTACATCTTCCTTGTCCTGATGGCGGCTGGCAGTGTCTCTCCCTCAGCCTTCCACTTCCCAGAATTCTTTTCCTTGTCCCGCCTATACTTCCTGCCTAGCCAATGGCCAATCAGTGATTTATTTACTGACCAATCAGCAACACATTTGACATACAGACCATCCCACAGCAGGGTACTGAGAAAACAAAGACCAATGAGACTATGGTTAGTACCAACCATGGATGGTTCCAAGAACCAAAGCAGATGGTCGTGTTAGTAAGGCACACTGGTGATACTGCAGACAGGTTAGAGAGAGAAACAAACCAACTGAGAATGTAAAAATCCCTTTCTCAAAAAGACTTGGACTTGCCTTTCTGTGTTGCAGTTATTAATTTATGCAATAAATAACGGAGTACCTTGGAGTGCGTTGAGGAGTTCCGGTACACATAAGCACTAGGTAAATGTTAGCCTTTGTTGCTTCCCATATTATCTTCAGCCTTGCATGGCATCAGAACGTATAGTAATCTAAGGAGGCCAGAGCTGCTGGAGCTCAGAGACCCACACAGCCAGAAGAGTCAACTAATTTCTCCAAGCTAAAGTAGACTGGGAGTCTGGTTTCTTTCCCATATGATGCCATCTCATCTACTACAACCCAGCAGTGTGGCTCACTGCAGAACTCTCTATTTTTAAAAAATGAATAATGAGTTTTTTAACACGTTCTTTGTAGACAAGCCCAGAGAGAGAATGTGTCTGAATTCATCCTTTCTCAGCTGTATCAGACCCAGAAATTTCTCCTGGAGCAATGCAGAGAGAGAGAGAGAGAGAGAGAGAGAGAGAGAGAGAGAGAGAGAGAGAGAGAGAGAGACTTAAGATTCTGTCACCATCTGCTCTTGGTAAATACCACACTACTGTCCTGTATATAGCAATCTCCATTCCCGGAATCTCGACGTTGGGTTTCAGAAGAGAAGGATGCCAGGACCCAGGGCAGTCTGCCAAGGTCAGCTGCAAAACAGCTAAAATAAGGACACTCACCAGCGTCTCTGATAACACCAGCACAAGGCTTGGAAAAGCCTTGCAGAGCGCTGTTCCTGAATCCCTCAGCAGAGAAATACAGTTTGGGTACTTAAATCCAAGCATGGCTTGCCTGTGGGTTGTGTTTTCAAAGGCAAATATTGTTGAGCCAATCATTCCATCCTGTTGTAGGGGGTGGCAGGTTGGGGAGCCTGGGATTGGAGCCAGGACTGGGAGAGTGGAGGACAGGGAACCAGCTTACATATACTACCAGGTAGATCAGGGAAAGGCAGGAGGGGAGGGGTCAGAACTGGGCAGATGTGAACTCCCTGGAAAGAAAGTTGTCAAAGTTTGGGGCTCTAGAGTCAAACCAAGAATGTAAAGAGTATCAGTAAGATTGTCTGGGAGATGTCTAGGGAAGAAAGAGAAAGGCAGCAAATGGGGGTTAATATGGTCCAAACACATGCTGTGCTGGAATCAAAATGTCTTTGAGGGATATGGGGGTGTGAGTCTGTTGTTAGACTGAATATCTAGCATGAGGCTCCAGGTTCAGTCACCAGCACCATATATATCAGGTGTGGTGATGTGTGCTTGTAATCCTAGGGAGGTGGAGGAAAGAAGATCAAAAGTTCAAGGTCATTCATGACTACACCAGTTCAAGGCTAGTTGGGATGCATGAGATCTTGTCTCAAAACAGCAACAAAAGGGATGGGAGATGGCCCTGTTAGTGAAATGCTGGCCTTGCAAGCACATGGGTTCGAATTAGATATTCAGCCTCACCTAGCCTATTTGGATAGTTCCAGGACAGTGTGAGACCCTGCCTCAAACAAAGAGATGATTGGTACTTGAGGAATGATGTTTAAGGTTGTCCCCTGGTCCCCTAATGCACACACACATACATACACCTATACATAGACGCACAGTATAAAGAACCGTTATGTATCCATCACTTTGTTCAGTGATACATGGATATATATACATATATGATTATATATAATATATAAATACACATATGAACATATACATGATTGTATATAATATATATAAATACACACACATATATGAATACACATATGTATATATATTTGCTTTTAAACAAAGGTGAAATGAACTAAGAGGTACATATTGTCAGCAAGCAACAAACTAGAAAATTTGAGCCTGAGGTCAGGGGTGGCTCTCTCAAGTCAAACTACAACAGATGGCTACAGTGCCTGCCTCAGTTAAATCCTGGCTGATGAGAGAGGTACTAGGCAGGCAATAATATAAGGGAAAACAGGAGAGAAATGGAGAGACTCTCTCTCTCTCTCTCTCTCTCTCTCTCTCTCTCTCTCTCTCTCTCTCTCTCTCTGTCTCTCTGTCTCTGTCTCTGTCTCTCTCTCTCTCTCTCTCTCTCTCTCTGTCTCTCTCTCTCTGTCTCTCTCTCTCTGTCTCTCTCTCTCTCTCTCTCTCTCACACACACAAACACACACACACACACACACACACACACACACACACACACACACACACAGAGAGAATATCGCCTTTGTAATCTGATGCAATTTGACCAGGTCAATACAAGTGGAGGGCTCTTGAGGAAGGGACGGTGTAACATTTGACATTTGTAGAGAATAAACTAGAACAGGGTGGGAAAGGACATTCAAGTGGCCTTTCAGCTGGAGCGACAGAGCAAGGTTAAGTGCTCAGTTTATACCAACAGCAGTTTCATTGTTAACTTGCTGATAACACGGAGTAGTTAGCACTTCAGCACACAGAATATAACGTTAGAAATGGCAGGTTAGACCCTGCCACGAAAAGATGTACTGAGTGGGGGTTCAGGGGATGGCTCAGCAGGTAAAGGGCTTGCTGTTCAAACATGAGGACCAGGGTTCAACTCTCTAGCACCTCCATAAGAAGCTGGGTGTAGCCACTAACCACAGTGCTCAGGGGCAGAGGCAGAGATAGAAGAATGCTGGGGTTTGCTGCCACCAGCCCAGTTCCAGGTTCATTGAGAGACTCTGTATCAAGAAAGTAAGGCAGACATTGACAGAGAAGGACACTCGACATCCTTCCCTGGCCTGAGTGCATATGTGGGTGTATGCACCCGCACATATACCACACACATAAACACACACAAACACATGCACATTTAACCTTTGTGGGCTCCACTGCCCTTCAAGATCTTGAAGATCACTCTGGGAACATCAGTCATCACAGCTCAGGCACAGGATGAGAGTATGACATAATGGGGTGCTACCAAGTCCTAAAATCCCATCATTTCTAAACTACCATCTTTAGTAATCATTTTAATCTAGAGTTTGTCAAATGCTGTTCCCCAAGAGCTGATGAGGTGAGCCACACAGGAAAAAAATATACATAATTACTGCCACTAGATTCAAGAGACATTTCATTTGTTTAAACCATCCCTGATCTTCTTAGATCCCATAACAGATGAGAAGGGAGTCTCCAAAGCAGGAAAGAGCACACAAGCTTCTTTGTTCATCTGACTGTCATGTGGATATGGTATCCAAAAGACAGCTTTCCTTTTCTTTTCTGAAAACTTGTCCGTGTGTATATGTGTGTGTATGGCATGTGGTCACATGTGTGTGCTCATGCATAGGTCTGAGAATGCATACTGATGCCAGAGGAGGCTGTTGAATGTTCTGCTGTCTCACTCTCTACCTTATTCAGGGTCTCTGCCTTATTCAGGGTCTCTCACTGAGCCTGGAGCTAGGATGGCAGTCAGCGACCACCAGAGATTCTCTTGTCTCTGTACCCTACAGCACTTGGGTTAAAGCATATGTAGCCACACCTGCCATTTTATGTGGACATTGGGGATTGGAATTCAGGACCTCTTGCTGGTTCAGCAAGCACAGTTACACCATTGAGTTATCTCCCCAGCTTGGGACAAATAACGTGTTTCCAAGCAAAATGTTGGAATAGATTACTACAGATGCTTGTTGCTTGTACAGGTAGCCAAAGTCTCAAGATCACTTCTGCAGTTTGGCAGAGCTAGGACAATAATCTGGGGCTCCAGATGATCACTCCCTCTCACCTGCTCACCATTCCTAAGCCAACCTGAGGAGCCAAACTTCGGCATGTCTCAGGGATGGAAGAACGTCATATTTAAATTCAGCATTTCTTTCCCTTCTTTGTCTTTTTGTTTTCATTTTCTTTGCTCAGAAATTAAAGTAGCAAAGCTCAGAGGAGAGCAACTTACCCAGGTTTAGGGAAAAGAAAGGAAAGAAAGAGACAAGGTTTTTAAGATCATTCAGACATAAACAATATTCTATTACTGCCTGGGTTTTCAGAGACGTAGAGGTCCTCAGGCCTTTATCTCCTGGCCTTTTAGGTCCCTGTTGCTGTCTAGAGCCTCAAGGTGGGTGGCAGTGGGAGGTGGACAGGGCTTTCAGAAACCTAGCTGATTTGTAGAGAGAACTCTGTTCCTCCCACTTCGCTACTATAGCAATTTTTTTTCCTCCAGTCTCTGTGATTACAAAATGTCACCCTGGAAACAGTTCAATATTCCTTTGAAAATATAAAAGCAACCAAAATGAAAAAACTACCAGAAATCCCAAGCTCTTTGTAGAAGCCATTAGATTGATTTTATGTGGGGTGATAAGGATGCTTGTTCCCTAAGAATAAGCTTGCCCTCGCTGCTGTGGGCTGCATCCAAGATCTCTCCGTGGAGGTGGCACAGGGGCCCTAGTAGAAAGTAGCTCAGGGAAGAATCTGGTGGACCAGGGAGAAAGCAAAGTGTGAGTCTCCCATGGGCACACCAACACCCAGAACTCACCCCTTGTCCCAGCTATCAGCCTTCTACACTTCTGAGCATCTTATCAGACCGAACTCTAGATATCTAGAATGATGAACTTCGTCAAGTGATGATCTCAGATGAAACTTACTCTTTTCATTAGAGAACTGAGATGCCAAGAGCAATTGGGGCATCTAAATGATTGCCTTTGGGGCTAGCGAGAGGGCTCGGTGGGTAAAGGCGCTTGCTGCACAAGCCAAATTACCCATATTCAGTCCCTAGTTCTGACAGTGGAAAGAGAGAATGGGCTCTTGCAAGTTGCCCTCTGATCTCTACATGTGGCACATGTGCACTAATCTATATACATACCTCCCCCACCCCTCACACACACACATATCACACACATTACACACACATGCACATGAAAATATATAAAATAAAATTGCTAAGAATTGCCTTTCTTTAAATGTGACTCTTGGCTCACCCTGTATGTGTCCTGTCCTGGAGTCCATGAGAACCAGATGAGTTTACAAGACGCTCCCAGGGCCCCCTGCTTTCCTATCTGGAATTTCCCGTGCCATGGACTCTTGTGAGTAAAAAACAGATTTTTGTTCAGCATGAGGAAAAACAGAGGAGAAAACACCCGTTATTGCTGTGGGATGTCATTCTGTATGCTGTGAATATGTGTTGCTCTGTGATAAATAAAATAAATATTATATTTATCAAATGGTTGATAAATAAAATGCTGATTGGCCAGTAGCCAGGCAGGAAGTATAGGTGGGGTAAGCAGATGAGGAAAATTCTGGGAAGAGGAAGGCTGAGTCAGGAGTCACCACCCAGACAGAGGAAGCAAGATGACAAGGCAGAACTGAGAAAAGGTACCAAGCCACATGGCTAAACATAGATAAGAATTATGGGTTAATTTAATAATAAGATCTAGTCAGTAATAAGCTTGAGCTAATGGCCAAGCAGTTATAATTAATATATTATTTTTATAAGCAGGCTGCAGGACCATGGGGCCTAGCAGGACTGGAGAAATCTTCAGCTACACATTCTCAATGACTAAGTTAGGATAGTTTTAATAGTTTAAGGTCTATGTTCAAACAGTAGTTGGACATTGGGCTGCACACACATGCACACACACACACACACACACACACACACACACACAAAGAGACACATGTGCATACACCCCACACCCATGCACCCCCCACAGACACATAGACACATACACACACAGACACACAGACACAGACACAGACACGCACACACACACACACACACACACACACACACACACACATGCACACACACAAATGTAGATGTCCAATGCCTGTGAAGGCCAAAGGAGGGCATCAAATCAACCAGAGCTGGAGTTGCAGGTGGTTGTGAGCTGCCCAACATGGATGCAGGGAATGGAAGATCAGCATGTGCTCTTAACAACTGAGTCATCTCCCCAAGTCCCAATCCTGTTCTGTGACAGACACCAGATGAGCATTCATCAGACCGATAGAAACTTCATTTTATAAATCTAATAGCTGCTTCCTCTTCCTCTTTAGCAAGAGACCCCTATGCTGTGGACTGTGGCGATTTGCCTGTATAAGTCTGTATTTATCAGCATCCCTCACAGATGAAGTTACCTGTGGAAGTCACTGGTTAGATCCGAGAAGAGTAGGACTCACAAAGGAGTCCCTTTCTCCTTTATGGTCCCTCTTTTCAGCTTCCTGGGACATATTCTTAGTGACTGAAGCTTCAACAGCCACTAAAGGCCGTGAAGACAAGCTAGAGGACAACAGTCAGTCAGGAAAGATATATTAGAACAGGGAGACAGGTCTTGAGTCTCTGATGCATAGATGTCTATCACCCTATGTCATTTCAATGAGTGTATCCTATTCAAGACACTATTGTTATGGATGTCTGTCACTAACCATCAAAAATAATTCCAGGGGACTAGGGAGGTGGCTCAGTCTGCTCTGAAAGCATGAGGACCCGAGTTCAGATCCCAAGCATTCATGTAAAACGTGGACATGATGGGACATTTATAATCCTAGTGCTGGAGGAAGAGGGCTAAGGTAAGTAGATCTCTGGAGCTCACTGGCCAACAGGTGAGTTCTGAGTTCAAGGAGAGCCTATACCTCATAAAGGAAGGTAGATAGCAATGAAGGAAGACATCTTGACTGGAGAGAAGGCTCAGTGGTCCAGGCTGCTTCCAGTTCTTACAGGAGAACTGAGTTTGTTTACCAGTGCCCCAGTTGGGTAGCTCACAACTGCTTGTAATTCCAGCTCCATGGGATCCAACACCTTCTTCTGGCCTCTGCTGGTACCTGCACTCATATACACATAATGACATACAGATGTACACACATATGAATAATTTAAAATGAGTCTTATAAAGGGGTATCTGATGTCAACCTCTAGCCTCCCACGTGCATACTCATGTCACATATATACATATGTATGTGTATATATATATATATATATATATATATATATATACACATACCTGACATACAACATACATATACATACTCCACACACACACACATATACACACAGCATACATATACACATGCCACACATACATACATTCCCCCACCAACACATACACACACACACACACACACACACACACTCACAAAGACTCCTAAATTATAGGTGTCTGTTTTTATAAGCATTTCTATTGAAGAGCACTTAGCAATCAGAGAGGAATTCCATTTTAGAGATGAAAGGAGTCTCTGGTTTGGCCCACAGCCTTACGCTGTAGATGGAATAATGAAAGCCAGTTATTCACTCTTTGGGAAACATTTATCAAGTGAGTAGGCTGTATCAAATTCAGGGAAACTGAGATAACAAGGAGGCAGTTCATTCCTACAAAGTGCTCACTGCCGAGCTGAGGGGTTTCGGAAGGGAGCCTTAAACACCCAGGCAGATGAGAGCAGTAATCTAGGAGAGCACAAGGGCCTTGAGGGATGTCGGAGTCGATTAGCTAATTCACCTGTAGGAGGCCTAGGCAGCGGCAAAGGCTTCTAGAGGACCGGAGCCTGGAGAGGAAAGCTTCAAAAAGGAGCAGACTGGATGGGCACTAACGGGCTCGTGCCACAGTCTGCTTGTGCAAGGTCAGAGCTCTGACCCCAAGATCTGGGATTCCATGGGGTGATATTTTGACTTCACTTACTTTGTGAACCCCAAACGGGTCCTTGTATGGACAGCGAAGTGTCACACCGGTGAGCTGCCGGGGTTTCCGAGGGAAACAGTGGCTGGTATTATAAAGTACCAAATTCCCCCCATTTGACGTTTTAGTGTACCTACGCTCATTATAAAAGAGAGTTCAGAGGGGTGAAAGAAATAATTAGAACAGCAACACTGCTGCAGGCCTGTTTTTAATAGTAAGGCCTCCTCACTCACTCACCAGGACAGGGAGAAGGAGTGGATGGCGGAAGGGAGGGGCTGTTAGATATTTTCTTCCGTGAGACATAATACCAAAAAACAAAGTGAATTGAGGGGGTGTTGATTTGGCTCACAGACAGGCATGGTATTGAGAGTGGCTTTTGCTATGGCAGGGAGAGCAGGAGGCTGCTTGTTTCTATCTAGGTAGATCAGGAAGCAGAATGGGATGGGAAACAGGGGCCCTAAATCAAGACCCTGCTCCCCAGAAATTCACTTCCACCAGGAAGGTTCACTTCCTAAATGTTCTACAACCTCTTGAAACAGTGTCAACAGCTGTGCACCAAGTGTTCATACACAGGAGCCTCTGGGGGATTTTCATCCAAATAATATCAGAGGAAATATCTTAATGTCTGTTACCTGCTATGGTGGTTAGTTTTCTTTAAAAAATTTTTTTTTTTTATTAAATTTTCAACTTGACACAAACTAGATTTACCTGGGAAGAGAGTCTCACTTCAGCAAGGGATTATCTAGATCAAACTGGCCTGTGGGCATGCCTGTGGGGGATTGTCTTGATTACTCATTAGGTGATGTGGGTTGACTCAGCTCATTATGGGTAGCACCATTCCCTAGGCAGAGAGGCCTGAACTATAAGTGTATAGAAGGAGTTGAACATTAAGCACATGTTCAATTTGTATGTGTATGTGTGTGTGTGTGTGTGTGTGTGTGTGTAGATGCACACACACACCCTTGACTGTGGTACAATATAACTAGCTGCTTCCATTTTCTGTTGCCTTGATTTTCCACAATGATGAAATGTAACTTGGAACTGTGAGCTAAAATAAACCCTTTCTCCCCTAAGCTGCTTTTTGTCAGAGCACTTTATCACAGCAACAGAATTGAAACCAGAACATCTCCTTACTTCAGCGGGTGGTAGCTTTCAGCTCATGCCGGTGGAACATCCTCAAACAGGAAGAGTAAACTGTAGATCAGAATTCACTCACCATCCCTATAGCATGCCATCTCCACAGTAACCAGTGGCATTGCTCTGGTCTACCTATTTATGAATTCGGTCAAGGGCCATGTCTCAGTATTGAACAGGTTAGAAAAAGAGCCAGGGACACTGGTAGGTCATCAGGCCATGACGTAGGATGCCCTCCAAATGCTGGCCTGTTGCTTCTGAGGCCAAGCACTGCATGAGGATGAAGAGAAGAGGGAGAAGTTTGGGCTGGAGCGGAGCTCTGACCTTGTCACACATATCCCCCATGGCACTAGCCTGTTAGTTCTGTTTTATTTAGCTTTCTGCTCTGTTTTGAAGCCTCAGTCCTCAGGCTCCTGTCCTTTAAAAGTCTTTGCTGCTGTCTAGAACAACTCCTAAATGTGAATTAGCTAGTCGACTTCGATATCCCTCGAGCCCCTGGTGCTCTCCTGCGTTACTGCTCCCATCTGGATGAATTTGTAAGCTTCTTTTAGAAAACTCTTCACCCCTGGAGGGGGTACTTACTTTATAGGTGTCCCTGCACCATCCAGAGAAATTCAGCTTTTGTCCAAATCAGCATATATTACTGTGCCTCCTCTCTAGGGAGATGTTATCTCTGGGTGTTTTTAACCACGGATTACAAAAATCCTCCTTCACCTTGTCTTAAATAGAGACATTTCATATGACTAGGAATCTCCAGCAAGGAGGTTTTCAGAATTGAGTCAGTCTATATTACACAATGCCTATGTCCATGTTATTTCTTTTGTCTTTTTGTTATGCATATGAGTACTTCTGTCTCTCTCTGTCTCTCTGTCTCTCTGTCTCTGTCTCTGTCTCTCTCTCTCTCTCTCTCTCTCTCTCTGTGTGTGTGTGTGTAGGTCAGAAGTCAACACTCAGTATTGTTTCTCAGGATACCACCATTTTTTTTCTTTTACACAGTCTCTCACTTTTAGCAGGAGTCTGCTGATTGGGCTATGCTGGCTTATCAGTAAGCCCAAGACCTACCTGTCTGCACCTCCCAAACACTGTGATTTCAAGTGTGCATCACCATGCCTGACTTTTTAAATGTGGGTGTTGGGAACTGAAATCAAGTCCTCATGCTTGCATGGATGGCACTTTATCAACGGATCCAGCTCTCCAGCCTTTCTTCCTCTTCCTTGGTTCTGACGTCTCTGTTCTTGTCCCTAGGCTGTTCCAATAGCAGTGAACACCCTAAAGAGATCAGAAAGGGAAACCGGCTCCTTAAGAAGAGGAACAGAATCCACTGCTTCTGTCAGACTGGGCTAGTGTAGGCCAGTGCTTATCCTTGGTCCACAACTAGGCTTCAAAGTAAAATCAGATTCCAATTGACTTAGACTTGATATCTGAAAACCTTTCTGAGAAGACCTGAGAGTGAAATTAGGGTTTGTGAGGTACATGGTCTCTGTCACAAGAATTCAAGTCTATCATGAGTGTAGAGACAGACATGAGTTATATGCAAGTGAGTGTGAGTTACAATAAAGCTTTTTGCTTATGAAGTGTTCAGAACATTTGTTGACTATGCTTTCTTTTTTCCAGTGTGTATTTCTGGCTTCTTTATCAAAAAACAAGTGTCCATAGGTGTGTGGATTTATGTCTACATCTTCATTTCAATTCTATTGATCAACATGTCTTTTTTTAATGGCAGCATCATGTGGTTTTTATTACTACAGCTCTGTAGTACAACTTGAAATCAGGGATGGTGATACCTCCAGCAGTTCTTTCATTGTCCAGGATTTTTTTTAAGCTATCCTGGGGTTTTGTTTTTCCACATGAGGTTGAGAATTGTCCTTTTAAGATCTGTAAAGAATTTTGATGGGGATTGTATTGAATCTGTAGATTGCTTTTGGTAAGATTGCCATTTTTACTATGTTAATCCTACTGATCCATGAGCACTGGAGATCTTTCCATCTTCTGATATCTTTTCCAATTTATTTCTTCAAAGACTTGAAGTTTTTATCATGCAAGTCTTTTACCTGCTTGATTAGAATTAGCAATCTGGATGCCTACTTGTAGAAGAAAGCAAATAGATTCATAGTTATCACCCTGCACAAAACTCAAGTCCAAGTGTATCAAAGACCTCAATATAAAACCAGATACACTGAACCTGATAGAAGAAAAAGTGAGTATAAATAGTCTTAAACAATTGAAACAGGAGACAACTTTCTGAGTAGAACACTGGTAGCACAGGCCCTAAGAACAACAAGTAATAAATGGGACCTCTTAAACCTGTAAGGCAAAGGACTCTGTCAATAAGACAAAACAGCAGACTACAGAATGAGAAAAGATTTTTACCAAATCCACATCTGATAGAGGACTAATATCCAAAATGTATAAAACACTCAAGAAACTAGATATCAAAAACCCAAATAATCTAATTAAAAAATAGGGTACAGAGCTAAACAGAGAATTCTCAATAGATGCATTTCAAATGACTGAGAAATACTTAAAGAAATGTTCAACATCCTTAGCCATCAGCAAAATGCAAATCAAACTACTTTGATCAACAACATAAATCACAGCTCATGCTGGTGAGGATGTGGAGCAAGGAGAACACTCCTCCTTTGCTGGTGAGAGTGCAAACTATGGAAATCAATATGGTGGTTCCTTAGAAAATTGGGAATGGATCTACATTAAGACCTAGCTATACCCAAAGGAGGCTCCATCCTACCACAAGGAAATTGTGGCTTTATTCCTAATAGCCAGAAACTAGAAACAGTCTAGATGTTCCTCAACAGAAGAATGGATAAAGAAAAGGGGTACATTTACACCATGAAGTATTACCCAGCTGATTAAACAACAACAACAACAACAACAAAACATGACATCATGAAACTTGCAGGCAAACGGATGAACTGGGGAAAAAAATCATCCTAATTGAGGTAACTCAGAGCCAGAAAGAATAATATGGTACATATGCACTTAGAATTGGTTATTAGCCATTAAATAAGTGATAACCAAGCTATAATCCATAGACCCAGAGAGCTTAGGTAGAGAGGGAGGTTCTGGGGGTGGGGGATGCATGAATCTCCCTGGGAGGGGGAAATAGAATAGATTTTTACAGGTGGACTAGGGATAGTAGCAGGAGAGATCATGTGAGAGGGTCTGGGATGGAAATAGAGAGTGCAGTGGAAACTTCCTGGAATCTGTGAAGGTGGTCCTAATGAGGACTCCTGGTAATGTGCAATACGAGTCTCAACTGGCCATCTCTTGTAGCCAGGCAAGGCTTCCAGTAGAGGGCCTGGGTTGCATCCAATTGAGTTGTTGGCCAAGGGGGTCCCATGGAAATTTCCAAACAAGCCCATGGAAATCAGGCTGGTGCTGAGATAAAGGATTGCTCTCCACAAACTAACAGCTGGGCCCCATTGCTGAGGGCAACTCACTGAACATGGAGAAGTTGAGCTGGTAGCTACATGGAGTCTTCATCCTATATTCTAATCTCTTTTGTGTGAGAAGGTACTCAGCAGGCTACCCAAAGAGAAACATGAATACCAACACAGTCACAAAACCTTTGACCTACAATCTATCCTGCCTGCAAATTATGCTAGGGCAATGGTGGCACAGAACTTGTGGGAGTGGCCAACTAATGCCTGACTTGACTCAAGGTTTACTCCATGAGAAGGAACCCATACCTGACACTATTTGAGTAACCAAGAACCTGAGATTAGATAGCTCAGGGACCTAGGGTAAAACCAAGCATGACTGGTCTAAAAGAGGGAAAAAAAATCAATAAAATTCCTAATGATATTCTGTTATAATCATAGATAAGTGCTATCTAGTCATCATCAGAGAAGCTTCTTCCAGCAGCAGATAGGAACAGATGTAGAGACTCACAGCCAGACATTATGTGGAGAGAGAGTCTAAATTAGAGGTCACAATCAAATCCCTTCCCTCAGAGCTCAGGGAATCCTGTAGAAGAGGACGAGGAAAGATTGTAACTTTAGAGGGGACAGAGGGTACAATGAGAACAAGGCCCTCTGAATCAACTAAGCCAAATGCATATGAGCTCACAGAGATGGAATCAGCAAGCACAGGGCCTATGTGGGTCTACACCATGTCCTCTGCATTTATATTATAGCTATTAGCTTAGTATTTTTATGGGACTCCTGACTATGAGAACTAATGGGTCTCTGGCTCTTTCACCTGCTCTTGGTGCTCTTTTCCTCCTGTTGGATTGCTGCGTCCAACTTTCATATGAAAGGTTTTGCTTCATCTTATTGTATTTTATTTTGTCATATTTGGTTGTTATCTCCTAGAGGCCTGTTCTTTTCTAATGAGAGACAAAAAGGGAGTAGATCTAGAGCGGGAGAGGAAGTGGGGAGGAACTGAGAGGAGTGTGGGGTGGACTATAATCAGAATAGATTGTATGAAAAAAATTATCTATTTTTAATTAAAAAATCATTGAAAGTATTTTAAAAGAACCCATCCCCCAAATGTTCAGAACAGACAAATGAGACTTGAATAGGTCAGTGGCTGCTTAGGGTTTAAGGCAATGGGGAAGTGAGGAGTAAGGGCTCACAGGATGTAAAATTTCTTTGGGGGTGATGACAACATTCTAAACTTTGTTGAGCCTTTTTCAAACTTTGTGAATGTAGATCTATTACAGTGAATATTTTAGCTGTTGTTGTAGATGTTGTCTTGGTGAATTGTCATGTGCTATTTAAACTTGTTGAGAGCGGACTCAGGGACTGAAGAGGATTTTCTTGTCTCAGACTCCATTCTTATTTCCTCAAGTGTCCTCCATGTCTTCTTGTCCTGGAGCAGGCTGGACCTGGCTCTGGAACAGGGAGAAAGGAACGGAAGATACTAAGAATATTGGGACTTTGAGAACAGTTAGGATGCGAACCGTTTCCAACAGAGGTTACAGTGGTTTATGTCATGGTATAAAAATGCTTGTGATGGGAACAAGAATCTAGAAGGTCGTCCATGGAAAGAGCGCTTAGCTCTGCCTGGGAATCCCACCATTAGGGTTTCCAGAAGGACGGTTTCATCGGGGTTCCCTGTCGTCTCTGCAGGATGGTGTGAGTCAAACCCCAGTTTGATGGTGCCTTGCTGTCCTCTGCTGCTTTGCTCTATCGGCTTTCTGTTCATAGTTCTTGTGCTTCTGCTTGCTACATACTCAATAGAACCACTTACTCAAAACTGAAAGCACAGCTATTGTAGCTCATTCTCTGTGTAGAACAGCTGTCTTTTCCCCCTGTGCTGAAGATTCAACACAGGGCAGATGTCACCCTGTCACTCTATGACTGAGCTGCATTCCCTGCCCTCAACTGTAAATGGATACCCTGTATTATATGTGGATTATATATCAATAAGGCTGCTCTGTGGATACCGAAATCTGAGTCCCATACATTTCATACATGGAGACACATAACATTACCACCCTAACCATTTAAAATATGATCTTGTTGGCCATCTTTGCTGTGGGCACTAGTGATTGGGCATATTTAATGTGGACCGATGTGGACGACCATCTTTGTTGTGGGCAGCAGTGGCTATCCACTATTGGTTTATGGACCTTGCCTGATGATTGTTGGCTTAGATTAATCGGCCTGCCTTCAGGAGAAAAGGAAGAAATGGGGTGTCTCTCTCTCTCTTGCAATGAGAGAGAGGCTGGCACCAAGAACACTCAGGAATCCCTTAGGGAGGGAGAATGGGGAAGAAGATGGCTAGAAACCTATAGCTGAGCCCCTGGGGACACCATTCAACTGTCTCTTGCTGGTGATGGAAGCCTTATTTCTAACCCCCTACCAGCTCTTCTTTCCCGTCCACCCTTAGCAGGGATTCTAGTGAAGTTTTTCCATCTCATTATATTTCCAATTCTAGGTAAGAACCCTCCCAGATGATCCAAAGGGTACTGGGGTCAAGGTTACCTTCTGACAGAAATAGACAGGTACATGTGGACTAGCAGCCATCGTGGGCATTCTCCTGCCTTGAAGCCCCTAGTGCTTAGGTCACTGCTGTTTTGCAGCCTGTCTGTCTACTTGGGTAAGAAGCAAAGTCTTCTCTTCCTATGTGACTCCTCTGCTTTCAGAATTGGCCTCCCAGAGCTCAGGGCGGCGTTTGATGCCCACAAAGATTTCAGGACAAAAACTCAAGAGAGCTGATGACATACTTTGAATGTGAAATGCCCCCCAGTGGTTCATATGCTGGCACCAAGCTGGGTGCGATGATTTAGAAGGTTCTGGAACCATCAGGAGGTGGCGCTTCACTGGAGGAAGTGGTTGACAGAGCGTGGGACTTGAGGTTCAGTAGTTCTGCCTCTGTTCTTCCTGTCCCGTGCTTCTTGCCTGATTAGAAGATGTGCTCACCAGGCCTTCCCCACAGCAACAGACTATTTACCTTCTTAAGCTGCAGGCCAAAATACACCTTTCCTGTCTCCAGTTGCTTACTGGTCAGGCATTTTGTCAGAGCAATGGGAAAAGCAGTGGCTACACCTGGCTTGGGTTGTCCAACACTCCTGGGGCAGTCCCTCTGTCTGTGAGACAGAAGTACAGACTCGCAGAATCGGCAAGACAATTTGCCTTTCTGAGTCTGGACCATAAGAAAAAGTCTCCTTTACCCTGGAAGGGATAAGAGGGATCTCAAAATGAGAGCGTGCCTGATGAGAATTAGGGGCCAGCAGTTGAGAAGGGGCCAGAAGACAAGATTGACTAGGAGGATTTAGTAGAGTGTGCTGAAATTCTGGAAGGAAGGGCTGTGGCAATGGTTGGGGAGGTTAGGATCAGGGGGAGAAGAGCTTTTGGCTGAGGAGCTCCTGTGCCCTGAGGCAGGCAGGAGGGGCCAGTGAGTGAAGAATGCTGAAGTTCACACTCACCCAGGCCTCTAAGCACTGAGGTCCTGATGGCAGTCAGGGAGAGCATCTCAGCCTTGAGGCTCCCAGTGAATGCTGCTTCTCTTCCCCCGCAGGAGGATGGATGTGTCCGCGTCAGTGTGCGAAAGGAGGTTTATTTCCTGGTAAAGTGAATGGAATTGACTTTATATTGAGTTCACTGGCTCCGGGAGCAACTCCAAGTTTCCTTTTAATTTCTTCCCTCCTGCTCCCCTTGTACAGCCAAGCTGGCTCCGTGGTGGCAGAAGGAACTGCCATGCCCCTGGAGCAAAAGGAACTCACTGAAGGGTACTGGAGGGAAGGTGTGCTGGCCAGTTTTAGGTCAACTTGACACAAACTAGAGTCATGTGAATGGAGGGAGCCTCAAATCGAGAAAAATGTCTTCATAAGATCTGTCTGTAGGCTAGCCTGTAGGGCCTTTTCTTAAATAGTGATTGATGTGGGAGGGCCCAGACATTGTGGGTGGTGCCAACCCTGGGCTGGTGGCCCTGGGTGCTGTAAGAAAGCAGGCTGAGCAAGTCATGGGGAAGAAGCCAGTGAACAGCACCCTCCATGCATCAGCTCTAACCCTGAGAGATTGTCTCCACAGGGCGGTTTTCTGTTCCTTCCTAAGCCTTGGAGAGCAGCATGTTTTCCATCTTGTTGACACTGACAAGTACGTGGATGGAGTGGGAGGAAGGCCTGGGGAGCAGGTGTGGTCAGCAGCACCAGAGAGTCTCAGGAGAGTCTGAGGGTGGGTGGCAGGCTGCCTGTGTCTCATCTAGCTTAGGGAGGACTTTTGTTCCCTGCTCCTACAGCGCTAACTCCACCAGGTGACATTGACCTTGAGAGATCGACTGCTGGGTTAATCCAGGTTGAATCACCTCTTGTGGCAATCTTGCTGCACCCACCATGAAGTTAAAGTGCCCCTGTCAAAATAAACCAGATGAGAGCATCCCCAGGCACACCTCTAGAGACATACCTCGAGGGGTATCCCACATCACTCTGTAATTGCACTATGTGATCTGCAGAGATCTACGTGGCTTGGCTTGTCACCACCCTCCTGACCTCTGTTTGTTTAAAATTCTCTTCTCAGTCAGTGGCAGGGGCCCAAGATCTGCTGTTAGTCCAGAGCGAGATACCCAGCTATGAGAAGATAAAATAGGTAACATTCATTAGTTCAAAATCTGTATCAAGTGAAATGCACTGTTGGAGGCCTGAGAATCGGTCTAATAGGGCCCGTTCTGAGAAAGTGGGAGGAACAATGAATAAATAAATATAAACTTCATTTCGGTTAGTAATAACACTATTAAGAATAGAGCCAAACAGAGAGACTAATAGCAGACCGAAAGGTACACAGACATAGGAGGTTGGAAACAGAACCTTGCAAGTGACTGTCCCCACCTGGATTGGAAGTGCAAACTCGGCAGACAGAGATTTACTCCTAGGTGTGTGTCTTAGGGTTTCTACTGCTGTGAAGGGCCATCATGGCATGGCAACTCTTATAAAGGAAAACATTTAATTGGGTGCCTTGCAGTTTCAGAGGTTTAGTCCATTATCATCATGGCAGGAGGGTGAACACATTACTTAGGGACTGGTAAGTGTTGTAACAGACAATATGTTTGTTACAGAAATGTCCCATAGCTGTGAGCATGATTTATCTCACTCTCATTTGCGGAGAGGCAACCCGAGGCCCAAAGAGAACCTGGCAAGGACCAGGACCAAACTCCAACTTTTTGATTCCCTGGGGCAAATGGAGAGAGTTGTGGAGGAAGAGGTGCTCCACTGGCCAGAGGGACATTAGAACTTGAATTAGGCACCCTTTGGAGAAGGACTGTGGGAAGTCAGGCAAGAATATGTCATCTCAGGGTATCTGCCTGCTCTGGTGACTCTCAGTGGTGACCCAGGAAGAGAACACAAGGCCCTATGTGCTCAAGAGCCCTTCACCACCCATACGAATAGTCTTTCCACCTATATGTGAGAAAACATAGGGTTTTTTTCTATCAAAGGTAGTTTGCCTGCCAAGGGCCAATATTCTGCAACCCCCATACACACCTTGTAAAATCTTTATGCAAATCTTTTAATCTTCCCTACCTAGTAAAACTTCCGTTTATGTAAAGCTCTCCTCCCCCACCCCACCCGCACAAGCCTTTACCCCTCTTTCCTTCAGTCCTTTTGAGAGGATTCTTTTAAAACTAGACAATTGAGAAAGACTGTGAGGTTGGACTCTGGTCCACAGGGAAAAGCCACAGTCACTACCTACATTAGGATAAGAAGCAATTAAGCTTCCTGCCCCGGAGTGCTTGCTAGCCTGCTTTGGATTTTGGTGCATGCTTTTTACAAGATTTGCCTTGCTAAGTTACTTTCACTTTGTTTTGTGTTCCTTTGTGTGACTCCAATATTATTCCTTATCTGTTTCTAACATAGAGTGGCTATTACTTCTATCCCAAGTTAGGAGTTTGACTCCTAGGGAATTTCCTCCGTTCCTCATGTTGGCTGCTTCCCATCCCAGTCTCTCTCTCTCTCTCTCTCTCTCTCTCTCTCTCTCTCTCTCTCTCTCTCTCTCTCTCTCTCTCTCTCTGTGTGTGTGTATGCGCACGCGTCGGGGTTGTTCCTCATCACTGAGGCTCCTCCTCATGGGTGACATGGTCTCCTGCCACCAATTGCAGAAAGATATTCACAAGAATTGTCACATTTCATGCCAGCCTGATTCATGCATAGATATAGGCACAGAATGTTGGCCAGGCACACTGTAGGCAGGACTAGGTTGTGACCTCCAGCAAACTGGAAATGCAGCTGGGACTGGATCTCAAGTCTCAGGACTCCCAGCCCAGTGCTCATTATGTCTCCTCCATCTGTTGTATCTTTCATCTTCTTCTCAAAGATGATGGAACTGTAAAGATTCAAGGAGGGCTTCAAGGAGTCATGGTGTCAAGTCAGCAAATGGATAAAGTAGGAGATGCCATCCTAACGTCGGAAGGGTAAGCTGCTGTCTGTCCCCAGTGAGGCTATGTTCTGGTGTTCCCTTCCATACACATTCCCTCCAGTTACCTTTATTGTCCTTGTTGGTGGCTCATAGCCATGGGTTACATCATTTCTCCTCAACAGAGATGACGAGGGAAAGGCATCTGCCCCTCTCTGCTTAGTACCAGGATGCGGTGCAGATGGATAACTGAGAAGGATTACAAAGCAAGCCTGCTAAAGTCTAGTCAGAAAAAGGAACAGTGGAGAGTCTTAAGGGCAGGGTTTTATCTCAAAGTCTCCCCACATCTACACCTTTCAAGCTGACAAGCCATTTTTCCTATCTGAGCCTCCAAAAGCTCTACATAAGTCAAGTGGAAGAGAAATTACTATCTTGCCTAAAGCTAGAGCTCACGTATGGAAATGGTACCCTCTAAGCTAATCACTGGAGACCCAAAAGAACCCCACAGCCAGCATTTGGTCTCCGAACCCTGCTTGCTCTCATCTGTCCATGGAGGGAGCCCTGTGCTCTTTCATCCCTCAGTTTCATGTGAGGATAAAAAGTACCTACTTCAGAGGGTTTTGTGAGACTCTGGGTAGATTGAGAGTTATTAAGCTACTAGGCACAATGCCCATGCCTGTTGTCACCCTTCTGTCATTAACACTGAGGAGCCCTTGGAGAGCCTTAACACCCAGGCAGATCTTGTTTTGATGCTGTTCCCAGCGTCTCCTCCAATGTGAGACGCTTTTGTCATTTATGCCTCCTGCAAAAGAGGAGCATCAGCATCCCTCTGTCAATTTCTCAGGAAACAAACTCCAAACCACAGTAAGTACTACACTGAGTCATATTAAGGTTGGCCCTTGTCCTTGGTGCTTCTTGAGAACAGAGTCCCATCTTTACGTGCTAGTCCAGGTTCCTAGACCCCAGAGCAAAGGTACTCGGGGTTGGGAAACGGGATCCAGACAATAGGATTGTTTCTGTTTCTACTTCAGTGATCCTTGGGACAATGACTTTAGCGTGTACTTTGCAAAAGGCTGAAACAGAATCAGAACTTCCCTACACACACATACACACACACTCCGCATCACAAATTTATATCTCTTTGGCGAAGAAACCAGAAGGATGGTATCCCAAGAAGGGGCTGAAAGCTGGTGTATGTAGTCTTTGGGGGAAAACAATGAAATAAAATGGACGATTTACATAGAGCAAGTGCCCTCCATGCGGGGCAGCAGAGCCAGTTACTCTGGGGATTATTACTTTCACTACACAGAACCATTTGCTCTTTAGCAGTTAGAAGCCATGTGTGATATACCCCTTCTCCATAAATTAACATCCTCTGAGACAGGGGCTGGGTCTAATTAATCAGAGGCCTTCTGAAGGTATATTTTATTTAAGCAGCAAGTAAACTTTGAGTGAGCCTGCTAGCAAGACCTCAGTATCGAAGAGATGTGTGGTCAACCTCTTCTCTCTAGTCAAAGTTTTAGAGAATTTTAAAAATAATGATTGACCTCTTTAAGTCAATGTGTCTTTATCTGTAAAATGTGGGTAAGGATGCTTTGATGGTTTGGGAGCAGGATGGTCCACCTGCAGCTACCCAACAGCTCACAAGTTTTGGACACCTGGTTCCCAGCTGGTTGAGCTATTTGGGAAGGTTGAGGATCCTTTAAAAAGATGGAGTCTGGCTGAAGGAAGTGGTCCTTCAGGGTAGGCCTTGAGGTTTCCTTCCTCAGCCCCTGCTTCCTTTTTATCCTGTTTCCTGACATGGGGTGACCAGTCTCCTCTGCCTGCTCTGCTGTTTTATCTTCTCTGTCATGATGGGCTGCAGGTACCTGTGAACTGTGAGCCATGGTGAGCCCCACCTTCTTTAAGTTGCTTCTGTCAGTGTATGTGTTGGAGCAATAGAAAAGTAACCCAGACAAATACTAGCTCGGGGGGGGGGGGGATTTGCTTGACTTGGTGATTGAAGAGATACTATATAGGTTATTTGTTTGTTCCAGACAAGGTCTCACACAGCCCAGGCTGGCCTTGAACTTCTGATCTTCCTGCCTGGGACTGCAGGCATGTGCCAGCACACCCTATACATTTTACACACACACACACACACACACACACACACACACACACACACACACACACATACACACATGCACACATACAATATACTCTCAGAAAGGCCTCTTGGGTGGGTATTTATTTAATTTTGTGTCTATAGGCTGAGGTCCAGGCGTCAGGAGTGACTTGCCAGAGACCCCAGAACAAGGAAGTGGGAAGCACTTCCCTGATTTCCAAGCTCTTTGCATAAATGATGTTGCCTCTTTAAAAGAAAAAAAAAAAATACAGAGAAAAAAAAAGTATCAGGAGGATTTCCAACAGCATCTGCCTTGAACTAGGATTTGATTCAGCAGCACTTATTCATTTTCCTGTTATTCACACAGACTTTGTTCCTTCCCTCCCTCCCTCCCTCCCCCACCCCTAAGCAAAAAAAGCCTTTTCTTTACCATTCACTTAGCACTTCAAAGTGGGGCGGATGCCTCTCCAAGTGAAACATCTTGCTGGCAAAATGACACTCCATTTTCCCAGAGTCCTAACAAAGCTTTCTGATTTGAATGTCAGCTCTTGGGGAGTGTGATTAAATGTAAGATTTGCTTTTACATTCTCCAGCTGCAAAAGAAGTTGTACAGGTCCATCCCTTTGCCATGTGGTGGAGGATGAAGCTCCTGAAAGTTGCCATAGCGACTCAACTAGCAAGACTGGATTGGGGTGGTGGGGGGGGGGCAGGCATGCAGCCCAGTGAATTTCTGCAAGGATTATAGGTGATGAGGATTAACCCACTTGACTTTGCAGTCCTGGGAAAATGCATGAGTGTGTGTGCATGCCTGCGTGTGCATGCCTGTGTGTGTGTGTGTGTGTGTGTGTGTGTGTGTGTGTGTGTGTGTGACAATGTCTTGTAAAATATCTCATCCCTGCCAGGCAGGGTTACATCAGGACATAAGTATCAGATCTGGATAGAATAGTCTAGGGAGAAAAAATGCCGAGGACTTGTCATTTTTCCTTATGGCTTGAAGCTGGGATTTAAGGCAAATGCTCTAACTCCATGGCATCAATAGGCTGAGCCTAGCCACTCACCCCAATAAGCCAACTGACTAGACGAGCAATGGTAGAACATAGATTTTTCTCAATGTGCCTTGGGAAGAGGAGCAGGTAACGGGGTCCAGTGACCTAAGTCTGTCTTCAGGCTTTAGACACGAACATCAGTCTAACCCAGAGGAAGTACGGGGTGGGACAAGAGGCCTGCATGATGATGCAGCCCTGTCTAGGTGTGGTGTGGATGGCTGCTTCTCTGTTCTGATTCTGCAAACTGGTCCAGAAGAAGTTATTGGACTGTTAATTGCTTTCATCCACTGAAGGGACCAATCTGATGGAAGATGGTCATTCCTGCTCCTGACTCTTCCTCATGGATAATTACCATCACTGAAGCTGGGGTGGGCTGTTCCCCGAAGCTGCTGTTCTCTGAATGCCCCTAGGACCACAACTTAGCTCTCTGCCTTCAGCCAATGTAAAAAGAGAGAAAAAGAAGGCAAAACTGACAGGTCTCCATCATGCTTTTAGACTTCGATTAGACCCAAGTCAGGCATCAGTGTTTTTACCAAAGCATCTTCCAGATGCCTGCTACATGGTCATGTGGTCACAAGACCTGTTTTCTGTTGGATACTGGTTGTCCCCACCAATAAGTCTCCTTCTGTCTTCATGAACAAAGGTTCCTGGGAACCACTGTACTTTCCACTTAACCTTCATCAAGGCTGATGAACTTATTAAAATGTCAGTGATTTCGTAGGGTTAGAGTGTTGCATGTTCAACGCCTAATTACAATTTATCTTCAGCCACTAAATGGACATTCCCTGTCCACCTCTGTGTCTGACCTAATATCCTGTGACTAACAGGTAAAACTCTTTGTAATGATTAACTTAACAGACTCCTAGGTCCCACCAACCCAAGTTTAAGAATGCTGTCACAGATGGCATCTGAGGCCCATAGCTGGGGCGTCCCTGCTTTTCTGTAACCCATCTACCTGATGTTCTCACTAATGCATTTGAAAAGTGTCTTGATTTATGACTTTCCTTGTTCTATTATTATAAAATTTTGTCAAACTGTCACCATGCTGGAACATGGAATTTTGGCTAACCTGAGTCCACGTCCTTGGGCCATGGTCACTTATATTTGACTCTAAAATAAACTCTCTTGTCTCCAATCAGGTGAGAGACGTGTCTCTGTATCAACAGCATCCTTGGGTAGCATGAAACTCCAGATTCTGAGGGACAGGAACCTCCCAAGCCTCCCTGAACAGCACCACCAGCTGAGGACCACATACCACATATTCAAATGCCTGAAACTGTGAGGGACTACCTCATTTAAACCACCACAGGAAGTGGCTACAAAACCAAACAGTGTTCTCTCTCCGACTCCAGAAATGGCTTGCAGATGAGTTCAGTAGGATATTATCAATATCCTCATTTTAAAATGGTCCCAGAAAGCCACATCAGTGAAATGTCCCCTTAATGTCTTTTTCAGGAGGATTGTAAAAATTCATTAAGGTTGGTTGAATGATTTGATAACCCTGAGTAATAGGTGTGACAGGAGTGTAAACTTATATTATTAGAACGTGAATTGAATTGCTTTCTCGATGGCTTAAGCAGACAGCAGGGTGAAGTCAATTTTAGAGGGTACGTGGCAAGGTCTAGTGAAGGGGGGAGGCTCCGTTTGATCTGTCCATCTGCCTTTCTTTTTTCCCACAGAGGGTGCACTGTGGATGGAACAGGGAGGCAGACAGGAACCAACGTGTGCAGTCAGGAAGCCTACGATCTTGTCAGACAAGATAAGCACTGGGATACTTCAGACAAGGCACGGACCTCATGGAGGAGGCTTGCCTTTCCTCTGTGAACGTATGACAACATGGTAAAATCTAATTCACAAAACCAGGTTTGCAAACTGCCAATTGGAATGAGATGGTGGGAAATAAAAGGGGATTGTATGGTCTGACGGTACAGACTCTGAGTTTAGAATGAAACAATCTTGCCTTCGGACCATCCCCCTGACAGCTTCTAATAAAGCCCTGCCAGTCTTGCAGGGGGAGGAAAGATGCAAGAGAGATCTGTTGAGTTTCTTTAAATTATTTTACTCCAGAGTATTTTCTTGTAGTCAACAGCTCAGTGTGTGGTATTCTTTTACCACTTCAGGAAATACTGCACCAGAGGATAGCAGCCTAAAATGTTGCCTTGATTTCAGAGAGCCAATACCGCTACACGTATTAGAGCGAGCACCGAAAACAAGCCACGAAACAGGCAAACACATCCTTCATGGCCCCTGGCTCTGCCTTTAGGCCTCTTTCTGTCTGTGTGTGCGTGTGGTCACACACACATGGGCATATTGGGAACATTCCTCAATCAGTCTCCATCTTGTTTTTAGTCATTTCTCCCACTGAATCTGGAACTCTGTGATTGGCTAGTCCCAGGGATTCTCCTGTCTCTAACTCCCCAAGCTGCAATTACAGGCAGGTACCTCCTTGTTGAACTTACTTTCTCTCTCTCTCTTTCTCTCTCTTCCTCCTTCCCTCCCTCCCTCTCTCTCTCCCTCCCTCCATCCCTCTCTCTCAGTATTGATTCTGGAGGACTGAAGTTAGGTCTTCATGCTTGTGTGTCAGAGGCCATCTCTCAAGTCCTCACATCTCCTTATGATTTTCAAAGGTATTTACATTCAGCCTGTGCAAACCCAAAAGTTGACCTCTCCTCTTATCCATAAGCCCCTCTCCCTAGGGCCTTTCAATGTTCACTGTCCCAGTGGGTAGCACCATCGGCCCACCAGACCTGCCCATCAGAAATGGTGTGGCAATCTGCAGATGGCCCCTAACCCCATTCTTCAAATCTTCTTTAATCCTGCTTAGGTCTTGATCATTTACCTTCATCTTCCATAAGACAATCGTTGGCAGGCAAGCCTGGCTTCTGTGGCCTAATGCATGCATCACCTCATTTGATCCTGTGGGTGAATATTGCCCCCAACAAACATAAAGAAATGGAAGCTTGAAGAAATTAAGATATTTGCCCAAGGTCTCCCAGCCAGCCTGCTGGCAGTGAAGCCAACAGCTGTCTTGGTGTCAGCAGCCTCCTCTGACTACATCATTGCCACTTTCCTGAGACAGTCTGAGTCTGAGTTTCCTCATTATTAAAATGTGATTTTAAAGATATCCTGCCATGCCTCTGTTCTAGTATTAATAGAAGTATGAAGTCCAGGACAGAGACGTACAGCACTTTAGAAATGCAAAAATTGCCTTACAAATCCAGGGCCTCATTATTTTACCTGCCCACAGAATCAGACAGGCCGGTGAAAGAATTTGATTGGAGTTTCTCTGTGGTAACAGCTCTGTACAATTGTCAGAGAGAAGATGGTACCTGAGAGCCACGTCCATCTCCTTAAAAGAGAGCTCTTACTGAATTCATGCAGGGAAGGCCGCATTAGGCCATTTGGGCTGCACTCTAATTTCCAAGATGGATCAATCCAGAAGCCAAAACCCAACTGTAGAGCTTGAATGCTGTTAAAAGCATCCAGTCAATTCCCCTGGCTTGACAGGCATGGAAACTGAGGTCAGAACCACCTCAGTAAAGGCTGAAGTGGGGACACAAGCCATAGTTCTGTATTTCTTTTTCTTCATTTCCTCCAACTTCCACCTAGAATTCTCTGAGTCTTTTCTCCACTTAGCTAATATCTACAGGCATAAAAATAAAGCCATGATTCCCCCTTGCTGGCTAAGAGTCAATAGGCAGGTAGACTGAGAGGGGCAAGGCTTGGTGGCCTTTGCCTTGGGGACAGGACCACTTAGCCTGGGTAGTCAGATGTAGGCGTACACTTTAGGTTCTTGGGAACCTAACTCTTGGGAACATAATTCCATGTGGTTTGCCTGGGGCTCATGCACTGAGTTGCTTGTTGAGGAAGAAGTGACCCATTTAGTGGCCTCACTAGGAGTCTTTCCTCTCCCTGGCCCATACCACCTCCATCCCCCATATTGAAGCCATAGCTACGTCTGCATGTTTTGCTTTTCTTCCCTAGTTTATACATATAATTTTGGTCGTCTTTTATGAGTAAGTTTGTAATCAATATGTAAGTCTATAAAATGAGCCAGGAAAACCTGCATCCCAGCATCCCAAAATGCTTCCCCTCTCACGGCTCACCTGTTTTTCGGGTAGGGAAATTCAGTGTGGGATCTTCCAATGCCTTTTTTCAGCAAGAGAGGGAGGGACCCAATCAAGTGCATGGAAGGGCAAGGCAGGAGCATTTTTATGCTGAGCAAGCTACATTGTAGAGCACACACCCTGTCTTTGGGGTTAGCCAAGGCCCTGACCTAGCTGATTAATGCTATCTTGTGCTCCAGTTAGCATTAACTGTCAACAGTATATAATCACCTGAAAGACCCTCAGTGGATTAATTGTCTCTATCAGGCTCCTCTTTGTGTTTTTATTATCTTAGTTGCAGTAGGATCTAGTCCACTGCAGGTGGCACCACTCCCTGGGCTGTATAAGGAAACTGGCTGAACATGAGCCCGAGAGAGCCAGCAAGTGTTGTTCCTCCGTGGTTCTTGCCTCCAGTTCCTGCCCTGGCTTCCTCATTGTGGACTATGACCTAGAATTCCAAACCATTCAAACACTTTCCTCTCCAAATTGTTTTGATTTGAGTGTTTTATGACAGCAACAGACAAGGAAACTATAAAGCCTTGGAAATGTGGACTCCCAGAGTAGCCAGATGCTTACATCTCTTGTAACTTCTAATTTATGACTAGACCTATGCAAATGGTGCATGCATTCTGTACATGATTATGGTCAAGAGGTCTCAAAGTCAGATGCCATCACCAAAACCAGTCTGGGTTTAAGGCTAGACTTCTTGATTGAACTCTAAATGTTTATATACATTGCAGGGCCCAACAGGATGCTTGTGAGATAGATACAAGCTATCCACAGGCTTGTAACTTCTAATTTATGACTAGAACTATGCAAATGGTGCATGTACTCTGTACATGTTTATGGTCTCCAATCTTATGCTGCTGCTAGTGACCTTTTTGTGTCAGAGCCTATGAACTATGCCATAATCTTCACATATACACAGTACTTTGTTACACACAAGCACTGGCATTTGCTTGCTGTGCATCCTGTTGGTAGGTGTAAAAGCATCAGGATTTCTTGAGATTCTGAAGAGGTCTCCGCAGATCTCATACACATGTTTTCTGGAGTTGGATTGTATGAGGATGCTGAACGACGACTGTCGGCCGCTTTCCCTCCTTCCACTTGACAGCCCATCTCATTTTTCCTAATGGATACATATTTCTCATTCTATTATGTACCTCCTCTCAGCATCTAATCAAGAACACAGTCCCATATTGAATAATCAATTTACTGGACTAAGAAAAGAGATCACAAAAATAATTTTGAACAACTTGATTTTTGCTTCTGGTCTCAGGGTGACTTCAGGATAAATCAGTTGCCTTGGCTGAGCCTCTATGTGTCCACCTTTTAACATCTCTCCTTCAGGTACAGGAGAAAGCTCAGTTGATAAAGTACCTGATTTGCAATCACAACGGTCCCCAGAAACCAGCTGATAAAACAAAGCTGGGTGCGGTGGTGTACCCTTGAAATTCTAGAACCAGGGTGCAGAGACAGGAAGGTCCCAGGAATTTGCTTACCAGCCAGCCCAGCCTAATCAGTGATCAGTGAGTTCCAGACCAATGAGAGACACTATCTCAAAAAGAAAAAAAAAAGATGGAGTGAGGGCATGAGGACCAACACTCAAGGTTGACCTCTGGATTTCATACTTGAGTGTACATATGTGCACAGCCCACAAAGGTCTCCTCCATTTATTTATCAACTTTAAAGGTTTGCCAAATATCTTTTATGTGTTGAGCCTTGTTCTCACTGTAAGGAGGTATAGTGATGGTGGGAGAATTGTCTTCTACTGGACGTACTCCAAGCTTACACCCAACTGTAACTTTTGTGGATTAGGATATCCTTCCTTGTCACTCAACCTCAAGCCCTAAGGAGATTTGGAAATCAAAAATATAATGGTGTTCTAAAAGTGAATGCTAAGAGCCCCCAATGCACATACATCCCATGGGGACCATTAAAGGCTATATTCTGACAAGAGCTAAGGGCAACATATCCATCAGCAGGCTTCCCCATCAAAACAAGTTATGATTCAGATAATTTCTGTTTTGTGAAAACTCATTATGGACCCCTTTCAAAAACCACGGCTTCTAGTAGTTCAGACAATGATGATCGGACTCTTTCTTCTTCCTCTTCTCCTTCTTCTCCTGCTCCCCCTCCTCTTCATCTCCTCCCTGCCCCCCTCCTTTTTAAGCCAGCTGGGAAGTAGGGTGTCCTAGCTTTGCAAAATCTTGTTCCCTGAGGCCAGGAAAGGAGTAAAAATGGAAACAAGAAAACAAGTAGGATTTTATACAATGGGAAATATGGCATTAAACTCATTAACCATCACAAGAAGGGCATGGGGGCGGGGGGGGGGCTAACATCTTTTAGAAGAGGTGGAAATCACATTGAAAAAGGAGACAAGCTGTAGTGCTGGTGAAGGCTCTATGTGTGGAATTTGAAAGTTTCACACACTTTACAATGTGTATTGATCATATCTATCCACCACTATTACCTCCAGTTCTCACTAAAGCTCCACCCTGTCTCTCTCCCAACTTAATGTCTGCATTTCTTTTTGGTTAATACTGACCCCCATCCCCACACACTGAGCATGAGTCCAGTTAGTATTGCTCATATATGCATGGGTTTGTGGCCACCCATGCAGACATTAGCGACCTACCAGTACCCATGTCCTAAAAGGAGGGTGACTCTCCTTCCCTTAGCACCCATCAACTGTCAATAACTCCATTAAAGGTGTAGCTTTGAGGGCTCTCACTCATTAGTGCTGGAAATGATTGGCTGCAGCTTGTAGAGGTCTTGTGCAGGTAACCACAGATGAGAATTGATGTGTGTAAAGTCATGTCATGTCCAGAAGTCAGCACTTCATGTCTCTCATCCCCATCTGCCAGTTCTTACATTCTTTCTGCTTACTCACCCATGAAATTCCTTGAGCCTTGGATGGTGGGGAGGTTGACAGATATGACCCATCTACAGCTGAGCACTTATAGGTATTTATACTATTATGAGTCTCTGCATTAACCACTACCTACTAAAAAGAAAAAGGAGGAGGAGGAAGAGGGGGGAGGAGGTGGAGGAGGCTTCTCTGATCAAAGTTGAGAGCAGCATAAAGCTCTCGGTTAAGAATGCAGTTTGGGCTGGGCAGTGGTGGTGCACACCTTTAATCTCAGCACTCGGGAGGTAGAGGTAGGCAGATCTTTGAGTTTGAGGCCATCCTGGTCTACATAGAGGGCAAGTTCCAGGACAGCGAGGGCTACACAGAGAAACCCTGTCTTGAAAAAAGAAAGAAAAGAAGAGAAAAGAAAAGGAATTCAGTTTGGTAACATGTCTATCCAGCCAAACAAGAACAGTAGGTTCCCTCTAGGGCCTATGACCTCCAGTGCCGTGGTGAGCAGGATTACAAAGCCAGGTATGAAATCCCTGTTATGGAAAAGGTCTCACATCTAATCAGAAAGTGGTCAGTTCCCCACATAGCCATCATGACACTGCACATCAGTGAGCTCATCTTGCCAGACTGTCATGGACAACCTTTTTTTGTGTGTTTTTCCTTTATTTATAGAATGATGACAATTCCAGAAAAATAACTGGATACTTTTCTGCATTAAATAACTATGTGAGTATATGTGTGTATAGATATAAATTTTTGTCTTAGCCTATGTCCACATACTATACAATCACTGATGAACTTTTGTGGTGTGTGAGCTGTGGGGAGTGGATGAAGTTCTGAGTGAATGAGTATGATTGACATGAACATAACTGTGTCAAGGACCCCAACGCCTCAGACCCACTTTATGTTGAGAAAATGTCTCTTATTGTTTGCCACTGTGTATGCCAAGCAAGCTGGCTCATGTGCCTCTCCACACCTCCTATCTCACCATAGGAATCTGGATATTAAAGATGTGTGCTTCTATGTCTCCATTAAGACGATTCTGAGTGTTCAAACTCATGTTCTCACATGATGTGGCAAATGTTTTACCCACTGAGCCATCTTCCTAGCCCAATTAATACATTTTTATTGGTTTTGGCATTTAAAAAATTACATTTGCTCATTTATTTTTTGTTTGTATGAGTGAGTGCATGTACCACAGTGAGCATATAAAGGTCAGAGGACAAGTTACGGTAGTTAGTCCTTTCCCATATGTGGTATGTATAATGGAGTTTTATCCGTCCAAGAAGAAGAAATAAATAGGGCTAAGGTGTTAGCTCAGTTGGTGAAGTTTTCCACACAAGCAGGAGGACATGAGTTTGATCCCTAGAACCCACATGAAAAGAAGAAGTTGGGCATGGTGATGGGTACTTCTAATCCATCACTAGAAAAGCAAAGACAGGTGTATCCTGGAGTATGCTGGCTCACCAGCCTATACTAATTTGTAAGCCCCAGACCCACAAGAGACTACTGTCCCCAAAACTGTATAGTACAAAGCACTATACATGATTTACTTGAAAGAACGCGAGTGAACCCAAGAGTGTGCCGTGAGTATGTGCCAACAGAAAAAGCTCCACTTGGAGAACAGGAGATGGGCAGAACTTTCCACAGTTACCTCTAAAAGCTAGAAAGAGACTCAAAAATAGGGATAAATGGCTATGATCACATTTTATAGCTTTAAATGTGAGTTGGCAGTGAGTCTAATGACTCAAGTTACACATTTTAAAAGTTATGAATTAGAGTGTTTCTTCAGCAGCCCAAGCTGATGTCATCCCACAGTTTTATCATGGAATAAAAAAATGTAGCATTTGGGAACAGATCACAGGAAAGAATTAAATAGACTCAGTTCCTGGCCGGTTCATTGAACATCTGAGTGTCTTCTAGGTAGCACTTGGGGCTGTGATGGGCATCGGTGAGTAATAAGGACCAAAGTGTCCTTAGTCATGGGGATGTCCTTGAAGCTTAGTGTTAAGTGGAGTGTAGGGCTATGCCTAACAGACAACTTTGGCTGGGGGTGCTGGGTACACAGAGGACCATGCCTGATGGGAGGATCTTGGCGTACAGAGGGCTAAGGTACAACTCTAGTGGAAGATTCTTGATATATAGAGGGTGATAATGCAATGCTATAACTCTTAGGGAAGTTTTTGGGTTATAGTGTTAAATATGGGGTAAAGTTTGCCTATATGTGGATGCTCATTAATCACTCATACAATGTCTACTTCTTTCTTGTTGTCTGACTGTATAATCCCCAAAACTTCAGTGTAGTAGAATGCCTATAGCATTCTGGATGTGGGAATATATGTGGTTTTCTGACCCCTAAAGTAGTTTGAACTCAGACAACAGATCATTGTTCTTAATATTGCACCTGGCCACATACTGGAGTTGCCTGAATGTGTGTCTGTGGAGTGGAGTGTTGGTTTAAATACTAAGGTAACTCCATGTAGTTAAAAGGGAGGTTTATTTTGTGGGGTAACTTACAAGTGAAGGGATAGGTAACAGTGTCTGGGAAAGGTGTGGCACAGTCCAGCGGTGTTCTCTGGAGAACTCTACTAGGTTTACCTCCAGTGTTCAGGATCCAGGAATCAAGAGAGCTGGCCCATCCAGTTCTCGGGTCTTCAGGGGTCCTCTCTCGGCTCCACCTTGTAGGTGTGACAGTTACCGAAGCCTCAATGAGAGTAGTACTTCCAGGTCAAAGCTGGACCCGCTACCCACTGCAGTGGAGGACATCTTAGGTCACTTAGCTAAGTTTGTGGGGAAGCCTGTGAGGGCCAGGAACATTTCCAGCAGCTGAGATAGGCACACCCACACTGACAGAGTTCACTCAGACACTCCTGCACCCCAACTCCTGCAGAGGAACATTCCCTTCCTGCAACTATGGAGCCAGAGTGGTGGGTGCCCAGTATATGATCTCTCCTCTTATGCTACCATTCCAGGGCTGAAGCATACATGGTTACAGGCCCTCTTGCAGGTCTCCAGTGTTCTCCCTTGGATGGCCACCTCAAATGCATTTCTGTGCATCCTCTCGTCTTTGAGAAGGAGCTAAGTGATGGGCAGTCCCATTCAGTCACCTTGAACTCACATAGTTATGCATTTAGTAATCATGGAGTGTATGTTACATGGAGTTGAGTCTATGTTATAACCCTCACCTGTGGTCCTGTTATACCTTCCTTTCCTTTACATAATAGAATGTCAGAGTAAGATCCATTCATCCTGGGGAGTTCATAAGCAAGCTCTTGAGAAAGAATGAACTCTAGAGTGAGAAGATATGAACCCATGAATTCTCATCCTGTTCATTTAAGGTTCCCAGTTTTTACTAATTTATTAGAAGGTGCTCCTTGCCCCTGAGATTGGGCTTTCTTTACATATATCTAATTTAACCATGACCTAATTAGATAAGTAATACCATTATTCCACTCTAATTTCTCTAACAGACCCAGAGAAACTAAATGACATTCAAGACTGAACGAGAAATAGATGACAGAACTGTTACTCAGATCCAGGTCTGATCGCAGAGCCCGTACATCAGTAGGCTCATAACCTGACTTAGGGGTCAAGGTCAAAAGAAACTAGGAGGGAGGGGGTGAGATTACCTGACTATAGCCAGGCTCTGTGCTTGTTTCTCTGTAGTGTGTTGGGCACGTTTGATTTCACACTGCTGTAGTAAGACAGTTACGCTCTGCATCCAGCAGCAACTCCCCCAGGACTGTCTTCTCTACCACAGCTCACTATCCAGTTACAGTGTCACACAGTCATCTGGGGGGGGATTGTGCCCTAGATTTTCTATTTTTAAAGATCAAACGTGTTTATTATTCATTTTTGTGTTAAGACTCGGATCTTACTATTCTAGTTTTCTTGTACCTGGATCTGAGATGTCTTCAGGGAAGTTATTTAATGTTTTTGTGTTTGAGTTTCAGCTTTATAAACCGGGGATAATAATGGCAAAACATTGCTGTACAAGAGACTTCTTGGGGAGATGCAAGACACACACAGATGCAACACACACACACACACACACACACACACACACACACACACATACACACACACACACATGTCTACTCACCCCAGAAAGGGGACTCATGATAGACTAAAGTAACAGTTGCACCAAAGTCTACCTTGGTGAACCATTGAGTTTTGATTGTGGTTACTAACAGGAGTGTGGATGAAGGGACACTTACAGGCAAGGCTGACTCAGAAGCAGCCGCATCACTGAAAAGCCCACCCTAACATGGGGTAGGGAGCAGGGAGAAATTCATGACAGCCATAACCCTGGGCTCTCTTTCAGGCAGCTTTGCAGGCCTGAGAATCTCCTCTCTACAGCCTGGCCTTTCAGAGTCTCTCCCTGCTGCAGTTGTTAGGAGCTCCTATAAATCAGGGGACGGGCCTTGGAGAACCTTACAAGTTTCAGCTTTCCCAGATTTGTGACATTTGTTTACCTCCTCCAGAGTCCCTCCAGAGTCCCCCTCCTCCTGCTGGAAGGAATGTTTCAACTTTGAGGAAATGATTCCATACCAAACATTCTTTATAAAGTCACGAAGAATGGATGTCTGCCATAGGGGTAGACTATGAGTTTCCTCCCTCCTTTCCCCTCCCAAATAGAAGAGGAGCAGGGTCAGAAGGGGAGAGGATGGGAGAAAGCTCCTCTTCTATTTCTTCTCCATTTTCCTTTTCACTTCCTTCTGCCCTCCCTGCTTCATTTTTCTCCCTCCCTCCCACTTCTTTTTCTCAGTAAAGCCTCATGTAGCTGGACTTGAACTTATCATGTAGTTCAGAATAACCGTGAACATCTATCCTTCTGCCTCCCAATCCCAATTGCTGGGTATGGAGATATACCACCATTCTTGTTAAATGCGGTGCTAGGGATGAAACCTAGGGCTTTGCACATGCTAGGCAAACCCTCTACTGACTGAGTTACAACCCCAGCTGGGCACATGATAAATGTATTTATTGTGTGGTATTCTATATGTTAATATTGTTCTGGTCACCAGAAAACTGCCCTAGTCCTGAATTATAACATAGCAAACTGGCACTAAGATGGATATTTTACTAAATCTCTTGGCTTTATTGATGGGCAAGATATGGCTAGTTATAGTTTCTAGTGCTCAGTTGGGATCTGGGCTTGTCTGGAAGGGCCAATATCATTTAATTCCCATATCCAGAGACTTGGTATAGGTATAGTAGGGAGCTGAGCTCAGTGTAGCTTCTGATCTTCACCAGGAGTCCCAAGGCCTTCCACATGGATTCTAGGGAAAAACCAAGCCAGGCTGGTGGTAAAAACGGAAGTTCAGGCTTCGTTGGGTCAATCTAGACATCACTTCTCTATATCTGCATTTAGTCCTCCTATTTTAAGGTTAAGACCCCCTCTGAAAGCATTTTGTGGGATTGTGTATGATCTCCTGGTCTTAACCCAGCAGCATCTTATCAGATCAGAGAGGTTTCATCCTGGATTCACGTGGTACTCTCCAGGAATGAGATTCACTTCCCTTCTCAGTGTTGTCTTTATAAAATTAAGGCTCCATTTTAATTTCTTTTCCTGATGCTGGGATAAAAGACTCTGACCAAGGCTTCTTAAGGGAGGAAGGGTTTCTTCTGTCTCACAGTTCAAGAGGACAGTCCATCCTGGTAGGGAAGTAAAGGTACCAGGAGCTTGAAGCAGCTGGCCACACTGGTCACATCACAACCCGGGGCAGGAAGCAGGAGTAATGAATAACATGCTGCTTCTTAGCTCCTTTCCCTACTTACACGCCCAAGATCCCAACTGGGGAATGGTGCCGCTCACACTGGGCTGGCCTTCTCGCCTCAATGAATCCAATCAAGATAGTCCATGCATGTCTAAAGGCCTTCTCAAGGTTGCTTTAGGTTTCATCTTGTTGAGAATGAAGATTAACCACGACAGGCTTCTTTTCATTCCTGCTTATTTCTCAGGTGGAGAGGGCTGTATCTGTAGAAAAGAGATACGGGGAACAAGGAGACCAGAATTCTAGTCCCGATTCTCCTAACCTACTATGCACAGACATATTCTTTAGTCAGGCAATTCTTTTTCTGTTTCTGGAGCACAGATTTTCCAGTTTTTAAAGTGACTTTGATGGGTCCTTTGAGCTCAGATGTCAGGAATGGTATTCATTCAAACACCATAGCAGAAAGCTGAGGCGGCTGAAAGAGCATTTCCATGAGTCAGTTCGTATAGGATGAAAGTGTCTTTGAGACAGGCAGTCATCTTCCCTTGGGATGAACATGATGCTACTTGCTAGGCCAGGGCCAAGGCCAGTTCTATGTACCTGGGTAAGAATAAAACAAAACACCCCGTGTTAGACTGCATTGCTAACTTTAGGCTTGTAGTGTGGGTAGCCAGCTAGGTTGATAATCATATATAACCTGATATTATAGATTCTAATTTTTATGTTATTGCTGTTGTTGTTGTTGTGTGTATGTGTGTGTGTGTGTGTGTGTGTGTGTGTGTGTGTGTGCATGTTATGTTATGTCAGGGGCTGCACATGTTGCTGTATGTAGGGAGTGTACACGTCTCTGCATGGAGGGGGTATGTGATTAGATAACCTTTAGGCATTGGCCCTGCCTTTCTAGCTTGTAGGAGATGGGTTCTCTTCAACATTTTGCATTCCAGGTGTGCTGGCCTACTAGCTTCTGGAGTTCCTTCAATCTTCTCCCATCTCCCTGTTGGGATGCAGTAGGATTACAGACACTTGTGCTACTGAGTCCAACTTTTATGAGGATTCTGGGAATCCGAACTCAGTTTGTCAGGCTTGCATGGCAAGTGATTTTGCCCACTGAGCCATTTCCCCAGTCCCTACAACCTTTTAATGTTTGTTGGAACAAGAAGAGATATATAGCCTATAGTAACACAGAATTCTTCCCAAGGCTGTACGTCCTAAAGGTTTCATTACCTTCTCATGCATGTACGAGGTGGGGACAAAGCCTTCAACACTTGGGTTTTCCGGACTCTTATCCAAAGCACACTGCCTATATTTAAAGTTAACTGGAGTAGCCCAAGTCCTTAAGTGTAGAGAAGGAAGGACGGAATACAGTCCAAATCAATTATTAACAAGAAACTTTTCTGTTCATCTACATCAGTGGCCCCAGTACCCAGACATAGGGCCCTGCATAGAGCAAGCACTCAAACCTTTTCAAAGGAGTAAGGTGTGGGATAAATGTCAAATAGAAACATCATTGAGTGCTCCCCATTATCCAAGCAACAGGCTCTTTAAATTCATGTTCAGTAGTAGCAACAATTACAAAAAGCTTCACTTCAAATTATCTTATCTGCTTAGTCTCAGACGTAATTGATCCTTAATTAAAGGTGTTATCATGTAAGAAGGAATTTGGATTCCAGGCAAGCCAAAGAAACCAGCCCCACACAAAGGGTCTGAGTGAGGTTTTGTTGGCCCTGAGAGGCAGCCCGCAGTTGGGGTTGGATATCTTTGGTTGACCTTTCACCTCCTGACTCCCCAGGTTTTGCTTCTATAGAACTAGAATTTATTGTAGCTTTAAAGTCTGTGAAGTTGAAGCAGTTCTCAGTTTGCTGGGATCCAAAATGAGGGTGTAGGTCCAGTCCATCATGGAGGAGCAGAAGGCACAGAGGTGGGAGTATGGGGTGCCCATTACACTGTGTTCATGGTCAGGACACAGAGAGATGATCACAGGCACTCAGCTGGCTTCCCTCCTTTTCATTCAGTCTGTAGCCCCAGCCCATGGGATGATGCAGCCCAGATTCAAGGTGAGCTTTCCCTCTTCAGTCAAACCTCTCTGGAGACACCCTCAGAATCACACCCAGAAGTGTGTGTGTCTCCTAGGTGATTCCAAATGCAGTTGTGTTCACTATGATGATGGTTTTCCGTTTGTCTACAGGGTCTTAAGCAGTTGCCTCACATCCCTGGGCTTTATTTTCCTTATTTTTCATCCACTTGTTCTACAGAATTCTGGAGAGATAGGATTAAATAGCAGAAGTGTCCGTGTCTTCTGCATTCTTCGGTTTGGTTCCCTAGAAATAATTTTGCTGCTTTCTCATATTCCTTATGGGGAAATTCAACATATCCAACATAAATATCCAGGTCATGGGGACTGAAGCAGACATCTTAGCTTTTCATTCAAGTGAGTGTCTGAAAAGTGGCAGCTAAGATCTAAGGACTTGCTGTGGGAGTCATTCCCTACCAAGAACCCAAGGGAATCAGTATACAGTCCTGGGGCTGAAGAGATGGCTCAGCAGTTAAGAGCACTGGCTGCTCTTGCAGAGGACCCAGGTTTGGTTCTCAGCACCTCCATTAGGTGACTCACAACCCCCTGTACCTGTAGCTATGACCTGATAATCCCTCTGGTCCCTGTGAGCTCTGTCCCCACTTGATGCATATATAGACAAGCACATGCACACATATACACATAAATTTAAAAAATAAATAACATTTAAAAAACTAATATGATATTTAGTAAAACTCAGTGAAGTAGCTTGTGCTCTTTTTTTTTTGGAGGGGGGTGGGGTTTGAGACAGGGTTTCTCTGTGCAGTTTTGGTGCCTGTCCTGGATCTTGCTCTGTAGACCAGGCTGGCCTTGAACTCACAGAGATCCACCTGGCTCTGCCTCCCAAGTGCTGGGATTAAAGTCATGTGCCACCACCACCTGGCTAGTTTGTACTCTTACCCTTGTTGGACAGATGTGAAACTGTGGTTTGGAGGCCTCAGAATCATCCATACATTCATATAAATCTAGCAATTAAATGTGGGAACTAGCTGCTATAACCATTAGGCAGTCCTGATCTCTAATACTTGATGGTCAGCTTGCATATATTTGGCACAAATCACAAACTGTTTATATCATTAAAAAACCTCAGCTGCAGTATCTAAAAAGGATTGTTAGGAGCTCAGGGTTTTTGGGACCATGGGGCTGAACTAGGGTAAGGGTAAAGGCCTGGGCCATTGTAGTCATGAGGGTAAGGAGGCCTTGCCTAGTGATATATACCTGAAATCCCTGCACTCTAGAAGTGGAGGCAGATCAATGATGAAGTGGAGAGCAAGCAGGAGGCTGTATAACTTAGTCTTGGAGCTTAGTCTTCCTGCAGAAGGAAGAAAGTGAGAGATGGTTATTGACAGTAGAGACTCATTAATAAAATCAAACCTGAGGCCAGTTATTGGGGTAAATGCCGAATGATCAGAGAAGCAGAACAAGCCACAGCTACCTCACCTCGCCAGTTCCTTAGCTGATCCTGTTCCCTTCAGACTGGAAGCCTCTGTGTCCTCATCTGAATGGATCTCAGCTGAACTGCTGCTCAAAAGCCTAAAAGCTTAACCAGCCAAACGCTTCTAGTTCCTGGTCTTCACGCCTTATATATCTTTCTGCCATCACTCCCTGGGATTAAAGGTTCACTTCTTGGGATTAAAGGCATGTGTCACCATACCTGGCTGTTTTCAATGTGGCCTTGAACTCACAGAGATCTATGCCTCCAGAAGGCTAGGATTAAAGGTGTGAGTGCCACCATTTTCTAACTTCTGTATCTAGTGGCTATTCCATTCTCTGACCCCAGATCAGTTTATTAGGGTGCACAATATTTTGGGGAACACAATACCACCACATTCAGCGGCTTGCACATTTGAATAACTCCTGTGATTTTGAGAATAGAGGACACAGGGAGACCAGGAGACAGGCTCAAAAGTGTGGCATGGACCATATACTCTTTTAAACATCTGGGTCCAAAAGGGGCTTTGAGAATTGCCAGCATCAGACCTGGACTTAATATGTGCTGGGTTATGCTCAAAAAAACCTCTGACCTGGCTCCACTATGACCTTAAAGCCTCACCCCAATAGCTTTCCAGACAGAACTGGAGCCCCATATATGTCTGCTCCTCTTGGGGAGAGCTTACTGAGTTGGTGATGTGATTTGTGGCAGAGCCAGTGGGGGCAAGCTGACAGTGTGTTTACCCACACCCATCCCCTTTTTATAGACAGAAGATTTGAGGATGGGTTTCATTGAGCTGACAGATAGGAGACCAGACCCTGTTTGCAGGCATTTTAACTTATTTCACAGCTAATATAGCATCTGGGGCACATTTTCCTACTTTTATGCCAATTTTTATGTGTTTCTGCCACACAGTTGGAAGCCAGGATCATAAAAAAAGAAGGAAAATGGTACAAAAAAAATAAAAGTAAATAAGCACATTCTGCTTTAATGCTCCCAGGAGCACCAAGGCCAGCATGCTTATGAGAGAGAGAGAGAGAGAGAGAGAGAGAGAGAGAGAGAGAGAGAGAGAGGTATCTACAGAGATAGGAAATGCAAAAGACATCCCTATTGCTATTGTCTCCTAGAACAGCAAACAGACAGAGGTTCTGAGCTGAGGAAGAAAGTGTGTGCAATCTAGAACTTACAATTTATTGCTCAAATGGCCTGGTGTCAGTCAACATTCTTCTGGGGGTCTCTGACTCTCTTGTAACAGATAAAACTTGTGCTCTACCCTCTGAGTCCCTAGTTCTACCATTTCATTTGTCATCCATCACACAGGGCACCCCACTGGCTGCACACATCCTCTAACCTGAGCTACTCTACTTTAGAACACGTGTTTCTCTGTGCTGTTGGAAAACTGGTGGACACTTTTCTTCAATACCGAGTAATGTGGTTTTAGTTCTAATTTGTAGAAAGTAATTAATAGATAGCATTCAATGTTGGGGATTCCCAGAATAGATAGGTTCTATTTATACACATCTGTTTACACTAACTTGTAAAAACGTTATTTGCTTTAGCAGAAGATGAAATGTGATGATTTGGGTTAAATATAACTTTTTAAATGTTTTCCATAAATAACTTTTATGTAGGCAAGAGCTCAGGAATTTTAAGAATAAACTTCTATATCATACTCAAATTTGAGTTTGGACTCTTAAACATAGCCTTATGTCTTTAAGGAAAATTACACTCTGGGCCAGAGAGATGCCTCAATTGCTGAAAACACTTGCTGCACTCCTAGAGAATCTTAGTTAGGTTCCCAGCACCCATGCTGAGTGGCTCCAAATCACCTGAAATTCCAGGGAATCTGACACCACTAACCTCCATGGGCACTTTCACTGATTTGCACATACCCACAGACAGATAGGCAGACATATGCATGATTAAAAAGACAAAAAGAAACATAAAATAAAAGATGTATTCAGAAAAAAAATATTAATTGCAAAACTGGAGGAATCGTAATACCTGCCCCACCAATTTATTACAGAGATTCCATGGGTAAGGACAGAGTGTTTGCCAAGGTGTTCAGCAAGATAAGTGCTAAATAATTCTTAGACAGTGAGAAACATGAGATAAAAATAAGTCAGTGAGCGTGAACTGGGCCTTAAAGAAAGCAATGTTTGAACACAAATAAGAAAATAGGTGTGGTGGTGGATACCTGTCATCAAGGCACCAGAGAGATCAAAGCTGAAGGATCATGTGTTGAAGGGCAGCCTGGTGTACAGAGTGAGTCACATCCCACTTGTGAGTTACTGCGGATAGATTACAAGCCAGACCCAGCTGCCCACCATTGTTGTGGAATTTTTTTAACTATGTAAAGATGTTTTACATGTGTTTGTGCTGTGTTTGTTTAATTATGTAAAGATGTGTTGCATTTGTTTTACCTTGCCTGCCTAAGGCACCTGATTGGTCTTGTAAAAAGCTGAATGGCCAATAGCTAGGCAAGAGAGGGATAGGCGGGGCTGGCAGGCAGAGAGTAAATAGGAGAAAAGAAGAGAATGAGGAGAAAAGTCAGGCAGCTGCCAGACAGACAGACAAAGAGACATAGGAAAGTAAGACACACAAAAAAAAAGAAAGGTAAAAAGTCCCGAGACAAAATGTAGATGAAGAGAAACAGGATCATTTAAGTTAAAGAAAAAAAAAAAAAACTAGCCAGAAACTAGCATAAGCTAAGGCTGAGCATTCATAACTAACATTAAGTCTCTGGTGTCTTTATTTGGGAGCTGTTTAGTAGCCCAAGAAAAAGCCTGCTACACGCCATTTCGTGGATGTGGCTTTATGATTCCTCTGATGAGAACACTGGATCTGTGTCCCACCCCCTGAACACAGCTGACTTTACCACTTGCTTTGGCAGATAGGAATGAAGAACAGGGATGCCACGACCATGTCAAGCACAAGTTCTCACAACTTCACATCCCTATCACAGACCAGCCCCACCCCCAAACCAGGCCAAACTGGTCAATGAGAACTTCGGGTCACCTGCAACATCACCATGAGCCAATCACACCATGCATACCTAGGTCCCAAGACAGAGGCACCTTGCTGGTGACAGCTGACTTCAGATGCATGGGTGGGCCAGCATTCTAGCCCAGCTCAGATCTGGACAGAACCATCTGGAAAGGAAAGGAAACCCAGAAAATATGGACTCATTATAAATGATTTCTTTTCAACTGTATAGATTCAGGTTAGTTTGTTACACAGCAATAGCTAACTGATACACATTGATATTGGTGGCAGCAGTAACCAGGAGTGGGAAATGCCTCCCACTGTAGGAAGAGGTAAAGCTGAAAAGAGAGGACAAATAGGCTGGGGAGGAGCTTAGTTGGTAAGTGCTTGCTTTGCAAACACCAGGACCTGAGTTTAAGAACTCCCCTGCCCCCCCCCCCCACACACACAAAAGCTGGGTGTGGTGGCATGAGTTTGTAGACCCAGCACAAGGGAAGTAGAGACAGGAAGATCCTGGGGACTTGATGGGCAGGCTGCTTAGTTTACTTGGCAAGTTCCAGGCCCGTGAGAAAGATTACAGTAAGACACAAGGGCAGGGTTGTCCATGAAAGGGTCTTACTGAATACAGGTGCCTGCTGTCAATCAAACCTGACTATCTGAGTTTGGTTCCCAAGTCTGCTGTAGGATGGTCTGTATGTCAAATGTGTTGCTGATTGGTCAATAAATAAATCACTGATTGGCCAGTGGCCAGGCAGAAAGTATAGGCGGGACTAACAGAGAGGAGAATTGAGAGAACAGGAAGCTGGCTGGGAGAGACACTGCCAGCCGCCACCATGACAAACAGCTTGTGAAGACACCGGTAAGCCACAAGCCACATGGCAAGGTATAGATTTATAGAAATGGATTAATTTAAGCTGTAAGAACAGTTAGCAAGAAGCCTGCCACGGCCGTACAGTTTGTAACCAATATAAGTCTCTGTGTTTATTTGGTTGGGTCTGAGTGGCTGTGGGACTGGCGGGTATCAGAGATTTGTCCTGACTGTGGGCAAGTTAGGAAAACTCAAGCTACACAAGTCCACATGGTAGAAGGAAAGAACTGATATGTGCAAGTTCTGCCTCCCACAAGTGTGCTGTGGCCAGCACATGTCTGCTCTCCACATAAAAAGACAAACGTAAAATGCTCTTTTCAAAAGTCTGAGGTAACCATGTCTGAGAAGTGACACTTGACATGGACCTCTGGCCTGCACACACACACACACACACACACACACACACACACACACACACACCCCACACAAAACCAGCAGAAGACTAAAGCACACTCAAAAGCAAATGAATGCACACATACTCTGTACACACGGAAAATATAAAAACACAATGGGTGTCATACAAATGTGTGAGCTGTAAACTAGCTTTGTACCAGAAATAAAAAATAGAGTCCATTAAAGTTCACAGAAAAAGAAGCAAAGAACAATTTGCTGTAATTTGTACAAAGCAAAACACTGTGCTTTCAAGTATAGAGAATCAGGGAAGTGATGTTTGTAGAAATGGCATTGAAGATGAATACCCCCAATACGGAGAGTTCTGAGATAGCCATCAAGAAAAATGCATCATAAAACGCCTTGAGACCCATTGATACCATTTCTCTTATCTCATTGCCGTGGTACATGTATTACCAGCCTCCTCCCTTTATCTCACTGCTTTTTATTATCTTTTTAATCTCAGTCTCTCCTTCAGGGAAATCTTTCTCCTACATTCAGATTATAAAAGGCCCCCTTGTTAGGTGCTGCAGTATCACGGCTGCTCTCTCTTCCCCTGCTGTTGGTCTGGGATCTGTATCTCCACTGGGCTGTAAATTCCAAGGAGCACAAATTGAAACTGTTTTGTTCAACAATATAATCCCAGCACCTGGCAGGACACCTGACAGCGGATGGGCATTCAATAAACAGTCGGAAATAAACGAGTCCCCAAGTGATGGCCGACAAATAAAATGGCTCACCCCAAACTAAATCAAGCTAAAATAGAGGCTTGAATACCAAAGCCTGATATCCATGAACACAAGTCTAGGCTGCCTCCTCTTGGAGTCAGGAAATGCAGTGGACACAAGTTACTTCCTGTAGTTGAGAATAAGGGTGAAACGTAATAGGGCTGGTTGCTGGGGAGGCTGTGGAGAGCATGTAGCCAGGAATTATACTTCTCCCCAATAGATAACCACCCATCTAGGGAGAAATTTAACAAAACACTAGCTCAAGTATCCATACCTTATGACTTAAAACCATAACTCAAACAAGCCACCGGATGTAGCCAAACTTTTAGGAACAAAGATGACCACTCTGAGAATTGCTATTGTCAACTTGACAGGATGGAGAACCATCAGAGACAAAGCTCTGGGCACGCCTTTGGTGAAGTTTCTAGATTTGGTTAATAGAAGAGGGAAGACTGAGCTCCCAAACGCGAGTAGTGATGTTCCTGGGGCTGGGATCCTGGACTAGACAAGAGGGAAAAGTGAGCTGAGCACCAACATTCCTTTGTGTCTGCTTCCTGACTGTGGACACACACAGTGTGACCAGCTGCCTGAGGCTCCTGCTGACATGTTGTCTCTGCTATGAGGGACTGAGGCCTTGAACTGGGAGCTAAAGTAAGCTGTGTCTTCCTTAAGTTGGTTTTGTTGGGTATTTTTGTCTCAGTAGTGTGTAAAGTTGCTGTTATAATAACCACTGACCCCAATCTTAGTGGAAACAAGATCTCTGCTAGTAAGAACATTGTTTTTAGGGTCACTGTTGCTTCAACTCTGAGGACATGGGCTCTAGGATAATAGAAATGAATTCTAAATAATTCTGGGTCCACTGATGAAGAGCTATCAGGCCGTTACCCAACAATGCAACCTCCTCGCCCCGCCCCAGGCTTCATCTGCAGTGGTAAGAACACACTAATCAATACATGTCTGCACTGTGGGAGTCATGCATCTGTCTCTTTTCCACATCACCCACTGATTGCTCTTTGAAGAAGCAGTAGCTCCACTGACATTTCAAATCCTCAGATTTTTGTTTGGTTATTCTTTATGGCTCTTAGTAGCAAGGGAGGCTGCCATAGTCTCTGCATTAGTGAGCTTAAAGGTAGCAACAAAGTGAGAGACGAAAGGGGCCTATGTGTATGTGTGCATGTGTAGATGCATATATACATCTATGAGTGCATGGACATGTATGTATGTGTGTGTGCACATATTTATTAATGTACATGTATGTGTGCATATATGTGTGTATGTGTCTGTGCATTGTGTACAGGTATAGGTGTGTACATGTGTGTACAGGTGTATGTGTATGTATGTATACCTGTGTATATGGGTGTATGTTTTTGTATATGTGTATACATGTCGGTATATTCATGTTTGTGCATATGTGTGCATATGCCTATGTGTAAATGCATGTGCATTCATGTATATGTGTGTATATGCCTTGTGATATGTGTATGTGCATCTATGTACCTGTGCGTGTGTGTCTGTGTGCATATGTACTCATGTGTTTGTATGTGTGTGCCTATGTATATATCCCACTAAGAGTATGTATTCTGGCTGTATTCTCCTCTATCCTAAGCTGCTTTTTTTCTCACAGAGAAGAGTCTACATTTGAGCACAAAATATTATTTCCAGCTTAAAAGAAGAGAAAAGGCAAGGCATGGAGACACCCAACCCAAGCTTATGATGGGGACTGTGCAGCCATAACTAATAGATTTAATGGGCTGTGTGGCATGTCTGACTGTGTTCTTGATGAAAGAGGAGACTAAGGCACTAAAAATAGACAAAAGATGAGCTGAGTTTGAATGTTAAGATTATGGAGCTAGCATGCTGGCTCTCTCTTCTAGAAACTGTTTCTGGAACCCAGTTTTGTATAAAAATGAACTTGAGGTTAGAAATTATCGTTTCATAATTTCCAAAAATTTCTAAAACCTCTCAAGTGCTGGCATAGGGGCATCATGTGCCACAAAACCCTGCTAGTCTAACTGTATGAACTTGGGCCAGTTATTTCATTTTGGGGTCTGCTTTCTCATCTGGATTATGACAGACTCCACACGACAAAGAACATGGATGATAATACAGTGGATTGCTGAGGATTAAATAGCAAATATTTATTGTCTTCTGTGTCAAGAGGCTTCCCATCAGCACGATAGAACATGGAGTTCACCAACTCCCTCCCAAGGCACGTCAGGGGAGGCTCCTGGCTCCATGCTTCTTCGGGCTCACTGGAAGGCCATGGAAGGTGGCCTGTGGTAGAGCAAAGGATTCACCTCATTGCCAGAAAACATAAAGGAAAGAGGAAAGACCTGAGAGCCCTAGTTCCCTGAAAGCCCTCCTACTAGGCCAGAAGCATTCCCTAGTTCCTAGGGGGCAGAGGGAGAACCAAGTCTTTAGGACCTTTCAGGACATTCTACTTCCAAATGGTAGTATCTCTCTTTCCACAAAGCAATGCAATATCCTCCTCCCAGATGACAAGCCTGCATTAACTCAGCTGCTACAAGCAGCTTGGGCAGTATCTGTCTCTATGCAATACATTGGAAGGGACTTAAGGGACCATTTATTTCCAGGGCTTCATCTTACAGTAGAGCAATCAGAGTAGTTAAGTAACTCAGCCAAAGCTGTCACACATCAGGCATTGTAAGCACACCACAGCGGTAGGTTGTGCAGTGCCTGCCCAGAAACAAACTATTAAGCTAGCAGGAAAGACATTGAGTCTTGAAAGTTGATCTGAATTGGAAGATTTCATAGGACCTGGGATGGTCATGTGGCGGCAGGCAGGGTCCAGACTTTGAAATTTGGTACCAGTGACTAACAGCAGCTGGAGATAAAGGTCAGGTGTACACTGGAAATGATTATAGCTCCTTTTCTGCAGCTTCCATGCAAAGGGAAAGAGAAACAGCAACACCTACAATCTCTTGAAATGACTCTCTGCCAGACTCGCTAAGGAACTGATTGGGGGAACAGACCCTGTAATTAGTCCCCAAAGCTTCTTCCACACCACGCCCCCAGGGCACCTGCCATGACAGCTGTCACTTCCCAAGCAGCTTAGAGTCCTGAGGTGGCCTGGAAGTAGAGATGGAGCCAGGGAGGCCGCTCCCACACTGTGGTGGCCTCACAGCACTGGCAGAGGCTTTTGAAGCACAATGCAGAAGCTGGAGGAACCATGGGCCTGGGCATGGCACTCTTTCCCTTGCCTGGCAACTGCTGAGCTGCAGCAGGGGCCCCCCTCTCAGCTGACAAACTCAGAGGCAGATCTGAGAGCCAGAGTCCCTCCCTGGAGCTTTCCAGGGCCACCCATGTTGCTAATCACTCTGTAGCCTCACAGAAGAACAAGGAGTGACAGAGGGTGGGTCATTAAAAAGACACCAGCTGAGAGCAGTGTCACTTTGGCTCTGGAGTCTTCTATCCAATTGTCCTTTTCAAGGGACTCTTAATGAGAAGGGATGGGCACAAGCTGAACACGTATCTTAAGGAAGAAGGACCAAGCATTCCCGTGGGCATTCATTTTTTCCTATTCTTCAGAGGGAAACTTCCTGCCTTCCATGCTGCTCCTAGTTGACAGTTACTGCCTCTCGAGTCCTAAGGTTTCTGGGATGTGGAGTCTTTTGGTGAAGCTTCCACTGTGAGCTCATATCTTAAGGAGAGTTTCATTCTGGCCCCTTTCCAGACTGATGACAAGTCCTGGAACAGTCATCCAGCATGAACATACCTAGGGTGTGGAGGTGAGATTCAACACAACCAGGGGCACATCATCCAGACTATCACTGGCTCCCATACTGTTCCTACTGGAAGAATGCCCAATACCTTCTTCAACTCATCAGGAGTCATGGAGAATTTAATGGGACCCAACTTTTAGCCATTTGCCCTTCTGATGACACTGCCTTCTCAGCAAGGTGGTCATTGCTGTTTGCTTACCGCTGTTGAGAAGGAAAGCTGGTGTCATTCCTTCTGCGCATGTTGGGAAGCCCTGTAGCCACTTCTTCTAAGGCACCTTCCCTCACTTCAAGTGGCCACAGGAAATGCTTTCTCTCACATACACTCTTTTACAGAAATGCAATAAAAGATATTCTTAAGAATGAGAGTCTCTCATTCATTCTTACATGAATGCTGGCTGTAGTTTTGTCCATTCTTAGGAGTTAGTATGAAAACAAACTCATGTCTAAGAACCTGTATTGACGGATTAATTCCTTATGACTTTAACATCCATGTGACATCTGTGATGGCTTGGCAGATATAGCCTCCCAGAGGGCCCTGGGGGCTGAAAATAACTCCCAGAAAAAGCTAGACAATAAATGTTTCAAACTGAATGGCCTGTAAAAATTCCCTCACAACTACTTGACTTTGCTGTTGTGATAGGTAAGTAGTCACATACTATATGCAAGAAGGATCGTGGTTGTGTGTATCAATAAAACTTTATTTTCCAAAACCAAGGAGGGAGACGGATTTGTTTCTTGGATTATTGTCCACTGTCTCTGGCATAGACCATAATGTTGCCATCATTCGGTTTTGTCCTAATCATTGGGGTTTAGAGTTATCACACAACGTAAGCAGTTGGAATGTCAGTTTGCACACTGCAAGGTTCCATGGTGTCTGAAAAAGTGAAGCTGTGTAACTCTATGTATCACACTTACACTATGGACACATGACACAGCTAAGGGAGTCAGGCCAGTGAAAGAAGATGGGAAATAAATATAACAGTGTACAATGTGCAACCAAAATACAAACATCAAAAGATGATGCATCAAAGTACTTGAGAAAACTGATAAACCATCAAATATTTCTGGTGAAATGGCTTGTTCTGTGACTGTGTTTTAAGAATGGCATCTAAAGAAGAATGAGATACCTTAGTACCATGAAATTTAAGCAAAGGGAATGCCAGCAGATAAGGGGCTCACGCTTTGTGAATCAGGACATTGTAGCAATTTGAAATTATGTGATGATTCATAAAAAAAATCTTAATTTTATTTTCATTTTACTCTTGGAGAATTCTTTTCTCTCACATATTCACTATAATGATCTGGTCCAAACTCTGAGTGCTTTGACAGTGCATACACGATGCTGGAAATGATGAAATCAATTATATTATGTCTTTGTCTTTAGTGGCTTAGGTTCTTTTTGGTGAGAGCATACCAGAGGGACTCTGAAACCTAACTCCGGGAAGTGCAGAATCTGAATATTATTGAAAGCCCTAGAACCAACCATGCCTGATGTCACTACATAACATCTTCTGTCACATGAGACAGCTGTATTTCCAGTGTGATGAGGGGATGTTGGAGTCTAAGAGAAGGTTCTTATTAGCATCACACGGATAGTGAGGGTCAGAGACTGAATGATGACCTGGGTCTTTGGAATCAGAGTTCAGAGGTCATTTTATCCCTCTGCTGAAGGAATGACATTTTATGACTCAGAGAAAGCTTTTGGGAAGTGAAGTGGTCAGAGTCATAGCTTGGGGAAGGAAGCGTGTGCTGAAATAGCACACAGAGATGAGCGCTTCGACGACAGTGGAGGTGCAACACAGTGAGAGGCAGCAATCTTATACCACGATTCCGGCTTTGCAAACACGCGCAGCTACGTGGGTGACGGAGCATCCCTCTCCGGCTTTAGGAGATTGGGTCAAAGGTTTTATGACTGATTTAATAAAACACAAAGTAAGGTACCGAGGCTTGAAAGTGAGGGCTTCTAGAGCTTCCATTGTCCGATGACGGTGGCAGGAAGAAGTCCTAATGCAGTTAAACATAAGTACATGGTCAGTGTGATGACAGTAATCACAACTTCACCTGGTGGAAAGCCAGCCTGGCTGGACCACAGTTGATTATAGCAGCCTGTGGCAACACCGTTCAGAGGTGTCAACACCTTTCAGTTGGTTCTCACATCAATTCTGGTTGCCCTTGTTAACCAGCTGTCAAGAGATACTGAAAGGTAATTTTACTTTCCTTTTGGATCGTTGTCTTGTAAAAGCCAAATTCCACCAAGCAAGGCAGAAAATAGTGGAATTAAACATGTGCTAAACATGGTTCCTTGAGGTAACACACGATCTGACAAGTCAGAAGTCAGTGTGTTTCCTGTTCTGGACTGTCCTGTCCCCAGTCTTCTCTTCTCACACACCAGGAGATATGAATAAGGTCTTGGGTATCTCAGAACATCTCAGAAACATGAGTGTACCAGCTGCCTTGTTTTTAGGGCAGTCCTCTATTCTGTGATGAGGTTGAGTGGCAAACACATGTTTTCCTTAAGAACAAATATGTGTTTGATTGGATGTGTTCAATGGCAAAGAAAATGAATTCCATCTGTATTTTTCCTTTTGGTTTCCTGACAATGAGGATAATCCTCAAAAATGAAACAATCGAATGACTTTAGTTAACAGAGAACGGAAGCTTGGCATATGAACAGGATAGTAACGATTGTTCTCTGAAAGTTCAGTCTTGGAAGAGACACTGAGAGAACTGTTAAGTAAGATGCCTGGAGTCATTGACTGGCTTTTGGAGAGCCTTGATTTTTATTTTATTTAGCATGAGGGTGGGGTGGGAAGAGCGCATACCAGGGCACAGGTACACGGGTATCAGAGTTCATGTGTGGAGGTCAAGGAACAGCTCTCAGGAACCTGTGTTCTACTTCCACCACCGGTTCCAGGAACCACGCCCAGTCATCAGGCTTGCACAGCAAAAGCCTTCATCCAGAACGCAACCTTGCCGGCCCGTGAAGAGCTTTGTTAAATTAGAAAACCTTGAACGCTGGAGAGATGGCTCGGTGGTTAAGAGCACTTACTGCTCTTCCAAGTGACCCAGGTTCAGTTACCAGCACTCACATGGCAGTTGACAGTTGCTGATAAGTCCAACCCCAGGGAAATGGATTCCCTCTTCTGGCCTTTGGGCACCTGCACTTGTGTGCAAATAGCCACACACATATATACGTAATTAAAATAAGTATTTTTAAGAGGAAAGTGTCCATGAAGATTCAAAATGGACAAGGGGTTTCTGTCAACTCCTGTCCAATGAGTAGAATGTTAACTCTTGAGTCGAATAATGTGTCTGCTGGGGTTATGGTTCTCCTTGAGAAGTTGTAGTAACCTGGCTCCGGGTACTGCAGGCTTCTACCCAGGAAGCCAAGAAGGCAGGATTGAAAGCTCACTGTCAGTCTGGTGAACTGAGTGGGACCTTATCTCAAATTAAAACAAAAATCTGGAGATCTAGAGCTCTGTGGTGGAGGGCTTGCTTGTTAGGCCACAGTTTCAATCCCTAGTACGCCATTTATTAATTAACAATTGATAATTCATTAATTTTAATAATGAAAATCAGATACTTTGCAGGGGTAGGGATGTTTCTCAGTTTGTGCTCGCCTAATGTATCACTTCACATTGTCATGATAAAAAGTCTGACCAAAGCGACTTGTGGAAAGCAAAGCTTACTTTGGCTTGTGGTTCCAGGATGCAGTCCATCATCCTGGGGAGTCACTGAAGCAGGAGCTGGTCACACTGTGTCTGCAGGCAGAGGAGAGTGCAATGAACCCTTGCGCTCAGCTGGCCTCCTGTGTGTATCTGTACTCTGGAACCCCAGCCCAGGAAGTAGTGTTGCTCATTTTAAGGGGGATTCTTTCACCTCAGTGAACCGAATCAAGATAATGCCTCACAGACAAGCCCAGAGGTTTGTCTTTCAGTGATTCTCAATTTTGTCAGGTTGACTTTCAGTACAAACCCGCACACCTAAAATGCACAAGGCCCTATATTGCCTGTAAACGCAGCACTTGGGAGGTATAAGTAAGAGAGTGGGAAGTTCAAGGCCACCCTTAAGTTACACAGCAAGTGTAAGGTCAACCTGGAACATGGGACCTTACATATCCAAAAATGTAAGTTAAAAAAAAAAGAATAAAAGATGTTCTGTGTTAATGGTAAATGTTATGAAGAAAAATATATAAGGTTTATGACATATAATAGAAATTACACATCTTTGTGTTTTGATACTATCTGAAGAAAGCTTTTTTCAACCTGGGGTGGTCTCAGGCCTTGCTTGCCTGGGCCTGCCACAGGACAGTTAACCTTGTCTGGAGATGCTTTCGGCTCTTACAGACCCTGTGAGGGAGTGCTGTTTGCATCTAGTGGGCGGAGGTCAGGCATGCGGTTAAGATGCCCCAGTGGGCAGGGCAGCTTCCCACAACAGAGAATTACCTGCTTTAAAACTCCAATGGTGCCCAAATTGAGACACTCTGCACCAGAGCATGCCTTCCCCACAGGAGTAATACTGCAGCCAACAGGGTAAAAATTTGTTTTTAGGGAATGAAAGAAAATCTTAGTGTATTCCTGTGTGGATCGCAGATACACACTCGACACAGGAATTTCACAGCACAGGGTGTTTTGGAACAAAAAGCCTCAAAGACTCCTCGGGGAAATGATAATGAAAACAAGATTGGGAAACACCAGTGTGGAGCAGGGATTAGCAGACCTCTTCTTCCTGGAGTCAGAAAGAAGGTCAACCTTTGTGCTTCTGTAATTCTTGTGGCAACAACGCACTGAGCATTGCAATGCAGAAGCACCGTGGGCAGGTGGCTCCCATTCACGCCGGGGTAGTGTGGGTCAGTAAAACTTTATTTATAAAGTAAGGAGAGGGGCTGAAGAGGTGGCTCGGTGGTTCAGAGCACTTCCTGCTCTTGCAGAGGACTAGAGTTTTTTTCATCAGCACTCACATTGTGACTCACAGTCATCTGTAATTCCAGCTCCAAGGAATCTAGTGCCCTCTGCTGGCCTCATGGACACCAAGCATGTATATGGTACATATAAGCTCATGGAGGAGCACACACTTACATATAAACAAACAAACAAACAAACAAACAGACAAACAAATAAATCTTTAACAAAACAAAGCAAGAATAGAAAGGCCATAGCTGCCATGGTGGATCATGCCTACAATTCCACCATTTTAGAAGGAGAGGCAAAAGGATCAGGAGTTTAAGGTCAGGCAGCTACACAGCTACACAGTGAGTTTGAAGCCAGCCCAAATAATGTCAGTAAATGAGCAGACTTGGAGAGAGAGAGAATGTGAACACAAGAATGAGAATATACTCTATTACGATCCATTGTCTGTTGAACCTTGAATTATGATTTAATTTTAAAGGACCAAGACAAAAGCTGAAAACACAGAATGCATACCTTGATCATAATCAGGTACATAAAAATGGTTCTCTGTGTGTATGAGAGAGGGAGAAAGAGAGAGGAGGGGGGAGGAAGAAAGATTCAGCTAAAACTAAGAGGATGTTCCACTGAGGTACAATTCAACAGCTGTCTATTAATTTGATGAAATACAGGATGCCAAACTTTGGGGAACTCTTAGGTGATATCTAAGAGAGAAGATGTCCTGGTATTTCAGAAAACACACAATAAAATTCACAAGGTGTGCTGTACTAGGGTTCTCTAGGTTAACAAAACTTTTATAATGAATCTGTATATACAGAAAGGGCATTTATTATAATTACTTACAGGCTGTGATCCAATTAATCCAACAATGGCTGGCTGTGAAGGGAAAGTCCAAGAATCCAGTAGTTTCTCAGTCTACAGGGCTAGATGTCTCAGCTGGTCTCCAGTATATGCTGAAATCCCAAAGAAGTAGGCTTGAATGCCAGTGAGGGAATGGGACTTGCTAGCAAGGCAAGGGTGAGCAGGCAAAGAGCAAGAGCTTCTTTCTTGCATCTTCTTACATAGGCTTTCAGCAGAAGGTGTGGCCCAGATAAAGATGTGTCTTTCCACCTGAAGATCTGGATTAAGGGCATGTCTTCCTACTTCTAAGATCTTCCTATGTAGCATGAATCTTAAAGGGTCTTATTAATAAAATCAAACTTGGAGCCAGGTATTGGGGTGAATGATGGAAGATCAGAGAAGCAGAACAAGTCACAGCCACCTCATCTCGCCAATTCCTCAGCTGATCCTGTTTCCTCAGACTGAAAGCCTCTGTGTGCTTATCCAAATGGATCTCAGTTGAACTGCTGCTCAGAAGCCTAAAAGCTTAACCAGCTCTAGTTCCTGGTTTTCACGCCTTATATACCTTTCTGCTTTCTGCCATCACTTCCTGGGATTAAAGGCGTGAGTCACCATGCCTGGCTGTTTCCAGTGTGGCTTTGAACTCAGAGGTCTGGATGGATCTCTGCCTCCCAAGTGATAGGATTAAAGGTGTGTGCCACCATTTTCTGACCTCTATGTCTATCTAGTGGTTGTTCTATCCTCTGACCCCAAATAAGTTTATTAGGATGCACAATATATTGGGGGACACAATATATCACCACATTCCTACTTCAAATTAAGCAAAAAACCCCTCACAGATGTGCCTTCTATGTTCGGGTTTTAGTTCCAGATGTAGTCAAGTTAAATACCAAGAATAGCCATCACAAATCCATCCCTGGTCAGCTTGACACACAATCATATTTCTTATGTCATTATTAATTTCCAAATGAAAATAATAACCAGGTCACAATAATGTCTAAGCCTAAACATAATATAACTATGACCTGTACAATCACAAATGCATTATATAACTAACTAGGTCATAATTATGCCTAATGTAACTATCCTTTGTACAAGTATAAACACATTATAAATTTAGGTGGCAATGTCCTTTTGGGGACATTCCTTTAGTATCTGAAACTTAAATACGATAACCATTGATATTCTTGTAATTGATGTTATATTGTATGACAAATAAATTGAGGAAAAAAAACATAAATATCCATACAAATGCATTCTTAACAAAATACAACACTCTTGTCAACTATAATCCTTGTTTCCACAAGTGGTCATGTGGCCTTAACTGGTATTGAAGACTACCTTCCTCTTCTACTCATTTTGTATTTCCTATAGCCTCTTTAAGAACCTCTGCGGGTCTTGGCTCTTTTCCTGGAGAAGTGACCCTTATCTTCATTCATGAAGGGTCTGTGCCCTTGGTCATCCTGTTGGATGTTGTAGTTTCCCATTGACTTTAATCGCAGGAGATGGTAGCACCAAGAGACTCCCTAAAAAGGATCTCCTGCACTCCACATGTAATCTTTCTTACCTCCATTATGGAAAAGCAATCTAATTTCCCCCACAGTAATCTGGACCAACCAGCCCTCTGAACACTGCTATTCCTTACTTAGCCTGTTGGTTTAGGGGCATCAGAAGCCTAAAATGGCCAGGGGGAAGCTGGTTTCCAGTTCAATGGAGTGTTCATTGTGGTTCCTGGCAAGAGTGCTCCCCACTTTGTAACCAAAACTTCTAGACTAGTAGAACTTAAGGTTGTGTGGACAGGAAGAAAATAACTTAGTAGTGGATCTCTAAGGATCTCTTTTTCACCCCTTGATTCCTGGACCTGTGGATTCTGGCTATAGGAGAAACTATGCCATACACTGGATGTTGATTCAAAGCATACGCTGCCTTCTGAAGAACCCCTCCAGGCTGCTGCCATCTAATTGGCATTGTAACTGTGTCTTCAAAAGGTCATTACATCTTTCTACCAGGCCAACTGCTTCAGGATGGTGAGGATCAGGCTAAGATCAGTAGTCTCATGATTGTGGGCTCACTGTTGTACTTCTCTGGCTGTGAAATGAGTTCATTGGTCGGAAGCAGTACCAAGCAGAATAGCATGGTGGTGGATAAGGCATTCTCTAAGTCCACAGATTGTGGTTCTGCAGAAGTATTTCCTTCAGGAAAGCCAAATCCATAACCAGAATAAGCATGTACTCCAATAAGGACAAAGTGTTATTCTTTCCACAAAAGAAGTGGTCCAATGTAGTCAACCTGCCACCAAGTTGCTGGCTAGTCACCTTGGGGAATGGTATAATATCTGGGGCTCATTGTTGGTCTCTGCTGTTGGTAGATCTGGCACTCAGCAGCAGCTGTAGCCAGGAAAGCCTTGGTGAGTAGAAGTCCATGTTGTCAAGCCCATACACAACTCCCATTTCTGCCATGGTGGCCACTTTATTTAAGGGCCCATTGGTCAATGACAGGAATGTCTGGAGAAAGAGACTCACTGTCTACAGAATGGGTCATTCTATTCACTTGATTACTGAACTCAGCTGAAATTACCTTTTGATGAGCATTTACATGGGACACAATTATCTTCCCATCTTTTGCCAATTTGGAGAGATCTATCCATACACCTCTTCCTTAGATGTACTTTCCCACCAATTTTCCAATCATGCTCTTTCTAAGTCCCTGACCATCCAGATAATTCATTGGCTACAGCCCCTGAGTCAGGGAACAATCACACATCTGACCATTTCTCCTTCCAAACAAATGATATGACCATGTGTAATGCCCAAAGTTTTGCCAAATGTGAAGATTTCCCTTCACCAGTGTCTTTCAGGGTTGTCCCCGGAGGGGGTTGTAATGCTGCAGCTGTCCACTTCTGGGTGGTGCCTGCACAACGTGGAGAACTATCAGTAAACCAAGCCCTAGTCTTCTCTTCCTCAACCAATCAATCATAGGGCACACCCCAACTGGTTATAGTTGCATACTTGGCAGCAGAAGGCATTGTAATAGGAGTAGAAACCATAGACATTTGGGCAACTTTGTCTAACTTGCCGTGTCTTCAAAACCTGCTCAGGCCTGATCATGTATATATCACTTCCATTTGATAATAGATGGTTGCTGTGCATGTCCTACTTTATGACTTGGTGGGTCCGATAACACTCAGCTCCTGATGGGAAGCTCAGGTAGCATGGAAACTTGGTGGTCCATTGTCAAATGTTCAGTTTCCACTGAAGCCCAATATTAGACCAAAAGTTGTCTTCTGAAGGAGAATGGTTGTTGGTAGATGATGGTAGAGCCTTGCTCCAAAATCTCAAAGGTCTTCTCTGTGATTCACTTATAGGGGCCTGCCAAAGGCTCCAAATAGCATCTCTACCTGCCATTGACACCCCAAGTACCATTGGTTCTGCTGGGTCATATAATCCAAGTGGTAGAGCAGCCTGCACAGCAGCCTGGACCTGTTGAAGAGCCTTCTTCTGTTCCAGGCCCCACACAAAACTAGCAGCTTTCCAAGTCACTTGGTATATGGACTGAAGTAACACACCCAAGTGAGGAATGTGTTCCTCAGAATCCAAATAGACCCACTAAATGTTGTGCTTCTTTCTTGGTGGTGGGAGGGGCCAGGTGCAATCACTTATCCTTCACCTTAGAAGGAATATCTTTGTATACCCCATACCCCTGGACTCCTAAGAATTTCACTGAGGTAGAAGGCCCTTGAATTTGGATTGGATTTATTTCCCATCCTCTGACATGCATATGTATTACCAATGAATTCAAAGTGGTTGCTACCTCCTGCTCACTTTGTCCAATAAGCTTAATGTTGTTAATATAGTGTGCCAGTGTGATATTTCATGGAAGAAACAGATGATCAAGATACTTTCTAACTAAGTTATGACACACGGTTGGAGAGTTACTATATCTTTGAGGTAACACTGTAAAGGTATTTACAGATTTCAGCTGGCCTTGCCAACTGAAAGCAAATTGCTTCTGGTGTACGGACAGGTACTGAGAAAAATGCATTTGCTAGATCAATAGCTGCATACCATGCACTAGGAGATGTGTTAATTTACTCAAGTAAGGACACCACATCTGGTACAGCAGCTGCAATCATAGTCACTATCTGATTAGGTTTTCAACAGTCAACTGTCATTCTCCACGATCCATCTGTCTTCTGTACTGGCCAGATAGGAGAGTTAATGGGAGGTGTTGTAGGAACCACCATCCCTACATCTTTCAAATCCTTGATGGTGGTGCTCATTTCTGTACTTCCTTCATAGATGTGATACTGTTCTTGATTCACCATTTTCCTTGGCAGAGACAACTCTAAGGGCTTCCCTTTAGTCTTTTCAACATAATAGCCCTCATTCCACAGGTCAAGGAACTAGTGTGAGAATTCTGCCAACTTCTAAGTACATCTATCTCAATTATACATTCCGAAACTGGGAGAATAATCACAGAATGAGTTTGGGGACCCACTGCACTTATTGTGAATCAGACTTCAGACAAAACTCAAACCCCTACTGTAACTGGAGGGCCACAATGTTTCTTGGGATCTCCCAGAATCATCGTCAATTCAGAACCAGTATTCAGTAGACCCTGGAAAGTCTGATTTCCTTTCCCCAGTTTTACAGTTACTCTTGTAAAAGTCCTCAGATCACTCTGGGGAAGGACTGGAGAAATAGTAAAATTTTCAGGTGGTTTATGAAGGTGCTTTGTCAGGGGAACCTGGCCATCTCTTCATTCAAGGAGTTCTGGGGTTACAAACCGGCTCAAGTCTGGAAACTGATTCATGGGCTGAAATTCCCTTTGCCACAATATATTGTAGCCTTTCTTTCACTTGCTTGAGAATTTTTCCACTTATATAAATCAAATAAAAATTCAGTGGACTCCTTATCTGTTTCGTGCCTGGGAAAACCATGATTGATTAGCCAATACCAAAGGTCCATACAAGTCATGCCACCATTAAATTCTCTTTGCCTGTGCTGACCATTATGGGTTAGGCCATTATGAACATTGCTTTGTCTGTGCTGCCCATTATGAGAAGCACGATCACCTTGCCTGTGGCGATTCGGTGCCACCACTTGGCCCCTTGCTACCTCAGGGCCCAATTAAACCCACTGCATTTAATGCAGGTAACAACAGTGTCTCCAATCCTAGGTCTGGCACAAGCAAAAGGGTCACAGAAAACTCTTCAAATGTGGTAGTGCCCCTTTTACTGTTTTGTGTCTTATAGGATGAGGGAAGGGCATGTCTTCTGGGCCTTTCATTGTGGAGAGTTAGATATTACACAGCACACCCACTGTAGCATTGCAGTTTCTCTGAGCCTTAAAATCTCTTCGTCAACATTAAGCCAAGGGCTATCAAGAGTATCCAACTCCTTTTCAGTAGGCTATCTTTGGACAAATACTTCAGCCAACCATTCAAACAGCCTTTTGACACCTTTTTATAACTGTGTGAACTTCCATATTAACCCCAGAATCTCCACTCAGAGGGCCCATGCCAACAAACTCAGCGTCATCAAAAGGAAGTCTTTCATGAACTGAGGTAGACTGTAAGTTAAAATAAGAAAAATAATTTTGGAAGCCCATTTTAAAAAAAATGATGCTACTGTTGTCTGACTTCTAACATGAGCATTACTGGGGTCCATGGTACTCTTGTGTGGTATTCCATGTGAAGTCACATCAGCCACTCGGCATATTCCACATGTTTTTGAGAGAAAGAGTCACTGGGCAGGGCTGCTTTTATCAGCTCTGAAATAGGCTTTTAGGTTGAGACAGACCAGTGACTAGATGACCACTGAACTACTTGTGTCCCTGTTTCCTGCTTTAAAAGAAAAGTGTGTGTGTGTGTGTGTGTGTGTGTGTGTGTGTGTGTATACAAGTATTTATGTGCCACAGGACACATGTGGAAGTTAGAACCCAGCCTTGGGAACCAGCCCTCTCCTTCTACTTTGTTAACGTCATGCTCTCTTGTTTACCACTGTGTACCCCAGGCTAGCTGGCCAAGCTTCTTCTCTCTGCCCCACCTCTTGTCATAGGAGCCTGAGGTTTCAGACATGCACTACTGTATCTGGCTGGGGATCTGAACTTAAGCCTTCCTGCTCACACAGCAAGGCCTTCTGTTGGGGTTTCTTCTCTCCAGCCTCCAAGATGCCTGTTTTATAACAACCTCTGGGCTGTGAGCACAGAGAGCGTTCAGTCCATTTGGGGGGAGTACTTAGAAAATGCAACTTGTGAGCAAACACATACCGTCCACTTGATTTGCTTGTCTGCCTCCTTAGCAAGCACAAGATGTTCTTACGTACATTTGGAAAATGCAACATCATACAAGGACCTGCCCTTGCTTGAAAAAATAAGAAGTATTTTATTTTTAATTGTGGGGGGAGGGAGGGAGGAAAGGAGAGGGAGAGAGGGAGAGAGACAGAGACAGAGAGAGACAGAAGGAGGAAGGGAGGGAGAGAGGGAGAGAGAGAGGGCAGGTGTCTCCAGAAGCTAGAAGAGCATGTTAGATCCCTTGGAGATGGAGTTGCAGGTAGCTGTGAACTGCCAAATATTGGAGCTGGGAACCAAACTTGCATCCTCAGGAAGATCAGTAAATGTTCTTAACTGCCGAGCATCCCTACAGCCTTCAAGAGTCACCTCCTGTCCAGTATTCTTTCAAGCCACTTTGAGTCACTCCCCTGGTTCTTTTGTAGACTGTAGACATGCCTTGTCACCACAGTCCTGAAATTTGGAATTTAGTTTGGATATTCTTCCTGTGAAGGAAACTTGCTTTGTGTGGTCTCAGTTCTCATAGCATCTTTATGTCTCTGACCTCCTTTTCTGGGGCAACACTGCCTCCTTTCAACACCATGGTTTCTTCCTCATCACAACGTGTTTCCTTTAGAACTACTATTAAATTCCATGAGCATAGCACCCTGTTACTCCTGATTCCTCTAGTAGAATGGAGGCTCATGAGGATGAGGATGGATGGGTACCTTGCCTTTCCCATGCCTTCCTATGTAGCCCTTTGGTTGGCATAGCTGTTAGCACACAGTGGGTGTAGATGGTTGAGTGAGTAACAGGCAGATGGCAAGACTTCTTAGGCTCAGTAGCACCATGACATCCCACAAACACACTCCATCTCCCAGTGAAATTCCAAGGGTTTCAAAAGAAGCATAATTAAAAGGAGATGAGGAGGCAACTGAACCGCATGTTACTGCTTTTCTTGTGCAGACATGAATAACTGCACTGATGGAGGACCACAGTAACACTTCCATCCTATCCTAATTCAGGATTACTTACACAGCATGAGTGAGGGACTATTGGCAGGAGCACAGCTGACCCCTAAATAGCTGAGTCACCACAAAGTCCCATCCCGTCACCGATGGTGACCTTGCGGGAGCTGCATCATAGAGTTCTTCTCTCAGTTAATGTTCTGCTTCCTATAGGCACCACCATCTCCTAAGATCACTTTCAACCCTGGAAGAGCAGGAGGGAGAAATGGTTGGAATCTCAGGCGAGGGTCCCATGACCCTCCTGTCCTAATCCTAGCTCCCCTACCACTACCAGGGGTGTGGTCCTCTCAATGATGTTCTACTTTTTTAATTATTGTGACTCCTAGGCCCAAATGACCCCTCCTCTACGATGTCAGTGGGATGGTCTCACAAGGGGCTAGTGTGAAAAGCCACAGTAAAGCACAATGGCATGGTGAGACACACCTTGAATTCCTTCTGTTGGAGAAATCCAAGATGGCAGAAAGGATTCTTGTCTTTGAGCTGAGGATAGCGCCCATGTGAAGAACCCCTTTGTAGGCACCATGCTGAGTCAGGTGAGTTCACTGTGTCTTCTGGCCTCTACCCCCAGGTGTTTAGAGTTTCCTGCACACCCTTGCTTGCCAATTAGAGGGAAAGCTCCATAAAATTCAGGAAGTGAAATTGATTTCAAGTGCTGCACAACCAAAGAGTAAATACGGAACACCAGGACACCACTGTAGCAGAAACTTTTTCTGTCTGTAATGGTATTTTAATGTTTTTACCAGGGACAGTTGGAGGTTTGCAGCACTGTAATAAGGCATATACGCTCTCACCTGCTTAGCCAACCTATGCCTACCATGCTTTAAGCTGCTCTCAGATGCCGCTGCGATTAAATTTGCCGATGTTTTTGTTTTCACTTTTTATTTTAAGTGAAATCAGCTGCGGACCTACTACAACAAGAGTTGAAAGAGCTCTTTCTGTGGTTCTCCAATAAACTGGGATGTTCCTCTGGTGTTCAGCAGCTCTGGCTCTCATCCTAAAAGATTGTTTTGGAGACACAAACTCTACAGGATTCCTAAGTCAGGGAAATACAGTCAAATGGGAAAGCCAACAAAGAGCAAACTGAGATGGCTTAGCTGTTAAAAGCACATAGTTAAGTACATGCACTGCTCTTACAGAGTACTGGAGTTCAGTTCCTAGCACTCATGTCAATGGCTCACAACCTTCTGTAACTCTAGCTCCAGAACCTCTGACCTCTGAGGGCTCTTGCACACACACACACACACATACACACACACACACACACACACACACACACACACACACACACACAGAAACCTTAAAGAGAGAGCACTTTTAAGGAGAACCCAAGGGATGAGCTCTCACAGGCTCCAGTAATTCATCCTAAGGACTTCAGGTTCTAGAAAGCTGTAGAAACAATGGAAGCAAAACTGTGCAAAGCAAAGGCAGCTGGGATGGGAGACATCAAAGAAAGGGCAAGTGAAGGCTTCTGAAAATTCTCTTGCCATAGCAGCAATAAGAACTCAAGGCAGACTATCTGAATCAACTTTTTTCAGAACTCTGGGATTTAGCCAGAAGCAGCCACAAAAATCCGAGGAGCAATTAATCAAGAACAGGGTCTAATGTTGGTGGGAACAGTCAGAGTGGCGGCATTTCGAGCTGCCAGAGTCACACTTGGACCTCTGGGTCTGTATGGGCTCTGCAGCAAGAAGCGAGGCAGCAGTTGGGGAGCAGAGCTGAGAGCTCCTTAGCGACCGACCGGCTGCAGGGAATTGCAGGGAATCGTCTGGTTGTTAAGAACTGACTTGGTGAGACCCGGCTGGATGCTCACTCCAGCAGCCTTTCCCGGAAGTGTGTGTGTGGGGGGGGGAGTCTGAAATATCAGAGGGGCTAGTGTTCATCCTGAGCAGCCTGGTTGGGCCAGTGGGGAATTTGGACATGGCTAGCAGGTTTTTGGGAATCTGGAAGGTGATATGTGTGTCAAGAAAGGCCTGGGGAGGCCATGAGTGTCATCTCTGATTGGCTTTCAGGCTCCAGGCAATCCAGAAAAGAAAGCTAAAGGAGAGCTGTAAACTCCTGTTTGGAGTGTTGAAAACATGTTCCAACACACATGCATGCACCTACATGCTTGTACACACACATAGGCATACACAATATACTCACATGCACACACACATACACACTTTCAGGTACATGTATACTCATGAACCTACACGTACACACATACACCCAAACATGCACAGCCTCAGCAAAATCTGGTTGTTGCATTGAGACATTTCAGGAGATGGCTGTCCTCCGAGATAGGTGCACTGTGGCTTAAGTGGGCACACAAACTAAAAAAGAGAGCACAGACTAAAAAATTCATTCACAAAAGTCAATAGACAAGAACATTAATTATAACAAAACCAAGAAGCCCTGGGGAGGGGAAAATTGATTTCCAGATTTACTACTTTGTATTATGTAAAATGTGTGGTTTACAAAATGAGGATAGTAAGAGACACATTGAAACAAGAAAACATAAATCATATGTACAGGGGGAAGATAAGGTAGGTATGGGAGGGAGCCCAGACAGTACACTTCTGGACTTCAGATATTTAAATATGTTCAAGGATGTAACCGACAGACAACATGGCTAAATAATTTAAAATCAAAGTAAAAAATGGGTCAGGGAAGATGAAATATCTATAAAGGCATGACTATAAAACACTAAGTCCATTCTGAGTTGAGGAATGTACAAGGTGAGCTTGAAATTTGACCAGAGAATGGAGAGCTGACCAAACAGAAGCAGCAGCAAAGGAGATGGGTTGGATTACGCAGTCTGCACACGGAAGAGAAGCAACACAGCCTCCGAGATCCACAGGAGACCATGGAAGACCCAGGGAGACTTGAGGAGGATCATGGCAAATAGCAAGAGCTGTGAAATAAACGTGACCCCACAGAAGAGAGGACATGGGGCCGAGAGAGTATTTAGAAATAATGACCGAAATTGTCCAAATTTGACTTAAAAATTCCATGAATCTACACATCAAAGATGCTGAAATAATGTACTTTAAATAAGGTAAAACCAGAGAGTCTAATCTAGACAAATTATAATAAAGTTATCAAAAGTCAGAAACAGAGAATTTTTAACCACCACCACCACCACCACCACCACCACCACCACCACAGTCATCATCATCATCCCATTTTGGGGATTGGACCTAGGACCTTGAGCACGCTAGCTAGGCCAGTACTCTCTGACTGCCACTTCCCCAGCCCAAGAGATAATCTTGAAAGGTCAAAGTGGCTCTGTGTATACCAGGGCTCTTCAAAAAGACTAAAAAGACAACTGATTCCTCAAGAGCTGCCATAGTATTCAGGAGACAGTGGGACACCACGTTTGAAGTCTTGTCAGAAGAATCTCTCAATCAAGAAGTTACCTTCCACCAAGCTGTCCTGCAGCACAGGAGAAGTGAAGGCATCCCTAGGGAAACCATAGCCACAGAGGAATGGACCATATCTGCAGGAAATTCTAACTTGAATCTTTGCAACCGAAGGAAAGACTACCAAGAGATACTGGAATACACTCGAATCTACACGGATAACAGGTGACAGATGGCACAGGTACATATTAGTGTCTCTCATTTCTCTCCTATCTGATTGAAAAATCAAAAGATCACTGTGTGAAGTGGAAGCTGTAGATCTGTGTCACACACACAGAAGATGCCGTGTGTGTGACAGAGGCAGTCTGTGAGAAGAGGGGGAAGCTGTGAAGAAACAATTTCTACATTTACACTACTGAAATTTCATTGGTTTTTAATGGATCAAAGCTACAAATGAAAGAGTAAAAACAAGAAAACTCACGATGAAAGCTTAGCACTAAAACCTGGAGGCCTGAGGTTCACAATGGATCCACAGTTAGAAGTAACTAAGGACAATATTTGTCAATTGGCACCAAAATGAAAACTGTTTCACATCAAGGGCGCTATCAAGAAAATGAAAAGATGATTCACAGAATGAGAAAAAGCATGTGTAGATCACGTGTCTGGTGCATGCTAAGGGATCACAGATAATGGAACTGGTATAAACCAGTAAGAAAAAGAGCAATTACCTAATTAAAACTGAGCCAACATTTTGAATACAGAGTCCTCTAAATAAGCTGGAGGAATGCTAATGAGCATGAGAAGATGCTCAACACTATTAGTTATTAAAGAAACACCATCAAAATCATGATTGAGATAAGACAATGGTGAGAGTTCTCATGCCCAGAGAGACATCAGCTGTGTGAGTGAGGAGGGAAGTGATGGGGAGTGATGGGGAGTGATGGGGAGTGATGTGGAGTGATGGGGACACTTGTGCATTGCTGTTGGGAACATGAAAATTCAGTCACTTGTAAAGCAGTTTGGAAGTTAATCAAGAGTTAAGCATAGAGCTACTCTCTGATGGAATAATCACTTCTAGGCGCATTCCCAAGAGAACTGAAAATATACTATAAAACACTTGTAGGGCCAAGTGTGCTGGCTCATGTTTTTAAACTCACAACTCAGGAGACTAAGGCAGAATGATCACCAAGAGTTTGAGGTCAGCTTGGGCTATAACATGAGCCCAAGGTTAGCCTGGGATACATACCCAGGTCCTTTATGTAACAACAACAACAACAACAACAACAACAAAATATGTAGGGTAGGTATGTAACTCAATGGTAGAGTTCTGGCCTAACACCTGCAAAGCCCCAATCTACAAGTTCAATCTACAGCATGGCAAGCAAGCAAGGGAACATCATTAAAGAAAGCATTAAAGAAAAAAATGCAAGATGATGTGGTGGTGCATAGATGTAATCTTAGAATTGGGGAAACTGAGGTAGGAAGCTACAGAGTGGAAGGCCAACCAGGGTTATATAGCAAGCCTTTGTCTCAAGCAAGCAAGCAAGCAAAGCAAAGCAAGACAATGACAGTGAGAAAAAGGAAAGAAACAAGTCCTTGTCTAGGAGTGTCAGTAATGGCATTATTGGTATGATTTATAATAGCTGACAATACATCAATGTAATGTCCATCAGCTCCTTAATAGAGAAGAAAAATGCGGTATCTCATGCAATCAAATATCATCCATTTACACAGAAGGAAAGTCTTGACACATTGTCACAACATCCATTTTGGGAACCTGATGCTAAGGGAAAGAAGCTATATATAGTGAACCACTTTGAGGACATAGTAACATCCACTGCATTGCTTACTTTTAGAGCATGTCTTGTGTGGTGAGTGAATCGCAGCTCATTGAAAAGGCATTTTGTGTAATGGGGCTCATTACTGACCAGGTCCCAGAGCACATTCCCTGAGATGGAGTGATGCATCATGGTTGAATCATCCAGAGTGCAGAGATGAGCAAATCTGATTCATTTATAACTGAGGATTGAATGACGTAATCAGATGAAGATGAAAATGGAGTGTTCTGGGGCAGGGTAATCAGTTCTGATGCTAATTTTCATTGATTTGATGTGATTGTGTGGATTCTTGTACAAACATTGCTATGCTCCATCTCACCTTGCCGGGAAGTGGTCGTGACGGCTCCAGGATAGTGCTTGTATTTAACATAGAAGTGCTCATGGTGGCCTGGGTAGTGCTTGCGTGTGCCTTTATGGAACTGGTCATGGGCAGTCCTGGACAGCGCTTGTATGTTATTTATTGTGATTTACTCTGTCTAAACATGCCTATGACCAGGGACAGGCATTTTCTAAACACCTAATAAACAGCTCCTCAGGCAGGTGTGCTGAGTGTTCTTCAAGTATCATGTAGTTTTTAAAGCTCGGTGATTATTGGATATAACTGCCCAACAGACACATCCTTCCAAAATGAAACTCACACTTTTTAGAAGAAATTTTAAAACTAAGCAGTGCTGGTAGTGAGCATGCACAGACTGAGATATTTGAGCTAAGGCATATATAAATAGCTGTGGCCGATGATCTTGCCTTGTTCATTTCTAAATACAGTGCTCTCCCTGTTAGCATTTAATTATGCACTGTACTAAGATAAAAACGGGCATTAGAAAAGATTGGTTTTTTAGGATGGATATGTTGGGACCTAAATATGGTTTAATCTCCGTGTCTGCATTTGGAAAGCCAACAAACTGCAGATGAATGCTCATTTCTCGTAGAAGTGCATTGGGATATATTTGCCCATGTATTATTTGAAGACAGATCCGTATGCCATCAGTGCAGGCTTCAACACATGGCAAGGGAGATGTTGAGGCCTTCTAAGAAGTCTCTATTTCCAGCCAAAGTGTCCTACAAATGTTCCCTTACTCACTTGTCTTATCTTGCTCATCCCGGAGAACACGAGCAAGTCCACTGGATGCTGAGGATGATTTTTAAATTATCTTCTTCCTCCATGTCTGGAGTAGATGATATTTGAACAAGTAACATTTTCCCGTGAGAGTATGTATAAGTTTTACGATGATAGATTTACATAAACAACTCTCATTCCTTTTAAAGCAAAATGACACTGACAATAACAATGACAGTTGTTGTTATTTGTGTGGTAGTTATCACATGCCTGAAGCTGGGAGGACATTTTGTAAATATTAACTCATTTGATTTATAGCATCTTTATATTGATAGCATCGTTGTTACTTAAGTTCTATGATAAGACACAGTTAAGGTGGGGAGATGTTAAAGAACTCGTTCCAAATGGTGCACAGAATAAGCAGCTGATCGAAGATTAACATTTAGGCTGTTTTCTGAGATATCTGTCTTTCCAGTCATTGCACTATACCATGTCTCAGGATGCATGCTAGCCAGGAAGATACTGCTATGTGGTTGACAGCAAGTGTGGTTTTGTTGCATCAAATAAAAGGGATAATTTCTCTGCAGTTTGCATTGTGTTGAGGTGAACTTCTTAAACAACTTTGCAGAATGCCAGGACCCAGCATGGCACAACTTGGTAGTTATGACACCGTGCGCTTGGGTCTATTTGTCCTAGAAGAAGTACTTTTCTGGTCCTATTGTCCTTCTGCTCAGTCAAGAATGGAGTTTCTTTCTTTTGAGCATCCCTTTTGTCCTAGAGGGCCTATCCTTTTATATCTATTCTATAACGTGGACTGATCTAATAACCAGAAAATAATCTCTGTTCATGTGGCATGTGCTGGGTACTGAGGGGTCATCCCACCTAGTAAAGACAGCTGACCTTATTTATTGCTGTAATAAATAGAGTTACTTCTTCCTGCAGCTCTCATAAGCTTCTAATCCATGTGCCCCTAGCCACAGGGGCACACACACAACCCATATGGCATGACAGGGGATTCACATTACAGGGCTGGGGAAAGGGGCATGATTCTCTCCTGAGATTTTCTATGCTGGAACTGTCCACCAGGAGAGAACATTCTTTGGTTTCTGGCTACACAACTCTGAGTGTGAAAACTGTATGAAACTGATTATAAACTCCTGGGAATAGAAGCTGAGAAAATTAAGCCAGTACCTGGGAGGAGGGAAGGGAGCAGAGAGGAGGAAGGATAGAGGGAAGGAAATGGGGAGAGAGAGTAGATAGATAGATAGATAGATAGATAGATAGATAGATAGATAGATAGATGATAGATAGATAGATAGATAGATAGATAGATAAATAGAGAATATGGGCTAGGAACAATTTAAAACCCTAGTTTTAGCTGTCTCTACAACCAGTCCTCTCTTCTGGAATTCAGTTGTGAGACATCAATCATAGTCCCTGCTTTGTACACAAATGGCTTTTTGAATTTCTGTTACTGTCAGAGGAGGTTTGGCTAATACATATTGACACCACACTATGAAGACCATTGACATGCAGGTATGGCCCCAGAACCAGATAAGAAAAGTAGAAGTCCTGTCCACACAGAGGCAGAGAGAAAACAATGCAGACTTCTCATTAGACTGATGTGGGAAGTTGCTCATCAGTTCCATGACGGTTAGTTTCAATTGTCAACTGGACATAATCTTGACCCACATCAGAAGGAAGTCTCAATGTAGAATTGTATAAATTATGTTGACCTGTGGGCATGCTTGTGGGGGCTTATCTTGACTGTATATGACCCACCACAGTGGGTGGCACCATTCCCTGGACTGGGATCCTGAAATGTATGAGAGCAGAGAATGCAAGGTAAGTGTTAGCATGCTTGTATTCACAATTCTTTTCCTCTGACTTCAGATATAATGTGACCAGCTGCTTCAAAATCCTGACATCTTTATTTTCCTGTAATTATGAACTGTAACCTGGAATTGTGAGGAAAATAACCCCATTTTCCCTTAAGCTTTTGTCAGAATATTTTTATCACAGCAACAGGAAACAAGACTAAGACAAAAAATAATAAGAAAAGCAAAACAAGAAAATGGAAAACAAACCAGGAAGGTAGCTCAGCAGGCAGAATGCTTGCCAGGTGAGCATGAGAATCCAGGTGTGTTCCCTAGCAGGCACATAGAAAGACAGACATAATGGTGCATGATGGTAATTCCAGCCCTGGGGAAACAAAAACAGGAAGGTCCTCAAGGCTTACTTTCCAGCCAGTCTAGCAGAATTGATGGATTCCAGGCCAGTGAGAGACCTTCTCTCAGCAAAACAAGGTGGTCTGCACCTTAGGAACAACATTCAAGATTGTTCTCTGGCCTCCACATACATACATTTACCCCCCCCCCCCATTGCCCCCGACACACACACACACACACACACATACACACAAATAAATGCCCTAAAAGCTAATTTCTGGGCATCTGTTGTGTGTAGCAAATTGTCATGAAATTCAGGGGCCTGAAATACTCCAAATTTGATGCATCCTGCAGTATCTATCAGGATGTGGAGTCCTAGTGGGGGCTTTCTAACTCAGGGTCATTCATGAAGCTACAGACAAAATGTTGTCTGTAGCTGAGGTTATCTGAAGGCTTGACTAGCAACTGACAATCCCTTTCCAAAAGAACTCATTTGTGTGGCTGCTGGCAGGGGCACTTGGCAAGGGGCATCCTGGGTCTTCTCACAACATGGCATCCTATGTCCCTCGGAGTGCGCAATCCATGAGAAGATGGAAACAGCAGTGATTTTGCCACTTCAGTGATATTCTGCCATTTCTAGGACATTCTATCGGATGACAAGTCAGCCCTGTTCCATGTGAGAGGAGACACAAAGGGATAAATACCAGGTGCAGGTATCATGGGGGCCATCTTCAAGACTGTCTATTCTGAGTTATCATTCAGAAGAGACCTTGAAACTATTTTGTATATATTCAGAAAAGAAGCTGGACACCTGTGGAAGATTTCAGTAGGTTCCAAATCCATGAAATGAAGTCAGTAATTTATAGGGATAATTGTGGATCAAAATCAGGTATTTCCTGACACAGAGTGGGTACTGGAAATCAACATTTTTAAGTAGCATTAAAAAGAGTATGTTGGGCTGGGTTGTATCTCAGTGGTAGAATGCTTGCCTAACATGGTGGGTCACCGCAGCCACAAACTTACCTTTGGATGAGCTGTTGAAAGAGGGGTCATTACAGTGGGTAGCTTCAGGAGTCAGAATTATTCATAAGACTTTTGATCTGGCTGTGCTGTAAATACACAGACATGCCTTCCTTCATTTGATTTATAAAATGTCTTACCTTTATAGCTGAGGGGAGCCTGAGTCAGAAAGACTGTTGGCTTGAGTCCAGCCTGGGCTACATAGCAAATCCAAGTGAGTGAATCCAGTTACGATATCAGAGAGACCCTACCTCAAAAAAATCAAATAAATGAGCTCCATATAAACACTAGTAGAAGTTATAAAGTCCTATCTCTTCTGGGCTCTTGGTAGACTACGGCCATAGACAATTCCTGTCTCTCTGTGATGAAGTTTTCTCAACAAAGGACTACTATTCAGATACACCCAGGGAAACAAACCCACTGCTACTGCTACTTATATGCACCAGGCTAGCCCTGGCTGAGAAAGTGGACCTGGTGCCTGGTACTTTCACTTCCCTCTAGCTTTATGGCCATGTGACATCATCTGATCTCTCAAGGTGCCTGTATCCTCAGAAATAAATGAATGTTCATCTACACCAATGGATCTTAAACTCTGCACTATTTCTGGGCGTTCACCCGTGTGCTAGACTCTAAAGGAAAAGGGATGCAACCAGTGTTTCTACATGAGTAGAAAAGCCCCATGCATCATCTGTGGTCACTATTGAGGTCACTGTGGTCACTCTGCATGTAGGAGAGCTCAGTGGACCCTGGCTGTGATGGGATGGTGGCACTCTCTTATTTCTTTACATTTCAGCATTTGGTGGTTTAATGAGTAATTGATTAAAGAAATAATGATCTCTTCTGGCTGAGATTTCTCCATTAAGTTACCTTCTGGATAAAGCTTAGCTGTTTTATTAAAACTGACATTACATTCACATTTCAGCTATTGGGGATTCAAATATCTGCTCCCAGATAGTCCATCTTCCCTGGAAAGCCAGGCAGCCGACAACACCGACAACAGAGAAAGGCACCGGTTGGACTATTTCTGGGTCCAAATTCCTTTTACTAGTTAGGATTTTCCTCTTGGTCTTTGGACTACTTCCAAAATACATGATTGCTTAAAAAACATTTCTCCCCCCTGCCTAACTGCTGAAAAGAGCAAGGGATTCAACCCCGCTCTTAGGCATCGAGTCATTTCTGGACCACTCTGATGGAGTGTTGCTGAAGTCTCTCTGACATCACAAGAGGGAACGATTTTCAATCAGGACCCAGGACAGTCCAGAAGAGACAGCTGTTTCTAATAGCCCATTTTCAGCACTGCATGCCTGGTTTTCTGGGTGGCTTTTTCTACCATCATCTTCTGGATTTATGATAATTGAGTCTCTGGGAAAAGTTATCCCCCCAACCTGCAACTCCTCTAAGCCTCACCAGAGAAAACACAAGCTGTTTTCTTTTGTGTTTGAAAGCTTATTTAGGCTGCAGCTTCTCTGTGGTGTTCACTGAGGAAGGATGAATGACAGCTGCTTAGGCACCGACCTGCAGAGGGGCAGAGAATGGTTGCAGTTGTTTAAAAGGACACTTAGCTGCAGGCCACCATCTCCACATCTTGTTGCTTCTACTGAATTCACTCCTCTCAGGCAGGGCATGCAAATAAACATGTGATCTGGCTTGAAAAAATACAAAACTAAGATTGTATTCATGCAAACAGTAGTCTATGTTGATTGCTACTAACAGGTCATTTTTGAAGGCCTGGCTCCCATTTTTCATGGTGTGGGAAGTTCATCAGGTACTTTGGATTGAAACTTTCAAACTGGGGACCAGCTTACTTGGCCTTTCTGCATCACAGGGCACAATACACATGCATCGGGATAGCCAAGGGGGTCTAAACAGAAATTTAGAGTCAAGAAAACCTAATCCCAAATCAAATACTGAATTTTATATGTAGCGACTCTGTGCCTTGGATCAATGACTTGATACTCGCCAATCTGCCTTCTCATTGGGGAAACTATACCTTGAAGGGCTGTGGGAATATTAAACAAGATTTAAACAAGATAATGGATTTAACATCCTTACCGCAGTGCCTGGGGCACACTAAGCATTCAAATAGCAAATGCTATTATTGATTTAAAATACGCACTAAATTGAATGTGCATGTATATCATATATATGTATATATGTATGTGTGTGTATAGAATGGGGAGGAAGAAGGCAGGCAAGGAGGAAGAAGGAAAAGAAGGAAGGCAGATAGATGGACAGAAGGAGGGAGGGGAGCATGGAGAGAAATACAAAGGCATCTTATAGAAGGGGCTGTAGTAACAGATCCTACGTAGCCTTTGACTAAGTTCTTGTCTTGGATGGGTGGCTGATGGGCTCGGCTGAGCTCTAGAGAAGGACTGAGTATGCTTTTTGCAGAACACGATCAAGCAGAAGATAAGCGATGTTGGCAAGCTACTCTATTACAGCAGAGAACTGCTCCACAGCAGACTGTAAAAAGAGGGGGGTATGAAAGGGACCATGGAACAATGGAGACAGAACAATGGAGACAGAGTGCAACCAGGCTTAAGGCGTTCTAGACCTCAGAGCCTTACCTCAGCACAAGGCATAAATATGACATTGGTAGAGCCCTGCTCACTGGATGAAACTTGGGCATGGGCTGTGGGCAGGTGACTTGAGTGATGTACATGCTTATGAAGATGCACATAAGGGCTGTGGGTCTAAAAGATGCCCCAGTATTTGTGATTCTTAATGCCCTGAAGTCTTCCTCCTCTCTCCCTCCTTGTGCAGTATATTCTAGCTCCACCTTTACCTCTCAGCCCATTTACCCCCAATTTTTCTCCTTTGGACTGAATGGCAGGACCAGGGGCCACACTTATGGTGTTATATGCCTCCCCCTTCCCCCGTGAGTGATAGCTGACATACTATCTTAAGGTGCTGGGGAAGGCCATGTGCAGGACATCTGTCACTGGATGGTTGGGGTCAACAGAGGTTCTTAGTCAGGTACAGGAAGATATTGCTTAGAACCCAAGGGTTGCACTTGGGAGCCTTTGGCCAACCAGAGGCTGCAGGACACAGGCTCTGTGGTAGTAAGTGGGTGTGGTCTCCTGATTTATAAGAGAGACTATGATTGATTTGCTTGAATGATTCTGTGAGCCAGGGCAAACAGGGAGTATTGTATTAGGGATCTGCTGCATGAGAGCTTGGTCTTTTGGTTGAGAATGTCTGCTGGGCTAGAGGACTTTTTCTGGGGAGAGGAGCTTGTCATTCGGCCATTGGAGACCTTGTAATTTTACCAAATGTCACCACTTCCACTTCATATTATCTTGAAGACTAATTTCAGGCGTTATACCATTGCTGTCAAAACTGAAATTGTGGCTGGGGCACTAGAAACAAGTATGGCATGGAGTTCACGGAATGCATGGAATGCATGGAATGCATGAGCAGGTGAGACTGGTGAGGATAATGGTGGCAATAGCAGCCAGGAGCTTGTATCATCACCCATTGTGGTCACAACCTGCCTTGTTTCTCTTGTTGAGGTGACCAAATACCTGAAAAGAAGTGACTTAAGGAAGGAAGGAGGTGTTTGGCTCACTGTGTGAGGGTACAGTACACCATGGTGGGGAAGCATGGTAGCAAGAGTGTGAGATGTCTGGTCACAATGCAGACATAGTCAGGAAGCAGAGAGAGATGGATGCTGGTGTTTAGTTCATTCTCTTTTTTATTCAGTCCAGGACCCTAGCCCAGAGGGTGGTGTTGTCAATGTTTAAAGCAGATCCTCCTCCACCCTTAGTTCAACCTCTCTGGAGACATACTCATAGACACACCCAGAAGTGTGTTGGTGTTTTTTTGCCTTGGAGAGTCTAAGTCCAGTCAAGTTGTCAATGAAGATAAGCTATCACACCACTGTGTCTAGAGAGAAGACGCCCCTCACCCCAGGATCTGTGATATTCTCTTGGTTCTCACTGCCTTATATAAGACTTGCAATCACTTCCTGATTCAGGTGGGCACTGCTGGCCTCAGGTAACAGAAAAGCCACTTGGGGAATAACAGGGTCACCATGCTGAAAGAGCCAGTAAGCAATGGAACTTGGTTTGGAAACCAGGTCTTTATTGAACTCCAAAGAACAATATTACTTCACTTTTTCCATAAAGTAACCATTATTCTTAATAAATGAATGGATATTTTGAGTGCATACTTTTGCTATTACCTCATGGGCAGTGTATAGTATTGTGGTGTGAAAGCACCCAGTGGCCTGGTAGTTGATGACTATTTCTTTGTCCTAATACTTGGGGTAATATATCTTTGGTGGTGCTATCCTATGGTCTCATCTTGTGGCACTGGAGCACAAAGAACAGAGAGAGTGACAGACAGACATGGCTAGGTTTGGAAGTAGGAGCAGAAGGCCGATGTTTGCCTAAGTGTCTGCAGTGGAACCAGTGGGCAGTCTGAAAATTAGAGCTTGTGTTAGGTGGGCTGGGAGCAGCTAAGAGTCAGCACCGTATCAACATAGTTCTATGTAGCTATTTCCTCCAAATTGAGATAGTTCCTCTAGGTGGGAGGATGAGAAGGGGGGACTCCTGCGACTCAGCAGTTAGAAGATTCTCAGTAGCTCTCCCCAAGGTTGCACAAGCAGTACATCTGAAGAAAAACACTGCCCAGGGAGCCACCTGAAAGCTCCGGGGATGTGGCCTCTGTGTGTCATTGTCCACGCTGAGCTGGGACTTTCAGCAAAACCTTGTTGGTTCACCAATCCAGCTGGGCTTCCAAGCTGGATATGGGTGAACCTGTTTCTTTAGTCCATTATTGGTGTTCTATCTGGCTCTAATGGGCATTTGTTCTTCAAGAAAGTCACTCAATACACACAAATGGGGACCTGAGAGCAGACGAAGATCAGGGCCCAAACAGAAAACAAACACTATAATAGTAGTAGTAGTAGTAGTAGTAGTAGTAGTAGTAGTAGTAGTAGTAATGCTGTGGAAATAAAATGGAGGGGAACTTGAGTCTGGAGTCCTCTTTCCATCCCTCCTTCCCTCCCCTTTCTTCCTCCCCATCCTTCTCTCTTTGTTCCTTCTCTCCTGATATCTTTACAGACACTCTCCTTAGCTCCTATAGATGCATGCATGTATTTGTTCTTAGAGTCTAGTTGCTTCTATTCCACACAGGGAAACAATACAGAGACATGAACTGGCTAAAACTGAAGAGCTACTTATGGAGCTCAAGACAAGCAACCAACAGCACTGTAGGCATTTAGAGAATAAAGAAATCCTACTTGACTGGGCAGAGTGAGGGTGAAACCATGGAAGCCTTCCTAAACAAGGAGTCCTTGATTGACTTTACAAACATAGGCAGGCCAGATGTGGGGGGAAAGGCAATGTGGAAGAAGAAACAGCACTAATAAAAGCTTTGGTTGTGGAGGGTGAGGAGTATGAGGTGTGGGGTACAGAGGGTGGGGTGAGGGGTGTGGAATGTGGGGTGAGGGGTGTGGAATGTGGGGTGAAGAACCGGGCCACCTGGAAGCAGAAGGTAGCAAGAAGCCACGGTGGGAAGGTTTGCCAGCGTTTGCCGAGATTCAAGAACATTCTGTCTTGCACTGCCCTGGAGTGTCCTAGTAGAGCATTGTTCAATAAAAGTCCACCAAGGATGGAAAGGGATATAGAAAAGCTGTCTAATACTTACCAATCTGAGGTTGAAAGATTGTGAAATTCTGGGCTTCAACAAATTAAAAGAATGGTTTCAGGAAAGAATACAATGACATTTACATTACTTCATGGCTAATGTGCATTGATTGGATTAAAATATGACATTATGAATAAAAAGAGACTTCTGCTGCAAAATTGCTCAGAGATGGGTGGGAGAGAAAGCAAGCAGACAGGATTCCATTTTGCCTGCATGCTCTGGGCTTGGTGGGAGCAGGGTCATTGATTTCAGCTCCTTCCCTGAAAATGCATTAATAAAACACAGTTTTATAGTTAAATAGAAGCCACATAGGGCTTCTTTTCCCAGGGACATGTTATTTGTGCATGCGTAATGCACACAACTGCAATGCCCACCTCCATGGGTTTTAAAAGCACAGTATATGGATGGCAACAGCTGTTTATCCAGTGGGGTTTGCAATTGCAAAATGCCTGCTTGTTTGCACAAGGACCCGAGTCCTGTGCATCAGCCTGGGTGATAAATCATAGTCACTGTCACCTTTAGAGCCACAAGGTTGGGTCTCGATCTGTGCCAGGAAAACAGGTGCACTCACCCTCTCTTGAGCTGCTATCAACTGGCTGAGGAACTCAGGTTTCATAGACTGAGATTTCTTCTGTTGAGCTCAGAGTGATGCAGGGCAACCGTTAAATGTTGCAGTTCTATAAGAAAGAAGAAACCCTGTCTCATGAAAATCCTGCTTTCGGGTGAAAGATGCCCATGATTTGGACACTAGGTAAACATTTTCTTGAGCCAGAGACTCAGATAAACATAAACGTTCAAAAGGAAACCCGCTTGAATGGCTTGAGCATGTCTCCTCTTCCTAATTATGTAAATATATATTACTGGCGCCCTCTTTCTTCCCAGCTTCTGGCAGCCCCTGCACTTGAGAAGGTATGTTTTATTCAGGAGAACAAAACAGGCAGGGACCTGAGATATTGGTGAATAATAAATTAGTTTTGACTTGGCCTTTTAGCTCATTATGAATCTTTAAAGTGGAGACTGTCCCCCTCCCCCATGCTTTCCTGATGAACTCCCCTGTTGAGTACTGGGAGGAATGCTGAGTTTGAAAACCGATCTTGAATTTAGAGTTCGAGGATACAGACCTTGTGTCTCTATCCATCACTCATTTCACTCATCCTTCTGTCTGTCTGAATCCTGTCCTCTTATCTTTCTGGTACAGTGGTTCAGATACGCATGAGCTCTGGAGGAAGCCAGCCGGAGCTCAAGTTCAGGCTCTTCCATTGATGATGGGTGTGGTCATGGGTAGTTAATCCCTGAAGAACTGGCTGTCTGTCTACAAAATGAGTAAGATGAATATCTGCTCTTCCAGTTAAGAATAAATTAGACGTGTATGCAAAAAGCTTAAACTTTGTGCAGTGGTTGGGACCGATAGACTTCTAATAAATGATTGCTGTCACTATTGCTCAGATGGCGTTCATTCATCACCTACTTTGAGACACATACCATTCTCAGTACAGTTTGACTTGACACAGATTTTTCATGCAGGACCTTTGCAGTTCTGGGGGAGAATAAGGAATGTGGGACTGTGACTGATAGGAAATGAGCAGACTTAGGGCCTGGCCACCCAAAATGCAGAAGTCTGGTATGCAGGTGTGGGGAAGCCCGGTGCTGTGGATTTGTACTCGAGTTTGAATTGGGTGATATGTAGGACTCACACTGGAAGAGCTTAGCAGAGAGGATGGTTGAGAGCACTTCCCACCTATCACACTTCTGCTGTCTGAGTGGAGCTTTCATGAGGCTTTCCCTTCAGCCATTGTTTGTTTGTTTAGAGAAAGGGTAGCCAGTTTGGCTTCAAACTCATGAGGATACCAAGAATAACCTTGAACTCCTACCTCCTGCATGATGAGTATATACATTCTAGGCAAACACTAAGTGACTGAGATACATCCTCAGCCCTGGTGTGAGTCAAGCTACTTTGCTGTGGGGTGATGGACTCACACACTCAAGCTCACACAAACGGCTCCATACACCAATTAATTCCTTGGTTATATCAGTAGACTTGTCGCACCCACTTTGAGAGATGCTATTGATGTTTAAATGAGGACATAATGTAAACACAGAGTAAGCAGCAGCTAGAATTCCATTTGGAGGTGAAGGTGACAGTGACTGTGATGGTTATCTTGATTGTCAACTCATTGGGATTTAGAATCAGCATGGAAACAAAACTCTGGTCCTGTCTGCAGGAGATTATCTGGATGCTGGTAACCGGTGGGAAGACTCACCTTGAATGTGGGTTGCTCCATTTCACGGGCTATGATCCTGGCCTGAATGGAAAGGAGACATAGGGCTGAGCCCCAGCATTCATCTCTCTCTGATTCCTGAGTGTGGATGCGAAGTGAACACCATTGATGGACAGCAGCCTTGAACTGTAAACTCAAATAATATTTTTGTCTTCAGTTGCTTTTATGAGGCAATTTGTCACACTAATGGGAAGAGTAACTAGTACAATGTGAAGCTGACACTGAAGCCATGAGGGTCCAAACTAACTCAGTTTGGCCCGAGTTTAAGTTGTAAAGGACTCTAGGATGGCAGTTAACTTTCAGAACTTGGGAAGGCATCCTTCCAAGCCCTCCTGCCTTTTCAAGTTTCGGTTGGGTTATCTGTTGCTAATGTGCTGGGCCTGCCTTGCTGTTTCCCCCTATTGCTCTCTGTACATATTCTCTCTGCTCTATACTGTGTTTTAGTTATGAAGGGAGGAGGGGAGGTTCTTTTGGGCCTTGTCTGTTTGATGTCCTAAATGTCTGTTGTATCTGGATTGGCATTGCTTTTCCTAACTCTGGGAAAGTTCCTCTTACGATTTATTTGAAAATGTTTTCTATGCCTTTAGAATGAGATTCTCCTCCTTCTATACCTATAATCCACAGATTTGCCTTTTTTCAGTGTCACAAATACCTTGGGATTCCCACAGGCTCCTTCTTATCAGTTAATCGTCGACCCTTTTTGACGGTTCCATCTTTCCCTCCTTGTCTTCAGGCCTGATGCTGTGCCTTGTTCTTGACCCATTTTATTGCAGAAACTTAACACAGAGCTTTGGACTTGGCTTATGTTTTGAGTTTCCAGCATCTCAGGTTATTTCTTTTGGTTGAGAAATAGCTCATATCTCACATCACTTTCCTTGTTTTATTCAGCTGTTTGTGGTTTTGATCAGGAGTTTATCTTCCTCAGTTTCTTTGAACTTACTCAGAATCATTCTTTTTGGTTCTCTTTCTGGAGTTTCAGCATCTCAATAGGCATCATTACCATCATTATTGGAAGAGCTATGGGCTTTGTGTTTTTGATGACACCGAGTTGGGATTTACACATTGGTTTACTTTGTTGCTTCAGACTTTTTTTTATCAGCTATTTTCTTTCATTTGAAGTGTTGGAAATACAGAAGTGTGACTTGGAAATGGCAGAGTTGAGGTGCATAGTTCAGAAAAATAGTTCCTCTGTCCAGGAGCTCAGGGTGCCTGGCATGGACTTTATATTATTCTCTGAATGAAATATTAACTACAAAAACAACCACAGCTGCTGGATATTGCCACTATGCAAATGTTGTACTAGCCCATTAACAACAGTGCTCCCATTGACTCCAGTAACTGCTGGAAGATAAATAACCAGATAGTATGGAGTATATTCAAACATTAGTAAGATTAGGTTTTTAGCTATGTAGGAAGTAGGGTGGCTGAGAATAGGGATAAATATACGACCAACTTTGAAGAGGGAAAAAATGGAAGGGAAGGGTGGAACACTGTTGGGATCCACAGATTTTAGAGACTGTCAAACCATGGAAGAAATAAAATGAGGAGGGGATGCAGAAATAAGAGTGGATGTATAAGAGATGTAGGTGAAAGTTTCAATAAAGAATGCCTCCTTTCGACTGAGTAGAGAGACATACAACTAGCCTAGCACCCAGGAGCAGGATACAGACAGAAGTGAAGCCCTGAGGAGGCATCTACACAAGAGCAGAGAATCAATAATAGAAAAGAAGAAACAGCAGTGAATGGCTGGTGCAGCTGGGCTGGGTTGAAGATGAAGATTTGGGATCGTCAGGTTCTAGCAGTCCCCATGTGGTGCTGTAGAGGGGAGGGCAAGTCAGAGCCACTGGTCTTTGCAGCCTCTGGGTTCTGTGTGCTCTGGTGCTGGAAGGGGGAGTTGTGAGCCCTTGCCTGTCATTCCCCTTGGACCCACACATTCCACCGTAGCCTCTTTGGATCCTGCGCTCCAAGTTCCCTCCCAGAGAGGAACAGCACTTCCCATCTCTACTGTTATCCCCTAGCAGGTTAATCACCTCTGTGTTGCCAGTTTGAGAGGGTGTGCAGCTGGGCGCCTAAGAGCAACTTTAATAGTTTGTTTTATTTATCACAGGATGTCCATAATCTTGTCAATATGTTATTATTAGATTTGATGTTTTACACATTTCTTTTCGTGCTAAGCCTTCTGAGGTGTGTTTTTATAACTTACAGCACTCCCCAGTGTGGACTGGCCATGTTTGAAGTACCTGCTCCGCCTTCTGAGACCCACAGAACAGATCTCTAACCTGAACCCTTGTAGTGTGTGTCTGAACAAGTCATGTCAGTGTCCTGAGCTCCAAGCCATTTCTGAAGTCCAGGACATGCGTTCTTCTCCTTACCGTCTTCTTTACCCATGGTCCCATTACCTCCTAGGCACCAATGAGTGATGCTCCAGGGAAGGCCAGCCAATGCAACAGGTCTGCTACTTTCTGTTTTAGCCTCCCACTATTCCTAATGGGCATTCCAAATACCCAGCTCTCCTGTTGTCCTTGTAACACTACTTCCATTACCTGTCCAGTCTTGTTGAGTGGTTTCACCTGAGTTATTCCTCAACTCCCTATCTCCTTCTTTGTGTTTATGCCATTGGCACACAGACCCTGGGGTTGGATTTTACATTTGTATGATACATTTCATCTAGCTGACTCTAGTTCAGGATTCTGACATCCAGAGACAGGGCAAGGCTGCTGCTACTCTGAATTCACTCTTCTCTCCTGCATGACATTCCTGAGTATAGTGGGTGTTCATACGTGTGCCAGAGCATTCATGAGGAGGTAAGAAGACAACTTGTGAGGACTGGGTCTCTCTTCCCACCATGTGGGTTCTGGGTATTAAACTCAAGTCATCAGGCTTAGTGGCACACTCCTTTACCTACCAAGTCATCTTGCTGGCCCTCAGTTCTTGACATGCAAACCTTGGACTTTCCACTCACTCCTGTGTCTCCTTCCTTCCCACCACTATTTTCAGTCTCTTTAGCTTGATATTAAACTCCATGTGTCTACCCTCTTGATCTCTGATATTGTATGTACCAAAGAACTGCTCCCCACCCTCCTCAGCCTCTCATTTCAGTATACCCTTCCTGAAAATTCACTGAGAGGTCTCAGCTTAGCCCTCTGTATTAGTCAGGGTTCTCTAGAGGTACAGAACTGATACAATGAAAGAATGTATGGCATTTATTAGAATGGCCTACAGGTTGTGGTCTAGCTAATGCAACAATGACTGTCTACCAACAGAAGGTCCAAGAATCCAGTAGTTGTTCAGTACATGAGGTTGGATGTCTCAGCTGACCTTCAGTATATGCTGGAATCCCTAAGAAGAAGGCTCTAATGCCAGTGAAGGACTGGATTTGCCAGAGAGAATGAGAGCAAGCAGAAAAAAGAGAGAGCAAGTTTCCTTCTTCCATGTACTTTACATAGGCTGCCAGCAGAAAGTATGACCCAGATTAGAGGTGGGTTTTCCCACCTCAAAGACCCAGATTAGAAGTGGGTCTTCTCACTTCAAATGATTCAATTAAGAACAAACAAATCGCTGGAAGGTACACCCAGTCATTTGGGTTTTAGTTACTTCCATATGTAGTCAAATTGACAACCAAGAATAGCCACCACACCTTCCCTCTTTCTATAGAATGTACATCAAATCTATAACATGAATAAAAGTATAAAACAGTACCTTGCCTGCCTGCTGCATTCACTCATTTCTATCTCACTTTATCTCTATTATATTGAGAACCATACTATTTCAGGCTGGACTATCTCTGAATTATTTATTTATCTATCTATCTATCTATCTATCTATCTATCTATCTATCTATCTATTTATTTATTTATTTATTTATCTTGTTCCTTCTTTGTCATCAGGTGTGACCCATGGACCAAATTTTTCCCACTAGTTCCATCCCGGAAGAGTAACTACGTCTGAATATATTAAAAAGAAATAAGAGCTTAAAAAATAAGCTCAGGCTGTATCTCGTGAGAGACTCCTGTGTTTTCACATACCCTGAAATGCTGCCTCTCCCAGGCACCACCAGATGTCTGAGAGTAGGGTGTACTGGGCAGTATTCCTTTGTCCACGACCTTCCCAGATGAGAGAAGGTTTCCCACTACTTAAGTAGGATAACATCTTTCACAATTATGTAGAATCTACTTCCCTTTTAAAGGATATTTCCTTGGCTATTTATTTCTTCAGCCTGAGAGCAAGAGGAAGTGTGGATGAGCTGTCAAAGGAAGGATATTTTAATGCTTCATTTGTTCCTTGGGGAACACCCAGTTTGTTCTATTAGTAAAGAATGTCAGAGCCCTAGACACGTACAGGGTCTCCTTGGACCTCCCCCTGGAAGATGTACGTGTGAACTGATAGTTGTTTTTGAGAAATCTCTTCCCAGTAAGAATAGAAATGTGTGGTTACTTCCCAAGAAGAACCATTTGCCTCAGGAGATGCAACAGCGGAATTAACAGATCCCCAAAGGAAAGAGCCACTTGAAAATGGCTTCCTTGAGTAATTATACCCTACGTGACTATGAGGAGGGAAACACAGATGTTCCTCCCTCAGGAGGCAGCGATGGGTTGAATTTAGCTTCTCCATGCCACTTCACCACTGTGACCATTAGGGCTTATTCAGAATCATGGTTTACAGGAAGCCTGTGAGTCAAGGTGTCTTCCAGTTTGTAGCAATTTTATATGTCTGAGTTCATCATTTCCTGTATCACCTGGAGGAGTGAAGATCAGACTGTCATTGGTTCCCTGGTAGACTTAAGACACTTCCTCTCCTGCTCCAATCTCTTTTTTGACCCAGGAAACCATTTTGTACAACCCCAGCTGGGATCATCTCTGCCATGGTATATGGCCCCATTCTTTTTAACAAATAGGTTTACTGACAGTCTACTTTGAATTATAGATACTATGTTCTAGTATTACTACTTATTATTTTAGGATTTTTTTTTAATTGTGTGTGTGTGTGTGTGTGTGTGTGTGTGTGTGTGTGTGTGTGTGAAGTGTCCTCAGAGGTCAAATACCCTAGAGCTAGAGTTACAGGCAGTTGGAAGCTGCCAGAACATGGGTCTTTTTTAAGAGCAGTACTCATTCTTAACCATTGAACCATCTTTCCAGCCCCTAAGTTTGTGTTTTCTCATCAGCATATGTGTGAGATCCATTATGACATTTTTAGATGAAGTGTGTAGTTCTCCATATCCCATCTCCCTCACCCCCTGCACCCCTGTCCCCAGCTGATCCTTCCTCATCACCTAGCATTAAACTGTCTTGATCTCCTTTCCATATTCTTAGACTTTATCCACATTCCTATCACACACACACACACACACACACACACACACACACACAACACACATTATATGTTGTAGGCCATAATCTGCACATAAGGAAGAAAAAATGTGATTTTTTTTTTCTGCCTCTCTGGGATTTTACAACCTTGATTAATATTATGCTTTCTAGGTACATCCGTTTTCTTGCAAATCTCATGACTTAATTTTTCTTTATAGCTGAATATAATTGCATGGTGTCTATGTACCACACTTTCATTATCTGTTTTTCGATTGGTGGACACCTAGGCTGGTTCCATTTTCTTGCTGTTTTTATGATTCATCTCCTCCATTTTGTGCCTATGGACAGAAACTTCATTGCTTATCTGTATCCCTGCCCCACAAGCAATAAGCATCCATTACAACCTTCATTGAACTGAATCCTGAAACCTGTAGATGATGTACCAAAAGTAAAATGAGGGCATACCCCAAATACAGAGGCTTTGACAAGTCAGTCCATAGATATTTGTGGATTTCTACCATATAAATTAGAAAGGGAAATTTATTGAAACTTAACTACACCTATTGCTTTGCTAAGAACTTGGCAGGTCACACCTGATATGCATGTATGTTAATATCATACACTACACCATTAATATGCTTAACTAATACATGTTAATTAAAAAGTTGTTAAGAATCCGTCCGTGTGCATCCTCTTACTTAATCCCCAAAATGACTCGGTGAGGCAAACTCACTGAATCTCTATGTGACAGGAGGAGATTGATGTGAGGCAAACTAAGAACCCACACAGCTGGTGAGGTAGGCATGGAGTTCACAGCTGGACTGTCAAAATCCAGAGGCAACACTGGAACTCTGTGCACAAAGCCCTGGGTTACAATCCCAGCACCACAAAAATGGATGCAGTGGCATACAGCTATAATCTCAGCACTCCGGAGCTGGAGGCAAGAAGATGGGGAGTTCAAGGTCATCTTTGGCTGCATAGTGAATTTGAGGCCAGTCTGAGTTATATGAGATCTTGCCTTAGGAAAAAAAAAATACAGACAGACCTCAGGAGTAATCTATTCTAATGTCCCACACATAAGAATTGAAGGTGGAGCATGATGCATCTGTACACTCAGCCTAGGGCCCCTGTGGTGAGTTAGGAGGCAGTTATAATGGATCCTCAAAAGCTCATAGACCAGTTAGCCTGCTGTATACACAGTGGCAAAGAAGAGACAAGGTCAAAAACAAGCATTGACACCTGAGGTTGTTCTCTGACCTCCACACTGTGCCACAGCATACACACAGCCTCACACACATGCACACAGGCACCCACTACACACACAATTTAAAAGAGAAATCCTCCAGGCCCTATTTCCAAGTGACTGTCCAGAGTCATCACCATGTAAGTGTCAAGAAATGGTTTTCTAGTGCTCAAAAACTCTTGCACAGTTCATCAGAGAAAATGGATTGTTGGCGGTAAGAGAATTCTGTGTCTCAAAGTCATAATGACCACGTGTCGGCTGCAGCTCAAGGCGGGTTATGGACACAAGCATTTCCCCCAAATCAAGGGAAGCCTCCTGGGAGGAGCAAGTGACTACATGGAATGTATTATAAAGAATATTGGGCTGGTGAGATGGCACAGAGGAGGAGACACTGGCCACCAAGCCTGGCAACTTGGGTTTGATTACCAGAACCAACAGGGTGAAACCAGAGGACTAACTCCTAGAGGTTGTCTGCTGACCTAAACATGCATGCCGTGGCATGTGCGCATGCATGCGTACAACACACACACACACACACACACACACACACACACACACACACACTGAATAAATAACGTAAAACATGTAAAGAATATTGATAATGTATTGCCAATGTCAAACTATGTATGCTACACCTTAATCCCAGTATCACTTGTTTGAAACTCCCACTTGTAAACATACACGCACATTTTCTTTCCTCAGGGAAGTCAGCCCACAGATGTTTGCTGCACGCCACTGGTCCTTGGTCTTTAGTCCAGTTCTTCAATCCTCAAGTCACAGTTGTGATCTGTGTTGGGAGCTCCCTGCAGGTTCTGTGGCTCCCTAGAGACATCAGAGCTTAATGCTCTCAGTGTGCTGAGTCGAGCAATGGCCAGACGGAAGTGGCTTCTACATAGCTTTGGTAACGTGGGTAGACAGGCAATACAGCCTCAGCATACCCAGTGTCTCACAGTATGCTGTATTCCTGTAGTTCTGGCTCCCAGTCCCCCATCCACAACTCCACAGAGACTGAGACATGGGTCTATGCTGGGCCAGCTGAGCACAAAGAGCAGGGAGAACAAAATCATCAGGTTAAAAGATGTCTCTCCTGAGCAAGGCTTTGTTATTTGTTGTCTGCCTGAATCTCTTTCCCAAGAGACTTCTTAGGACTTTGTACTGAGGTATCCTGATGATTTTAAATAATTAATCTGGATGGTTTATCTAGATTGTCTATGAATTCTGCTAATGTCAGTCCTACCTGGCCTTCCTGACTTCACTCGCTTGTGGCCTTCCTGAGGGTCAGACAGTGGCCTTACATGTTCGTCCCCAGCACCCACATGTAGTTTATGGGATTACTAACAAATTAAAGTCAAGTAAATCAATGCCCACAATGAATGAGGGAGGGTAGCAGGTGTATTAGCACCTCAACATGGAGTTTCCATTAGTCAGTAGCTAGGGATGTGCCCTTCCATCACCAAGAAGGTCTTCTGTCTAGGCTGAGTTTCATACAATGGCAATGTGGAGGCTGTCACTGCCCTGTCATTGAATCACTGGCGTGACTGATGGAAGCGCCCAGGAATGAGAGCCACTGAGTTTTCCTGTTTACCTTTCTTCCTGTCTCTCCTTTCTCAAAGCTGTCCTTTGCCTGGGACGTGACTTCTTTCCCTCTGACATTTAAAAACCCGTGAATGCATGACTCCATGCTGCCCTGGTCTTAGTGCTGTGATGTGTGATATCTTCTTAGATCTTGAGGTCAGTGGGGCTCTGTAATATCTTCCCCATCAGTGTGAGTCACAGGCTGACCCATGTGTCACTAGATGGAGTGGTGGACTCTGTGGTAACAGAAATTCAAACGGTAACAGAAATTACGTGGATCACCTTACAAAGCTGGTATGATGGAAGTCAATCCACCTGAATCAGCGGAGTCTGCACACCTTCTCTAAACCCAGAAAAGGAAATTGCATATAAGGGAATCTCAACTCATTTGTTTTTTAGGGATTTCACAAAAATTACCATTTCAGCCTCCATTTTTGTTTAACTAATGTATTTATCTCCTATTCTGAACCTGTACAAAAACTGTTTGATAAAATGTGGAACAAAACAGGTTTGATATCTGCCTCTCCAGGATTGATAATCCAGGGCTGTGTCTGCACAGGATTGTTCTTGCTGCCCTTTCCAAGGGGAGGAGGTGGGGGGAGAGAGAGAGAGAGAGAAAGGGGCTCACCTTGTGGTCAGAATCCACCTCTGCAGTAACTAACAGCTCTGGGGATGCTAGCTGACAGTGTCAATCCATCACCTGGGCAGATAAGTGGATTCAATACAGAAAGGAGAAGTCAGTGAATGAAGAGAGATTGTGGCCAGAGGTCTAGATTTCATTATGGACTTGGGGAAGGCTGTGTAGACATAGACCTACCATAGCATTTGGAAGGTGAGGTGATTATTATGGACAGACACATGGCCCTTTTGTGATGGGCATTAATATGTCCTTTCCTGTGTGACCTTCAAGTCTTGAGACACATGCATTAGGAACTATGACAGAGGAGTGGACACAAAAACTCCACGGCTTTCTAGAGGTCATCCGGGATTGAGGATCAAAGCCAGCTTTCAACCACCAACTTTGTCCCACACTCCTTGCACTGATAGCCTCAAGCCTGCCTCCGTGGTACATGTCACTCTGTTTCTAAACCTTTAATTAATGAAGAAAGAGAGGAAGATACAACGAAAGAGGGGAAGAAGAGAGAGAAGTGAAAAGAGACGAAAAGATGCATGGAGGGACAGATGAGGGAGGGTGGGGCAGAGAGCTAGAGCTAGATAGATGGATAGATAGACCAATGAATGGATAGATAGACTATAGATAAGATAGAGTGGATTGTAGATCAACAGTACAAGCACCCAGGCCAGGGACAGCAGGGTGCTCTGTAGTTCTGTCTTGTCCCTTGTGGCTAGAGCTTAGCCAGCAGCTCCAATTTTGTCTCTGTCAAGGGTCATTTAGGCTGCACTGGGTTGCAGTGAAAGAGGGGTGTGGGGTGAGCAGCCAGGGTGCTAATGCAGCAATGTAGGCAGAAGATGAGACGGGGTGAGAGAGGATGAAAGAGGCCTGCGAGGGAAGAAAGGCCCCAACTGTTTTAGAAGGTGAAATTGACAAGCTCCTCCTCCAGCCAGATGAGTTCCCACAGCGTTCCAGGTCTCCTGTTGTTTCTGCCTCCCCGTTCCCCGATATTGACTCTCAGACTCTGGCCCCTGGGACATACTCTCTTCCTCTTCCTGCCTGTCGTTGAACCCCTTCTTTTGAGGACTCCGGCTCAGGGCTTCCACGGTAGTAATAATTTAGTTGTGTTTTCAGAAGGCTGACCTTAGCAGTTGTAGTTAACACGATAGTCGAATCTATCTTGTCTCCCTCAAAAGAGGAATGTCTTGTGTATCAGGCAAGCCCAGAGCTGCGGATCTCCATCACTGCCCGACTGCCCTTACTCTGCTCACATTCAGCAGGTGTTACAAACAATGGAGATTGTCTGCCGTAGCATTCAGAGCCTGGAATGAGACTGAGAATGGCTGTTCTCCTCCATGCAGCAAGGCAGTGATGTCTACTTCTGTTTTCTCATCCTTCAAATGGGTCCAGTTCACATTAACTACTTCCAAGCGGTTGAGGATGGTTGTAAGGAAGTGAATATACAAATACTTTTAAAACGGATGGCACTTATACCTCACTGGGGTTATTCTTATGTTTAAATTCAATTTGGTACCCTTGAATGAAACCCAACTTGAGTAGGCTAAAAGAAAAACACAACATGTGTGGGAAGGATAATGTTGTAGCTCATATGATCTTATTGGCCTCAGGGGCTGGGGCTATAGCCTCAGATCCAGGCAAGATGCCCTCTCAGACTCTATACTGTTCAATTCTTCTTTTCTTCCTTCTTCTCCTGCCCTCTTCTTGTTTTTTTTTTTTTTTTTAACTTTTATTCTTCTCTCATACATTACATCCCAACCAGTTTCCCCTCCCTCCTCATCCAGGTGCCTTCCCCAAACCCCCATTCCCCCAAATCCAGTCTCCCTCAGTATCCCCACAGAAAAGAGCGGACCTCCCAAGGACATCAAACAAACATGGCACAAAGAGCCACAATAAGACCAGGCATATATTATCACATCAAGGCTGGATGCAGCAATCCAGTAGGAGGTAAAGGGTCCCACAAGCAGGCAAGAGTCAGAAACAGCGCCCCTGTCCCCACTGTTAGGAATCTCACAAGAACACCAAGCTATTCAGCTATAACATACATGCAGAGGACATAGGTCAGACTCCTACAGACTGCCCGATCTCTACGAGACCCCATGCTTCCTGGTCAGTTGATTCTGTAGGCCATGTTTTCTTGGTGTCCCTGACCCCTCTGGTTCCTCCAATCCTTCCTCCCCCTCCTCTGCAGAACTCCCTGAGCTCTGCCCAATGGTTGGTTGTAGGGCTCTGCCTCTGCTCTCATCAGTTGCTGGGTGAAGTCTCTCTGGTCTCTTTGATGAGGATTCTGCTAGGCTCTGGTCCCAGAACACACTGCAGGCAGGACACACAGTAGGTTGAAGGTTTTGTGTCTGGGTTGGTGTCCCAATCCCTCCACTTGAGGCCTTTCCTGGTTACAGAATATGGCTGCTTCAGGCTCTGTGTCCCCATTAGTAGGAGGCTTTGCTAGGTTTACTCTCATAGATTCCATGTAGTTTCCATTGAACTAGGTTTTCACTTTCACCCCAGAAATGCCCCCCAATTCCAGTTGTTTCTCCCAGTATTTTCTCCCCCCTACCTGATCCCTCCTGTTCCCAATCTCACCCATCCCCAGTCCACCCTGGAAATCTATTCTATTTCTCCTTCCCAGGGAGATCTTTGGGTCCCCTCTGAAGCCCCTCTACCCCTGTTACTTAGCCTCTTTGGGTCTGTGGACTGCAGCAAGATTATCATTTACTTTACAGCTAATGTTCACTCATAAGTGAGTACATACCATGTTTGTCTTTCTGGGTCTGGTTTGCCTCACTCAGGATGTTCTTTTTTCTAGTTCCATCCATTTGTCTGCAAATTTCATTGTGTCATTGTTTTTAACAGCTGACTAATACTCTTTTGTGTAAATGCACCACATTCTCTATCCATTCTTCGGTTGAGGGACATCTTGGTTGTTTCCAGTTTCTGACTATTATGAATAAAGGTGCTATGAACATAGTTGAGCAAGTATCCTTGTGATAGGATGAAGCATCCTTTGGGTATATACCCAGGAGTGGCATAGCTGGGTCTTGAGGTAGATCTAGTCCCAGTTTTCTGAGAAACTGCCATATTGATTTCTAAAGTGTCTGTACAAGTTTGCACTCCCACCAGCATTGGAGGATTGGTCCCCTTGCTCCATGTCCTCATCAACATGAGCTGTCACTTATGTTTTTGATCTTAGCCATTTTGACAGGTATAATATGGAATCTCAAAGTTGGTTTGATTTGGATTTCCCTGGTGGCTAAGGATGTTGAACATTTCTTTAAGTGTTTCCTAGCCATTTGAGAATCCTCTGTTTATAATTCTCTGTTTAGATCTGTACCCCATTTTAAAAATTGGATTATTTAGTTTGTTGATGTATATTTCCTTGGGTTCTTTCTGTATTTTCTGTATTAGCCCTCTGTCAGATGTGGAATTGGTGAAATTCTTTTCCCATTCAGTGGGTTGCTGTTTTGTTCTGTTGACAGTGTCCTTTGTTTTACAGAAGCTTTTCAGTTTTATAAGGTTCCATTTATTAATTGTTGCCTGCGCTATTGGTGTTCTATTTAGGAATTTATCTCCTGTGTCAGTTCATTCAAAGCTATTCCCCATTTTCTCTTCTATCAGGTTCAGTGTATCTGAATTTATTTGCATTCTTTTTACATACCAACCTCCAGTTAGAACAACACCATTTGTTGAAACTGCTTTCTTTTTTCCGTTGTATATTTCTGGCTTCTTTATGAAAAATCAGGTGTCCATAGGTATGTAGATTTATGTCTGAGTCTTTAATTCAATTCCATTGATCAACCTGTCTGTTTTTATGCCAAAACATGTGGTCGTTTTTTTTTTTTATTTTTATTTTTTTTATTACCGTAGCTCTGTAAGTACAGCTTGAAATCAGGAATGGTGATAACTTCAGAAATTCTTTTATTGTAAAGGATTGTTTTATCCTGGGTTTTTATTTTTGCATATGAAGTTGAGTATTGTTCTTTCAAGATTTGTAAAGAATTGTGTTGGAATTTTGATGGGGACTGAGTTGAATCTGTAGATTGCTTTTGGCAGGACGGCCATTTTTACTATGTTAATCGGTAGATCCATGAGCATGGGAGGTCTACCCATCTTCTAATATCTTCTTCAAAACCTTGAAGTTTTTAACGTACAGGTCTTTCACTTGCTTGGTTAGAGTTAAACTGAGATACATTATATTATTTGTGGCCATTATGAAGGGTATTATTTTCCTGGTTTCTTTCTCAGCCTATTTGGCATTTGTATATAGGAGGGCTACTGGTTTTTTCTTTTTAGTTAATCTTGTATCCTGCCACATTACAGAAGGTGTTTATCAGCTGTAGGAGTTCCCTAGTAGAATTTTTGGGGTCACTTATGCATACTATCATATCATCTACAAATACCAATACTTTGACTTCTTTCTTTCCACTTTGTATCCCCTTTATCTCCTTTTGTTCTTATTGGTCTAGCTAAAACTTCAAGTACTATACTTGAATAGATATGGAGAGAGTAGACAGCCTTGTGCTGTTTCTGATTTTAGTAGAATTGATTGTAAGGTTCTCTCCATTTAATTTGATGTTGGCTATAGGATTGTTGTAAATTGCTTTTATTATGTTTAGGTATGTCCCTGTATCCCTGATCTCTTCAAGACTTTTATCACGAAGATATGTTGGACTTGGACTTTGTCAAAGGCCTTTTTAGCATCTAATGACATGATCATGGGTCTTTTTCTTTCAATCTGTTTATATGGTGAATTACATTGACAGATTTTTTTATGTTCCACCATTCCTGCATCTCTGGGATGAAGCCCACTTGATCATGGTAGACGATCTTTTTTGATGTGTTTTTGGATTTGGTTTATAAGTATTTTATTGAGTATTTTTGCATCAATATTCATGAAATTGGCCTGTAATTCTCTTCCTTTGTTGCATCTTTGTGTGGTTTTGGTATCAGGATGACTGTGGCCTCATAAAATAAATTTGGCAATGTTCTTTTGTCTCTAATTTATGGAATAATTTGAAAATTTTGGTCTTCTTTGAAAGTCTGGTAGAATTCTGTGCTAAAACTATCTGGCCGTAGGCTTTATTTAAAAAAAAATTTTTGGTTAGGAGACTTTTAATGACTGCTCTATTTTCTTAGGGATTATAGATCTGTTTAAATTTTTATCTGATCTTGATTTAACTTTGGTAAGTGGTGTCTATACAGAAAATTATCCATTTCTTTTAGATTTTCCAACATTGTGGAGTACAGATTTTTGAAGTATGACCTAATGATTCTTTGGATTTACTCAGTGTCTTTTGTTATGTCCCCCTTTTCATTTCTGATTTTATTTTGGATATTCTCTCTCTGCCTTTTGGTTAGTTTGTATAAGGATTTGTCTCAAAGAATCAACTCTTGATTTCATTGATTCTTTGTATTGTCCTCTTTGTTTCTATTTTTATTGATTTCAGTCCTCAGTTTGATTATTTCCTGCTGTCTACTCCTCTTGGGTGTGTTTGCATCTTTTTGTTCTAGAACTTTCAGGTGTGCTGTTAGGTTACTATTATGAGATCTCTCCAATTTCTTTATGAAGGCACTTAGTGCTATGAACTATCCTCTTAGCACCACTTTCATTGTGTCCCATAAGTTTGGGCATGTTGTACATTACTTTTCATTGAGTTCTAGCAAGTCTTTAGTTTCTTACTTCACTCCTGCCTTGACCCAGGAGTCATTCAGTAGGGAGTTTTTTGGTTTCCATGAGTTTGTAGGTTTTCTGTTATTTTTGTTGTTGTTGAAATCCAGCTTTAATCCATGGTGGTCTGATGGGATCCAGGAGGTTATTTCATTTTTCTTGTATCTGTTGAGACTTGCTTTGTGATGGAGTATATGGTCAATTTTGGAGGATATTCCATGAGGTGCTGAGAAGAAGATATATTCTTTTGTATTTGGATGAAATGTTCAGCAGATGTCTTTCAGGTCCATTTGATTCATCACGTCTGTTAGCTCCATTATTTCTTTGTTTAGTTTTTGTCCGGATGACCTGTCCATTGATTGAAAGTCAGGTATTAAAGTCTTCCACTATTAATGTATGATGTTTCATGTGTGATTTAAGCTTTAGTGATTTTCGTTTTACAAATGAGGGTGCCCTTGTGTTTGGGGCATAGAGGTTAAGAAATGAAATGTCATCTTGGTGGATTTTTCCTTTGATGAGTATGAAATGTCCTTCTAGATCTCTTTTGATTAATTTTGGTTTGAAGTCTATTTTGTTAGATATTGGAATAGCTATACCAGCTTGATTCGTGGGTCCATTAGCTTGGAAAATCTTTTTCTATCTCTTTACTCTGAGGTAATGTCTATCGTTGATGTTGAGGTGTGTTTTTTGTATGCTGCCAAAGGATAGATCCTGCTTTTGTATTCATTCTGTTAGCCTGTATCTTTTTATTGGTGAATTGAGTCCATTGATATTGAGAAATATTAATGACCAATAACAGTCATTAATTACTATTTTTTGTTGTTGTCATTGGTGGTGGTTGTATGTGTATATGTGTGTGTTTCCTTTCTTTGGGTTTGTTTGTGTGAGATTATTTAATATCTGTGTTTTGTGTGTGTTTTGTGGGTGTATTTAACCTCCTTGGGTTTGAGTTTTCATTCTAGTACCTTCTGTAAGGCTGAATTTATGGATAGATATTCTTAAAATTTGATGTCATGAAATATCTTGTTCTCTCCATCTATGGTGATTGAAAATTTTGCTGGGTATAGTAGTCTGGGCTGGTATCCATAATCTCTTAGAGTCTACAAGACATCTGTCCAGGTCCTTTGGCTTTTAGATTATCGTTTGAGAAGTCAGGTGTAATTCTAATAGGTCTACCTTTACATGTTACTTGGCCTTTTCCCTTTGCAGCTTTTAATATTCTTTCTTTATTCTGCATGTTTAGTGTTTTGGATATTATGTGGCAAAGGGACTTTCTTTTCTAGTCTTGTTTATTGGGGTTCTGTAAGCTTCTTGTGCCTTTACAGGTATGTCCTTCTTTAGGTCAGGAAAGTTTTCTTCTGTGATTTTGTTAAATATATTTCCTGGATTTTGAGCTGAGATTCTTTTCCTTCTTCTATTCCTATTATTCTAAGGTGTTATCTTTGCACAGTGTTCCTGATTTACTGAATGTTTTGTGTTACAAATTCTTTAGACTTAACATTTTCTTTCATCAATGAATCTATTTCTTCTATCATACCATCAACATTTGTGATTCTCTCTTCCATCTCTTATATTCTGTTGTCTAGGTGCTGATTTCTGAGTTTGTCTTTGTTGGATGGGTGTGTTTTGTTTCTTGATTTCTGTTTCCTCTTTGGTCTTCTGGTCTTTGTGGCCTGGATTTCTGGCAGCTGCTGTGACCTTTGATCCAGTAGGGAATCTCTGTCCAAGTTGAAGTCTGGACTTCTGGTGGCTAGCTTGGTCTTTGTGGCAGCAGGGGGTCTCTGGTCTCTGCCTGAGTTGGGGGTGGGATAAGGTGATGATGAGGGAAGTGGGGATTGGGGGCACTGAGTGAGTGCTCCCCAATGGGGAGGAGGTCCACTGATGGGCTGCTTATCTGTGGTTCTGGCAACAGGTGTGTCTCTGGTCTAGCACTGAGTGTCTGCCTGCGTTTGTCTATTTTTTCTAGCTTGCTTGGCCTGCACCTGTTCTTCAAACTGTCATGGTCTGCACCAGTTCTTCTGACTGGTGTGCCTTGCTCCTAGGCAGCAGAATTCTGCCCAAGTTTGGGGCAGAGGCACGGCAGCAAGGTGGGCAGTGAGGTAGGATGGGGGGGGCAGTGGAATGAGTCTTTGAGAATCAAATTCAGGACATACGGAGTGGGGGAGTGAGTTACTTACCTGTTCTTCTAACTGATGTGGCCTGCTCTTAGGCAGTGGAAGTCCCCTGGATTTGGGGCCAGGGGAACAGCAGCAGGAGGGGACTGTGGACTACAGTGGGGAAGGACAGGGTAGTAGTGGTGTTGAACTGAATCTAGGGAGTGTGGCAGTTCTGTGGGCAGGTGGATAACTTCCCCTTTTTCATCTTTTCAGTCTCTACATTTATATCTGGTTCATTAGACTATGTCCATAGGGTCTTTTAGCCTAGTTTTTCTGCCCTTCTGTGTTGCTATGTACTTATACCAAACAGAAAGCTTTACACAAGGCCACAGGCAACGTGGTCCCTATATCACTTTACTTTAAAGAAGCAAGAGGAAGCAATTCCCAAACTATGGGCTGACTGGTACCAGATCCAACATAAGCAAAACACTGTGGCTAGGTGAATATGTAGACTATAGTTTTTTTTTAAGTCTTAATGCTAGCCAAACTCAAAGTTTATGGTTAAAGTCCCCAAAGGAATAGGATTTGTGTTAGCAGAATAAATAATGGAATAGAATGCCAAGCAGACTAAATCAATCAACCAACCAATTAATTAATGTGAATATGCCCACCACCATTGATAATGAGGAATGCTTCCAAGCATCAGCTCCTGGTGGTAAAGTCAGTTGCTGTAATCTCATGGAAGAGACAGTGTTTAACATAAACTATATACTGCCAAACTGAGCCACCTTCACGGGTGATACGCTCAGTGTGGAGATGCTCTGCAAAGGCTCTTGGATGGATGCAGCTTATGAGAGAAGATGGAATTTTACTGAAGGAAGTCATAGGAGACAGTAGGGAGTGGCACATTAGACAGTGACAGAAAGACACAAATCAATCAGCATGTGAGAGGTGTGAGACTATTAATGTCCTTCCCCTGATGGAGAAGAATTCTAATTGCAAACAGAAGTCAGTGGGATACAGGGAAATTTTGTTTATGATCAGATCTGATTAGACAAATGATGACAAATGAGGAATGCCTGTAAATCGACCAGAGATGAGCTCTGTGTTGCTAGGTAACAACCTAACATGATTCCTGGTAGAATCAAAGAACGGGAGACCTTGCAGTTTCATAATGTTTCCCGGACCTTCCTTTCCTTTTTTGTTTTGAAGGGCTTCTGTGTTGTTCTGTGATTTAAAATTTCTACTTGGGTTTCCACATTTCATTCAAAGTAAAATATTAGCTTGGTTTCAGCCCTGTGATTGGGACTTTCTAAAGGAGATTCCATCCAGTGAATGGGCAGTGACAAGCAGACTTCAAACAGGACAATTGCTGTCTTACATGTTTTCATAGTTTCATTTCAAATACTCTAATAAAAAAGCAGCATAGGGAAAAGGGGGTTATTGGGCTTACGGTCACAGGTTACAGTCCATCATGGTGGGGAAATCAAGGCAGGAATTCAAGCAGCTAGTAATAGCACATCTATAGTCAGGAGCAAGGAGAGAGCAAACATCCTCAATTGCTGCTACTTAGCTGGCTGCCTTCACCCTCACACAGTTCAGAGCCAAGCCCATGGAACAAGGTATCCCACATACAAAGTGGGTCTTCCAACATCAACTAACAACTAAGACAATCCCCCATACATATGCCTAACCTGATCTAAATAATTCCCCAGCTGAGGCTCTCTCTCTGGGGATTTTAGTTCGTTATAGGTGACAGTTAAAAACTAACCATGACACATGTGTTGACTCACACCCACCACAGCCTGAACTTCTCTGTGGATGACATAGTGTCACACATTGTATTGTGTTAACATTTACACAACAGCTGTACTCATCCATGTGACACATGGAAGTCAAGACCAGCCAATGACCAGTTATAGACTAGAAATATGGCTCTGCTAATGGTGACAAGGGGCAGTGGTCATGTAAGAATTGACTGAAAGGACTGTAGAAGGCTTTAGAGTCTAGAGCCTGCACTTTGAAATAGGCAGACCTACCCCGTGCATGGAGAAGGGCTTTCATTTTTTCTTTTCTTGTAGGAAGCACTGTTCTCAGTCAGCAAAAACCCCAGGCAAGGCTGTCTACATTTACATATGTGACCACCCATCTCCACAAATGTAGCCACCCACACTCAGAGGTATAGCTACCCACATCCACAAATGTGATTGCCTACATTCACAGTACCAGTCACCCATCTCCACAGGTATGGCCACCCACACCCACAAGTGTGGCCACCCACATTCACAAGTGTAGCTACCCACATTGACAGGTATAACTACTCATATCCACAAATGTGGCCACCTACAGAGACAGGTATCAGCCATCCACATCCACACATGTGGCCACCCAGATCTATAGGGGTGGCCACCTACATTGTCTAAAGGTTAACTATATTCTTTTGGGGCCATGGAAGAGGCCAAAGAGCAAAGCTAATTGTAAAATCACACTTCAGACACCTGCTTGAGTCCTGTTAATTGCAGGCTACTTGCCCAAAAAGTCACATTGCCAAACCCAAATCTAAGGAGTGGGAAAGTCCCTTATAGCATGAGACTTTCAATCAATAGATGGTTCAATACTATCTCTGTACCTCTCAGGGGGCACAGATTGGAGATTATTTGATGTAATAAGCAAAATTTCCCTCTACCACATACTTAGGATAACATTCAAATGACTTCTGACAGTTTGCAGACATGCATAACTTGTCTTGTCTGTTGTAGCGTCTCTCGGTGTGACTATCTCCCTCACTGCATCCCAAACACACTTATCTTTCTTCTTCACAACAAATATCCAAGCTCCTTCCTATCTCAAGGCCTTCAATCTGCTTTCCTAGTGTCTGGAATGTTCTTTCCCTCCAGACCTTTCCAAGCCTGTCTTTGGCTGTCTTTTCTACTTCACTTTGACAACTATGAGAGACCTATCCCTTAATTTACCCTAGTCTCTCTCATTCAGCATCGATTCCACAGCGCCTTCAATTGTTTAACATATTTTATTCAATGCATTTATCCCTGGCTATTGTATTATTGATTATGCATTTGTTGTTTGATAATTATCTTTCTTCAACAATGGCAAGGAAGTTTCAGGAAGTGAGGCATCTTACCTGTCTTATTTAATTTTGCATTGTTAACATTTAGAAGACAGATTGACATGTCGTTCTGAATGAGTATGAGTATTATACACATTCTTTCTAGCAAAATTCTTTCCAAACCAGGTAAATAAGTACTGAGTGTGGTAATGTCACAGCTTCCTCCTTTGTATCCATTTATTTGCTCAAATAATATACCTCCACTGTAGGAAAGAAAATAATAAAATGTGAGTATACAAAATGATCATTAAATCACTAGAAATCACTGCTAAGAGAGTTAATATGTATCCTTACAGCTTTTCTCTGTGCAAATTTATGCATATGAAATTATTTTTATGTGTCCCATGATACTTCAGCTTTGTGGCTGTCATCTTTCCATGTCAACAATCACATATCTACATCATCTTTTATTGGCTGAATATTATTTTGTGCACATCTGGGCCTGGGCATTCTGTGCTTAAAGCTCCGTGCATTATCCCACTAGCTCCTTTCGGATACACTGCAGAATAGAAACATCTGGATCAAGGAATTTCCCCCTCATTGCAGGACTTTTGAGATACATGAATCATGGTATACCCATTGACGTTAAGTTAAGTGAAGATTGGAATGACTTCTGTCAGTGGTCCTTACATCCCACGAACCTCGAACATCTATAGAGCCCAGTTCTTCGTGTTGGGGAGTGGGACTCCAGCACAGAATTTCCTCTCCATGGACTTCTACATGTCCTCAGGTAGAACTGGAGGGAAACATTGCAGCTTTATTTGCATGAATTTACACTTCCTGATTTGTAAATTTAAAGAATAGACTATTGCCTGCTGAGGGGTCTTTCCCTTTGAATTGTGGATATTTGTATTTAGTACTGTGGTTGTTATAGATATTTGAAATCTTTTTGTGTGCCCAGTGCAGAAGCTGGTAGATCCTGTCAGTGCATGGAGGATGGAGCACATAAATTATTTTCCAGTTGTTATAACTACTATTCAAAATAGATATGTTACGATTACGTTGTTTTCAAAAACTTAAGGGTTGGAGCTGGAGATATGGTTCAGCAGTTAGAGCACTTACTCCTCTTCCAGCAGACTAGGAGAGTTCAATTCCTGGGATCCATGTAGGATAGCTCACAGCTACCTGTAACTCCAGCTCTAGGGGATCTGATGCCCTCTTCTGGTCTCTGCAGTCTCCAAAACACAAACACACACACACACACACACACACACACACACACACACACACACACACACATACACACACATACACACATACACACACACACACACACACACACACGAGAAAGAGAGAGAATAAAATCTTTAAATTTAACTCTTAAAGTCACTTCATTATCTTTAAAAAATATTTATTTGTTTGCTTTTAACTGTCTGTATTACTCCACAGTAGTGGCTACATGACATTTCTATTATTCCATATCTCATACATGTTTTAATGTGCAGACTTGGAGAGAAACTGGCAGCAGAGTTTGTTGGAAAATGCAGCTAGCATCACCCTTGGCGTGGGGGCTATACAGTTTCTTTGCTTTGCAATTGAAGAACCAAATTTCCAGAGAGCAGTAATCCTCTCTGTGTTGTAAATGGTAAAGCATACATGTTTTGTACTCCAGAAGCACATCATAAATATGTTTGTCAATGGCTTTTATGGACAAGGACAAATCTCCAGGTTTCAAGGTGACCAGGCAGCTGTACTTCAAATCCCCAAATCTCAGGCCTAAGAAGGAGATAAGAACCCAGGACTTAGGAAAAGGGTCCATATAGGGTGGCTGCTTTGAAAAGATGGAGACACTGATATGGAAGCCAGCAACTGTAAGTTCAACTGGGGAATGTAATCCAAATATAGCGGATGGCTGAACAGTTGCCTTGTTTTTAGTTTTCCTACTTGAGGTGTTGGTTTAGGAGGATAAAAAGCCAAGGGTCTTAAAATCAGAAACAAGGATGGGTAGATAGTTCAGCAGTGAAAACACCTGCTGCCAAGCCCAGGGATCTGAGTTCAAATCCCCAGACCCATGTAGTGGAAAGAGAGAACCAATCTGCAAAAATTGTTCTCTGGCTTTTACATTAGTGATGTGGCACACATGTCATTATCTAACAAATAAGTAAATGTTAAAAAAAAATAGAGATAAAGAAGAGGAAGGGCTTATACCCCTTCTCAGACAGGCCTTGTCTAGCTGTCACCTTGAAGTCATGGTTTAACTATCAGTGTCTCTTACATCACTAGGTTAAATATTGTCTTACCTTGGATCCTCTGGGTCAACTTCTGATTTAATAGGGATCACAAAAATCAAGCATCTACAGGGAACAGTTAGGATGGATCAAGGAGAGATATACCTGTGTAGAAGTGGTGTGGCCTGTGGTTTGCTCTCCTAGCCCTGTCCTAAGTCAGGAAACAGCCTTTCTGTCATAGCCACCTGTCATCATCATGGAAATATTGAAATCAAATATTTATATTTTTCATGATGAGGTATATTTTTTTAATGTTAAGTCTCAAACTGGAGAGATTGTTCAGTTGGCAAAGTACTGGCCTTGCAAGTATAAAGTTTGATCCCACATAACTCACATTAAAGACAAATACATAAACCAAAAACATGAATGTGGTGGAATGGTGGTACATATTTGTAATTCCAGAACCTGGGAGATTGAGATAGGCTGGGTCCATACACCAGCAAGTCATCAAGTTGTGCTTCATTGCCAAGCGACAGGTCAATGACAGACTCTGTCTTAAAAATCAAGTTAGATGACATCTGAGGAATGACAGTTTGAGGCTGACCTCTGGTTACCACATGCAGGTGCACACACATGCATGTTTATGCAAAGGCATAAACATACACATGAATTAAACAATATGTACAATGTCTCTACTTTGTTGCACGAATCCTAAATGGTCTTATAATAAAAACCCAGAGCCAGATATCAGGGTGAAAACTGAAAAATCAGAGAAGCAGAGCAAGCCTCAGCCACCATCGCTTACCTCACCAACTTCTCAGCCTGAAGGAGCCCGAGTTCCTGTCTCCTCCAGCTTTGTATTCCTTTCTCTACCCAGCCATATCACTTCCTGTCTCAACTCTCCTAGTGCTGGGATTAAAGGTGTGTGATCCCAAGTGCTGGAATTAAGGGTGTGTGCCACAACTGCTGGCCTCTGTTTCTCTTTTAGACTGGATTAATCTCACATAGCCCACTGTGGCCTTGAACTCACAGAAATCCAGGTGGATCTCTGCCTCTGCCTCCCCAGTGCTAGGATTTAAGGTGAATGCCACCACTGCCTGACCTCTGTGGCTAACTCTGCAGCTGGCTCTGTCCTCTGATCTTTAGGCAAGTTTTATTTCTTAGATTACAAGCAATGTATTACCATCCTACATTATTTTTAACAGTTTATTTTAATAATTCAATAATGTGTGTGGGCATGCACACGTGAGTGCAGGTGCCTGCAGATGCCAAGGGTGTTTGCTCCCAGGAGAGCTGGAGTTACTGGCAGTTGTGAGCTACCTGATGTGAGGGCTAGGAACCAAACCTGGGTCTTCTACAAGAACAGCAATTGCTTAATTGCTGAGCCATCTCTTCAGGCCCATCTCTCTACTTGAAAACAATCACTTCTCTAGACTATATATATTCATCAACATCCAATTTCAATATTATTCCAAATATATAGTGAAGAGAGTGAGATATACTTCCCTTCAGTGAAAAAATTGTGATGCACCACCCAGATCCATAGGAATCAAAGTAAACAATATTTATTTATTTATTTATTTATTTTTTTGGGGTTTTTTTTTTTGTTTTTTCGAGACAGGGTTTCTCTGTGTAGCTTTGCGCCTCTCCTGGAACTCACCTGGTAGCCCAGGCTGGCCTCGAACTCAAAGAGATCCGCCTGGCTCTGCCTCCCGAGTGCTGGGATTAAAGGCGTGCGCCACCACCGCCCGGCAAAGTAAACAATATTTAAAAGCTGCACTGGTTCCCGTGAGAAAAAGAATGGTCAATGGTAATGGTACTGATATGTCTCATCTGACACTGTTTGTTCTTTGTACTTTGATGCTGATATACTGTGTTGAAATATTGCTGAGACTTTCTCTCTCTCTCTTTTTTTTTGCACTCATCATTTTCACTCCTGTCTGGAGTGTCACTTTCCTACACCCTGAATTGTATCAGTTATGTTTCTTGTTACTCTGATCAAATATCTAATAAGAATCATCTCCATGGAGGAACTGTTCGTTTTTGCTTACATTTGATGGCATGCATTCCATCATGGCAGGGAAGTCATAGAGGCATGAGTGGCTGGTGTTTGGATCACACGCTATCAGTCATGATGCAGACAGTGAACAGGAAGTGAGGTCAAGCTATAAAGTCTCAGGTCCCACCCCCAGTGGACCTGCTTCCTCTTAGCAAGGCCTCACCTTTGAAATGTGGGCTGGGGACCGAGTGTTGAAGCTGGTGAGCCTGTGGAGGCTTTTAGATCTAAGATACCACAGCCTCTCATCTTGCTACATTCGTTTTCTCCATCTGTGAGTTATGGGCTTTCCTAAACAGATTTAATCACCCAAATGACCCACATAACTCATAAAATAAGAAATTTCTGTATCTGACACCCAGAGAGATTGACTCATAGGACCTGAGTAGGTCATTTTAGGGGGTGGGAAGGGAGGGTATATGACTGAAGGGACCAGGTAATTCTAATAATTGATTGTTCATGAATGACTGAGTTTGATGAATCTTTAAAAGGCTCCTTGTGGCTTCAGTGCCGCAGGTTTTTAACCATACATTCTGTTCCTGTTTTTCTTGTAAATACCCCTGAGATTACAGCCCATTAAATCAATAACAGCATCATGTGAACAAATTTAATAGCTTGTTTTTCTTTTGACTGGAAGGACACTTCAGGCAGGACCTGGGGGAGGAGTCAGATGGAAAAGATGGGACTTAGGGAGGAGTCCTCCTCCAAGAGGTGGCACAGAGTCCGAGACCCAGAATGACCCTCGGTTTAACTAAGAACAACAGGAAGTTGCCTTTAATCAATTTGAAAATAAATGGAAGTATGTGCCCGAGCAGCCTCTCTTTGAAGGGATGTCAGAAACACTTTCAATCTTTTATCTTCTCGAAAACAGCGGGAGGAGCGCCACTGGAGTCAGCCCTGTAATTTCTGCTCAGTAATTATACCTGTCACCACTTCCGACAGAGGGGATATAAATAACCAGTTACCTTCTTCTCTTCTGCACTATTCTTCCTCCAGCCACAGACTCCGGTGGATGACGATAATGTCCATGCTGAACACTGAGCATCCACAGCCAGTGAGCTTCTAGACAGGGGGCCAGAGTCCACCCACCCCACCAAGCCACATGCACTCCACTGGGAGATGCTCATTTTTTCACAGAATTCTTGATTTCTAAGCTTTATGGCAAGTGACAGGGAGAGACAGGCACCAAGAAGAGGGGTCTAGTTTCTATTTCTATTTTGATTCCCCTCCTAGTGGGATGGGCACGTGTGTGACTGCCTTCTGCACTGTGTGTTATTACACCCACACACTGGTCACTTCTGTGCCCTAGTGACTCACTGGGAAGAAGATGGAAGCTTCTGGGAGGTAGATTAACCCTTTCCGATCCCCTCCTCAGGACCGGAGATACATAGGGCACATAATTGTGCCCCAGAGTATTTCCTTGCTGTAATTCTACTAATACCCTTCTCCAATCTCACACTCTTTTGACTTTGTTATGTTTTGGGACATAAAAATCCCTACAAAGCTCACATCCTTTGTGGCCAGCTTGTGTTGTTGTTGAAAGGTTCTGGAACCTTTAGCAGGTGAGCCCTAGTAGGGGGAAGTTAGGGCACTGGTGTGGTTAAAATGAATATTAAGACTTTACCTCCTTCCTTCCTTCCTTCCTTCCTTCCTTCCTTCCTTCCTTCCTTCCTTCCTTCCTTCCTTCCTCCCTCCCTTCCTTTCTTTCTTCATCTTCTTTCTGCCCACCATAAGATGAGCCACTTGTTCCATGCCACATTCCTGCCATCATATTCTGCCACACCACAGGTACAAAGCAAGATGACTAATGAACGAAACCCCCCAAACCACAAGCTCCAAATGAATATTTTCTCCTTAGTTGTTTTCTTGGGTACTTAACGACAGTCACAGGAAGCTTGCTAACACAGACTTCTTTTACAAAAGAATTTGACATAAATTCTTTCAGCTTTTCCTACTAGAAGAGAGGAACATGACACGCAGCAGATACAATTTGAAGCCAGATATGGTAGAACTCAGATCCTGGCTTGTCTACTTACTGTTGACCTTGAGTGAGAGAACACTCTTTGTTTCAGTCTCCATGCTTGTCTGGTAGGGTGTGATAGCATCTGTCTTAGAGATTTACGGGACTGCAAATGTGCAGACCTTGTATTAGCTCTTAAAATTGTTTCCAAACTCCAGTGCTGTCAAACTTTCATGAAAATGAGAATATCGTGTACCCACCCACTCAGACTTTCTGGTTTTGAAGGTCCAGGTTCTGACCTGACAGTTTACATTTCTATCTAGTTTTCATACATCACTGCCACTGCTGCTGGGAGAGACCACATTCTGCCAAGCCCTGTCTAGTGACTAATAATTTTAGGTACTCTCGTCTTACATTTTAATAAAAACGAACTGTTAAGTATCTTTCATAGGCCAATGTGCTTCATACAAGGACGTGTTAGGTAAGTCGTTTCCCTTATAAAAGATGCTGTAGTTCAAAACAAGTGTCTCTTCCTGTTCCCTTCCCACTGTCACCAGAAGGGAAAATTCAGGCAATTCTATGAGCTAAAAGCTAGGCTTTAAAGGATCAGTGATGCAAACCAGGACAAAGAAAAAGATTAGTGAAATGCTGATGCTCACCGTACTCACAATCTGTGCTGTGTGCTGTGGGCCATGTGAACACTCTTCTGTCGAATACCCAGGGATGGAGCTAGGATTTATGGGATGTATGCTGTACTTATGGTGGGGATCTACTTTAGAAAAACAGATTCAGAATTAGAAGTAATTTATTGTCAGCAGAGATATGGGAGGTATGTAGGCAAATTCAAGTCTCTCACTATTTACTTGCAAATAGTCCTTCACATGCATGTTAGAACACATTGTATACACGTGTGATTATCAAGTGCTCATTAAGAAATTTAAAAACCATAAAACCAGCATAGTCAGGTGTGGTAACAGTCAACCCAGCATTCAGAACACCGCTGTGAGGATTGAGAGCTTTAGGTTAGACTAAGCTACATGGTGATATTTGGGGGTAGGGTTGTGAATTTGGGGGTGGACTGGTATTAAGCAAGTCCTTTTCAAAGACAAATTTATTTACCCACCCTGTAGTTATTTTTTGCTGTTGTTGATTGTTTGTTTGTTTGCTCTTTTGGATCTTTTGGCTCTTTGCTGATTGGGGGGCCTGCCACTCAGCTCCCAAATAAATCCATACCGAGGCTTATTCTTTCTTATAAATGCCTGGCCTTAGCTTGGCTTATTTCCAGCCAGCTTTTCTTAAATTATTCCATCTATCTGCCTCTGGTCCTGGTTGTGGGAGCTTGGGGGAGCCTCTGGCTGTACAGATAATGTAAGAAGTGGCTCATAGCCCAGATAACTGCTGTGCTATTTGTATGACCAAGACCAGGCCAGACCCTTTCCTAGGCCCTTAATATAGTACAGGTAGTCTATCTTTAAAATTCATCTTCTTGGAAGAAATGACATGTACTCTGAGCTGAGTTTTGATGTAATTATGTTTCTTTGTGTACTGGGAAACTTTTTTCCTCAAAGTATACTGTGTTTAAGTTTGTTGGGAATAAACTGTCTGGCATTGGACTCTCTAGAAGTTTTGATCCGGGTTGACAAAGTCAATCTGAACCAAGTTTTTATTCTCACCTCTTCACAGATTACTGTCTGTCTCAACACCTGCAGACTCCCACATATACTATCATCATAGTTATACAAGTGTCATCATACAGCAAAAAAGTGTGTGTATCTGTGTGTGTGTGTGTGTGTGTGTATGTATGTGTGCACGTGTGCTTGTGCAATGAAGATTCCTAGCATTAGCTGGCAAGATCTTCTGACCTAGAGCTGAGATCAACCTCAAATAGTGCCGGCAATGAACATAGGGCTAACAGGTGTTGGCAAGGAGCCATTTGTGGCCACAGTAGATGGCAGCTGGAATAGAGTGGTCAGACATCAGAGATTCTGCTGAGCATCCTACATAGAGAGGAGGTACCTAAACCTGTGACCTGGACAAACCGTCAATTGTCAACATGCAGCAGAGCAGGGATGTGCTCCAGGTACAAGAGGAGGGCAAGAGGACCACTGGCTACAACCTCCTGTGCTACAGAGCCCCAGGATTCTCCCTCCTGGATCTGAAGTTCTCTCCCCCATGGGAGAGAAAACATTGCCTGTCTGGCTCCTTCACTTTTGTTGTAGTCTGGGCCATTTCATGGGTGGTATCCTCTGGTCATCTATGCCTCCAGCCACTCTGCACTCCTCAGATCTTACCGACATTGTGGTACATTATTTGGTTTTTATGATTGTTGTCCCTTATGTCAAATGAAAACCTTATTAAGGTAGGACCCTGTCGTCTTATTTGTCTAACTTCAGAAACATGTATGACACACAGTAGGTTCTTAGAAAAGTATCTATTGAACACATATTGAGGAAAGGGATTTATTGACAGGGTTCTAAACTGAGGTAGCTGAGTAAACGAACCAAGTGTGCAACCTACTTTTATTACCATATACAAGGAATACAAGGGGGTTCCAGCACTCCACTTAGCCTGCAGTACATGCTGCCTGGAGGCCCTGTGGCTTAGTATCAGCCTTGCTATTTATTTTAGTGTTTGCTTTGAGAATGAAACTGGAGGTTCTGAAGAGACCACCATTTGCCACTCAGTCCTTCCATCACAGCTCTGCAAATGACTGTCTCTTACAGGAAAGTGGGGGCAGCCAATTTACAATTAGTGTCCTCCGTCTGAGAGAGATAGCTTAAGACAGGACATACCCAGAGAATAAATCCAGGCTCTTGGGAACAGTAGAGACAAATCTACCTCCCCTAGACAAATGTGGCTGTGCACCTGGAAGATTGCTTTGGTTGAGACCCTGAAGGACATTGTGTGTGTGTGTGTGTGTGTGTGTGTGTGTGTGTGTGTGTGTAGGACTGCAAGTGTGCGCCACCACATTGGGCTTTTTCACTTGGGTTCCAGGGATCCAACTCAGGTCCTTGTTCTTGCATACTGAGTACTTTACTTACTGGGCCATTCCCAGTCCTTGAACTTGCTTTTGAAATTTGTAAGAGAGATGGCTAACCCTAAGAGTACAAAATTGTCAGGATGGCCCATTTAGACATGATTTGAACAACAGGGAAGTGAAAGAAGAATGGGGTTGAAGTCATTTATTTCGATAACTTTTACTAAGTGTTAATCATATGTCCAGGTTCAAAAGTGTTACCATCTTTCCAGCAATGAGGACAATGGGAGTCAGAGAACACAGTGGCCTGCCTCTAGAAACAGCCAGTCAGGGATGGATCCTCACACTCCCTTCAGGCTCCCTGTGGAGGGCTATAGCATCTGCTCCATCCCCTCCTTTCCAGGTCTCCCTAAGATGGGCTACTCAGTTGTTCAGAATGCAGCCTGTTATACCTCCCTACAGAGCTCCCCTTCATCACATGTCCACCTGCTCCTTTACTGTGTCATGAGAGATCCCCTTTAGTTTCCACTGCTTCTGTCATCTCTGAAATTATCGAGGTGAATGCTGTCATCTCACATTCATATATTATGTATTATCATTTTTTATGTATTTCTGCATGATGATACAGCTACCAGCCTATGGGGGCCAGGGAGTGAAATGTGGTGGTTTGAATGAAAATAGTCTCCATAGGCTCATAGGCAGTGGCACTATGGGGAGGTGTGGCCTTGTTGGAGTAGGTGTGGCCTTGTTGTTGGAAGTGTGTCACTGGAAGCGGGCTTTGAGGTTTCAGAGGTTCAAGCCAGGCCCTGTGTCAGTCTTTCTTCCTCCTGTCTTTGTATCCAGATGTAGAACTCTCAGCTACTTCTCCAGCACCATGCCTGCCTGTATGTGGTTGTGCTTCCCACCATGATGACAATGGACTAAATTTCTGAACTGTAAGCCACACCCAATTAAATGTTTTCCTTTATAAGAGTTGCTGTGGTCGTAGTGTCTCTTTACAGAAACAGAAACCCTAAGACATATATCTGTTATCTTTTCATCTAAATTTTATGTATTATCTATCTATCATCAGTAAATCAAACAGTGCATCATCTAAGATCTATGTATCATGTATCAATCAATCTCTGTCTATCTATCTATCCATCTATCTGTCATCAATCTATTTATCATCTATTTATTATCTATCTATCATCTGTGTACCATCTCTGTCGATCATTCATTTTCTGAGTAGCATATCAGTCTATCAAATCAAGGCCTTACCCGTTTGGTTCACAACATTCATCAATAAACTCAGAACCACCACATAGAGACTTCTCAGTACTACTTTTAGTTGATGGTGCTGAATCTCAAGCCAAACACATCCAAGCTTGAAGCTCATCCTCCTCAGCATGGAGTGTCCTCCTGCTAAGACCTTTGCAGATGCCCAGCCCAACTTGAACCAGCTGTGGGAATGTGTATGAGTTGTTTCATTCCTGTTCTCTGCTTCTCATTTGTGCAATGAAGTCCACAATGTTCTCTCTTCCAGATTCAATCTTCTTTCTTCTTAGCCTTGTAAGTTAATGTTTCTCATTGTTATTGATCATTAATCTAGTGCTATACATTGTGAGGCATTTAGGCATTGAGTGTGAAAGAACACATGAGCTTCAGTAGTTCCACACTGAAATTTTGACTTTATGTCAGTGTGATTTCTGGAAAGTGGTTGAGTTACTTTGATATTTGATTTCTCCTCTGAGAGACAGAAATAACATGGCTATTCATGCTGTGGAACAATCTTGGTACACTGTAAATATGTGTTACTCTAGATATTGTAACTATAATTTTCACTTGATAACTGTTTTTGTTATATAGTTTTACAATGTTAAAGTTACAACCTTCCCTTTAAACTAGACAATAAGGGGGCAATGCTATGGAACAATCTTTGTACACTGTAAATATGTTAATTTGTTGTATGTAAATTGTATGTATTGGTTATATGTTAATTATAAATATGTAAATTGATTAAGAAAAATCTGGCCGGGCGGTGGTGGCGCACGCCTTTAATCCCAGCACTCGGGAGGCAGAGCTAGGCAGATCTCTGTGAGTTTGAGGCCAGCCTGGACTACCAAGCGAGTTCCAGGAAAGGCGCAAAGCTACACAGAGAAACCCTGTCTTGAAAAACCAAAAAAAAAAAAAAGAAAAAAAAAGAAAAATCTGACTGGCCTATAGCTGAGCAGGAAGAGATGGGTGGGAGAGCCAGACTAGGAGAACGCTGGGAAGAAGAAGGGTGGGGTCTGAGGAGTCACTTGCAGATGTAGAGGAAGCAGGACATGAACATGCCATATTGAGATAAGGTACCAAGCTATATGATAGAACACAGATAAGATATGGGTTAATTTAAAATGTAAGAATTAGCTAGTAACAAGCCTGAGCTATTGGCTGAGCATTTATAATTAATATTAAGTCTCTGTGCATTGATTTGGAAGCAGCTGCTGGGATGGGGACACTCTACTTCAGAAGGTGCTGCACAGGCACATCTACTGCTGCACTATCCACAACAACCAAGGTACAGAACCAGCCAGATTTCCATCCATAGTTGGATGAATGAGGAGAATGGTACAACACACCTGGATTTTTACTCAGCTGTAAAGAGAATGAAATCATCATGTTAACAGGAAAGTGGATGCAAGTGGAGATCATTATGCTAAACAAAATAAGCCTCAAAAGACAAATTTTACATCTTTTCTCTCATATGCAGAATCTGGATTGAGGTGTGTGTGTGTGTGTGTGTGTGTGTGTGTGTGTGTGTGTGTGCAGGATATGAAAGTAGAAGTGGGACTATGAGAGGTAAGGAGGTAGAGGAAAAGGTAATAGAATGTATGTGAGATGAAAGCAGAATTGGAGGAAGGGACCCATGAGGGTAGTGGAGGGAGCAAATAAGTTCAGAATATCATGACATATGTGCCTAAAGGAGTTTCACTGCAACTCATTACTTTGTATGCTAATTAAAAATAATCACAAAGATGCCAAATAAATAAATCAATAAATTAAAAAAAAATGATTGCAGAAATTAAATGACATGTCACAGCAAAATTAGAAATTTCTATACATGGGAGTCATCTGCCAAATGGGAATTGCTTTTACTGTTTAAAAAAAATTAAATAACAAAGACAGAACTGTGTTAATCCCAGGGGATTCACAGTTGGATATACTGTGTGAGGAGCAAGAATGGGTAGAAAATGCTCAGGGGCAAGAGAGTGGTTAAAGAGATTATGAGAATGATCTTTGCTAAGTATTTATTTGGTGTCCAGTTTTGTGATGAATGAGCTACTGTCTCTGACTGGGGTGTGATGGGCATACACAGTATCTTTTCTTCCTGTTTGATTTTTGTTACTAATCACACTTTTTTTTCTCTCTTTTCATCATTTCTACTCCTTGTGCTCTCACAGCTTCTGTGAGGTGGGGTCAGGGAGATCTTTGCTGAGTGGTCCTGCTTTGGAAATGTTCAGGAGGCTGAGGTTGAGGAGTTGGTTGGAACTTTCTGGCTTTATCTGAATTGGATCTATTTTCAATAAATAGTTTATACAAGAGGCTGTCAAGGCATCTCAGTAGACTCACTTCCAAGGTCAGTCAGGTGGATCTTTCAATGGCATAGTGAAATATCCAGGAGATTTGATCAGTGCACAGCAAGAGAGAGAACTCAGGGTGGAGGACACTATGGTGACTTAGTCTGGAAATCCTATCCCATTCCTACCATATCTGCTCATTAGAAGACTGGCAAATAGTTGGGTCTTCATTCCAGAGCCCAAGTTTTACACAAAAGCCTATGTAACCAAAGGCAGAGATTTCTGTCCCATGCACCCAATTATACCTGGCAGCCTCTTCCCAAATTATCACTCAGAGGTTTATATTAATTATAAGTGCTTGGCCAATGGCTCAGGCTTATTACTAGTTAGTCCTTAGCTTAAATTAACCCATATTTCTTATGTATGCTTTGTTATGTGGTTCATGGTTTGTTACCTTATTTTCTACAAGTCTTGCTTCCTTGGCAGCTGGCTGGCATCTGCTCTGACTCCACCCTTCTTCATCTCCATCTTCAGTTTGATTGTACCACCTAACTTTATTGTGCCTTGCCATCAGCCAAACAGCTTTAATCAACCAATGAGAGCAACACACATGCACAGAATACAGAAGGATATTCCACAACAAGCCTACCTCCTCTCATTCATAATTTTATTTGCTAATAGAATATAAGAGGGGCTGGAGAGATGGCTCAGCAGTTAAGAATATTTCCTGCTCATGTAGTGCTGGATTCGGTTCTCAGCCACATCAGGTAGCTTATAGCACCTGCAACTCCAGCTTCAGCAGATCTGGTGCCCTCTTCTGGCCTCTTCAGGCACTGAACTCATATAGTGGACACACACACACACACACACACACACACACACACACACACACGCAAAGAACAAAATACTGTACTTGCTATAAACTGTGGGTGGATGATGGACGTCTGAAGACAGTTTTTAAAAACTACAGCTGTGATCATCTTAGGCCAGACCAGGAGCTCTCAGCCTTGATTACACACTGGACTCATTGGGTGGTTTTAGGAAATGATGACTACTGGGTCTGTGTATTGTGTCCCAAGATTCTTATGACATTTATGTGTGATACAGCTTGAAAAATGTAATTTTCCAAAAACTCTCCCAGTGAATCTATCATGTGGTCAACACAGAGTCACTAGCCTAGAGGACTATCTTAGAAGACATTTCCCATCAACCCACATGGTCATTTAAAAATACCTCAGTAGAATACTTTCACAGCAACCACCTTTGGATCTGTGACACCCTGGTGACCTCTCTGAGATAAGCTAGTTGTGAAATGTTTTGCAATAGTCAAATGAATCTTTCTGCTTATAGAGTTGCTGGCACTGACCCAGCTCAGTGTCTGCCAAAAGTAAAGCCAGTTTCAAAGCAGCTGTGGTTTGAACTATTTATTTTTGACAATAGTTCGATAGCATGGCTGGTGGTAGATGGAGGATGCTTTTGGCTCATGATAATAAACCTTCATCAGGAATAATATCAGAGTACCCTTTGGTTTAGTCACTGTAGCAGGAGGATCTGTGAGTAGCTTATCTAGGAGGCATACAGAGGCATGAACATACCAATATTAAAGAACAGACCACCTTCTTTTTTTAAATCTCAATCTGAACCATTATTTAGGCCAACAAAGTATTTTTCTATCTGTCCAGACTCTCTTGATGGGATTAAGATGACTCTCCTTTATAAATATAACTGAAGGAGTGGAGAAGGAGAGAAAAAATATTGGGCCCAATATCTCCATTGAGTTATTTTTTTGTTGGTTTAGATTGATTTTGAATGTATGTGTGTAGCGTGCTTGCCTACATGGATGCTTGTTTGTATATCTGGGCACCCATGTTTTTGTGCAGATGTATGTGGGGTTTAGAGGTTGATATCTGGTATCCTTGATTGTCCTCCATCATACACATTCAGGCAGGTCCCTTGATAAACCTGGAGCTTGTAGGTTCAGCTATTTTAACTATTCAGCATCCTCTGAGGATGCTCCTGTCTTTTCTTCATAATCTCTGGAAGTGAAGCCATGCCATTGTGCCTGATTAGCATTTTCACATGTTCTGGGGATTCAAACTCCACTCATCACATTTGCACAGCAAACACTTTATCCTCTGAGCCATCTCCCAAGTCCCTCCACTGAGTTTTTCAGGGGCAGTTTTAAGAGGGTTCATACTTCCTCGGTGAAGAGAGAAAAGATATCACCCTGAGGGCAAAGTGATCTAACACTTACCCTTAGAAGACCAGAGCGCTGAGGAGGTGAAAAGAAATGTCTAAAGATAGCAGCTGCAGATGCCCTGTGTACATGAGAAACACCCAAGAACTGCAGCAGCAAGATGGATGCACATGCCTGCTTTGTGGATGTGTCCTGCTGCCAAGAGCAGGACAGGAGGTCAAGGCATCAGCACAAAGTGAATGGCTCTCATCTTATTGGAACCATAGCTGTAGATCTGGATAGTGAAAAGCAATATCTACTACCACCACTGCCAGTTACCTTACCACACATTTTACTTGTGTAGAAACTGAGGCAGAGAGTAAATACTTGTTTGGTATCATCCAGCTAGTAGGTGGTAGGCTCAGTAATTTTTCAGCCTCCCAAACTTCATGCATAGGCTCTTGGGATGAAATAACTTAGTGGGTACACACAATTGCAGAATATATTCCTGTGGACTGATTTTGGAATAATATTTTGTCTGTTCCTGTGACACCGAGTCACAGGCTCAGCAGGATTTAAAGGTTCAGAAAGCTCATTTCTTCTGGCTTCTTAGTAGCTCCTGGCCCCTTGCTTCTCATACAGGAAAGAGGAAACAAAAATGTGCACATTGTGTTTACAGATTTTTCCAAAGGTGATCAAGGCAAACCATAGTAGAAGAGGGAATCTTCTTAAGCAGAGCTCTTGTGTGTGAAGAAAACTGACCTGAGAAACCCAACACATCATGTATCATGAAGGAAAATCTTAGCACTTTAGAGGGGATTTAGCATTAACTAATGTGCTGTGTAGATGCTGAGGCAGGGGAATGCATGTGCTGTGTATGTGTCCACTGAGCGAGCAGTGAGATGTGAGTGGTCCCAAATGGGCCCCAGTTGGGGTGAAAGGCAGTGACTGGAGGACTTTGGGAAGATGGTGCCACTGGATCTGACTCTTAAAAGATGCCTGGAGTTTCTGGAAGTGGACAAGAGGAACAGTGATATATTGGAGCCGAGACCTACATGTGTTTCTCACCTTGTATCCAGGGGTGTCCATTTAGCGGCATGAAATTGGTCAATAGCGACTTGTTTTACACTGCAGAAATTGGTAAGCACTGTGAATAGGGCACACATTGAAAAGGGGGTAGGAATTGAGTACCTTGCATTTGAAAATACACAAGACATTTGACTAGCCATTGAAGAAGTTTAGTGACACAGGATACCTGGAAAAGAAATAGAGGCAGAAGTGATGATATGAATGAGAGTAGTCCCCATTGGCTTATATATTTGAGTGTTTGGTCTCCACTTGGAACCATTTGAGATAGATTAGAAGCTGTGGCCTTGTTAGTAGAGGAATGTCATTGGGGCGGTTTGTAAGTTTTCAGAAGCCCATGCCATTCCCAGTTAGTGATCTCTCTCTCTCTCTCTCTCTCTCTCTCTCTCTCTCTCTCTCTCTCTCTCACTCACTCTTTCTGCCTCATACTTCTTGGTAAGGATGTAGGCTTCAGCTCCATGCCTGCCTGCCTGATGCCATACTCACAGCAACAACATTAATGGACTCACCCTCTGAAACAGTAACCCTCAAATAAACTCTTTCTTCTGTAAGTTGCCTTGGTTATGATGTCTCTTCACAGCAATGGAAAAGTCAGTGTGCCAGTGCATGAAACTAGCAAGATGGATTGAGTCTGATCATAGAAATTGTTTGATTTGAAGCTGAGGAGGCTTGGCTTTATTTTCAGTTTCTGTGCTTGCCTTTGTTACTTTTCTTGATGCTGTGACAAAATCCCTGCTGAAAGCAACTTAAGAGAGCAAGGGCTAATTGTGGCTCATGGTTTGCAGGGAATGTCCATAACAGCAGGGAAGTCATAACATCGGGAGATGAGTCATCTGGTTACCTTGTGTCCACAGTCGGGAAGCAGATAGAGATGAATGGTAGGGCTCAGCTGGCCTTTTATTCAGTCTGAGATCCCAGCCAATGGGATGGTGCCACCCACATTTAGAGTTGGTCTCCCTACCTCAGTTAATCAAGTCTATAAATTCTCTCACAAACATGCCCAGAGGTTTGTTTCCGTGGTGATTTTAGAGCCAGTCACACTGACAACCAAAATGATCCATCACAATGCTCATAGAAATATTGCTATATGATTCCACCTGTATCATAATCTGAGAACCAGGGGGCTAGAATCACAGCTAGAGTCACAAAAGGCCAGGGGATGGAAGTGTGAGAGCACCTAGGAGGCTTCAGTGGTGAGGAGAGTGACAGAGAACTGGCAGAGGCCTGGGCATAGAAGGCATACATGAGAAAATGGAAAAGACAAAAGCAATGCAGGAACAGAGAACTGTGTCGGAGTCACTGAGATAGAGTAGAGGCTTTGTATGCAATGCCATTAAAGTCTCGTGATTTGGGGACTGAGAAATGGTGGTTGCATCTTCAAGAGCGGGAGAGACCAGGGAAAGAGTGTGGCAGTGGGAGATCACACTCTCTGAATTTGAAGGTATTGGGGAATTAAGAAATTCTAGTCTTGATCTCCTCCAGAAAGATCAGAAACAGATACAAGGGACAGGAAGGACTCAGGACATAGAATGGTCACAGAGCAGGAAGACACAAAAGATATATTAGAATTTTCAAGTAAAACATTTATCCATTATTTTGTCTGCTATTAAATTCTTTGTGTCTGTGCACATATATATGTGATGTGCTTGTGTACACACATAGTCAGAGGTCAACCTCAGGTATCCTTCTGGTACCATCAACTTTGTTTTTTGAGACAGTCTCTCACTGGGACTCTCACTGGGACTCCATCTCTGATTCAGCACCGGTGGCTGGCCAGTGAGTTCCAGGGATCTATCTATTTCTGCCTCCTCGGTGATGGGATTACAGATATAGGCCCATGTTTCTGATGTCTACATGGTTGCTAGGGACCAAACTCGAGGCCCTCATGCTTGCAAGCACACACTTTACTGAGCCATCTCCCCAGCTCCCCATTTTATGTGTTTTATGTGTTTCACCAATGTTCATTTGCTGATGGCTAACCATATATCCAACTTCATCTGAAATTTTACCCTTTGATGTTTTTGATCCAGGATAATTATAAATGGCATCCTTTCCTCTTTCAGAAGTGTCCCAATTTGGGTGGCAAATGGTATCCATAATTATGTGTTACAGATGTAGCCGGCAATCAACAAGGCAGTGATTAGCTCACACTGATCCTGGTTGGAAGGAACTCATGTCCCTTGTGTTGTAGGTCATGGAAGTCCAGTGAAAGTTAAGACTTCTCCCCTCTCCTCAGTTTATTTGGGGGATCCAGATGTTCCTTTGCACCTAGACTGTAATCCATGAAGAACACTGGTGTTCAGTACATTCTACTACTGTGGCAGCTAATGAACACTGGTGGACAGGGAAGCTAGCCAGATCTAGGCACAAATTGATTTCCATACCTCTCTGGCCCTATCCTGTCTGTTCTACTCTACTTTGCTGCAGGAATTGTTATGTTAAATTTGAGTTAAATGATACAAAGGTGAATGATGTCACAGTTAACAGTGTCTGAAGTCATACATTGTAGTTTGAGACAGCAGTCAGGTATCAGATAACCAAAACTTGGAGGAGAGTATTTTAACACTTTAGGTATTAAATGTATCTAGATTATGTTGGTAGGTTTTATAATTTTTGTGATAGTTTATTTTGACTTATAAGTTATTGTAGCTTATTTTTTCATTTGAAAATATTCACTTGGCTTAAATTATGTGTATATATGTATTAAAATTTTATTTTGCCGGGTGGTGGTGGCACACGCCTTTAATCCCAGCACTCCAGCACTAGGGAGGCAGAGCCAGGCGGATCTCTGTGAGTTCGAGGCCAGCCTGGGCTACCAAGTGAGTTCCAGGAAAGGCGCAAAGCTACGCAGAGAAACCCTGTCTTGAAAAACCAAAAAAAAAAAAAAATTATTTTACTTTAATTTACGTATGTGTATGTTGGCATACATATGTATGTGTATTTATGCATGTATGTGTATATATATATATATATGTTTATGTATACATATATGTTGTGTGTATGTGTGTTTTGTATGTGTTTCCTTAGGAATAATTTCACTTCCAATGCCTAGCATGTCTTAATGTGGTAGAAGTCTAAGATGATAAATAGCGATTAATTAGCCAGGTGCCAAGGGCTTTGCAAACTCCCTCACAGACTGAGCTCCCTGGGGCAGCTGCATTATCTGTTGACTTGCTGAGAGAGCAGTGGAATCAAAGGCCAATGATATTCAAGGAGCGTAATATAGTAGGTCTCCAAGACCAATTACATCTAATGTGTTATCAAACGTGCGGCTCACATTCCAAGCTGTTTGCCTTAGCCATTTGAAATGTGTGTTTAGGGAGCATCTCTTTTCTCTGTATGTCCTCCTCTCGTTTTTTCCCTTGTCCAATTCATTTTTCAGCATTTGGTTCAGTGGTTCCTGGTTATTTGAGGATTGTAGAAGACATGGAGGAAACCCTGAGGGCTGTGCCATAAACCAAGTACATATGTACTTCCTGCCTTTGAGCATAGAGGTCTTTAAAGACTCATGTTTCCTTTGACAGTGTTACTAACATCAGGTGAACCTACTCTCCCCTGGGCATCTCTGGGCTCCTTCGAGAATCTGCCTGCTTGTCCAGCTCACTGCAGAGCCGCCGGCCTGGATCTGAGTCTCCTAATGCCTAAAGACATCTTGGCTTAACCTTCAGATTTTGTGGTTTGCAGGGACATAGGACTTCAAGTTGGGAGAGATCGTGTCAGATGGTAGCATGGAAGTCAGAGCTTGGGGGGTACACTGCAAAGATGGGAGGGAAGTGGAGTTGTGGAGATAGCTCAATGGGCAACGTGCCTGCTGAACAATCACAAGGACCAGAGTTTAAATCCCCAGCACCTGTGTAGGAGCCCAGCACAATAGTGGGTCTGTAATGCAGGATTGTGTTGGAGACAGGAGAATCTCTAGAACTTGCTGGCTAGTTAGTAAAGCAGATTTGAGGAGCTCCTGGTCCAGTGAGAGGTCATGTCACAAAACATAAGGTGGAAACTGGGAAAGGCGTCGCATTGCTGAATTCTGGCCTCCACACTCACACATACACATGCATGTGCACACACATGCCATGTTCACATATACCCACATGAATATGCATATACACCACATACACACACACATACACACACAGAGGCACTAGATACTATTAAAAAATCTAACTCTTGGGACCAGGAAGGTGTCCCTGGTGGCAGCGATGAACCCTGACTCACAGCTGTCCCACAGAAGGACCCAAAGAATTGACCCATACTTAGTCTTTAATTCTCAATTTAGTTGTCCCTGTTTTTTTTCCCTGTTCTTTTTATTGTTGTTGTTGTTTGTTTGTTGTAGATGAGGATTTGACAGAGAGCCAGGAAGTACAGAATGTGGTGCTCAGTCAAAATGTAACATTTCAGGGAGGCGAATGTGCCCCCAACAAAGAACCACGATTTTCACATTCAGGGTTCGTAGAATATATCCTTGTTTTCTGAACACAGCAAGTCAAATACCTGTGCTTAAAGGTTCCACCAAAGCAGCCGCTCAAAACCAGCAATGTAGCTGGTGAGAAGGCTTGTCAGGTAAAGGCACTTGCTGCCAAGCCTGAGGACCTGAATTTAAGCCTGAGGACCTGAATTTGACCCTGGGACTCGAATGACAGAATAAGAGAATCAATTGACTCCCACACGTTGTCCTCTGGGTTCCATTCCCATGTTATGACATGCATATTCTTCTCTCCCCTAGGTGTTCAGAAAAAAAATAAATAAATGTTAAAAATATTTGAAAATAAAAGGATCCAGGTGTGGTGGTGCATGTCTTTAATCCCAGAAGGCAAGGAAGCAGAGGCAGGCAGATCTCTAGCTTGGAGGCTAGTCTAGCTTACACGGTAATTTCCAAATCAGCCAGGGATACATAGTAAAGCCCTGTCTTAAAGAAATAAGCAAGCAAAGAAACAAGGGGTGACCTTAATGGAGAGCAAATTTTAGCTGTACTCCAGAATGCAAAAATTTTTCTTGACGCCCTCTCTCAAGCAGGGCCAGGACACAGTTCTATGCATGTCTGAGATCTGTGAAGGAATCCCTCAGAGGACAGACAGACAGAAAAAAAGAAGTCACTGGAAGATTGAAATATCAATCTGCCTCAATCAAAAAATCACATCGTTTCAATATTTCAGAACATTCCAGACTGTCCCACCCTCAGCCACTTGATCCATTTTCTTCTTGTTCCCTGTCTGGCTGTCCTCTGGGAGATTCCTTCACAGGTCTCAGACATGCATAGGACTGCTTCATGGCCCTGCCTGGTTAAGAATCAGCCTGTTGCATAAATCTTGGCTAAGATTCCAGTATGAACTCTTCAAAGGTAGACATCTTGTTTTTGCTTTTAATTTTAGCACCACCACAAACATCCGGTGCCTGCTGTTCTGTATGTTACTTCCAAGAGGCTATTGATTGCATGAGAATCGCCATCGATTGAATAAAAGCTCTTCAGAAAGCAAACAAAATACGCGCTGCTTTCAATGTCCGTATTGATTGGCAAACACATCTGAATTCTAGCAGCATTAATTTGGATGTGGAGGAAATTGAGATGCATCTTAGAGGAAGGATGTCATAGTGAAAATGGACCCTTACACCCCCAGGTACCTAAAGGGTTAAGAATTTCAGCCTTTTACCAAACCCAGGCATCTTCCCCCAGTAGATGTGCTTAATTTAAGATTAGTGAGTGGAATTTTCAAATAACAAGCTATGTTTATCATATAGTTTACTCTGAATGTTACATAGGCTTTTTTAAAAGAAAGGATCAACATATTTCATTAGCTTTTTAAAGTCATCAGTGACCTCAGGTTTCTTAAGAGCAACTAATCCATATACATCCCTGGTGGGCGATCATTCCATCTAAGTTAGATTATCCACAGGGAAACCCCATGTAATTGTTCACCTTCTGCTAGCTTGATTTAAATGTTTCTGTGTTATGTGTTCCTTGATCCTGATTCACAATATATATGTTTGCTTTGGGGTTGATTTTGTTAAGTAAAAATGATGATAGCTATTGATTATCATCTTCACTGATAAAGTGCTTGCTTTGCAAGCCTGGGGACATGAGTTTGATGTCCCAGAACCACAGTGAAAAATAAAGCCAGGTGTGGTGGTTCACGTTTGGAATCCCAATGCTGGGGAGACAGGTATGAGCCAATCCCTGGGCTAGCTGGCCAGACATCCTAGACCAATTGGTTGATTTATGTTGTCTTAGTTTTTTTTTTTTGTTGTTGTTGTTGAGTGTTTGTGTGTGCATGTGCATGTACTGGAGTACATGCACACATTTGTGTGGAGACCAGAGGCTGATGTCTGGCATTTTCCTGTATCACTGTCTGGCTTGTTTTTATCAACTCTCATTGAACCTGGAGTTCACCACCTCTGTAGAGTAAGCTGGCTAGTGGTCATCAGGGATCCTCGGGTCTCTGCTTTGCGAGCAGTACAACTGCATGAGAATAGCACTCCACCAAGGTTTTTGTGTGGGTTTTTCTTGTCCAAACTCGAGTTATCATGCTTGCAGGTCAAGCACTTTACTGAGTTATCTCTCTGCCCTCTGTGTTGGCTTATTAATATATGAAAGATTAATGTGAAAGACAAAGTGTCTATCAGGTTGTTTTTTTTTTTTCTTCCCTAGTGAATTTAGATTGTTTTGTGTATGTGTGTGTGTGTGTGTGTGTGTGTATGCACACATGTGGCAGTCAGAGAATACCCTCAGCTATGGTCACTCATGTACCAGCCACACTGTGTGTGTGTGTGTGTGTGTGTGTGTGTGTGTGTGTGTGTATGTGTGTGTGTGTTTGTATGCACGTGCTTGTGCACGCATGTGCTCAAGCATGCTAGCAGGTGTGTGCACCTATGGGTTCACACTCAGGGACAAGAGGTCAACATTTAGGTGTGTCTCCTCTATCCCCTTCTTCCTTCTCCTTCTTCCTTCTCCTTCTCCTCCTCTTCTTCTTCCTCCTCTTCCTCTTCTTCTCCTTCTCCTTCTCCTTCTCCTTCTCCTTCTCCTTCTCCTTCTCCTTCTCCTTCTTCTTCTTCTTCTTCTTCTTCTTCTTCTTCTTCTTCTTCTTCTTCTTCTTCTCCTCCTCCTCCTCCTCCTCCTCCTCATCATCATCATCATCATCATCATTTATTTATTTATTTTTCACTGAACCTGAAACTCACCAATTCTGCTAGCCTGGCTGGCTGGGCTTCCTCAGCATCTTCAGTATCTCCTGTCTCTGCCTCCCAGACCTAGGATTACAGAAATACACTGCCATGCCCATCATTTGTATATGGGTGACTAGGACCTGACCTCATTCTTATTCTGAAGGCCTTTTACCCACGGAGTCATCTCCCTAACCTCATGACCTGTTTGTTAGGCAAGACCTGTCACTGGCTTGGTAGGAGTTCAGCAAGTAGGCTAGGCTAGTTGGCCAGCAAAGATCAGGCACTTCACTCTCTCCATCTCCTCGGTAGTGAGATTATAAGCACATGTCACCATGACACCAAGTCTGACTTTGTGTTAAAAATATGAACTCTGTGGCTCATGCACTTGAGACAAGTGTTTTACCAATTGAGCCATTCTCCAGCCTCCATTCAGATGTTTTTTTAAATTATTCCTTCTCTGGTCTAACTAAAGATGTGAACACTTTTGGAAGTAAGCTAATGCGATTAAGGATCATCATATACACTATTCAATAAATGATAACCAAGGGAATTAATTAAACGGCGCTTTCTTAGAAAATTAGGAATCAATCTCCCCCAAGATCCAGCTATACCACTCTTGGGCATATACCCAAGGAATGCTCAATCATACCACAAGAGCACTTGTTCAGCTATGTTCATATCAGCATTGTTTATAATAGCCAGAACATGGAAACAACCTAGATGCCCTTCAACTGAAGAATGGATAAACAAAATGTGGTACATATACACAATGGAATACTACTCAGCAGAGAAAAACAATGACATCATGAGGTTTGCAAGCAAATGGATGGATCTAGAAAAAAATCATCCTGAGTGAGGTAACCCAGACTCAGAAAGACAAACATGGTATGTACTCACTCATAGGAGGATACTAGATGTGGAACAAGGATGACTGGACTGCTACTCACATCACCAGGGAGGCTACCTGGAAAACAGGACCCAAAGAAAGACACGGGGATCGCCCAGTGACGGAGAAATGGAAGAGATCTACATGAACAGCCTGGACATGAGTGGGGGTAATGGAGGGTGAGGGTAGAGGGAAAGAGAGCTTGGAGGAGCGGGAGATCCCAGCTGGATCAAGAACAGAGAGGGAGAACAAGGAATAGGAGACCATGGTAAATGAAGACCACATGAGAATAGGAAGAAGCAAAGTGCTAGAGAGGCCCACAGAAATCCACAAAGATACCATCACAACAGACTGCTGGCAATGGTTGAGAGACAGCCTGAACTGACCTACTCTGGTGATGGGATGGCCAAACACCCTAACTGTCATGCTAGAAACCCCATCCAACGACTGAGGGATCTGGGTGCAGAGATCCATGGCTAGGCCCCGGGTGGAGCTCTGGGAGTCCAATTAGTGAGAAAGAGGAGGGTTTATATGAGCAAGAATTGTTGAGACCAAGGTTGGATAAAGCACAGGGACAAACAGCCAAACGAATGGAAACACATGAACTATGAACCAATGGCTGAAGGGTCCCCAACTGGATCAGGCCCTCTGAATGGGTGAGACAGTTGATTGGCTTGATCTGTTTGGGAGGCATCCAGGCAGTGGGACTGGGTCCTGTGCTCATTGCATTAGTTGGCTGTTTGAAACCTGGGGCCTATGCAGGGTCGCTTGGCTCGGTCTGGGAGGAGGAGACTGGACCTGCCTGGACTGAGTCTACCAGGTTGATCTCAGTCCGCAGGGGTGACTTTGCCCTGGAGGAGGTGGGAATAGGGGGTGGACTGGGGGGAAGGTGAGGGGGGCGGGAGGGGGGAGAACAAGGGAATCCGTGGCTGATATGTAGAACTGAACTGTATTGCAAAATAAAAAAAAGTAAATGAAAGGTAAGATAATTAAAATTTGTGGATTATAAATTTAGAAATGAATTATTTGTGTAGAATGATATCACGGGTAACTAAAAACACATATGTCTAAATCTTAGGGTGCATGCATGTGAATTACTGATGTTTTGTGCTAGACTATGTCAATATTTGGATTACTGTTTTAATATAAAGAACCCACTCTACAGAGCTAGAGAGATGGCTCAGCAGTTAAGAGTATTTGCTGCCCTTCTAGAGGACCTAAATTCAGTTCCAAGCACCCGTGTAGAGGACAGTTTACAAAAGCCTGTAACTCCAGCTCCAGGGGACCTAACACCCTCTTCTGATCCCTGCCGGTGCCCAAGCATATGTACACATACCCACAATTCTACCGTCCCACCTTTTCTTTCGACACTTACTGACAGTCTTGTAACACAATTTGAACAAAATGGATCACAATGTACAGCTACCTAAATGATTAGCAGCTAGCAGTACAGACCTTTCTAGGTAAGACATGCTTGGCATCACAATGGTCCTACCTAGGAAAATACAGAGCTGATAGAAAATCTAGATGAGAGAATTGATGGCCCTTAAAATACACAGTGAGGAAAATAGGATGAGAACTGAACTTGGGAGAAATGTGCAGCTGCTCTTTCATGAGCATAAGATCCATGGAAACCTGATGTAAACGAATGTCAACCCGAAGAAGCTGTGGACAGTCACTCCCACACATTCCTTTCCAGGTATTTCCTGAACAGTTATTTTTGCCCTGTTGATGAGAGTTGGGGTAGGGGGAGGTAAGGAAGCAGTGGGAGTGGTGGATGAGCTGGGGCTCCTGTCCTCAGTGTGCAGCCATTGTGTGGTCTTGGGCTGGTGACAGTCTCTTGTGTCCTGGTGACTCATGTGATGATGGAGAGGACCAGGTGCAAGGCCTCTACCTCTGAGTTTCCCACCTGGGAGATGTTTCCCGTTTTCTCACAGCACAGTCTGTGTGCACTATGGCTTTCTGGAGAAGAATTTGTTCGTTGAGAATACTTTCTCCAGACTGGTGGGAGGAAAGGCAGGTGTGAGCTCTCAAAGGCAGGATTGTCTTTCAGCAGGGTGTGGAATCCTTACTATGGCTGTAATTGTGACAATTTAAGATGTCATTGGGAAGCCAAGTCATAGGAGCAATGCATCTGGTTCCGTCCAAATTCTTGGTAGAGTTCTTTAATTGTTAGCCAAAGAGAGACATTTCTTCTTTCATTTTTCTTCTTGGTATGTAATAAGCCACACACTTGGGTGTATATCCTGGAGGAAGTGTGAGGGGAAAGCTTGGGAATCCATTAGGGGCATTTTAACACCATGGAAACACCACAAGGCATTGATTGGTAGTGATGTGACTGCTTTTCCCCACAGCTGCTAATTGATGCTATTGCACTGGAATGAGAATGCAGACAACAAAGCCACCCAAAGCAGAAAAGTGCTAGACAGAGCTCTCCATAGACATTGGGATTAGGGGAGGGGCACTGAGCAAGAAAGGTCCCAAGGGCCTTAGGACAGAAAGGAGGGGGTGGATGGAAGAGAGAGCACGGGTATGTCACCTTTGCTGTTCATTTCAGATCAGCTTCTCCATGACCATCAGTGGCTCAGCTCACATTAGCCCCTCATTCCTGCAGCACATTCATTAAGAGAAAGGGCGAGGGTCTTTGTATGTTCTCCATTAGGAGGGGAGTGTTCTGTGAGAGCGGACCAGGTCCTGTGAAGAGACTAGCTTGGTTGTTTTACCGAGAACCCTGTCTTTTGTCCAGTTTAGTTAGCTGGGCTATCTCATACCCTCGCTACAAGCCCTCCTCATTGATCTTACCAGGTGCTTCCAAAATCGGTATTTGAACGCTTGACAGCATTTGAACTGCAGAATCCAGAGCTCTTTCATCATGTTCCAATCCTAAAACATTCTGGCCTCAGAATCAAGCCCCCATTTCTCCAGTCCCAGATGGGAACTTTCTGAGTGACAATGGAGTGCTGTATAAGGAAGAGAACAGAGGACAGGGTAGCCCTGGGACAGATGGCCAGCTGAACTCAGTAGAGACCTCACAGGCTTCTAGCTCAAGTTCTTTCTTCAGTTTGTTTTTTTTAATTGAGCAGACTGCATCCCTTTGCAAGCATGGAGTGAGGATGAGGGAGGGCCTGTGAGCTTCCTCTTTAATGCTGAAATCTTGATGGCAGAACATCATACCCCAAACCTTATCGTGCTGGACCTTCAGGGAAGCCATTGGTGGGGTCTAGTGGTGCCTCCTTGTGTAATGGCTTTATGTCCAAGAGTGAGACTCTATCTTCTGCCAGTAAAATGAAGTGTCTTGGTGGCCAGGGAAATGCTTTGTGGGTAAAATGCTTGCTGCACAAGTGTGAGAACCTGGGTTTGGATCATGAGAACCCATATAAGTCTGGATACAGCAGTAAACATCAGTTCTGCTTTTGTGCTCACGGAAGGATGGGAAGTAGTGACAACAGACGGCCCTGAAGTTCATGGGTCAGATGACAGCCCACCGTAGAGAAGCAGCAGCCATGGAGACAGACATGGCGACTGGAGAAGCAAGCTGAGAGCTCGCGTCTTGAACCACAAGTCTGTGGACAGAAAGAGTGAACTAAAAATAGCACAGATCTTTAAATGTTCAGGTTAAAAGCCTGCCTCCAGTGACATACTTACTCCATTGGGCCAATAGGCCTTCCTGTTTGGCCTTTCCAAAGAGACCCTCTAACTTGGGGGCTGAATATCAAATTCCTGGGTTTATGAAGAACATTCTTTCAAACTAGTACACAGTGCAAGGACAAAACATGGCCCAGAGCCTCAGTGCCATCTGAGGGATGGAGTGGGCATAAGAAATGTATCTGCTGCCTTGCTATTGGCTTTCTGTCTCTCACTGGCAAAGGGCAGCCCCCTTAGAATAGAAACTTTGTTCTAGGCTGATTCATTTGTCAATTCCAGCAGGCCCTGGGGATGCAAAGTCATCCACTGCACAGCTTCTATGAGGACTGAACTCCAGCACGCCGGCAGGACAAGAATCAGAGTGTGCAAACTGTGTCTAGTACAGTGTGCAAAAGTGACCTTTGAATGTTGTCTCAGTCATTGTTTTATTGCTGTAAAGAGACATCATGACCACGGTAACTCTAATAAAGGAAAGCATTTAATTGGGGATAGCTTACAGTTTCAGACATTGAGTCCATTGCTGTCATGGCAAGAAGTACGGCAACATGCAGACAGACATGGTGTTGAGAAGTAACTGAGAGAACTCTACATCTGGGAGAGAAAGACCCTGGGCCCAGCTTGGGCCCTTGGAACCTCAGAGCCTGCCTGCGGTGATATACTTCCTCTAACAAGGCTACACCTCCCAATCCTTTTAATTAATGTCACTCCCTGATGACCTGGTGACCAAACATTCAAATCTATGAGCCTGTGGGGGCCATTCTTATTCAAACCATGATAAATGTGTGGAGAACAAGGCAAGTCATTGTTATAAATGACTTTAGGTTTCTACACTTCCCTACCCCATTCTATGTTCCTTCTTTACTTTGCTGCCCCAGTGACAAACGCTCTCCCCCTGTAATGTGGTTAGAAAATGTTCCATGAACCATTAGGTGAGTGCTACCTACTTTCAAATAATGGCTTCTTTCCTCTCAATAAGAATGAAGTTTGCCTCTAAGAAACACACCTTGTCGATAAAGATAAAGACTGTGTTAGGGCAAAAGAATGAGGAAAAATGAGTTCTGCTCCCAGCCTGTGTCAGAACTTCTGACTATAGTGGGAAGTGGTTAATGGAGAACGTTGTAAGAATAAGGAATGGTGCGGTGCTCAGCCTTAAATTGAACATCCCCATCACACCCTCAAGGCTCACTGATAATTTTTGAAAAGGGGGCTGGAAAAAAATTGAAGACCGAAAGACAGGGAGAAGTGTTTAAAAAAGATGTATTCCTGAAATGGCATGGCTGTGCATTCATAAACTCATTGCAAGCTATACTTACTTGCACGAGAGTGGGTCCATCAGCATTTTATCATAGAAGAGGAAGGGACTCATGCCTACCTTTTCCTCTCTGAGGAAATATGGGCAGTTAATGTCAGCAGGGGGAGGGGTACCACTTTCTTCAGTGGTGTGGTCGATGATAAGTCCCTGAAATCTAGTAAGTAGTCTCTTATTCCTGCTCATGCAAGCAACCCCAATGAAACCCAGTGGGGCAGACACATAAACACAAAGACATGAATGTGGGGCATGTTGCTGGGAAGAAGAAGTGGGAGAGGGGAGTAACTGGGTTGACAATGACGAAAATGCATTATATACATGTGTGGAACTGTCAAAGGAAAATAAATATAAACAGAATCAGTTTATATAGCATGTCTAATCCATGTACTGAGCCAGACATCTCATACGTGATCTCTAGTATGTCTCACAGAGTCCTGCTATCATCCTGTGCTAATAGATGATGCTTCAAGAAATTATAGGCATTGCTCATGATTACACATGAGATTGAGGCTATGACTTCCATTTTATGCTTAATTTTTACATTGTCCTTCAAAGTGTTCAGTGTTGTCTAGTTTGCACAGCTAAGGAAACAGGAAGTACCATTGGGCATTTCAATTGAGTTTTTTTTATTCTCATTAATTTTTATGTTTTAATTGTGTGTGTGGCAGAAGGTATGTGTATGTGAGCACAGTGCCTGTGGAATCCAGAATAAAGACTAAGGTACCCTTGGAACTGAAGGTTCAGGTGGTTGTGAACCGCCTGACATAGAACTGAGCTCAGGTAATATTGAATAGCTCTTAACCTCTATTTGTCTAGCCCTGCATTTCTGTGCTCTTAATGGAGATGCCCAGGTAATGGCTGCCTATGTTCCTATTTGAACTTTACTTCTGAGTCAGTGTTACAGAACAGTCAGTCCTACTGGACAGAACCTTACCTGATGCCCTTGTGTGTTCAAGTCCAGAAAATCACTGATGTGTAGTAAGTTCATGTAATGACAAAAAAGTCAACTGAGAGAGAAAGGTTGGCAAAGTATGGCTCCTTAGCTGGGTGTGTCCAACCCACAGCCTGCTTGGGGAAATAAACAATCTTTGAAGGGGCTTAGTATGTAGTGAACTTGCCATACAATAATGAGGGTCTGAGCTAACATCTCTCACTGAACCTGGCCGTTACTGATGGCCTAGACTTGTTGGCCATTGAGTCCCAGGCATCCTCTTGTCTCCATCTCTTCAGGCCTGGGTTTTCAGGTGTGCATTGCTTTGCCTAACTGGATATGAAACTCAGGTCCTCATGCTTGTGTGACAGGAATTTCACACACAGGGCCACTTCCTCAGCCCTGCAACTGATCATTTGTAGAAAAATCTTGTCCTGGGACACCAAAGACTCAAAGCAGGAACAGAAAACTCCTATGAAGAGAACGGATTCCAGTTCTGAAGCTTCCCCCTCTCTCCTCTCCCTTCTCTCTAATGAAGATAAAATGCAGTTCTCATAATGTCGTTGGATGTATAAAAATGGAACAGAGTTAAGTGCTCAGCAATCGAGAGGTGACTAACCACACCGTGGAAGGCTGTGCCACCACTAAAAATGTCTGTCGCAGAAATAAAACATGCAAACAATAGAGAAAGAGTTCAGATCACCAGAATTAGCTTAACTCTGCTTTTGTGTGTATATATGTGTGTGTGTGTGTGTGTGTGTATGTATATATGTGTGTGTATGTATATATGTGTGTATGTATATATGTGTGTATGTATGTATGTATGTATGTATGTATGTATGTATGTATGTATATAAAATCATGAAATGGAGAAGAAAACATCAAGATGGTGCCAGTTTTGAGTGCCCGCACTGTGGCTGGTTTTGACCCTCTGCTTTGCATTTAGGTGCATTTTCTACTTTCCTGTGATATGTAGAACTTTTTGTATAATGAAAAGTTTGATTCTGAAAACATTTTTAAAATGCAGAGGGTTTTGCAGCCTGAGAAAACAGAATATAGAAAGCTGTCATGCAGAGAACAGTGGCCATTAATGGGGCAGTTCTTTCTCCCAGACGCCTTCTTTCCCAGTGGGCTCTGTTGGTCCATCCCCGCTACTTAGGACCCTTTAAACCAACATCCTTACCCCTTTGTGAAATCTTCAAATACATGAATAGGAGCAAGCTCTCTTGTTTTTCTCTGTTCATCTGAAACAGAGTGACATTTTCAAAAGAACCGTAATACTCAGAGAGCAAAAAGATAATAATTACAGAAAATATAGAATGGTTGTCATGTTTAAAACACAAGATTACAGTCCTCTAATGGGCTGGCTGCCTGCTTGTAGCATCCAGAGCACACGTCTGCTCCCCCGCAGCCTGCCAGCTTCCCCTCCAGAGGAAACCACTGAGCTTCTGTGATCAGAATCTCTCTTAGGCCAATTGCTCATCTAATAAATCAAGGTTGAAAGACTCCTGCTAAAAGCTCTGTCCATCTGAAGCTGCACTACTTGATTTTCTTCCAGGTGTGGCTGTGGTTCAGATGGACAAGGTGAGAATCTCTGAGTTATACTAAAGAGCATTGCCTCAAACCGTGTACCACCATTTACTCTGTGTGTGTGTGTGTGCATGTGTGTGTGCGTGTGTGTGTGTGTGTGTGTGTGTGTGTGTATGTGTGAAAAGAGAGAGACAGACAGAGACAGAGACAGAGAGACAGACAGAGACAGAGAGCCAGTTTCAGAGAAATAGAAAGACAGACAGACATTTCACCCATAGAGAAAAAATTCCTCTTCCAGTGACCATCTCTTGTCTACCTACATACAGGAAAGTGGCCACATTTGAAAGTTCATCCATTACCAGACCATCGTATTAAAACCCACAGGATGCTCACTGTCCAACCTGTAAGCAGGCAGTGACAGAACAGAATCTCTTCAGAGTCCTCCCTGTTCCTTCAGAAGCTGGAAGTGCAGGCGGCAGCAGAACCTGCAGTTTCTCCCTACTGTGGGTGTGGAATTCCCCTGCATCAGCACTTGCCATCCTGTTGCCTGAAATAATCCCAGGAAGGCAGGAACACTGCTCTCCACTGAGAGAACGGAGTCTTGCTTCCATTCTCCTTGTGATCTGCAGCTTCACACAGACCCACGTGTGGGCTAACTGCAGCCATCACCTTCGTCTGGGTAGAAAGCTTGAGGAGCGACTTGCTTGTTTGTTGTCCGGGGCGCTGCTCCCTCCTTGGTTTCTTTGTTTTCTGCAGTCCTTGTCCATGCTAGGCAGCTACTCTGCCACTGAGTGACAGCCCCAGCCCTCCATTGCTTTTCATATTGAGACAGGACCACACTAAGTTGCCCAGGCTGGCTAGAGCTATTGCAGACCTCCTTGGTCACCTCAGAAAAGCTGGGGCTACAGGCCCACCAGACGCAGCTCCCATATAGGCTTCAGGAGAGTGGCTTGTGTTTTGAAAGAAGTTCAATAAGGAGTTTTGAATAATTGAACACATATATTTTAGTTGTCACAGAAAGATCCCTGAAGGGATCAGGTGTGGATCAGCTGGTAGAAGCTATTATGAGATTAATTTATACTCTGTCTAAAAATGAGTATTCTAAGAAGCTCATGCATTTCTAACACTCAGGAAACCGAGTTAGGGGGATTGTCATGAGTTTGAGGCCATCCTGGGTTACAGTGTGAGACTCTGTCTCGAAAAGTCCAAATGAAGAAGCAGGAGAGAGATGGCCCAGAACAAGTACTGCCCTTACAGAGAACTGCAGTTTGGTTCCCAGCATCCTCATCCCACAACTCACAACTGCCTGTGACTTCTGCTCCAGGGCATCTGACACCCTTCTCTGGACCGCACCAATACCTGTGTGTGCACTCCTGCACACATACACATTCACACAAACCACACACACACACACACACACACACACACACACACACACACAGAGTTAAAAATAATAGATAATACAAGAAAAAATAATAATTTAGAGTCCAAATAAATAGTAAATTAAAACATGTCCTCAGTGCACACTGTATAACGCTGCAATGAGCCGGTCTATGAAAACACTGCTCAGCATATTCTATTCAAGCTGCTATGGGAAAATGTCATAATGGAGGGTCATGTGAGGGATGCTGGGCTGAATTTGTTATCTTCTAAATGTCCTTTCTCCTTTATTTTTTGTGGTTCCTCTAAGTTCAAATGGAGGCAAGCTATCTTAGTGGAATACAATTTCTCTTTTTCTTTTCCATCACTCGGTCTGACAGCACAGTAGGATACCTCTGTGTGGTCCACACCCATCACTGGTTTTTTTCTTTCTTCTGTCTGCTCCCCCCTTTTCTTGACTCTCTCAGTTAAACTACATTAAGTATCAGTAAGAGAGCTAAGGAGCATCAACAACCACAGAAATAGCCAACACCTCCTGGAAATCTCTGAAGCACACATGCTTTATTGAAGGATAACTTGGCTGTGGGATAATAGTTCTACTAAGATTCTCACACAATTCCTCCCTTAAAAAGCTGTTTTTTTTTCAACCTGAGCCTCAATTTCCAAGTCTCCTTCTCCCTCTCTGTAGCCCACCTGTGTCACTTAAATCCCATTTGCAGACTCCAACTTACTTCCTCTGAAACCAATTTATACAGTGACAGATGGGGCTTCCAAAGGGATGTTTCCATTCACATCCGGCAAGCCATCTTTATGGGAAGAAAATTTGACACAAATTCAGTGACATACACAGAAATCCAACTTCGGGGACTCTCATCTTCCGTTCCTCATGATTTCTCTGGGCTGAGAATGGGGCATCTCAGTTCCTTCAACTCAACCACTAACGAATGACATGTTTACCTTTCTAAGCAACATTGTACAACTCATTTGTCTCGTCTTCTCATCTCTCCCTTTGTATATTTTTAACCATCTCTGTCCCAAGCACTATTTGACAAGGACATAATTCATTTCAAGTAATTAAGTGGTAGCTTCACGGTCAGGTTTTTATTTTCTTGTCTTTTAAAAGCCATTGAGTATTTAGGATTTTTAGTTTGATTGGTTCATTCCCTGCTTGACTTGTTTGTTAACATATTGCGTGTTACTTTTTTTTTTCTTGTTATTCTAAGACCCAGAATGTTATTCTGGCTTCCTTCTAACAGGAACATAGCAAAAAAGCAAGGGCTGAACCTTCACAGAGTCTATCCTGCCATGCCAGGATCTATGGGATCTTCACTTCTGTGAAGATAGCACACATGCTGTGGAGGGGAAACTGAGGCCCAGGTGGGTGAGTGATTTCCACAAAACCACAAAAGAAGTTGGGATTTTACACACACTGTTCTGTGTGTGTTTCGTCCACTCACTAGTGTTAACTCACTTGCCTGTGCCATGTGCATCTGCTGTTACTAAGAACTACTTTAGGTAGTTACAGACTAGCATGCTATGGGGCTGAGTTTTGAACTGAGGCCAAGTAGTTCCCAAACCTTGCTTTTACACATTATACATCATGCCGCCTTTTGTCAGAAATACTGAATTTATACATTTATATGTAGTCTAAAACTTGCATGTACTTGAGAGGGATGTGCACAAGAACGTGTGAACACATACACATCCTGCATGTGTACACACACACACACACACACACACTCACAATGCACACAAACACAGATATCCTACCTACCTACCTACACACACACACACACACACACACACACACACACACACACACACAGGGCACATACACTCCCTTTCATCTGCAAAGCTCTGTCTCTTCTTTAAACAAGGAAAGGATGACTAACGGTCCCTTCTGCTTGGTTGATTAGCATAATACACATTGCTACAAATGGAAACCCATTGCCCTTGCTAATCTTAACAGTCCCACATCAGTAGCTATTTCAAGAAGAAGCAATTCCCATCTGTTAGAGAGACACTCAGTGACAATGCACATCTCTTAATCTTCCTACCATCCTGTTGTCAAACGATGGAGAAACAGCATGATTTCCTTCTGTAATTCTGGGAAGCAATCTCTAAGCTAAAGCATGCAGGGGACTTGATGACTTCTTGGTGTGAGCTGGAAAGAGACAACTGTTACCCTTGGCCCTCCTGAACCCGGGTGAGCCATTGGCTGAATATAGCAGTCAACCTCTTTGCTCTGTGTGCTCTTCTCAGAAGTCCAGAGCCCGTCTGTATCTTTTCTGTGTTTCCTATATTTTTCCTCTAGGGAAAGGCTCTCTCCTCACCTGGTAGAGTGGTCACTCACAGCATCTTGTCTTGAAACTGACAGGCATAGATCATGACCTAGGATGGTCCATTCTTATGTCCCAGCTGTGTGGAATTAGAGGGTATGTCAGGCATGGATGAATGACCAGGCATTTCCTCATGAACGTTTATATGAGTCATTGAGAAAGAGGACCTTTCCATTTAAACACATGGAGAGAGTGTGTTGCTATCTAGGACTGCTGGGATGCTGAGAGCTTTTTCTGGCATGGGGACTGCATCTGCCTCACAACTTAATGAGAGAAGGAGGAGGAGAAGGAAGAGAAGGAGGAAAAGGAGGAAGAAGAGAAGGAGGAGGAGACTGCTCCGGAGAGAACTCTTGAATTGGGTCACAACCACTTGGAGCTAGGATCTAAATTTGGGCTTTCTGTTGCATAAACATAAGTAAAACAAAGTTTCTGTTGCTTGCAACCCACCCCCCAGTGCATTAACTCCTCGACTTATGAATTAGAGGGAATCTTATGGATATATCCATCGACCTGGCATACAGTGCCAGATGATCTCCTTGTACAGTTGTGTATATATGTAGGGATTGTTTATGGCTGGTTTCCATGCACTTCCCTGTTGTGAACTCTTCCTTTGTTCTTTCACTTGGTAGTCAGTCTCACCACTGGGCAGGTATACTTTCAGATATTCTGTTTTCCTAATCTCAAATTGTCTACTTAAACTTTTCCTTCCATTAATCTTACTGATGGCCTCTGGTGCATCAGAAATGGTCAGCTTGCTTCTTTGAAATAATTGAAGACAGTTATCTTGTCTCATTTCTTTCAAACATTCCTTTAACTTTATTCAAGCCCTAATAAATGGCTCTGCTCACACATCGGCTCACAGATGTCCTCATTCTGGGAGCCCCAGCAATTTCCCCTTAGATCTTGGAAACTCCTTGGGGGAAAGGCTCAGGGCACTGGGCTGGGTTCTTTGCCTTATTTCTGCCTCCACTTTCATTTGTAGATGGGGTGGGGAGTCCCAGCTGATTGACTGGTTTTTCAACTCTTTTTTATTCATTTTTCTAATCTACAAATGGGAGCTATTTTCCCTCTGATTTCTAACATTTTTTCCAAGTTCATTTTTGACAATTTTGTGCATGTATAGAACGCACTGTGGTCATATTCATCTTCCATTATTCTTTCTTATCTCATTCCCACTATAGTTGACTTCCTTTTTCAGACTTCTTGTGGTGTTTCATCACAACAGAATTCAGCATCTCTGGGTGAGGCATGGTGTACTCCAAGCTCAGTGCATCATCTGTGGCTTTTCTTATACCCAGCAAGCCTGGGTAGCTTTTGGATTTGGCAAGCTCAGAACCCATGGAAATTTCTAAATTATTTTTTCTGATATAAACAGCTTCGACCTTCTGTGTATTTATGTGTTTCCCACTAAAATGCTGACAGTAATGATAAAAAGGGGAAATAAATTAATCTTGGGCCTTGAGCATTTTAAGTACATTTTCTTGTTAACATTAATAATAAATATAAAATTGAGTTATAATGTTTTTCCAAAAAGTCATAAATGTAAGTCAGAGAATAAGAATCCAATCAATCCAGAAACACTTAAAGAAACTGGAATAGACGCCCCAGAGCCTCTGGCTTTGCTTCCTTGGAGCAACCCATTGGGGCAATCTGACTACATTCCTTATCTCTGTTTACGTGTGTGTATTTGCACAAACAGACAGACAGACACACATGCACACATGCCCGTGATCGCATGCACACACACACACACACACACACACACACACACACACACACACTACATTGAATTAATGTGTTTATTCATGGATTTGGCAAGTAACTGTGCAGTGTCTGCCATGAATCAGGCACCCATCATAGGCTTCAGAATGCAGTTGAACACATCGAACAAAAACGATTGTTGTTTTGTTTGATGATTGTGATTATTTGTTTTACTTGTCCACTTTAGACAATCCACAGTGTCCTGGCAAAAGAGTCTCAGAAAGGGACTATCTAGCTCAGGAAGGCATGTCTATAGGAGACTGTCTTGATTGCCTTAATTGATGTGGGGATACCCAGACTGAAAGTGTGTGGCCCCTTCTCTGGGTTTGGGGTCCTGGACTGTGTAAGAGGAGAGAAAGGCAGCTGAGAACTAAGTGTGCACATGATCATTTCTCTCTGCTTTTCACTATAGATGTGATGTGACCAGCTACCTCAAGCTCCCATTGCTGTGACTTCCCACAACCATGAGCTGTAATTTGGACTCATGAGCTAAAATTACCCCTTTCTTGCCCAGTTTGCTAGGCTATTTTACTTAACAACAGGTAGGGCATTGACCTTCTAAGAGTTTATATTGGAGTGATGAGGCAGAGGCATGTGGGGGTGATTCCCCCCGCCCCGTAAGAATCATGGCAGACTCTCCTATAACTAAAGACAGCATCAAGAATTGCTTTGTGCCAACTTGTATACAGAAAGATGGAGGAGTGATGCATCCCAGTTCCAGGGTCTATGACCTGCCTCAGGAAGGAGGAATTCTGCTTTGGGATACAGGGACAGGAGGAGGATTGGGGCAGGGGAGAAGGTCACAGCTTCTGAGGTTAAGCTCTAAGAGCTCAGCATGCCAGAGTGCCAAGCTTCCTGGTGCTGTTTTAGGTGCCACCAAGAGGAGAGAAAACTGAGAATAGAGGATGCTTACAAGAAGGAGACAGGTAAGCAAAGGAAAAGGGGCTTAGAAGTGCGAGCAGGCTGTGTGTTAGTCCCACCAGGAGGAGTGTGAAGAATTAAATACAACTGCAGACTGGGGAGAGCTGATGCTGCAACCATGAAGCTGCAGTGGCTCTGTATGCTCAGGGAAGACTAAGTTTTCCAGTGATGCCAGAGCAAAGCGGCTGGGGGTGAAAGTCCAGTGGGGTGAGATGGGGATGGCAGCAAGAGAGATTATTGAAGGACTTTGAATTTCATTGAAAAAGACTGGATTCTTTCAGGATTTATTTTTCACTCTCTCTCTCTCTCTCTCTCTCTCTCTCTCTCTCTCTCTCTCTCTCTCTCTCTCTCTGTGTGTGTGTGTGTGTGTGTGTGTGTGTGTGTGTGTGTGTGTGCTCACAGAGGCCAGAAGAGGGTATTGGATTCCCTGGAGCTGAAGCAACCATCAGGTGTGAACAACCTACTGTAAGTGCTAAGAAGTGAAGTCAGGTGGTCTGTAAGAGTAGCACACACTCTTAACCACTGAGCCATCTCAGTGAGACTGAGACTGAGTGTTTCGATCTACAGTGTCACCCAGCTTTAATAGCATCTACTAAGATCTCTCTGGCTGAGAATAGACTGAACGGCGGTGAGGGTTGAAACAAACATCCCAGACAGAAGGCCCTGGGAAAGCCCCAAAGGGAGAAGACACACTAGGGAGATGGAAGTGGGTGTTGTAAGCAGTGATGGAATTCCAGATATTTTCAAAATTCATTTGAATGTATGTTCTGAGGTTTGATGACAAGATATAAGGAATGTGTCAGAGAAAGTGTAAATCCAAGACAGTTTCGGGCCCTTAACACTAAAAGCAAGAAGAAAGAGTCTTCCATAAGCTCAGATGAGGAAGACCTAAAACATCAGGAGATGTTAAATCTTAGAGGTTTTGGAGAGAATTCAGAGGAAGAAGCACTTGCTGCTCAAGGATGAGGACCTAGTTCTAACATCTGGCAGCCACACAAAGCCAGACCCAGGAGAATACCCGTGATCGCAGTGCTCATGTGGATAGCTAGAAGACAGAGACAGGGGAATCCCTGGAAACTCACTGGCAGCTAGCTTGGCATACATATGTGCTGAGGAAGACATCCTGTGTCAGACAAGATGGAAGGTGAAGTGGTTCTCTGACCACACATAATTAATCTAAACATCCTATTGCTGGTGAAAATCAGAGTGTCCTCAGAGTCATGCATGTATACATAGTCCTGAAATGTTTGCAAGGTTGTATTTTTATTGGGACCCTCAGGTTCAAAGCCAATTGTTACTTAGAGGACCATCATCTGTTTTGCTTTGAGATCAGATCTCACACTGTAGCTCAGGCTAGCCTTGTGCTCACACAGTCCTCTTACCTCAGTCTTTCAAGTGCTGAGATTACATAGGTGAAATACTATATCTGGCTAGAGGGACCCATTTTTTAAAAAAGTGTGTGTGTGTGTGTGTGTGTGTGTGTGTGTGTGTGTGTACAAGTGTGTGCAGGTGGCCACCAAGGCCAAAGGAGGCATTGGACTCCACTGGAGCTAGAGTTGCAGGTATTTGAGTTTCTTGTTGTGAGTGCTGGAATTCAAACTCAAGTCCTCTGATAGAGCAGTAACTATTGCACCATCTCTCCAGTGCAAGTGGGGCCCTTTCTTGACTCATCTTATCCTAATGATGCAATTGCATTGCTGACATAGTATTTACCTCTCCTGATATTCTTTGTGTATTTATTGTCCACATTCCTCTGTTAGAAGGTCTATGTCATGAGAACAAGGCTTTAGTGGGGCTCTTGGTAGCACAGAACAGCCACTGAGTAAGCATTGACGCTCTATGCACAGGCATGTATGCATGCTGGTTTTGATTTTAACAGGATAGATTTCTCTCAAAAGTGGTATTGCTATCATAAATTGTAGTTTTAATTGTACTAATATTACCAAATTAACTTCCTAAAAGATTAAAGTGACCCATGTTCCCACCGTAATTTTTTTTGCAAGCAGTCGTTCCCTGTATCAGCCAAAACATTCGGTGATCTTATCCTTTGATGTTGTGACTTCAAAACTCATGAAAAACATTTAATCTCTCTGTTTCTAACAGCTTCTAATAGCTGAAGTAACTCACATACTGTTAAAAAAAGTGAACCCACACATCAGGTAATAAACAGTTTGTTTGGGTCTTTCTGACTGTCTTCCAGATGGAGCTCATGTTCAACTTCTAGGGTTGTCTGATGTTTGAACATTAATAGTTTGCCAAGGAGAGAGATTTAACTCTTCAGCCTATTTCCTGTTAGTGCCTTGGAACTGGAAATCACTAAGAGCTTGAGGCTTTCCTACTAAAACACCTGGTGGATTTTTCACAAAGGGATTTATGAGACGAAGTTCTGTAAATCTGTATTTTAAAAATGCATATGTGTTGGATCACTCTAGAACAGGGATGTGAATAATGGGGTAATTAGTGTGATAAATGCTGAGTTCATATTGGAAATAATTTACTTCTGAGTAAAATCTATGAGGCTGTGCAGCCTTCCAGCAGAGAGTCTACATCTCCATGCAGAAGAGGCAGGTCCATGTTTTGACCTCTTCAGCAGTCTCTGGAAGACCTCCCCCACTTCTGCTACTTCTGTGACTGCCCTTTCCCCCGCATGTCTGCTTTAAATCTTTTCATCTGGTTGGGGTATTTTTTCCGTACTCTGGAGTCAGGATGTGTTAAAAGGAAGACGTGCACACAAGCTGAGATTGTTGAGTTCAGATGTCCCTGGACTTTCATTTGTGTGGTGTTACCCAACTCTCTAATCGTACTCTTCTGGTCTTTTCCAACACACACAGTGGCTTCAGGAAGATTTGTCGTGGAGACAGAGATGGGTGGGCAGCTGGTGATAAGGCAAATACTTTAAAAAAAAATCCCACTAAGCCTGGAAAGAAAATGTACCCTTAAAACTTCCTCTCTAACAAATCAAGCCAGCAAAAATATCACTGAGACCCCGTCAATGTGGAAGGTCTACCCCCAAATCTCTCCCTCAGATTTCCAAATTTGAAACCTTCTCAGAGAGCAAGAGTTCATGAATGTGCCTAGTGAAAACCTGGCCTGAATTAACATGAAGGAGTTTTTAGTCTGTAGATGGAAGTTTCTCTGGTCCTACCCTGTCCCATGGTCTCACAGCCACTTATAAAAATCATCACTCAGAGGCTTATATTAGTTACAAACTACATGGCTTATGTCTCAGACTTCTTGCTAGCTAGCTCTTGCATCTTAAATTAACCCATTTATATTCATCTATATGTTGCCATGTGGCCATGGCATTACCAGTCTGCTGGCATCTTGTTGCTCTTTGGGTGGCTGGATGGCATCTCTCTAGACCCTGCCCTTCTTCTCTCTGTATCTGTGCTTGGTTTTCCCACCTGGCTGTAAGCTTTCTTGCCATAGGCCAAAACAGATTTATTTATTATCCAATGGGAGCCACACATATTCACAGCATACAGAAAGACATCCCACAGCACTTCCCCTTTTGCATCTAGTCAAAAAGGAAGGTTTTTTTTTTTTTTTTTCTTTCGAGACAGGGTTTCTCTGTGTAGCTTTGCACCTTTCCTGGAACTCACTTGGTAGCCCAGGCTGGCCTCGAACTCACAGAGATCCGCCTGGCTCTGCCTCCCGAGTGCTGGGATTAAAGGCGTGCGCCACCACCGCCCGGCAAAAAGGAAGGTTTTAACTTTAACATAGTAAAATTATATATAACAAAACAGTTATCAAGAGTTAGAGTTACAATATCTAGTCTATTTGTATTTGGTAAAATTAAAGATAATAGTCTATCATCTATCCTATATTTGTGAGTCTAAAGTTTTATATTTAATTTACCTTTTATCATAACTAAGGAAAACTATAATTATAACTATCTAGTCTTCAACTTCATCAAAGACCTCAGAATGATATAATATTACCTAAATAAACAGGAATTGTATTGTAAGCAACTTCCAAAATTCTAGAAATGACAGAGACATCTGGCTGCCTGGACAGTCACCAAAAGTTCCTCTGCAACTTTGGGGCATCCATCTTTAGCCTACAGGGCTAGAGTCTCTGGCAGACTTTTTAGTGAAGCAGGAGAGGAGATTTGAAGGATTGTCTTGCCTATTGGCAAAGTTCATCAGTCACTTTCCTCTGTATCCTGAAGAATGACTGGCAGTATCTTCTGTGAAGCAGGAGCTGAAGGACTATCTTGCCTTGATTTGGCAAAGTTCAGTGGTCACTTTCCTATGAGTCCTGTATGTCCAATTTATACAACATACTGTCAAGCATACAGGCAAGAACAGTTTCTTACCCAAGTGGCTAGCTTTAGCCACAAAGAAAGCGAACTCCATATGGAGCTTCTTCAATGCACATCATCTTCTCTGAAGTAGATTGGTGCTGCCAGGAGCAAACATGTCTCAATGTCCAGAAAAGTCTAAGTTCTTAAAACATTTTAAATGCCATATTCTATAGGTCTTTGAAGTGTGTGAAGATTACCTATCCATCTGAAATATATCTCTGCAGATCTATAAAACTTAACTAACATGACTATAAGTTTGACTATTAAGATGACTCTTAAGTTGTATTTCTTAACTATTAAGTTGTATTTCTTAATTATGTATACATTTTTAAATAAGCTATGTAAACATAATACTCTAAACAAGAGTAGAAATATATGTACAGTATAATAAAAGTAACTTTAAATTTGTATCAATAAACCTAAATCCATACCAATGTAAAGTATATAAGATCAATAGTTTTTTATTAAAGCAGATTCAATAATCTACCCTTTTATCCTATCATTTCTATATCACATTCTCCCTTTTTTTCTTTAGAAAGAGACCAACTATGACCAATAAAAATTTGTAACCAAACCCCTAAACAAAGATAAACATCCATAATTCATTTTTTGGGGGAATGTAGGTGTAGTTTTCTAGGCTACTTCCTGCTGATTGGGGATGCTGGTAGTCTTATGGGGACCCAAAGAAAATTTAGGATTATGGTCAAGTCCTGACTGGAGTAGTCTGTGAGGCTGGATCATCTCAGCCAGCAGCCTTGAACTTGTTCTGGATGCAGAACTCAGAGGAAACTACAACAGAGGCATTTTGAGATGCTGGGTCATCTGGGCCATTTGTTTTCATTGGTGTCTGCTTCCCTCATCCTGAAAATACATAAACTTTTAAAGGTAATATACATATCTGCATTAATACAAGTACAGACTGTGCATTGTATACAAGTCAGCCAATGATAATTTCTTGTTATGTGTTTGAGCAGGTAAAATATACATTATGTGTCTTGCAATTCTTTCAGGTTTATTTATGCTTTTATGTCTGTAGTCAGGATTTCAGGGGATCTTCCTTGACCAAATCTGATTTTTCTTAACAGAGTATGAATCCGCAGCATCTCATTTACTGTGGAAGTAAAAGCATAATCTCTCCCTCAAACTGGCATATCTTTTGACTTAAATTTTGGAGTCAAGCTATTTTAAAAATATGTAAGTTGGTTTAATCCATCAGCTTTTATAATCAATTGTCTCATAGCAGTCAAAAATTTTAAAGACAACACAATAATATACACAATCTTGACTTTCTGTGCATTTTCCATCCTCACGTGGCTCATTTTCTTTATACTACTTTACTCCCCCTTCTAAGGACTTCATTTTACTATTTTAAAACTATGTACGTCATTTTATGACTGTCTATGTATTCTCCTTACTCTCCCAAGCCTATGTATATTTTTAAACACATTGTAGCTCATTTAGAGCTTTTTCCATCAGAATCTGTTCTATTGTGTATCTAATCATCTTCTGACCATTGCTTTAAACTGCAGCATGGCTAGGACCAAAGCAGCAGCCCTGGCTGCTGGCTCCACACCACTTGGCTTTTCAACATGGCAGAGGTACATTTACAGCCAGCTCTGGGAGGCATGCTCACCGGCAACTTTCAGAAGCAGTTGGTCTATACCTCCATCAAGCAGTGTGTAGCCCAGAAACCATTTCTTTGTCTGGTCTAGCAAAAGCTAAACCCACTACACAGCTTGCTGTGTGGCTTGAAGACATCTCTGTGTACAATGGTGGGAATCTGCCATGATGTGCTCAAGCTCAAATACTGCAGTGTCTCTGTACCACTCCCACAGGAGAGACATGAACTAGGAAGCTGTTCTTGGCTCTGTTTTAGCACCCTTTTTAAAAGCTTTCTCAGGATCTAGGTGGAAATTCTTACCCCATGTTGGAACTCCAGATATAGCCAGAGGTTTCTCTGGTCCCATCCAGCCCTGCAGTAGTCCCACAGCCGCTTAGGAAAATAATCACCCAGAGGCTTATATTAGTTGCAAACTGTATGACCTATGGCTCAGGCTTCTAGTTAGTTAACTCTTTCATCTTAACCCATTTCTATTAATTTATATGTTGCCACATGGCTGTGACATTACTGGTCTGCTGGCATCTTGTTGCTCCTTGGGCGGCTGAATGGCTTGATGGTGTTTCTCTCGATCCTGCCCCTTATCTCTGTATCTCTGCTTGGATTTCCCACCTGGCTGTAAGCTTTCTTGCAATAGGCCAAAACAGCTTTATTCATTATCCAATGGGAGCCACACGTATTCACAGCATACAGAAAGATATCCCACAGCAATAATCTTTATTAATTCCACTTAAAATAAATAGTCATACATGTCTGTGAAGAGATATTAATGCCCAAAATTCCAGGAGTCACTTGGACCTCCCTGGAAGTGGTAACTAATACAAGATTTTGTAGCAAACTAGTTTGAATTAGAATTCTAAACTGTTGGTTGGGGTGAGAGCTGCCATCCATGTCAGTGCAGCTGTAGGAATACTGATGTGAGTGATTGTAATCTCACATGGGGATAAAATATACAGGCAAAATTTCCTGGTTAGAGAAGATAGTTCATGTCAGAAGACCCATACATACCTATAGGCCAGATCCCATAGCCTAAACTAGACCACAGCTCATGCAGCTCTCTCTGGGAGAGAGAGTTAATCATCTGTGCTGTGACTTGATAGTACCTGGCTCCTTCTTTCTCCATGTCACATACACTTGCTCAACTAAATCACATGATCCCTCCTTTGTTCTGAGACTTCTTGGGATTTGTTCAGGGATTTAGCCTGGAGATGAGTGCTGCTCTCTGAAGAGGCTTCTCTGGCCTCCCCCTCCCATACGTTTCATGAAGGCTATCTTTCTTTTCCTATCTCCTCTCTCTCATTCTCACTGTTAATGAAACTCCCTTCCAGGTGTTAAAAGTAACCCCTCTTTCCCTTTAAGGTCCAACCATGTTTAGTTCTCTGCCATGTATTGTTAATGTCTAATGTTCTTCCTCCTATCTGAGGCCTGAGCATGGTCTTGAGAGTCTTTTATTATAACAAGCCTTATTCCTGAAGGGACTTTCCTATGCAGACAGCTTCTATTTTACTTCCTTTCAGTGGCTCAGTTGTTTAAGGCACTTGCCACCAAGCCTGAGGACCTGGTTCAATCTCTAAGACCCAGATGGTAGAAGAAGAGAACCAAATCCTGAATGTTTTACTCTCTCTCTCCCCCCCCACACATACACACACATACACACACACACACACATACACACACACACACACACACACACACACACACACACTAAATAACGTAATTAAAAATTAAAAACAAAATAAAATACAGAGGCAGAATACTGAGTAACATTGTCATTGGTGAAAGAGATTATATTGGTTACCTTTCTATTGATTAGATAAAACACCATGATCAAGGCACATCATGGTATATTTGGACTTACAGTTCCAGGGAATTAGAGTCCATGATGGCAGAATGGAGGTGTGGTGGTGGGAGAAACATCTGAGAACTCCAATCTCAAACTCAAGCAGGAATCAGAGAGAACCAAGTAGCAATGTGTGTTTTTAAATGCTCGGATGTACCCTCAGTGACATACCTCTTCAGTGAGGCCACACCTCCTAAGCCCATACAAGCTGAGCCACCAACTGGGACTAAGTATTCAAATGCCTGAACAAAGGAGGACATTTCTCATTCAAACCACCACAGAGATGAATAGAATTAAAGTGAGCTGAAGTCATTTCATTGATTAGGAAATGAAAACCAAGGCTAATCTCTGGGACAGGTACAAGCAAACAGAAAACAAGGATATGGCCAACTATATGGCACATGTGTAGTCCCAGTACTAGGGAAACTGAGGCAGGAGGATTATGAATTTGAGGTCATTTTAGCAAACAAATCTATCTAAAGCAAAACAAAACAAAAAAAGAATGCATAAATTTTAAACTTACAGCAGAAAAATTTAAATATACAAACATGACTAACAAATCCAACGCAAAAATAAATAATAAAAGAAAATGAAGTGCATACTGAATAAGAAATAAAAATGTAAGATACACAGTCTACTATATTAAACTTAATGAAAATAAATACTTCAGATGGAGAAAAATTATTGGAATTAATAAAAACAAAACAAAACAAAACAAAACAACAACAACAAACCTCTCAATTTGGAATTCTCCAAAAGCATGAGAAATAGTCTAAATACATATAAGAATAATCATGCCAAAAACAAAAGAATAGGAAAAGATTACAGAAAAGGGTTCATCAAAATGATGTTGATAGGTTTCTGTAAAAACCAGAAATGCTAGACCAGAAAGCACAAAGCATTACTAGAGATGAATAAAATCATCTCATAACACCAAGAGGTTTATTTTTCCAGGAAGACAGATGCTTTTAAGTTTCTAATTTTGTAAAAATTCAATTTTTCTAGAAAATATGAGCAAGATCACAAAACAAGGTGACTTAGCAGGCATAAATAGGCACCAAGTCCCCAATAACCATAGAAAAAGATTATTTTCTAGCACTTGTAGAATATTTATTTAAAATACTACAATGTATTGAGTCATACCAATGTTACATGAATTCTAAATGTTTAAAAACATATAAAGTGTTTTCTGTGGTCACTAATGAAATTATTCTCTCAACCAGTGACTCATATATTAGAATATTAAGAAGTTTATTTCAAAATAGAATGTAGAAGAGGTCATTGTAAACAGTGGGACATATTTTAACCTGGTACAAAAGAAGAATATGGATATGAAAAGCTATGTCAGACAGCTGAAGGAGTGGTCAGAGGAAAATTTGTAGTTATAAATGCAAATAATAGAAGATAAAACTTAACATTAACAAGCTGAATGTATGTTAATTTACCCTTTGTTGCTCTAAAGTGCCCAACAAAGGCCATCTAAGTAAGGGAGGATTTGTTTTGGCTTATCATCGGAGGGGCTGCAGTAGTTCCTTGAGGTCAGAAAGGCATGGTTGAAGAGGCAGGAGGCATCTGGTACACTGTACTCACAGTCAAGAAGTAGGGACTGAGCAGGAAGTGAGGCGACACCCCTGGGATATAAAAACTCAGTGTCCATTCTCAAGGCCACTTCTAGGCTGGCTCTAATTCCCAAAGTTTCCAAAACTTTTCCTAACAGTGCCCCTATCTAGGAACTGAGTATTTAAATGGCTGAGCCCATGTGGGACACTTTCCATTCAAACTACAAAACCACAACACTACGCCCTGCCGTCTGTTGGCTTGCAGCCGCCTCGTGATGCACAGTGCATTCCTGCTAACTTCCAAAGCCCTCACAGTCATTTTATTTGTTTGTTTCTTGGTTGGTTTGTTTTGTTTTGTTTTTGAGGCAGGGTTTCTCTGTGTAGCTTTCAGAGCCTGTCCTGGAACTTGCACTATAGACCAGACTGGCTTCAAACTCAGAGAGATCCACCTGCCTCTGCCTCCCGAGTGCTGGAATTAAAGGCGTGTGCCACAACTGCCAGCTGCCCCCATAGTCTTCAAAAGTCAAGATTCCCAAACTGTTCATAAGTCCAAACTCTCTTCTGGGATTCAGGGAGATCTCTTAGCTGCCAACACCTGTAAAATCAACCAGTAGCTGCATCCTTGGACATACAGTGGGACAGAGGAAGCATTTCCACTCCCAAAGGGAGAAATGGCGGCACAACAAGGAAGTATCAGCCAAAGCGTGACTGAAATTCCAAAGGATGGAGGCCAAACTCCGCCGTTCCATGTCTACAGCTAGGGCTTGTGATGAAATCACATGAGCTGGGAAGGTCTCTACAGCCTCACTCCTCTAGCTCACTCCTTGCAGCCCCTCCCTCTCTTCAGCCACCTACACCCTGTGTCTACAGCTTTCCTTGGCAGACATCTCACCCGCTCTGGTATTCTCAACATCCTGGGGTCTCCATTGCAACTTAAGCTTCACCTTCTCAGTTTTACATGGTGGCCTCAAAGGGCCTCCCTGTGGGGATTCCACATCTGCCACACATCTCCTGGTCTCCTCAGATCTTTAGAATTACAGTGCAAGACTCCATGACTCCCCACATCTTGCATCTTCCACGCCCACAATAAACAGTAACCAGGTAACACTTGGACAATGCTGCCAAGTTCTACTTAAGTGGGAGGGAGCCTGGCCTTTCTGGACCACAGTTACAGCAGCCTCTGCATGCTGACCCTGAAGAAACACATCCCTTGGTTGTTGCTTTGGAAGATCAGGAGACTTCTTCAGTCGTAGTCTTTTGGTCTTCTTTCAAATGCGTCTACATTTTCACAAGATGGAGACTTCAGTGGGTGGCATCTCGCCCCAAACACCTTTCCCGTTTTCCCAGTCCAGTGGAGGAAGGACCTTTCCTTCCAGCAGCTTTAGCCTTTCTCGGCACACATCTTTGCAGCAACTGCAAACTTGCTCAAGCTCTTTCCTTGAGAACCTGACCATTTTAAATATCCTCTGGCCTGACTGGCCCTTCCTCCCTGCACGCCTGGGTAAGAGGGGACCAGTGACCACCCTACAACCACTGGGATGCTATCCTGCCTTAGAGCTTCCTGTGCCAAGTGTGTTAGTTTCTTACCTTCCAATCTGGTTGCCTTTGTGTTCTCAGGACATGGGTAGAACGCAGCCAGGTTCTGTGCAAGAACATCACCTGAACGGCCTTAATCCCCAACCTGGTAGAGTCTTCTTTGCTAGGTCTCCACTGTCCCCGTTTCTCTTGGCCTCTTTCTCAAGTAAGACAGAGACAAGTGTGGCTACTTAATTCATGGTATAAAATGGTAGAGAAAGGGTGATGCTTTCAGTAGGTGTTGCTGACTCAGTTTAAACTACTTGATAAGATATAAACAAACAAACAAACAAAAACCAACCCTGAACTTGGTCTCTCTCTTGCATATTCTCTGTGTGTGTGTGTCTGTCTCTTTGACTCACTGATGTTCTATTTTGTAGCCCAGGCTATCTGGCCCTGACCCACTACATAGCTGAGGAGAGACTTAGACATTTGTTCCTCTTGTTTTTACTTCCCAAGTAATGGGACTGATGGGATTGCAGATGTGAGCCACCATGCCCAGCTCCATCTCTATTTCTAGCCATACATAAATGACATTTTCAGATGGATCATATCTAAATGTCAGAGTCAATTCAATAGAACTTTTAAAAGCTATGGAGAGAAATGTATTCACATTTTTGTCTTTGCTACTTTTTTTATTAAAAAAGCCAACAGTACATACTATTCCAAAGAAAAAGCCTGAAATTTGATTACATAAAAATTCAAGACTCTTTGTGCATCATATGAGAGCATTAAGAGAAGGAAAAATCAACTCATAGCATGTGAAGGCTCTTCTAAACACATGCCTTATTGAAGGACTTGTCAAGAGAAAGAGGTGATTTTGTCTATATGTAACAAAAGAATATAAAGCCCAACAGAAAATGACAAGGACCTTGAACAGATAGGACAACCAAATGACCAACATGAGCGTAGAAAGGCACACCTAACTTCAGCAGTAGTCTACGAAATGAAAATGAAAAGCATGATGGGATTCCACTGACCTCTGCCAAATCCCCTTGAATGAGCAGTTCTCACCATAGCAGGTGCTTCTAAGAATGCAGATCACTGAGGCTATTTCTCCGCTCTTGGACAGGGCATGAGCCTGAACCAGCACGAGGAGAAACTTCAATGCTCTTTCAAGGCTGATGTGAGTGCCTGAAGTCTTCCTGGCTGTGTTAGCCATTTGGTTGATTTGTTACCTGACAAGCCACCCAAGGAAGGAAGAGTTTATTCTGGTTCACAGTTTGAGAACACAGTCCATCCTGGGAAGGCTGTATGGTGGAGGGATGGTGAGGCAGCTGGTCACATTATAGTCACAGTCAGAGAACAGAGAGGGGTGACTGCAGGTTCTCGGCTTGCTTTCTCCTTTGTATGCTGATCACAACCCAGCCATGAATGAGATAGTGCCACCTACATTTAAGGTCTTTCCACCTCATTTAACTTAATCCAGATAATCTCTCAAAAGCTTTCTTAGAGGTTCATCTCCTGTCAATGTGATAGCCAGTATTATATGAGAACAAATCACATGTACAGTGATCTTAAGCTTAGGAAACTGAACTGAACCAGAAATTTCAGATATATCCCTGAGATCATCTGTTGAGAAAGTAACCTAGGAGCCATTGAGTATTACAGGTCTCCAGAGGCTGCCTTCCTCTTGGCCTTTGACTTTCCTTTGAATAACAATTTATTTATCTACTTTTAAAAAGTAGATAATAATTAAAAAAAATATTTGTTTTTAATGAAGTGTGTGTGTGTGTGTGTGTGTGTGTGTGTGTGTGTGTGTGTGTATGTGTGCACTGCTGGAATCAGGAGAAACCAGGAGAGATCAAGCTTCTAGCCTCAATAACCCCGGAAGTGAATACCCTGTGTGAGACATGGGGCTTTAGTTCCAGTGGTTTCAAAGGTCAGGGTGAGACTAGGGTTTGACTCCAGAGGTCCCAGTGGCCACTCTGAGGCTGTGTTTCTAACCATACTCCTAGGAAGTACTTAGAGTACTCAGGAGTCTGTGGGCCTGGCATTAGGAAATCCACCCCCAGTGAGTTCATTGGATCCAAAGAATGATGAGGGTCTTGATTTCATCTGATTGCTTTAGTGTGTGGTGTGTAACCCCACCCCCAGTCTGTTTGACACATACCTTAGACAGTGTGACCTCAATGATTCTGTTTGATTATCCACATCAAGTCCCATGAGACCCCATAGCTAAACCTCATGTGATGGCTGTGGATCATTTGTTTCCCACCTGCTTAAACCTGATAAAGTCTGAAATTCTTTGTCATTTTATAGTGCTTTGAAGCCATTATCTGCTGGCTGCCTGGGGTCATGATGCCACACATTCAATTTATGTTTCCAGCCTTGGGCTTTTGAGGAGACCAGTGCTGCCAGATAGGGAACAGGGGTGTGAATTCCAGCTTATGTTGATGGCCTATGTGACCACATCTTTTCAAGTCCCTATTCACATGTTAAAGGTCCCTTAGTGCTTTCAGAACAGGTGAGCCAGAAGAGCCCCTTCCAAGTTTTTAATTAAGCAAATGTTGACCTTCAAAACTCTAATTGCTCTTGACAGTGAACTTATTGCTTAATTAAAACAGGATGAGACATGAGACCTCGATTCTGAAAAAAAATGTGGAGAGTCATGGTTATTTCTGTGTTATTATGAAAGTCTCTCTTTTGTCTGGAAGACATAGGCTGAGATGATCCTGAAATCACATCGCATCCTGGGGAGGAAGGATTGAGCAAGCACCAACCTAGGCTGAGTCATTATCCTTGAGACAACTCAAGCTTAGGAAATTGTCAGGCAGGGAGAGGAGAATAGAATGAAGTCATTTTGCTGAGTTATGTCAGAAGAAGAAACAATAAAAAATTAAGAATGATGGCATTTCTGTGAGCAACTGAATAGGAATAATTATTTTTCCCATTGAAAAACAAATACAAAATGATACCAATTTTCTTTCTTTATATGCTTTATTTTTCTCCTTGGCTTTTTAAGTGCCTCTGCATCTGCAGGGAAAAGGATCTGAGGGGGCCTTTTTTTTTTCCTTGACAAAGTCATTGAGTGTTTTCAATGATAATGTATTTTTTGAAAGGCCAATGTATTTTCTTTTCTCTGTTTTTTTTTTTTTCCAGAAAGAGCTTTGTAAAATAAAAATTAGGATAACAGGAAAAGCAGCAAACTGAGAATGAATATGGAAGTTGGTAACGTGCTTGCTGCATAAACACGAGGCCTGAGCTCAGTCTACCAATGTCCGCGTTGAAGGCCAGGCACAGCAGCACACACCCGTGACTCCAGGACTTGGAGGAGGTAGAGATGGGGAGCTCGCTAGTGCTCACTAACCAGCCAGCCTAGGTGACTCAGTGAGATCCAGGTTTATTTAGAGACCCTATCTCTAAACTAAGGCGAAGAGCCGTTGAGGAAGACACAACATTGACCTCTGGCCTGCATTGGCATCTATCTGTACCCATGCGCACACTTATAGACACACACATATAACTCCCACCTCCAACACAATCCCCACAGTATGGATTACACTGTGGTTGAAATGAGAAATGTCTCCAACAGGCTCACGTGTTCGAATCCTTGTTCCTTAGTTCCTGTGCTGTTTGGGGGAGGTTCATAACTTTGAGTTATGTGGAACCTTGATGGGGGAAGTACATTGTTGAAGATGGTAGGGCTTGAGGCTTTATAGCCTGTTTCTACTTCCTGGTCTCTGTCTTTACTTGCTGTGTGCAGTGAAATGGAATCTCTGCTTTCTGATGGCTGAAGTGGCTTCATGTTCCTGCACCTTACCTGCCTTTCTCACCATGATGGAGTGTATCTCTTGGAACTGTGAGCCAAATTAAGCCCTCTCTTCCCCAACTATTTTCCCCCATGTCATTTTATCACAACAACGAAAAGTAACTAATACTAACAATTTCTTTAGACTATTCAAGTAATTTGCAAAGTGTCTAGATGTATGCACATCATGATGTCATCCATGTAGGTGTCTGGGCGACTTATCTAGGGAACATTACTAAACCCCAATTTGCTGATTTATTAGTATCTCAGTCCTACCTCTGGGATGACAGGCTTGAACTCTGTGGGAACATGTCAGTGGAAAAGGGGCTCAGAAAGCATTGATCCAAAGAGTTCTTTTCAGAGGCATTGAATCTGTTGCCTGGGAAAGACACAACGAGAACAATAGGCAAGGGGTGGAACCAGATGAGCCCAAGCCTGCGGGCTGCTTACCAAGGAGATATGTTCTCAAATGCCCACCATTGTTCCCTCCACAGTAGGAAGAGAAAAACAAGGCCACGTTGTTCCTGGAAGATTAACACATGTATTTAAGATGCCTTCATTTGTTGGGTTATAGCCTCTCCTTTTTAAAATATATTTACTTATTCTTCAGACAGTATCTGTGCCTCTTTGTGGAGCACATTATGGAAATTTAATGCACGCATACAATGTATAATGTTCAAATCAGGACAACAAGCCTTTTTGTTTAATCAGTAACAAATCCTTTTATGTTTGAGGTTATTTATACTCTTTAGTCATTTTGAAATTTACCATAGATGATTTTAACCAATAGCAATCCCAAAGTGCTAAAGAGGAAATGGGATCTTTTCCTATCTTCTGACAGGCTCGGCTGCCCCTTGCCTAAACTTCTGTCCTGCCTCCTCCCTGCCTCCAGTCTCTAAGGATAACTGCTGCAGTCGGTTATCCCCCAAGGCTGACTCAGTTTCCACAAAGGACTGAGGACTGAAGTGCAGAGGACTCTTGAGAACCCTGCTGCAACCAATATGAATGTATGTGCATCTTTGGGGGCTTCATTTCATTTCTTCACAACGCCCCTTTTCTTCATTTGTGCTTCCTCTGTAATGTGATGCTCTCCTGAACTGACTGGAGCCATGTCCTTGTCCTTCCCTTCCACTGTCGAAGCTGAGATCAGTCAAAAGAATAATCTCTTCAGGCTTTTGGCTCTGGTAGATCAAGCCCACTCTCTGTGCTGCAGTCTGTGGTGATGACGTCATGTCGGGTATCTTCTCAGTGAGGATCTTACTGACCAGCTACAGCACATGTCAGATGCTCCATGGCACTAAAGGTCGGCCTACTCTATACCTCAGTGCTTGTGTTGTGTTCATGTTACCTATCAATCATGCTCTTTGCATCTCTAGAGCCATTAACACCCTCCAAAGGACAGTGGGCACAACCATAAGCTGAACCTTCATTTCTCACAGAAATGGTTTAAAACACAAGGTGGTCCAAATCTGTGGTGTCAGAATTAGATTCCAGATGTTTAAAATTTTTATAAGAGAAATGAAAAATATTCTACTGGATTTGGTTATTTGTTTTGAGTGCCGTTTCCCCTTAAGTTTAAAGGAGTCTTATTATATAAAAATGATCTGTTTGTTGTCTGAGTTTCTTCTAGTCTCTTTAAAGTCTCTTCAAATACCACCAAATGCCTTTGGAGAGATAGCACGTAAATTTCTATTTTCCTTGTAATCTTTTTATCTCTTCTCATGCTCAGTGTACTCACTAGTTTCAGAAACATCACTTTTGTCCCCTATTTTCATAGCATTTTGATACAGCTTCTCTGTATCCAGCAGTAATGATGAGGAATAAGGAGGCTGGCTGCCATCTCTTTGAAAACATAAATAGCACAAAGCGCCTTGGGACAGTTTGAAAAACCCAAGATACCGTAGCTGAATATTGGTCAAGCCACCAGCATTTCACCTGACTGTGAAATATTTTGTGTAAAAATTTACCGGCTTAGCTTTAGCCGTTTTGATCCATTGTTTCCATAGAAATCTTTTAAAACTCTTTCTACGTTTATTTACTGATTGCACATGCCCACTGGGCAAACATGTGGAAGTCAGGGACAACTTGTGAATGGTTGGTTCTCTCCTTTCATCGTGTGGGTCCCAGAGATTGAACAAAGACCCTCAGGCTTGGGAGCAATCAACCTTACCCCCCTCTGACAGGCTTTCAGAGGACTCTTAGTAAAGCAGTATTTGTCCACAGAGGAAAAAGATGACAAGGGGGATATTTCCATTGACACATGCCATGGATTCAACTCCCTTCTCCCCCACAGAACCATGTTATGAAGGTCAGCATCTGCTCCAGCATCAGCGACACTTACCGCCACGGCTGCTCTACTTTGACATTGAGACCAAGACTGAGACCTTTCTGATTCAATAGGGTTTGCTTGTGAGGTCACATGACTTCAAGTCATGTGGGCCTTCTTTCATTCAACATTGTTCCACGGGAACCTCCCAGTGTAATGAATCTTGACAAAAAGGGTATGGTTTGTGTATTCAGGCAGTTAAGTGAGCATGAAGGAACACTCTCAGCGGGCTCCACAGTTCAGGTCAAAGATAGAAGGAGAAATTGCAAGAGTCATCAGGCCACAGCTGTGAGAAGCTGTGGTACCAGATGCGGAAGGTTCAGGAAGCGTGACTCTCATGAACACTAAATGAAGCAGAAATAAATATGTTTCACTTTTTCCTGTTTTCATTAACACACATGAATTGTGCATTTGGCGGGTTTCCTTCTGATGTCTCTATACACAGGCAAATGTGTGCTGCTTGTGGCCAGCTACTGGTTTCCACCCTTGTTCAATTCACCAAGACAGGAGAGTTTCCTGTCTTGGGTCTGGAGGTTGGGGCAGAAGTGGCCAACCGAAAAAGCAGTGGCTGGATCTATATTGAGTGTCTATTCCCTCAAATCAGTTCAGAGCTTATTAAATTGATCCTATTTCAAGATACAGTAAATTGTTCACAGGCTAATAACATTATTTGGTGAGTCCCTAATAATTGCTATTTTATATCCAGGTAAACATTTTCCATACAGTTATTCCCTATAAGAGAAAATATCTGACCAATCTTTTCATGTCTGGCTTATTTCACTGCAGACAATCAATTTAATTCTATTTTCCTGCAAATGACAAGGTTTCAATGTTCTTCTTGGCTGAATAACACTTCCATGTTGGTACACGATATTTTCATGACTTGGTTCTCTGTTTATGGGCACCCAGAATGATTCTACAACTGATATCTCTGTTGTAAATAGCACTGGTTTTGCAGGGACCTACATTGTGAACTCACTTTGGTTCCTTCATGTACACTCGTAGACAGGTATAGCTGGATCATACAATAGTTCTATTTCTAGTTTTGTGACTAAACTCATTTGTCTTCCCACCAATGGTGTTTTTATTTTCCAGCATCCCTGCCAGTATTTGTTAATGTTTGTTTCCTCGATGTCAGCTATAATTCTTAGTGAATTATATAATTCTTAATTGTCAATGTGACAGAATAGACCTGGAGATGGGCCTCTGGGCAGAGCTGTGGGAGATCACCTTGATTGAGTTCATTGTGATGGGAACCACCACCCTGAACCTGTATCACTATCCCCTCACTGGATCTGGACTGAATGAATGGGAAATCAAGCTGAGAACTAGCATTCACTGCACTCTGCTTCTGATGGTAGAGGTCATGTAACCACCTGTCACCCTGACTTCCCAGATAGGATGGGTTGTATGCTGAACTGTGGGGCCAAATGACACTCCCTTCTTGAGTTGCTTAGCTCAGGGTGTTTTATCACTGTAGCAGAAGAGGTAAGACATTAGCTGTTCTGCCCCAAGTGAGATGGAATTTCAATTTAGTTTTGACTTGCCTTTCTCTGGTGGCTGAAAACTGTGCCTATTGGCCATTTGTACTTCTTTTTTTGAAAAATAATTATTTAGTCCATTTTCCCATTTATTGACTGTGGTAGTTTGAATGAAAATGGCCTTCATAGACTCATATTTGAATACTGGGTCTCCAATTGATGGCTGTTTTTTTTTGGGGGGGGGCGCTTAGGAGGCGTGGCCTTGCTGGAGGAAGTACATCAGTGGGGGCAATTTTTGAGGTTTCAAAAGCCATGTGCTATTCCTAGTGTCCTCTCTCTGCCTCCTGCTTGTGGATCAAGATGTGAGCTCTCAGCTGTTCTTGCTTTCTTGTCTTTTTCTGTCATCGTGGTCTCAGACCCTCTAAAACCATGAGGCCAGTTAAGTGCTTTCTTTTATTAGTTGTCTACGTTGTAGTGTTTGGTCACAGCAATAGAAACATAGTTTAGAAATTGACTGAATTAATTTTATGATATATAGATATTAGTCCTCAGTCAGGTGAATAGCAGATATTTTATCCCATACTGTAGGCTGTCCATTCACTTCTTATTTGTTTGCTTATTCTTATCCACTGCCCATTTATTCTGCTTGTTTCTTTGCTGTGTAGAAGCTTTTTTAATATCATGTAGTTGCACTTTACCAAGCTAGACCACTCCTGGATATAGACCCAGAGGAATGAAGCTTAGCATATAACAGAGGTAGCTGCATACCCATGTTCATCAGGGTGCTATTTAGAATGGCTAAGTTACTGGACCAGCTGTGAATGACAACGTAAACATGTTGTCCATGCCCAGTGGATCCATGAAGAAGAACATCCCTGACAATCAAGGAAGGTATTAGAAGTCATCATGTTAGGCAATATAAGAAACTTGGGAAGACAGGTGCTGTATTTTGTCCACTTAGATGTAGAGTCTAGAAAAAAAATGATGTGGGAACTGAGAGGGAGTTGTAAGGGAGGTAATAATTGATTTAGGAGGTTGTGATAAGAGAGGGTCACAAAAAATATGACATATGTGTATGAGAACATTCAAATGAAATCTGTTATCCTGTTCAACTAACATGTGCTAATTAAAGTGTTAAACATAATAAAGTAACGTAAGATACACAAATCAACAAATGTATAATATTCCTTCTGTAAATATGTCCTCTTCTAGTAAATAGAAGAAGATCAGATTATGTTCTGTGATTGGTAAGTATGAAATGCTATTTTCAGCTATATTTTACAAGATATGTGGTGTGTCATTTGAAAATTATTGACTTAAATAGGTTACTGGGGAAAACAACACCAAGGTGGAACATAAAATGCAAAAAAAAAAATTTATTTGGAAAAAAATGTCCATGAAAAAAAGGAAATAAGGACAGAGTTGGGCTATAGACATCAGGGTGCAGTGAGCCTTTCTGAGGGAAACATGGAGAAGTTACACAGGACTATTTAAAACTGGTTATCTCTAGACAGTTCAGCAAAATTCCCAAATAGTTTCAACAGCGTCAGTTCGTATATCCCAGGAAAGCTCTGTCTTAACTTCCTCTGTGACTGTGACCATTGGCTAGCAGTCAGAAAGGGCACAGTCTCTACACAAACGTGCAGCTGGATCCCAAGGTGCATAAGCCAGGACATGCTGATGGGAGCTATGGTGCTTCTGGCTCCAGACTGTCAGCACAGCATATTTACATGACTGTCACAAGTACACATAAATATGTACCGGATCCTGCTTTAGAAACACAAAGGCATTTTGTTACCATGTCACAGAAACCAAGAAATGGGTCCCATGCTCATTTTGCGACAAGGACTGAGGATGCTGGGAAGTGAGCTTTATTTCTAGTTTGGAAAGAGAAGTATTCTCAAAGTTGAGCCTGCTTGGCAACTTCTAGAATGGAGTTCTAGAAGGTCTCAGTGGGGCCTGAGAACTCCAGAACTGCATGTCTAACATAGTCTTAGGAGATGCTGGTGGCCAGGGAAACAAACTTTGAGAACCACTACTCTTCTGTTGCCTTTCAATTGCCTGTGTGTATGTGTATGAGTGTGTGTGTGTGTGTGTGTGTATGAGTGTGTGTGTATGAGTGTGTGTGTGTATATATGAGTGTGTGTGTGTGTAATTAGAAGATGGCAAGGGGAGGAAGAGTGAGAAAAACATCTTCTTTATCTTATAATCTCCTTTCAATACTCCAAACACTAAGCCTGAATTGTGTTAGGTACATAATAAATAGATTAAAAATTCAATTTGCTTTACTCTGGGAAGAATTTATGAAATATTCAACACAGTTAAAATGGGTCTGTGTTTCCAAAGGACACGCACTGAAGTCATCTCACATTCCTGCCAGAAAGGATCTCTGTGGAGGAGAAAGAGAAGTTGCTTTTCTCTGTCTCTCTTAGCTCTGTGGCATTTAACATCTCTTCTATTCCAACCACATTGCTCACCAAAGCCAGGGAATGTATGAAAGCAGGGAGTAGGTGACAGATTCAGCATGATTCCTCATTTGGAGACTCTGTGATCTTAAATCTGTTCTCCTTGTTTGGATTTGGGCAACAAGCACAATCAGAATGTGCTGGTTGCTAGTTTCCACATCTTATGGTCACTCGGGGAGTTCACCACTTCCTAACAGGCTGTTGCTTTTGTTTTCATGTGGAGTCAAAGGACAAGTCAAGAGGCACCCAGAGACTTCATCTTAGCTGCACACTGAGAAAACAACCCAAGAGTCCAGTCTGTAGCAACCACCAGTAACCATGATAGTGTTGTGGACTTGATGTTGAGCCAAAGCTGTGGGTATGCATTTTGCTTCATGCTCACAAGAGCCATATAACATTGATCTTTTTTTTAAAGTTGTATTTCACTACTAGAAGGAATCAACAAGGGAGATGAAATAGCATGGCTGATTTGTGTGATTGTATTTGAATAGTGAATTGAGTGTTGGCCTGTTTGACCATAGTGTCTTTATTGTCAAAACCCAAGTCTCTTGAAAACTGCATGCACAGAGATGACAGGCTGTGTAGCTGAGTTGTGTAACCCACCTGCCATGTGCAGAAAAGACACAAAGGAAACCTAAAGAAGGTCAGTGATTTTCCCAGTGTTGTTCAGAGTTAATAATGGAACCAAGGTTGGAATGTGTGTTGATGTGTATGAAAGCACAGTTGCCTCCAGAGGCCAGAAAGAGGCGTGAGATTTTCCTGGAGCTAGAGTCACAGGCAATTGTGAGCTGCCCCTCATAGGAGCTGGGAACCCAACTTGGGTCCTCTGTAAGACCAGTCTATGCTCTTAACTACTGAGTCATCTCTCCAGTCTTCCACGTTACTTTATTTAAATATCTTTACTACACTTTCTCTTTAGTCTTTTTGATTACAGAAGAGTCTCTTCTAGACATTCCTTTCTAAACTCAGTGATGGTTGATTGGGTCCTACTCCTGCTTCCTTATTCTGCCATTCTGCTGACATTATTCCTCTTCAACATTAGTTCTGATCCTGCAAAAAACCACCACCAACAACAACAACAAAACAAAGGTAAAGATCAATAAATCCGTCTTCCCTATTTTAGTGTTAAGGCAGAAGTGCTGTGGAAATCAAGATATTCAACCATTCATCTTTCACTGTAAATAGTTATCAAGGAATTTCCCAGATGAGTGTACCAGGACTTCCACCACATGACCAAACAAATATCAGTTTGAGTGAGACACTGGCTACAACAGAACAAACAATAGTTGTGCTGGCTAGTTTTTGTATCAACTTGACACAGGCTAGAGTCATTTGCAATTGGACGGTGAACAAGCCTGTGGGGAATTTTCTTGATTAAATTGATGTGGGTGGGCTCATCCCAAGAAGTATGCTGCCAACCCTGAGTGGTTTGTCCTAGATGGTATAAGAAACCAGGCTGAACAAACAGTGGGGAAGCAAATCCAGCAAGCAGCATTCCTCCATGAACTCCACATCAGTTCCTGCCCTCATCTCTTTCAGTGGTGGACTGTGTGACATAGAACTGTAAGCTGAAATAAACTCTTTCTTCCCCCAGGTTAGTTTTGGTCATGGTGATTTATCACAACAATTGAAACCCTAACCAAGATGGTAGTCTTGGATGTACCTGGATCAAACCTGAACAAATAGGTCCAGGAAGTTTTAATGTCACATCTTTGAAAGCAAAGAAACTATTGGTGGGATTTGTTGCATGAATCCTAAATGGTCTTAATGAAAACCTGGAGCCAGATATTGGGGTAAATACTGAAAGATCAGAGAGATAAAAGAATAAGCTACTGCCACTTTTTACTTTGCCGACTCCTCAGCCAATCCTGTCTCCACGAATCCTCTGACTAAAAGCCTCTGAGTCCTCAGCTGAAACGGGTCCAGCTGAAAAAGCTTTAGTTCTGTCTCCTCGCACCTTATATACCTTTCTCCACACAGCCATTTCATTTCCTTCCTAGTGCTGGGATTAAAGGCGTGTGTGCTTCCCAAATATTGGTAGCAAAGGCATGAGATCTCAAGTGCTGGGATTAAAGGCCCGTGAGTCCCAAGTTCCAGGATTAAAGGTGTGTGCCACTACTGCTTGGCTCTGTTTCTCTCTTAGATTGACTCAATCTCGTGTAATCCAGGTTGACTTTGAACTCACAGAGATTCAGATGGATCTCTGCCTCCCAAGTGCTAGGATTAAAGGTGTGTGCCACCACTGCCTAGTCTCTATGTTTAATCCAGTGGCTGGTTCTGTCCTCTGATCCTCAGGCAAATTTTATTAGGGTACAACAAAATATTGCCACAGGGATTGCAATGCTACAGCCCATTGCAAACACTGTATCACTGCTTTTTACGGTATTCTGTGTATTAGGATGCCGTTCCTATTCTGAGTTATTAAGGAAGATACCATATTTATTATGATGCTGATAGTCTGTGATTTCCTGAGTATTTTGGTCAATACATATAAAATAAATTTCATGTCAAGATGATGGTTTTCTAAAAACTCACTTTTTTCTTTATAAATCTCATCTGCCTTTATACTCTCCTATCTAACTGTTAGTTTTTTAAGAAAATATTGCCATGAACATTGGCCCTTACTTTTCACAATAACTTATATTTTATTTAGAGACAAGTCTTCTCTGTGTAACAGCCCTAGCTGTCCTGGAACTCACCTTGTAGACTAGGCTGGCCCCGAACTCACAAAGATCCATCTGCCTCTGCCTCCTAAGGGCTGGCATTAAAGGTGTGCACCATCATGCCCAGCATGATTACTTACTTTTATCAGTTCATTCAGTAATTTTATAATGTATTTTGATCATATCTATCCCTCACCCAACTCCTTCCAGATCCACCCCCCTTTCCTTCCTACCAACCCAATGTCCTCCTTCTTAATATATCAACTCCAATCTGTGCTGCCCAAATACCCTTGGATGCTGGCAATGCACTGGAGCATGGTGGGTCCACCAATGGCCACAATTCTTAATGAGAACTGATTCTTCTTCTCCTAGAAGCTTTCAATTGCCAGTAGCTCCTCAACTAGGGTTGGGACTTCATGATTACCTTCTCTATCCATAATAGGATTTTGTCTGATTTGAGCTTGCACAGGTCTTGTGTATGGTATCACAGCTGTTGTGAGTTCACAAATGCAGTCGCCCTGTTGTGTCTGGAAGAATCTCTTCCCTTGTAGTCATCCAGCCTTTTCTGTTTCTTAAAATCTTTCCTCCCCATCTTCCCCAATAATCACTGGGTCTTGGGAGGAGGAGTGTGATAATATATTTATTTGGGTGGAGCACATGCTACAGCACATGTGTGGAAGTCAAAGGACAGCTTTCAGGGTCCTTTTCTCTTCATGTGGACATGAAGGTCTGGGATATCAAACTCAGGTCATCAGTCTTGGTGGCAAGTACCATTACATGTTGAGTCTGTAATTTAATGGTACTTGCCACATTTTTATCCATAGAGTCATAATTATAGGTTTGTCATATAGTCACTGTATTTTTTTTCCTGACCATTGTGGCTTCTGAAACAATTTTGTAAGCTCTTCGAGATCTTGTCTTGAGCTCCCTGTTGATTGCCACTGCCTTAGCAAGCGGGTGCTGTCCACGGTGCTGACTCCCTGCCTTGGTGCTGAAACTCATTGGCTTCAGGTCAAAGTAAGGAGTTCTTAATCCATCATAACTAATGGTCGTAACATCACACATGGGATGAGACAAGGAAAAGGGTCACATAGATTGGCATGCAAGTCAAGTAAAAACACGCTATCTATCCAGTCCCAGAGAGGACCAGTCATTGATTCACAACATACTAGCCTCTTCATGAAGAGAATGGAAAACAGTTTTTCCCTTTAGGCTTGGCTTCTGAGACTAGGGTTTTAGTTGATACTCACTTCCCAGCCATCCACAAAACAAACAAACTAGGAAGCTAAATGCTTTCTGTCTGTCATGGAACACATGGCAATAAAAGAAAGGAACACAGTTTTGATAGTTTAAACCGCAGATAAACTGTCTATAGATAATTACTTAAGTGAAACAAGCTTTAATGAAAATGAGACAAGGCTAGTTTAGAAGATTGTAATTTTTTTACCTGGACATTTTCTGTAAACATCTGATAAGAAGGTACAGACCTCTCTTTAACTATTCTATTATGCTTTTGCGCTTTCAACTTTATCTTATTACTAATTATTTGTAAAGTGCTAATTAGTGATGAAGTTGAAATCTGTTTTTACACTGATTGATCACAGGGCATACTATTACAGAAACGGATGGTTCTTCTGCCCTCTGATTCTAATTCCAATTATATGTTTGGCATCAGATTTTGGTTGTCATTTCTTACATAATATTGTCTTATTTCTTTTTTGAAAAAAATTGGTATTTACTGTATGTTAAATAATAGTAAAATATGGAAAGCTTCTTCTGCTGCTGCGTTTTAAAAAGATTTGTTTTTGTGTTTATGAGTGCAGTACTCATGGAGGCCAGAAGAGGGCATTAGATCTCCTGGAGCTGGAGTTACAGTCATTTGTGAGCCACAGATGTGGGTGCTGGGAACCGAACAACTCAGTCCTTCTACAAGAGCAGTATATTCTCTTGACTGCTAAGCCATCTCCCCCCACCTCTCCCTCTGCTTTTATGTTTTTATGAGCTATGTACCTGCATGTACTAATATTGCAATTTAAAATTACATTAGGAAACTAAGCCTCATTTGTATAGTCCAAAAACTAATAAACATACCCTTATATATTCTGCCTCATTCTTCATTGCCTCATGCCAATCAGAATAATCAAAATAAATAAAGCTTGACTAAATGTGGGGATATTTTACTGAAATTTTTATTATTGATATACCTGGGATGAATTTAGCCTTGAATATTGGCATGAGATGGATCATGAAGAAGGAGCCAGCATGACAAGTTGGTTTCTGCTGTCATGCCCATACGCCAACAGGGTGGGGAGTGGGTGATCTGGGTCTGGCAGCTCAGAGGAAACATACTTGGTACCACTGTTCTCATCAGACACTTGGCTGTGAGCCTTTGGATGTCTCTTGCTTTCCTCCTACTGAAAGATGTCAGCAGAGGAGAGCCTGTTCTTAATAATGAGAAGAAAGAGGCAACAGAAAGAGAAGTGTTGCTTCTGAAAGTGCCTCCATGCTACCTCAGTTTCTCCCCCTGCAGTGGCTTTGAGGCATGCAGTCACGCAGCCAGGCTGATGCCATTTGGGGGACACAGAACCCCATGCCAACTCTGCTTACAAGGGAGCATTAACTGAAAGGAGAATGACAAATTGCCATGTGCTTTAAATAACTGTGGATCAAATCACTTCAGAGCAGCTCCAACCCCCTGTTTACTTACTCTCTGGTTTTGTTTGAGGATTGGTGTGACTTTATAGCCAGACTGCAATGCATTTGCCTGTACCCCAGTGTGTGTGTGTGTGTGTGTGTGTGTGTGTGTGTTTCTGTGTGCATATCCCTACAGGTGAATGTTCATGTGTATGCATGTGCATGTCTGTGTATCTATGTGTGTATGTTTGCATGCTTCTGTGTGTGTGTGCCTGCCTCAGTGTGTGTATGTGTGTGTGCATACCTCAGTGTGTGTTTGTGTATGTGTACCTATAGGTAAATGTTCATGTGTGTGATTGTGCATATCTATGTATCTATGTGTGTATGTTTGCATGCCTTTGTGTGTGTGCATGCCCCTATGTGTACATATGTGTATGTGCATGCTTCTGTGTGTGTTGGTGTATGCATATATATATATATATATATATATATATATATATATATATATATATATATATATATATGCCTTTTTGTGTGTGCATGCATGTGTGTTGGTGGCTAACCTCAGGAACTTTATCCAAAGAAGGCAAGGCCAGGGCAAGCATTACTGGGGATTTAAAGCTAGGACTTTAAGAAGTGGTCTGTTTACCTGCTAGCATATCTTCGCACCCCATTCCCATTTATAAGGCCCTTTCACACTGCTCTCTGTACTTGGATCCTCACTAGATAAAGTTACTAAGTTGGTACTAATTATCTCCCATTTTAAAACAAAGTAGCAAACAAGTAAGGAAGCCCTTCCTGCTTGGGTGCCCTAGCTGTTAGGCAGCACAGCCAGTCAGCAGAGTGGACTCTTACCTACAAGTACAGTACTCACTCCCTAGTCCCAGATCCCCTGGCTGATACTGTCTGTTTGCCTTTATCTTAACTTTATATTTTGAATGCACCAAATAGCTGTGACATCTGGCTTATCTTGGAGTGAAAAGAAAATGTTCTCATGAAGTTGTGCTAACAATACTGCTGGCATTCAGACTGTCATCCTAGATGATCTCCTTTGAATTGCAGAGTTAGTCTACAAGAAAAACAGGCACGTCTGAGTTCTGATGACAATTAGTTTAGTGTCCATGATAGCTCATTTCTCACATAGAAGAACGGTCTTGTGAGTATATCAAACATAGAGCCAGTCTTGAGAAATCTCTTCAGACCTTTTACATTTATTAATTTTTGTGTGCATGTATTACTGTGTGTGCATTGGCATGTGTGATTGTGGGCGCACACATGCCATGGCTCATGTGGAAGTCAGAGGACAACCCTGAGTGTCTATCTTCTCCTTTGGCCTTCTTTGAAGCAGGGTCACTCATTTGTTATTCACTGTTGCCTTGTCTGGGGGCTTCACTTGTCTTCCCTCCATCGCCCAGTAGAGGTGCTCTGGGGACAGAGGCTGTTCCACTTCATCTGCTTTTATGTGGGTTCTGGGGTCTGAACGCAGGTCAAGAGGTTTGAGTAGCAACGTCTTTATTGGCTGAAGCATTTCCCCAGCCTCCTCAGACCTCCTTTGATAGTATCATCTATCTTCCTGGATTCTGACTTTCTCCCTATATCTTTTAAGTTCTACCTTTTCCCTATACTCTACACTGTCAGTCTGATTCCCAGACCTTGGTGTCCAGCACTCCAGGCCTGACAGGTGATGGTACATGGTTGCTAATTTCTGAAGAGAGATGGTTAAACCCACTTGGCAGATAAAAAAACTGAGGCTCACTAAGTAGATACTAGACTGTTACCATTGTGGATCTCCTGCCTATCATGGAGCCTCCACACTGGAGCTGGTTTCTGGAAAAAAGGATCTTACCTATAGTTTTTTGATTTATTTCTCCTGTATCAACTGAAGAGGTATTCCTATAGTGTGTTCACTTCAGGGATTGTCATGTTTTCCTAAGTAGCTGCTGAGGTGGTCAGTGTGTCCGGAATTCCACCAGTGGGTAAACATTTCTAGTTATTTCTTCCAGTGTTTCCAGGTAATGTCTTGAGAAGAAGAACATGAAAAGAGGGAGATTTTATAGTGTGTGTGTGTGTGTGTGTGGTGTGTCTGTGTGTGGTGTGTGTGTGGTGTGTGTGTGTATGGTGTTTGTGTGTGTGTGTGTGTGTGTGTGTGTGTGTAGTGTGTGTGGTGTGTGTGGTGTGTGTTTGTGTGTGTTTCAATGTTAGTGACTTGATACATTCCAAGGTACAAATTTTACCTGCATTCCTTTCTTCTTCAGAAATTCTCTGTGATGCATAATGTAATCAGGAGAGGAAATTACTTACAAGATGGAATAATTGATTACCTACATGGATAGAAGTGATGTGTTTTGAGACCATGAAGGTTAAAACAGAATTTTGCTTGTTTATTTAGTACCAAAACAAAATAACAACAACAATAAAAATCCCACAGCTTTTCTGCAGCACTCCTTTGCCTCAGGCGTCATATTTTCAAGGAGTCTTCACAAGCTTGCTTATATGTTTAGTGTGAAGCAACTACAGAGAGCACTGCTGTCCGATGGGAGGACAGATGGGTTTGCCCTGTGCCCTGAGCCAGCAGCTCCCTGCTCCTCCGCAAGGACCTGGAATCCTGCATGCTCCTTGCCAGCTGTGCCAGGATGAGTTCAGGGCTGCAGAATTCCAACCACCTAAGCAGGAAGAGACAGAGAGGACACTTTCCTAATGGAGCCCGAGTCACAGAAGCACCAAACACTGGCGCTGAAGCCTGGAGCAATTATTTCTGCCAACCCTTCCACCCACACCTTCCTCTAGGCAGGTCTCAGTCAGTGTCAGGGGAAATGAGTCAGAAACAAGTCTTTGGCTTGTCCAGGATCTGTCATTGTTCCATTTACCGCTACCCCCACACACACCTTTTGGACATAATCTACTCATGTTTCATCAGAGGCCTGCGGAGCTCACTGCATTCTGTACATTTAGACCATCTTTGGCATGTACAAACCACTATGAGGTTCCCTCCAGAAATGAACACATGGCACTGCTCATGTTGGAGAGAGATTGGGTTGAGTTTCCAGGCAGAAGGCGTTTTTGAACCTTTAGAGGTTCTCAAGGAAGGCCATGTGGTGATGGATAGAACTTGGAGCTAGGAATCTGGGCACTAGTTCTGTGTGGCCACTAATGGTCATACCAATTCACTTCATAGATCATTAACACCACAGTCTGTCTGAGGTTTCTTATCCTGAGTGCTCCACTCATATCTGTAAATAATAATAGTTAATTGCAATGACTTAATAATTCACAGAGTGTTCTAAAGGAGGTAAAACAATTCATCCTCCAGGGTACCTCCTTAAATTCAGGAGGCATCCAACTCAACAGCTTCAGGAAGTCCCTGAAACTGACCAAATTCACTAGACTCTCACCCCTCAAGCATGTATGAGAAATAAGGACAGCTAAGAGACACATTCAGACAAGCTGAACTACCTAAAGAGTCAGAGATCAGCTGAGCTGTCTGGATGAGGCTCAGACTGCATGAGCTGCCTGGAAAGGACACTTTCCAAACTGTGAGGCTACCTGCAGGCCATGTATTATGCTAGAAGTTTCTAGCTTTCATGAGCTGATACCCATGCCCAAGTGGGCTTCCATAGTGCAATGGTCTGAGTCATTTTTGCTCCTGTAAGTGACTCCTCACCCATATTCCTGTGAGTAACTCCAATAAATTATTGATTCACCGAGTTGGAGTTTGGTGATACGTGTACTTTGGTCTGCTTTTCTGGGGTGGGTAGACATTTGTTCACATATCCCCAGAAATAGTGTCACACAACAGTAAAATGTAGAGGTGAATCTCCCTCTTTGTTGAGAAACAGACTATCAGAAATGGCAGGTGATATGTGGTATGTAGATGTAATTCTAAATGGTCTTATTAAATAAGAAACACAGAGCCAAATAAGGAGTTAAAAGCCCAGAGATTGAGCAGTAGCCAAGAACTAAGACTACCTTATCTTACCACTCGCTGCTGTCCTTCCTGAGAGAAAGACCTTCTTCCTGTGTCCTGTCTTTTTATTGCCTTTCTGTTCTGCCTTCTCATTGGCCGTAAACCCAACCACATGACTTCCTCGTCACTGCCTGTCTATACAGACCTTCAGGTCTCTATGGTTTATACTGAGATTAAAGGTTCACTTGGCTGTGTCCTTGAACACACAGAGATTCTGCCTGCCATGTGATCGGATTAAGGGTGTGTGCCACCACCGCCGGACTTCTGCTAAATGGCTTGCTCTTAGCTCTGATCTCCAGGCAACTTTATTAACATACAAATAAAATCACATTTCAGCACAAATAAAATATCACCATATTATTTTACTCCCTGATTACTCAGCCCATGAGGAAAGGAGTGCAGGGACCTGTGCTCGGGTCTGCATATTTTTTTTTTTTTTTTTTTTTATTGTGGCAGCACACCTGCCATTTTTATTAGTTGGCTGCAGCCAACTTTGAAACTGCTTAGCTCTTGCTACTCTGACTGTTCAGTGTTCTTATTATGGAGTGGTGTGTGTGTGTGTGTGTGTGTGTGTGTGTGTATGTGTTGGGGGGCTGGTTCTTTATTCCTAACACAGGCCAAGAGTAATTATTCAGTCTTTGGAAGTAGGCTGCATGGTCTCTGGTTCCATTTAGAAACACCAGTGTTGCTTTGAAAGAATCCCCTAGATCTCCATCTTTGGGTGAGCAGACCAGTCCAGGCTAATCCCTCTGCATGTACTAACCATGGCACTGAGATTCTTGAAGGTAAAGGGGACCTCAAAAAGTCAGAGGTGGAAGAGAGCTTCTAAAAGGAGGGAACACATCCAAATCAAGGGTTGCAAATCATGGTGGCTGAACAAAAGGCACAGCCAAAGACAAAGGAAGAGAGGGAAAGTCAGAGCCCAAGATGGCACTGGCATGGGCATCGTGGTTCACATTCATGGGAAAGTTGAGGCAAGAGAATTGTGAGTTCAAGTACAGCCTGGACTTTAAAACAAAACAAAACTAAATCAAAGGAACACACACACACACACACACACACACACACACACACACACACACACCACAAACATGGTTTTGTCTCATACAGAAGTTGAAATTGTGAAAGAATTGTTACCTGGCATTACAAGGATTCTCAGCTTGACTTCTTAGAAATGATTCACCCTACAGCTGCCTGTGCTTATAAACTTCCCCAATTAGGGAAGGAGGAGAGAGCAGTGAGGCAGCGGAGTCCAGACTTCCTAAAGATCCCAAATGGTCTGGCTGCACTGCAGTTGCCTGAGAAAGTCAAGAGGAGATGCAGACAGCAGCTGTGGGGGAAAAGTCCAGCTCCCCAGCTCCCATGCTGCTCCACACAGCCACCCCAGGCATGTGGACCTGCTGTGAGTTTCATTGCAAATCTTCTGCTCAGTCCATGGGGCCTCCTATGAGTTGCAGCCTAGGAGAGAGCTGGGCTTGTTCTGTATGACAAAAATCTCTGCCTTAGGATCTCTGGCATTAACTGACTAATTTCCTAACAAGTTATTAAGCCGTGTTCAATATAGGCTAAAATATTATTTTCACATCTAAGTACCCAGAGAGAGCTCTGAGCAGAATATTTTCAGAGCATTTTTCTAATAAAGGTTGACATTGTGATTTGTCCATAAATTGTTACTGCTTCCTCCAGAAAATTGAAACAATAACAACAAAAAACAACTCCAAGGCTATTGAGAAGTCCGCATTATGTGAATTGATTTATAATAGACCAAACCACACACACAATAAACCAGTAATTGAATCTATCACATTCTGAGGATCCGTTTTCACTCTGCCTCCTAGCTGAGCATATGATGTTGCCTTAAAGTTTTAAATGAATGATAAAATGCTTAAAGTGGCCTAATATAATAACTGGGTGGTAACAGGAACAAGCTCACTTCTCTAACACCTGCTATTCTCTGTTGGGGGAAAATGTATTTTTGTGATTAGTGATGTTTGAGGTCGATATCACAGCTATCACCAGGCAAATATTTTTTTTTGACATAGAAGTTACTCTCTACTCTCTGAGTACCAGAAACCTGGGCTTTGCAGCTCCTGCTTTGTCCATCATAGACTGTGTGAACCTAACTCTCACTCTCTGAGCCTTGGTTTTCCCACTTAAACATTGAGCTAAAAGATGAAATGAATTTTAGTCTGTACTAAGCCAGATTGATCAAAGGTATCCATGCTATTATGTGGCTCAGCCACAACACTGCTCTGTGTACCCCAAGGACTCTCAATGAACACCTCACTGAGATGCATGCATGTCTGTGTTTGTACCAGATCTCACCATAAAGGTTAAGTTATGGAACCAGTCTAGGTGTCCATCAACAGATGAGTGGATAAGGAGAAGGCAGGCTACATGCACAGTGGAGTCTCATTCAGTCACAATGAAGAACAAAATTTTATTGTTTCCAGGAAAAGTGAAAGCAACTGGAAGTCATCACATTACATAATATAAGCCGGATGCAGAAAGACAAATACCGTATTTTCTCTCATATCTGAACCCTTGATTTTAGGTAAATACACACACACACACACACACACACACACACACACATCTGTGGTGGTTCGAATAGCAATGGCTCCCATAGACTCATGTGTTTGAGTGTTTGGCCCACAGGAGGTGTGGCCTTGTTGGAGTAGGTGTGGCCTTGTTGGAGTAGGTGTGGCCTTGTTGGAGTAGGTGTGGCCTTGTTGGAGTAGGTGTGGCCTTGTTGGAGTAGGTGTGGCCTTGTTGGAGTAGGTGTGGCTTTGGTGGAGTAAGTGTGTCACTGTAGGGGCAGGCTTTGAGGTCTCAGATGCTCAAGCTTAGGCTCAGTAGTTCACAGTTCTTTTCCTGATGTCTGTGGATCAAGATGTGGAACTCTCAGCTCCTTCTCTAGCACCATGTCTGCCTGCATGCTGCCATGCTTCCTACCATGACAATAATGGACTAAACCCCTGAAACTGTAAGCTAGGCCTAATTAAATATTTATAAGACTTGCCATGGTCATGGTCATGGTATCTCTTCACAGCAACAAAATCCTTTCTTTGTTTCTTTTTCTTTTTTGAAACAGGGTTTCTCTGTGTAGCTTTGGAGCCTGTCCTATAACTCTCTGTGTAGACCAGACTGGCCTCGAACTCAGAGACCTGCCTGCCTCTACCTCCTGAGTGGTGGGATTAAAGGCATCTGCCACCACTACCTGGCCTTAAGTGCTTTCTTTTATAGGTTGCCTTGGTGATGATGTTTTATCACAACAATAGAAAAATAACTAAGACAGACTTTGACTAGTATAAGAGCTAAGCTCCCAGAGAAAAGGAGAACTCAGAGATGTGAATGTGGCATTGTGTTTGAGGTGCTGATTATATTTGAAACTGCAGCCAGAAAGTTGAAATCTGTTATGCTTGTGTGCATATATTTGTGTGCACATATGTGCAGAATCAAAGGCAAAATGGCCTGGCCTGTCATGTCATAGAGCAGAGCAAATAACATCAGAAAAATGAAAAGGCAGATAGAATAACTTACAGTGATTCAATAGCACAGTGGTGCCAACGGGTCTGAACCCTCGGATTTTCCTAAGACCTCAGCAGGTGTCTGCTTAATGTTAATCTGTGCATACAGATGCTAACACCATAGAACACCCTGGAACAAAGCCTTAGGAAGGGATGCTCACATAATCAGTGAGCTTGGAAAATACAGGAGCATGTGTTTCTTGTGAAATGAATAGGCATAAATGTAACTGGTTTTAAAAAAATAGATGGCCAGGCCTCTGTTGTAATCATCCCATATTTGTATTCATGGAGCATAACTTCATGCTCTTTCATCTCCAAATTGAGATTTCTGTGGAAAGAGAGAGGGATACAGTGGGCTGCTGTTGAGTGTGTGGTTTGCATTGTTAGGTTTGCTCATTCTCTTCTAGACAGCAATATTAATATTTCATGTTTTGAAGATGCTGCAAAGAGAAAAATGAGACAGAGTTCAGAATATCAGGTGAACATAAGCCCTGGAATTCTGTAAGGGACTTGGGAATGTAAAAGTCCATGTCTAGAGCAGAGAGTTAGACATTTACATCTGGTTTAAAGAAGTTTAAAGTTGTGTCTAAATAGGATAAATGAAAAGGATGCCTATCGATTCAGCAGGCTTACCAGCTTTCCAATGAATAGATCAACCCTCCTTTAGACTGATTTACTCACTGCATTAATTTAGGGCACAATATGGAAAACATGTTTTTAAAAGCAGAACTCAAGCTGGACATGGTGGTAGTGGTGGCACACACCTATAATTTCAGAACTTTACTAGGGCAAAAGAATTGCCATGAATTGCAGGCTAAGTTGGTAGTCATCTTCGTATTAACAAGTAAATGAACAGTGGATGGATGGACGGATGGCTGAAATAATGAATGGGTAGGTGGCTGGCTGGCTGGAAGAATGAATGGAGTGAATGGGTGAAAATATGGATGGATGGATGGATGGGTGGGTGGGTGGCTGGGTGGCTGAATGGATGCATGAATGGATGCATGAATCAATGAATGGATGTGTAAATGGATGGGTACATGGATGGATGGATGGATGGTGACTGAATGGATGGGTGAATGGATGTATGAATCAATGGATGGATGTGTAGATGGATGGGTGCATGGATAGATGGATGAATGTGTGCATGGTTAGGTAAATGGATAGATTGATAGATGAATATATGGATGCATGCATGGATCAATGAACCACTGGTCTGTTCCCTCTGGTTGACAGCAATGTGACTCAGGCATAGATAGCTCAGAGGTCCTGGTCTCTTCCTCACACTTCCTGGAGCATACTCCTTTCTGCTCAGTAAGAACATAATGTTTGCTGTCGTGTTTTTTTACCCCTTGTCCTCTGAGAACACTCATCAAACTCAATTTATTTTGTTTATTTTTCTTCTGTTCATGTGTTTGCACATATGGCATGCAATCATGTGTATATGTGTGTTCATGTGTGTACTCACATGCATGTGTGCATCCATTTAGAGAGCATAAATGCCAGTAAAGTTTCTCAGTTACCCTTCCACCTCCTTCATTTTCTCTTAATCAAAGCCATAGTTTGCCAACTCAATTGGTCTCATTAGCCAGCTTGCTTCAAGATCTCCTGACTCCATCTTTTCTGGAGTCAGCACGTGGCACTGTTTTTAATTATTTTTAAGAAGGCAAAAATACATAGTCAGAAGAAGACATAGATATTTCTAAAATGATTTGTATTCATTATTTTTAATTATGTGTGTGAGTATGTCTGCATGTGTAACATGAGGGAGTATAAGTGTCAATGGAGGCCACAGGTGTCTGATCCCCAAAAGCTAGAGTTACAGACAGTTGTGTCCTCTGTAAGAGCAAGCTCTTAACTGCTGAGCCATCTCTCCAGGCCCACAACACAGCTCTCTAATGGACAGGATTCTGATTTTGTGCAAGATAACAAACTCTCACGAAAGCAGTGTTCAGCGGGGTTATAGAACAGGACTAGGCATCCCCAAGGATCCTTAAGCCCACCTCAGTCACTACTCTTATCCATAACTGTGCCTTTAATCTTAAAAGGTTTAAGGTTTATCTATTCCGAACTTTGTATACACTTAGAAGCACACAGTGGATTCTTCCATAGCTGGCTTGTTTGGCTCAATATTGTGTTTGTGAAACTCATCCCGATGTTGAATATGATAGTAGCTCTTTCATTCTCCCTTCTGGACGCCATCCGTTGTACAAATCCATCTGATGTATTTATCCATTCTACTCCTGAGAAGCATTGCGCATTTGCTTTCATTCTCATTTCTATCTGCTGGGATTAGTGCTGTTTGGAATAGGCTTGTGCACCCTTTGGTGTACATTGTTGAGCATTTTGTTGAGTATATATATTTAGGACGGTGTATCACACGCACTTTTCACTTGAAATGCATGTTACCGAAGAGTCCCCCTAAGCAGTTGAATCAGCAGCATGCAGGAGCTCCAACTGCTCCAAAGCCCTGCCAACACTTACTATTTTCATTTTAGCTTTCCGGGTAGATCTGCAATGGGATCTCATTTGTGTTTCCAATTTGCATCATTTTTATCAGATAATGAAGCTGAGATCCTTTCCATATGCTTATTGGTCATTTGAATATAGCCCTTGATGAAGTTTCTTTGGCCTATTTTCTGCTTTTCTCTGGAGTTTTGGGAATTTTAAAATGTTCTGGTTGTGAGTCCTAGTTAGACAAGTGTATTACAAACACATTCTACCACAGACTGCTTCATGCTTCTTATGTCATTATGGGTTTGTTTTTATTTTTATGTGTTTTTTTTTTAAAAAAGAATTATTTATTTTTATTGTGCTGGCTAGTTTTATGTCAACTTAACAAAAGCAAGAGTTATTTAAAAGGAGAGAACCTCAGTTGAGAAAACGCCTCTGTAAGATCTGGCTGTAGAGCATTTTCTTTTCTTTTTTTCAATCTCTTTTTTCTTTTTTATTATTAAGAAATTTTCTATTCATTTTACATATCAGCCACAGATCCCCCTCTCCTGCCTCCTTCTGCCCCCCAGCCCTCCCCCAACCCACCCCCCATTCCCACCTCCTCTAAGGCAAGGCCTCCCACTGGGAGAGTCAGCAGATTCTGGTACATTCAGGTGAGTCAAAGAGAGAGAAGAGGGATTCTATGAGCAGGGAACATTTTCTTAATTAGTGATTGATGTGGGAGGGCCCAGACCATTGTGAGTGGAGCCACCCCTGGGCTGGTGGTCCTGGGTTCTATAAGAAAGCAATCTGAGTAAGCCAGGTGAGCAAGCCAGTAAACAGCACTCCTCCATGGCCTCTGCATCAGCTACTGCCTCCAGGTTCCTGTCCTGACTTCCTTCAGTGACAAGTTGCTTTGATCACGGTGTTTCAACACAGCAATAGAAGCCCTAACTAAAACATTTATTTCATGCATGTGAGTGTTTTGCCCACATGTATAAATATGCATCTTGGATATGTAGTGCCCATGGAGACCAGAAGAGAGAGGTGGATCCCCTGGAACTAGAGTTACAGATGTTGTGAGCTGCCCTGGCCATGTTGGACTAGGCCTTTTCTCCAGCCTCCTAATTTTATGACTGTGGGGAGGGAACTTCTGGGACATTTTCTAGATCCACTGCTTGGTCCTTTGATTGCTACCCTTGTATGGACAAATTTTGCCTGTCACTCCACAGTGAATTAATGATGTAGAATAAACCTTCTTACTAAGTTTTATAAGAAGACAGTCCTGGCTGCTTTTATACTTTCAAATTTCCATACTGTTTCCATACTGGAAACAGCCTATAATTTGCCTTTCTTTCAAACATATGTGTAAATAAGCAAATATCTGAATATGTCAGCACAGTCGTTTAAATTTTTGAAAATTAATAAATTCAAGTTACCATCTATCAGAGAAAGAGAAAAATACCAATATTTCAATACCACAAACACCTTGAATGTCATGGTCTACTATCAATATTTTAATTGTTTTTATGATTATAATATTATTATCAGCTATTCTTGTTATTTTCTATTTTATTATTTGGTACATAGCTTTTCTTACCTCTGATACCATATTTTTTTTCTAGATGAGAAATTCACATCTATCCAGTCTGTCTGTCTACCGGAGTTCATATGTATTCATATAGATAGTCTTATTTGGTTTGAACACTCGGCCATGGTACCCATAGGTTGGCATCCCTCCTTTTCCAGTAGTTCTCTGCCTTCCTTTCTGTGCCTCAGGATTCCTTCAACTTCCTTGATTCATATCTTTGTGGGTTCACTATGCTCTGCCTGGGCCTTTCGTGCTGGTTCTTAAGCCCTGTTTTGATCCCTTCATGGTCCTCCCCTTGCTGGGTCTCATTCAGAGGAGCAGACCAATTTCCTAGAGACAAAAAAAATCTAGATGAGGGAGAGTTGGCTGCAGAGCATTCATCATTATCAAAAGGAGAAGCATCTTCAGTGAAAGTCAACAATACACACGGCCTCTTGCTGAAAGTGGGGGGTGAGGCTCACACTTCTGTCCCTCACTAGTCGGAATGCTGATCCCCCTAAACCTCTGTAACTTCACAAATCCCTCAGCAGAGCTTCATAACTGCACATTTGTAAGTCATGTGGATGGCCTCCTCCACACATCCTGAGAGTCACACTCACCAGCTCTGTAACTGACAGCCCAGCTCTAGCCTGCCTTCCTGGATAGCAGATCTCTGGGGATCAAAACTTCCTTGTCATGGCTGCCCCAGCTCCAAATCAAGGTCCCCCATATTTCATGTTTGTCAATACCCTGTAAAGATCTCACAGCCTTTCAGTTGCCTCTCCCCAGATTTGGCCTCTCTCGGTCTCTCTGTCTCTGCCTTTGCCCCCCTCCCCCGTGTGTGTGTGTGTGTGTGTGTGTGTGTGTGTGTGTGTTTTCTTTGTCTCCCCCTCACCTCTGTGTGTGTGCCATAGGGTGTTATGCTGAAGATTATGACACTCTTTATTATACTATCACAATCTAGTAAGGTGTACATGTAAGTACTTAGGAAAGTGCCTGCCTGCCACACAGTAACTACTCAGTAAACTCAGTAATAGTAAGACTTTGTTATGGTTTGGTATAATGTCTCCCCAAATCCATGTGTTGAAGGCTGGGTCCTGTATTAGCCTTCTTGGGAGATGGTAGAGCCTTTGGGAGGCAGGTCCTTATATTGAGGGTATGCCCCAGAAGGATAGCGGGACTCTTCTCTTCCTCTTTCTTTGCTTTTTGATTATCCTGTTAACATTTTCCTCTTTCAACATCCTCACATGATATGCTGCCCCATTAGAGGGCCAGAACAATGGGCTCCTCTGATCTTGGACTAGAACATGTAGAACTGTGGGCCAGGATAGCTTTCCCTTCCTATGTTAATCATTTCAGGTCATTTGTTACCGTAATGGAAAGTGAATGACAATGTTAATACTCATGACAACTTGATTTCAAGCATGAAGAAACACTTGATTCCCAGCACTTCTGCAAGGCCCTCCCAATTAGTCTGAGTCTTGAACTATGAAAACATGACTTAATCTATAAATGAAGAGCAGAGGGAGCATGCAACCAGCAGCCTCCTTTACTACTCAACCCTTCGTCTGAGCTTCCATATTCTAGGTAGACCAGTCAGAGCAGGATTCAGCACCCTCAGCTAGCAGGTATTTCTGGACTTCTATTTAATTTTTCCTGCAGAGGCATAGCCAAATTTTAAGAAGGGAAACTAGACAATGGCTTCCCACATAACAGAAGCAAATCCATCAGTTACAAAGCACATTCCCAGTTTCTGTTCTGTGAGTCTGAGACTGTTCACTTATCCTATGAGTTAATGGGACCCTTCAGTGCATTCTAGATTCATATATATGATTTTTATCTGATGCTTGTATCTATGTATGAGCATGCAGAGCCACATGCAAAGAATTCACATACAAGTAGGTAGTTGGCTAGGTTTAGAGTACCAGCCATGACTTCCCCCCAATTAAGTGGGCCTTAAGTCCAACTAAACAATCATTGATTACTCCCAAGATAAAAGTACCACTATTGTACCTCTAGGGACATTGTACTATTTGGTCAATTTGTTGTGATTCATAGGCTTTACACCGAGGTAGGACTGATGATGGCCTTTCCCCACTGGCAGCTTGCATTGTACCTCCAGATACTGTGAGAGTTAGTTCTCAGAGAGGAGACCTCTAGGTTGGTGCCAGCTCAGTTTCCCCTAAGTCCTCTGTCTGGAGTGCACAGTGTCCAGCTTAGGGTCTTACCTTCGAGTTCTGGGAGGCAACGAAACACAACAATTGCTTGTACAGTTTTGGTAGTCTCTTGGACTCCCTGGATCAACATATGTGGCACTGGGGTTTTTGTTAGTCCATGGCTCTTGGGGGTGTATTTTAACCCCAAGTGGCATATGCTGGATAGTTCTATGTCAACTTGACATAAGCTAAAGTCATCTGAGAGGAGGGAACCTCAATTGAGAAAATGCCTCCAAAGATGCAGGAGTAGGCAGTTTGTAAATTAATGATTGATATGGGAGGGTCCAGCCTATTGTAAGTACTACTGTCCCTGGGCTGGTGGTCCTAGGTTCTATAAGAAAGCAGGCTGAGCATGCCATGAGGAGCAAGCCAGTAAGAAGCATTTGTCAATGGTCTCTGCAACAGCTCCTGCCTCCAGGTTCCTGTCCTGTTTGAGTTTCTGTACTGACTTTCTTTGATGATAAATAGTGCTGTGGAAGTGTGAGCCAAATAAACCCTTCCATTCCCAACTTGTGTTTTGGTCATGCGTTTTGTTGCAGCAATAGAAACCCAAACCAAGACATGGCATACTTTCATTTAAACTGTATATATGTTTACACATATACTTATATATTATATATGTATTTTAAGTAAACATATGTTAATGTGTGATTTCAATAAAATTCGAGCACTGGCTTTAGACATTTAATTCACAACTGGAGAAACTCAGTGCTGACTTTCCTTGAGTGAACTTTACCCTCTACCTCAGTCTTTTGAATAGACCCAGTTTCCAATGAATTAATGTAAACTTTATTATAGCTCGTTTTCATTTACTTCATTTTAATTTTCTTTTAGTTTAGATACAGACCTTTAGAAGTGATCTTTCGAGCAAATAGATGCTTAATTAATTGCAACTCCCCTTCTCTATCTTGGCTAGGGTATCTGTGAAATATTGAATTATCAGATCCCAGAAGCCCAGTGAAAAGAGGATAATACATTTTCATCAGCCTCAGCCACACACTGACAACTTTCATTTAGAAGTTGGCAATGTATATCTTTTACTCTCTTGGATCTCCTTGGCTTGTTTTCTGGACTCTCGTCAGGAGGTGGGCTTGGGACTCTTCCGCACGCCTGTTAATTAGCACATATGCAGGCTATCTTTGCTGGAAAGGCACAATCAAGTCAGAACAGATCATGTCCCAAGAAAAGACATAGCAACCAAAAGCCATGCTTCCTCGCAGCTGAAAGGGTCTCCACACACCCTCCTTTTTCTTCATTACAGATCCTGAGCTCTATCCTCTCTAGAGCTGGGGCTAGACCCCTTCCATCTCCAGCCAGCTTCCTCCCTTCCTGACCTAGAATGAGGCAGCGTGTCATCTCCAGCCCACCAGGAGTGCATTTTTCTTCCTTTTATTGTGATCTCCTTTTAGTTTGCGGAGGTCAACTACTGAGTTTCAGAAAGGGCCTTTGGAAAAGATCAGGGCCTAATTACAGGTAGGCTCCTTCCTGTCTTTTCTCTCCTGTGCTGGTACCCCAGGTAGGGTGGCAGTGATGCAGGGAGTGCCAAATTCCAACCCCATCCTCCAAATACTTGTGGGGGGGTATCAAAGTTGAGCAGCAGTGGCCAACTTCTCACAGGACTCACAATCCTCTGTCTCTGGGAAGATGATTTGGTTCCTGTTACCCCCTGTCCTTTTTGTCTTCTGATCACAGCTTACTTTTGCATTGAACTGTGCAATAGAATTCCCCTTCTCTATGTTTTTACATGTAAAACAGTTCTTTCTAAAGGTAACACTAAGCTTTTGATACCAGAAATAGAACAGATTTTGTTAGCAGATTTATAATTCCCAGAATAGTACTGGGCCCAAGGTATTAATTTTATGTTTTCAGGGAGGCAGTCAAACATACTGCCTTTCTTTGGATTCTCCTTGGCCTTAGGGTTCTTTGGAGTCACTGCCTTGCCTCAGTTTCCCAGTCATTAGAATGGGGACAATAATAACACCTGTCTCGCAGTTTTTACAATAATAATTGACTTCATTCTCTTAGTACAGTATCTAACATAGGCTAAATACCCACTAAAGTTTGTATATATGAATTATTATATAAAGATACATGAGAGGGTGAACATGCAGCTCTGTTGGTAGCATGCTAGCCTAACATGGGCGAAGTGTCCTTTGTTGGATCCCTAGCACAAGCTAAATGTTGTGGCACATGCTTATGACCCCAACTTTATGGAGGAGAAGACAGAAAGATTGGGAGTTCAAGGTCATCCTCGATTACATAAGGAGTTTAAGGCCAGTCTGTGCTGGAGACTCTGTCTCAAAAAGAAATAACACAGTCTTAATACACGAAGGAAAATGAAATATATTGTGATTCTCTAGAAAGCAACAGTGCGCTGTCATTCTCAGGCAAATTATCTGAAGTCCAACTGTGATGGGAGAGATTAGAGACCAGCATCATGATTAAAATACAAAAGAAACCGATTTTGAGAGAAGGCCTAGAAGCCTTTCCACACCCAGGCTTCATGTGAGGAACAGGGTGTGAGCCAGAAGAGCCAATGATGTACCAGTATGGGAGGTGCATGCTGTGTAAATGTTCTGTGAAGGGCCATGCCCCTCATGGTCCGGGGCTCTGAGGGCCTTTTCTCTGTTCCCCGGTCCTCCTTCATTCTGAGAAGTGCTTCCTAACTATCTTTATTTTAACTCTGTGTCCCTGGTCTACTTCATTACCCTCGACTCCAGAGCCTGGATATTTCGACAGGTCCCAGGACTCAGATCCATGTCTACACACAATCACTGTGCCACTTTCTTTTCTGCTTTAGAATAAGAACCTTTCTCTGTTGTTGCGGTTGAGTAGTTCAGCTAGCTACTAACAGCACAGCTTGGCTGTAGCAAACATTGTGTTCTAAGGTGCTGGGCTGTTACAGGACTCAACTCCAGAGTCATTGTGTTCCAATCTGGAAAGTTCTTCTTGCCTTTTATTGCCCTCTATTCAGAAAGAAAAAAAAAAAAACTAATTTAGTTTTGTGGAGAGAGAGGGAGAAAGGCATCAGTCTGAACAAGTGTCGGCTTTACTATTTTTTTGTAGATGAAACTAAATAAATAGATAAATCGAAGCAGGAATGAAAGAAGTGGGGTTAATACCAATGCAACTTAAAAGTCACCATGACAGGATTAATGGGTTTAAATATTGGGGTCTTGGAATTCTGAACAGTGACACTGAATATGAATCAGAAATGCAGGATTCTGAAGCAGGATGGGACATGATGCAGTGAGTGACAGTAGCAAACGTGTTTGCATGATAAGCCATCTCCCCGACAGAACTGTGGAGAAGTCATAACGAACTGAGGCATGGGAATTTCCCTCAAACTTCCACTGCTCAGTGAAACAGTCATTCAGCTATCCAGAACACATGATGCCCCGCCTCATCAATGTGGTCTGGTACTTAAGAGGAACACAAAGCAAAATGCTCAATTTATGAGAACATCACCCCAAAGCACAAACAAATTTGGACAAAGGGTTCATACTATATGATGCCACCCACTCTTTTTATTGTTCCTGTGCTTTTTTCATTTAAATTTTACCTCATTTTTAGTAAAAATAACTAGAACTCCCCTTTGTATGCATCTTAGCCTGTCTTCTGATGCACATGGGGTATATCAGCTATAAAGAAAAGAGGTTTATTGTAAAACATGTCTCTGAAGATTGAAAATCAAGGGGCCATGTCTGGTGAGAGCCTTCTTGCTGGCAAACTCAACAGGTACAGGGAACCATGTGGCAGATGGGAAATGTGTATGCATATGTGTCTCTTCTGGTCTCCCTCATTCTAGAGTAGTAGGAACTCATCTTTCTGAGTTTATTTAACCTAGATCTCTGCCTAGAGGTCCTACTTCTAAATACTACAATTAGATTATGTTTCTATCTACTATTGCATACTGGGGGTGAGATTTCAGCATGTGAACATCTGGGCAGATACATCCAAATCACAGCATTATACAGTGTTTTTCTGATATGAGAATAGAGTGCTGAACACACTTAAAACTGACTGGACCTACCTGGACTGAGTCTACCAGGTTGATCTCAGTCTGTGGGGAAGGCTTTGCCCTGGAGGAGATGGGAATAGGGGGCGGGCTGGGGGGGGGAAGGTGAGGGGGGCAGGAGGGGGGAGAAAAAGGGAATCTGTGGCTGACATGTAGAACTGAATTGTATTGCAAAATAAAAATTTTTAAAAAAAAGACTGAACCTCCCTGTTGGAGTCTAGTTGACCAAAAAGAACGTACATTCTTTGAAAGTTAAAACTATTAAATTTACTTACATCATTTTATTGTGAATATCAATAAAGAGCTAAGTTCTTCAAAAAAAACTGAATTGTTTATTGAACATTGGTCACAAATAATGACTAAAATAATGGTAAAGTTGGACCATGCTTTAGAAAATGGCATTTGATTTGCCAGTTTGAATCAAGCTTCTCAGCTTTGGGGTCCTGGGTGGCAGTAGCTTGTGGAGTGGTTAAGAACACAGAGGTTAGTTCAGATTGGCTCTCTCTTGGCATCAGTGTCCTTATCAGTACAATAGGAATACTAGTTTCTGAGAAATGTAAGAAAACATGTCTACAATATAGTTATGCATCATATACTGTTCCTATAACAAAGTACTCAAGGCAGGCTATAGAAAGGAGAATGTGCATGCGTGTGTGTGTGTGTGTGTGTGTGTGTGTGTGTGTGTGTGTGTGTGTGTTTGTGCGTGCATGCGTGCATACTCATGTGCATACACATACATAAACCAGTGGCGAACGTAGGGTGTCCCGTATCTTTTTGATTCTTCTTTTGAAACAGCATCTTTCACTGAACATGGGGCTGGCTGCCAGTGAGTCCCATCAAGTCTCCTGTCTCCACACTGTCTTCCTTCAGCACTGGAGTTAAAAGCTTTTGTAGCCCTACCTGGCTTTTTACCTGGGTGCTGAGGATCTTAACTCAGGTCTTCCTACTTGTACATCTACCACTGAACCCACTAAGCAGACTCCCAGACCAAAAAAGGAAGATTTTTTTTTTATTTCATTTCATAGTTTTACAGATCCAAGAGCATGACACCAGGACCTCATGTCGCCTTGCAGGAGCACATGTGTAAAGAACAATAGCTCATATTACCCAGCAGGAAGCCAGAAAGAGTCCTGGGTCTTACAGACGCTTTGTTACTTCTGCCTGACCCAATGGCCTCCTACTAGGCCCTACTTATCACCTCCCAACATCACTACACGAAAGAGCAAGTTTCTGACTCATGATCTCTTGAGGGACACAGACAGCACCACTGAATCAGAGCACTGTCTGGAGATAATGGCCAGATTTGATGAAACATCTAATTTATTCCCAATACTTTTTTCCTTACCGTTAAACCTCAGATATTACTCTGCCAGAACTTACTGGGTAAGCCATTATACATCCATTATACCTCCTTGAGTTCTAAAGATTCCCATAACACAACATCTGGCCAGAAAAATATGTCTTTCAGTTCTAAACTATTTGTCTTAGTCACTTTTTATTGCTATAATAGAATGCCAAAGACTAGATTCTTCATAAAGGAAGCAGGTTTATTCGAATTACAGTCTGGAGGCATGGTCAGTTAAAGTTAGGCATCCATATCTAGCGATGCCCTCCTGATACTTCATATGGAAGAATTGGAAGCAAGGAGAGAACATACAAGTATAAGAGAAAAGAAGGTCGAATTCCCACAAAGAAACCCATTCCCTCGGGAATAGCAATAATCCATTCATGAATGCTCTTCCCACATTGTCTGTGTGTCTCCTACAATGCTTTGCTTTGCAGCCCTGCCACACTAAAAAATGAAAGTTACAACACACAAGTGTTGGGGAGTGTACCCAAAATATAGCACCATCCCTTCTCAGAAGGACCCTTGGTGTTCTAATAGCCAGCATCTAATCCATACTATTAGTCTGTAGCTCTGATTTCTGGGCCCCTCTGGAACTAATGCTCCAGACTTTCCACTCCCCTGAGGGCCATCTGGAAACATGACTGATGTCAATGGCCATAGACACATGGCAAATTCAAAATATGATGACAAGAATTTCAACCTGTTGGGAAGACAACTTGGAAAACTTTAGACTTAAGTCAGAGAAAAAAAATTGCCCTGAACCCTTTCAAATAAGTGTAGCCAAAGGCAATCACTCACATCTAGAGGGAATGTTGAGTTAAATGAATTAAAAGCTATGTGTGCCAAGGTGGAATACACTGTTAACAGTGAAAGACCCATTTAATGAATACCAGCTAAGGTGGATTTATGCACAATAAAATTCTGCATTTGACAGATTTTTTTTTTTTACCACTCTGCATTTCAAGTTTGTACAAAAAGCTCATAATTCTCTCGATGGGCTATTCCTTCAAATTGTATTTAATCACTGATAAGAACAACAAAGGACCCTGTTCAGTGCTCCTCAGCTCATATAGCTCTGAGGGAGCTTTATTCTATGTTTAAAATAAAAGTATTTTTTTTCCAGTTGGGGGTAGGGTGGGAAAGGAAAGGGCTTTGCATACCAACAGACTCAGCAAGGCTGTGACCTTGGTTCGATATTTGGGAAAGTTGGAGCTGGAAGTGTCCTTGGATATCTTACTAGAGGTCACTTCCAACAAAGGAAGCCCAGATACCACGGTGATTTATAGCTGGAATCTTGGTTCTCTAGAAATGCTTTCTAGGTTTCTAGCTCAGAACATCTCATGTTTAGGGGACAAAGTAGATGTTCATATATTTACTCTAACTGAGGTGTCTTATCTCTGTAGTGTGGGGTTGTGATTGTGAACCTGTACTATTCTCCATGTCAGGCATTAATTTGTCATGTAAAGAGACTGTAATCACACTCCATTAGCATCAAGGAGTGCAGATGTACTACAGGATTTGCTGGGAGAGAATGTTGATTGGATGGAAGGAATGCAATCTCAAAAGCTCTTCTCAGATTAGACCTGGCATAATTCTTCTGAAGATACCATGGGGAACATTTCCAAGAACAGGTGACATTGCTTATGCTTATAAATTTACATGATAGAAGAGACAGGGAGCATGCTTTCTGAATAGTATAGCCTTGCAGGCTTATTCTGTGCCACAGAAGTAGACCCTATTCATCCAAGCCTTCAGTAACTTCACACTGTCCATTTGGTGCTGCCTATGGTGACAGTATTTATACTTCAGACCTGGCAAACAATATTGACTAGGGGCCTATAGAGAATACTGAATATTGAGAATCAGTTTATTAGCACAGTATTGCATCTCTCCAGCAATGGAGGTAGAGCTGGGCTGTAGCTTAGTTGGTAGTATGCTTGTCTAGCATGCATGGAGCATTGGGTTTAATTCCTAGCACCATAAAAGTAGATGTGATGGTTCACACCTATAGTACCAGCATTCAGAAGGTAGAGGCAGGGGGGTCAGGCTACAAGGTCATCCTCAGCCACATAGCAAGTTGGAGCCCATCCTGGGTTAGAAAAGGAAGAAGTTGGGACCTGTCAGACAAGTGTTGAGCTCATCCCTTTAAAGATATCTTGGGGACCTTACAGGGACATCCAATTTTGTCTAGCATACTCACAGGGAACACTAAGGAGGTACTACTGAAAGATTTTATTGTCATCAAGGGGCAGTGCTCATCCTGAAAGCTCCAGCTGGGACAACTTTCAAGCATGAGGTGAAGAATGCCAGTGGGAGGTCCAAGTACCCAGTGGACCACAGAAACTGGAAGCCTTGAATGTAGAAGCAAGACTATCTATTACTCATGCAGCTCTTCCCCCAAGGTGTATGGAGCAGTGTGGAGAGGAGTATCTACATATAGAGGAGGAGAGCATGAATAAAGCGCATGACTGTCACAAACCTCAGTACCCAGCCTGCTCCATATACTCTACCACCAATTTGACCCCCATGGACTCAGACCTGAGGTTGTCCCTGCAAACACAGGCTCAAGGCATGCTTCCATGGTCCAAGGCTTTAGCACAGCCCTCTTCAAACACATTCCTAGTCTTGTGCTAAAAGAACTATGTAACAGACTAGCTGTCCAAAGACCTTAGCATCCAGCCTGCCCATGAGAGCCACCAACTAGCCCACTCACCTGACCTTTATTTCCAAGGCCAGTCTCTGGAGAATGAATAAAGTTCATTCAGTTTCCAAAGCACAGACTGGAAAGTAAGTCAACAAAGGCAAGAAAAATGTGAGAAATAGGATGCCACCAACAGGCAAAATATAGAACACTGGTTATAAAGGCTTGGCAATCCCTGAGCTGCCTAATAAACAGCCCCAAATAACTGCCCCAAAGAAGCTTGGTGAGCTGCAAGAGGGCTCAGATAAACATCAGAACAACACTAAGGAAAACAAAATGAAATTTACAAAGGTATAAACACCATAGGAAGGAACAAAAACAAATTCTGGGAGAAAAAAAAGACTGACGACTGAGCTGAAAATTCCAAAAAAATTTAGCAGTGGACTTGACTGAGCATGGAAAAATGATAAGGATTAAAAGAATAAAAATGAGTAGAAGAGCTCACAGCTTCTTTGATATGCTGTCAATCAAATGGATTGCTGAATTATGGGTATCCCCCAGAAGCAAAGAGAAAGGAAGCACAGTTGTTTAATGAAATGATTAGGGAGACTCCAAATTTAGAGAAATATGAACATTCAGATGCCGAAGAACCCCAAGGTGAAACATCAGGAAGATATACTCACAATGTCTCTTACAATCAAATCCTTAACAGTCTCAGAAGGGCTTGGGCAATGGCTCAGTGGGTAAGGAGTTTGTTGTAGGATCCTGGATATCTGAGTTTAGATCCTAAGAATCCATGTAAAATGTGGACACTAAAGTGCAACCATTTGTTATCTTGGCACTCCTAGGGGGAGATGGGAGGTCGAGACAGAGGAATCCCTGGAAATTTTGGAGCCAGCTAGCTGCCTGATTTAGAGCAATGTATGATAAGAGAGACCTTGTCTCAAACAAGGTGGAAGAAAGGACCAATGTACAAGGTTGTCCTCTGACTTCGGCATGCTGAGTATGGCACATGTGTGTCCATACCCAACCCATACACACACACACACACACACACACACACACACACACACACACCAAAGACAAATAATATTAAAATTTTCGTGATAAAAGAATTTATCAAACTCTGCTGACTAGAGAAGAGTGAGGTGATACATTAAAAGTGATGAAAAATCAAAACAATGAATAATTAAAAAGAAAACCCTAGTAATCAATAACATTATGCCACAATCACAAGAGTTTATCACTAAAAACATTTGAGCAGTACTAAATGATCTCAGAAGACTGTATTTATAGATACATGTGTGTAACAATTGTAATTAAATAATAAGAAGCCATGAATTTGAGGAGGGGGCCATGGGATGAATTGGACAGAGGAAGGGGGAGTGGAAACAGTGGTGTCCATACAGTTCTCATATGTAAAATTCTCAAAAGTGAACTAAGAAAAATAATGTTGTGCCAGGCAGAGTAATCCTCAGCACTGAGCTGGGGGTGGGTAACAATTTTTCCAGAGAAGCAGGAGTCTAGGGAGTTCAGCACCACCGACACCAGCTCACCATGCTGAATAGAACTCTTCAAGTAGGAAGGAATAACATTAAGCAGTTTGCGTGGAAATGCACACAGAAATCTAAAACACCTTGCAGTGAGACTACAGTGGGATTCAGGGGATGCTAAGATGCAGTGGTGGCGTGTGGCCACTGACTCCAGTAAGACAAGTTGAAGAACAAAAGAATCCAAATAGCTAAATTGAAAGTCATTTGTTAATGACTATGGAATATGAATATGTTAATTGTGACTTTAATAATATACAAATTGTGGTGAAGTTGAAGTGATTAGCTGTTTAAAATAGCCTGCTACAACTAGGAAATGTTTTGTGTCAATCAGGTTGAAATAAAGAAGCAAAGCCTTCTGGGGGCTCTCAGGGGTTATAGCTCCTGCTTAGCAAATGTGGGGATGGGAGTTCAGATTCCCCAGAACTCATGTGAATGGCAAATTCAATGGTGCATTAAAGTAACTAACTACTCACCATATCAAAAGACACAGGACGGTTCAACATATGGGAAATCAATAATAAGAGAAATACCATATTTACAAAATAGAGGTTGGAACATTTAATCATCTCAAAATATGTGGAAAAAACATGTAATGAAGCTCAACATCCTCGCATGATAAAATAAAACATAACAAAACAGGGATGTGCTTCATCACAACATAAGCCAGGGCTCACAGCTAACATTGTACTCAGTTATGATAATCAGCTTTCCCTGCAAGATCAGGTGCAAGACTAGTGTGCACACTCCTGCTACCTCTAGTGGAAAGCCTAGCCCAAGCCCTTGGGTAAGAAAAATAAACTAAATAATTCAAATTGGAAAGAAATCAAATTATTTCTGTTTGTAGATGATAAGGTTTGTAATTAGAAAGTCCGAAGGGCATCACAGAAAAAAAAATCAAAACTAATAAGTCAGGAAAATTACAGAATACAAAATGAACATGAAATGAGCTGTGTGTTTATATAATAATAATAAAGCCATGTAAAGCTGACACTAAGAAAATAATCCCACTTACAGGAGTTTCAAACAGCACTTAGAAATAAACGTCATTGCATTGGTAAACTACTTATAAATAGAAAACTGTAGATTGTTGATTAAACAAGCTGAAGACACAAATTAATGAAAGCTCCATCATAGATGGAACTTACCTGAGATTCCAGAAGTTAGAAGACTGAGGCAGGAGAACAACAAATTTGTAGCCAACCTGGGCTACACAGTGCATTTCAGTATGGATGAATTACCAAGTGAGACATGTCTCATAAAACATTGTGTTGATGGACTGGAAGAATTCAAAATGTTCAATTACTCATTCTATCTGAAAAAAAAGCCTAAAGAGTCACTGTAGTCCCTGTCAGAATTCCAACAAGTGTTTGTCCAGAATCAGAACAAGACAATCTTTAAGCTGTGTGGAATCATGACTGAAGACAGTGTTCCTGACTGTATAAGACGGCTAGCTGAGGATAATCCTGAGAGCAAGCCCCAGGTAGCAGTTCCACGGTTCTGTACTTCTTGGTGGTGAGTGCATTCCCTGCTCAGAGGTACGGCAAGCAGGCCTGCCTTCAGGTTCGTGCCTTGAGTTCCTGCCCTGACTTCCTCAGCCATGGACCTGTGTGACCTGGAAGTTTAAGTCAAATAAACCCTTTCCCCCACAAAGGTGCTTTTCGGCCATGCAGTTTTTCAAAGCAATGACAGATGGGAGGAATTTGCCAGCCATTTAGCTGATAAGAAGTTGCTATTCAGTATACATGAGAGGAATTTGGGTCATTATCTTCAAATTATCTTAGAACTGGAGAATATATTCACCCAGCAGAGGTGTGACCTTGGCTGTCACCTCTGGAAAAAAATGCCATCCCTCTCTGTTTCTGCAACTTCAATATTTTTAGATTCCATGTATAAGTGAAATCATGAGAACTTTTTCTTCCTCTGATAAGAAGTTGCTATTCAGTGTATACTTCTCTGCTACAGAAGGAAAATGATAACCTCAATTAAAAAAAAAAATGGACAAAGGCCCTGAAAAATGTTTCTACAGGGAAAGTATGAAAGTGGTTAACAGAGATGTGGAAAAACAATAATTGCTACTAATCTTCATAGAAATACACATCAAAACCACAGTGAGACATCAGCACACCTGTTAGGTTGGTGAGGGAGGTTTCTTATTAAAAAGCCAAAGGTTAACAAACTTTGGGAAAAATGGAAAGAAAAGGAAAGACTTGTCTATAGTTGGTGGGAGTGTAAATTAATGGAACCATTTATGGAAAATAGTAAGGGGGGATCCTGGAAAACTTGAAGACAGAACTAAATATGATCCGCTTATTCAGTCATTGACTTCCAGGTGTAGATGCAAAGGGAATAACACCACTGTCTTGAAGAGATGTTTGCCTTCTCATGTTCAATATGAAATTATTTACAATAGCGCAAATATGGAGCCAACATAAATGTTCCAGAATACATGGATAAGCAAATGGAATCTCTCTCCCTCTCCGCGCTCCCTCTCATACACATACACTTTTAATGAAGTGTTATTCAGTCATAAGGAACCAGGGAAGCTTGTCATTTACAGCCACGTCTATGAACCCGGAGGGTATTTTGCCGAAAGAAGCCAGGCAGAGGAAGAAAAAAAAAGTTCTCATGATTTCACTTATACATGGAATCTAAAAATATTGAAGTTGTAGAAACAGAGAGGGATGGCATTTTTTTTTTCAGAGGTGACAGCCAAGGTCACACCTCTGCTGGGTGAATATAGTCTCCAGTTCTAAGATAATTTGAAGATAATGACCCAAGTACGTTGTGTGGATTTTGAATGTCCTCACAGTAACCACGGTAGCTGTGGAGATGACAGCGATGCTGACAAGATTGATAGAAAAAAAAAATCATTTCGTGGTGTGTATGTGTGTAAAGCATTGCACTGAAAAATTTAAATATGTAGTTTTTATTTGCCAGCTATATCTCAATAGAGCTGGAAAAGGGGAAGATAGAAAGGTCTCCCTTCCAAGCTTTAGGGAGCACGTGGATTCATTTTCAAGGGAGGATGAGGGAACTGTGACCCTGACATGTTGGGGGATGACATGGATGTTCATAGACAAGACAAAGTTTGTCTAGACCTGAAGTTTGTATGCCTGGCTTTGTTCTGTAAATTGCTCTGAAAAGTGGTTTCCAACTGACGGGGCTTACAGGAGGGAGATACTAAGCTTGAGGGCAGCCTGGAGACGGACTGTGCCCATGTGCACGGGAGCATTGTAAGCCTAAGAAGACTCTCTCATGGGCTCAGGGCACCTTTTGTGCCTGGGAAACCTGCTGAGATAGCTCCATGCTTACTCAGCAAATCTGTTCTAGTGTTTGTCATTAATTAATTAAGTTCTTGCTGTTCCCTGTGCGCTCTCCCGTGTGCTGGGTGTGTAACAGTGACAAGGAAGAATGTGTTCATTTGACGCTGACACCTCCCTCCACCAACAGTGAGCCAGCGCTACCCCAGAGAACTCATTTCCTGTTCCCCAGAGCATTGTTTAGGACACGTCCGGAAGGCCTCTGCCAGAAATGGGCACACTGGGCCTCTATGGTGTTCTCCCACAGCCTTTTGCCTTCTGCTCTACACCTGCTTCCGTCATCCTCAGCAAAGTAGCTACAGCAGCACCCCAGTGTCCTGGATGGACCGCAGCTTCTCTCCTCTTTGACCCTCACCCTTCCTGTGCTGCCAAGTCCTCTCTAAAACTTGAGGTGGATGAAATCATTGTGTTGGTCTGAGGATGGGTTATCTTCCCAAATTCAGGGTGGGTCTGTGTAAGGGACATATGGATGTCACTTCAGCATTTCATATTTAGTCATCCCATGCTGCTTTCCTCATCTTCCATGTTATTAAACACACACAAACACATGTAGACAATGTACATGCATACACAGATGTGTACAAACACACACAGAAAATACACACACAAGTGTGCAAACACATATACATGTACACACATACAAAAAATCCACACATATAGACATATGCATATATACGTGTATACGTGCAGACATAGACACAGATGTACATAAATACACACACACACATGTATGTACACATACATACATGCACACCCATACAGAAAGACAGACTCATTCAGATACATATACATATGTACCCACACTCTTGTAATGCAATATGCACATATCCATATACATACATATGTACATATATGTAGCAATTCACACATACACACACATACACATGCTTAGACTCATATAAACACACATGCATGCATATATATATATATATATATACACATAGGTATATGTATATACAGAACCATATCTACCACAAACATGTGCACACATTTGTACATATACAAATATACACATGTACACATATACACGCTTATATATCAAAAGAAAAGATAAAATAAGAATTGCCTCAACACAAAGCATTTTCACATATATTGAGTGCGCTGTGTTAGCAAAGACCACACATACCCAGAAGTGTCCTTAGTGAGGAATTTTTTACATCATGGCAAAAATGCTCATCCTCTCCTAAGCTACATGCAATTTCCTTTTCACTTATTTTCAAACATAGTTGATGACTGAAAACCACTTAGATTAAGAGACAGGTACAAGACTGAGGTAACCACTGAGCTGGTGTCCCTCCAGGAACAAGTTTTTTAAACCAGTTGATGTTTAGCCTGGAAAATCTGCCTTTTGAAATCCTCATTAGAACCCTGCTCTGAAGAGGCTTTTTTGAGACGTGTTGCTTTTCCCTCAGCTATGAGCTGCTGCTGCTTTGTGTATGTGATTGGGATCTGCAAGGAGAGTTTGTGCATGTCACTCTTTATAGGCTGCTATCTGGGAGGAAAACAGACCAGCTGGCTTTAGGGAGCAGGACCCATCTATGACTTATGGTAGAAACGGTCGAGAGAACCAAGTTTAATTTGATGACTGATTCTTATTCAGCTGAGGCACCTGAAACTTCCAGACTGGCATGGTGATGGAATCCAAGGATGGAGCCCATGGATGGGTCTTACACCCAAGCCCCCCTCATCACAGATTAACAGTGTTCATTTTGAAGAGCTCCTGGCTCTTAGCCATTCCTGCACACCCAGCCCATTAACTCACACTGTAGCTCTCCACAGCTTCATTAATGAGAGAAGGGTAATTGAGTGATCTCCATTAAATTTCAAAGCAAACATCTGGTTTGCAAAAATCTGTAACGTTTTCTTTTCTACTTTTTCTGGCTTCCAAGAAGAACCTCACGTTTAGTATCACGATGGGAGGTGTAATTGAGCTGTTCCCCACTGACAGCATAACTGCCTTGCTTTGTGACAGCCCAAATAATTATTTATAAAACAGGTGGTCTGCCTAAAAGTCCAAATAAATGTTCCAGGTATTTTTAGACATGCTTTGCCGTGGATTGCTCTCCTCTCTGGATGAAGTGAGCACTTCTGAGAGCTCTGTTAGCATGATGAATGCCCTGACAGCTGTTTCTATGGACATCGTCACCTTTGTGTTTCTTCTTTCTGCTTTTCAACTTGCAGAAGATCGGTCCTGTCCCTGCCCCCGATGCACCAAACATCAAGGCACTCGAACTTCTGCGTTCTGTTGATAATACTGCATCCAAGGAGACCAGTGTGAACTTGGCTTATTGTACTTGCTTTTTTTATATCAGAAAAGAGAGGAGCTGACAGGGCTGTTGGTTGGGAGAAAAGATGGAGTTGAAAATCCTGCACATCAAGTTGTGCATAAACATGGACCCAAGTTCTTACAGTATCTCTGAATCAATTTTTGTATCTGCATCTGTTTCAATATTTGTTTTCGTTTTGTCTTCTCAAAAATACCCATACATTACTGAAGGCATAGGATGTTACTGCTGTAAGACTAACATAGATTTTTAAGTAAGAGAAACCTAATCTGACCAATTTAAGCTCAATAAATTTCTTTAAGTAGCCATATTATAGATATTTCATGGGTATAGTGGTTGTCCAATCCCAAATGGTCAGCCCTACAACAAGGTACATACAAGCAACATACAAGCAACAAGCCCTACATACAAGCAACATAGAACAGACTGGGTTATTAAGTGTGTGTGTGTGTGTGTGTGTGTGTGTGTGTGTGTGTATCTCACACAATAATAATTAAAGAATAAAAGTTCATGAATTTGAGAAGGGAATGGGGAATAAAGGAGGGGATAGAGTGAGGAGAGGGATAGGAATGATGTAATTATACTTACATTTTAAAAATTAAAGAAATTTATTTTTATTAGTCAAAAAGAATGGAGAATTTCACATTTATAATAGTTTTCAAATTTTCCAAGTTTCCCTCTATGTTTCTAAAGAAAATATCATTTCTTTTGTAAGGTAGGGTACATCCATTTCTTGGTAATTATCTGTAGGTATTTTTGTGTGTTTTTGAGACAGGGTCATACTACATTGCCTAAGCTGGTCACAAATTGGAGATCCTCTTGCTTCAGCCTCCAGAAACAGAAAGAATTGGAGAAAGAAACACATGGGAGTTAAATGTGGCTCCAAAAGCCAATTAGCTAATGAAGTATTTTAAATTAATAAAGGTATTAATAAGTTGAGAATTACATATATGCCAAAGTCATTTTATTTGATAATACAGGAATCCTGTTCATAATAAGGAAAACTGTGTACAATATCTAGAATAGGGCTGGACATGATGGAACATGCTTGAAATCCATGCTGCTTATAAAGCTGAATAAATCTCCGTAAGGAACATTATCAACAGACAGAGGCAAAGAGAGCAGTCATGAGCATGTTTAAGAACAAAATGTACCAGTCCTGTGTATGTATAAAAATGGGTTCAGCCCCTCCCTCCATTCAGAGAGAAAACATTGACATGAATTTCAGCCATATACTGAGTATGGGCTCTACTTGCACAGTAAGCATGGGCCTGGCAGGAATCACCTCCTGAACTGGACAGCCACGTGTCTCAGGCAGGGCTTACCCATCTGGAGAGCACAACACACAAAATGACTTATTGGCAATATTCCCTGCTTTGTCTGAGGATAGCGCATAAGACCTGTTCTTCTCCATACATCTCCAGAAGAAGAAAATAAGCCTTGATACTGTCAGCAATTCTTCAATTAGCTAATCCATTTCTAGGGATTCATCTCACCAACTGAATGATTGCAACCAAAATTGAGACCCTTGAATATGAAGTCTGTTACATATTTTTCATCTTTTCTTTCCTGATTTGCCCAGGTCCTTTCACATGACTATCCATTAAGGATGGGCAAATGGCTTAACATGGAGGGTTTGTTGTTGTTGTTGTTTGTTTGTTTGTTGTCCCCCCCAAAAGTCTTAGCTGTACATAAGAAGTTAGCTAGAGACATTCATCAGCTGTTGTTCTTTACCTCTAGCTGTGAACTTTGTCCCATTGGTTGGGAGAATAGCCACTGAAAGCAGAAAGTCATCACAACCAGTAGAAAATTTGGAAAGAATCATACCAAGCATGAAGACACACCATACAACAGTTCTGAAGTTTTAGACTACAAGGGAGTCTTCACGGTCTATTAAGAGAGACACACAGCTAGGTTCTACCTGCAGAGTCAACCTGGACTGTGTGTTGTAGGTTGTTGTTTGGCTCTCTGGGGGGATCCGCCACTCAGCTCCCAAATAAATCACACACATAGGCTTATTCCTAATTATGAATGCTTGGCCTTAGCTTGGCTGTTTCTTGACAGCTTTCCTTAACTTTAGTTATCCCATCTACTACCTTTTGCCTCTGGGATTTTCCCATTCTCTTACTTCTGTAAATCTTGCTCTTACTCTGTGGTTTACTGTGTAGCTGGGTGGCTGGCCCCTGGAGTCCTCCTCCTTCTCTGGCTCCTTCCTTTTCTTCCTCCTCCCAGATTTCTCCCTCTATATATTCTCTCTGCCTGCCAGCCCTGCCTATCCTTTCTCTTTTCTTGCTATTGGTTGTTTAGTTCTTTATTAGACCATCAGGTGTTTTAGACAGGCACAGTAACACAGCTTCACAGAGTTCAACAAATGCAACATAAGCAAAAGTAACACAGCTTAAAATAATATTCCCCAATACTTCCCCCTTTTAGTCTAAATAAAAAGAAAGGTTTTAACTTTAACATAGTATAACTATATGCAATAAAAAGTTACCAAGTAAGAATTAATTTACAATATTCATTCCCTTTACAATTAGCAAATTCAGAGAAAGGACTCTACTCTTTATCCATCTTAGTGACTCCAAAGTTTTATACATAATTTACTTTCTATCATAACTAAGGAAACTATAACTGCAACTATAACTATCTAGTCTTCAACTCCATCAAAGACCCAGAAGGATGTAATATTATCTAACAACAGAGACATTTGACTGCCTGGACAGTCACCCAAAGTTCTTCTGCAACCCTGGGACATTCATCTTCAGTCTACAGGCCTACAGTATCTGGCAGACTTTAATATGAAGCAGGAATTTTGAACTGTTATTTATTGTTTTGGCAAAGTTCATCAGTACCTTTCCTCTGTGTCCTGAAGAATATCTGGCAGACTCTTCTGTGAAGCCGGAATTTTGAATGACTGTCTTGCCTTGTTTTGGCAAAATTCAACATTTTTTTCCTGTGTGTCCTGCATGTCTAGTCTTCACAGCACATTTTCATCAGTCAAAGGCAAGAACAGTTTATTTGTCCAGTGGCTAACCTTGCCACAATGAAAGCAAACTCCATAAAGAGTTTCTTCAATGCCCATCATCTTCTCTGAAGTAAGTTGGTGCTGCCAGGAGCAGATGTCTCATTGTCATGAAAAACCTTAAGTTAACAAAAAATTTTAAATGCCACATTCTACAGGTCTTTGAAGTATTTGAAGACCACCTATCTATCTAAAATATATCTCTATATGATCTGGAAAGCATACCTAACATATCTACAATTTAGATTTTTATAAATGACTAACCACTAACCTATGTTTCCTGATTATCCTATATGGTTTATAATAATAGCTTCCAAAAACTAGAACTTCACTATACATTTCCAAATGAACTATATAGGCACAATACCTCAAACAAAAATAGAAGTATGCATACAATATGTTGCAGCAACATATTTTTTATCAATATACAAAAATTCTTTACACAAGAGTAGAAACATATTTACAGTGTAACAAAAATAACTTCAAATTTGTATCAATATACTATATTCCTCTAAATGATAACAAACATCCATAGCCACCAAATAACCAAAAGCCTCTCATACCCCACTTGGGAATGTAGACATCATGTTCTCCAAACTGCTTCCTGCTGTCTGTGGACAAAGTATCTTTAGGGCCCAGACAGAAAAATTTGAGATAATGGCCAAGTCCTGGGAAGACCAGCTATAATCTTTGTTAATAGATATCACCTGTCAAGGTTCAGGAGGTCTCACCTGATTAAACCTAATCCTTATTAATTCTGAAGGAATCCACAGCCTCTCATCTCCTGTGTGAACAAAACTCTAAATTATTTTTGATTTCCATTTGACAAATGTATTTTTTGACTTTTTAAAAGTTAAGGCATTCCTAAAGTATGTAGGCTGATTTATTTCAACTGTCCCTTTTTCAATTCCAGATCTCTTTGCAGTTGTCCTTTGCTTTTAAACAATCAAAAAAAAATTCAAAATCAACACAATAACATACAGGATCCAGACTCCCTGTGTATTTCCCATCTTACGTGTCTTCTTTTCTTTTATATTACTTTTACTCTCTCTTTTTAAAAACTTCATTATTATTTTTAAACTATTTCTTTCTTTCTATGACTATGTTCTTTTTCTTTTCTTAAGCCTAAGCACATTGTTAAAAACACCGTAACCTGTTTAGAGGTTTTTTACATCTGTACCTCTTTTAACGCATATCTTCAAACTTTTTTGACTGTGTGAGCAAACTTTAGACAGCTAACATGAACCTGGATTCTCTGCACATGACTTCCAGCTGACTCTGCCCATTTCTAGGTTCCTAAAATCCAAGCCTTAAACTTGTCGCCCAGTTGGAGGTTCATGACTAAAAACTGCATTCAACCTTCCTATCTGTGGAAGCCAATACCTGCATTGCCACAGTCAGTTTTATTTAGCTTGCTGTTTGTATTTAGTGCTGCTGCCTGCTGAACAGCAATGCCTCTTAAAGGAGCTGTGTCCTTTTCTTTCCTTTTTTTTTTTTTAAAGCTTTCCAGACACTATGGAAATTTGAGAGACTCATGTTTGGTGCCAAAATGTTGTAGATTGTTGTTTGGCTCTTTTTGGGGAGCCTACCACCCAGTTCCCAAATAAATCACACACCAAGGTTTATTCTTAATTATGAATGCTTGGCCTTAGCTTGGCTGTTTCTTGACAGCTTTCCTTAACTTTAGTTATCCCATCTACTACCTTTTGCCTCTGGGATTTTCCCATTCTCTTACTTCTGTAAATCTTGCTCTTATTCTGTGGCTTACTGTGTAGCTGGGTGGTTGGTCCCTGGAGTCCTCCTCCTTCTCTGGCTCCTTCCTTTTTTTCCTCCTCCCAGATTTCTCCCTCTATATATTCTCTCTGCCTACCAGTCCTGCCTATCCTTTCTCCTGCCTTGCCATTGGCTGTTTAGTTCTTTATTAGGCCATCAGGTATTTTAGACAGGCACAGTAACACAGCTTCACAGAGTTCAACAAATGCAACACAAACAAAAGTGGCACACTTTAAAATAATATTCCTCAATAATCATGGAAAAAACACTGTTTTCCTACCATGTTTCCAGGTCATGCTGATGCTGAAACAAAATAAGAACACAGGCAGCTAGGATGCTATCACTCACATGTTTCTATTTGTTGAGTTGTTCTAGGCAGTTTGCTTGTTTGAAAGCCTAATGTCTTTTGTATAGTGTTATAAACCTTTAATGAGAAAATGCAATAAGTCTTAGATTGCTGTTGCTACCCATCTTCATCTAATATACAGTGGAGGAAAGTGGCAGTTGATAGAATTAGCAAGAGCCTACAGTCATGGATAGGATCTGGAGCTAACTGCATCTTTATAGCATAGCTGGTAAGCATTTGATGCCAGGGATGGCTCTCAAAGATAGACTTTCTTTCTTCATCTTTAGAATCTCCATTTCTTGTGTGTGTGTGGGGGGGGGTACATATATGCCACCTTGAGCATGTGGAGGTCAGAGAACAACCTGGAGTATCAGACCTGAGCTTCCACACTGTCTAAAACAGGGTTGCTTACATCAGGCTATCTGGTCCTGGAACCTCAGGGATTGTCCTATAAGAGCATAGGGATTACAGAAGCTCAGTGCCATGTCAGGCTTTTTGTGGGGTCTGGGGATATGAATTCATGTCTTCATGCTTGTGTGGCAGGTGCTTTACCCACTGAAAATCTCCCCAGCCTTAGAGTCTCTGTCTCAAGAGAGTGAGAAATAGACTCTCTTTCTAAATACATTGGTCAACTGAGATCTTGCCTCTCTGGTAATGACTCAAAGTGTAATACAATAATGTTATTTGAGCTGTTTTTCATTCAGGTTATAGAGAATTATAAGTTAATGAAATCTTTGTCAGATATCAAAGTGATTGATATAGTCAGAAACATGGAACTTAGGATAAAAACTTTATATCATTTCACCAGTGTTAAGACATTTCAAAATAAGATGTCATTACCCTATTGCATTTTATTCTGATAATAATGGCAACTTAAATCTTACTTTAATTATTATTTTATAACCAATTTTAATAGTATTTTGTAACCTAAAGCACTAAAATATTTTATGATACTACATATTAAAATAGTGGAATTCATATATAATTTATATATATGTATGTATGTTTTTCCTTGATAAGTTATTGAATAAATATGTTTGAATTCTAAACAATCAGTCTCCTGGGGGTGTTATCTGAGATGGAGATTCTTTTATGTGTATGAACAAATCCTTCTAGATTATAATGGGTAACATATCAGTCTTAGAATCCATGAGTTGATACTACAGAACTTCCATAAATTGTCAATAAGACAGTTTTATATTACATTACTTCCAAATCCTAAAATATTGACTTGTTTTTAATGAAGAGACTGATGCAAGCCAGAACAATAGGCTGGATCTCAACCCATGAAGCCCACAATCCCTGAAGAGCTCTTATCACAACCTATACTATACGGGACATCCTTGTGACATAAAGACAGATCCTCACCTACCAGTCATACTTACTGGAGAAAGCTAGCCACCATCTCCTTTACCAAAGTGCACAGCTCTGAGTAAAACTGATTTTTAAAACAGAGCAAAAATCAAAACATGTTTGGCTTGTTCACTCTGTGGAATAAAGACAATTCCCAGAGTCTATTTACATTGCAGTCTCATCTGCTAAAATACCAGAGTAGTAAAGTTTTCAGATAATCACAGTAGACTTTTCTAGAATCCTTTCTAGAATCTAGCAGTCCAAATCCTACTGTTATTGGCCCCACATTTTGGCAAAGAAATTAAGACATAAAGCATAGAAATTACTGGCCCCAAATTAAGCAGTAGCAGAAATAAGTTGCACAGTGAGGTCATGTGATTTGAGTTAAGTTTGTAGACACCTGACAATATTGAGTGGTTCTGGACTGAAGAACAGATGTCAGAATCAATGAGAAGAGGTCTTAAAAATTTTAGATGCTCAGGCTTCAATACAGATATAATGACTTGGACTCCATTGGGAATTTTGGTAGATAAACTTACATGCTGTCTAACCCTTGCTCACTTTAAAAGCCTGTGATTTTTGTCTTTGTGTTATAACTATGCAACAGAATACCACCTGTGAGAAAAAGGGCTAACTCAGCTCATAGTTGCTGGAAACCCACACATTGCAAAGATCTTCAGGAGTGGTCCTTGACTGGCCTGGCAGACAATCGCCAAGTGCTTGGGACACTTGTGTAGTAAGTCTCTGTGTATATCTGGTGACTTGGGCTATCTTAGATATTTATGCTACAATGTGACTTATGGTGAGTGTCCATTGTTTGTCACCAATGGCTTTGCACATACTGTATTACTTTGACCTCTTGGGGAGTACCACTTTGGTGATCTTACCTTTGTGACTGATCTCCAATAAAGACCTTGGACACTAATGTTCAGGTGAATTACACTGGTTGGCAATACTTTAAACATAGTGATGTTATGGCACATTGCTTCTGGAGAATTCCATGGTACCTGCTCACTTGCAGACTCAGATACTTGATTCCATCTTTCTGGACTCTAGATTTTGTGCTTCTCTGTCTCTAATCTGTATTCTCTAAAAGAATCAAGGAACTGAGAGCCTTGGGAGTTCTCTTGGTCCTTCTAGCAAATCATCAAACCAGGGGGTATTTTTGAGATCTTCAGCACCACATCCCATCCTATTGGAAAATAATTAATCTTCTAAGCTCAGAAGACAGGCTTGCTCTTCTGTTTTAGTCCCACTAGAAGATGGTAGGCCTTGGGTAAATATTGCTGACAAAACATACATCATCCGAAACCAGAGAGGTGGTTGTACCCAGAGATCCTTCATACTATCAATCAAACCTTGGATTTTTGATCTTTTCCACTAATGGACTTTGAATTCACCTTACCTCTGCCATCCTCTGAAGGTCTGGAATACACTGCAAGTCATATTTTTTTTTTACATGAAGTTGCAAGACCTGTAAATAGTGGAATTTCCTTCTTAAACTCTATATCACAGAAGCATGGAGCTCATGAAAGGACATGTGAGGAGGGACAGGTCACTGTTGGTTGCATGGGGTAAAGTAATCCTTTTGGTGCTTCTCAGAGGTTAAGCTTGGCTTAACACTGAGCTTAGCTATTATAAGAGTTTTTCTAACAGATGGAAAATATGAATAATCATTGTGACATTTAGTTTTTAATTATCAATTTGACACAATCTAGGGTCACCTGGGAAGACAATCTCAATGTAGGATTGTCTAGATCAGATTGGCCTGTGGCAATGTCTGTGGGGGGCTGTCTTCATTATGTTAATTGATATGGGAAGTTTCAGCCCATTACTGTGGGTGCCACCATTCCCTGTGTTTGGGTCCTGGTCTGTTTAAGAGTAGAGGTCAGCTGAATAGTAAGCATGCATGCATTCATTTTCTCTGCTTTTGGCTGTGGGTGTGATTAGATGCTTTAAGTTTCTTCCTTGACTTCTCTCTGCAGTGATGGACTGTAGGAATCTGTGAGATAAAATTCCCTTTCTCCAATAAGTAGCTTTTCTCAGGGTATTTTATCAGAGTAACAGAAAGGAAACTGGGTCAGTTATCAAATTAGGAAAATGTTGGTCATGAATTAAGGATATCTGAAATTTAATTTGGATAGAATCTGTACCACATTAAGTTAGTTATGACAAAAAAAGAGGTTGATGTTAGGTCATGAATAGCTGATAAAATGCCAAGATAAAACATATGAAATATACCTATAAACTGGCTGTTGTTTAGGCTTCAGAAGGAAGAAAAATTTAAATGATAACACTGTGCTTTGAGAACTTACAAACGGGCTTCCGTGGGAAAGAAATCACAGAAGGAGAAGCCAGTCAGGAGGCTGTTGCCATAGAAGCTGAAGGATGGGGGAATGGGTGCAGGGGGGAATGAAATCTGCCTGCCAGTCTTTCCCTTATTAATACTTAGCACCAGTTTGCGACAGAATGAGGAGTTCCTGAGTTATCAAAGGCAGCAGCCTGTGCATTCTTTTGAAGCCTTGGAACTGGCTTCTCCTTCAGAGGAAGCATTTGGAGCCCATGAGAAAAAATCATGCCTCCACTGGGAACAACAGAATTTCCCTGGAAATTCTCAGGGCTGTGAGAGGTGATGTGAGGGACTTGGGTAAACTGTGGCATTGAATCTTCCCACTCTTGATGGCCTACTCTTCTCTAGTTTCAGTCTAGTGTTTCATGCAGGTTGTGCATTGCTCGTTTAGGATGAGTTTAAATACAGAGCTCATGTGATTTTTAGGAGGCTCCAGCTATAGATTTCTCAAGTTCATCATCTCTGGACCCTGCACTGTTCTCATTCCCATGTCCCTCTTTCTCACCCTTTCATCTCTAACGCTGACCTTAGAAATTATTCTGCCCTCTGATGTCCTCCAAATTCTCACTGTCCTGCTTATCTTATGAATGTTGCTCTAATCACTCCTTTGATTCTGTTTTCCTTCCTCGAATATGCCCTAAATGAAATCTTTCTTTCTAATGGAGAGGTAGAACCCTCTTTTGTTGGTCCCTCCTCCTCTCACCGTCCCAATGACACTTCTGCTTTCTCTTTGAGTAGGTTTCCTTAGTGATCTCAAACTCCACCCTGCTTTATATGCCACGTCACTGCTGCCTCATCTGGGACCACTCACCTGATTTGATAGCCGTTGACCAGTTGAATCTCTCCCTGGCTAAATGAAACCCATGACTCTTATTTCCAATGTTTTCTTTGAAGCTGCTCATTGGTATTGGCTCTGAGGTTCAGAAGACAATTTCCCAGACTCCTTAATCATTGGCATGGATCTCTCAGATCTAACCACATGGAGTCAGTAGAGGGAGGGGAAGGAGGAGTTAGCACAGTTTTTGTGTGTCTCACCTCACATGCCCCTGAGTAGCTTCTGAATTGTAACATGGTACCCCAAGTTAGATGGCCCTGGCTGAGGACAGTGGACTTTCTGCTTTCTCATTTCTCTCTCTCTCTCTCTCTCTCTCTCTCTCTCTCTCTCTCTCTCTCTCTCTCTCTTCTATCTATCTATCTCTCTATCTCTCTATCTGTCTATCTATCTATCTATCTATCTATCTATCTATCTATCTATCTATCTATCTCTTCCTTTTGTTTTGTAGATGTGTGGATGTTGTGTCCACATGGTTTACATGTGTGATATATGTGTGTCTAGTGTATATGCAGCCAGCAAGCCCCAGGGATCCTCCTGACTTCTCCCCTCCCATAGCTCCACAGTAACAAGTATACAGGGTCATTGCCTGCATTAAGGATTTGAACTCAGGACCTTGTGCATGCATAGCAAGTCCTGTTACCCATTGAGCCATTTCTCAGCCTCTGTCTTTCATCTTTTATGCTTTGGGTCTTTGACAAGTCATGAGAACCAGTAATCTTGACTTAGCTCATACTTAGGCATAAGACAGAAATTCACTTGAGTATGATCACTGAAGACCTCACCCTCAGCCATGGAACCATGAAGCTTCCTAAACCTGTGGTCTCTGGATGTTCCATGCTGGAAGACATGGGAGGAAGCAGTCACCTTCATGGAGTCTCTAATTTGGGTTTCCTCCTTCTCTTTCATGTCCTTCACATGTCCTTGCTCCTGCATCCTGGGATCACTTATTAAATAGACTCTGTGTTCAAGTCCATGTCCTGCCCACTTTCAGGGAAGTATTGACTACAGGAACCTCCCTCCCCCTCTCCCTGACCCTCAAGTTCCACAGGGGCAGCATTCACTGTACCACTGGTCTTTTTCAGTGTACCCTTTAATCCATTTTTCTCTCACTTTTTAAAGTAGAATTTATCATCTTTCAATGTTACTTGATTTACTTATTTCTTGTATGTATGGTTTACCTGTCCCCACTCTAAAAAAAACTCTTTGAAAGTAGTTGATTTTATTGATTCTATTCCTTGGTATATCAGTGAACTTCTTTATGCCCTAATCAAATGCCAGACAAGAAGCAGCTTAGGGCGGCAAGAGTTTATTCTGGCTTAAAGTATGCTGTGGTGAAGAAAGCATAGTGACAGAAGCGCGAGGTGGCTGGTCCCACTGCATGCACACTGATGAAGCAGAGAACAGATAGGAAGTGAGGCCAGTCCACAGTCCATAAAGCTTTGAGGCCCACCCTGCAGTGAGCTGCTTCACCCAGTGAGGCTCAGACTTCTAAAGCTTCTACAACCTTCCAAAGCAGTTCCACCATCTGGGAACCAGCTCTTCAAATACCAAAGCCTGTGGAGAGCACTTCTTCACATTAAAAAACACAACATCGACATATTCCAAGTACCCAAGAGGCACATGCTAAAACTAAGAAAAGATTTGTTGGATAGCAGGATGTACTACTATTTGATTGCTTAGTTACTCAGCTGGACAATTAATTTGCATGTCAACAGTTCAATCTCCTCACCTTTAACATGAGACAAATCATCTTTTATATTTCAAAATTAAGCACAGATGAAATGAACTCAGCACAGTGCCATGCACAGTCAGTGGCCAAGCCCTGTCTCTGCCTGTTTTCCTGAGTATGTGAACACAGTACCAGAGTCTATAAACTGGCTAGCGGGGCAGGTGATTTGTGTGTCCTCAGATCCACGTGCAACTACAAGCATCCATTGTTTCATCCTAGACAAAGCATGGGTGCACAGGCCCGCCCAGCTCAGCCCTTCCCCTTTCTTCACCTTGGTCACGTGGTATTTAGAGAGACATGCTGCCTCTTCTGGACAGCTGGGCACATATCATTAGAAATCCATGGGTTTTTATGATTAAAACTGACTCTCCAGCACACTTTACCTTCAAGAAAAAAAAAAAAAGATTCATAAAGAAAGTCTGTGTGCCAACCAGACAGATAAGAAGTTAATTAATAGAATGTTTCCTGAACCCCATGACCAGAAATTCAATGTTTTATAGAATTTACTTTTTCCTTTTTGATCTACTCTTCCCCCGACACACATACTTCAAACAGCCATAACCTGTCCTTTTTCTCTGCAAAACCACACCACTGTTTACTCTCCTAGGTTGACTTGAGAGAGCCTCCTGATCAGGCTCATCAGCATGTATCTGGTGGAGGAACCAATGCTGGCTAGGCTCATCAGCATGTATGTGATGGAGGGACCAATGCTGGTCAGGCTCATCAGCATGTGTGGGGTGGAGGGACCAATGCTGGTCAGGATCATCAGCATGTGTGGGGTGGAGGAACTAATGCTGGCCAGGCTCATCAGCATGTGTGGGGTAGAGGGACCAATGCTGGTCAGGCTCATCAGCATGTGTGGGGTGGAGGGACCAATGCTGGTTAGGCTCATCAGCATGTGTGGGGTGGAGGGACCAATGCTGGTCAGGTTCATCAGCATGTGTGGGGTGGAGGAACCAATGCTGATCAGGCTCATCAGCATGTGTGGGGTGGAGGAATCAATGATGTATTAGAAATAAAACCATTTCTGCTCCAAGTTACAGGACAACCAGAAACAAAATAAGAAGATATACCAGGCTTGCTGGGACACCTTTTAGTGCCAGGCTTATGTTAGGCTGAGGCAGGAGAATTGCTTGAGCCTTGGAGACCACATCCAACCTGAGTAACCTAGCAAACACCCTGGCAGAGAGGAAGAAGAGACAAGGGCTCTAAAATGTCAGTGGATGGATGACAGGGCCCAAGATTGGAAGCATATTTACCTGACCACTGACAGACAGACAGCACCAGCCTCTCCACTCATTCTCAGGAAAATCTACAGGCCATCTTGAAAACACAAAGCCACACACAGAGGAGAAAGGTGCTGTGTCCTGTTTTAGTGAACCTTTAGGTCTGTGTTATCCCAGAAGGAGGAATCTCTTTCCTCCTCCTCCTCCTCCTCCTCCTCCTCCTCCTCCTCCTCCTCCTCCTCCTCCCCATTCAGCCTGTTCTTTTTTACATTTTCCAAAGGCTGTATACAGAACAGAAGAAAAAAAAAATCCCCAAATGGACCACATGCTAGCAAGCTCCTGGTGTTATCAAATGAAGCTTGAGCATTCTGTTTCAAATTTTCCTGAATGAGAACCCTGTGGTCCACAATAGTGCTTTCAGTGTCAGGGACTCAATGTTCTCTGGGAAAGGGGGTTGGGGCCACAGGAGCACAGTAGCTCTGGCCAAATGGAATTAGCCAAAAATCAGGAGTCCCTCTTCAAGCAGTGGTGCCTTGCCTAACCTGGATACGTAGAAATCAGAGTCCAATTTGCAAGTATTTTGAAATACAATTCTTTGCACCCCAGCCCATCAGGACACAAAGAGGATTCTACCAGGCAGCAGCAGATGGAACCCAGCTGGAACTCACGTCCTATCAGCTGTTCTCGTCTGACTATGACTCTCTCCACTTAACTACAAAGAGCGAATCAAGCTCTCAATTTCGTATCCAAGTTCAATATCAAACTGTGTTTCCTTATTTTCTCTTACAAGGTCCATATATGGTAATTTTTTTTCTTTGCTCCTATAGGCCAGATTCTCCCTTTGGACCCATGTCTGCAGGGGCTGGCTTCCTGCTGTCTGGAACATGGGCCCCTTCCTCCCGCCCACTGCCTCCCTGTCCAGTGCTTAAAAGTACTACTCCCAGCTTCTTTCTTATGCCTGGAGATGTTCTCTCATCTAGTTACTAAGAAAATAGAGAAATTACTCTGCTTCCTTGAATTTCCTCATGAGCACCTTGTAAGACTGACTTAGGAAGTAGATGAAGAATCAGGCAGCACAGAGCTCTTAGAACCCTGACTGCTTCGCGGTGAACGTATCAGCATAGTCACCATTATCGTTAAAAAAAAAAACACTTGGGTTTTGGAGTCTGTCACACTCAAAGTAAATCTGATTTGAATGCTGCTTCAGCCACTTGCTGTTTATGCTCAGTGAGTTGGTGAAGCTTTCTCAGCTATGAAATGATCAGCATCGTGCATCATCAAGCACACACACACACACACACACACACACACACACACACACACATATATATGTATATATATCTCCAAAGATTCAATCAGCAGCATGCTCAAGCATAAAGCACACACTAGGGCTTTTAATTTGTTTTCTCCTTCTGTTAAATCTCAGCTCTTCTACTGTTTCCTTTCTATGGAGACGTGGCTTGTTGACTTCAGTGGGTATGGAATGATTCTGTAATAAGGGCACACAGCAGGCCGCAATCAAAGCAGGATCAAAAGCATCCCCTGCCAACTACCAACCATTTCTGCATTGGGAAGCCAACACTCTTCAAGCCCTTGGTGCGCTGGCTCCTCTAATTCAGTAGTGTGACTCGATTAGATGCTGAGATGATCCTAACACAGTCTTTTCTATTTGTGTGTTTCTTTGCTCCTCTTTTACCCAGGATCACTTTGACTTAGGGGGAGCTTTTGTGTTTCTGTATAAATTTTAGAGTATTTTGTACTTCTTTGGTGTGTATGTGTGCATGTGCGTGCCACAGTGAGTGTGGCCTGCATGCCAGAGGTTAAGACTGTATGTTTCCATCAATACCTCTTCATCTTTTTTTTTTTTAAAACCAAAATAAACAGAGTCCCTCACTCAACTTGGAGATTACCATCCCATCTACACATCCTCCTAGCCAGTAAGCTCCAGGGATCCACCTGTCCCAACTCCGGAGATCTGAAATCACAAGCATGAGCCACTACACCCAGCCTTTTCACGTGGGTGCTGTGGATCGCATGTGGGTGCTGTGGATCGCACTCAGGTCCTCACGCTTGCTGGTAAGCATTCACTGACTAAGTTCTCTCCCTAGCTCTGAAGATACAATTTAGGAAACATTTCCCTGGCTCCCTAGATCTGGGTTGTACACCTTTTGACTCACTTTCATGACACAGGGACATCCCTCTGTGACATCCCTCTAGTTTTGCTGTCTTGTCTGTTCACTGTCTTAAACTCTACTCCCCTAACAGTTTGCTGTCACTCACCACAGGCTGGGTTGCAAGGTAGACTTAAGAAGGAAATGAAAACCTTTGTCTATTCCCTCTCTCCTCATCCATATGTATTTCCTGACGGAATATGCCAACTATTAGCAGGAGGTGGGATTGTGTGGCCTTTTTATTATGCAGTACAGGGTTTAAGCACTTCATTTGCATGCCAGCCTCTGAAAAAAATCTGAGCCTTTAACAATCAGTTCGTATTTACATTTTCTCGTGAAGAAAATAAATCCCCTAGAAAATTTGATAAGGCAGAGGGTCATATACCCCTACTTTGAGCCACCCACCGGACAGGAGAAGAGCTTCTCCCTTTCAGGAGGGTTTGCCAGAGTGCTCCTCGCCTGGTGCTCACCCTCCCCATTCTTGTTCCTGCTGCATCTTTATCTCCACTGAACTTTGAAAGCCCCTGCTGTAAAGACCACGTGCCCTTTGGCTAAGTTCAGTAAACAAACTGATTCGAGACGGGAAGGGAAACAAAAATTGATACAATAAAACCTGGTGCTCAAAAGTGTTTTTTAATCCCACAAACTGTTTTTATGGTTTTTGTTTTGTTTTGTTTTGCTGTGAGTATTCACTGAGCCAGTGTGCTGTAAGGAAGGCAGTGTTCTACAAAGGACCTGAAAACCAACATGTTTTCCCTTCTTCCCATAATACCCAGTAATGTGCTGTGACTGATTTGGATTTTACAGGCTAGTCTACCCATCTGAAGAGGAGGCTAAATGCTACGTCACCACAGTCAACCCACTGCCATTTAGTGCAAATAACTCAACGTGGTGTGCACATTAGGAGCGTTGACTGTAGAAACTGGCAGCTTGGACTTGGGATCGCTTCCCAGGAGCACCACTTTTGGAAAGAAATTAAATTGGGGCTCATTTAGTTTTCTGTCTGAATGCTGCCTGTGTTGGTAACAGTGCTCCTGCTACAGCATGAGAGTGCACAGGAGAGTTCCTTGGAAGACGCAGTAGCAGTTATAGGACTAGAAAGTATTGGTGGCTGAAGCAGAGAGGTTAAAGAAAATAAGCTTCAGAACTAACAAGAATCCTCAGATACCCAGTGCTTCCCAGAGGCAATGCTTTCTGAAGTAAGTGTGTGCACGGCGTCTTAGTTTCCATTTTTTCTTTTTCCTGTTGCTGCCATAAAGCACTTTGGCAGAAGCAACTCAAGGGTGAAGGAGTTTATCCTGGCTCACATATCAAGGTGCAGTCCATCGTGGCAGGGAAGTCAGATTGGTGGAACTTGAAGCAGGTGGCCCATGTGACATACACAGTCAGGAAGCAGGGTGATGAGTACATGCTGGCGCTCAGCTCACTTTCACCATTTACACAACCCAGGGTCCCAGCCAGGGAAAGAGACCACCCACAGTGGACGAGTCTTGCCACTTCAGTTACATAATCAAGATAACCCCTCATACCATCCTCACGCCCAGGGTTCATCTCCCAGAATATTCTAGATTCTACCAAGTTGACAATTAACACTAAATGTCACAGACAGACATCAAGTGGCACTCTCCCCTCACAAAACACTTCTGCTCCTCCCTGAGATCCCAGGAACTGAAAAACATCACTCGTACCAGGAATATTCCAGGATCTAGGCAATATCTAGAAGGCATGTCAGAACAATTCAGAAACAGAAGACACTGGAGTATTTTCTGTACCCCCCAATTTACTAGTAAGAATGTGGAATTGATATAAAGCTTGAGGGGACCAAAATGCAATGAGACCCAAGAATGCCTCGTCTTGAGCAAGTGAAGCACCTTCCCAGAAAGGAGCTAATCTGCTGAATGGGTAGAATCCAAATTAAACAGAACAGGTGTGGTAGGAAAGGAAACAACACCCAGATGACCCAGATGAAAGTATGGGAGGACTACATTGTTGTCTAAAGGGGGAGAGAATATATATATATGTAGATGTGTGTGTGTGTGTGTGTGTGTGTGTGTGTGTGTGTGTGTGTGTGCCACAGTTACTAAACAACAGGAAAGCTGAGTGGTTCTTCCATCTGTGATCCAGCTCCTAGCAACCTGAGTTTGAGTTATGAGTTTGAGGAAGGTTTAGGAAAATCAGTGAGGTCCAGGCCAACTTGGGCTACAGAGAAGCTGTCGAGAGCTGTCGAGAGAGAGAGAGAGAGAGAGAGAGAGAGAGAGAGAGAGAGAGAGAGAGAGAGAGAGAGAGAGAGGCAATAGAAAAAAGAACAGTATCCCAATCTGTATCCCATTCAAACTTGTTCAAAGGCTAATGCAGAAGAACTAATCAAAGATAATGCAAGAAATGTGAGAACCAGATTTAAAGTTAAAATTCTAAGAGGGGTGCAATAACATAGATGATATTTATAAGTTAAAGAAAATCCATGTCAGGAACAAAGAATGAACTAGCATGTAGAAATAAATTAAATATCATATATCGCTTAGTGGAAAGACACACAAAGGGTAAGGAACAAAATGGGAAACAGAGAAGTCCTGCAAAGGTATGTAAACAGGGGTTAGGTGCTAGCCCTCCAAAGCAATGGAAAAACAAAAAAACGAAGACTCGTATGATGAAAACTTTATTAAAGCTGAATGTAGAATTACTGGTTGAAAAGAAACACTGTGCAGTGTGGAATTCAACAGAACAAGGAGGAAAAAGCCACATTCTTGTATCTCTGCTGAACTTGAAAGAAAAATGTGCTAGGTTCAGTGACAGGACCACAGCTGCAGCTGCTTGGAGGTGGGGGAATGTGGAGGGGCTTATAGCCAGGAGTTCAAGGCCACCTGGGCAATACAGCTGTGAAAGAACATACCTTTTTAAAAACAGATAAACATGAGAATACGACCAAGTTTGTTTTTATACTTCTCAAGTTTCTTTTTAATGCTAAAATACAATGAAGTGAGATTTTCAGTTTCAAAGAACGGAAATTTAAACTGTAGTGTTTTTGTTTTTAATATAGTCAAACTGACTCTCAGGTATAAAGACAGTCATTCTCAAGTCAGCCTGTAAGAGCTTAGGGGAGGGTCACGGAGATAGCTTAGTCGGTACCTCTCAGTGCTGGCCACAGAGCCTGATAACCCGAGTTCCAGCCCCAGGTCTCACATGTCAGGAGGAAAGAGGCGACTCCTGAAAGCTGTCCTCTGACCTCCACATCTATGCCAGGCTGTGTGTGCCCACACTCCCGCAGAGAACGTGACTGCAAAACTGTGTTTTAGATTTATTTTGTATGTATGAGTGTTTGGCCTGTGCATACCCGTGTGCTGGTGCACTGCATTTGTGCAGTGCCCATGCAAGTCAGAAGAGGGCACTGGAGCCCCTGCAACTAGAGTTAAGCATGGTTGTGAGCCACCAGACCGGTTCCAGTGCCTGAATCTAGGTCCTCTGCAAGGGCAGCAAGTGCTCTTAACTGCCGAGCCATCCCTCCAGCCCAGAATGAGTACATGATGGGTGAAAGGTCATGAGGCCCCAGCCGCAGACCAAGAGCTATAGGCAACCAAGGAATCCCGAGAATGGGAAAAATAGTTTTCCTGAGGGAAGAGCACCCCAACTGATTATTCAGTTCAGCCCTGGAAACATACAAACATACATGTAACATTATACAGACTGAACAGACTGTATTTATGTATCTAGGAATATATATATATATATATATATATATATATATATATATATATATATATATATATACCTTTAATAGTTGTTCTACACACACACACACACGTAACATCAATTAAAGAAAAATGAGGCCATGAATTTGAAGGAGAGCAAGGGGACTGTGTATATGGGAAGGTTTGGAGAGAGGAAAGGGAAGGTGGAAATGATATAATTATATTATGATCTCAAAAGAAAGGAAAAAAGAATTCAAGGGATATGTCTTCTGTTGAATCTTGCTGAGGAATGTACTAGGAAGTAAGTTATGCAGATGGGTGGATATTGACGTGAGAACTAATGGTGAGCATTACATGTGTATTGTGAAGCTGATAATAAATGATGCTTATTAAGGGGAAATACAGTATGAGCTAAAATTATAGATACTGTTCTGAAAAGTAGAAGGAGAATGTACATGGCCCAGGAAGAACAGCTGAGAGTTATCTTGTCATCACTAATTAGGAGTAAAAGTATCTTTCACTTAGATGCTTGAAGAACATGAGGTGAAGCTAAAAATGTTACCATATAATTCTGTGGGTTTTTTTTTTTTATTGCTGAGAAACAACAGAAAATAACCCTGATCAATAAATAAAGTCTGAGGGCATTACATAAAGCAGGGTAGGAAAGCCACAAAAGTAATGAATAAAATAGGAATATACATTTTCATTAATATGTAAATTAAGAATACAGAAAAGCAAATTCAATAAATCGTGTTTTCAAACCTACATCTATGAAATACTTCTATTAAACAGCATGGCAGAAGTATAGAAATCCATAGGCACACACACACATGCACACACATAGCATTTTAGGGGCTGGGGAAATGGCTCAGTGATTAAGAGCACTTGCTTCTCTTGCAGAGGACCCGGGTTCAGTTCCCAGCACCCATATGGAGCAGCTCATAAATGCCTGTAAATCCAGCTTTAGAAGATCTGACAACTGCATCTGGACTCTGCAACACTTACATCCACATGCACATACCCACACACAGACACACATACATGTACATATTTTTTTTATAAAGAAAAAAATCTATCTGGGCAGTGGTGGCGCACGCCCTTAATCCCAACACTCAGGAGGCAGAGCCAGGTGAATCTCTGTGAGTTCGAGGCCAGCTTGGGCTGCAGAGTAAGTTCCAGGAAAAAAAGCTACACAGAGAAACCCTGTTTCAAATAAACAAAAAAAGAAAAGAAAAGAAAAGAAAAAATCTTTTTAAAATGGCATGACAGAAAAAAAGACAAGTATCAATCATATGAATAAATTTATCTGCATTTATCAACTAATAGGAGCCAAAACAAACAAACAAAAAAACCCAAAGATCAAAATTCTGAGTGGTTAAATAAAAGAGAAGAAGATGCTGTTGGCTGTAGTAAGACATCTCTGAAAGAGATGCCATGGGAGGGAGGAAGGAAGGAAGGACCCTGCAAATGAACTAAAAGAAAGAAGTCGTGACTGGTATTTGAAAAATCAAAGTATAAACGTTCCAGAGAAAGTGGAGGTCATGCCTGCCAGAGGTCCCAGTTTTTGGCAAAGGCATGTCCATTATTCGCATCCCCATGCTCAGAGAACAGTGCTGACCTTGAGAAACAGAATTCGGAAACGCTGCAAAGAGGAGCTGCCACAAACGCTTCGGAAGCAAGATCAAGTGAACGGCAAGCAAGCTGCGATTCGGAAGACAACCTAGTCAACACAATAGTCAGGTAATGAATTATGGGCTCTAATAACAGTGTGTCTGCTTTAGATGCAGATGACATGGTCCGTAAACTTGACCATAGTAGAGTCTCCAAAATGTCTCATGTGTGTTCCAGAGACAAGGGCATGGCCCAGAAGGCATTCTTTTGCTGCAGCAAAGTCAAATCCAGAGAAAAATAAAATCCACTATTCAAAAGCTCTTAGAGGCTGGGGAGATGGCTCGGTGGGTCAAGTGCTCGCCTTGGGAGTGAGAGGATCTGAGTTTGATCCCTAGCACCGGCATAAAAACCCAACAAGGTGGCACATGTCTGGAAACCCAGTATAGAGTGGAGGTGGAGAGACAGGCAGACACCTGGCTCCCTGGCCAGGCAGATTACAGGCCAGTGAGCATCCTCATCTCCAAAAATAAGAGTGAATGCCTGGTGTTAAGCTCAGGTTTGCACACAGGCATGCACAGGTGAGTATACCTACACACAGGCATGCATGGCTCCCAACTTTCTTAGATAACTCTTGGGTTCCAGAACTGCTTAGAAAGGAATAAGGGACTGGGGAGATGGCTCAGCTCTTAGGAGCATTTGCTGCTCTTGCAGAGGACTTGGCTTTGATTCCCAGCACCCACATGATGGTTTACAACTCTTTGTAACTCCAGTACCAGAGGATCCACTGCCTTCTTCATGACTCTAGGAGCTCAGAATGCATGTGGTGCATAGAACTGCATGTGACCAAACATTTATACATGTAGGACAAAATAAATACATATAAAAATAAAAGAACTGATAAAAATTATTTACTGTCTTTGTAATTTAGGGGAAAATAGTGATAAAAATATGAAAACTCAGAACGGATAATATATAACATAGGCACCACTTAGGGAAAAATTAAGTAGTAATAACAAATTTAGACCCTGAAAGGAAATGAATTAAGAATTCAAGATCTAGCCGGGCGGTGGTGGCGCACGCCTTTAATCCCAGCACTCGGGAGGCAGAGCCAGGTGGATCTCTGTGAGTTCGAGGCCAGCCTGGGCTACCAAGTGAGTTCCAGGAGAGGCGTTCCAGGAGAGGCGCAAAGCTACCCAGAGAAACCCTGTCTCGAAAAACCAAAAAAAAAAAAAAAAAAAAAAAAAAAAAAAAAAAAAAAAAAAAAAAGAATTCAAGATCTGGAGAAAGAAAACAAAGCAAGCAAGTCAAGAAGGACTTGACCAAAGCTGGGTTCAGTTAGTAAATGAGGAAAGACTAGAACCAAATAGAGGACATTTAAAGCCACCAGAGACTGTTTTACATAATTTCAAGCAATTAAATTCAAAGTCTTGGATGAAATGGGCATTTTTTTTTTCTCCAGAGAGTAGAGCTTACCCAGTTTGATCTTAGTCCATAGGCTTTAATGTAGGACTCACAAAAAAACTGTTCAAGAACAATTCTTAGTTCCCCACAAACACAGGAGAAGACTGGACAAGAGCTCAGGGCAAAATGAAGAGGCTCTCATTGGCCAAACATGAGCTGTTTCCATATCAGCAGAGCTAATAACACAGAATAAACGCAGAGGATGCTACAGCAGCCAGCAGGCATGAGCGCTTTGCTTGGAAGAAGCTGGTCAACCATCCCGTAGCTTTGAAAACTGGCCAACAGCAAGGAAAATTTCCTTTATCCAGTCTTCTGTGAACCACACTGCTTAGTGCCCATGTAGGAGGAGAAGGTACATTTTTCCTTATAACAGGATCAGGGGAACACTCGAATACTATTTTGTAATCTGTAATGAATTAATGCATCAAGGGGTCTATCATCAAATGCCAGCATCAGGGAAAAGAGGTAATCAGATCTTTATGTCTCTTTACAAAATAATTTTTTTAAAAAAAATCACACTGGTTAATTATTTCACCAAAAGATCAATTCTCAATCTGATCAAGTTTAGTATTTATTTTGTTTGTGGTGTGTGTTGTGTATGCACAACTGTCTTCTATGGCCGTCAGAACCTGTGGAATAGGAGTTACAGACTGTTGGTTGTAAGGGGCCCAGTGTGGGTGCTGGGAACCAAACTCAGTGCTCTGGGTGAGCCGCCAGCCCTCTTAACCTCTGAGCCATCTCCCTAGCTCCTCCAAGTTTTTAGATTCAGATTATTTGGAAAGAAATAAAAACACAACCCTCCAAAAATGCTTTAATTCTGATTCAGGAGGCTTCCAGGACATAGTACATACACATCATCTGATCTTTGATGACATCTCAAGACTGCTGTTAACTTTTGGTTTGGTGGAACAGCATAATTATTGTACCTTATTTTTACAAGGCCCTCTCTTCTTAAGACCGGCACAGATGAAATGGTAGATGTTTCATACATTTTTGTTTCCAACAAGGATGAAGTAAGAGAAATAGATGAAACAAGACGGGCCATGCACTGAAAAATGCTAAAGCTTCACAATAGAGATAAAGTTCATTAGGCCAGTCTATTTTTGGATATATTTGAAGATTTTCATCACATAAAAATTGATAAAAATTTATGTGGCTAAAACCAGGACCCCACTCTCAAGGTAGTTAGCTGAAGATTCCTAGCTAAACTGGAAGAAAGCGTTGGCTGCCTCTGGTCCATGTTGGAGGCCACCCCATCTCCCCTAACAAAGACAGCATGCTACCAGGGTCCTACATTTCCCCCTTTGGTTCTTCCTGCATTTTGGGAGACATTCATTCAGCTCCGAGTCACACAGCTGCTGATATTGTAAAAATGTTGCTTAGCAACATGGTAATGGGGAAAAAACATTCCTTAAAACATTAGGGGTTTTGTTTTTTGAAATGCACCAGTTCAGCACATCGTACCTCCCACAGCTCAATTTAACAGGAGGAAAAATATCAACTCTCTGAATGCAATTCCTTTTCTTCCATCTTCCTGGCTGGATCCAGATTTAATAAGAGTAAGAAATGCAGTGCGGTGATGACCTGAAGCCACCCACAGTCCTGTTGGTCTCTTGGTGGATTGAATGTAGAACATCAGAGTTCCCTAGGACCTAGGATGGGATGTGGTGAGGGAGGACAATGAGCCCAGAAAGGGATGTAAGGCAAGTGCTGCCTTCATTATTTGTTGTCAAAGACCATAAGAGCCTGCTCTAGCTTTCAAGGGTCTAGGATGAGAAGAGTCACTTATTAAACCTCAGTTTCTTTTCCAGGAACTCAGGGTACTTGACCGAATGTTCATAAAGAGTATGTGTGTGTGTGTGTGTGTGTGTGTGTGTGTGTGTGTGTGTGTGTGTGAATGTTACCGTGTTCAAGTATATTGTTGTGTGTTGGTACATACATTTGGTGTGTACGTAAGTTTGGGAGCCAGAGACTGACTACCCTGGGTGTCACTCCTCAGGAGTTGTCCTCTTTGTTTGGTGAGACAGGGTCTCTCACTATCCTGGAACTTGGTGGTTAGGCTGAGGTACCTAGCCAGGTGACCTCAGCGGTCCAGCTGTCTCTGCCTCCCCAACACTGAGGTGCATTACTAATTCCAGCTTCTTCACATGAGGTCTGGATAGTGAACTCGGATTCTAATGCCTGCGCAGCAACGCCTTTACCAACTGAGCCATCTCCCCAGCCCCTGAAAGCCATTCCTAATTCCAAGAGCTGTGTTGCTGAGGAAGACCCCCCAAGGCCAGAGCTTCCTTGTGTGCCTTCTCTGGGAAGTACAGGAGCAGATTCTTCTCTCTGAAGCCTGGGGAGGGTGCTTAAGCTCTGCATCCCTGACAGGCTCCTAGGTGCTCTTTCAATGGTCAAGAGTGACACACAGGTATAAGACTCTCACTACCCCAAATGAGCAGAGCAACTGCAGAAGGTGACTGAGGACCCTGACACAGCAGACATTAGGGGGCAAGCTTCAGGGACAGGCAGGATTCTGGGCTCAGACCTTGGCTCTGTGTGCATTCATTGCAAAGCACAGGGCATGATGCTTTCAACTCTCACCTGCGAGAATGAAGTGTGGGCATTTTGGAGAAGATTGAATGAGATAATGTGATTGCTTCTATGTAAGTGTGATCTTAGCTTAGAACCTAGGGCAGTGAATTCTGGATAAACATTAATTACTACTGGCATGGACAGAAGCAAAAGGGTGTGTATGGGGGATGTGTGCCACTGCTGTGTGGATCTTTTTCCCTTCCAAAACCAGAGAGAAAAACTGGACAATATGCTGAGCTAAGACTCTGCCTGTAGGCTTCTGTTACTGCTGCAAGTCTTGTAAAATCATATGGTTTGCTGGGTGACTCTCTGCAGGCAAGCTTGTCCAACGCAAAGGCTGAGCCCATTCCCCTCCTGGTCTAAGCATCTTGGTGATATGGTTTGGCTTCTGGCATAACTCGGTGTTGCTGCCTGTACCAGTGAGTTCCAAAGAACCAGCTCACAGACTGCGGTGAACAGAGACGGGAGAGGAGCAGGGGGCTGCAAGAAGCTTATCAGAACTGGATGAAAAGCCCAGACACACAAGATTCTGCCAGGCGGGGCATCTATTTTAAAACCTGGTCTTTTTAGCAACAGAGAGTCAGGGCGGTGATTTAATTAGTGATGGTTTACATCAGAGGCAAATGAGAGCCAGCAGGCCAGATCAAGGATGGGGAGATTAGCCAGCTGGCTTCAGGACTTGCATCCGCTGCCCCACCCCCACCCCTCTTGCTCCTGTTCAGGCCTTTTCCTGGGCCTCCTCTGAAGTACAGAGCTTTTAGTTTGCCAGCAAATGCACTCTGGGATCTGCAATGTTGCCCATTTTCCTTCTTTTCTTCCTCCCTCCCTCCCTTCCCTTCCCTTCCCTTCCCTTCCCTTCCCTTCCCTTCCCTTCCCTTCCCTTCCCTTCCCTTCCCTCCCTCCTTCCCTTCCCTTTCCCTCCCTCCCTCCCTCCCTCCCTCCCTTCTTTCCTTCCTCCCTTCCTTCCTTCCTTCCTTCCTTTCTTCCTTCCTTTCTTCCTTCTTTTGTTCCTTCCTTTCTTCTATCTCCTCCTCCACCTTTTGTTTGTTTTCTTGTGACAGGGGTTCACTATGTAGCTCTTGTTGTCTGTCTTGGAACTCACTCTGCAGACCAGGCTGGCCTTGGACTCAGATATCCTCCTGCCTCTGCCTCCTCGGTGTTGGGATTAAAACTGTGCGCCACCACATCCAGCCTAATGTCACCCATTTTCCGAAGGATTTTCTAATCATTTGCCAGCTTCTGTCTGAATTGTGGACAAATCTGTGCATGAATCACTCTTTAGGTTTCAGGCCATGTTCCTCACTCCCATCCTTCGTTCAGTCACTTCACCTCTCTCCCTCTCAGCTGATACCATTGAAGGACTGGGGGTGTCCTGATCATTGCACTAAAAACATCCTCTATTGATAGCTCAAATGTTAGGAATGACTTGATACCACTTCCCCCAGAACCACACTAGATTCCTAAGGATCCTTTCCCTAAAGATGCCCTCTTTTCAGAGAGCATCCTAACATTCATTTGCCACTTTGATCTAGAAATGAATGAGAGGATTTCATGAGGATCAGCACGGTGATTCTGGGGCCCTACCAAAATGGTTTCTATCCTCCAAATTACTTAATGAGACCTAAATGCTTTAGTAGAGTGTTGGCTCTGGGAGATAATAACTTGGTCTGATTCCTGCTTTCTTTCTCCAGAATAGGTAACTATTTACCCAAATATCTCTCAACCGTTCACTTATCCTGTCTGTTCCCAGTAATGAAAAGAGAGTGATGATCTTTGATTTAAGGTCTTTAATAAGAATGGCTGTGTAAAATATTTAGGAAACTAAAGTATCACCTTACAGTTTTTCATGATGGTCCACATTTCTGGAAACTTCTTGACAAGCCAGCCATTGCTGGCAGATTATAAGCCACATTCCTATGTATCAGTTACCTGCTGGAGGTGAGTGGGAGCTGCCCAGGTACCCCTCTCTCCTCTGCTGTGGTCCCCAGCACTCCCTGCTGTCATCATTTCTGTGCTGCTTCAGTTCATATGCACTGCCTTGTGTATTAGAGACATCCTTGCCATGATGATCAATATGTCACATCATACTTTATGTAATATTTTTAAAGACAGGATCTTACCATGTATCCCCAGCCAAACTGGAACTCACTATGTAGAAAAGGGTGTCCAGAGATCCACCTGTCTCTGCCTCTCAAATGCTGGGATCGAAGGTATGTGTCACCACGCCTAGTGACAGCATGCTTTATTTTTATATACCTGGTAATAGCAGGTGGGACATGCTGTTAGAGAAATGCTCACTCGTGGCTGGAGACTGTGCCATGTAGTGGAGCCCTGCTTCCTACATCTTTCTATATTCTTCAAAATCATACTCTTCTCATCTCTGTGCTGAAGGAAGAGGCATTGGGGGACACCAGCAACCACTCAAGGCCACTTTCACCCAGCTTACAGTGAGTGGATTAGAAGTCCATTCCCGCCTGATCTTGGGAAGGCCAATCAATCGTATCTGCCCAGTCTTCTGAACTACGGTAGAGAGAAGCTGAAATTGGCTAATGGCAGAGTGGAGACTTGAGCTCCTGCAGAGTCGGAGCTGCAAGTGCAGGACTCCTGAGGAGCACATGAGGACGGGATGTAGGAGCCACGAGAGGAGGAGCCTTAGCTGAGCGGGAGCACCACCATGGGACTTCCAGAGACCGAGGTGTTCACTGGCATTATCCCTCCCCTGCAGGCAGGCAGGCTGGCTGCCCCTGCTTCACTGGCCTCAGTCAATCATACCTCCATCCTCCCCTGCCATTCCCAGGCATCCTGTTATTCTGCCTTCTAGAACATTCCTGTCTTCCTCCTTTGTCAGCTTCTATACTGAATCTCAACATGTGGCACCTTGACCTTCATCCCTCATAGGCTCTGTTCTCTCCTCTATTTATGCTTTACTTTTTAAAAGGGATTTCATCTGAAGAGTGTTACATTCTGAAAATAGTTTTCCATATATATTTTTGTACATGCATCAATCTTAATGCGTAGGTATATAACAGAACACAGCCTGTTATTTTGAGACGCGGTGGTCCTCAGCAGTACCTGACAGGCATGGAAGGGCAATAAATACATGGTAAGGGCATATGTGAATGAGTGATGGGGATTTGTGAATGCAGCTTACCACAAGCCACCACCATGCTGTGGATCAGCCCCCAACTTAGTGCTGAATTCCTCTCAGTTTGGATGTGCCCAGCTCTTTCCTGCTTTTGAGACTTGGCACTAGGCATTCCTTTACCCAAGGCATTTTCTCTGGGCTATGCAGAACCGGGCCAAAGCTTTCCCTCCTGTGGTTCCCACCCATGACAGCTCTTTCTGCAGGCACACCCCCATCATTACAGGCAGACAGTTGAACACACACAACCATTTGTTTGGCACATACTTGCCTGTATCACAGCTACTTTTTTTTTTTTTTTTCGTAAAACACTTTCCACAATGAAAGAAAAGGTAAAGGCTTTGAAGCCCACCGCTCTCAATACTCGGCTCTTCCTCATACCCTAAGTTCCCCCTCTTAGTCACCAGGTTTTTCTTTTTAATTTTAAAATGTTTAATTATTTACAGTTGCATTTAATTGATTACAATTGCATATTTTCTCTTCCTTATTTTTTTTCTCTCCAGTTCCTCCCATGGCCCTCTCAGGCCCTTTCAAATTTATGGCAAATTTGATTATTTTTGTCATATATGTAAACATAAATATGTAAATGTAACATATTGATGGTACCTGAATGAATGTCTTTCAGGACTCATAAGTTGGGATTGGATAGACAATTTGGGATACCTCTCTGGGAGGGTGAATTCTCCCCTCTCAGCGGTCAATAGTGGCCTGTGGTTCTTTTTCTATGGGCAGGGCCCTGTGAGATTTACCCTTTCATGTCAGTCTCTCTAACAGTGTTGTCCTTGTCCAGGTCTTATTTAGGCAGCCCAGTTGTGATGCTATTCTTGGTTGTCAACCTGACTACATCCAGAATGAACAAAAACCCAAATGGCCGTTGAAATTGAAGACACACTTCTAATCTGGATCTTTGAGGTGGGAAGATTCACCTTTAATCTGGGCTGCACCTTCTGCTGGCAGCCTGTATAAAGGACATGGAAGAAGGAAGCTGGCTCTTTGTTTAAAGTCTTGCTTTTGCTCTTACTGGCACTCCATTCCTTTGCAGGCAGTAGAGCCTACTTCTTTGGGATTCCAGCACACAGTGAAGACCAGCTGAGACATCCAGCCTCACAGATGGAACAGCTACTGAATTCTTGGACCTTCAGTAGGTAGACAGTCAGTGTTGGACTAGCTGGACCACAGCCTGTTAGCCATTCTAATAAATCTCATATATATATGTGTGTGTGTGTGTGTGTGTGTGTGTGTGTGTGTGTGTGTTTGTGTGTGTGTGTATGTATATGTATTTATATACATATACATATATATGTGATTGATATATTGTGCACCCCAATAAACTTATCTGGGGTTCAGAGAACAGAACAGCCATAATATTAAACATAGAGGTTAGGCAATGGTAGCACACGCCTTTAATCCTAGCATTCCAGAGGCAGAGATTGGTCTGGATCTCTGTGAGTTCAAAATCACACTGGAAACAGCCAGGCGTGGTAACAAGAGCCTTTAATCCCAGGAAGTGATGGCAGAAAGCAGAAAGGTATATAAGGTGTGAAAACCAGGAACTAGGGCTGGTTAAGCTTTTAGGCTTCTAGCAGCAGTTCAGCTGAGATTCATTCTGGATAAGGACTCAGAGGCTTCCAGTCTGAGGAAACAGGATCAGCTGAAGAATTGGCAAGGTGAGGTGGCTGTGGCTTGTTCTGCAACTCTGATCTTCCAGCATTCACCCCAATACCCAGCTCCAGGTTTATTTTTATTAATAAGACCTTCTAACAATTTGTGATATATATATATATATATATATATATATATATATATATATATTCATTTTATGAGTTCTGTTACTCTAGAGAACTCTTACTAATACACATATTGTTGCAGTATCATGGCTGAAGCTTCCTTGTCATTTCTAGGAGACACAACTTCACAGCAGATATCCTGGTCTCCTGGCTCTTCCCATCCCCTCTTTTGAGGTGTTCCCAGAGTCTTAGGTGCAGGAGCTGTATTGTAGATATATCCATTGGGATTGAGCACCCCTGATCAGTTGATCTCTGCATTATGACCAGTTGTGGTTTGTCATGAAGATCTCCATTTGTTGCAAAGGGAAGCTTCATTGGTGAGAGGTGAAAGCTACAGTTATCTATGGGTATAAGAATGCGTATTTAGAATACACTTAGGAATTATGTTGGTTTAGTAAAGTGGCCATAGTAGCATTTCCTTTAATATCCATGACTTTACTAACTCTGGTGAGCTGGCTTGGCTTCCAGTTCCAGGCATGATTTTCCTCTTGTTTGGGCCTGAAGTCCAATTAGATAGCTATCGGTTACCACCATGATGTGAGGGCCACTATTGCATCTTAGAGCCTGTCTTGTCATGCTGGTCATTATTGGGGTTCATAGGTGTCACAGCAGGGTAGGAAGATTGGTTGTTTCCCTCTGTTGGCAGCTGACAGAGCGCCTTCTGGTACTATGGAAGCTAGTCCTCAGAGAGGAGGCTTTAAGATCTAATGCATGCCTTCAGAGTCATGTGTCCAAAGTGGTGGCTTCAACAATAGAGCCTGAAACTCATCCTCTGGGAGGCAACCAAGGGCAATAGCAATAGCCTATACTGTTTGAGAGAGTTTCTTGGAGTCTCCTGACCAACAACTTAAAAGGAGATTTCTTATGATTGGTGTTGAGGTTTTGGTTAGCTAGTCTATGGCTCCAGTGGGGAGCATTGTGGGAAGTGTGTGTATGTGTGCATGTATGTGTGTGTGTGTGTGTGTGTGTGTGTGTGTGTGTGTTTTATATATATATATATATATATATATATATATATATATATATAAAGTATATATATATACTTATATGTAGCATATGTAATTTTAATTAAATATAAAATAGTAAGATACTTTAAGGTGTTTATTTTTTGACATTCTTAGTATTGTCCCTTTTCTCTCCCTTTCCTTCTCACAGCCTCTTCACTTCCCCCTCTTAACTAGGCCATTGACTTCCTGAAACAAGGGTAGGCTTCATCTCGTATACTCAGCACCTAAGGAAGTTTCTAGAAGAGTAAATTTTTGTGAATACATGTCTAGCAAGTGGATGATAATTGTGCTGTAGTTTATTTTATTTCTTTCTACAGACCTCATTTGTATGTACACAGATCAAGGTGTCTTTACATGAGTCACCACAGTTGGTCCTCAGTCTTGCATGGCAAAGGGAACCAGGGACAAAGTGATCTAAGTAGCTAAGAGAAGCCAAGACAAGAATGTGTTTTCTGTTTAACCTTTCTCTACAACACACAATGTTGCTTATGCTGCTCAAAGTATTTCCTGTTACTCTTACTGCTAGACGTGATTTATTGAGCACTTACTACAACCAGGTAATGAGCTGTGTACCACCCCTTAATTATATGGAACAATTTTTGCATCAACTCCTTTGAGTTAGTCCATTTATCGTTCTTTTATGAAGAAACTAAAGCATAGATGTGTCTGAAAGATGGCAAGTGTGTGAGTGTGAGTTACTCTGAAATGTGAGCCCAAGTTATCTCTAATTTCTGAGTCTAAATTACAAATAATTACACTGCAGTCCCTCTTGTTCCAAACAGAAATGGAAGAACCATGTATGGGACCTTGGTAGTCCCTCCTGAAGGATCATCCAGGGTCATGTGATTGTGATAGCCCCAAATCCTTTGAGATACATTCCTAGTACACAGTCAAGAATTGTACAAAATGGAACATGTACAGGATGCACAGGAAGCCAAGGCTGTGAGTGAGCTGATGTCCCAACATCCCTTCTGATCCAACCACTTAATTAATGCACTTAATTGCTGACAGACAGGCAGTGAAATTACTCAGAGCTTTCGCTGCATACTTCTTTCCTATTGTTAACTGTGACAATTTGCAGCCATGCTCAGCATGTTGGCTGAATGAAAATGGGCTATGTTGTAAACTATTTTGTGAGTTGGAGAAAATGTAATCATACTGGGTAATTTAATTTGAATACTTTCCTGCCCTTCTCCATTTGAGCTGCCATACCCAGTACACAGATGAAAGTGGGCAAGCACTTGATAGGAAGATGGACTACCCACTCCCACACAAGGCAACCACAGCTACAATTTTGGTTTCCTAGACATAAATAACAACACCATTTTAATGTTTTAAGAGGTGCATGTGTGCACAATGTATGTGCATGTACGTAGGCCTGTGCAATGTATGTGTGCATGTGAAAGTCAATAGACAACTTGGTGGAGTTAATTCTCTCTTTTCACCTTTACATGGGCTTCAAGAATTGGATTCTTGTCTTCATATTTGCTGAGCCAACTTATTGGCCTAACACCTTGAGTGAGAGCATGCTGCAGTTGTCTGTCTGTACATGCATAGGTCAGTTTGGCCCAATGACTTCTTTATCTCTCCATTTTGTGAGGGGATAAGGAGAAAATAGCTGATGGGTCCAGCGATGCACCTGAGTAGAAAAAATTATGGGTGATAATTCTGATTGAATGTTTCAAAACAGCTACCAGAGAGAATTTCCAAAGTTCTGAGCACAATGAATTCTAATCACTCAAGGCCATAGATACGCTGATAGCTGTGATCTGATCAGCACATATTTTGTACCTATGTGGAAGTGTTATACATTGACCCATAAATGCACACAATTGCTGTATGTCAGCTTGGAAATATTTGCAAAATTAAAATAAAACATAGAATACATCCACATTCTTGAAAAAAAAGTTACAAGACTGGTTACCACACCTAAGTCACAGGGACCTTATTTTCTCAGGCACTTTGAGGATTATTTTCCATTTAGATTTGGAAAACAAATGAAAGGAGAGTAATGTGAAGGATTTTTATTATAATAGGATGCTCTGGGAGACATTGGATTACACTATTCTCTGCTGCATTATCAGAACACTTCTGCCCACTGCTGTGGCCATCCCAGATCTCTGTGGTCACAGGGAGCATAATTAGGTCACAGAGGACATTCCCAGGTCACAATGTACTATGACACTGTGAACACTCTCAGGTCATTATGAACACTCCTAGATTGCAGAGGAAACTCTTAGGCAACAGAGAACATTTCCAGGTCACAGTGAGCACTCCCGAGTCACACTGAGTACCATCTGGGTCACTGTGAAGACTCCCAAGTCACAAAGAACACTATCAGGTCACAGTGGACACTCCTGGATCACAGTGTGTCTTGGTGGATACTCCCATGTCACAAAGGGCATTTCCTCATCATAGTGGATACTCTGAGATCATAGTGGGTACTCCATGTTACAGTAGACACTTCCAGGTCATGGTGGACACTTCTAGCTCACATTGAACACTCCCAGGTTATAGTGGACACTGCCAGATTACAATAGGCACCCACATGTCAAAGTAGACACCCCCATGTCAAAGTGGACACTTTCAGGTCTCAGTGAACACTTCTAGATCACGTGGGAACTGGTAGACAGAATGTTTTGACCAGGATCTCCCTGATCTGAAGTAACGGACAATTTAAGAGATGGATCTCATACTGGGAAGATCCCAAAGGGATGTAGTGAAAGATACTGAAGGATGGAACACCTGGTAGTTGGAGTAGATATCATTAACATGGGGCAACCCAAGTGTCTTTGCTCTAACCAGATCTGGAGATGATACAGAGAGACAGACAGCTGCTCATGTTGTTCTAAATGTCTTTGCTTCTTAACCTCAGTTTCTACCAGCACCAGCAGCAGAAACTTACATTTTCTAGTTCAACATTTTAGCTGTCCCACAGCTTATGTCATCACACTGCAGTACCTGTTCTGCCCTTCTTTCAACCTTCCACATCTGAGCCCTGGTTTAAAAGCAAATTACCCTCATGAAGAACGCAACTTTCTGGACTCTGGATCTCACAGGAATGGCTTGTTAAGTCGTTTTTCATTAGGTTCAGATTCTGAAAGATCAAAGAATTCCACCATGTGTGCCCTCCAGAAGCTTTTCTGGGTTTGCCCCCTCATGAATATAAATCACTGTTTGTTGTGTTTCCAAAAGCCCCACTCAGCATTCGCCCTAGCCTTGTTCAAAGAGATGTGGGCTCAGTCCTGCCCTTACCTCCACAGGGCTGTGAGCTTCTGTTTGTGCCACCAAGTGAGCACTGGAGACAATTATTCCTTTTCTTCTGTGGCTGAGGTAAAGGTCTCCCCCATGGGGATAAGAAGAGGCTCCCCCAGGCAGAAGCTCCATTCAGGCCTCCAGCATGGCTCATGGCCAAGGACATCGAACCTCTTTCTTCCCTCTAAGGCAGGTCCAGCTTTTGTGTAGCAAGACAAAAGCAAACAATGGCTAGCCTTCCTCCCATAGTGAGCACAAGAAAGAGAAGAGCATGAAGCCAGCTTTTGAAAACCTTGGCTATTGAACTCCCAACCCCTCAAGAACCTGACCTCAACCCACTTTCTGACAACCTCGGAGATCAACTGCCCTTTTCTTTAAGACACTGTCAGCTCTCAAAGAGACCACCAAGAGGGAAAGGGATGCCTTCCAAAGGCTCTGAAAGAATGTCAAACTGGAAGGCTCTTCTTGGTTACTGACTCCAGTCTTTAAATCAGTGGTTCACAGCCTGTGGGTCTTTCACAGGGGTCACCTAAGACCATCTGGAAACACAGATGTTTACATTATGAGTCATAACAGCAGCAAAATTACAGCTGTGAAGTAGCAACGAAAATAATTTTATGGTTGGGGATCACCACAACATGAGGAACTGGATTAAATAAAGGGCCACATGTTAGGAAGGTTGAGAACCACTGTTTTAAATGAAACTTATAGGCAAAGAGGGATCATTAAAGCCTAAAATACATTCCTTGTGGCCAGCTTTCCTGATGGTGGTCAGAAAGATTGGCTAAGTAAAACTAAAGGTTACCACTCATGAACAGTAAGTGACTACCTTGATTGCATGGGTAGGTGGAGGATGAGTGGACAAAGGGTATTCATTGGAACTTGGGTATCTGACTTGGGGAGTTCTGGAGATCTTGGTTAGGGTTAGGTACCTGCCTTTCAGTCAAACTCTTGGAATGAATAGTGACATTACATGCGATCTTCTTGGCCACAGTTCATTGGGATGGTGAATCCATGCTGCCTAGGATGGGGATTAGTGAGGCCATCCTGGTGTGGACAGTGACATATGATGTGTGCAGGGGAGAGAATGCCATTTCTCTGTAGCAACACTCCAGTTATAACCAAGCCTTGCTTCAGCATGCAGGTCCTTTCATGAGGAGACGAAATGACCAGGGCCTGATTACTCACCTTGTATTCTGACCCATGAATGTCTACCTTGAGCCAAATGAATAAAAACCATCCTTGAACTTCCAACAAACAGAAATGTATTTCCTTTTTATCATGTGAATGTGTGTGTGTGTGTGTGTGTGTGTGTGTGTGTGTGTGTGTGTGCATGTGTGTGGTATCTTTTTGTGTCTGTGTGGTGTGGGTGGGATGTATGTGTGTGGTGTGTGTGTGTGTGGTGTGTGTGTGTGTGTGTGTGTGTGTGTGTATGTGTGAATGCAGGCATGAGTGCCATAACGCATGTGTAGAGGTAGAGGAGGACTTTGGGGATTAGTCTTTCTTTCTACATTGTTTGAGACATGGTCCCTTCTTCCCTGCTGCATACTGGCACCATGCTGATCTGTGAGTGCCCTAGAATCCTCCAGTCTCTGCCTCCTGTCCTGCCATGGGTTTGCTGGGATTGTGGATGTGTGACTGCAGTATCCATCTTCATGTGGGTTCGAGGAATTTGAACACAGATCTTCATGCTTGCATGGCAAGTACTTTATTTACTCTTACTCAGCTGTCTTCCTAGCCTTTTATAAAAATAATAATAATAAAAAAAAGATTTGGGCTGGAGAGACCATTGGTAATTAAGAGCACTTGTTCTTGCAGAGGTCCCAAGTTTACTTCCTGGCGCCAATGTTAGTCAGCTCACAACTAGCTGTAACTCCAGCTCCAGGGGATTCAACACTTTTGGCCTCCAAAGGTACCTATGTGCATGTGCACATATTCAAACATGCATATGCACATAATTAAAAATAATAAAAATAAAATCTTCTTAAAAATTCCCAAGATTTGGGGAGAAAATCAGCTAGAGTTTGTTTGTAACAGGACGTCTGTCTCAGACATGGATCCTGGGCATATTTGAGAAGAAACCCTAATATGTAGAGAATGTGGAGGCACTGTCCAAGCTGAAGGAAAGTAGTTATCTGGGACGGAGAGCCTGGGCCTGAGGAAAAGGGCAGCAGCAGGGCTGGAGCCAGGTGACTGAAGATGAGAACAGGTGGTGGAGGAAAGACTGGAAGACAGGCTCAGATTGGACAGGATGCAGAGCCGAGCTCCTGCCTGGGGCAGGCATGCCCTGCCTGTCCTGACCCCAGGAAGCAGTTGGGGCCACAATTCCCTGGGTGGGAGAGACCAATGTCCAGATTCTCAAAATAAAATGAGTCAGAGTTTCCTCACATGATTAATTATTCATTTTTCCTCGAGGGAAGTGGAAAACACCTCAAGCTGTGTGGCTTTACAGAGCTGTCAATGATCTTTCTTTTTTTTTTTGTTTAAATTTGTTTGTAAGAAAGTCCTATGATTCCAGAATATTCTCATGCTGTTCTTAGCCATTGTCACGCTCTGGCATCCATTTTCAATTTTGAGTGTTGAGCTGGATGATTTTTATGGCATCTTGGCTAAAGATAAATGAAAGGTAAGATTTATTTTATTTTTTTGAGTATAGAGAGAATGCCTTGAAGTTTGCCTTAAATCAGAAAAGGAACCTTTTAGTGAGATTTAATTAGGCATACCATTTTCTTTTTCTAAATATGCACACAGGCACTAATTAGGCATTTTGCATCATGTATACTGGCATTATCTACAAATGATGAATAAAATTCTTAAGTGCTCTGTTTGTTACTTGCATGAAGCCATTCAGGAGTCTGTAGGCAAGCTCACAAAAGTGTGTAACAGATCTGAGACTTCAAGGATTCAGTGACTAATAGAAAACAGCAAGGCTCTCAATTCATCAAGGAAAGCACTTATTCTTAGGGTATGAATTCAAGCACAGGAAAGGTTTTATATGCTGTTTTTAATCCCATCCCCCTTGTATTGTGCATCAAGAAGTGAACACAACCCTTGTAGGTGGATTCAGAGGGGGAAGGCCTGGAGAGGTTGAAATGGTGTTGGTTTTAGAACGGGATTCCCTATAGGACGAGTGTGCCTCTCAGGGCATCTCCAGCATCTGAGAGTCAGGAGTGCCCAGCAGTTGAGGACTGTGGGGACTCTCTGCCCTGAAAAATGACTATGGGAATTATTTTCTCTCTGTTATCCAGCTTTAAATGTGAGGATAGCAATAGGAACTAACCTCCAGGGTATCAGCTAGGATTGAATCAGATTTTACAAAGCATTTAATCCAGGACCTAGCAGTTCTAAAATCTTGGCTATTGTTAGAGACTGATTGAGTGATATTTTGCAATCAATTCTAGAAGAAAAGGTTACTGGCTTTGTGAATTTGTGTGTATGTATGGTGTGTGTGTGTGTGTGTGTGTGTGTGTGTGTGTGTGTGTGTGTCTGTATGTGTGTGGGGGGGTTGTATACACTAGTAAATGAATAGGGAAGAAGGGCAGGTCTAATAGGATGCAAGAATGTGTATTAAAGATGTAGTTTCTCCCTTGGAATTTTTTTCTGTTCCTGTTGCATTCCTCAGATATACCCTCTCTCAACCATTTCTATTTTTCTTTTCTCTGATGTGCCCCATACATCTAAATAATATGCTAGCATGGCATTTCTTGATTCATCAACTTTAGGTAATGCTTATTTTTCACTCTGTTGTATAGGCATTGAGGGCTTATTTATTTTACAATCCCACCCTCATTCCTCCTTTTCTTCCCAGTGTTTGAAGATCATAGCAATATTTTATTTCGCTGGTCCTCATAGTTATAATTTCCTGGCATCCATCACATCTTTGTGAGTGTTTTGTTCTTTTAATTTTAGATACTCCCTTGAGACTCCCCTATGACCGGAAGCTCTGTGCTCCTCTCCCCCTTCCTCCCTGGTTTCTGAATGCCATCTCTGTGTCTTTATCTCAGGATAAGCTCCTTAAAAAACAGAACCTCAGAGGGAGTTCTTGGCATGTGATTTGCAGAGGGTCCATCTGAGTGACTCCCCATGAGGGAATTATGGCAGGACAAGAGAAGAAGCCACAGGAGACTGGCTGATGTCTAGCTTTGCCTGCTCAGAGGGGAGTTGGGGGCTGGAATTGCAGCTTCACAGTCACTGAGAAAATGTATTCTTACTGCTCCAGGGTGGAGTGTGACAACAAAGATTAAGCATAACAGACTGAAGAAAAGATGATAGGTAGATAGATGATGGATGGGAAGATAGATGAATATATAGATAATGGATGGGCAGGTAGATAGAAGATGGATGAACAGATAGTGATATAGATAAGGGATGGATGGATAGATGGATGGATGGGTAGATATATAGATGAGTGGATAGATATATAGGTATATATTAAATTGATAAGTTAGTAGATAGCTAGATAGATAAAGGATACATGGAAGATAGTCAAGTAGACAAATATACCAATAAATCATGGATGGATGAATAGATAGATGAATAAATGAGGAACAGAAAGATAGATGGGTAGATAGAGTATAGATTAGTAAGTGGATGGGTAGATAGGCAGATAGTTGATAGATAGTTGAGTAGATAGGTAGGTAGACAGAAAAATGATGGATACACAGTAGATGACTTACTTAGCCTACCTCATTTCTGCAAGTTTAGTCCCATTTAATAAATGCTTTATTTTATTTTGTTTGTCTTAAGGTTTTAATAGTGTGGCCTGGCAGTAAATTTGTGACTTAGTCTGAAATCTATCCCATCCTAACATATGTGATGAGAAATTGCCTTTTCGGAAGCAGAATGGGAAACACACATCCATGACTGATACCCCCTGGCCTGGATGATTCACTGGAGAGAATTAGGGGACAGGCTTGTGAGAACTTGGAGCAGAACCATGCAAGAAGTGCAAGGAAGTAGAGGCAGACATTTGACTCAAGGAGTATAGGGGTGGGGATATGGGGATATGAAGCCATGGGTAAGACTTGAACTTGCTGGTGGAAGGAGTGATCATGTAGTCTGTGTTCCCTAGCTGTAGGCTGATGTCACTTCTAGTGATGGAGGTCTGTCAGTTGTAGACTATTGTTAAGTGTACAAAAAGCAATCAACAGTTGATTGTGTTACAAAATGCTAAATGACTTGGTTAAATGAAAGTGTCCAAGTGCAGTTGCCTTGAGGCTAGGTAGTAGTGATGGTTTCTCTATTCAGGATGTGGTGATCCTCAGACTTCCCAATCCTGGCAAAATTACAGACTGTCTGGTGGGAAGATGGTGGCTGTGAAGACTTGAAAAAACTTTAGCTTCAAGTCACATGGGAACAAGGAGACTATGGTTCTGTCAGTAGCTTCTTAAAATGGTCTGTGGTTCACCCTGTTTGTTCAGTTAAGGTTGGTGTAGGTAAAAGCCAGATTACTTGGTCTGGGTTACTTCCAAGGGAGAGGTCATTGAGCTTTGCTCTCTGGAAGAAATAGAATGGGAAGAAAAATCAATGGGTCTTGGAACGACAGATGTCCAATACTGTATTTGTTTTTTAAAGACTTATTTTCTTTTATGTCTGTCTGTCTATGCCTATGTGAGTGAGTGCAGTACCCACAGATGCCAGAAGAGGTTGCTGGATCCCCTGAAGCTGGAATTGCAGGTGTTTGTGAGCCTCCTCATGTGAGTGCTGAGATTTGAACACTGGTCCTCTGACAGCAAGTGCTCTTAATTTCTACACTACCTCTTCAGCCCCCACTGAGATATTTCAAATGAGAGAGTGGCTTGTACAGTAAAAAGCAAAACCCTTGGTTATCTTTTGAGACAGGGGGATTTCACCAGCTAAGGAGAAGTTATCATGTGCCAACTTGGGTGTTGCGATTCATCCTAGCCAAGTAGTTGTGTCCCCATGAGCATGACAGGACTGCTCATAAAAGACTGCTGAGAAGTTTCATACCTGAGAAACTGAATTCAGGCTCCTCACTCCATCCTGTCCTCCTGAAAGAATGAGCAGTAAATAAAACATAAGCCACTTGTGTGCATGTTTCAAATTTTTGTGCAGATAAAAGGCATTTTACTCTGGGCTGAAGATGAAATTCCTGGCCCAAAGCAATGCCTTTTAACAAATGGACCAGTTTCCCAGTGCCAGGTGCCAACGAGGAGGTGTGAAAATGGATTCATTTGTCATTTTAAAACCAGGGAAAGGCAGGAGGTATTGGGATTATGCTGAAGTGAAACTGCAGGTAGAAAGTGTCACAGTGGATGTGAAGAATGCCAGCACACTTCCCTGGGATGGGTGACTTGAGACCTGTGAGTAATTTGATAAGAAGTGCTCATATTCCGTATGCATTTGATTGACATGTATTTATCTGCCAAACATTAATAGCTGTCTCTGCTTAATTTTTTCATGATAATGCATAAAAATCTCTTCCTCTGATTGTGGTAATAGGTCTCTCTCTCTCTCTCTCTCTCTCTCTCTCTCTCTCTCTCTCTCTCTCTCTCTCTCTCTTGCTGTTTGCCTGTCTGTCTCTGTCTCTGTCTCTCTCTCTGTCTCTGTCTCTCTCTCTGTTTGCCTGTCTGTCTCTGTCTCTGTCTGTCTGTCTGTCTCTCTCTCTGTGTGTGTGTGTGTGTGTGCACACGTGTGACTTACTCTCTCTCCCACTTTCCTGGGATACCTTCAAAGGCTATCCTTGCCCACAACCCAGGTCTGATTCTGACTTGGTTTTAGACAGTTTAAAAATGAGACCTAGAACACCTTTCTAGATTCCATTGCCACTGTTGAGGCAGAAGCTTGGAGATGCTAACTTGCTTAATGCATCTAAGTTTTCCAGTGCTGTATGATGAATGACCATAAACAACAGATTAACACAATGCAAACATACTCTTGTTTCCATGGCCCAGGAGTCTGGGTGTGGTTTAGTTGGTCTTCTGCATAGGATCTCTTGCCCATGACCTAGGGAGTAGGCTGCCATGCTTTCTGAAGCTCAGAGTTATCTTCCAAGCTCATGAAATCGTTGTTGATAAAACTTAGTTTCTTCCAGTTGTTGATGAGGAAGGTCCTGTATTGTCTGTGGTTGTAAATCAACAGTCATTTGTAGCTCCTGTGGTTCTCACAATTCCATACCAAGGGGCTCTCCTATAATCCTTCTTCCAACATGAATAATACACCCTGCTTCTTCAAAGCCAGCTGGAGAACCTTGCTTGAGTAAGTAGAGTCTTACACCATCTAACCTTGTGTTTTAGAAGCAGGCTACCATTCAAGCAGAGAACATTACATAGTCCTGTAGATACCAGGGCAAGAAAAACAGGAGCCATCTTGGAACTCAGTATCCCTTTACTGTGGTAACAAACAACCTATAATTTTCATGCCATAAAACAATGGCTTATATCTGTCAGGAGTCTGCTGGGCACTGAAGTGATCTGAAAGGGGCCTCTAAATCCATAGTCCATTATTGCTATGGTAAGAAAAATGAAAAACAATAAATCTTGCTTCCATTCAAATCTCTGTGGCTGAGGCCAAGAGCAATGGCTACCTTCTCCTTTGCAAGAGAAGAATTGTCCTGCCTGGTGTCCTAGTGGGAAGCAGAGCATTTTGGTTTTCACAGAACACAAAAGGGCACTGACTTGTCCTCTAATTAAATGTCTGCTCTCTTCCCATGTTCTGTAGAGAGCTGACCTCTGCCTCATGCTTTGGTCCCTGGCTCATGTGTTCACACAGCTTTCAGCCCTAGGCTAGCTACCAAATCACTCCTATGCTATAAGGCACAGCCCAGAAACCAATTTCTCAGTATTTTCTAATCTGTCCCATAAAAATTAAAATTTTTTACCCTGGCCTTGTGGTACATACCTGTAATATTATCATTCAGGAAGCAGAAGCAGGGAGATTGCTATAAGTTTGAGATTAGTGTTACCTATGCATTGAGTCCCAAGCCAATCAGTACTGCATAGTCAGAGACCCTGTCTTAATAAACTGTGGAAGGAGGGTACTAGGCCAGTGGCTCAAAAAACAAGAGCTTGTTAAAGGACCTGAGTTTGAATCCCCAGCCCATATGAAACAGGTAGCATGATTATATATCCGTGTAACACCAACACTGGGGGTAAAGACTGGCAGATCCCAAGAGTTTGGCTAGCCAGCCCAGCTGAAAGGGCAAGCTTGCTGTTTTATGAGAGAGACACTGTCTCAGGGGACTACAGTAGAGAGTGCTAGAAGACACCTGGCCTGTGAATGCCCATATACTCATGTGTCTGCCTCACACACCGAAGGAAAAGGAAAAAGAAATGAAGTTTCCCTTTTCTGATTTGATATGATGCTCCTCTGTAGCTATGGGTTCATTTGTCATTCTCCTTTGTTTTGCTGCTGAGGCAGGGTCTCATGTCCAGTGTATCTTATGTAGACCCTGACATTTTCTCATTTCCCTTTGCTAACTACCAGAGATGGCTTACTTCCATGTAGGATTGTGAACCCCTGGGCGAGAGGAGTCTGCCACGAATATTTCTTAGAGATAGTCAGTACAGGGCTACATTCAATGTGGCTCTGAAACAATCTGTTCCCAAGAAGGTCGACTTATAAGGTGGTTTTAAAAAGTCTTTGCATTATTGAAGGCCATGGCTCCTCTAATTCCCTTCATTCATCAGAGTTCTACATTTCCTCCCAGTGAAACTCTTTTCTGATGATAATTTAAATCTCTCTTGAAGGACTTTCTTCGTCCGGAAATGAGAAAATTGCAACTTCTGCATAAGATGCAATGGATATGAGACCCACCCGTTAAAGCAACACAAATAATAACAACAAATAAAAACAAATCTTAGGCTGTGGTCACAGTTGGATGAGCTTAGTGATTGGAAATTTTTTATTTTAAGCAGGGACTCCTTTACTCAAACAGAATCTTAAGCAGGGCACAAAATGCAAATTGCTGTGACAATAACAAAAAACGCTTGTTGTGGGGGGGGGAGATAGTTCAGCAGTGAACCACCACCCACATGGTAGTTAACAATGACCTGTAACCCTAGTTTGAAGGGTTCTGACTCCATCTTTTGGCCTCCACAGGTACTTGGCATGTACATGGTACACATAGCATATATCCAGGTAAACAAACATTCACATAAAATAAAATCTAAAAAGAAAAGAAGTTGTTCTGGCTGAAGTGAGAATGATTGCCCAGTGTTCTGGTTACTCAAAATCTCATGACTGTTCTCCAGTAACAAGGCCTCAAGACCCTGCATTCAGAACTAGAGGTTTAGTTTGAGTCTCCTTGGTATTGATTCAAATTTTGCATAGTTTAGTCAAGAACATTTAAGATAGAAACAAAAGATATGCAGATGGATAGATGGGAACCCTGTCTTACTAAATGCTTTTTTAGCATCTCCTCTATGGAAGTTTGACTGACATTGGGTTAGAATGAGCACTGTCACACAGGTGACAGACCGTAGAAGCCACACTGGAATGGTCAGCTTTGTGTCTTCTTGTTTATCTTGGGTTTCCACTTCAGTTGTGTCTGTTTCTGGGGCTTAGCAGAGTCAAGGTTAAAGAAGGACTGCCTAATTTTCCAGTCTCAGGGTTTTGTGCAGGAGATCTGACAGTTGACTTCCCACTGAGATCAAAGCCAGCCGCAGTCCGAGCTCACAGCCAGCGGCTCCTGTGAAGGTGTGTGGCAGCCCTGTTTGCACACCTTGAGTTCCTGGAAGACTTAGTCTCGTTGAACGCAGGAGGAAAATGAGCTAGAGCCCTCACTCTTGCTGGGGACTCATCTATATTTCATGTGGATCGGCGTTGCTGGGCATAGAAAAAGACTGGAAAGGCTAAGTTGGTCTGATCTCCCAAGCTGCACTTGCACTAGGTGGTCCTGGGGGGACTCTGCCATCATTGGTTGGTTTTTCCACCCACATGTGAATGACTTCAATCCAACCACAGTCCCTTGAAAGCTACTGCCGCTAGCAAACGAACACCTCAGATGATGGGAAAAGTTACTTGCTGTTCCGAGGTTAGAAAACAAGTGGGGGCATTTGCTAATAGTTGACCAAGTCCAGAATCTTATTAGATGTCTTCTCCAGCAGAGCATGACACTTGGTAAGGTGGCAACAGCATCTGTCTGGGTCAGTTACATATTTACTTATTTCCCCGGGCTTCTGAGAGCTTGAGACACTGGTTTTCATTGCATAATTGTCTGTAATGATCTCTAATTTCACTTGTGCAAATTCAAGTCTCATTACTAGGGACTTGAGCATTCGCTCTCAATGATAATGCACATTGATCAAGGGCTCAGTCAGTACAAACTGAATCGTTCAGTGAATGAGCAAGCCCTGCCTGGACCCTGCCTAGGAGGAGATGGATGTACTGTGCCCCACAGTAAGGACAGGAACAAAAGCATACAAAGGATGAGGGATGCTGGACAGGTAGGAATTCAGGGATCTGGGCAACTGATGTTAAAACTGTAATTTTACCAGAGAAAGTCCTTTTCCCACTCTGTGTGGATCACGTGTCTTCTTGGCATGAGTTCTGTTGCTAATGGGGGACATTGTAGCCCTGTAGACACAAACAGCTTTTTGTACAGTAAAATTATTTCTGCCTAGAGCCAAAATCACTACTTTCCTCTCAACCTGCGAAGAAGACACAAGCACAGAACGTTCTCCTCAGAGATGCAAGCCCCTAAAATACCGTTCTCACTGGGAGAACAAATGCTTCCCACACTCCTCCTTGAGAATGTCAAACCTATTTCTTTCCTCTTTTTCTCTTTGACCATGATTCACCCCCAGCGATCCTCCTGAAAGAGCCCCATTTCAAGATGAAGTCTGTCGCCAATTAACAAAAGCAAATCAGTAGCCCCACTATTTAAACCTCGCTGATGTGCGACATACAGGATATCATTTTTATGGGAATTCAGAGATAACCCACTCCACTGCGGTTTTCATCTTCGCATAATTGTCTGTAATGATCTTTAATTCTTCTGTTGTGCAAATTCACATCCCAGTACTCCGAACTTGATTAATTGAACTTTAAGCTCTCAATTACAAATTAGACTAGGAAAGTTTGAAGGTAACTTACATTCTGTTCTGTAAAACATGATAAATAGGCAACGCTCAGTTCTCAATTCCATTCTGTTTTGGGAGGATAGATTTACATTTGTATGATTTTGATATTATCAAATTGTTGTTCGTATAGAATCAGGCTGGGGCCAATTTGCTTACACAGGTAACCTGCTCCCTCTCACCCTTCTCTTCAACTTACTTTCTTCATTCTTTCCTTTTTTTCTCCCTCCATTCCTCCTTCCTTCCCTCCCTCCCTTCCTCCCTCCATTCCTTCTCCCCATCCCCTTCCTTCATGGAATCTTTAGTCTGGACTAAACCTCTACTTTAGAGGTTGGGCATCCAAGACCAAATTATACATAAATCCTCGTAGATTTGAAATATTTTGTTTGTTTATTTCTATTTTATGCATATGAATGTTTTGCTTACATGTATGTGTGCACACCATGTGTGTGCATGTTGGAAGAGGAGTTCAGAAGAGGGTGTTTGATCCTCTGGAGAGATGACTCAGTGGTTAAGAGCCCTTGTTCTCTTACAGAGGACTCAGGATCAGTTCCCAGCTCCCACATGGTGTCTCACAACCATCTGTAACTCCAGTTCCAGGGGTTCCCACACATTTTTCTGAACTTCTTGGGTACTCATAGAATTTAAATTCTAAGTAGAAAGAGAAAATGACAGAAGGAAACAGATACACACAATAGAAAAACAGGTGAAAAAAGATGAAGGGGATTGTGTGACTCAACGGTCCATTTGAGGAGAAGTACCAAATACTACTATTCTAAAGAGAAAGAAAAACACAGCAATAACATGACTCTGAATGACATTCTGCTACACTCATAGATCAGCGCCTTGCTCAGCCATCATCAGAGAACCTTCCTCCTGCCATAGATGGAAATAAATACAGAGACCCACAGCCAGATATTAAGAAGAGAGTGAGAGACCTTGGAACACTCAGCCCCAAAATATATGTCTCAATCAATCCCCCTCTACCAGGGCCCAAGAGACCCTTTAGAAGAGGAGGCAGAAAACATTTGAGAGCCAGAGGGTATAGGGGACACCAAGAAAACCAGGCCCTCTAAATCAACATGATCAAAGCTCATATGAACTCACAGAGGCAGCATGCACAGGGCCTGTATAGGGGTCTGTATCAGGTCCTTTTCTGTATATAATATGGCTTCCAGTTTAGTGTTTTTATAGGATTCCTGAGTGTGTGAATGAGTGAGTCTCTGATTCTTGGGCCTTTTGGGGGGGGGGGCTCTTTTCTTCCTGTTGGTTCATTTTGTCCAATGCCAACGTGTTAGTTTTTAATCTCATTATATTTTATTTTGTTGTTATCCCTTAGATGCCTGTTTTCTAATGAGAGACAGAAAGAGAGTAGATTCAGATGGGACCTGGGAGGTAGGAAGGAATTAGGAGTAGAGGGAGGGGAAGATATAATCAGGATATATTATGTGAGAAAAAAAAACTATTTTCAATAGAAGGAGGGAAAGCAGGAGGAGGAATAAAACACAGTGCTTGTGGAAAGGAAAGGAGGTGGACATGGCTGGATGGAGTGGGTGGGCCTGGGGAGGGTGATAGAGGAAGCTGTGGAGAAAAAGACAAGGCTTGATTGACTGAGTTTTGGGGGTCATAATCAGGATTTTTCAAAAGGAGGCGTGAGTCACTAAAGAGGACAGAAATGATATTTATTTGTTTGTTTATTTTTTTAGTTTCAACTCTGCCATAATTTTTTTTTCTTTTCTTGTGGTGGATAAATCAGTTCAACTTTCTGGATGTCAATGTAGCAAGAAACATTTTTGTATCGCAAATAATCCAGTCTGAGTCATTCCTTTGTGGCAGTGATTGTGAAAGCTGGCCTTTCTTTTTGATTTCACTGACTATTAGTACAATAGGAAGTTAGTCACCAGAAGTCATTGAATACATTTGCCCATTGACACCATTTAAAAAGGCAATTTTAATTAAAAAAAAATGTGTTTTTTTTTCCCCAATGTGAGTAAGGCTTGTAACCTGAAAAATTTCCCTTTTTTTCTTCTGTTTGATTGTAGTGCTATTTAATATATATCCTGTATATAAAGTATAATTTTAAAAATAAAAAAAATCTAATGTTGGAAACTATTGTGAGGAAGCAGTTTAAAAATCTATCCTGTGTTAAAAGTGGAGGGTAGATTTTAGGAGTGGTGGTATTGGAGACAGGAGATGGTTTGAGGATTTCAGTGCTCTGGGCTGGAGATGTTAGTGGCCTGGACCAATGGACCACACAGGTGCATGTGGTGTGCTGAAGAGATGCTCTACTGTACAGGTGGTGGCGGCCGACAGGTGAACAGCTTGCACAGTTCAGCCCTTCTAGGGTCTAGAATCTGGGCCATAACCCCGTTGGGGACAGGGAGCCCCAGCCCTGTTTAGCATCAGGAAGTAGCAATTAATAACTCGGTGGTACCCATAGATCTAGCTAACTATTTCCTGTAGAATTTTATAATTACACCTAGCAAGTTTCAGCCTTCGAAGTCATTATGACATAGTGAAAACTTATAGAATTCTAAAATGACCACAGGAAATATCCAAGGCTTCATTTAGTTTTAAGATGTCTATCAGCTGAACTCAAACACAGTGTCTGCTCTCATCTAAGCCATTACCAGTGTTTTCAAAGGATGGACATTTTAAGCCTCAAATGTGTTTTATAGGTAGAGATATTATCCTGTTTTGTCCCTCACTGTATCCCACATTTGCCTTCTCCCTTTTAGTCTTGAACAATGTCCAAATCTGTGGTTTGCTTATAATTCCTCTGCAGGGTGTGGATGAACCAACAGAGACTGTTTGGGAAGGGGAGAGATTAAGTAAGGGATTAGCAATAAATTATTGCTGCCATTGTTATTTTGTGGAAATTTTTTATATATCCTTTTGCTTGTGATACTGGGAAGCTCAAAAGCTACAATAACTTGGATTTTTGAAGTAATTATATGTATGCATATACACACATACATACGGAAGTTAGTACTTTCTTTTCTATTACATATGTTTCCTTTTCCTTAGTACATTTTATTGTAATCCACTTTAAATATTTTGTTCATAGCTGATATTTTGTAGAGCCAGAGACTGAACCTAGGGTCACAGACATACTAGGCAAATGCCACACCACTGAGAAATAACCCTTACCCTTTTGTACTATCTATGCAAAAACAAACAACAACAACAACAAAAAAACCAAAAACCAAAAAACAAAGGGTCTCACTAAGTTTCCCAGATTGGCTGAGAATTCACTCTGTAGCCAAGGCAGACCTTTGCATCCTTTATCATCAGCCTCCTGAGTATCTGAGATCATAAACCTGGGCCACTAACCCAAGCTTCAGCAGGTGTCTAGATAAATATTTCCCTTGTGTGATATAAACATGAGCATGAATGATTTCAGTCTCTGGAATTGAGATAGATTAAACTTCAATCCGACCACAGTGTTTGAGAGGGTGTAATCCCAACATCTCCCCATATTGCTATACATGGAATTTGACAGCATACAACCTTATGTCTCACTCCTCTTTGTAAACAAAATGATATTGGGCATCGCTGTGATGACACAGGCTCTGAAGCCCAGCCTGTTTCCTATTGGACAGAACTAGGCCACACACAAGAGGCACCTAGGTGAGCAGCACACTAAATGCCTAACACTCAGTGGCTTCATTTATCTCAAGTCCCAATCCTCAATGCCCTTCCCATGCTGTGTTTTGTTTGAGGGAAGCGTGAGGCAATGGTGTTTATTTTGTTAATAGCATTGAGAAAAAAAGATTTTTCTTTTAAGTTCTTTGATTCTAAATACAACTGTATTTTGCAAACTAAAGAGCTATTTAATTAAAAGATCTGAGGAAGTAATTAACTGTAAGCTCGGTCCCCTTGGAGAGTGTGCATGCAATTCAAAACTGCCATGTTTACCCATGTTCATCTATGTGTTCATCATATGCACTTTAGTGAGCAAAGGTTTCCTATCTACTAAATTTTCTGTGGTGTTCTAAGTTAACATAAGAAGGCAGGTGACCTAAGGAAGTTTCTATGAATTGTGAATGTTGAATATGAAATATTACTTGCTGAAATGAAAAGACTTCCATTAAAACTTGCATTGACAAACAAAATTATTGTAATCTATTGAGCATGAGCCACAAGATGCAGGGCCTGGTCTGCTTTCATTAATCACTGTGTATTTCTCTATGTGCGAATTCAGTTATGAACACATGTATCTGAGTCCTCTCGGGCTTGATCCCCTCAGGACACTGTTGGGCTTTTATTGGGCTCCCATGGATGACTCCTATCCTTTCTCACTGACTCCTGACTTCAGACATGTTACCGCAAACACGTCTGTGTAGAGCTGACATGATGCTCCTTCTCTGTGGATGAAGGCTGTTCAGGAAATTCTTCAAGGTTTCTCTGGATTTCTTATTCCCTGCTCAGGGGCTTCCTTGACTCTGAATTCCCAGCAACCTTCTATGCTGTCCAGAAGTGCAGAGCTCATAAGCACATGGGGTCACTTGGGATGTGTGTGTGTGTGTGTGTGTATGATATGCGTGCATGTATGTTTGTGTGTGTGCAAGTGTGTTTATAGGTATTTATGTGTATTTTTGTTAATGGGGGTGTTTGTTTACTTTCTGCCACTGTGGCAAAGTATGTGAGGCAATCTCCTTAAAAAAGATGGGAGGTTTGTTTGGAGTTATGTCCTGAGAGGTTTTATTTAGGCTATGGTCACTTGGTCCTGTTGCTTTGGACTATGATGATACCATGTGTTGTGATGCAAGTATGTGGCCAAGTCGGTCTATTCACTTCAGGGTGACCAGGAAGCAAAGAGAGAAAGGAAGGGGATGAGTGCCAAGGGTGCAACACCAGTGAGCTAACTCCCTTCCGCTAGGCCCCACGTCCTAAAGGTTCCAACACTTCTCAGTAGCACCATGAGCCAGCAACCACACTTTTAGCACATGGACTTGTGGGAAACCTATGATCTAAACTCCTGTCATTCCAGCCACCACTCTGGAAGCAGAGGCAGGAGAATCAAGAGTTCAAGGCTAGTGGCTGAAGAGGCGGCTTAGCAGTCAAGAGTACTTATTGCTCTTCCAGAGGACCCGGGTTCCATTCCCAGCACCCACATGGTGACTTACAACCACCTGCAAGTCCAGATACATGGGATCCAAAGCCCTCTTCTCACCCCTAAGAACATTGCATGCACATCACATGGTACACAGACATACATGCAAGCAAAACACCCACGCACATCAAATAGAAATAAATAAATAGCCTGGGCTACAGAGGGAGTTCAAGACCAGCCTGAGCAACTTAGTGAGATCCTGACTCAAAGTAAAATCTGTAAATGGGCTGGAGGTGGCGTTCACTGGTAGAGTACCTTCCCATTAAGCCAGAGCCTCTGAGTCCACAGCAAAGAAACAAAAGGCTGCAGCAAAACTGAAGAGGGGGAAAGGAAGGATTAGGAGGAAACTGCTCCATCCATGCTTTTGTGAAGTTAAGACTTCCCCTGCCACATCAGACCAGAGTGAAGACATGGGTATGACATCACACACAAGAAAGAGAAGAAAAGAAAACACAAGACAAGAGAAGCCCTTGTGCTTGCCCGAGGGGACGAAATAAAGAGTTACAACTAGCCCTGACCCTTCTCGCTTGCTGTTGGCTTTTTTGTTTAAATCCTGAGACTCTGCCCCAAGTTTTAACCAGTCCCTAGAAAAGGGCTGAATTAGGTCCAAGAAAAGGAGAGTGGAAAGGTGAGGAAGGACGTGAAGTGATGCTCCCAGGTAAAGCAATGCACTCAGATCAATTCCTTCCCTCTTAATGGGAGATAAGTTGCAATTACAGTAAAGATATTCACTAGTTATCCCTGTCTGGCTCACTTTCAAACTAGAAAAAAAATATTTTCTCTTGTTCTCTATCAGATAAAAATAAATCTCTAGAAATTTTCCCTGTGACATTTTTGCCTAAATATCGATGAAAAAATTAGGGTTTATATTTTAATGATGTGCATGTATAGGTATGTGACCATAGGTGCAGTGCTCACAAAGGCCAGAGAAGGGCATTGACTCTCCTGGACTCTCGTTAAGGACTTGTGAGCCACTGAATGTGGGCGCTGGAAATGAACTCTGGTCCTCTGCAAGAGCAGCAAGCGCTGTTAACCTCTGAGCCATCTCTCCAGCCCAGAAATTTTGCGGTTGTTCGGAATTAAAATATTTGAGTATTTTGGGAAACCTAATGAAGATTAAAATGTTTATCTCACATACCTCTCTGCATTTTCCAAGTATTAGGTTAAAATGCTATGCTGGAAAAAAAAAGTATGCCAACAGATTGCTTTGGGAGGATTTCACAATTTCACAGTGACACTTGCCAAGCAAAACGGCTGAGTAAACACAAGCAGAGGGTGAGCTTATCTCCTCTCAGGTCTTCGTGCATATGGTAGGAAGGTTCCCAGAGGATGCTGAGCACTGGGCAGGAAGATTGTCATGTCCCACAGTCAACCAAAGTGTGTGGGACTATGAGCCATCTTCAATTCCAGCTTGTGGAAAATGCTTCCTCCGGTGTCCGTGGTCCAGGTATCCTAGCATTTCACTGCAACCTGGAGTCACTTTGGGGCTGTATCGTGTAGATACAGAGCTACAAGGAAACAATCTCTTGAAGAAAAAAACAACAACTTTGTCTCAGGATTCAAGAAGTAGCAAGTGGATGGATAATCCAGGCATCCTACGGCTGCTGGGTGATGCTTTGTACCCATGAGTGATTATGAGAAGACCACCCCACTCCAGATTTGTTTTCATCTTCCAAACTCTGTCTTTCTGTCTCTGACTCTATCTCCCTTCTCTGGCCTCTCCCATCTCTTTCAGACCCCCTTTCTTCATCTCTTCCTGCCTTCTTTCATTTGATTTCTGAGACAAAGTCTCAATGTTTAGGTCAGGTTAGCCTCAAATACCTGATCTTCTTGCCACAGCCTCCTGAGTTCTGGGGTTACAGGGATGTACCACCACACTCAGCTTAAAATGTCTATTTCTAGTGTAATTGATCAGGCCTCATCTAAACTCACTACACAACACAACCTCCTGTTTTTTTCAAGTGAGAGCAGGACATTAAGATTTTTGCCTCTCTGTCTTTTGTATTGCAGGAAGGTGAGTGAAAAGGAATGGTAGCCAAATGTGAGAAGGAAAAATCAGAATATTCCTTAGAAAGCTCAACTCTGAAGCAAAACCAGCATCAAATTTCAAGTTCAGAGCCACCAAGGTACAGGCATGTGAACACATCCCCACACAAGCACTGAGAGCCTCGTTGATTTTATTAATTCTCCCTTCAACGTTTAACTGGCTCAGAGCTCTAACAACTTGCTTGGATATGAATGTACATGGGTTCTGAAGACAACTTGTTTTTCACCTGTAATATGAAAAATGTTTAATCATGTAAGGGATATGGAAAACATGCTGTTTTTTACTTGTATTCATTGTAATCATTCACTTGAAAAATAGAATGTAACCATATTGTAATTTTTATATTGCTTGAAAGATTTTTCTGAGTATAATCTGTAAGGGAAAAAATAGACAAGAGAAGGAAAACACCAGGAAAGATGTAGAAGGGAAAATGTAGAAGGAAGACATCAAGAGAGAGACAGAAGGGATACATCTGGATAGAAGTAAGAAAAGAAATAAAGAATAGAGAAAGAAAATGATAGGGAGACACTAAAGGTGTGTGTGTGTGTGTGTGTGTGTGTGTGTGTGTGTGTGTGTGTGTGTTCCCTTTTTCACTGGCCCCAGAGAATTAAGTTTTGCTCCCTCAGATAGAAAAGTCAAGTTCAGCGATTATTTCACCAACTCTGTGGCTCCCCCTCAATCCCTGAGCTGCTGAAGGCTGGTTCTTAGGGCAGCAGTAATTCTGTCCCCTGCTACTACCAATACTCCAAGTCGAACTACAGGAGGGAACATTCTTGTCCTATGTAAGCAGTTTCTTTCCTCAGAGATAAGTGTTTCTGTCAGTGAATCTGAGTATCCATCATACCAACATGGAAGCTTCTCAGTCCTGTAAGTCACTTTACACACGTGACCAGACACATGTCTCTAAGTTGATAGGGAGGAAGTAATACATCATGCATTCTTTGTTGGTGGAGCAGGTTCAGAAGCCAGAGCTCTTATTCTGATTTCATTAACAGCTTTGCCTGGGGTCTTGTTCAAGTAACTTAAATTTCCTGATCCTTGGCTCATTCATTTCTAAAACTGAGCTCACAGCATCTAATATATCAAGCTGTCCATCGAGGAGACTTGGATCACACCATATACATCATGGCTGCCCTAGTTACATTCTGTTGCTGTGACAAATAACACCATTCAAAACAACTCATGGGAAGAAAGAGTTTATTAGGCTTATACTTTCAGGTTGTAGTTCATCACAAGGGACATCTGGGAAAAAATCAAACATGAACTTGAAGCAGAAATCATGGAAGATGATGCTCATTGGCTCTCTCCATGACTCATCTCAGCTAGGTTTCTTGTACAGTCAAGTACCACCTGCCCAGGGAATAGTGCCACCCGAATCAATTTAAAGGCAAGAGACATATCCACAGGTCAGTTTGGTCTGTGAAGTCCCACAATCAGGTGACTCTAAGCAGTGACTACTCGACAGTTTAAAGTAACTGGGATGCTGGTCATATGCAAAGCTAAGGAACCCCACAGGAACACTCATTGTTTAGAACGAGGTTCATCCAGCAATCAGCCTACTAGGCAGATCTGAGTGGTCACCTGTTTTTTAACCATCACACTTGACTGGAATAATTTAATATGCATATTACTCCTAAATGCTTTTGTGCTAAATTTAAGACTTTCCCCCAGAAACCACAGCCTGAAAAGACTAAATACTATAATGGAAATGTTCTGACCTTCAGTCTGGAAGGAGAAAATGACTTTCAGTAACACTAAAGAGAGAAAACTCTCATCCCTAATCAGCCTCCAGAGAGATTAGCCAACGTTCACTCTGCTCATCGCTACTCCTCTCCACAGGAGTGCAATGCCATCCACACCAAAGCACTGAGTAGCAAGGAAAAACGGAAGTGGGGAGTGGTTAAAAAATATTCCTTTAAGTATGCATCATACACAGCTGTTGAACTAAAATTTGGTTATAATTTTGTTGGAACAAAAGCGTTGTGGCTATCAAGATCGATGCTTTAAACATCTATGCAGAAATGTCTCCAAACAGAATTATCTCAAGAAGAATAGCTTCTGCCTCGTCAGCTTGTGTCCCCAGACCAGCTGCTTCTGTGTGGTTGGAGGAGCTGTGTCTGTTGCTTGGAAGCTTGTCCTCTGGGCTTTGTGGAGGGAGGGATTGAATGGTATGCTTTGTCCTTTGAAATGAGTCACTTACACCTGCAGACATTCATCCACTGTATGAAAAGTGCTACTGTGGATCAACTATGGAGCCAGCACTGTGCCTGGAAGTGGAGGTAAGACTCGAGTGTGTGTGTGTGTGTGTGTGTGTGTGTGTGTGTGTGTGTGTGTGTGTTCATGTATGTGCAGATACATGTTTATGTATCTGTGAATGTATGTGCACATGTGTGTAGAGGCCAGAAGGCAACATTGGATATCATTCCTCAGTAACTGTCTACCTTGTTTTTGAGATAATGTCTTGTGGTGAGATCTGGGGTGGGCCAATTCGGCTAAGCTGGCTGGTGGGCACATCCTAGGGATGCTCCTGTCTGTACTTTATCTGTGTGGGGATGACCAGTGTGTGCCACCATACCATGTTTCCTATGTGGGTTCTTGGGATCAAACCCATCTCTTCATGGTTGCATGACAAGCATTTATTAACAGATGCACCCCCCTGACCCGAGTGAAGACTTCTGATGAGCCAGTATGGTTATTTATGACCCTTGACCCCATGGCTTTGCATTCTCTTGGACAAGTACTGTTGTCTATTGTTCTTACTCAGTCCCAATGGGCCCTTACAGAGCACCTGCTTACTAGTTAATGGTAAAGAACACATTTACTGGATGGGGGGATATAATTCAACCCCTAATTAGTAATCTGCAGGAAACTTCTTCTGTGACCTTCTCCTGGCCAGGTGGTGCACTCACCATTATAGATCCTGCCTTCCCTACTTGTCACCCAACAGTTCTTTGTGGGGGTGGAGGGCTCTCCTGGGTCATTCTCATCTCTAGTCTGAAAAGTCTTCAGGTCCTCTAGATATATATTTCAGAATTTCCATTAAATCAGTATTCTATTAAATATTAACCTGTGGTATTTGCATTTTAAACTATGCTAAGTGTATGTAAAAGTTGACATTTGTAGCAGAAGACCTGTGGGGCTGAGAGTAATTTGTTTTCCCCTAAACATTATAAGAACAGTGCATACTAATTCTTTATTGAGACAAGTCCTAATTCTAAGAAACCCATCTTATTATTCACTTTAACCCTGAAAATAGGGGCCAGTTTCTAGCTTAAAAATGGAATTGAGGTAAAAAAAAGAAGTTACAGTTTCTAGAAATTTCTAATTAATGAAATGTCAGATAACATATCTTTTGGCTGCCTTTAGGGCTAACCTGAAAGTGCTTTGCATTGCTTTGTAAATGACCCCTTGTAGTAGCACAGGAACTCATTCTACGTGAGGTCATCCTGTAAGAACAAAGAATACACATTCTCAATACACGAAGGAGCTCCTGAAATCTCTCTAATCTCAGCCTTTGCTTTATTGAAAATAATTTATTGATTTTTAAAATAGCACACATCTTTAGAAACTCTGTATCCAGGGACAGATCAAACAAGCCCTTTGTTCTTGCCCTGTCTGCCAGGAGTTCTGCTGCTGCTCAAATTTTGTTCAATAAGATCACAGTGGAGTCACCTGTCTCAACAGTCTTTAAAAATCACCAATGTTGAGTACACAGAGCTTCTAATGTGGCTAAATTCACCTTTTAGATGGCAACTAAGAATGATACATTGGCCATCTCTTATTGATCTTCCCTCCCACTTGGGACCTTAAGCATGACCACAGCCATTTTTCCAACAAGAGCCATATCAGATGGCATTTCAGGTTCCTAACAGTCCATCATAACACATAACTCTTTGGAACAACATGTACTTTCTCCCCAGTGAGCTTAGTTGGGCAGGACCAAGATTAGATGTTGCTGGAGTCAGATGGTCAAGACCAGTTGGAGATGCTCTTGGGGTCAGATGTGTAGGGCCCATTGTCATGGTTCTTGGTGCCTGGCGGAAAGACAAGCTAGTGTTTTTGCTGGTAACACATAAAGTTCCTGCATCTAGGAGACTATGTGATTATGTGGCACTGTGTGAGCTTACCATACCATCATCTTTGGTTTTGTCACCAAGTGGTTGCCTTCACACTTATCATTCACCATCCCTCAAGGTAGATGAGCCAAGACACTAAGCAAGTAGAAGCCCTGTGTTCTTTGAAGCACAGCCTCAGAAATCACTTCACCCTTTAGTCACATTACTTCTGAGATGAATCTCAGTGTAATGATTCCACCTTAATAACTCCAATCTAGTGAGGCAGTGAGATTGTTAGGGTTACTTACAGGAGCATGGGTGACTCAAATGAAGTTACATCACTAAAAACCTCACTCCCCCAAATGGATCCTCTTCCAGAGCAGCAAATGTTGTTAACTGCTGAGCCATCTCTCTGGCCCAGAAGTTTCTATCTTGACTGATTTTCTGTCTCACTGATCTATCTACGTAGAGAAGAATATAAAAATGTCCAGCTGTAATTATAACTTGTTTATTTGCCTAAGAGTCAGTTTATTTTTTCATTTCTTGTTTTATTTACTTTTTAATTTAAGACAGGGTCTCATGTCTCTTAGGCTAGCCTTGAATTCTCTATGTAGCCATGAAGCTGACCTAAACTTCTGATCTTTCATTCAAAATCACACCTGGATTTTTGTGGTATTGGGGATGGAACACAGAGCTTTATACATGCTTGGCGAACCTTCTAGCAACCAGACTGCAACCCCAGTGTGCGTCATTTATCTTGATGAATACTGCAGTCCTGTTACCAGTTGTTGTGATTTGAAAGAGAAATGTCCTCAGTAGGCACCTGTATTTGAACACCCCCTTTGGACTTTGGGGAGGTTATGGGTCCTGCAGGAGGTGCAGCCTTGCTGGAGGAAAGCCAGCACTGGGGTCAGGCTTTGAGGGTTTATAGGCTCGCCCCCCTTCTTGCACTTTTGTTCTCTACTTCCTGTGCACAGTTAAAATGGGATCTCTCAGCTTCCTGCTCCTGTCCTCCCCATGATGGTAGACAGCTAGCCCTCTGAAATGAAAAGCCAAAATAATTATTATAATTTATTATAATAAGTTTCTTTTGTTTATGGCATTTTATCACAACAGAACTAACACACTAGTTTATAGGTGTTCAGGATTTTGTATATCTTTGAAAGACCATACAATTACATTTCTTTTACTCTTGGAAGTGTTATATACTTAGAAATCCCCCTCTTTAAATTTTTATTAGTTTTTTTGTGGGTTTAATACAATGTGTTTGATGCTATTCAGCCATCTTCTCCAACTCTTGCTAGATTTACTCCCTTCCCTCTTCTACCAAACCTTGTGTCATTTTGGTTTTTTAAACATCATTTAAGTTCAACTTATGCTGCCTAAGTATCCTAGGATTCATGGTCTTCCACTGGAGTATGGTCAACTTACCAGGGGCTACACAATTGTGGAAAAATATTGACTCCTTCTCTTCTAGCAGTTAATAATTGCCAATAGGTACAAAGGTTGGGGGTTGAGGTGGGATTGTGTGTCCAATGCCTTTCTTTGTCCCAGGATGTGGTCTAGTTTGGGCTTGCTCACATTTTGTGTGTGCTGCTGCAAGCGCAGTGAGCTCATATGTGGAGCTGCTCTGCTATGTGTAGCTGAAAAATCTGGATTGTGTTGTCCTTGGGATTTTTAACTGCAGAAAGACATTCGATTGTAAAGGCTGCTCAGTTAAACTAATATGTATATTTTCAAGGTACCTTGACTTCAAAATTTAGATCTAAAAATATGATTCTTTGAAAAGGAGGCTCTGCTTTTGTTTCCACAAAAAGCAAGAGGCTATGGATTTGTTCCAGATTAAGATACATCAGGTTTGACCAGCCAAGACCTCCTGAAGGGTCTCTGATGACACCATGGCTCAGATGATCCATCATCCAGAAGAGTTTCAAGGCAACTGGCTCGGAGAATACAGCTTCATGGACTACTGCATAATCCTAAAACTTTCTTTGTGTCCCCATAAGAATACAGTGCCCTCATCCAGCAGGAAGTAGTATGAAAAACTAACCCCAAATTCCCAAATATACCAAGCTGGCTTTGGAGATGGAATTGACTCACTTCTTCTATAAACCCAAGTATATTGCTAAAAAAAAGTTGAGAGATTTTTTTTCTGTACCATATCAGAAAAGCCCTCTGGTGTGGGACAGAGAAAAACCATTATTTTTATTTAAAGCAGGTTGATTATAAATGTGATCTCTTTCTAAAGAAGAAAAGGGGATAGTATAGATATGGTAGGATGAAAGGGTAGATTAATGAACCTACTTTTAAAGAGCAACAACTTGTTTAGAAGTGTTTTACATTGCTATGGCTTTTAGTTTATTGATACAAGTTTAAACTTAATTTTGTTATACTGTATATATATTTCTACTCTCATTTGAGGTATTATGTTTAAGTAACTCATTTATATTGTAATGGATAATTAAAAAATACAGATTAATAATTATTCTTCTATGATAGTCAAACTTATAGTCATGTTAAGTTTTTTAGGTATATACAGATATATTTCAATTAGGTAGGTAACCTTCAAACACTTCAATGACCTACAGAATATGGCATTTTAAATGTTTTAAAAATTTAGACTTTCTGGACAGTGAGACATGTCTGCTCCTGGCAGCATTGATTTACTGCAGAGAGGAGGATGGGTATTGAAGACACTCTATATGGAGTTTATCTTCTTCTTGACAAAAATAGCCATTTGGGCAAGAAACTGTTCTTGCCTGGACTGCTTGATCGACTGGACATGCAGGAGCCATAGGAAGATGACTATTGAACTTTGCTTGGCAAAAAGGTCCTTCAGGTTCTTGCTTCACAGAGGAAACTGCCAGACATTCTACAGGAGACAGAGAGAAGTGATTGAGAGACTCTAGGCCTGTAGGCTGAGGACAGATGCCCCAATTTTACAGAGGAACTTTGGATGACTGTCCAGGCTGCCAGCTGTCTCTGTCTACCCTCTCAAGACTCCCAAAAGTTGCTTGCATCCTTCTCCTGTTTCTGAGGTAATAGTATAGCCTTCTGGGGTCTTTGATGTAGTTGAAGACTAGATAGTTATAATTTCCTTAGTTATGATAAAAGATAAGTTAGATATGAAACCTTAGACTCACAAATATAGGATAGATAGGATAACTTCTTTAATTTTGCCAAATACAAATAGACTAGATATTATAACTATAATTTTTGCTTGATAATTGTTTTGTTATATGTAATTTTACTATGTTAAAATTAAAACCTTTCTTTTTGAAAAAAAAGGAGGCAAGTGCTGTGGATATGGCTCTGTGTGCTGTGAATATGTTGCTCTGATTGGTTAATAAATGAACTCTGATTGGCCAGTAGCCAAGCAGGAAGTATAGTATAGGCAGGATAAGCAGAGAGGAGAATTCTGGGAACAGGAAGGCTGAGTCAGGAGTCGCCAGGCAGACACAGAGGAAGCAAGATATGAAGACAAAACTGAAAAAAAGGTACCAAGCCATGTGGCTAAACATAAATAAAAATTATGGGTTAGTTTAAATGTAATAGCTAGTCAGTGGTAAGCCTGAGCTAATGGCCAAAGAGTTCAAATTAATGTAAGCTTCTGAATGATGATTCTATTAGTGGCTGTGGGATCTGTGGGGCTGGGCAGAACTAGAGAAAACTTTAGCCACAGCTATGTCCAGAAGATAATGTTTTCTTGAATTCATCTACTGCCCTTGTACAGTATTTCCACCCCCTATTCTTCAATCATCCCTGTGTGGCATCTTATGTTCACTTTAGGACTGAACACTTTGCAGCCTCTTACTCTCTGAACCTTGGCCAGTTGCAAGTCCCCATGTTAATCACCATCTACTAAAACTAGAAGCTTCTCAGATGAATGTTAATAGATGCATGGATCTCTGCATAATGATAAGTTATTAGGATACAGTTAAATACTATGTATTGTAGCAGCATAATAGTAGTAGGCTCTACCCTAAGGGCCATGGCATGTCTATCCATTGGTTCTTGGCACCAATAACATCCATAGACACTAATAATGGTGCTAGCTATGGGCTTCATCATGTGAAATAGGCTTTAAATCCAATCAGGAAGTTGTTAGATACTCTAGGAAGTCGCCGGTTACTCCCATGATGTCCATGCCACTATTGAGCCAGTAGTCTTATCAGGCCAGTAATTATTGTAACTTGGGAGATTCACAGCTGGATATGATTGATGATTACTTTTCTGTTCCAGTAGCTTGCATAGCATCTTCTAGTGCTGTGAAAGTTATCCAGTAGGGATGAAGCTTCCAGATCTGTACCAGCTTTATTTCTCCATATTCTGCAATGTTAGTATATGGTATCTATCAAGTTCTGAATAGTAATCAATAGTATTGATGTCAATAGTATACCAATAGTATAATTGCTTTTCTATTGTTGTGATAAGACACCATGAGCAAGGCAAATTATAGAAGAAAGATTCATTTGCACCTTACAGTTTCAGAAGATGAGTTCATGACCTTTATTGCAGAGAGAATGACAAAGAGCAGGCAGGCATAGCCCTGAAACAGTAACTAAGACCTTATATTTTGATCCACAAGAAGAAGGCAGAGAGAGACAACAGGAATGGTGTAGGCTTTCTGAAATGTCAACCCCTGCACCCAGTGACTCACCTCCTCCAACAATACCACTCCCTTAGTCCTCCCCAAATAATTCTACCAACTGGGGACCAAGTATTAAATGCATGAGCTTATAAGGACCTTTCTCATTCAAACCGCTGTAATTGGTAACAGTATACAGGGTTTGAGGGTCTTTGAGACTCCATTAGCCAAAAACCCTTTAAGAGGAACTCCTGGCACTGGGATGTTTTTTTGTTAGCATCTTTTGTCTAATAGGAGCATTGATGTCCAGTTACAGGGTAAGCACTCTTTGAAATCAAGCAGCCATTTATTCCAAGTTTCTCTTAGTCTGTGATAACAGTCATATACATTTGTTACCCTTTTACTTTCAATGTCATTTGTCTGTATATTTCGGGTGTGTTTCCTTGCATCTAAACATTTTCTTGAAGGTGTCGACACTTAGTATTTCTTTACTGTGACTGCTGATATAGTCAGATTTAAGGATACTGCTTTGCTGTTTGTTTCCTGGTGACTAATGTGTCCTTTCTTCCTTTTCCACTTTCTTATGCTTTCTTTTGAATTGATTAAATCTGATTCATTTCTCTTCCCTTATATACTTATTTGTCATAAGTTGTATTTATTTCATTGCTGAAGGGCTTGTACTCTGTGATTGAATAGTCTAGAGATTGATAACAGCAAGATTATGTGGAAGGGAATTTCAACCTTTACTACTATACAAAAACCAATTATTCACCTCTCTACCAACAAATTTAGATCAAGGGAGTCCCAAGAGCCCAGTTCAAAATCTATAGTAATACAGCAGAGGCAAATGTAGCGTATTTTACACACAGAAAGGGTCACATAGCAGATTGCTATTTTTCAGGCATCTGCAAATGGCTAGAGGAAGGAAAGGCATGAGTGATGTGGGGACTTTATCATGCAGCAAGTACCACCATGGGTCCTCAGGGACCTTTCTGAAAAGTTCTCCAGCAACTTTTGCCATTGAGAACCTCAATGTCAGTGGTTTAACAGTTATTGGAAACTTCAATAATCCACTCTCAACAATGAACACATCACTTAGAAGGAAAATCAATGAGAAAACATCACATTTAAGATACATTTGAAGACTACTGGGGCAACCAGAAATCTAGAACATTCCATCCTACAGCAGTACATCACACATCCTCCTCAAGCATGTGTGGATCTTTCTACAAGAAAGACCACATGCCAGGTGAGAAAGAAAACATCCAAGCAAAACTTAAAAAATTGAAATACATTAAATATTTCTTTTGGGCATAATTATATGAAATTGGAAATCAATAACAAGAGGAAAATTCACAGATGTGTGGAAATTTTGACACATTCATGGGTAACTAATTAGCTAAATCAAAAGCAAATTTTTATGTTTAAATTTTCAACCTAATTTTATGTTTGAACTGACACATAATACATATGATTACATATATACATATTATATATTATGATAAAGTGATCAATGCATGCACATTTTGCATCATATCTAAATTAGATTAAACATATTCATCTCTTCAATCATTCGTAATACATGAAAATTTAAAAATTTCTTTTACACTTTTGAAATATTCAGTGTAATGACATCTTCTGTTAGGACCTGAATGTAAAATGTCCCCACAGGACCATGTGTTGCTCACTTGGTCCTGGCTAGTTGCACTCTTTAGGGATACGATGGAAACAGTGGAATTTGAAATACAGCTATAAATAGTGGAATCCTGGGCTATGCTTGGAGCTTAGGGCCCCTACCTCTCTCTGCTTCCTGACCACAATAAGTGAGCAACTCCTGCCACATGTTCCCACTGCTATGATGTCTTTGCCTTATCATGGACCTGAATTTTGTATCTGAAGATTGTGAACTGATGCCTCAGAAACTGTGATATAAGATAAATATATTTCCCTCTTAGGTCATTTGTGCCAGCATTTTATCACAACAGTGCAAAGTCCCATTAATACACCATTTATAGTCACTCCACTGTCCATTACCATACCAGAACTACTTGCTCATCTGTGATTATTACTGAGTCCATTCCTCCATATCCTCACCAGCACGTCTTATCTTTAGTCTTTTTGATAACAGCCTGTTTTCTAGGGGTTAAGAATATCCCATTGTGGTTTCGTTTTGCACATCACATCTCTGATGATAACTTAAGTTTTTCAAAAAGTTTATTTTTATTTATGTGTGTATGTTTCTATTTGAGTAAGCCATGTGTGTGTGTGTGTGTGTGTGTGTGTGTGTGTGTGTGTGTGTGTGTGTATGTGTGTGTGTGTGTGTGTGTGTGTGTGTGTCTGTGGATGCCATAATAGGGTGTCAAATCCCCTGGAGCTGGAGTTAACAGTGGTTTTAAGCTATCTGGTGGGGATGCTGAGAACCACACTCAGTTCCTCTGGAAGAGCAGCAGGTGCTCTTACCCACTGGGCTACCTCTCTAGCCCCTTTGCATTTTCTTCACCCACCCATTAGTCATTTGTAAATCTCCTTTGAGAAACCTCTATTTAGGTCTCTTGCCCATTTTCTCATCCAGCTATTTGATGCTTGCACTGTCGACTCTTTGAATTTATTTATACAGTTAGGATGCCACCCCCTCACGGATGTAGAATTTCCACTTCTTCCCACCCTGTAGGCTTCCCCTTCACTGTGTTTATTGCTTCCTCTGATGTGTGTAAGTTTTTTAGTTTAATACAGTCATGTTACTCTATTTTTGCTTTTGTTTCTTTTTATAAATCTTCTCAACAGCACCCATACAATTCAATGTCATAATGCTCTCTGTTTTCTTCCAGTTACAGTCAGGTCTGGGGTTTTTAACCTGTTAAAGTGATTTTGGAACTGGTAACAGATAAAGGTCTTTGTCTGCATCTGGATATTCAGTTTAATCAGGTGCACTGTTTGAAAAAATTATAATTTCTTCAATTTACATTCTTAACACCGTTGTTTTTTTTTTTTTTTGAAATCAGTTGGTTACTGATATGCTATAACTTCAGGGCTATTTATTCCGTTACCCAATTTTATGGCATATGCATCTATTTTATGCTGATAATATGCTTTTTGTGAGATTTTTTTTCTTTTAAAAGTAATTTTCTTCAAGAATTCTGTACATGTCTGCAATGAAATGTGATCACACCCACCACAATGTCGTTATCCCTTATCTCCTTCTAAATTCCTCTCAACACCTTGCCCTCCCAACTCTATGTCCTTTACTTTGTGCTGAATTCAGATAATGTAATGTCTCCTTTTTTCCTCAAAATGGCTTTGGTAATTTGTTTCAGATTTGTTTTAAGGGTAGTTCCATACTGTTCAGGGTTGATTTCTTCAGTTGACTTTTGTTGTGGTTGTTGATGTAGAGATGGCTCAGTGATTATGAGCACTTGCTGCTCTTTTACAGGACCAAAGTTCAGTTCTCAGCATCCATGTTGGTGGCTCACAGTTGCCTCTAATTCTAGCATCCGACATCCTCTTCTGACTCTGTGGCCATCTACACACACACACACACACACACACACACACACACACACACACACAATTTAAAGTAATGAAAATAAATATAAATCTTTCGTTTAAAATAACATCACTGGTGTATGATAACGGCCTTACTGAAAGCATGGATTACCTAGTCCAGGGCACAAGATAATTTCATGAGTGTAGTTTTCTTTTTTCATTTTACTCAGAGATCTTTCACTACTTTGGTTAAACTCATGAATCTTTTCTCTTTTTCTTAGTCAGGTTAAGAATTATCTTTTCACTTTTCCTTTGTGAAGATCCAATTCTTAGACTTACTGATCATTTGGCTTTGTAAATTTCTAGGTTTTTGGGGTGTGTGTGTGTGTGTGTGTGAGAGAGAGAGAGAGAGAGAGAGAGAGAGAGAGAGAGAGAGAAGAGAGAGAGAGACAGAGACAGAGATAGAGAGACAGAGACAGAGACAGAGAGACAGAGAGACAGAAAGACAGAAAGACAGAGAGCTGTGAGTTTTTTTTCATGCTAAGCACATGCTAGGTAAGTGTTCTACCACTGAACTACATTCTCAACCCTTTTCTATGTTTTGATTTTGTGTTTGGTCTCACTGGCATCCTCCAGGCCAGCACTAATGTCAGTCTATAATACAGAAAGTCCTTGAACTTGTGATCTTCCGGCTTTCCTGTTCAACCTTGGAAGCAGCTGGGATTAGAGGCCTGTGTGAGCCCAGCTTGTATCCTGTCTTCTAGATTTCCCCCTTCATATTTGTTTCTGCATTGACCTTTATTTTCTCTTTTGACTAAGACTAATCACTTCACATGAGTTTTGTTTGCTCTCATTTTATACCTCCTTAAGGGGGCACAATCAGTTATTTGATAATTTCTTGATGTTAGATTTATCCGTTAATTTCCATAGTCTTCTTTTTTAGTACCTTTTGCTGTTTTCTACAGATTTTGGAATGTTGTATCTCCATTTATTTCAATTTCAACATGATTTTGGGGATTTTATTTCCATAGCTTTATCCCTTTGTTACTCAAAAGAAAGTTCTTTAATTTCCACATTCCTGTGAAATGTTTTTGTCCTTATTTATAGCTACTTTCATTGGATTGCTTTCAATAAAAGCAATATGATTTCAATTTGTTTGTATCTTTTGGTTTGTCTTATGGCTTATTGTGTGATCTATCATAGCAACATGACATGTACTAAGAAGGATATGTGCTAGTCTGCTCTGTAGGTCTCAATTAAGTCCATTTGATCTAGGATACAAGTTAATATTACTGCTGATGTTTTGATGGGTTCTTTCTTCTATTATTTGACCATTGCTAAAAATGGGGCATTACAATATCCAGCTCTTACTTTCATGGGAATCTCTTTCCTTTTTAGATCCATTGATACTTGCTTCATTTATCAGGGTGCTTCTGGATTGGAGGACTAACTATATAATAATAATAATATAATTAGAATAATTCAAATATAATTAGAATAATTTCTTCTTGCCGATTCAATCCTTTTTCATTATGTAAGAATAAATACATAACTATAAATAAACATAAATCTTTTATGGATTTTGATTAAAGTATACTTTATCTTATATAAATTTGCCACTTGTGATGGTTAATATTCAGTGTTAACTGGGCAGGGTCTAAAATCATCTGGGAGAAAGGCCCCTGGGCATGTCTATGTGGAATTACATTGATTATGTTAGTTATTATGTGAAGACCCATCCTAATTGAGGGAAGGTAGGACCATTTCTTAGGCAGAGGATCCTGAACTGTATAAAATGGAGAAAGCCTACTGGATAGAAGGATGTATTCAGCTCTCACTGTTCCTGATTGTGGATATGATGTAGCCACCTGCTCCAACCTCTTGCCATTTGACTCCCTCTCCAAAGTGGACTCTACCATGAATTGTGATCCAGCATTAACCCTTTTATTCTTAAGATGCTTTTAATGAGGTACTTTATCACAGGATGAAAAGAAACTAAGACACCACTACTGCTTAAGATGCTTTTAATGGGGTACTTTATCATAGGATGAAAAGAAACTAAGACACCACTACTGCTTTATTGAGTTTGATTTGTCTAGGATAGTTTATTCCCTCTTATAACTTTCAGTCTTAAATGAAATGAGTTTCTTGTGAGCAGCATATAGTGGGGTCTTTTTTTTTAAACAACAACAAAAAATAAACCCCAAAATTTATTAAGTCACTCTGTCTTTTAGTTGTAGATTTTCTTCTATTTATATTTACGTTGATTAATGATAGATAAAGTCTTAATAATGCCATGTTATAATTTGTTTTCTAGGATTTTTTTTTGTATTTGTGGGTTTTCTTGTTTTGTTTTCTTTGTAGTCCCATTTTCCCCTCTTACTTGATGACTGAGTAATTTACTCTAATAGTATGCTTCTCTGTGGGGGTTGCTAGTTATAGGCTTTTTTGTGGCCATGAAACCTACTTGATTATAATAAACAATTTTAAAATAATAGACACTGGTATAAAGATGAGAACAGGAAAAAAGGAAAAACTATGGTGATGTATTTTTTAAATGTATCTCTTGCCTTCAAAGAGACTAACATTTGCCCAGATCTTGCAACCAATCTAGTAATACTCCTTGAGGCCATTTATATGTATTTAACCTGTTGTCCTAGTATGTACTTAGCCTATTTAGGTTTCAACTGTGTTTAAGAAAGCAATATAACCAACCCTGCTCTGCCTTGGATTGCCTATATAACCTACTTTTACAACCTAAGATAAATGCATAGCTTTCACCTTCTGTTATATACGCTTCCATGATGCTGACCCAGAGTAACATAGATGCATATGTTGTGGTAATAATTTGCTTAAGGTAGCCAACCAGTTGAAAGCAACCTTAAACAACACAAATAGCCCATAAATGTTGAGAGTAACACATGGACATAGGTTTTATGGTTAACATCTGTGATGGTTTTGAATGCTATTCTGACTCAGTAAAGGAATTTCTTTCCTTGTAAACTCTGTTTAAAATCTCTGTATGAAAGCATCCCCATGCTTTTTGTGATGTTCAGTTAACATAGAGTAAAGTCTTTGGTAGGGATGCACAGACAGGTAAGATGGGAAACAGAGACAGGCAGCTCAGATGCACATAACAGACAGGCAATAGACCATAAACTACAGACAAGTAGAAGACATAGTGAGAAAAATGTAGAGTTCAAGTTTGGGCTCACTGTAGGTCAAACTACTCCAAGAGAAAGACTCTTGTATTTAATTCTATAATATAACATTGATGAAAGAATGCAAATAAGAAAAAATATACATTTAAACATCAACCACATCTTGAATTTTTGATATTTTATTTTACATCTTTGTATATTTCCCATCTCTTAACATGTCAATACAGTTATTATTTTACATTGCTATAGTCTTTGTGCTGCAAATAGAAACAGTTTGTACCATATTTACAATATGAGTGCATTTTGAATTTGTCCCTATAATTAATGATTTAGGCCTTCTCATATTCTCTACTTGGCCATTAGTATCTCTTTTTAAATGTAAAGAACTCTCAGTACTTCTTCTAAGACAGGTATTGTAGGGATATGTCCTCTCAGCTTCTACTTGTCCACAAATGTCTTTATCATTTTTGCCAAAGTATAGCTTTGCTAGATACAATATTCTCTTGTGGCTTTTTTGCTTTTCAGAACTTTTCATTTTTTTTTTTAACAGAATTTCCTTTTATTTAATGAATTAGCTTTAAAGTGCTTATGGCCTGCTCCCTCTATTTTTCTTTATTTCTAATCTTTAAAAAATGCTAGTTCTATACTCTTAAGTCTGATATCATATTTGCTTGCAAATATTCTCTTCTACATGTACCAAATACAGTTCAAAAGCTGTGAAATTTATTAATACCTGGACCATGGAACAACCAGACATTTATTTAAACCCTTTTCTAGACATGTTGGTGATATCATTTATAAATAACAATGACCTTAGGATTGGTAGGCTAAGCAGATGCCTCTCCCTAATGTGTGTAGTTTGCATCCAGCCAAGTAAAGACCCAAGGAGAGCAGAATTGCTGAGTTTGTGGGGGGGACAGCTGCTGCCTGGCAGATTGGTCCAGGTCATCTCTCTGCTAGCATCTGTGATAAGAGCCACAGCTATGGTTCTTCTGGGTTCCCAGCTTTCTGGATGTAAATTTGAGTTTCTCAGACCCCAGAACAAAGAGCCAACTCCTTACAACAAAGTTCTGAGTTCTATTTATTTGTGTAACTTCGACTACTATCACAATCAATTTGGTCTTTGTAAAATATATTAATAAAAGTCTTATGGCCTGACTTAAAGACAAATAAAGTAAAGGAGTAGACATTAAAGGAGGGGAATATGTTCTAGGACACACAGGGGTGGAAGCCAACATGCCAATATCTCACTCAGAATATCAGTTTCTGATTTTACGACTACATAATTCAACTCCCAGTGCTGTTGCAGATATCTCAAGGAGATGAAAGAGGTGCAATGTAAGGTGTCGAGACATCTTTGCACAAGTACATTTTTATGTTCTAACAACCAACTCTGAGGAATACTTAGGACCACATAAGAGTGTGGCCCCTGCCTGTTCTGGAAATGATGGTTGAGGATGCTCTAGTTTAGCAAGAACTAAAATATTTATAGGACACAGCAACAGAGTAACTGCAGAGGGCTCTTTAAAACTGTTAAAACCTGTGAGATGTTTGCTAAGAAACTCCTTTCTGTGTCATTTATTGTCCTTCACCCCCTTGGCAATCTGAAGTAACTTCCTTTTGCCCTTTATCTGTGAGATCACTTGGTTGAGTCGAATCTGACTGGTGATTCAGAGAACCTCTATGTACTTAGGCATTTAAGTACTTCTCTGGGTTAAGGGATTATCGTGAAGGTTTTTTTCCGGTGGGTGGGGGAGGTTATAATATTTCTAGCTCTTTGGAATCCTAAGGTCTTTCTTAAACTTCTCAAAATAACCTGAGTTCTTGCTCTCTTAATATGGTCTAAAAGGTCTCAAACTTTCTTCTTAGTTTTTTCCATTGTTAACCCCAACTATTTTCAATTCTTTCTTCTGATTAACATAGTCCACTACCCATAACTTCCTTCTGTTTCATTTTAAAACATTTATTAGGTTTTTAAGAATTTCACATGGTGTTTACTAATCATATTCTCCTCCCCAACTCCTTCCAGATCAATGCTGTTCTTCCCTACCCATGCAACTTCGTGTGTCCTCATTTTTTTAAGGCTTCAAATCCAATTTATGCCATTCAAATCTTGTATGTGTGGCTATGTCTAGAATGGGATCAGTTTACCAGGGGGGCTACACATTTAAAGAAAACTAACTTTCCTTCTCCCAGAAGCTGTCAATTGCCAATAACTTCTAACCCAGGGGTGGGATTTTGTGCCTACCTTTCTTCTCCATGTTAGGATTTGGTCTGACTCGAACTCACACAAGCCTTGTGCATCTTGTCATAGCTACTGAGCATTCATATGTGCATCTACCCTGCTGTGTCAGAGAAACAGTATTTCCTTGTAGTCATCTGCCACCTTTTACTTTTTCCCCATCCCATCTTTCACCAATTATCCCTGAGCTTTAGGAAGAGGGGGTGATAGAGATGTTCTATTTATGGCTGAACCTTCTTCAGTCTCTTATCTTGACCAGTTGTAGGTCTCGGTTAACCACCATATGCTGCCAATAGAAACTTCTCAGATGAGAGTTGAGTGATTCATTGATGTATGGGCATAATGATAAGTCATTAGAGTTGGCTTAATGCTGTGTCCACTTAGTAGAAAGCCAGTAGATTCATTCACAAGGTCTATGGCCTGTCTACTAGAGGTCTACTGGTCTACTACATGTCTGTGGACTGAAAATAGTACCAGGTATGGGCTTCATCTTGTGGAATATGACTTAAATTCAATAAAAAGGGAGTTGGCTGCACCCATGATGCTTATGTCATGATTGCACCAGTGGACATACATGGCCAGGCTGACAGTTACTGTAGCTTGCAGCACAGCTGGCTAAGATGGCTATTTTACCTTCACTGTTTTCTCCCTCTTAAATATTTTTGCTTGATTTTTTAATGCCTTGTGTTTTTAAAATTTTTTTGATAGAGTGCTGAAACTTTTCTGTGTTTTCTTCAAGCTTGTTGAGATTCTGTGTCTGAGAGTTCTCCTATGTCAATCAATATCTGTTGAACTTCTGGAACTTTGACTTGTAGTGAAGTCATGGTCTCCTGTAAGCATTGGACACTTGTTGTCATGAAGTGGGATCAGGACATTGAAGAGTGAGGCTTGGATTCTGGTCTTCTTACTATCTTCCTAATATGGCAATGTGTTTGTGTATGCAGAATTCTAAGCAAGCTCTTTATTTTCTCAGAGGTGTAGTGACTTCTACTATTTCAGCAGTAGAGGTCAGTCACATAGAATCTTCATAGATGGGCCAGCTGCTGATTTCTATGCCACATCTGTGGCCTTGAACTTTGACAACCTGTGTAATATTCAGAGCCAATAGCCCGCCATGACCAGCACTCCACTAGAGAAAGAACAAAGCTCAGGTTGCTTTGAGCTTCCTACTACTGAGGTAAGCTTGTGGTCCAATACCTCTATAACTAGACTTGGGTGCTCCTGTTTGAGTTGGAAGCCCATGGATAGGATTTGTGTAGCGTATTCTCAAGATGGCAACAGGCGTACTAAGGTGTATCCATACACAATAAAAGAAACCTGACACAGAAAGATAAACACTACATGATTCCACCTATATAGAGTCTAGAGAAGGAGAACTCAGACACAGTAAGTAGCTGGTTAATTGGGGGCAGGAATTGGAGAAGTGGGAAGACTTTAGTCACAGTCACATCATTTCAATTATAAATTCTAGAGTCTAATGTCAATGTGATGAATTTAGTTAATAATGATATATAATTAAAATTTTGTGGATATAAAATATTCTCAGCATACTCCTAAAAGGCAATGCTAAGGTATCGTGAATATGCTAACTACTTTTACTGTGGCAATGTGAACATATGTAAAATACATTGTGTACTTCATGTATTGCAACTGTTGCTTCTGAAATGTATTTGATGAAAAAGGTATTTATCACAATCTACTTCTAAGGGATATACCTCTTCCTTATGGAAGTCTACTTCTGTTTCACACCCTATAGATTTTATAATCATAAATTTTACTTTTCTAAATGTCATAGGCCCTCAAATATATTTCATTGCTCGTTTACAAGTTCTTTAAAAACTAAAATAGGCACTAAGGACTCTTACAGATTTAAGCATGCAGACACCATTTCTGGTTTCTCTTCTTTGGTCTGTATACATCCTTATTTATATACATTATACATTTCTATTTGCTGGAGGGATTCCCTCCAATGTTTTTTGCAGTTTGAACCTGCTGCTGATTAGTTTGTTTTGTTTTGTTTTTTATTTCTGTTTTTTTTCCCCTAAAGATGCTTTCATACAGAATAGAATTCAACATCAACAATCCTTTCCTTAAAAATTGCTAGGAAATACCATGATCAAAAGCAACTTTGGAGGAAAGAGTTTATTTCAGTTTACACTTGCATATCACAGTTCATCATCAAAGGAAGTCAGGGCAGACACCTGGAGTCAGGAACTGATGCAGAGGCCATGGAGGAATTCTGCTTACTGATTTGTTCTCCATGGCTACTGCAGGACCACCTCTCTTGGGACAGCACCACCATCAGTGGGCTGGACCCTCCCACATCAATCATCAGACAGGAAAATGTACCACAGGTTTGCTCAACAGCCCATTTGGTGGGGGCATTGTCTCAAATGAAGTTTCTTTTTCCCAGACAACTTGGCTTCTGTCAAGTTGACATAAACCTAACCAGGACAAAGATCTCACTTCATTGTGTTTTAGTTTACCTTGTTTGCAGGAGGAAATATGGCCCTATCCTGATGTTTGGTTCATGGGATGTTGTATATTTTCTTTGTTTCTGTTAGGTCCCTTTACTGCATTCTCTTTATTCCTGGTTTGGTGACTGCATGCCACTGTGTACCAGCCCTTTTGCTTCATTTGTTTGGGGTTCTCTGAGTGTTTATGATCTGTGGGTTAGAATATTCATCAAATTTGAAAATTTTCAGTCTTTTGCCCCCTTGAATCCTATTTTCTCTCCTTCCTACTACATAAATGTAATATTTTTCTATGCTATTCTCACTCTATACATATTAAGTTAGGAAGTCATGTGATATTGTCTCATGATTCTTTAGTGTTTTCTCTCTCTCTTCTTCTACCTTGAGTCTTCATTTTCTAGGTGTTTAATTTGGGAGCATATCCTAGCTTCTTTTCTGGTGCTATGATAAAATAATCTGATTAAATGCAACTTAGAGGAGGAAAGTGTTTATTTCATCTTACAGGTCACAGTGAATCATTGAGGGATATTTGGAAAGGAACTCAAGTACGAATTTGAAGCAGTAAAGGTGGAGGAATACTGATTGATGGCTCATTCACTGATTCTCAAGGCTCATGCTTAGTTATGCTTCTTATACAGCCCAGGGAATGATGCCTCCTAAAGTGGGCTGGGTCCCCCTATATTAATGAACAATCATGATATCCCTCCAGACATGTATATAGCCTAGTCTGACTTAAGCAATTCCTGAAGCAACTTAGGGGAGGATAGTATATGGCTTTCAACTTCAAATCACAGTTCATCCTTAAGTCAGGGCAGGAACTCTGCATAGAAGCCATGAAGGAATACTTCTGGCTAGATTGCTCACAGGCTCATGTTTAGTTAGCTTTCTTACACAGGTCAAGACCACTACCTGCCCAGGTAATGAATGATACTGCCCACAGTAGGCTGGTCCTTCCTACATCAATTAGTAATGAAGACATCCCCTCACAGACATACCCACAGCTCAATATATTCTGGGAAATCCTTCAATTGACACTCACTTCTCAGTTGACTCTAGGTGTCTTAAGTTGGCAGATAACCTAACTATGACAGTCATGTCTCTCCCTCCCTCCCTCCCTCCTTCCCTCCCTCCCTCTCTCTCTCTCTCTCTCTCTCTCTCTCTCTCTCTCTCTCTCTCTCTCTCTCTCTCTCTCTTATGTGGTCCTGTCCTCCTGCAAGTGAATGAGTGAAATATGAATACCTCTGTCCAAATTGAGATATGAATACCTCTGTCCAAATAGGTATGACTTTCTTTGTGCTGAGAATGTAGCACCTTTGGTAAAGGGTTTGCCTAGAATATTCAAAGCCCTGAGTTTTATCCCAGTGCTGCATAAGCACAATGTGGTGGTGCAGGGTGTAAGAAAAAAATGAAATAAATAAATGTTTATTTCGATACAAGTCCCATATCCTGCTGCTTATGAGTGGCCAGTCATTTATTCTCAGGGAAATGTTACCAGATATTGGAGTTTCTTCTTGATATCCATCACATTTCATTCCCAAATCTAATCAGCCTACAACTGTAGCTATCTCTTGAGGAAGAAATTCTAAAAATTGTCACTCTTCTTCCTGAGAGTGTTCTGTGCAAGCCAGCACTGTCATCATTACCTCTATCTGATTCAATGTCATAGAAACACAAGTCTTAGACAAACCGTCAATAGAGTGCTTTAAAGGTGAGCATCTGATAAATAATTCCCCACCTCCATCACCCACACACATTTTTATGAAGCAAAAGTGCCTTCTGCAGTTTCTTGACAAATGAAGGCTCTGTCAGGATTATTGTGCTTGGAAAGGCGGTGAATACAGAGCTGGAGTCTAATCTCCCCATGTATTGCATTGAAGTCCCTTTTTGTCTAGTCTAATGTGCTGAGAATCAGCTTAGGAAACCTCAGGCCAGGCCTCCACTTACACAATTACAGCCTGATGGAAATACTGAATGGGGTTTCAAGTGGGGCTAGAATTCAGTTCTCAATGTCAGGTGCTCACGGTGTTTCTTAACAGTGGTGGGGACCTGCCATCCCCCCTCTCTCCTTTGCATCCCCTTGGTCTACCCTATCCAGACCTCATCTCTGTGGGAGCCCATTATAGCATCTTGACTCTGCTCTGAGGCTGCCTATTGTTCGCTCAGTTTTCAGTTGTGAAACTTGGGATCTGAGCTGCAAAATCCTATCCAGCCTTCTCTTCAGAGATGGGGGAAGTGGGAGACTTGATGTGGACAGGACAAACACAGGTTTGATAAGGTTGTGACTAAAGAGGAGACAGACTGGGGCATATCCCACTTCCAGCAAAGTTAATACTATGGCCAGCCTAGCACCCTTTCCAGAAAATTCCACAGGGGATGAGGGTCTCTATACTCCTCCATCTTGCTTTCACAGGACCGCATCACATCAAAATATTTCCCTGGGTGACCCAGGGTCCCAATTCCAAATCTCTGTTGGCCTCCCTGCTCAGACTTCTCTGACAAATCCCTTGGTTACAAAAATAAGTTATTGTCATTAATATGAAACTCTATATTGGAATAAGGCTATATATGCAATATAGTTGTGTGTGTGTGTGTGTGTGTGTGTGTGTGTGTGTGTGTGTGTGTGTACTGCATTAATGTGAGTGTCTTTTTCTGTGACTTATTGTCTTGAGACAGGGTCTCTTACTAAACAGTAAGCTTGCTGCGTCAGTTAGACTGGCTGGCCAGTGTGCTCCTAGAATCTCTATATCTCTGTCCCTCTACACTAGAATTACAGCTATACTCAGCCATGGCCAGATTTTTACACAGTTAGTGGGGATTCAAACTTGATCCCTAATGCACACACAGTAAGTGTTCTTCTGCCACTGAGCCACCTCCCCAAGCCCCAAGGCTTTGTATTTTTAGAAGCACTAATACTTTCATTTTCATATTTGACCATATAATGCCGACTGATCACCTATTCCCTCTTCTAACTGTAGACTATCTGAGCATGTGGTGTAAAGGATAGCTACTTCTATTGTATCATGTGATGTCTCAGTAATATGCCAATCGTTTAACCCCGGATGTTACTGCTGAGCCCCAAATGTCACCAGGTGATGCCTCCCTTTGTCTCCTTTCTTTGGTTGTGGTTATATAGGCAAAGGGGAGTCACATAACTGTAGCATTTTCAACCAGACTCTCTTCCATTATTACAAGTCTTGAACATATGAATCCAAGACGAAGACAAATCTATGTCCACTCATTAGGATTATCGTGGGTTCTGGAGTGGGTCTGGGTCATAACATGATAACTGGATATCCTATGTGGATGCTTACAAGTTATCTATTTTTCTACTTCCTCTCAAGAAGATGGGTCCAGAGATACACCAAGATCACAAGAAGTAATTCTTAAATTGCCCCATGGTTTGCACCAGTTATCTCTAGTAACTGATCATAAACATCCACATCTTGCTGGATTTAGAGCCCCATTCCATCTCAGGCACATTTTCCAAGGTAAAAGTCCTCTTAGCCAGAATGATGATAGCTCTACCACATGGACCATGTTCCCTGTAACTGCTGATGAAGTCAGCACAGCACATCCTGAGCACCCTCGGTTACTGGCACACTCATGAGATGTCCCTGATTCTCGGCTCATGCCTGACGTTCCTTCCTCAAGATCTCAACCACATTACATCAATGCCAAGTAGGAAATTGAATGTGGTTTCATTTCTATTGCTGTGACAAACAGTCACCAAAAACTGCCTAGAGGCAGGAAAAGGTTGATTTGGTTTACACTTCCAGGTTATAGTTCGTCATTGAGGGATGTCAGGGCAGGAACTTGAAGCAGGAACCATGGAGGAACTGTTTGCTAGCTTGCTCACTTGTGGGTTTGTGACCACCTAGCTTTCTTTTACTCGGCTGTGACCACCTGCCCAGACAATAGTGCCACCCACAGGAGAGCTGGGTCCTCCCACATCAATTAGCAACCAGCCAATCTCCTACAAACATACCCACAGGCGATCTGGTCAATTCCTTATTTGAAACTCCCTTCTCAGATGACTCTCAACTGTATTAAGTTGGGAGGTAAAGCTTATTTAGCGTCTGTTTACATGGAAAATTCTTATTTTTTTTTTCAGTTTCCAATTCTACAAGTTGCCTGATAACCTTCCAATAAAGACTTAATTCTTGCTTCTGTTGACTGAAAGAGCATTCTGTGACTTACAGTCAAAGAGTCATCATGGCACACATCCTCACATTGAGGGGCTGAGATCAACACTTCTATGTCATACATATGGTGAAACACGTTTAGAGGAGTTCAGCCACTCAGTATCCTAAGATACCATGGTGGATTTGCAGCAAAGTTAGAACTACATTATCTCTCAGCTTCTAGCTCTCACATCATCTACATAGCTATCAGTATCATGTACTTTATCAAAGAGGACTCCATGGATGAACACTGATGATTCTAGTCTGGGATGCCACAGAAGCTCCAAAAGAGATGAACACATAGAGTGTAGGTAGAATATGATAGGAGGAAAGTAACAACCAAGACTGAGAAGGGACAATGAAAGTACCACACTCAGCCAATCAACCCCTGTACATCCCGAACTCCAGAGCTATGAACTGAGATGTATCCTACCAAAGTGAAATCCCTAATGTCCATTGTGACTACGTTTGAAGACAGGGCCTTTAAAGAGGTAGCCAGCATTAGTGAAGAGTGGGCTCTAGGCTCAGGGGCAGAAAGCATGGTCTAGGTGCTGCTGCCTGTAGGCTGCAAGCACAATGATTGTGGCCTGGGCAGCTGGCATCAAGGTCACATGATTATCCTGGTTCTGGGCAACAACAGGATATCCAAGATGAGTCTCAGCAATGTTACAGTATTTACAGTGCTTCAGAAATCTTGAACCAGATCAATGACTCTTTGCAATAAGTATTTGCATGTAAAGTTGTTTGGGCAAAATAAGACACTATGTTACATACAGAAGATTGCAATGCCATGTTAATAAATGAATGTGTGGTAGAGAAATGAAAAAAGATGGCAGAATGGAGAGGCAGGGTGCTGCAGAAAGAGGCTGAACTAGAGATAACGGCAGCTGCAACAGGTATAGGGGCCCAGCCGTGGTGGACAAAGGAGCATGTCTTTTCAGAGAAAAGCAGGTCCTCGGGCTGCCAGGAGGCTCCGCTGCCTGCCTCACCCCTTCACTGCCCTCTAGGCCAGTGGAGCTGCTTGGCCTGCAGCCCCTGTTGGCTGCTGTTCATGCTGCTAGCCCTGCTAGGGGGAGGAGAGCACAGGGCTACAGCAAGGAGGGAAAGATGGTATACAGCACCCTGGAGCTCATGCAGATTCTGCCCTGGACATGCTGCCCAACTGCATGATCACCCTGACTCTGAGCAACAAGATAACAGAGATGAAGAACAGTTCATTTTTTGGATTAAGCCTCCTCAAAACACTTTGGTGGTCCATGCTGCCATTGTCATTCCTCAAGCCCTGCCCACAATTTTGGTTTTGAGGCAGGGTCACTTACTGGCTGGAATGCACACATTAGTCTAGGCTTATTGGCCTGAGAACCCCAGAGATCCTCTGCTTCCCAGAACTGGGCTTATTTTAAATGTGCTACTTGACTTGGTATTTTTTTGGGGGGGTAGGGTGGGGAGGAGAGGCATTCCAGGAGTCAAACTCTTGCCCTAATGCTTGCAAGGTAAGCACTTTATTGACTAAGTTCTCTTCTCGGGTGCCATTCTTCCCTTTTCATCGAAGGGTCCAAGATTGTCTCTCCATGTGAATAGTAAGATGAGTGGGGCTGCTATCATGTAGCATTGTGTGTCAGAGGCTCTGATAAGATCCACCAATGTGTTTAATCATTAAATTAATACCATTATTGACACTCCACAACTGAGAAGGGAGAGAGAAAGAGAGGGAGGGAGGGAGGGAAGGAGAGAGAGGACTTTTTTGTTTCTTGGTTAGTTGTTTTTTTTTTTTGTTTGTTTGTTTGTTTGTTTGTTTGAGACAAGGTTTCTCTGTGTAGTTTTGGTGCCTGTCCTGGATCTTGCTCTGTAGACCAGGCTGTCCTCGAACTCACAGAGATCTGCCTGCCTCTGCCTCCCGAGTGCTGGGATTAAAGGCGTGTGCCACCACTGCCCAGCAGAGAGAGGTTTTACCCAGGAAGAGTAAGCAACAAAGCTAGGAAGTGAAATTGCCTATCTCTGATTTCTGAAACCCATTCCTCATGGTAACTTCTCAAGAGTAATAAAGCTGAACATTTGTTTTGGAAATGTATAGAAAAATAAAAATATTAGCCTTTAGGTAGATAAGCATTCATTTAATCAATGTGGGTAGAAGGAAAGGAATGAGAGATTAGGTAGCAACCATTATTCACTACTAATTGCTCCAAAAAAATTAAAAATAAATAAATTAATAAAATGAATCACTGTTATAAATGCCTAGGAGGCACTTTATCTTCCCTAACAAACTTCACTAAATAAATCTTTCTTTTTAATTTAAAAAAAAGTTTTATTAATTTTGTTTTATGTGTGGATATTTTATGTATAGGTACCACATGCATGCAGTGCCCACAGTAGTCAGAATAAGATATTGGATCTCATGGAACTGGGGTTATGGACCCTTGTGAGCCATTTGACGTGGGCTCTAGGAATCAAACCTCTGGGAATCACTCTTCCTCTGGAAGAGCAACCAGTGTTCTTACCCATGGAGTCATCTGTCCAGCCCCTCAGTTAACCTTTCTTAACCATGACCATCAGGCCAAGACTCATAATTGGTCTTGTATTGTTCATCTGCTGTATTTAATTGTACATATAATATTCCTTTAATAACAAAGCTGGACATGTTTGTCTGCCATTACTGCTTTAGATGTTCATCAAGTACATGGCCTTCAAAACATGTGAGCTAAGACTGCTTTTGCTTTGCATTAGAATGTATTGGCACCAAGCCACATCTTCCATTTTGTGTCAGATGGTAAGTAGGGGTACTCCAGAAGAAGGTAAATATGTAGTCATACCCTCCTAAATGGATCCTTTAAAAGTGGCAAGTATCAAGTCAGTAAAAGTATGATAATGACACAGGATGACACATGCAGGAGATAGAGGTAGGATAGTCATGAGTTTAAGGCTAACCTGGGCTATAAGCAACTGAGAAGCTATCTCAGAAATATATTTATCTGGCTAAAGATAACTATTAAACATTAAAAGTATCTAGGCACACAATTGTACTTTTGTTGCATGATGCTCCAATGAGTACATTTCCTGGCTACAGTTTCTTGAATGTTTCTTTGAGAGATTTGGGTAAAATTATATTCCTGTACCTAATTTACTATCTTTGTTCCATTAAACCTCAGATGCTAGCTTTATGATTTTTCTGTATTATCAAGGGCATCTATCTCTTTATTACATCTATCACCATCATCTATCTGTCTATCTATGTTCTATCACCATCAACTACAATTGACATTTTAGCATCAATCTATCAATCTGTCTTACTCTATATCATATATTCATCCTTCTTTCTCTCTCTCCCTTCCTCCCTCCCTTCCTTCCTCCCTCCCTTCCTCCCTCCCTCCCTCCCTCCCTCCCTCCCTCCCTCTCTCTCCCCCTCTTTCTTTCTCTCTTTCTTTCTTTCTTTCTTTCTTCCTTTCTTCCATCTCTGTCATCTACTTATCTTCTAAAGATACCAGTCACACTGGTGGTGGTGGCAGCACACACTGGTAGGATTTGCTGAAGGAAGTGGAAGCAGGAGGGTCATGAGTTGGAGGTCAGCCTGGGCTACACATTTTCAGCAGGGCAGTGACAATACACAACTTTAATCCCAGCACTTGGGAGGCAGAAGCAGGCAGATCTCTGAGTTCGAGGGCAGCCTGATCTACAGAGTGAGTTTCAAGATAGCCAAGGCTACACAGAGAAATCCTGTCTCTAAAAACCAAAAAAAAGAGATAACAATCACTATTTGTTGTTATATTATCCATCTATCTCCATCATCTATCACTATTATCTTTGTATTTATGTATGTATTACCTCTGTCATCTATCTTCTATAATCTATTGGTGTCGATTTCTATTACCTGTCAATCATCTATATATCTTTCTTGTCTATCTATCACCTATTATCATTTCTCTATTACTATCTATGTCTACCATCTACATATCCATGTCTTTATCACCAATCATCTGTCTATCTGTCTTTCTGTCTGTCTATCTATGTATCTATCTATCATATCTATCATCTATTTCTCCATCTATCTATTAAGTGTAAGGACAAAAAGCTTTTTTTTTTTTTTTTTTGGTTTTTTTGAGACAAGGTTTCTCTTCCTGGAACTCGCTTTGGAGACCAGGCTGGCCTCAAACTCACAGAGATCTGCTTGCCTCTGCCTCCCGAGTGCTGGGATTAAAGGCGTGCGCCACCACCACCCGGCAGACACAAGGCTTTTAATCAACTTTGTTTCTTAATCATGTTAAACATTTCCTGAAATGTTCTCTCAGGTCATAATGGTGATATCAACACAGCATCATCATATGTGTATTGCCACACTCTATATGTCTCAATAAAAATTGATTATTTATAGCTTAATTAATATCATTTCTGCATAATATCTCTCATTTGTATTGTTGTGATTTGAATTCTTGATGATGAGTTCTTAGTGGCAGAATTGTGGGACTGAAAATTACATTCATTTGGAGGCTTCTAATACACACTGCTAATGGCACTAACTAACTTCCATTCTCGGCAGTCGGGAGGTTTTCATTCCCTGCACCACTGGTGTTACCATTCTTTCACTATTTCCTCTCCAGAGACATAATTAGACTCTTGTTCTGCCTGGGCCTTGAGCATAAAATGAACACTCTGGAAAAGAAAATAACAAAAACAGAAATAATAAATACACACAAATGCACACACACACACACACACACACACACACACACATATATATATATATATATACCCTCACATAGACATGTATACACACATACTCACATATACATATATATGCATATATACACACTTAAACATATACACACATATACATGCACTTGCATAAATCATACACACACATATATATACATATATTCATATTCATGTACACATGAGCATATACATACATTTACACATACACATACAAATTCACATGCATACATACACATATACACAAATATATATGCATACATATACATACACATATACACACACACATGACATGTAAACTCATACATATACATGACACATGAATGTGATTTTCTTCAGTAACTTGTAAATTCAATTCTTCAACATTGCTGAAATCTGTTTTTTCCCTGCATGGCTCAGTTCAGTGTGTGAACCATTACCTCATTCTTTGGATCAGTGCTGCCATTAGCCTCATCTTGAATGTGAGTTGTAGCTCATGTGACATATATGATGTGTATGCCCAGTAGGCTTTAGCAGTCATCCATCAAACTCCAGCACTGACCAGTATTGAAGAAAGAAATGGGCCTCAGGTGGCCTGGTGTGCTGTGGGCTCACAGCTCAATGACAGACGGTGGCTGTAACCAAGGGCCTCTGGGTGTGCCAAGGCTGTAACAGAGGCATAAAATTCAATGACAGAACAGAAATACAGCAGCAGAAATACGGTAACAAGAAAATGACAGTGGCAGTGTGACTCCCACTTTTAAAATGAACACTTTAAATTCCCAGGGCACACTGTGTGGTGCATTGATTGCTTTACAGGTCTTATTTCATTCAGTCAACACCATTTCAGTATGAAGTGGGCAATGTCATTGTCCATTTTCAGATGTGTGTGTTCTGGGACTTCTCCTTGGGCAGTATGAACAAATGTCTACTCACCTTGGACAAGCACCAGCAAACTAAAGCAATGACTCCATCTGACTCCCCCTTGGTGAAATGGTGAGTTTATTGAGGTTACTGAGAAGATCATGGGTGGCTCAAAAGCAGCTGTGTTACTGACAAGCTCACCTCAGAGAAAGAACTATTCACACAAACTGCACCCCCAGAGCTCTCTGCACACTTGTAGGCATATGGGCTAGGTGTGTCTCCTTTGGCCATCAATGATTCCTACTTATATAACCTTGGTGGGGGGGTGGATGGGGGAGTGACAAAGTGTGTGTGTGTGTGTGTGTGTGTGTGTGTGTGTGTGTGTGTTCAGGATCTCCTAAGTTTCAAGAGTTTCCTGGGACTTGTGGGTTTTGTTTCCTTCCTGAGCCTTGTTAGTTTCCTCTCTTTCTTGGAACTTGGTCTCTGTCCAGTAAAGGAGGTTGCAGTTCATGGGACATAGTGACAGAATTGTGAAAACTGGGGAACAGTTTAAGAAACTACCTAAAATTATTGAGTTTGGAGGCTGGTGAAAAGGTCCCATGGGTTCAGTGCTTGGCTCTTGAGCATGAAGACCTGAGTTCGTATCTGTAGAACCCACAGATAACTGGACATGATAGCTCATGACAATAATGACAATTGTCTGTAAGTCAATTATCCATTCCTGTCATTTTGGTACTCATACAGAGATATTGGAAGCAGAGGTGGGAGAATTCTGGAAGATCAGGGCCAGCTAGCCTGGAATACACAGTGGTGAAGAAAGAGAGGCTGTCTCCAACAAGGTGGAATGTGAGAATCAACACTAGAGGTTGTCCTGTGACTTCTGACTGTGTGTTGTGGCATATGCGCGCGCGCGCGCGCACACACACACACACACACACACACACACACACACACACACACAAATAAATACTTAATGTTATGTGGGTAGAGAACACTGGAAGCTTTAGGAGAACTTTTACTTAAGGTAGGAGATTGAGGAAAGCCTTTAGCCTTTCTGCATCCAGCAGCGGAGAGAAAGGACAGTCCAGGCTGGAGGCCAGCAATGCCGTGGGAAGGGCCAGTTGACTAGGAAGTGGGATGGAAAAGCTGAAGAAAGGACATGGGACCACATATAAAGAAGCTGGCATTTTCTTTGGAAAGCCTCAGATGCAGATGCAGCTGTTTGGATATTAGAGAGTTGGAGCAGAGGAGACACTGCATTCTGAAGCCTTTGCCAAACTGAGAGATGAGAACAGAGCCTTAGGTGAGTCTTTCTCCAGATATTTATTTGGTTTCTCAAGACAGGGTTTCTCTGTGCAGCCCTGGCTGTCCTGGAACTCGCTGTATAGACCAGGCTGGCTTCAAACTCACAGAGATCCACCTGCCTCTTCCTCTGGAGTGCTGGGATTAGATGCATGGGCCACTACTGCTCAGCTTTCTGTTTCCGGAGTGAGACTCTTCCAACTATCTCAGAGGTGCTTTTGTGTCGAAAAATCATCTCAAAGTGTATCCACATATCTATGTTTCATATTTGACATCTTTAAGCAGAGATGGGACCACAGAGACGAAGCTTCCTTGAGCATCAGTGGTTTGTTCATGATGTGGGATCAGCCCAGAAGCCCCAAGTTCTTCTTCTCATCTTACAGAGATCTTTCCTCATTTACCAGTTCTCTGATCCCCATGAATATACTGATGCCCAGTGCAGAAGGGAAAGGATATTTAAATGCATATATAGCTTCCTACCATTCTTCCCTTGTTATCTTTACCATTTATTGACTCCTGGATAGACACAGTACCTTGTGAGGGTGGAATTGATGATTGATTGATTGAATAATGTTTTGACTAACGGTACAATACTGAACCAGTGTTCTGCATTCAGCCAGTTGAATGAGTAAACCATCATTGGACCAGGGTGGGTGGTACCCCATCCTCTGATCTGCATTGGGCCTGAATTGGGATTCATAGTGCTATGTCTGGGTCTCTAGCCAATACCAGACAATGTGCATTAAGAGGGGCAACACGCAGCACATTGCTAACCGAGGAAGCTATTTACATTTATATTGGTGTCTATAATCTTGTTGGGATGGGGCTCATTGTAATTTATGATGGCCTTTGCTACCTTCCAGGAAGCTACAATGGGCATGGATTTCACTTGTGTTTCTTAGCAGGAACCCAGCCTCCATCAATATTTGAAGGAATGACAGTTATTAAGAAGACTCAGGACCTGATTCTAGCTAATACATTATGATCATGCATATTAGAGCCAGCATCAGGATGCCATGAATGAATTAGCTAACAGCTTCTCTCTGAGGTTAAACCTGTCTCCGCCATTGTTTTAGATGAGTAACAGGCAGACTTTTTGGAGAATGAATTAAACCCCCACCCCTCAAGAAGTCACTTTTGAAAGGAATGCTCTAGTGGGAGTCCAGGGTCTGTACATGATTGACAGCAGTTCGCCTGGAAAGTAGAGATGTGAGCAGTACATTAGGACCTTGACATAACCCTAAAGTTCACTTACTATGGGCAGAGCAAATAAACCCATCTCTATAATGTGAGATACAAACCTAGAGAGCCAGCAATGGGGAAATCTAATTAAGATTCACTCAAAGCCAGGACCTGGGATGAGACAAGCCTTCCAAAGCATCCCATTGAAGATAACCTATGTGCTGTAAGTCATTGGTCTCTGTAGTCTTTTCCTCCTCTGAAGTCACTACTTTAATTCTCTCCTCTGTGATGTCCTCCTAGATCCTCTGGGTTTCCACAGACCTCTAGACTCTGTAGAAAAATACCGAGCAGTAAGGAGGTGGGTGGGGTTCTGTCTTAGCAAAACAGAAAAGAGGGTTTTAATTGTCTGCTTTCTATCCCTGTAAAGAAATGCTTGAGTAGATTGATGTAGAAAGAGTAAAAAGGTTGTTTAGTTTCATCACTAAAGGTTCTAGATGGAGGTAAAGGGGCCCCTGTTGATGACAGGCTCAGACTAGGGCTGCATCAGAACCCAGAGGGCAACAAGGAAGAGGCCAGGGTTCCATGATCTCCTGTGAGGGCAAGTCCTCTTATGGGGCTCCCTTCTGAAGACCCCACCCCCACCCCACGTATACCTTTCAATAGGCACCCTGGGGGCATGCATCTAACATGGCCTTCTGCTAGTTATTTTCCTCTGTTTCTTCCTTTGCTCCTTTGTATTTTAGCTCATCCCTCCAATTTCACACATGTAGGGTGGGCAGGAAAGAAGTCATCAGGGCCAATGTGTGTGTTAACATTGACCTTCAAGACAGAGAGCTCTGGTCTTGCAAGATGGTCTTAGAAAACTTTGGCTACTTTCTAACCTCTCCTGGCCTTTGTGTTCTCTTGTAGAAAATGGGGGGAAAGTAGTATTGTGTGTGTGTGTGTGTGTGTGTGTGTGTGTGTGTGTGTGTGTGTACTTACAGATGCATATATGGTGTATGTGTGTTCTTCACATATGTCACAATCTGTGCATAGAAGTCTTGTTGAGCAGGGCAGTGGTGGCTCACGCCTTTAATCCCAGCACTCGGGAGGCAGAGGCAGGCGGATCTCTGTGAGTTTGAGGCCAGCCTGGTCTACAGAGTGAGATCCAGGACAGGCACCAAAAAACTACACAGAGAAACCCTGTCTCAAAACACCAAAAACAAAACAAAACAAAACAAAACTTATTGACCTCAACCATCAGGCTATTGTTTGAGATCTGTATCATATGGCAGTTCTATGTTTGAGACAGGGTCTCTTTGTTGCTCACTACTGTATACATTAGTCTAATTAACCCACGATCTTTGGGGTCACTGTTTCTAGTTCCTATCTCTCCACAATAGCATTAGGATTACAGTTATGTGCTCCAGTGCTGCGAGGGTAGGGTGGGGAGGTGGGGGGTGGGAATCGAACTCAATCCCTACCCCATACTTGTAGGGCAAGTACCTTACTTACTTACTAAGCCTTCTCCCTAGTCCAGAAATATTAAAATGTAATGTCTATTCACAGGGTTACTGGAAGAGTAAATGAATAAGGCATTGAGACACCCCCCCCCCCAAGCAGGCCTGTTAGTAAACAGTCTTTTCACAATAGAGGGAAGGAGAGAGATGTACTGTGGATGATACAGTTGGATTAGACAAGGCTGCGGTCTAGAGGAAGGAGTCACTAGCCTTGTGGAGAAGATGTTACCTTTCAAGTGGAGTATCCTGGAAACTCAGAGAAAGCAAGCTGAGAGGCTAGAAATCTTAGAGCCTGTGACCTTGGATCCACAGTCTTGGAAGATGGCAATAATCATGTAGTGACATGGGACAGGGTGGCAGTAAGTGAACCATGATGACCACATCTTACAGACACTATTGTTCTTCTGATGTCACCTATCCAGCTTCCTCTCCTGACCCTGAACAAATACCTGGTGGCTGCCTGTGGCTGTGTACCCCAAGACAGTGAATGGCACTCAGTAATAATGTAATTTGACTCAGGTAAATATGCCAGAGGATCTTCATGTGATGCTGTTGCAGGCCGCACTTCCAGGCTACCCTGGTATTCCTTTTTCGTGTTTTCTCCTACCCTCTTCACTCATTGCTATACTGTATCTCCCTCCCTTCTTTGGATGGTTTATTTTAAGTCAACTAAAAAATGAGAGTCGTGGTTAGAGGGATGACTTAGTGGTTAAGAGCGCTTTCTGTTCTTGCAGAGGACCTGAGTTGGGCTCCCAACACCCATGTCAGGCATAATTCCAGATCCAGGGGTCGATGCCCTCTTCTTGCCTCCATGGCACTGAACTTTAGTGCATGTGCAAACGAGCATGCAAACACACACACACACACACACACACACACACACACACACACACATAAATAAATATAAATTTATATAAAATTATGAGCATAAAGGAATTACCAAGTCCCTGTGAAGCAGGCACAACATTGAGCATTTCATGGGCCCCATGGCTTATTCCTTATAGTGCATTTTCTAGGTCAGGACTGTTGTATTCCAACTAGGAGGGTAAGTAGGTTGGGAATTTGAAGTGGCCCATTTGTCTGTATATCCAGGACAGGTACCTAAGAGCATGGCACCAAACCCTAGGCTTTTGAGATAACTAAAGAGGTATTTCTTACTCATTTTCCACCCTGGATTACTCAAAACCTCCATTATACATGTCCTTACCATAGCACCCAAGCCTCAGAGGAGGCCCTGAATCCTATTGGCTGATAAGGTGAGTGAAGAAGAGTCATGCCTAGTAATATACTGATCTTCAATATTCATGCTAGAATGGCACACGTTTATGCTTATTGTCCTCCAATAGAAACAATAAATTATAAGTCCACATATCCATCTACCTATTGGAAATAGCCACACCTTTAATATGCACTGATGAGGAAATTAAAATATTCGGTGAACAGCTACTGTCACTGTATTGCCAAAGTCATCCAGGATTGCCTAGATCTAAGCTTTTTCTTAGGTATACCTATTTGCTTCTCTTTGCTAAAGAACAGATAATCCCCCTCCCAGGAAGGTAGTTAACAAACCTATAAATGATTTCTTCTCTCAAGACTATTTCCCTTTAGTGTCTAAATGCTTGATTTCATTTGTATTTTCTTTTACCATGTTGTTTGCGTGTGTGTGAGACAGTGTCTTGCTATGTATCTCAGGTCCATCTCTAACTTCAGGCTCTCCTACCTTAGCCTCCTAAGCACTGAGATGACAGTATGTTCCACCATGCTTGGATCAAATATTTCCTTTTTATTCATTTATTTATCACTCTCTTGTGTTGTGGAATAGAATTTATTTAACTATGTAAAAATGTATTGCATTTGTTCATGTTGCAGAATAATTGTTTAACTATGTAAAGAAGTGTTGCTTTTGTTTCTGCTGCATATGTTTAGCTATGTAAAGACATATTGCTGTGTCACTTTGCCTGCCTAAGGCACCTGGTTGGTCTCATAAAAAGCTGAATGGCCAATAGCTAAGCAGAGGAGGGATAGGCAGGGCTGGCAGGCAGAGAGAAAAGAGGAGCTGGCCAGCCAGCCAAGGCTAGACAGCCAGACACAGAAGAAGCAGGAAAGAAGGATGAACAGTCCATAGATAAGGTAAACAAGCCTCGGGGCAGCAGATAGATGAATAGAAATGGGTTGATTTAAGTTTTTTTTTTTTTTTTTTTTAAAAAAAAAAAAAAAAAAAAAAAACTAGCCAGAAACAAGCTTAAGCTAAGGGCAAACATTCAAAATTAATATTAAGTCTCCATCTCATTATTTGGGAGCTGGTTGGCAGCCCAAAGAAAATGCCAACTGTACTCCTATATGAAGGTGTGTGTGTGTGTGTGTGTGTGTGTGTGTGTGTGTGTGTGTGTGTGTGCTTGGATTCACTTGTGCCAGAGCGCATATGTGGAGGTCTGAGGACAACTTGTGGGAACCATTCTCTCCTTGCACCCTGTAACTCTCAGGTTGTCCACCTTTATCTGCAGAACAATCTCAACAGCCAAAATATATAATATCTACGGGTGAAATCTCAGATTCCACCAGAAATGGCAAGGAAGGATTTCAGCCAGTGTTGCATCAGTGACTCTTTGGATTATAGAATGTAGGTCTCTGTTTATGGGAGATAAAGGACTCCAATCTTTAAAGTGAGAGTGAATTAGGCTGTGGTGTTTGCACTGTCCTTTGTAAATCTGTACCAGTCTCTGGTGGGAGTGACTCATACTCTGAGTTTTGCAAAACAAAGCCTAGGAGGTAGCAGGGTACTAAACAGAGGTGGGTCTCCCAGGAGGTACAGCCACCCACAGACTAGGCAAGCATGGCCACATTCCTTTCCGTTCTTGCACTTCTGCCTCTGTTTCCTCCCTGCATGATGGGGCTGTTTGAAATGCAGCTCCTCTCCCACTTTAATGTGTAGATAGATGCATGCCTCAGGGGTTTGTTAAAATGCAAGATTTTGAATCACCGGGTCCAGCATGGATTGACAGTTTATATTTCAAATAAACTTCTAGATAGGGCTGACTCTGTGGGTCCGCAGGCCATATTGGGGACATCCACACTTGGAGAACTCTTGGGGTCAACTCTTAGGAGTCAACACACTTATACTTGCTGCCTATTATGAGTGGGGAACTTTGCTAGGGGCTGTTGATATTGAGGCAAAGGGCCAATTTGTAAAGACATTTGAAATGTTCACTTTGCAGTAGGAAGGGAAATAGACACAGCATTTCAAAACTGCATGAAAACGGGTCTTGAGGTTTGTACAAGGAAAAAGATGCCATGAAGGAGTGGTTTATTTGTAGGTGAAATAGGGACTTAGACATCAGAAGACCACAGATCCTGTGAGAAGCTGGGGAGCTGCCAGCTGTTAGCTGTATAAAGGGGTGCTCTCAACCCCAGAGGATGCTGGAGAGTTCCTTTGTCCTGGAGAAGTACGCTGAGGGTAGAGGAAAGAATTATTCTTATCTGTGAAGGTGAATACATCTCACTCTGTGATTGTATGTTGTTTGCCTCTTCATCTCTCCACTGTCAGCACCACACTGGCTGGAAGCCTGTTAGGTAGTTCAGCAAGCAGGATGCTGGGGAATGTAAGACAAAAAGGTCATCTTTGTCCCTACTCAGCGCCCAACAAGCCAAGTCAGTGAGTCAGAAAAGAAGCATGTGGGTGGATCAAGTGGCCTTGGCAGTGTGGTTATTATGCACAGCAAAAGAATACCTGCACGCAATGACAGCCACTTGGAGGAGACAAGACTGTCCCTTTATGATAAGGCAAAAGAGTAGCCTGATTTACAGATTACGAGAAAGGGGACAGAACCATGAAATAGGGACCAGCCAGGAAGGCATTCTCCCTCTGGTTCATTGCTGGATTTATAAGGAACCAGTTTTTCTCTGATGCTAAAGTTGATCACAGCAAAGTGCCCTCAGCAGATAGAGGAGAGAGCTGGCTTAGTAAGCTCATGGCTTGCGTGAGTCAGCATCCCTCTGAGATTCAGTTTTTCCGTCAGAGCAGTAGCAAAGTTGGGCAGTTTCTTGAATGCTGTTTAATGATGGGAATCTGCAATGAAGACCAGACTATGTTGGTAGATGTGAGAGAATGCAAGAATGAAACCTTTTACTTCAGGTGGGAGCTTGAAAATAAGGAAATCTAAGAAGTCTGAGCACAGTGGCATAGACCTGTAATCTTAGCTCTTGGAGGTGGAGGCTGGAGGAGTTCAAGACCATCCTTGGCTACACAGTGAGTTCAAGACTAGCCTGATCTACATGCTGCATGAGATCTTGTCTGAAAAGTAAAAGTGGAGTCTGTGAAGAATACAAGGGATGGTACCAGGGATCAAATGGACAGACGTTTGTCGGTAGGTACAACCTCAACATTATAAAATGAATACATTTTAGACATCTCACAGTAGCATAGTAGCAATCACTGACATTGTTGTGTGGAAGATTTGAAATTCACTATGTAGAGAATCTAGTATTTTCCCCATACACAAAAGGGACAACCATGTGTGGCAATAGATATGCTAAGTAGCTTGATTATGTCAATTCGTTCACAGTGTATATTCGTAACAAGCATTATACTCGATACCTTAAATACACACACACTTAATTTTCAATCACACCTTTATGAAACTGGGACCAAAATGTGCATGGTTAGATTTTCATGTCCAACCTCATTCAAGATCCATCCAAGGTCACCCCTTCCATTTACACCACACACCACCTGCTGCTGGTTCCTTCACACCACCAGATTGGGGAGCCCACCTGGTGAAGATCTGAGACCCTACATGTCTGTCTTCACCAGATCATAAGCAAGCTTCCGTCTTCATTCAGGGAACGAGCCTTCATTTTCTTTCAGAGAGGAAGCTTGGCTGTCATGTTGTCCTCAGTGCAGCCGTCATGGTCCCTGCTGGGACTCTTTGGCCATCTTAAAGCCACTGGTACCTAGAAACTTTTTTGTGTCACCTTTTATTTTTTCTGTCAAATGCATGTATGTGCAGTGTGTGTGTGTGTGTGTGTGTGTGTGTGTGTATGTGTGTGTGTGTGTGTGTGTGTTCACATATGTGTATGAGTATTCTTGAAATTGTGTCTGCAGGCATGTGGAGACTAGAGATTTATGTTGGGTGTCATTCCTCAGTCATTCTCCACTTTATTTATTGAGGTAGGATCTCTTGTTGAACTCAGAACTTGCTGATTTAGCTGGAATCTAGCTGCTAGACAGTTTTCCTCAGAGATCCCTGTCTCTACTGCCGTTGTGCTGGGATGATTTTATGGGTGGGTTACCACAACCACAGGCATTTATATGTGAGTGCTGGGATCCAACTCCTCTTGTATGGCCAATACTTTATCCACGGAGCCATCTCTCAAGGCCTCTTGTCTCTTATTTATGCAAAAGAGAATGAATCTGTCCTTACATAGGCCTCCTTGTGTGTGCAAGTCTCCCACTTGGCCCACAAAAACCATGACCTCTGACCCTGTGAACCTTTGTGATTCTAGACCCTATCTTCATTCTACATTTTCTGCATCCTAGCCTGAAAGTCTTCCTTCCAGTCTTTGGACACTCCAAATTTGTTCATGTTTCAGAGAATTCATCTAGTAGCTAGAATAGTCTCTCTCCAGAAGGGCACATTCACAGCTCATTGTCATTTGGTTGTTGGCTCAAATGATACCTCAACTGTCCTAAATCATGATGAATGAGGCATTCCCCCATGTCACCCTAGATTATGGCAAATGAGGCACCTCCCCATGTCACCCTAGATGTGAACAGATGCCCTCCTCACACCTGCCTCTCGCCTTAAACTTGGGTTTGCTTCCTTTAAAGTGTTAATCTCCACAAAACATCATTTTTCTCATCCTTTGCATCCAGGCTACTGTCTTCTCTGATCTTCGCCTCCTACAGTACAGCAAAGACTGTCCTAATGCAAGCCTCGGCCCTGCTTCCGTTCCTTAAAATCAGGACGGGTTACAGTTGATGGTCAGAGAACAGGTGTTGGATAAATAGAAAAAATGGCCCGGGGAGGTGATTCATGCTACACAAGCCTGATGGCCTGAGTTTAATCCCTGTAACCCACATTTAAGATCTGTAGTCATCACCCCCTGCAGTGTGAAGGGAGGCAGAGGCACGAGAATTACTTGGAAGCTCCTGGCCCACTTAGCCTTTAGTATGCAGCTTGGCAGAAACAAGAGAGATCCTGCTTCTACAAGCTGGAAGATGAGAATTGACTCCCAGAAGTTGTCCTCTGGTCTCCACATAGTCTGTGATAGACAGGCAGACAGATGAGTGCACGTGTGCACGTGCACGCACTTGCGCGCGTGTGCGAGCACACACACACACACATGCACACACACATAAATAATGATGATGATGATGATGATGATGATGATGACGATGACGACAGAAAAACAAGGGAGGAATAATGAAAGGAAAAAACTGAAGGAAAGAATAACAGGCGATGGAGAGGGGGAATGTGCAAGAAATATGCATCTGAGCAAGTGATAGACTCAGAGGTTTCTATTTTGATTCCCGTAACATAACTTAATCACATATGAAGGAAGAGAGGTGAATCAGGTTTCTGTCTGTGGCTGATGTCCAGATTGTTCTAAAATCTTAGTGTCATTTAGACAGGTTTGAGTATTGACAAGTTGGAAACAACATTGTCCAAAGAGTCAAATTCAGTTCCAGAAGGAAGGTCACACCCGAAGTATCCAACACGCCTTAAGTTGCCTCATGCCTCACAATGCCTCTTCATCCCTGGATGGAGCCCTAGCCACTCTCCATCAAAGCCCCAGGCTGTAGCTTCAGACTCTGATCCCTGTGTTTAAAGTAAATCCATCCAAGCAGTGAGCTTGTTACTCTCTCTCTCTCTCTCTCTTTATATCACTGTGAATAATATTCTCATTATGCATAGATATGGCATGGGTGTGTGGGTTCACACGTGTCCGTTGAATGAGGACTCAGAGGCACCTTAAGAACGAATCTAGCCTTTCAAGGCTGCAGGAGGATCCAACCTCTCAAGACTGAAGCCCTTTCCCTTTGCCCAGGGCATTTTTATTTTTATATTTACGCTTTAGCCAGTTGATTTCCATATGTTCAAAGCAACGTGAAAGAAATTTCCAAAAATACAATGCCAAGTGCAAATTCCTCAGTTCATCAGGCACCACAGTTTTCCATGTTTCCTGAACCAAGTTTTTGCATAGTTTTTTTTTTTTTTTTTTATCATTGGGAGACTCTCAGACAAGATTCACAATGGGTGACAAGAGAAACAAAGGGTATCTGCTAGACAAAAGATGGATTAGGGCTAGGTCCTACTCTCTGGAGCCAGGTCAGCTGTAGCCCAGTGAGAATGCCACCACATACAGACATAGACAGCTTCTAGTGTGGGCTGGGAGATGTGAGGTGGAAGGTGAGGACTGATGAGCAAACTCTGAAAGAGCTTGAGCAGATGTTTCCAGTGGTGGCTGAATATTTAAGCATTGGGAAGCTTTTAAAACTGTATGTTGAAGGACACGCCCAGTTGCTGATAGCACTGGTCCTGGGGAGGACAGAGAGGAGATGGGCTTGAAAGTTCCTCAGATGAGTTTATTGGGCAGCCATAGTCAAAACAACCATTCCAAGACCTTCAGATAGGCAGGCTGTGACTGAGATGTCCCCTGGACAGCTGGCAGGTGGCAATGGGATTTGCAAATAATTTTTAAGTCAAGGGATGTTATCTATCTACCTATGTATTTTCTTTTTCTTTCTCCTTCTCCTTCTTCTTCTTCTCCTTCTCCTCCTCCTCCTCATCTCCTCTTCCTCCTCCTCCTTCTCCTTCTTCTTCTCCTTCTTCTCCATCTCCTCCTTCTTCTCCCCTCCCCATGTTTGTGTGTTCGTACCAATATGTGCATGCAGAGGCAAGAAGTCAACCTCAGGTGTCTCCATGATAGTCCATCTCTGCAGTAGAAATGGCCCTGTCTCCTGTCCACTTCATTAAAACTGCACCCACCCAGCTCCCCCTTGCTACATCTTTCTACATACCATTCATCTGATAAGTGAATAGTTTGACTTATTTTGTTATCAACTGATTGACATGTGCCCCTCACAAGGGCAAAGATACTGCTCCTTTGGTCCCCATATTTGATGCTCTATGGCTGACTTAACAATGCTCATTCAGTGTCCACTGGTGAATGAGTGAATGAATAAATAAACTGTCAGTATGATATGTGTCCACATCACGGGCTCTGTCAAGTCAACATAGAAGACAAAAATAAGAAAAATCACCTTATGGAGGTCACTGGAAAAGTCTCCCAGCAGACAGGATTCATTACCCATTAGCAGCTTAGTCCCTCGCTTCCTGCTCTTGGTGACACCCCATTACCACCACATGACATATTTCCAGATGGAGATTCCTGCTGCTGTGAAATGGCAGTGCCTGTGATAACTATAGGGGAGCATTTGATTTCAGCATTTTAGCAAAATGAGTCATAAGGAAGAGGACAAAGCCAGTTCTCCAGCTCTAGGAGGTGAAGGGTCAGCCCCAAGGATGAGAGCATTCTACCTGTATGGAGGAACTGCCTCTGGGAAAGAACACCCAGCAACTTCCCCGTCAGGTAAGCATTTCAATAGCCATTCTGTAAAGAAAGTGCACATTTGCTGACTAGGCAGGAGCTCTGTACTCTTGGAGATCTTTGTCAATTTTGTGGGACTTTTCTTTCTAGAGTCTTCTATGATATTAAAGAATCATGAAATGACAGGAGCCCAGTTCCATAGAACACAAAGGCTCAGGAGGTTGAAGGATGTCACATGTAGTAGTGAGCTGCCCTTCAAGGTGCTGGAAATAAACTTATGTAGACTGTTCCCATAGCAACAAGCAAAGTTGCCTACACATAATGGAATGGGACAGGAATTAGAAGTCCCTGTGCAGATGAGGAATTTCTCCAGCTGTGCTATGTTTGGATGGGTTGAATTGGATATTTTCTGTGGCTTCCCAAGTTTTCCTGCTTGTGAATCATTTCCCTTTTGTCAATTCTTTCACAGCTCCAAGTCAAGTCACAACTATGTTCCTTGTGCAGAAAGGCCAACGGCTGCACCAGAAGCATCTCTTGTGCCTTGTCTCCTTTCACCCTCATCCACTCTCTTTGTTCTACCCATCATGATTTTTCTTCAGGTTTGTGCATAGTGCATGGTCTTTCTCACCTCAAAGCCCTCCTGCAATTGCACCCCTCCAGGTGGACATTTCGGTGTTCAGTGTCCAAGTAGGTATTGTTTTCCTATGTGGATAACATCCACGGCTGGTCTTCTAATGTGTGTTTAAGGACCATTAAGCTGGGCACAGTGGCACACATCTGTATGCCCAGGAAGCTGAATTGGTAGAATCGCTGTGAATTTAAGGCCAGTCTGGACTGTAGTGGGTAGCTGTTATCTAAATGCCCTAATGTATCACCCCTAGTGAGGTAGCAGGTAACTGTTATATCTACCTATGCTCTTCAAATATATGCCCCCTGGGGCAAGGCCACTTGGGGCCCTTAAGACTTGGAATGCATGTATGAGGCTCTCTCTTCGATACCTTGTGGTTTTGGATGCTGAGACACACCAGAGCAGATCTCTCCAGAGAACAGCGCTGGACTGTGCCTCACTCTTCCAGGATCCTGAGACAAATTCCTTTATTCTGTCTTATGAATTAACAACCAAATAAATTCCTTTGCTCATTAAGCAGACTCCATGGATTGCTAGTGATATAATCCCATTACTGGACTACAGAGTAATACCCTGTCCCAAAATGCAAACAGCACAGAACAGGAGCCGTTGGGGTGGATACGGTAGAACATACCTGTAAACTCAGCACTCAGGAGGTGGGGCAGGAAGCTAAAGAGCAAAACTCTGTATCAAAATGAACAAACCACCAAGAGCTAGGGGAAGGACTTCTTAGTCACCTGCCTCACCATGCAGTCTCTTCTCAGCTCACTCCTAGACCCACTCCAAGGCTTCTGTACTGTCCTACAGGTGATGAGAGGCTACTCTTGGAACTTTACTTCAGTGGACATCTCATACTTGGTTTCCCTTTTTATTTCCTTGTCAGAAAGGAACTGGGTAGAGTGGAAAGGGATGGAGAGAAGACAGGCTCCCTCAGGCTACTATGTCTGTGTCTCTCTATTAAGGCAGGAGACGATCAGCTCATTGCACAGTTATTCCATGGGGCAACTTCCGTTTGTCCCTCCAGACTTGGGTGCCGTGATTGCACAGGGAGATGATCCGGTGAGGTTTCTCCCTGCTTCTTTTCTTCCTCCTCATCTCCCCTTCTCTTTCTGTACAAGTAAGTACTGTGTGTTGAACATACCCCACCCCTATACCCATCTGTCCACCTTTTCTCATTCCCCACCTTCCCGGTAGTCCTTTCTGTTCACTTCCTCTTTCATATGTGTCTATATAAAATCTCAAAACTATAAATCAGGAGAAACAGTTTATTTGTCTTTCTGTGTCTGGTTTAACTCATTTAATATAATTGATTCTATTTGTATATATTTTCCTGTAAACAACATTGCTCAATTCTTCTTTGTGACTAAAAAAAAAAAATCCCATTATGTGTGTGCACCACATTCCCTTAGCTGACCCTCTGTTGACAAATGCCTAGTTTGATTCTATAACTTAGCTACTGTGAACAGCCCTCCAGTAAACACCAATGTGCAAGTTTCTCTATGAGATGCCGACACTGACTTACCATTGGGTAAACCTCAGCAGTGGTAGAGCTGGGTCATATGGAAGGTCTATTTTCAGATGGGAGAAAACTCGAGATTTTGTCTTAATTAAACTCTACCTTTTCAGTGTCTTTTTTTAAATATTTGTTGTCAAACTTAATACCCATGTCCACATTTTTCCATAATAAAATGTTTTCAGGAGAGTCAGTTTAATATTTTCTGAAGATTTTTCTACTGATTTTACTAACAGAAAGTGTGTTTTGTTTGGGATTGGGAGAAATAAGGGTGATGTTATTTTCATACCTGACGAGATCTTTTGAAAATCAACTTCTGGGAGGAAATTTCCCTTCGATGTAGTGAGCTGCTCGGAATAACTCCCTGTCCTTTTACTAAGGGCTATAAGAAGGTGACGATCTAATGCAATTATTTAAACTATGTCTTTCACTTAAAGCATAAAATTGCATGCTTGCTGAACTACCAACAAAGTGGGCTATAATTATAAAAGAATAGAATAGCACATGGCTTTATAAATGGTCGATCTTTCGTTCATTCACTTACCCTTTTATTGGGTAAGTATTAAGTGTGCTCTTTTTCCCCCCAAATTAAACCCCCAGCTTTGCAAATTCCCCAGTGGCTCCTGTCTCAGGAGACTCAGCGGTCTCATTCAGAGTCTCCTGTGTGATTCATGAATTGTCCATGGAGTGTTTGAATGGAGGCTTTAAAAAGTCCCCTAAGGCTATCAGGAGCATTAAAAACCACAGATTGGCCTTTGTTTCTGATGATGTGGTTGGTGGAAAGTTGGGATGGCAATTGTCATTAGAAAACACTATCAAACTGAATTAAACAGTTGGAGAGTTTTTTAAATAAACAGCTGAGCTTAACAGCCCTTTAGGAAAGTCCATGTGACCCCAAAATGAAGAGCCAGGCAAAGAGCCATAGTATGAGACCTTGTATGCCACTGGAAACAGCAGCTGTCTTGAGATACTTGAGACTTCTATATAGTTTCCAGGCTTTGAGCAAGATCACAGAGGCCCCTCCCTGCCTGTGCTTGTGTGTGCCTGCATGGAAAGGAGACCCTGCTCCCATCCTCACCTGGTCAGCTTTCAAAAGGGGTCAGGAGTGGGTGTGGCCATCTTAATTGGTGCTCTTTGTCTCTGCTTAGTTCCTAAAGCACCTGCTTCCCTAGATTTGGGCAACAAATTACAGTGTCAATCTACTCAAGGGCCTTTCAGTGAGAAGATATACGAGCAAATGAATAAAAGTTCACCTGGTAGCTCAAAGAAGAAAAAGATGACATCTGGGCTTAGAGAGTTAGAAACTGATAAAACAACGCCCTCTAAAGAAGAGGAACTAGAGTTGTGCCTTTACTTAGCACAGGAATCAGAAGGATTGTATTTATGTGTGCAGGTAGTTCCATTTGCATGTGTGCCCATGCATCTGTATGTGCATGGTGTGTGTGTGTGTGTGTGTGTGTGTGTGAGAGAGAGAGAGAGAGAGAGAGAGAGAGAGAGAGAGAGAGAGAGAGAGAGAGAGAGAGGTGTGCGGGCACACACTGTGGTGTATGTGGAATTCAGAAGACAATTTTGTGGCATTTTCCTTCTGTCTTTACTCGGGTTCCAGGATCAAACTCAGGTCATCAGGCTTACATAGCAAGTGTCTTTACCTGCTGAGCCATTCCAAGGGTTCCCTGGCTAATATGTAAAACCTACAAAACTCATTGACAGAAAATCATTTATAGTTTCTTTAACCAAGTTCCAGCAACATTCATTTGCTCTTTTTTTCCTCCCATCTATATTTATTTAGACTAGTTTATTTTTCTTTGGTTTTATAATTAGATCATATTTTACAAATATTTTATGTGCTGGATTTTCACTACACATCCTGAAGAGTTCTGTCACCATGTTGTAATCTTCACACACAATATTTACAATGGCTATTTTTATTCAATTTACTGACTGCAGTTCAGCAATGCTCTACCTGGCGTATGTAAATTGTTGCTAATGTTTGCTATTTGAACAAATATTTTGCTGGGCATCTTGGAGTGTAAATCTCTCCTGACATTTAGAGGAGCTCCTCGGAAGTGAGGTGGAGCAGGTCACAGAATGGGTGTGGCCACTGTTAAATGTCTTGCCATGCATGGGGTTGCATACTGGTTGCTAAAAAGGGCAGATCAGTTTCTGTTCTGCTTCTCTTTGATGGAACTGGGCAGTCATTTGTTAGAACACTTTCCTGAGCAGGTTATGAATAGCCAAAGCGCTTTCGAATCCCTCACCACCAAAGGCCTTGCCCAGGAATTATCCATCAACCACTGGCAGGCTTTCTGTTGTGAGTCTGAGACACAGAAAGGAAGGAGAAGGTAACTCAATGAGCCCCAGCCTGTCTGTGGATCTAGGCACCAGAAATGTCATAACTCAGAGAGTCAGGGTAGAGAAGGGATATGAAAGCTGTAAATAGTTTCCAATTAGCATGATTATCTACATCCTGGGCTGCTGAGCATTCTGCTGTATGCTGGGAAAAGAAGTGAGACATTCCTTCCCTGTTTTAAAGGAAAGCCCACAGGCTCTCTCTGCCTGAAGGGACAGAATACCTGGGCTCAGCCTACAGGCAACCTTTGGATTGGAAAGCAAAAATATTACACGAATAAGTGTATCTCTTTGAGCCAGAGATGATTTAATCCCAGAATCAGGGAAGCTGAGGCAGGAGGATCAGATCATGAGTTGGAGACCACCCTGGGTTGAGACTTTCTGTACATACACACACACACACACACACAGAGAGAGAGAGAGAGAGAGAGAGAGAGAGAGAGAGAGAGAGGCTACAACTCAGTAAAGTGTTGGCTATGTAAACAGGAGGATCTGATTTTTAGGTGTGGGTGTGAGTTTGTGACCCCAACACTAGGGAAGACTCTCTAGGGGTTATAGGTCAGTCAGTCTAATAAGCTCTAGATCTCAGTGAGAGATTTTGTTTAAAAAACAAGGTGGAAAAACATTTTGTTTAAGAAAATAAGGAGGAAGATACCATGCAACCTTGATCTTTGTGCACAGACTTGTACACATACATCCATGCACATACTCACACATGCATACACACACATGAGCACACACAGGAACTCATCTTCTCTGGATGAATCCTGCATCTAGAATACTTACGTTTCTGAATAAAATCTTCCATTACAGAAGTGGAAAATACACTGGACACACACATAGTCACTGTGTGTTTAAATTCTGTATTTCTCCTAAAAGAATCCATCCAACCTTGAATGAACTTGCGGAGGAAGGTAAAGACAAGGGGGGTGATTTATTCAGCTGATCCTTATGGGGTGTCTAGCATGAGTTAGATGTTGCCCTTGGCTCAGGAGCTATATCAGTAAACAAAGCAGGGAAGCAGCACCCCAGTTCTGCATCATGTAACCCATGCTCGATGTAATAAATAAGTAGATTACAGTGTCAGACAGGAGGTGACATGGTAGCTAATTTTTAGTGCCAGTTTGGTTGGGCTGTAAGGCCCAAATACTTGGTTTATAATTGTTATATATTTCTGTGGTTATTTCTGGATGATATTAACATTTAAATCTGTGGGTTTAAGTAAAGCAGATTCTCTTCCATGGTATGAGTTGTTCTCATCCAATAAGTTGAAGGTCTCAGTAGAACAAGGTTTATCTCACTCTCTTAAGAAGAAAATCTACCAGCAGACTGCCTGCAGCCTTGAACCTCAACCTTGATTCCTAGTGGGTCTTGAGTCTGGCAGCCTATTCTGCAGATTTTAGACCTGACTTGTTTGCCTCTGGAATTGTGTGCTAATCCTAAAAGCGACCTCTCTGTCTCCTCTTCTGTCACGGACCTGTACACACTTTACTCCCTCTGTCTCTCTGAAACTGTGAAGAAATCAAAGACAAGAATGGGAAGTTGATGTCAAATCACTGCTTACCTCCTTCTCCTCCTGTCCAGTCAGAAAGTCATTTATATCTTTTGTCCTTGTTTTATAAACCATGCAAGTGGGCTACAGATGTAGACACCACCACATTGCTTCTTCCAAAAACAGCCTGAGTTTAATCTGTGAGGATGAAGATAATTTTCTTGAGCAGAAAAATGACTTTTTTTCTATCATCAGAGTTAATGACAGCTTTGCACTAATAAGAATATTATTAGATTCTACTGGTTCTGAGAATCAGGGAGGGCTACCACACAGACTCCCGGGAATCAGTCCCAAGTTGTTGACATTTCTGTTCGAGGCTGGCATGCAGAGTCACCCACCTGCAGATGAAACACACTTGAAAGTACTGTGTGGGTCGTGTGTGTTTCAGCTGAGGCTTGGAAACACTGTAAGCGGATAACTTGAACCCATGGCCCAATTGAAGTCTTACTTTCTCCTTTATCTCTTAAGGTCTCTTACCCAACTCTAGCATCTTCCTGAGTTAGCTAGCCTCCACTCCTTCAAAACAGCATTCTCCTGCTCAGATCTATGCCCAGAAACTCACAAGCTCTGGGCTCACAGAACCTTTCAACCCCCTGGGTGATTCTGATACATACTCACACGGGAGTCCCTTGCCTAGTCCCATGTCTCTCTGAGAGCTGCTGGCTTCATCCTTGGAAGCAGGAACATGCCCACATACACCTTCATGAGGGTGTTGGGGTTCTCCCTGATTCCAGGTGGCTTACTTCCCAGTGGCTTGGTACCACCTGAAGTTGTAATAGACTATGCTCTTCCAGCTCCTCTTTCCATGCCAGTCCTCTCCATGAACCCTGATGCCAACTGGTCAATCTTTTCCTTAGATCCACAATGCCCTCCTGTTCTCAGTGTCAGCACCAGGGTAGTATTTTCTTAGCACCTCAGAATTTCAAAGCATTCCCAGAAAGAGCAAGACTAATAGTGTATTAATGAGCCTGGCTCAGAAAATCAAATGTCCAATCACCTCTCTTGCTTCATGTTCTACTTACAAATGGCAGAGACCAATACTGTAGTTCCTCAGAGGGAAGTGGGGACTGGGCTTTCCTGATTCTGAACAGTTGCCTAATGATAACGATAACGGCTTTCATCTAATAACTCTACTGGCTGAATTTGTGCTCACCTTGGCTTAAAACATACTTCACAGGGTCCCAGGGGAATAGCCCCCCCCAGAGCCTCATAACCCCTGCATCTGTTAAGGGTTTTGGGTCTCTCTGCTTACATAGCTTGCAAAGAAAGACAGCTAATGAGCTATGGCACGCAGTAATTAAAGCTGTGGGTGAACAGGAAAGGTGGCTGCTGCTGGTTCTCTGCTGTGTCATGTATCCAATTCATTGATGTGTTTCTCCTTTTTCACATCTCTGTCCAGCTTCCAAGAGAGAAAGAGAGAGGCGGGGGGAAGGAGGGAGGGAGGGAGGGAGGGAGGGAGAGAGAGAGAGAGAAAGAGAGAGAGAGAGAGAGAGAGAGAGAGAGAGAGAGAGAGAGAGAGGGAGATGTGTGGTGGGAATCTTAAAAAGCAAATCAGATGGCTCAGGCCCTTTGTTGGAGAGTGGGGCTCCATGGACTTTGAGCTGTGATGAGTTTGTTGCTGGGTATTGACTTGCCAGCATGCCAGAATGGGAGAGAAAATTGAGTGGAGATGTATGCACTTATGGAACTAGCAATTGGAATAGTCTATTGCCATTAACATTGGGCACTTTGCTCTCCCAAGAGTTCAAATATTGCAGCAGAGAGGTGGTGTTGGGCTAGACTGTGCCTGGCTTTGTGCTTCGCTGAGCTGCGGAAGGAGAGTGTTATAGGAAGCTAAAGGGGATTGGTGGAGAATCGACCTTCTGCAGGGGGATTGGTGGAGAAAACCTGCCTTCTGCAGGGGGATTGGTGGATAACACTGACCTTCTGCAGGGGGATTGGTGGATAAGACTGACCTTCTGCAGGGGGATTGGTGGAGAAAACCTGCCTTCTGTGGGGTCCTCACTTCCTGTGTTTCTCAGAACAGAGTAAAAAGAGCAGACAAGTTCTCAGCTTGTGGGGCGGCAAGCTCTCAAGAAACAAATTCTCTTAATAAATGTGAAGTTGTGGCAGACACTAAGTACAAAGGTATTTATATAAATGCTTTTCATACTTTTCCCTAGTTCCTTACATAGTTCAAAATTAAAAAAAAAAAAAAACCAAAAAACAAAACAGAACCAGGTCTCTGTAACCACGTAGGCCTAAATAGTTGCTTTGTCTCCTGTGATATGCTTTGGGGGAGCTCATGTTATTATAATTCTTCTTCGTCTTTTAGGCGTGTTTGGGATTCAATCTACAGAACACTCTTTCTAAGTCTAAATACAATTCTATCTTGATTGTTCTAATAAATATCCACCCCAAGCCTTGTTTTAATGCCCAGTGGCACCCACTCTTTATCAGTGATTTGTGTTTATTTCATTCCTAACTCGGGCTGGTGAGTCCAGTATTGGTGATCCTGACTATTGAGCATTCACTCTGTACCCAGGGCTAGGCTATTGTCACGTTTCAGTTTTGCAACCATACATGCTGCACTTGGAGAAGCTGAGGCTTGGAGATGAAAATTACTCATTCTAGACCACATAGTGACAAAATGATGAAACCAATATCCGAATCCAGGTAAACTTGACAACCTAAGAACCTGCATTGATGATAACCATTTATGACTCATAATTTGAGGTTTCTTATGTCCACAGATGATGAAACACCCAGAAAGCAGATGGGAAAACCAAGGTCAACTTCACTAATCAGTTACTGCACATCCCTAGCTCCTCCTCCCTATCTGGACTTTTTAAAAGGGTGTTTAGCCTCCACATGTTCTAGGACACAGATGGTTCACCACGGGCCTCTCATTTCTTATCTTGCTTCTGTAAGACTCCAAGGTTGTCTCATCCATCCCACCATAGAAGGATAGTCTCTTTCTGTCTCCTGCCTTCAATTCCTACAGTAGGATATGTGACCCAGTTCCTTCTTCGCTGGAAGAAAGTGATAAGGTTTGGGTGTTGAGACCATGCACCCCACAGCAGATAGTTCAATCACCTTATAGTTGATGGCTAGGAAGGATGCTCAAAGACTGAGGAGGAACCACATGTCATTGAGAATCTCCCTCGGGTGTGTCACTTACGCTCCTCTCGTTTGCATCTAAGATACCGTAAAGTCAGGCTAAACATTTGCATCCCTTTGGGGTATCCACACATTACTATCATCGAAATATGAAGTCTCTAGGTTAAGACATATAGCAAGCACAGGAGGAAGATGTATGTGAATTAATGAAGGCAGTGTTTTCCGAAGGTAAAGTCTCCACCCTGATCCAGATGAGATGGGATAATTCATGAACATTTCCCAAACTTTGTTACTTAATTTATGGGATTTTTGAAAAAAATAAATTAGAATATTAAGTGGTATATGAAGGCATAAATTTAAGTAGAAACAAGTTGTTTTATAGAAAGTAAACACAGAATTGAATAAATAGGGAGAATTATTCATCTATCTTTAACAGATAGAATTATAGGTGGAGAAACAATGCATTAGTTTGTGAAGTGCATGAATAGTACTTCTGCGCAAACAGAAGGTTCATGTGTCCAGGACTGAGGACTTCATTTCCACCTGGAGGTTCTGGCAATTTCAGAGGAAGGACTTATCTAGAGGAAGTGGGTAGTGGTTGCCGGAAGGAGATGATTTTTGTTTTTTGTTTTGTTTTGTCTTGTCTTGTTTTCTTTGTATTGTGCTCTTTGCTTCCTGTCTGCAATGAGGTGACAAAGCTCCTCCTCTACCCACTCCTGTCTCCAGAATATTCTCCCTAAGCACACTGAGCCAAGTCTCCATCCCTCCATCAGATGAACCGAACAACATCGTGAGCCAAAATGGATTCTCCGTTGATTATTTTGGCCACAAATAGACATATGGCCACTGACTTAATAAAACTAATACAATAGTTGTAGAGACAGGAAAAGTCTTAAAAACAGAAGAGGTCTTCTGAAATATGGAGAATAACATATGTGAGCCTCAAGTGATGGAACACAGTAATTTCCTGTTTGGCTGATGGACTTTCACTCTCTTTCCTGTCTCTTGAGTAGTGTGTGTGTGTGTGTGTGTGTGTGTGTGTGTGTGTGTGTGTAGTACAGTTTTTGATTAATCACCTTAACATCTTTCCATAGAGTTTATTTGATGGAAATCAGAGAAAGGATGCTAGGGTCTAAACGGGAAAGACCATTTACCATCCACCCACCATCCCTTAGCCAATTTTACTGGGGAGAATGACCATGAGAGAGACTATCGGGTATGGAGATCAAGTTGGGGATTATCAATGTAATTTATAACATTTGTGTATGAGTATTTGTGTGTGTGTGTGTGTGTGTGTGTGTGTGTGTGTGTGTGTGTGTGTGTGTGTATGTAGGCCAGAAGTGGGCATTAGGTGTCTTTCTCATTTGCTCTCAATGTTATTTATTTTGAGATAAATTCTCTTTCAATATGGACTTCATAGATTTGGCTGGAGTGGCTGGCCAGTGAGCTACCAGTGAACATCTGTCTCCTGTCCCTGACCTACTGGCACTGGTTATGAACATGCACCCCATCCCTAGCTTTTATGTGAGTGGTTAAGGATTTGAATCCAGGTCCCCATGCTTGTACAGCAAGACTTACTCAATGAGCCATCTCCCTAGCCTCTGCTGTAATATAATTTTTGTCTTGCAACCAGGTCTATTGTGGTGGTATTGTGTTCCCAAAAATATTGTGCACCCTAATAAACTTATCTGGGGTCAGAGACAGAACAGCCACTAGATACAAAGGCTAGAAAATGGTGGCACTCACACCTTTAATCCTAGCACTCCAGAGGTAGAAATCCCTCTGGATCTCTGTGAGTTCAAGGCCACATTGGAAACGGCCAGGCATGGTGACACATGCCTTTAATCCCAGAAAGCAAGCCTTTAATCCCAGGGAGTGATGGTAGAAGGCAGAAAGATATATAAGGCGTGAGGACCAGGAACTAGCAGCATTTGGCTGGTTAGGCATTTGGCTGGTTAAGCTTTCAGGCTTTCAAGAAGCACAATTCAGCTGAGAGCCATTCAGATATGAGGACACGGAGGCTTCCAGTCTGAGGAAACAAGATCACCTGAGAAGTTTGCCAGGTGAGGTTAGCTGTGGCTTGTTCTGGTTCTCTGATCTTCCAGCTTCACCCCAATACTTGGCTCTGGGTTTGTTTTATTAATAAGACTCTCTAAGATTCCTGCTACAGTCTGTCTTTTGCTTCTGTAGTTGGTATGGTTGTTCCTTTGGCTAGCCTAAGGGTATGGAACCTTCGGGCTGGTTTGTAAATATGCTGCTTTGTCTCCCAGACCCATTATTTCCCTCTTGAAACCCACACTGTGGATAATTCTTCTCTGCATGGTCCCTGGTGTCTCCATAGATGCAGCCACAATATTCTGCTAAGCAGGGGCTTATATAGTAAAAGTGCAGGTGGTAGACAGTCCCTATGCCCTTCAACACCCAGCTTCTAGATTGCAATTAGTGGAGAAACACTTGCTTTAGCTAACACGGAGCATGTATCCATGCTCAGCACAAAAGGTTAATGGGAAAAGAAAGAACATGGAAGAAAGAAAAAGAAAGCATTTCCCACTTCTGATTCAGGGCCCACTCTGCCACATGTGGCAGCACACTCCTCAAAGAAGGGAGGAGTTTCAGATGCTGGTGGCCTAAGGGAATTGAAAGCTCCCAACTGCTTTCTTCCGTCCTCTGCTGTGACCTGTTCCTCAGTTACCCCCACAAAATTGGCCTCCTCTGAAACTTTCTCAGTGACTCAAACCACAGTGATCTCTCCCTCTTCCGATCCATCACACTAATAGACTGAGACGCACAAAGCAAGATGAAATTATAATCCATTTTGCTTTATTTGCCAATTGTCTCATGTGCATATGTCTCTTTCTCCCCAAGATCAATCGTAAGCAACTCCAGAATAGACTCTGTATTGACTACTTGTGTGGTTGGACATCAGGGAGCAGATGGGGCCATAGTAGAGGATGTCAGCTAACACTTGTTGCTTGGATTCAGTAGTTTATATATACAAATATATTTAAGATTTAATTTATTTTGATATAAATATGGTATTGTATATTTGATATAAATATGTGGTTTAAGAGTTATTTATTTTTATTTTGTAGGTATTAGTGTTTTGTCTGCATGTATGCCTGTGCATGCATTCAGGGAGGGCAGAAGAGGGCAGAAGAGGGCAACTGGAGTTACAGACAGCTGTGACCCATCCTGTTAGTGCTGGAAATTGAACTAGAGTCCTCTGGAAGAGCAGCCAGCGCTCTTAACCACTGAGTCATTTTTCCAATCCCATATCTTTTTCATGCATAACTAGTTGCCTGTGAATGATGTGATACATCATATCCCTCCTAGCAGTCATACCAATGACTTACCTGTGTTCTGAGATTCACACTGTTGTATAGGGACATGTGTGGCTACATCACGCAAAAGTCATTGGTGAGGGTGGTCTTCCTGTGTGCCTTTTGCACAGTGTTTCTGAGTTAGTCTTTGGTGACATATTGTCTTAGTTACTTTTCTATTGCAGTGCAAAGACACCATGACCACAAAATACATAGAAGAAAGAGTTTATTTGGGGCTTGCAGTTTAGGAGGGGGAGGCCCTGACCATCATGGTAGGGAGCATGGCAGGTGGGCATGGTGCTGGAGCAGTTGCTGAGAGCTTACTTCTTGATCTATAACCACAATGCCAAGAAAGATACTGGGAATGGTGTGGGCTTTTTGAAAGATTAACCCCTACCCCTAGTGACACACCTCCTCCAACAAGCCCACTCCTTTTAATCCTTCTCAAACAGTTCCACTAAGTAGGTACCAAAAGTTCAAATATATGAGCCAATGCGGCCATTCTTATTCAAACCATCACGCACATTTGGGTAGGTGTGTCCCTTCCTTCCTCCTTAGACTCCTGATTATTTCCCCCAGTGATTGGCATCTCTTTTCCATTTAAATCTGTTCTTAGTAAACAGCTTAGTAATCGAGCGAGTTGGGTTTTCTTGATCCACAGCCTGTGGGAACAGACTATAATTTGACCATTAATTCACATCCTTACAATTATTCTCCCCTCTTGGAGAAAGCCTACCAGGAGCCGTATAGAATTTTATATTCCTGTCCTTCCTTCTTTCATGTGGTCTGTCCTCTTAAAGCTAGACATAGGTAAATAGGGAATCTGCCCTTTCCCAATCCTGCCGAGCACTGAGCTGAGAGCCCATGCCTGTGTACTGCAGCTGCCCGACACTGGCTGCACAAGACTGTTGGGTACTTTGCCATCCATTGCTGGTCTTACAGGTGATCCTGTGATTCCCCCTCATGACTCCTTTTCAGTCCACTAATCACACACCACCTCACTCTTCCAGGGTCACTCTCAGACCTGCATGATGTTCCCTCACTGCTGGGTTGAGTGACCTTTTTCATTACTATGACAAAAAATACCTGCCAGAAGCAACCAAAGGAAGGGAAGGTCTCTCTTTTGATTCCCAGCTTGAGTACACGATGTGTTAGGGAGACCATTACAGTAGAAGCTTGCTTGGGGCAGCTGCTTCCAGGATGGGGAGGCAGAGAAAGATGGTTGCTGGTGCTTGGTTCTTTTTCTTGGTTTGGTCTAGTCTAGGATCCCAGTCTGTTGATTAGAGCCCTACACATTTAGCACTTGTCTTTTCACCCTAATTGACCTAATCTAGAAACTCACTGATGAGCATGTCTAAACATCTGTCTCCAGTGTGGTTCTAGACCCAGCTGTTCTGACAATCAGTATCAACCATACCAACCTCTTTCTCTGATGTGGCTAGAGCTATGAGACGTTAGAAGATTTCCCACTGTGGTTACCCTTCTCACTCCATCAAGGTATTCCTGCTCAGAATCTTCATTGCATGGATTCTGCCCTCCAGTAGGAGGCCTTCATCACCCCACCCCCAAACCCCACAGACTGGTATCAGTTAGCTGATGTGAAGAGCTGGAGGAAGCCGGACCCTTCTGTGCCCTTCTGTGCTGAAGCTCTCTTCATGAACATGCCCCCAGTTCTCAGTCAGCACTTGACTAACAGTTTAGTTTACTGTGGACTAACTTGTTTCATTGACCAACTTGACTAACAGGTTTACTTCTAAACCTGATCAAAGATGTTGTACAGGTTGAAAGTTCACAAATGGCTGCCTTGGTAATGCTCCAACTAATTTTAACATCTTGTAGTAACAGCCTAATGCTAAAATATTTAATCCTATGAGACTGCCATAAAGACTATAGTCACTGACTGGGCAAATTTCATCAAGAAGATATCAGCTTTCTCTGTCTCATTCCTCATGCCTGAGGCAGGCAGTTACCGAGTATTGATTCTCTGGCCTTTTCCCATCTCTACACTCCAGCTGCTCCAATGGAATCCTTGCTTGGTATCTTTGGAATTGATGCTATTCTTGGCTTTTGGCAGCACAGCTGTTGTGGTTTGGATATAAAATATCTCATGTAGCTCATGTTGGAACACTTGGTCTGCAGTTGGGGACACTCTTCAGGAAGATTATAGAACCACTAGAGGGTGGAGCCTTGCTGGAGAACATGTCACTGGGTTGAGGGCTTTGATAGTTTTTAGCATAGCCCCCCCTTGACTTTCTTCCTCTGCTTGCTGAATGTGGAAAATGTGACCCACCACCTTCCAGTTCCCGTCACCTTCCATGGCATGATGCACTCTACCCCTGTCCAATTGTGAGTCAAACCAACCCAGGGCTTTTTTGTCAAGGTGGTTTATCACAGCAATAGAAACACAACTGAGGGAGCAGCGACACAGACATGGGACCCTGGAGCTCCGTACAGGGGAAGCTCAGGCAGAGTTGGGCTAGGGACCCAGGTCTGAGAGGAGGTCTCACAAGGGCACAAATCCAAACTACTCCCTTTTAAGGACCTGCCCCCCAGCTGCCCCAGCTGTAGTTTCATTTTACTACATTTTAATCTTTTACTGTATGAAAGCCCATGTGCCATGCTGAGTATGTGTCAGTGAAAGAATGGCTTGCAGGAGTTGGTTCTCTCCCCTCACTACATGGTGGCAATTGCCTTTAACCACTGAGCCACGCCCCCATCCTACCCGACCAACTTCTATCTCTGTCTCTCATCACTTGTTTTCAGGTTTTATACTTGCTGAGTTTCCCATTTCTTCAGAGCATCGCTGATTATTGGATTGATGCTCATTTTGGGCCTTCCTTGAATATTTTTGCATTGTCTCATTTGGGAACTGTGTCTATGAAATTTTCATTGGTTTGTGTTCGTATAAATGTCAGCTTATTGATATTGATATATATGTCACCTAATTGGAGTTTTAATTAATTAGAATTTCAAACCTGGCACAAATAATGACTCCAGTTTTCAATTTAAGCCAGTGCTGACAGGTGACACCGTGAAAGACATTCTCCACTGATGAAAAAGTTAAACTGAATCCTTGATGTGAGTAGAGAAGCACGAAGACTCTCAGCCTTTACTTGAGCATACAGCTAGAGGGAAGGAGCACATGCATCTAGGGAGGGGAAAACATGCATTTGGGAAGGAGAGCACACACAACCAGGGAGGGGAGCACATGCACCTAGGGAGGGAAGCATATCTATCCAGGGAGGGAGCACATGCATCTAGGGAGGGGAGCACATGCATTTTGGAAGGGGAGCACACACAACCAGGGAGGGGAGCATATCTATCCAGGGAGGGAGCACATGCATCTAGGGAGGGGAGCACATGCATTTGGGAAGGGGAGCACATGCAACCAGGGAGGGGAGTACATGCACCCAGGGAGGGGAGTGCATGGATCTAGGGAGGAGAGCACATGCATCTAGAAAGGGGAGTACATGCATCTAGGGAGGAGAATATACATGTCTAGGGGAGGGGCATACATGCATTTAAGACATCAAAATCTTCCACATGACCACAAATGTTGACCTGTTCAGGTGTGAATAACACCTACTGAAGTTAATTGTTTAGACTCTCAAAACCTCTTAATATTTTATTTTATGTGTATGGATATTTCGCCTGCATGTGTGTGTGTGTGTACACCACGTGTGTGCAATGCCCACAGAAGCCAGAAGAAGGTGTCCAGTCTGGAACTGGAGTTAGAAGATATTATGAGTCACCATGTGGGTGCTGGGAATTAAGCTTCTGGAACAACAGGCAGTGCTCTTAACTGTGGAGCCATCTTTCCAGCCCCAAACTTTCAATGTTTTATAGAAGATGCCTTTTTTCACTAGTTCTGTGTCCTTTTACATGAGTTCTTTTAATAAGTGTGTTTATTTGTGTATGCTCCAGTGTGTGCATGTGTGTAAGAGGCCAGAGAGTGATCTCAGATGTCTTTCTACATTGTATTTTGAGAGAGGGTCTCTCAATGGAACCTGGAGCTTGCTGATTATCCTGGCTGGCCAGTGAACCCCAGGGGTCTTTCTGTCTCTATCTCGTAACACTAGGACCCTCAGCATGCATCTCCTGCATGTGTGACTTTTTTTAACCTGGTTTCTGGGGGTTTAAACTTAGGTCCCTACGCTTGTATGGCAAATACTTTACTGACTGATCTATTCCCCTCCCCTGCATAAGGTCTTTATTTGTGCATAGACACATCAGTTGCTACCTTAACCTGACATGCTCAGCACCCAATACATGATATCTGTCTCCAAACTATGACTGACAATTATTCACCCACCATTTATAGAAGAGCCACCAAATATGGCATAATAATTTGTTCAGGGTGAGTATTTCAAAGGATGGATTTTATAACATTACAAAAATTACATAATTCCCACCCCTAACCTCAAACCCTTGTGGCCATTTTCAACCTGTTCCTGGTTTGAGCTGTCAGGCAACCAACTATAAACCATCTCCAGAGCCCAGTCCTCTCTCGTGAAAGTTGTTCTTTTTTCAAAGTTCCCTCCCAGTTGCACCTGGCATTGTTTCCCCAGCTCTTCTTGCTCATGTCTCCCCAGGGCTGCCAGCACTTCTCCCAGTGGTGAGGAAGGCTTTTCAGGGTGGCTGAAGTCACAGTGTCAGGTGGAGAGGACAGAGGACTCTGAAGACTGTAGCCTGGCGAAAATGTGATTCCAAGAGGTGTGACCTGATGAGGAAGCACCTCTTCCCTGGAGTGACCCCGTGCACCTGTACCTCCTCTCCACCTATGCACATTTTCTCAAAATACTGCTGTTGAGAAAGACCCGGCTGTACCCTGGGTTCTGTCACATGGAATTGGATTTCAGAAGTGCCTGGGGGCAGGATAACAGTGTTGATAAATGGTTTAAAAACAAAAACACACAAAAAAAGCCCAGCTTTTTCTCTCAATAGGTTCCTGGGATCTTCTGTTGGAAGGTGTGAGAGAGACTCACTGTTTGCCCTAGGAATGCTGATATTCAAATGGAATGAAATTGGATAGAACAGAGACAGAGAGGCCCTGGGAGGCTGATCTTGCCCTCTGAGTGCCTGCTGCTAATGGAGAACTCTTTTTCTCCAGGGTCTAATAGTCCAAGTGAGGTCCTTCTGTTTGCTTTATCACCTCCTCTTAATATCAGAGGAGGGAAAGAGGGAAGCCGTCAGGTTTATTTCCTTAATGCTAGAGACTCCTGAGTTATAGGACAGGTCAGAAAAAACAAACATATTAACAAACAAACCAAACACAAAAACCCCAGTGACGAGTGTCTTTCTGTAATATAACAATCATCATCAGCAGTCATTATGACAGTACTGATCATAGTGTCCATTTCAGGCAAGTGTTGCAAGGTCTGGGCCATGAGATTTTTCCACACAGACTTATCTTGTTATAGGGGTGATTTTTAAGGCAATTTTGAATGGGATTTTATTTATTTTTTTTATTTCTTCTTCAATAAGCTTGCTATTGGTATGTAAGAAGGCTGCTAAGTTTTATGTATTAACGGTATCCAGTCACTCTGCTGAAATTGTTTATCATTGCTAGGTTTTCCAATGGTTCCTGCAGGATCTAAAATGCCATCTACAGATAAGGATGCTTTGACTACTCTTCCCACCTGCGTCTCTTTGGTTTTCCTCCCCTGTTTTTATTTTTTCCCTCTAGCTAAGGCTTGAAGCACTATAAGGAGCAAGAGTGGGAAACATAGGCATCCTCTTGTTCCTGATTTTAGTAGAAATGCTCTCATTTCCCCCCATTTGGTATGATGGCTATGGAGGGGGTATAACTCATAGGACATTCTACAGGAGTAGGGAAATGGTCAAAAGTGAAAAGGATGAAAATAAGAAATGAATGAATTTGCTAGCTCCATCAACACTTTCCAACTATGAAAAATGACTCCACAGTGGGGTAAAATACATGTGCAGTTATACGACAAGTTAATGGCTGAATGCGGGTCCACCTTCCATGGCTGATGCTGCAGTTGGCTGCATTAGCAAGCATGCACTTTCAATTCTCTCCATGGCTTAGTGAATCTGTTCCACTTAGGACTTTGGAAGTGTGGGTATCTATATCATTGACTGTAGGTAGACTATATTTTAAGTTCATAGTATTTAAGAATCCCCGGCAGTTTCTGGAATTGGGGTTATTGGTCATAAACCTCAAAAGAAGGGACAATATTCAGCTGTGAGTAATACAAAGGCCTGTTTTTGGGTTGCAGTCGCTGACCAAGCCGTTCCTAGAAAAGCTGTGTGGCCGCCTTTGCTTCAAGTGTTTTGAGAGAATGGCTGCTGTGGAGGGTGCAGCACCACCTTGGGAAAGTATTTTGTTTTGCTCATTAGTTTGTTGCTTGTTTGTTGTTAAGGCAGGTCTCAAATTCACTATGGAGCTGAGGATGACTTTGAAATTTGGATCCTCTTCCCTCTACCTCCTGAGAGCAGGGGTTATAGGCATGCAGGACCACAGACCACACTGGGTTTATGTGGTTCTGGGGGAGAACCCAAGGCTCCATGAGTTCTGGGCAAGTGCTCTATCCACTGAGCATACTCCCTTGCCTGCCACAGTGTGTTTGTGGTTAGTGGTAGTATTTCTTCTTTTTGTCTGCCTCCCATTTTAGAGGATAAAAATATATGCATTTTCTTGCTTCCTTGCAGTTAGGGAAATAGCATGTGATCAACACTGGCCATGAAGAGCTGAGCATTCTGAGGAGGTGTTTCTGGGAGGTGTCCACGTAAAGTCATCTTTGATGGGAACGCGTAAGCCTGGAGCCATGGTGGTGCCTGCACCTGCTTGGCTACCTCATTAATGTAAGGGGAAATGAGAAAGGGAAAGTAACTAGAAAGCCCATGGGGTTGCTGAACACCTGCACAGACTCAAGCACTCCACCTGTGGCTGCTTGTTATTCGAGGAACACATTTCTCATTGTTTAAACCATTCACCTTACAGCTTTCTCCTGCTTGCAGCTTTCCCCAAGGACCAGCTTTTTGGTGCTGCCATGTAAACAGTGAGTAGTTGTTTTCTCAAGTTAAGATGGTAAAAAGAAAGTTCCAGAAGTGGGGCTGGGAAAGCAGAAGGTGGCAAAGGAGAACAGGATAGTCATATCTGTGATATGGACATTGGAGTACCATAGGACAGGGCTCAGAAATGGAGAAGGACACTGATGTGAGATGAAGTTGGATGACTCAAGAGATGCCTAAATTAGAGGCCACACAAGGGTCTGAACTTGATCCTTGGGGAGGTGGAGAAGGACAGATACCTGGATCTGACTGGCCAGCCAGGATTGTCAAGCAGTGATGTCCAAGCTCAGTGAGAAATCTTCTTCACAAAATAAAGTGGGGGAGAATCTGAGAAAGAAATCCAATACCAACTTCTGGCTTCTACATGTACACACTCATATATGTACACACACACACACACACACACACACACACACACACACAGAGAGAGAGAGAGAGAGAGAGAGAGAGAGAGAGAGAGAGAGAGAGAGAGAGAGATTATTTTGAGAATAGGGTGATCCACATAGACCTGTCAGATGGCTCAGATCAAGTTAATCTAGAGTGGAGCTCTTGAACCATACTGCTGACATTTTTTGTCAATGAATTCTTTGCTGTGGGAGGCTTCCCTGGCTCTTGTCGCTGTTTAGCACTGTCCCTGGTCTTTACCTGGCAGATTTCCACGGGTAACAATTTCTACCTCTGCAAAAACAAGAATGGTTCAAGTAAGGGAGAAAGAAATGTCTGTCAATAGAGAAACATTTCCATGTCAACAGGTCTAGAAAGAACACTGGTCTATCACCAAAAACTCTGCCAGTCTCCATGTAAGCAGGATTACAGAGTCAACGAAATGCCATCAAATATTTATGGGAAAGGTGGTGCAACATTCTCCTGGGAGTCAAAGTAGCTTGCTGAGAACAGTCCTCCACTGAATGAGTAAGAAGGGACTTATTTTCCCAGAAGACATATGAGTCTTCCTGGAAGACAGTTGCATCTTGAATCAGGTCTATACTAACTCTGTGAATTTGAGTTTTACCTATACAGTGGCAAGGTCCTGTGATTCTGGTTGTCACCTTGGTCTGTATACTGGGGTGTTCTGGTCCCTGAGGAGACTGACTTTTCATTCAAGGGCTGGAAAGAAAACTTAGGTCCATCATGTTTTCAGGGAAACTCAGAAGGGGAAATGGAGGAAGTGACTTATTTTGTCCTTTAAGAGGCAAAGAAAGCTCATCGTATAACATTATTTTTTGTATCAGATGCTAGATTTCCAGGTGACTTTGGGGTGAAGTGAGAGTAAGTAGACAAAACAGATTCCAGTTGAGAACCATTAACTTAGTTGAGAACCATTGCTTTAGTTGAGAAGCATTAACTTAGTTGAGTCCCATTAGCTTAGTTGAGAACCATTGGCTTAGGTGAGAACCATTACCTTAGTTGAGAAGCATTAACTTAGTTGAATTCCATTAGCTTAGTTGAGAACCATTGGCTTAGGTGAGAACCATTGGCTTAGGTGAGAAGCATTGGCTTAGGTGAGAACCATTGGCTTAGGTGAGAAGCATTGGCTTAGGTGAGAACCATTGGCTTAGGTGAGAACCATTGGCTTAGGTGAGAACCATTGGCTAAGGTGAGAACCATTGGCTAAGGTGAGAACCATTGGCCTACCATGAGGAGGATTATTGAAATAGGGTCATGAGAGAGGTAGTCAAAGAACATGTGAAGTCAGACAAAATCTGAGATGTAGCAGGAATCTTAGGGAGTCTTATTAATGAAATCAAACCTGAGCCAGTTATTGGGGTGAACTGGAAGATCAGAGAACCAGAACAAGCCACAGCTAACCTCACCTGGCCAACTTCTCAGCTGGTCTTGTTTCCTCAGACTGGAAGCCTCTGTGTCCTCATATCCGAATGGCTGTCAGCTGAACTGTGCTGCTAGAAGCCTGAAAGCTTAACCAGCTTCTAGTTTCTGGTCCTCACGCCTTATATACCTTTCTGCCTTCTACCATCACTCCCTGGCATTAAAGGCTCGCTTTTTGGGATTAAAGGCGTGAGTCACCATGCTTGGCTGTATCCTTGAACAGATGGATTTTTGCCTCTGGAATGCTAGGATTAAAGGCGTGTGCTACCACTGCCTATCCTCTATGTTTAATATTGTGGCTGTTCCGTCTCTGACCCCAGATAAGTTTATAAGGGTGCACAATATTTCGGGGAACACAATACCACCTCACTGAGAGAAAGCCCTAGAAAGAAAAACAAGCTGTTCTTATGACATTACTTTGGGGTTAAAACTCTTCTTGTGATTAAGGGCTCAGTTGGTTCCTACTAAATCCCAGTATTAGTTTTTAATTATTATTAATAACTATTATTATACTTATTAATAACTAATACTTATTAATAAGTAGATCCTAGTAAAGGAGTCAAATTTTATCTAGCTCCCCTCCCATCTGTCTTATTAGTTAGGATTACACTTCACAGGTGACCTCCTGCACCCTGCAGTGGCCTGTCCTTTGCTGTTGTCTGTGTTTGTTTTCCTACAAGCTGCTTTTGAGTATCTTGTTAATAGTCTTCCTTCAGGAATGGCATTTAATGACTACCTAATAGAAATAGTTTCCCTTATCTTATAATGTAATCTCTTTCTCTCTCTGTCTCTCTCTCTCTCATCTGCTTATCTGTCTGTCTGTCTATCCATCCATCCATCTTTCTATCTATCTATCTATCTATCTATCTATCTATCTATCTATCTATCTATCTGGCACCTCTCTATTTTACATAACTACCTACCTCATGTAGATGATGTAAAATTACACACCCCTGTTTTCCTTTAAAGCACAGTATCAGATTTAAATATGGTAAAAACCTGATAAGTCTAGACTGACCAGCAATGGATACCATTCTCTCATTCCAATTAAGGGAGGCTGTATGTAATAAGATATCAGAAATTGCCCAGAAAGGACTAACGAACAGTCCCTGAGTATTGTGGGATTTGCATAATGATTATAATGGGAGGGAATGGGGACAGACACAATGATGTTGGGCAGTGAGCCATGCATACTCTCTTCATGGGTGCCCTTTGCTTGAGTTAGCATTGGTGATGTGGTATTATTTTTCCCTCAGCTATGTCACTGAAATCTCCTAAAATGGGATTGTCTTTTCTTTCATTTTTATAATATTGAGATGTCACAGCCTTAAAAAAATAAGTTTTGGCTGAAGCTGCCTTTAAGATTCCAGAAATACTTGAAATTTCATCTGTCATGCCAATGTGCCCTATCCTGAGAGGGGCTTGAGTGTCTCTGTATTCTTTGCTCCATGCACTTGGCTCTGTTTCAGGGCAAACACACAAATGTGAACTCCTACTTATGCAGCTCTAAAGGAGACATGTGCAGAAGGGAGCAATGACTACAGACAAACCTCACATGCTAAAGTTAGATATCGTCAGTAGCTGTATTTCACCCCAAGCCAACCCCTTTCACTCTGTCAGCCTATGTGGACACAGCTTCTTTCCAGTTTCCTGTAAATAGGGAAAATGCCATGGCTTTCGTTCCACTGCCTTGGTGGTCTGAGGGATTTCAGGGGTTAAAACATCGCCTGGGAGAACTAGGTTTTTATGAGCTGATAACAATTTGGTCCCTGCAATTACTAACTTGAGTTGTTTTCAATTTATAGCATGGATGAGTCCAGCAGCTATTGAATAATAAATTCATCAACCAAGGCGATTGGCAGTTTTGGAAGCCATAGTTAGTAATTCCAAAATAAATGTTTTAGACGTGATGCTTCCCTGATTGACAGAGTCATCTTGACCAAGAATATGGAAGGGTCAGTTAAATCTATGAAAACTAAAACATGCCCTTCTAACTTGCTATACTTCCACAAAGCATTACTTCACCGAAGAATCACACCTTTAAAAATGTATCTCCTTGGCAGGGCCATTATCTTTCTTGATGAGAAATGAACATATTAGAGTTGAATCTCACATGAAATGGCTGATGGTGTTAGATTGAGAGAAAGATAAAATGAAAACGAATTCCCATCAAACTAACGAGATGTGGCACTGGAGATGAGCAAGATCAGTGGGTATCAGCCCCCTGCCTTATTTTTAATGCATTTGGATCATCCATCCACACACAAGGGTATGTCTTGTGTTCAGGTGGAAAGTGAATATGCCATTTTCCTAGAAGCACCTGGGGGCCAGGTTGCATTTCTTTTTGGAGAGCTAATGTGCTCTGAATAGAAATGATGGTGAATTCCCAGGGTTGTGAAGGCACTAAAATGTAACCACCTCCCATACAGAAAGATTGTCTCCATGTTTTCAGATGTTCTTACCACAATAATAACACTGAAGAGGAGCTTATACTAAAGTGTACATGTTTCTTACAGCAATTCCTTAATATTAAATAAAATAGTATTTGATTTTGAGTTCTATACCTTGGCTGAAAATAGAATTTTGATCCTGTTGGGTCAGTTCATGAGTAGACATCAATAGAACTGTTGTTATTTGGGATCTTCATCCAACCAGATCTCAGCTTCTCAGATGACTTTTCCATTTGGCAAGTAATCTGGATAATTCTATCTCCTAATGGGGTAGAGTGGGCTGGTCTTTGTGTTGGGGCTCTAGGATAGCCTTGTGAAGTCATGTGCAGACCGATAACATCGGGCTGTCAGGATAAAGACAGAGAGGAAAGTGGTGCCTGCTTTGCTAGCTTCTTTTCTGCTGCCTTGACACAATACACCAACCAAAATCAACTTTAAGGAGAAAAGGGTTTATTTGGCTTACAAGCCCAGGATATAGCCCATCATTTCAGGGAGGTAACGACAGGCTCTCAAATAGCCAGTCATGTTATAGTCCGATCCATGCACCCACATTGCCTGTTTGCTTCCTTTTTTCATTCAGGGGCCAGCCTAGAGAATGGTGCTGCCCACTGTGGGCTGGGTGTATTAATAATAAAGATAATTAATGTACATGCCCACAGGCCAATCTGATCTTGATAATTCTTCACAAGATCCCTTGTCAGGTGACTCTAGGTTGTAGCAAGGTGACTTCACCAATGAAGAACGAGGAACCATACCAGTAAAGTAACCACATCCCTTCATGCTGCTGATATGTTTATTGAGTACCTTTGGTGACAATTGTTGACAAAGATGAGAGGTTCATTGATGCAATGTTCAGAGCCAGGGCTTATCTTTGTAGCCTTTAAGGTGAATGGGTAATTCTGAGATTAAGCAACAGATCATAAACATGTCACTAAGCATTCACCCACCATTCATGCCAATACAAGCACGGTTACTGGAAGTGCTAACAAAACACTCAAGAACTGTCCCCAAAAGTCACCGCACACCCATATTTTTAGTGGACTAAAGCTGCCATTGGCCACTATATGCTTTGTCATGTTCCCTTCCATGCTTCTTTTCCCATAGTGGTGATTCATTATGAGAACAAAGGGACAGATAGATGACCATTAGGAAGGAACAGGCAGCAAGTGAGAGCTGGGGGAAAAACTAATGCAAGGGAAGGCAGGTTTGATAATCTAAGATATCATTCTAGAAGTTTCTAATAAGGAGATAGGATGTTGCATTCAAGTGCTGTTGAGTTGTATAGTGGTAAGGTAATCAGTGGTGATTACACATCACCCCAAAGCATTAGCAATAAAGGGAGAGAAGCGTTTCAAATAAGGGGAATTGTCAGAGCCTTAGGCTGTGCTTAGAGTTCAGAGGAGTGCACATGATTTTGTTCTCTGCCAACATTGGCATTTCCCCCAGAAGTGAGCCACCCTGTAAAAACGAAATATGCACTGGTGAGTCTGGCCTCCCATGTGATCCTGTTTTTCTTTTGCTGGTGTCACAGTGCAACAGGTATCCAGAATCAGGGACACTGATATTCTTCCATGTAGAAGGACTACTGGTGAGGTAATGTTAACTGCTCCTACACAGCTGTAATTCTGGAATGATCTTTCTCCTTTAATGCTATCATATAAATCAGGCTTAATGCCCCATTAAAATAAATGAACACATGTTAATGATGCCAACGTATTTCTCTTTCCTGAATGGTGATCAGGTTTGGAATTATGAAGCTGCTCTGTGTCCGATGGAATGTGCCCACAGAGACAGAGCTGCACACTGTCACAGACAAGCTAATCACACACACACACAGCTCAACTAGACACCCCAATGAATCTCTTCATCACTGACTCATTCCAGCGGTTCCAGCTCCTGTAATCAACTTTGTAATTGCTTTACCTTGGAAGAGTCTTATTAACATGGCAAAGTTAAGGTCTAGTGCAGCTGACAAAGCCAAGTGAATTTTAGAGAAAACTATAGAGCATCCTGTAGGAGAAATTTAACCCTTGCCATGGTTGTCCAGGTTGTTTACCTGGAACAGGTACAGCATTGGGAAGTAGGGTCCCTCCTGAGGTTTGCAGAGGAAGACATTGAGGTTAGACATTGCATGGCCATTGTGCATCTCATGTAGGATGATGCCAAGTCAAGTCTGTCCCATGGACTTTAAGCCCATGATCCTGTAGTATGCACATAGTCCAGAGAGACCCTTGCTTGAGAATGGAGCCCAGACATGTGTTGTTTGTGTGGGCAGGTTGGGTAGCATCAGCATCCTACAGTGGAAGATTCCTAAGACTCCAATCTATGCCTCTGCATTAATTCATGATTATCCATTTATGTAACTTGTTTACACGGACTGCTAATGAAATGAATGACTTCATATAAGACAGGCATGAGCCCCCGACTTCCCCTTAGTTCTAGCATATTTAGGTGCCTCTGTTTTCCTCATCCAGTGTTAATCCTGTGGTTAACATTTTTTTTTTATTTAAGAAATTTTCTCCCTCCACTCTTCCTGACTTAGGATTGGTATTATGCAGCGCTTCTTTTTAAAGAAAAATAAAGATGACATTTGTTTTTTGTTTGCAAACTTTTCTCCCACCCTTTCTAGGGGAGTCTCTCATCTATACAACATCATCTAGCTTATAAAATGTAATGCTTACCCAGAGAGCCAACATCTACAGAAGAACAGCCTTAGGTAGAATAGTATATGTTTAATACTTCTCACATGAAACAAATAGACAACCGTTAGCCTCTGTCAGACAGCAGGTTTAGTGGGGGAATTTGATTGGTGCAGGGGGCAGTAGAGCCTTGACTCTGTAGGTACAGTTCAGTTGTGGGGATATGGCTATTCTCCACTTCAGGACATTTTTTTCTTTTTTAATTTTTTAAAATTCATTTTACATACCAACCACAGATCCCTCTCTCACTCCTCCTCCCCATCCCCCCGACTCACCCCTCATCTCCTCCTCCAAAAGTGTAAGTTCTCCCATGGGGGAACAGCTAAGCCTAGTACATTCAGTTGAGGCAGGACCAAGCCCCTCCCCGCTGCATCAAGGGTGAGCAAATTGTCTGGCCATATGTAATGGGATCCAGAACTTCAGGATATTTTTGATGGAATTACTAGCCAGACTCTTTTTTCCTGACTGATAATCATTCCATGTAGATGAGCATCTTGGCAAGCTCATTAGATACTGTGCCTTGCAGTTCGGTGCCAGGCCTGGGGTTGCACTCACTCATCTGTTTTACTTCATTGAACTGAGTCACCTGAGGCTGCACAGTACATTGGCTATCTTCAGTTATGAGGCAGTACAAATCTTGTTCTTATGAACTCACAATTGATAAGGAGATATAAGTTGGTAAGTAGACACATAATCTTTATTACACTGTTGAAGTTGTGAGGGTGAGTTCTGAAGAGAGGGCTCAGAAGTTAAGAGCATGTGCTGCTCTTGCAGAGGATCCAGGTTCCATTCCAAAACCCCACATTGAGTAGCTGATAATTGCCTCTAAATCCAGGTCCAGGGCATCCAGTGCCCCCTTATTGGCTTTCCAAGTACTGTACACATGTGTGTAAACATGCAGGCGTACACATACATACACATAAACAAACCTTTTAAAAATTAAATAAATAAAATAAAATTATGAGTTGGCTGTATTGGTTACTTTTCTTGCTGCTGTAACAAAGGAACTGGCAGGATCAATTAAAAAGAGGAAGGGCAATTGGGATTCATTGTTTAAGAAAGTATGGCTTATCCTGGCAGAAGGCAGGGTAGGGAGTATGTGACCAGCGTTCTTCCCATCTTGATGGATCAGGAAGCAGAAAGGGGAATGTTGGAACTCAGCTGGCTTTCTCCTTTTTTCTTCTTTCATTCATTCTGTGACACTACTCTATGGGATGGTGCTACCCACCCCCATTCCTGGTATATCTTCCTTCTTCAATTAATCCTCTCTGAGAAACCCATTCTCCCCCAGAGACACTCCCAGAAGTGTGTCTCCTAGGTGATTAAAAATCTCATCCCATTGACAGTGAAGATGCACCTATACACAGGGTGTTATGTGCTATCCAGATATCAGTGACAATGTAACCACATCCGATAGAAAACTTACCTAACAAATATACTATAGGCTTCATGCATATCATTGCATATCCTGCTCCAAGCTGCAATTAGCTTCAATTTTGAACGTGATAGCTGGTACTGTGATAGACCATACAGTCACATATTGATCAGTCTGAGAACCGAAATTAAGTTATGTGATGGTCAAGCCCATGCATAGGCCCTGGGACTATTCTACTTATGTGATGATCCTCATGCTTTTGCAAGAAAAATTAAGTGATTTCCTTGGAAGAGTTGGAGCCCAGTAGGTCTACTGATCAGGGTGATACCTAGGGAAATTCTTAAGGGGTTCAGATTCAACCAGGTGAATCCATGTGTGTTTATGTGTGCTCCTGTGTGCAGGCATGTGTGTGTTGCTGAGTGCACGTGGCAGTCAGATGCCAATCTCAGGCACCAGCCCTCACCATCAAGCTCATTTGAAACTGAGTCTCTTTGCCGCTTGCTGCCGAATACAGCAGGCCATCTGATATGAGCTTCTGGGAGCTCCCATGACTGACTCTGCTTCCCTTTTCATCATAAGTACGCTGTGATAACAGACACATGCTGCCGAATCCAGCTTGACTTGGCTTCTGAGGATCTGAGCTCAAGTCCTCATACTTGCAAGGCAAGGCTTTTACCCACTGAGCCATCTCCCCAGCCACCAACCAGGTGAACATCTTAGGGCAAAAGGAGACAAGAAATCCAGTATGCTAAGCTTTGAAGAGGCAGAGGACGCAAGGTAAGGGCAGAAAAGGACTTGTTTCTAGAGGAAAGAACATACTTGTGGTTTACCACTGTAGGGGGAGCTTCAGTTTGGGCCTTCCACACTTAGAGTCTCCTGTGGCCAGGCCACAGACCAGAAGTTTTGTTGAGTGGAGTAGTGGAAACTTCATTGATACAGTTTTTATTTAACAGGAGTTTAAATAACAAGCAAGGTCTCTGGTCTGCAGACAGATGGTAAGCAAGTGAATAAGAACTGGAGGTTGGGAGACACGCTGGACTGTGGATGAGCATGATGGTGGTCACAGCCTCGAGGTGGGGAAGGGTCAGGGAGTGCTATGGAAGTGGTATCTCAAGTATTGCCACACTGTCCAGGCAATGACAGCAGCAAGCAGCTGAAGGGAGATGTCTGAACAAGTAGGAACTGAAAGCATGTGTGAAGGGAGCTGCAGCACAGACTGATGGTGGAAACAGTTTGAGCTGTGCCCGCCGTGGCCAGCAGGTGAGAAGGGAAGAAGTTGCAGAGTTGCTGAGTCGGTTCCAATTGCCTTTAAAACTATGGCTGTGTACACTTGCTTAAGGAAGATACCATGATGACAGGGATGGAAGTACGTTATAGAGGGTCCAGAGAAGGCCTTCTGGGGATGATGCAGAAGCTCTGTCGAGTCCTCAGGGACTGCCACTCCTGTCTACTCCACTGTCTTCATCTCCAGCTTCCATCCTCAAAGGCTCAGATGGTTGGGAAGGTTCCACCCTCCCCATCTGTCCTCCTAACAGTGGTGAGGAGTCAGAGAAGGATGTGAATGGCAGCTGTCTGTCTTTTTTGATGTGACTGATATCTCTAGGAGTGCTATCTGTGAGGGAGTTTCAGAGATGCTAACCTGAGGAGGGAGACCCACATGAGTATGGGTGGCACCATTGCCGCATGAGCTGGAGCCATGGACTGAATACAAAGAGAAAAAGGAGAAAGTGAGCTAATAACCTGTAGTTGAAGTTTTCCTGTGTCTACCCAGCTCCTGTAGCCACCTGAACCCAAAGTAAATACAGAGAGACTTATATTATTTATAAACTGTATGGCTGTGGCAGGCTTCTTGTTATCTAGTTGTTATATCTTAAATTAACCCATTTCTATTAATCCATAAGTTGCCACAAGGCTTGTGGCTTACCTGTACTTTACATCTTGCTTCTCGTGGCGGTGGTGGTGGCTGGCAGCATCTCCTGACTCAGCCTTCCACTTCCCAGAATTCTCCTCTCTCCTTATCCCACCTATACTATACTTTCTGCCTGGCTGCTGGCCAATCAGCACTTTATTTATTAACCAATCAGAGCAACACATTCACAGCACACAGAACGATATCCACAGCAATTACCAGCATGCATCTCTCTCTTCTTCCTGACTGTGAATACAGTGTGACCAGCCACCTCATACTCCTGCCACTGAACCTCCCCTGTAACTACAGACTGTATCCCTTCAAACCACAAGACAGATCCTTCCTTCCTTAAGATGCTTTTGGCCACATATTTTGTCACAGTGACTTTTGAAACATGACTACATGTGGTAATATTGTGTTCCCTAATATATTGTGAACACTAATAAACTTATTTGGGATCAGAGAACAGAACAGCCATTAGATATAGAGGCCAGAAAATGGTGGCACACACACCTTTAATCCTAGCATTCTGAAGGCAGAGATCGGTCTGGATCTCCTAGAGCTCAGAGCCACACTGGGAACAGCCAGGCATGGTGACACACGCCTTCAATCCCAGAAAGTGATGGCAGGAAGCAGAAAGGCATATAAGGCGTGAGGAAGAGGAACTAGTGTCCTGTTGAGCTTTTAGGCTTTTGAGCAGCAGTTCAGCTGAGATCCATTTGGATGAGGACTCAGAGGCTTCCAGTCTGAGGAAACAGGATCAGCTGAGGAATTGGCGAGGTGAGGTAGCTGTGGCTTGTTCTGTTTCTCTGATCTTCCAGCATTCACCCCAATACCTGGCTGGGTTTGTTTTTTATTGATAGGACCTTTTAAGATTCATGCTACAACTACACACTTGCTTTCGTTTTGAGGAGTTTGTGCCTACTAATTTCCAAATAAGTAGCTACTTCAAAGTAAAAAGGATACTAGGAGATGTGACCCTGTAGAGCAGGGTGTACTGCTACAGAAGAAATAGAGGGTTCTCTCATGAAGTAAGCATCCTTCCTGGGAGGGCAACCAGTTGTTCGGCCACTCATGCTGAGTGGCAAAGGGACAGGAAAGGGCGGAGACTCAAAAGGGATGTTAGAAAGTTATGTTCCATTTTCTAGGTCCCTAGGAGGAAGTTTGGCAGACCTTGAATTGGAAACAAACTATGCTATATTGCATACACATGAATTTACTGGCTAATAATTCAATTTACTACATCACAAAGCTCTTTAGAGTCACCCGTAAGACCATGCTTTAGTACTCTCATCTACAGGGCAGAGATTGTTGAGTCAGCTGCAATAGGAGACAGAAGTAAAGGGCTGGAAAGCTGGAAAGGAGGAAGGGGTGGTCCCGAGGACTGTTTGGAAGCCTGAATCAGTGGAACTTGCCGAGTGTTTCCTTGTTCTCCAGCACAGCTGCAGCTGAGGATGTCTTGAATTTTAGTATATTCCTTTCTCATATCCTGGTGTCATAGTGTGAGAGAAAAGATGCAGAAAATGGCCAGACAGGATAAGGGTGTGTGTGTGTGTGTGTGTGTGTGTGTGTGTGTTTATGTTTCGATGTGTTGTGTGTGTGTGTGTTGTGATGTGTTTATTTTATTTGTAAATAGCACTTCTGCATGAAAGGAACTAGCAAAGAGCCAAGTTCCTTGCAGATCTAAGGACTTTTTTCCTATGGACAGGCTCCCTGGGGAGTAAAGGAACTCTTTTTAATCCCTTTTTCAAAGCCTGAGATTCACACCATACTGACAGCTTCCCAGTGTAGATAAACTCTGTAATTGCTTTGATAAGAGGCTCTGTAGAGTTAGAAAAGGAAAGTGTGGGGAGAGGAGGGGGAGACAGTGCTGTGTGAATTTGGGGATGAGGGTGTTTTAGTAACTTTCAATTTATTTGACTAAATGTAAAATAAAATTTCCTTGTGTCAGGTATAGCCCAACAAATACTAAACAATATTGTCAAGGAGCAGAGAAAAGCAGATTGAGCCAACTTATGAGTCCTGATAGATTGACAGGTCTCGGAATTGGAACTCAAATATTTGAGCAATAAAGTATGTTCTTGCAGACTGGGGTGGCTCCGAAGGGCTTTTCAATATTGTAAACTGAAATATTAGCCAAGAAATTAATGCACACGCAATCCAGCATAATTTGTTTTCAACACAACATTTGTCAGGCTTCCACCTAGGGACCGACAAGGGCAAACAGAGCTTTCTTCAAGAATGAAAATGACACGTGGAGCCCTCTTAGATTTATGTTCACTGATACCAGGTATTTGGAGATGTGCCCTAGATAATCCTTAATCAGAAAAACCACTAGATGAGTGTGCAGGAGACTTGGCTTAGGGGTGGCTCTATAATACACAGTCTTTGTGACCCTGAAAAATTAGCATGCACTCACTCTCTGTCCTTCCCATCCCCTTTGCCATATGAGCTTTAGGGCACATGTGGAGGTTGGAGGACAAACTTGGAGTTGGTCCTGACCATCCACCTTGTTTGAAACAGGGTCTCTTGTTCCCCACTTGACCTATGCCAGGCATAGGAACACTGGGACTATAGACATGCCTGCAATGGGATTATGGACATGCATGCTACCACATCTGCCTTTACATGGGTGCTGCGGATCCAAGTGGAAGTCCTCACACTTGCACAGAAGTGCTTTGCCCACTAAAGATCTCCCAAGACCCATATGAGCTCTTGACCCTTGTTTCCTCTTGCAAAATGGAAATAGGTTTTCTTCATCCATACAATATGCAGTTTGGCATGGGTACTTTGATTATAAGCAGCAGCATTGAGTTATTGATGTTATTGAGAATTTACAGGGCTGAGTGGATAGAGAAAAACCCTCAGAACATAGTGTCCTTACTTCCCTCTTCGTGGAGTGAAATAGATTGCTACTTAGTTGGGGGTTTAGAATGAGGGTAAGAATGCATCATCTTTTAAATTTTTTGGTGTTGAGATGAAACCCAGAGCTCTTGCATATTAGTCAAGTTCTCTGCCACTATGCTATACCCAGCACAGTGGAGCATTTTGAAGAATAGATTCATTCTTTACAGATCAACAAGAGTGAGTACACCCATATAGATACATATCTATAAATATGTATATTGAATATCCAGCATGCATAAATCATGCATACAAACAAATAAGTAAATTTAGAACAACTTATATCAACATAAGTTATGTGTTTACACACAGATGCAGAATTAGACACAAACATAATACAGACATTTACATGTGCATTTCTCCTCTCTATGGTGTGCTACCTGATGACGATCTTTAAGCATTGAACCATTGCCAACAAACTTCCTAATCTTATACAGACTCTGGTCTTGATTGACAATATCGCATCTTTTTTAATGGCTTCAGAAGAAATGGCTTACCTTTGAGGTAGAGAATAAGACTGACAGTTCATCATAGCTTAACTTTGTCCACCAGACCCCTGAGACTATTGACTTTTTCTCTCTGGTGTACAGTGTAATTTTATATGATCACCAGCACACTTAGAGTCAGAGCCTGGACCTTGGCAGCCATAATGAGCCAGTCTTGGTCATACAGACAAGTACTAGTGAAATTCAGAGGGAAGAGATTTTTTTCAAATGACCACATTGGATAGGAGAACAAATAAGAAAGTTCAATGAGTGAGTGATGTCTACCCCTAGTCAATCTTCAGGGTTTTAACTCAGGTTTAAATGGAGTGGGAAAGATATGTACAGCAATTCTGGTCAAGGTGTGGTCCTGCCCATCAGCATTGTCTTAGCTCCAGTCTCTCCTTTCAGGTGGTCTAAAAGCTATCAGAACTATGTGACATGTTCCAGGAGGCAAGCTCCTCCTCTGGCTGGCACCAGACTTCAACACTTTCCTTTTCCTAGCATGGGATTCCTGGAGAAATCCCAGTTATGTCAGTGTGGATCATCATTTCCACAGTCTGAAAACCAAATACAGTGTCATGAGTGTCTCCTCATTTCTGTCTTGGGAGATAACTCAGTGGCTACAGTGTGTGCCAGTGAGAATCTGAATTTGCATTCCCAGACCCAGGAACCCAAGTAAAAGCCAGACATGGCAGCATGCACACACAGCTAGCACAGCACTGGTATGGAGACTGGGCAGAGACAGGTGGATCCCACTGTTAGGATTCTGCCGCCACTCCAGTGGCATGACCTCACATGCACAGTTCAGGAGCTAAGCAAGGGGTCTTGCATCTTCCGTCATCTGTGTGCTGTGTGGTTGTGCAAATGGATGCAGCATGGTCACACAATCAGCACCTGCATGGCGTAGCTCCATAAGCCCACCTGGGCATGTGCATGGGAATCCTTAAAAAGCCAGACACAGACTCCTCTCTCTCTCTCTCTCTCCCTCTCTCTCTCTCTCTCTCTCTCTCTCTCTCTCTCTCTCTCTCTCTCTCTCTCTGTCTCTCTCTCTGCTCTCTGCATGTGCTTCTTCCCCAGGTCTGGTTCTTTTGTCCCCCCCCCCCAATAAAACTCTGATACTGGGTTTGGTCATGGCTCGTGCCTCATGACCTTTCCACATAGTAACCAGCACCGCTATTGTTTTTAAAACAACATCCACCTTGGGCTCTTTCCAGCCCTCTAGCTGAAGTGATGATGTCCAAATTCAATGAGAGACTGTGTCTCAAAAAAGTAAGGTGATGTTAACTAGTCTGGTTAGTTATCAAATTTTTTCTTTTAATATTTGCAACCATTGCAGAATGGACCACTTATGAATATGGGATTTTAGGTGAATTTAAGTATTTCACTATGATTTTTTTCTTTTACTTTTTCTTGGTATAATGAAAACAATTTGAAATAATCAAATCAGCTTACACATTGTTATAAGGCATTATTCACTCTGTAGCCTTTTTGTGCCTCATTAGAGGAAGTAAGTCGGCTAAACTCTTTTGAAATGGCCTGGATCCACCTAGAGATGTTGCCTTCTCGGCTGCATACTTCCCTTTGTTGGGATAAAAGGTGGAGCCTCTGAAGCTAACTATCCACAGTAGTTTTAATTAGCGACCTTGGCCAACCAAGCCCTGCTTTTAAGCTTCCACTCAAAGTCACACCCACAGAGAGAGTCTCTTCCAATACATTAATATTTATGCCAAGTGAGAGTTTGCAGACTCCAAAAACACCATCTAGGGAATCAAATGTACAAGCAGTGCTAGATAATGTATTTTCAACTAGAAGTGAGTTTAATATAAAACAAAACAGATGCCTGTTTCACTTTGCTTAAAGCGGAGCTTCTCAGCTGGAGGGAGGGGGTTCTGCAACCTAGGGGGCAGCTGGCATTGTGTGGAGATGTATTTGATTGTTGACACTGGAGGGATATGGGCATCATGGATATAAGTATCTGCTGGGAGAGGCCAAGGACGTTGCTGCATAGACAGCAGTACACAGAGCAGCTCCTGGAGCAAGGAATTACCCTGTACTGCATGAATAGGACCAAGGCCAAGAAGCCCCGGTTAAAAGAATATATACCTCATTGGAATTTTCTTAAATTTTTTCCATTACATAAATATATTTCTTCTAAACTTTATTTTATTGACTCAGAATAATGAGTTTCATTATGATGTTTTTGCCAAGGTATATTATTGTACTTCAGAAGTTAAGAAGGACAGAGTTTTTCTTTAATGTTGTAGCCACTGGTTAAGTCATCTATACTCCTGTACGTAACCTCTCACAGAAGCAACTCGAGCTAAATTATTTGTTCAACAACAATAAAAAGACCATGGAGATAGGAAGGGAGCAGTTCAACAGAGGAAAGGGGTCAGTACAGTTGGGAGAGGCAACAAGAGATAATAATAGGAGTGATTATGAACAAGATAGTTTATATACATGGATGAAAATGCCACAGTAAAACACATTACCCTGGCATTACCCTGGGCAATTAAAGTATGCCAATGAAAAGAGTAAACTTCTTAAACTTAAGGGGAAAGTTAGATGGATTAGTGTAAGTTCACATTTCTGTTTAAGGGTGATCTGTAATGATATACCACGTGACATTCCAGTCTGCTAAGTTCTTTCATGATAATGCTGGTCTTTATACTGTCAATTTAGCCATCCCTGACCTGTGCTTCCTAGAATTCCTTTCTCCCATAGTAATGCATTAACCCAGTCTACAGGACACATTTTGCATGGGATTTGGAAACCAGAACTGGAAAATGCGAGAGCTGAGGAGATGGGTCAGTCAGTACGGGAGCTTGCTGTGCAAGCAAGAGGACCTCAGTTTGGATGACCACCACTGTGAGAAAATCCAAGTGGAATGAAAAGAGAATTCAGTAAAGAGCTAGAACTACTGAAAGAAGCCCTGTGAAGGGATGCTGGAAGTGAAAACCCCAGTAAGAGCCTTAGGGAATGCTAGGAAATGCTATCTTCTGGACATGACATGGTTGTTGTTTTCATACACATACAGAACTGTAGTTACAGTGTAAGACTTGCACAAGATCAAGTCTGTCAGCATTCTAGCACCGACTGAGGCAGGGGCAGTCCTAAGCCTTCACCTCTAGCTGAGGAGCTGTTGGAAGTTGGTGACTCCTGGGAGGAGAGTCATTTTTCCTTAGGCATGTGGCCACTGATAGGAAGGTTGTTTCATGTTCCAATGAACGGCCTCACACCCATGTGTATTCAGACAGCATTAATTAGAATCAGTGGCTTAAAAGTAAATAAAAAAATACATAGAAGACATGAAGTAGAGAGGGAGGGTGAGATGAATTTCACTCCTAGGTGAAGTTCAGGGGCTGAAGAGTAGATTCAAACAAGATACACACGTGTATGAAATTGTCAAGAGAATAAATAAAAATAAACATTTTGAGAATGGAAACCATCCTATTTAGGTGCTCTGTGATACATTTCAGAATACTGAGCTCTTGTTTAGGTTCGGATTCCACCCGTGATGTACACCACAAGTCACTCCCGGTCTTCAAGGAGCCTGCATTTCTACACGGAGGGAGGAAGGCAGCAGCCATTCATTTAGGTCTTTCTACTCTGTACTCTGATAAAATCCACTTGTTTTGAGGGCAAAAACAGGGGCAGAAGAAGGAAACAGGAGGGTTACGAAGACTCTGACTTTTGAGGATCCACTGAAGATACTGATAAACCACATTGGGAATTCTAATGGAAGTCAATTTGCTTTCACACATACACTGATCTTATAAAATGAAGCCTGTGTTCATGTTATCTAATTAGTTGCTATAGTCCTCAGAGGAAATACATAATAAGCATCATTTTAACAAAAAATAACAGCATGAATGATGGGGCTGTTGATCAAGTGGATTTTATTTTTTAAATGGGACACAGGTTGTGATTAACATATGCATGTCTCCAGAGGAGGGACAGAGACACTGAGAACCAGGGTCCTGATGCCCATACTTTGTGCTGTCCTAACATGTCTGTCCTTCTACTTGCCAGTCCAACGCTTCTACTTGTTTGTGAAACAAGTTTCCTCCATGACAAGCTACAAAGGTTTGAAATAAAAGAGAAGGCCAGGAATTATCTTAGTCACCAACATAACGCATTAGTCAGGGTTCTTGGTTGTAAATTCAAACCAACTTAGGAAATAAGTTTATTAGCTTAGGATGCTTTTGCCGTTGTTTGTTTATTTTAAACCAAGGGGCATGCCATGTATTTATACGGTTTTGAACAGAACTTCAGATGGTCTCACCCTATGATGCATCTGGAGTCTGCATCCTCCTTGGGTTTAATTCTCAAGTGGCCCTTTAAACATTTGCTTTTACTGAGGACCTTGTCCATCAATGTACAGGCTCTGTGACTGTCTGTCTTCCCAGGTCTGCAGGCCTCCCCTGAAGCTGGAGACAGAAGGCTAAACCTTTCTCCAAAATTAGCAGAAATTATATGATTTGAGAGAGGTTTCTATTGGCCAGAAATAGGAATTTTGGGCAGCTGAGAGAGGCTCACCTCAGAGAATTGCCACCCTTTGCCCTGTCTGTCTGTCTGTCTGTCTATCTAACTATCATCTATTTTCATGAGCCTTCTTATCCATTTTTATAATAGATGACAATACTTATCCAAGGCTGCACATTAGTGAAAAGATGGGACACAAACTTAGTACTGTGTCCTCAACTAAAGATCTTTCTACTATGCCCTTCTGCCTCCAGTGAAGATGTATGTGTGGGTAAGCATGCATGTGTTTATGTAAATGTAAGTGTGTGTGTGTGTGTGTGTGTGTGTGTGTGTGTGTGTGTAAGGCATGAAAGATATGGGGCAGTGAAAATATAATTGAGGTTGCGGATGTAAGAAGAACATGATGCAGAAACAGCATGGTGCACCATCATGCTCAGTGAGTCAAATTGCTCATGAAGGCAAACTGTTGGGTGAGTGAGCATAGCCCCTTTCATGTAGCCTAAGCTGTTGAACAAGAAAGGAGAATTCCTGAAGGGCCAGTGGACATTCCTTGCAAAGGTAATTCAAGAAGACCATGGCGAATATTACTAGATCGGCACTGCCAAAGGGAATAGAATTCAAGTCATGTGAATGATTTTTAATTGCCTTGGAACTGCATTAAATATAGGTGAAATTTATCCTGGTAATAGCTTTAACCCACTATGTCCCATATATCAAATCTGTGTTTAATCCATATGCAGTACACATCATTTCTTCCTAGTAGTAACTCTTCACAATTCAGAGTGCTTTTTTAGCTTAGAGGAATTTGAGTTCGGACTTTGTTTCAAGTGTTTAGCAGCCTATGTGGCTGTCGCATGAGGTCAGGCAGCTGCAGAGGGTTTTTCTGCACTGAAGCCTGAGCTTGGCAGATGGCATGCTTAAGCTCTGCAGTTCCCTCCACTCTGAAGTTGTCTTCATCTACAAAAGGATCAACTGTGCTCATCACATCCACTTTTTTGGATGAATATATTTATTTTATTTGTATTTATGTGTAGATGTCTAATTATGCACACATGTGTGTCAGTATCTGTGGAGACCAGAAGAAGGCACCTCATACCTTGGAAGTAGAGTTACAATTAGTTGTGAGTTGCCTGATATGAGTGCTAGGAACCGAATTCAGGTCCTCTACAAGAACAGCAAGTTCTCTCAACCACTGAGCCATTTCTCCAGCCCCATCCTCATTAGTGTCCTAAAAAACTTCAATAGATTTTTAGTGTGGTGGTTTGAATGAAAATGGCCCTCCATAGGCTCATGTATTTGAATGCTTGGTCCCCAGTTAGTGGAACTACTTGGGAATGATTAGAAAGTGTGGCCTTGGAGGAGGTGTGTCATTAGGGGCAGGGTTTGAAAATTCAAATGCCCACACCAGGTCCTTTCTGTCCCTCTGTCTCTGTGTCTCTCTTCTCCCTGCTTGCTGTCTGGGGATCTGAATATAAAGCACTCAGCTAAGCTATTGCTCCAGCAATATGTCTGTCTGCTTCCCACCATGACGATCATGGACTAACCCAATAAAGCTTCAAACAAGCCCTCAATTAAATGCTTTCTTTTATAAGAGTTGCTTCGTCATGGTGTCTCTTCACAGTGATAGAATAGTGACTGATACACAATAGAAAATAATAGACATTTAGGAACTGAAGAAACAAAGTAGCAGGTGCAGTGAACCCCCTGATTAACCTTTGACCGGCCTCTAAAGCTCAGGGCTATTTTGTTCATCTTCCTTCCCTAAGAGCTAACCAGATAATGGTGATACACAAACCACCAACCAACTGTGCAGATGTCTCTGTGTGTGTGTTGGAGGGTGTGGTCATGTGAGTGTGGGTGTGAATGTGTGTGTGTGTGTGTGAGTGTATGTATGTGTGCACGAGAGAGTGCATATATGAGTGTGTGTTGTGAGTATGTGTGAATGTGTATAAATGTGTGAGAATGTGTGAATGTGTGAGAGTGTGTCTATATATGTGTGTGAGTGTGTGTATGTATATGAATGAATGTGTGTGTATGTGTGTGTGTGTGTGCAGAGAAACTGACTTCAGCTTGCATTCCAGCTTATCTTTTTTTTCTCCATGCATGAATTTCATGTTATTCTCAAAGGCACCTTCAGTTGCTTTACCCTTTATTATTGAGAATAGCTCTCTCCACATCTTTCCCTGGGAGAAGAAAGGGACTCATTCTCTGCAGAATCTGCTGGGATACGTACACAAAAATCTTTTTTTTTATATATACAGTGTGGGGCTTCTGTTACTGGTGAGTGTTACAAGGGTCTATTTCTGCTGACCCTAAAGGTTCCTTCCGTTCTGGCTTCTATGTAAGCCTGTGGAGCAAGTTCATTGTGAGAGACCCCTCACCTGGGCTAGGAGCAGGGGTTTAGAACAGGTCGTTTTTTTTCTTACTGCCATCTTCTTTCTAAGTGAGAGGCCATGGTTGAGGGGGAAGTAAGGTTTCCCCCGGGGGATTGTGTAGCTGGAGAACTTTTCTCCAGCTCCCACCGCTAAGTCCCGCCAGTCCCGGAGCCCACTTATAAAATAAACACACAGACTCTTACATTATTTAAACTGCTTGGCCATTAGCTCAGGCCTATCATTGTCTAGCTCTCACTCTTATATTCAGCCCATTTCCATTAATCTTTACTTTGCCACGTGGCTCGTGGCTTACCGGTACTTTACATCTTCCTTGTCTTGGCAGTGGCTCCAGCCAGTCTCTCTTTCCTTCCTCCTTCCTCAATTCTCCTCTCTCCTTGTCCTGCCTATACTTCCTGCCTGGTCACTGGCCAATCAGTGCTTTATTTATATAGAGCGATATCCACAGCAGGATTGGGTCACCATTGTAAGTGAAAGGCCATGGTCGAAGGGGAAGTGAGGTTTCCCCTGGGGATTGGGTCACCATTGTAACTGCTACCCTCCAGACTGTATGGCCTTTAATGTAGCTCTTAACCTCATTGCATTTCAGTTTTGCTATCTTCAAACTGATCATAGTGATGGGTATTTGAACTAAAATGAGGGACATGAGCAGTCAATAATTATCATAGCACTGAGCTGCTGTACTTGATGACCAATCCCAGAGTCACATTGTTTGGGTTCAAATATCTCTTTTTAGTTGAATGATTAATTTTCAATGTCACTTAAACTCTAAGATTAAATTTAGGCACTGTTTAAGTTGGGAATCAGGTTTCTTGCAAAGGTTAACCATGGAGGTGTACGTGTGTACCTGCCTTTTAAAAACTTAGGAAACATGATGTATTTTCTTGCTATCCCTGTTTTTGAAAGAACATATGAAACACATGTCTAGTTCCTTTTTGTCCTGAGAGCCTCCCTTATGTTATTCTCTGATTAGGCTTGTCAGAAGGATGAGTGAAGCCGTGCAGCAAAAGGCACTTCATGAAGCCTCTTGTGTCACAATGCATGTGTCCATTCTGAGCAGACATCTTCTTGGCAGATAAACTGCCTTGGTGTTCCCAGGAACTGGGGACTCCACTAAGGTGGGCTCTCTGTACAGCTCCAGCCTGTATCCCTGTGCTCAGGAGGCAGAGGGCAAGCAATCAGTGCTGGTTGAATAAGCCAGCAGCATGATGGCCCACTTGTTCTTTGGCAGGAAAGGTGGAAATTTCTTGTGAAATAAAGAGAAGCATACGGGGTCTCCTAAATGCTTTTCTCTGAAAGTCCAATCACAGCACTGGAAGTTGCCTAGATAGAAAAGGAAATCAGCAGAGTGAAAAACCCTTTCTGAGTGATTAGAGACCTTTGTTTCGAATGCGCTGACACCTTTTAAAACTATTTCCAAGCCAGGTGGCACCAAACAGGCTGTTTGCTTGTCATTTCCTTTCCTCTGTTCAGTGCTGACTGATTTGCATAATAACTGATTCTTTGTTTTCTTGGAGCTCAGGTTTCTGCCTTGGGCCCCACGTGAATCCACAGTTCTTCCTAGAATAGTGATGGCAAAGCTCTTTTTGTGGGAATCACTGGAAGGTTCTACATAGATCTGGGTCTGTTGTGGAGCAGAGCCACCCATTCCCTAACAGCCTTGGGGATGCAGCTGGCTTCTCCTCTCCCTAAGGTGGCTGAGGACTTGGCACTGGTATTCTGGCAGGTGCTTGGAATGAAGAGAGAGTGGTCACAAAGCATGAGCATGTGAACACAATGTTAGGGAACATTAAGGACAAAGATGGACAAGAGGACATTGGTACAGACAGACAATTGTAGCTAGAGTTTTCCTGCCTGGCCCATGGTCAGGGCAAATCTCTCTCACCCGCCAGTCCCACAGCCACTCAGACCCAACCAAGTAAACACAGAGACTTATATTGGTTACAAACTGTACAGCCGTGGCAGGCTTCTTGCTAACTGTTCTTACGGCTTAAATTAATCTATTTCTATTAATCTATACCTTGCCACATGGCTCGTGGCTTACCAGGATCTTCACATGTGGCTTGTCATGGTGGCGGCTGGCAGTGTCTCTCTCTCAGCCTTCCACTTCCCAGAATTCTTCTCCTTGTCCCGCCTATACTTCCTGCCTAGCCAATGGCCAATCAGTGATTTATTTACTGACCAATCAGCAACACACTTGACATACAGACCATCCTACAGCAGACAATGTATACACAAGGTGTGGGGATGGCATATTCCACTGTTTTTCTAAGTGATGCTTTTGATGGATGAATAGTTTAATTCTCTTGTGGGCATGTGAGATAACACTCCTATTAAAGCTTTGTAGTACAGTTCATGGTGGCTCCACATTCCATGTCACAACCTCCTTCATTCTGTACAATTCCTGAATAAACTCCATGATTATTTTATGATGCTGACCTGTGATGTCAGAGTTCAAGGTGCAACTGGAAAGAGGAGTGTGTGGGCCTGAATCCCAGTATAAGGACTGAGAAACCTGTCATTTAGACCCAAGTTACCAGGAGAGGAATGGGAGGTAAAGAGTCTCTTGTGTGATGTTCCTAGGATAGGTACATGGTACTGGCCAGGAAGAGTAGTCCTGTCTTACAGCTGAGGAGGGAGCAGAACCCTAGATGTCTGCATAGATACAGGCAGGAACAAGCTGCTGCAGGCCCTGGTGAGGAGTCAGAGTTTCTGTTTCCTGTGGAGTGCTTTGAGTGAGAAATGTCTGCCATAGTAACAGGCATCTGAACAGTTTGACTTCAGTTGATGGTGTTATAGTGGTTTGAATGAGAATGGCCCCCATAGACTCTGTATGTTTGAATGCTTGGTTCCTAGTCAGTGGAACTGCTTGGGAAGGATTAGTAGGTGTGGCCTCGCTAGTGGAAGTATGTCACTTTGGGTGGGATTTTAGAGCCTAAAGCCTTTGTCACTTCCAATGTGCTCTCTCTGCTTCATGCTTGTGGTTCAAGATGGGAGCTCTTAACTTCCTGTTTCTGTCTCCATGACTACATCCTGCTGCCGTGTCTCCAAGCCATGATGGACTTTAATAGCCTGGAGTCATAAGCCAAAACGATCTCTACTTTCTGTAAATTGCCTTGGTTATGGTATTTCATCACAGCAACAGAAAATTAACTAAAAATCCTGCTTCTCTTCTTCCAATCCACTGAGGACTCAGGCCTGTGCTCAGCTGTAAAGAAGTCACCAAAAGGTTCATTGTCCCCACAGAAAATGATTCCATGGAGGTCGTGAACAGGCCGAGTCCCTGCTTTGGTCCATATCCTATCAAACAACCAGTGCAGATTTATTTTCTCTGCATTTCAGAGCTCTTGTCTCCTTGCAGAAAAATAAGTTCCACTCTATAAAGGCACAAAGCCGAACCCGTTTCTCCATTTCACTTTTCCTCATTCTTGAACTCAAATATTGTCCTTTCCTTAATAGAATCATTTAATTTTTATTTTTCAGAAAACCACCAGTACATGTAAAAGATACAGAAATTAAAAGGATATAATTCCTTGGGGAGTTTGTATTTTAATAGTCAAGCTATAAACATATAATTGTAAAAATAATGATCGAATTATCATTGCAAGAAGTGTGATAAAGGCACTGATCCAGTTTGAGAGGTCAGGAATGGTCCACTTTTGCAAGTGTTACTGAAAACATGTTAGTGATGGATTCGAGATCTGGGAATGCAGCTCAGTGGAAGAGCACCTATCTATGACGTGCAAGGCCCTGGGTCAAGTACAGGCACAAATTAAATAATGGATATTAGATAGGAACACTAAAATGACTAAGAATTGAACTTGGTAGGGATGAGAAAGAGAGTGCAGGTGGCTTTGGATTTTATGGTTATGCAGAATAGGAAGTTGGGGCCATGAGGAAAGGATCTGTCCGGCAGCAGGCAGAGGCTGAAAAGTAGCTTTGTAAGTCTCCTGATGTCCCATCAGTGCTGCCAAAGGCCACCTGGGGATAGAAGTCTGCTCTCCTGAGAGGACTATTGGGGAGAAATCTGAGAAAAAAATCATTACTGCTGCATAGCTTCAATGCTCTTCACTGTGAGCCATGGGAGTATGATGAGAAGAGACTGTTTGCTGGAGAGTGGGGAAGGCTATGTTCCTAGACATTCTATGCTAGTTATCCTAAGGGAGCAAGATTCCAAAAGCTGATCAGAAAGAAATGTGCATTTAAAAATATAGGCATAAACTACATGAGCAGCTGGAGAGAAAGTTTGAGTTGCCATGGAAACCTCTCCTAAAATGTCTCCCTCCAGCAGTGGAGCCAACTTCCCAAATACCAAGGAGAAAGAGAGTATGGGCCAAGGGCCAAGTAAGTCCTCACTTGGCTGTCACGCAGGGTGCCCCAAGGGTGCTGGAAGGAGAGGCCTCTGATGGGAGCAGAGTGTGTCTGTCTGACATTCCTCCTCTTTAGAGGACCAGGTGAGTGGAGGTGGGCTATAAGAATCACCACATGCTTTCCTGCAAGGGGCCGGGGCAAGGATGGCCAAGGTGAAATCACATTAACAGCAACATAAAGTCAAGAGGCTGGAAAACAGCCTGGTTGGTGAAGTGCCTACAGTTCCTGGGATCCATGTAAAAAGTCGGGCAAGGTTGGTGTATTCTATGTGTTTGTAATCCAAGTGTTGGGGAAACGGGCATGGAGAATCCCTGGCGCTTTCAGGCCAGCGAGTCCTGTCTGCTTTACCAAGTTCTTTGACACTGAGAGACTCTGCTTCAAAGGAAAAAAAAGCAAGATAGATAGCTCTTGAGGAGTACCACCAGAGGTTGACTTCTGGCCTCCACACACACATGCATATATGTACATACACACCTACATACATACACACTAAGGAACTGATAAATAAGTTAATTAAAAGAGAAACCACTCTTAGAGCTTAGGCATCAAGCACTGGCATATGGTTTGATGGTGGAAATGAATGTTTGGAACCTCCCCTGCTTGCAGCCCTCCCCACCTCTCCGTCATCTTCTGTGAGAGGTGACAGCATGTGTCCCCTCACGCTCAGTTCCCCTGTCCTCCCCACATCATCAACACAAAGAGGGCTCTTCCTTTGGAGGGTTTACCCTTCTTTTCCTGTGTTCCCTTTGCCTGGATACCTGTGTGGCTCTGATACCTGTGTGGATAGCTCCTCCTCCTCATCTGCCAGGACCAGGACAGTATCTCCAAAGGACTACTCCTTGCCCTCTGAATCTCATGCCATGCTCTGACTCTCCTACCCCTGAAGATCTTTCTTCAGTCACCTGGCTAGCTCATTCAGACCATCCACTACATGCTGTCTTTATTTATTTATAAACCTGTTGACAGGCTGCCTGAGAACTTAAGCTCCCAGAGAGCTAAGGGAGCCAGCCTGTGCAGAGCCTCACAACTGAGAAAGGAAGGCGCCCAGCACAGAACAGATAGTCGGGTGATGTGGAATGGATGGCTCTGGCTTGTGTGTCATCACTGAGCTGATGATGATAGGACACACCCTTGATGTTGGTTGTTACAAAGACCTACAGGACAAAATGGTCAACTGAACTTCACAATATAAGGAAGAATTATTGCAATTCACTGCTGATAGTCACAGAAAAAAAATCATATTAAAATCAACAATAAGGGATCCCATTTTTAGATAATTTCTTTATGTCAAGCTGTAATAGGTGTTTAGCCTTCCTTATTTTCCTACAAAGCACTCTCTGAATTAAACCACTTGAATTCAATCTTCTGTTAAGGAAATAGGTTCAGAGAGGCTAAGCTTGTAAAATTGGACTCCAAACTAAATTTGAGCTAATTCTTAGCTTTAAGAGAGTACAGTTTTTGGTATAATTAGTAAACTGGAGATGAGACGACATGATGCTAAGAATATAAGGATCAGGTAGCTGGTATAAATGAGAGTGTGCTTTGGAGCCTTGGATAGGCAATATTGGTGGACTGAGTGGTAGTGGATCCAGTGAGACCCTTGGGGTTTCTATAGGATGAGAGGGCAAAGAGAAGATGAGATCGGATAACAAGGGAGTCAGGGGCTCAGCTGGTGAGCTGAGGCCCTGGTCAGCTATTTATGGGGTCAGAGACACTCAGATTTTCAGGGCCTGGCTGGTTAAGGTTCACCAAGAAAAACTGGACCATATAGCACATGATCCTTAGGCTCCTAAATAAAACATTTAAGTTGAATGCAAAGAAGTTTGTGTGTATTTTAAAATTATAGATTTTGTAACCATGTCATCCAACCTTACCATGTATTTATCAGATACATATACCATATAGATTCAATATAATTGTTTGTATATGTGCGTGTACATGTGCATGTGCGGTGTGTGTGTGTGTGTGTGTGTGTGTGTGTGTGTGTGAGAGAGAGAGAGAGAGAGAGAGAGAGAGAGAGAGAGAGAGAGAGAGAGAGAGAGCACACTGTTCTTGTTTCCTATCTGCAACTTGGGGCAGAAAGGGTTTATTTCATCTTACAATTTAAGTCCATCCTTGATGGAAGTCAGGGGAGGAGCTGTAGCAGGGGCAGGAAATGACACAAAAGCCGTGGGACAGCAAGGCTTACTGGCTTGTGTAGCTGAAGCTTTCCTGGTCCTGCCTGGCCCACAGTCAGGACAAATCTCTTCCACTAGTGTCCCCCAAGTAAACACACAGAGACTTATATTATTTATAAACTGTGTAGCTGTAGCAGGCTTCTTGCTAACTAGTTCTTATATCTTAAATTAACCCATTTCTATTAATCTATACCTTGCCACATGGCTCGTGGCTTACCAGTACTTTACATCCTACAGTACATCCCACAGCAGGCTTGCTCCCAGACTCACTTTCAGGTAGCTTGTTTACGCAGCACAGGCTCACCTGCCTAGGATGGCACTGCACACAGTGGGCTTGCATTCTAGGCAAGCAACTACCAGCTAAGCTATATTCCAAGTCCCAGATTCTGTGTTGCCATGGATGTTCTCAATCCACACTTGTCTGAATCCATGGATATTGAATGGAAGAACAGGGAGGGATGATGGGTAAATGCCCATTCATTGACTATTTCTTTTAGTAGGGATCACTAGAGAGGTGACTGAAAGTCAGAGTTCTTACTTAAAACTTAAAAAGACATCTCTGTTATTGAACCAAATGTAATTTATTAAGAAGAGCCGAGTCTGTTCAGCTGAGTTCAGCCGAATTCAGCCGAGTTCAGCCGACAGAGTCCTCTGAAATGATATAGCACAGTTGGTCCCCTTGTTGCTGTCCCTAGGCTCCAGAGCCAGTGTTCTTCTGTTAGAAATAGCGACCACATTTGCCACTACGGTAGCATGACTCTATTGAAGTTCAGCATTTGGAGCTGAGGTTTCCTAGTTAGCAGAGCTAGGGCTCCGTGCTTGTGCTGACTGGGTGCAAAGCTGGCCTTCTAGATCCTGGGTAAGCACAGATTCCAGCTGGGTTTTTTACAGTACAAGACCATCTAATACAAGGCAGTTTGGGTGTGAATGTCTAAAACAACCAGTTTCCTCTAGGGGTGTAGTCCTGAAAGGAATCCGAAGTATGACTGGAAAGAGAATAGCATGTTTTTGATCCACTACACACTTGGAACTCATGAACCATCCGATTTGAACAGACGTTAACCAGCTCATGACTCTGACTCTGTTAAGCTGGCCTACCTAGTGGAGACGTTTCCAGAAGATATTCTCCTGGGACATCTCCTTTATTCCTGTCATCCTTGAGTCTCTATTTCTCCCATCGTTGTCTTTCCTTAGGTACCAAGCTGGCCCAGACTGTTGCCTCCTCTATGAATAGACAGCTACACATGCCCCGGGGAGAGTGCAGGCTTTTTCCTGGCTGCAGAGCACCAGCCTGACTGTAATGCATCTTCTCTGTCGCCCTACATCTCCACTCCTTTGTCTTTTCCTTAGAGCATCGACAACGATGGGGAGGGTTTCACATTAGTGAGCAAGTCCTCCAAACCCCTTTAGATCTTTCCCTGTTGCTCTGTGGACAGTTAAGTTTCCATTTCAGGAGCTCTGGAGTTTTCCCACTATTTGCCAATAAAATTCCATGGCAACATCTGTACAATCCCCAAGGAACTACACTCCCCTTGAAGCCAGGAGTTCTGTTTTTCATTCTGGGCCTTCTCGGGCTGGTGACTAATGCCCTGTCTGGCTCATTATTGGCAACAGACTATTAGTGGAATGGATGAATGCTAATGTATTAGTCAGACTTAAAAAAAAAGTCATTTCCAGAAGACTATCAGGTGAGGGCAAAAGAGTCTTAAGTGGGACATGTAACTGAAATCTCATGGGGTCTTCAGGCAGAGGTGGATTCAGGGTGCTTCTGGTCTCTTTGTCCTCTAAGTCTCCTCTCCAGAGTCCAGCTCTTTCCCCTGCATAATTCCACACAAACCATGCATAATATCTCTAGGATCAAATGACTCCATCCCCAGCCCATCCTTAAGGTGGCTCAGGACTGAGTCTAATTAAACTGATAGGGATGCACACTGATCCAGGCAGTGAGGCTCTGGGGATGGGGTATTGATTAGTTCTGCCTACACTTCACACTCATCTTTGAAGTCCAACCAAACTTCTGGAAGTGGGAATTGAGAAATAGGGATGGTCTCCTGCAAAAACAGAGTGGCTCTTACCACCGGACAGGAAGGGGGAAGTTGGCTATGCTGGGCTCAGTGTCCCCACCCTCAGTCAATTTGTATGGCACCTGTGAATATGCTCTTCTTTTCAAGAAGGAAGATAGCAGCTGGAATTAAGATTCCACAACAAATAGCAGTGTGAATCCAGGGTGGGCCCTGTGTTTCATGACAAGAAGTGACAGCCACAGTGTGATGGCTGTGAGAAGCTGGGGCTACGCTCTGGAGCCTTCTGTGAATAGCCATTGCATAGGATGGCTTGCCAGTGTGCACTGCCAGCTAGGAGTGAGGCAGCGAACACATTATCCCCTCAGAGCTTCTGGAAAGAACTATCACTGCTGACACCTGGAGTTTCAGCTCCCCGGATCCAGAAATGTAAGCAAATAAATTTTCATTGTTTTAAGCTGCAAGTTAGTGGTGATTTTTTTTTTTTATAGAAGACCCAGGAATTTGTATGTGGCTGTCTACCAATACCAAGGAAGAGTTCTTCTGATCTGGAGTTATTACCCTGGCTAGCAAGAGACCAGGCGGGCATTTGTACATATATTTTTAATATCAATTTTACTCTTAAGCCATATATATCTCCAATATATAGCATATAATTTCTTTAATAGGCAATGTCGAGGCCAGGCATGGTGACACACACCCCTATAATACCATCCCTTGGGAAGTAAAGGTGGAAGGGTTAAAAGTTCAAGACCATCCTCTTCTACAAATATATATATATTGGAAGACCAGCCTTTGGCTACATGAGACCCTGTCTCAAAGCAACAATAAAACTAGACAATACTGACTATTCTACCTATAGAAGAGGTGACATAAAGATGCAAGGGAGCAGACCATCTGCATGGCAGCAGGCGTCAGGCTAATAGTTGCTGAAGACAGTTGAACAAGGATGTTTCTGTCTATAGATGGCTGCTGGGGTGCAGAACCTTGACCTTGACACAGCCTAGACTGCAGATGTCATGATGTGCTGTGGTGTCATTTCTCCATATCCAGATGTGAAAGATGGCGGGGCCAATATGCAAGGGAGCCCTAAACAAGGACCCGAGGTGCTGGGAGCTGTGATGTGAGTGCTTTGGAATTAGGGCTCCTCATTCTGTCTTTTGTCAGTATTTTCTTTCTTTCTTTCTTCCTTTTTTTTTTGCCTTTCCCCAAGAATAGGAAGCAGCTCATCTCTGCGCTGGTTCTTACAAGTGTGTTATGTTTCCAGCTCATTAGCAGCATTTGTTTTCCTTGTCTCCAGCCCACAAGCAGCCCTGACAGTGGCGAGGGCGCTGGAACCGTTTCCCAGAGGCTGCCAGCCTGCCTGCGTGCTGACAGCCCAGGGAAGCCAGCCAGGTGTGCAAAGTGCCAGGCAGGATGAAGGCACTATGGTCACCCTGGATTTTGTTTTGTGGTGCTTTGGAGAGGGCTGCAGGGTGGAGGATGTGCTCAAAGATGATTTTTAAAAGGATTAAACTGTTGTCCACCTTCAGGATCACACAGTGGCTTTTCATGAGTTAGATGAATTTTCAGTGTGAATTTAGACCCTTCATGAGTAAGGAAGGGAACAGTGGGGAAGGAGGGGAGAAGGGAGAGAGAGAAGGATGAGGGAAGGAGGGAGGGAAGAGAACAAAGCAGTTGCCTCCTTCTCTCCCTCCCTCCTTCCATCCTTCCGTCCTTCCTTCCTCCCTTCCCTTCCCTTCCCTTCCTTCTCCTTTCCTTCCTTCCTGCCTTCCTTCCTCCCTGCCTCCCTCCTTCATTCCCTCCCTCCCTTCCCTTTTCCTTCTTTGGCTAAATAATAAACTACCACGAAGTAGCCAAGCTGCTTCTCAATTAAATTCCAATCACAATAACTTTTCCATATACTATATGTGTGTAAAGCAAGCACACTCAGTGTCTTAGTTTGCTTCCTACTGCTAGGATAAAATATCACAACCAAAAGCAACTTGGGTATGGAAGGGTTTGTTTTAGCTGATAGACTGCAGTTGAGATCAAGGAAACTCAGGTCAGAAACTCAAGGCAGAAATCTGGAGGCAGGAACTGAAGCAGAGGCCTTGAAGGATCCTGCTTATTGAGTTGTTCCTCAGGACTTGCACAGCTTGCTTCCTTACACAACTCAGAACCACCTGCCAGGGGATAACACTGCCCACTGTGAGCTGGGACCACCACATCAATCATTATGAAGAAAATGCCCCCACAGACTTATCCACAGACCACTTTGATGGAGGTATTTTCTCACCTGAAGTTATCTCTTCTCAGATGACTCTGGCTTGTGTCAAGTTGCCAGAGAAAACCTAACCAGTACTCCCAGGAAGGACTGAACCAGTACTTCAAGATCATCCTCAGCTACAAAGAAAGTTCAAGTGAAAATAATCACCCAAGACAGTGCCATTGAACTGTCCAGTCTTATCAGATGCACAAAGTGCTGGTTAAAAATGCAAAACCAAGGCATCTCAGCATACAGATGATTGAGGCAAAAGGAAGGTCAGTTTGAGGTCAGCATGGGTTAACTGGCAAGAAACCACCACACACAAAAAATAGGTAAACATTTAAAACAAATGAAAGCTTGTCAAACAGAACAGAGTGCTCAGTCACCGAGTTGGTCATTTTACACTGTGTAGCTGTGCTGTATTGATGTGGAATTTGAGTACTGAGGTATCACACCACATGGTGAAATAGGCAAGTCAGGCCAGTGCTGCTCCAAGCCTTAACATCTGCCCTCAGCACCCTGTGGTTCTGCAAATACTACCTGCTCGCAGAGACAGCCAAGCGGGTTTCCACATTGATGCTTCTTGTTATCCTCCACTGAGTCCGTCCCTGCATCCCTTTCTCTTTCCAGCTGCCCTTGGCTTCTTTAAAAGTAGCCTTTTTGTTGTTCTGTTTGAGACAGGTACTCACATAGTCCAGGCTGTTCTTGAACTCACTATACAACTGAGCATGACCTTGAATTTCTGATCCTCCTACCTCCACTTTCCAAATCCTAAGATTACAGGTGTATGCCACCACGCCTGGCTTTTTCCTTCTTTTTGTTGATGTTACAAGGCAGGGAAACTGAACAAAATCCAAATGTCCCTTTTGGGGCCAGTGGGAGCAAAAGATAGTTGTATTAGAAGTAGGAGTCTCTTGGCCTGTGTCTTTAAGATGGCTTGACTCGAAGCATTGCCTATGGACAGCTTCTAGCAGAGCTCTGTAGGGCTTTGATATAATGAAGCTGTTAGGTCTTCTCTAATGACAACTTTCTTTTGACCATAGTGTGCTAACTACATGTGGCTCACTAATGATAGAATTTCCCGGATGAAGATACCTGGAAGATTCGAAGCAGGTGGCTTGACTGACCTCAGGGTTGTCATTGAGCTTGTCTGAGCCCCTTCCATTTTCTGAGGAATAAAGAACTGCTTTATGTGATTGCTAAGGGCTCCAGGGCCCAGAAATTCTACAGCCTGTGACTCGAGTTATTCCAGAAGGCTATTATTAATAAAAATAATAGCTTCCATTTTTTTGAACACCAGCTCCAGCTTGGGAATTACACTAAGTCTCCAGCAGACCCTAGTCTATCTAACTATCTGTGGCAGTATGACTCTTTCCTCTAGGCAAAACATGATTGCCATCTTGCAATAGAGATTATTGTGGCTTGGTAACCATAGCAACTAATTGGGCAGAGCCCTTCTAAGATAGTAATGTCTATTCTAAGAGTGACAGAGTGATTGACACCCCCTACTAGAAGGAAGAGAGGGGAGGGTTGTGGGACCCTCACCTAGGATTTCAGCCATTACTCCCTCTTGCTCTCCCCTGGCTACACGTGATCTTGGGAGATTCTGGTGTATATAGGAAGAGGAAGGTTAATTGAGAGGGGCACTCCATGATGCAGCTCCCAAGAGGCTACCATTCATGATGGGGTTGGACTTAGTGGTGATGAGCCTGTGTATGGGTGAGTAACCCCTCACCCATGCTATGTATGGAAGCTCCAGAAACTCCTTGATTGGAGTTTGATTGAAGTTGGACTTTGGTAGAATTGTCATTGGTTCTCTTAGATTTCTTTACCCACCTCCCCAGGAAGTTAACACCATTCTGCCATACCTGGATATTAAGACACTGCTCCAATGACCCCCGTCAGATGTGGAGAACATCGAGGCTCAGGAAAGTTGGTGGGCTGTTTCTGTGCTGGAAGTTGCTGTCTAGCTTGTGGTCAACTCACCAAAGCGATTTAAAGTAATGAGATTTGGTTGAACTTGCACACACCTCTCTCTTAATATTTGTCCATCCGTCCTGCTAATTGGTCTTGTAGTTTTAGGCCTGGAAGCTTTTGTCCTGCTAGACTTAGGAGGATGAGGGTGACAAAGAGAGCGGGGTACCTGCTGTGCTGACAGTGACCTCTCCAAGAGGTCATCCCTTGTGAATGAATTCCTTTGTGTTAGGAACATCAACCCTCACAGGACTGCTGTCTTAGTCCAATCCTAAGTGGCAACAGGTCTGCATCCATTTCCCAAATATAGTTTTTAAATGTGCAAATGAACTGGCATTCTGTTCCCGTCTCCTGATCAGAACTCCTAAGTAAGTAGCTGCACTTCTGGGTGTCTACTTAATGTGTTCTTCTTTGTAAAGGTAAAAAGGGGGCCACATTATCGGTGCGGGTGACCCATTACCCACTTCTTTAGTGAAAGGAAATATCCCGTGGGTTCCCCTATTAGACGGCAGCACAGGCACTCACCCTTGCGTGATCTTGGTCTCTCCTGGCTTTGTTTCCCTCACTCTTGGCATCCCTCTCTCCTCCTCAGGTTCCCTCCCACTCGTGTTTTAAGCGCTGGCATCTTTGCTAGCATCCTACAGAGAGCTTTTCATTTTTCATTCCTGCAGCTTCTAGAAAGACAGGCAGTCTTGGGGAGGAGCAGTAGCTTTTGCCAGGTTGATATAGGGCAATCAGGAGCCCCCAGGAGACTCAAGGCAAAGGAGTGGGTGTTGTCTTGGAGATTTCTTTACCACCCTGGGTTACTTGGAGTCTTATTCCAAAGAGCCCCTGTGATATGTTCTTTGGATTATTATTATTATTTTCTCTTAACAAAGACAGAAAGGAAAAAAGAGCCCCATGTATATAGTCTTGGAGCATAAATTAAGCAAGATACATTTGCATTTCTAGGCTAAGAAGTATAACCCTGGCTCTTTATGCATTTCTTTCATCCTTCTGTGAAACCCATTACATGGGAAAAGTTGGTGATGGCTCTCTGAGCCCATGGTACTTTCTGCATCTCTTGAACTACTCCAAAAGCACCTTGGGTTCTACAATATGAGGATAGGAATTAGCAAGCAAACAAAAACACCAGGTAACAATTATCATTTAGATGCCTAGGCTCTGGGTATGCACCATCTCCTTGACTCTGTGAAGCAGGTTACCGTGTTATGTCTCCAGCTGGAGAGACATTGTGCCTAAACAGAAGTCACAGAGGCAATCATCAGAGGAGACAATATTGAAACTCAGGTCTCCATCAATCATTTACCCATCGGTATCCCTAAGCCATTTTGAAGCATGGTGCTGTTTTCCTTGGCTTTCATATAGAAAGTTACTGAGCTTGTGGTAAGGGGATAACAATGGCTGAAACGTCATCTCCTCTATCAGCAGGTGTGAGCAGTTGGTACAGCTTAGGGAAACTGAAGCATCATACACTGTGAACAATCTGGCAAGACAGAGTGGATATGAGCATGTTTGTGCCCTATGACCCAATCAGCATCCTTCTTGGTATGCATCACAGAAAAAACAACAACAACAACAAAAAAAAAATCCAGCAAGTTGTATTCCAGAGGGAAAACATACCAACAAATGTCCATGGCCTCATTGTTGCTATGTGAAATGGAAATCACTTTAGTCTGTGCATGAACGGATCTGATAAGGTGATCAGTTTGCACAGAGCTGTACTGTGTGGCATCTATAAGTGATGTAGCTCTGTATGTGTCAACAGAGCTGAAGCTCAAATGTGTTGTGTTGAAAGTGACAAAAGGATGTGGCACATGTGTCAATCAAACTATTACTCTGAGTATCTATGAGCACAAATAGCGCAGGGACCCAAGTAGGAAGGGGTATTGGTTACTTTTCTAATACTGTGAGTAGATGCCTGATAACTATCAATGGAAATTGGACTCAGAAGGAAGGAAGAAGAGGGGTCATGAAGTTGGGGTGAGAATGCGAGAGGAGGGACCTGGGAGGAGTTGGGGGGTATTGCAGGGGGTAGATTCCTGTGGGATACAACCAAAGACAGCGATATTTAAAAAGAGAAGCAATTTAAGTCAAGAAGAGTTAATTTAGTCTCATACTTGGAGAAGATGCAGTCCATTCTAGAAGAAGGCACAGTGGTAGGAACGGGAGGGAGCTGATCGCGTTGGGTCTGCACTGAGGAATCAGAGAGCTTAGAGAAGATATAACCAGGCTATAAAGTCTCAAAGCCCATGCTAGGAGTCAGTTTCTTCCAGTAAGGTTCCAACTAAAGGCTTTACACCTTCCAGAGCAGCACCACCAACTGGGGACCAAGTGTTCAGACATAGGGGACATTTTACATCAAACCACAACAGAGGGATCCAAAGTCAGCTACTTTGGATTCCCCCCCCTCTCTGTGTGTGTGTGTGTGTGTGTGTGTGTGTGTGTGTGTGTGTGTGTATGTGTGTGTGTGTGTGAGAGAGAGACAGAGAGAGACAGAGAGAGAAGGATAGAGGGAGGGAAGGAGAGAGGGAGGGACGGAAGGAGAGGGAGAGGTGTGGTGGTGGTCAAACAGGACAGGGGTTCCATTGCATTTAACACTTGCTTGTGTTCCAAGTAAACGCTAAAGTAGAAGGAAACATGAGAAAATGTAAGATGGTCAGACATGCCTGACAGAAAAATACCTATTTCTCACCAGTTCCTGCTTGTCCGTGCTTTCCTGTGTGCAGGTAGTTTATAACTACTTTAGTCAAGTAAACAAGGAGAAAATCTATTTGAAGATTCACATAGGTAAGTGTGTGTACATGACTTCCTAGACCCCATTTTGTGGCAGACAGTCGGCAAATGTGTAGACAGATGGTGTCTGCACTTGGCATCCAGATGACTACTCCTAGGCCACCTCTTCAGCTCTTCACCCACAGGGCAGTACCCCATGGCTGACCTGCTAATGTTTTTCTCATCTGACTTTCAAAAGTAAAGGTCCTAATCCCTGCCATGATGCACTCAGTCTCCTTGAGATCTTTCCCTCCTGCTTAATGCCCAGCTCAATGTGGCTCTCCTGTCTTCTCTCATTCTGTGGAAGTTATTGGGAAGGTTGAGCAGTGTGGAGAGAGAATCTGTCTGCCTGACTTCCCAGGAAGCATTGGGGAGGACATCTTGTGTCTCTGTCCACTAAGACCCCTGAGTTCTCCCTGACCTGAGTTTAGTGAGCATGCTCAGGAATATGGCTTTGTCTACCAGGCATTTTACTTCCAACTCTTCTTCCTGGATTGTGAAATGCTTATGTTGGTTGAGAGAGGACTTGGCTTCCTAGTGGTCAGTGGCCTCTCCCCAGACCCCATCTTTCCTCTGCTTCATCCTATTCCTTCCCCACACCCCTTCCCCTTTTCCTATCCTTCCCTTCCACATTTCCTTTTGCCCTTTCCTGCTCCTCTGATCCAAGATGTCTTCTTGGAGCATCCCAGGAACTTCCCCTGCTGTTTCCAGCCAGTGTATCCTTATCAGTGTATTCTTACAAGCACTGTTATCATTTTGTTCTTTCTGTTTGAGAACATTCAAAATGTCACAAGAGCTTTGGCCTGTGTATACAAAAATGGACCTTCAGGGCTCTATGAAGCTTTGAATTCATGATGTGACCTCAGGACAGACGAATGGATTGATTAGGTAGAGATAATAGTCCTGTCTCTTGCCAGGTACTACAAGGACCGTTGACAGGTGTATGTGGAGCAACTGAGGTGCATAGAGAAGGATGTGAAAATATCAGCTGTGGCTGTCCCTGCATTGTCAGGTTGATAGAATCCCAGCACACTGTGCAAGCCAGGCTGCGGTGAGGCGCTCTCATTTGGTATCTCTTGTCTCCCTCAGCAGGTCTCTTGCATGTTTAGGAATCCCCAAGGGAGGGGCTGTGGAGATAGCTTTGTAGATAAAGTGCTTGGCAAGCAAGTATGAGGACATGTGCACCCATGTAACAAAGTGAAACATGGAGATGCATACTTTTAGCTTCAGCATCATGGAGACAGAGAGAGGATCTCCAGACAGTCTAGACCAGTGGGTAAGGTGCAGGACAGTGAGAAACTCTCTTAAAAAAATAAGATGGAGGACTCCTGAGGTATAACACCTGTGCTGACCTCTGGCCTTTGCATGCATGTACATATAAGTGTATGTGCACCCATGTATACGCACACATGCATACACACACACACACACACATGCACATGCACACACACACACACACACACACACACACTAAGAGAGAAAGAGAGAGGGAGGAAGATGAGGGAGGAGAAAGAAGAGAGAGAGACCCTAAGAAGGCATTTTTGGTTGTACGCATATTGGAGCATCATTTCCTGCTATCCTTGACATAAACAAGGTAAAACTTGGTTTATTCATAGTATAAGCACGTTTTTTAGGTGGTTGCCAGGAAAACATGTCTTCCCAGTGAGTCTGAAAGTGATTCCTTCTTACTTATTTCCAATTCACTGAGACTCATCCAAGTAATAATCTCTAAAACAAGGTGAAAAACGAGGCAATAAAGAAGTAATGCAATTGATTCAACAGAAATCACTGTGCTGTGTGCGGGGTCTGAGCAAAGTTCTGGAGAGGAAGGATGATGCCTCAAAAAGCTGAAGCACTCCTGGTGTGTTTCCCCTCTGCACCGTGTAGTAGAGAGAGCTGTGGTCTACTGTTCTAATGGCCTAGCTCTGCAGCAGACGAAGGACCAGAAACTCTGCCGTGGGTATCTAACAGTCTTCACACTGAGAATCCAAATCCCATGTTCACTCAGTTTAATGCCATGGAAGATGTTGGGATATCTCCTGGCCCGAGGAAAGTTAAAGAACTATGCAATTGCGTAGTTTGGCCACTTCCTCTATGGGTCTTAAATTCTTAACTTGAAAAGTAGCTAGAGCAGAAAAATTTTTTGTCTTATACCGGAAAAAGAAATCGGGAACCCTATCGCAATATATACATGCTCTAATTTCAGTGTGCCTTGGTTATTAATGTACTGTTGAGGGCACTGAAACTTTAGAGGGAAAGCCTCAACTTGTGAGTCTGAATTGGTCAAGCTAAGACTCATCCTAACATGCCAGTTAAAGAGGCAGATAAAGGCAAATTGAATAAACAAAAAGCAAAGAGAGAAACAGAGAGAGAGAGAGAGAGAGAGAGAGAGAGAGAGAGAGAGAGAGAGATTCATGACTTGTCTGTGAATTCTCTCCTAACCTTGGACACTGAGGCACACTGGTCAGAGGGACAGAATAAGAGGTCTGTCACGGGACACTGATGAGCTTTGGGTTGAGTCAGTGAGAACCAGAATCCAGGGCCCGAATCTGAAGTATCCCAGTTAAGCTTTGGCTGGGCCAACATGGCCTCAGTCCTGGTCCCGACGGAGACTCAAGAAGACTTCCATGTTTGAGGGTGGGACAGGAGGCTGGCTCCCTAATGACACCCTCTTTTCTTCAGGCAGCAGTCACACTGTGAGGTGACAGTCAACATTTGAAGAGTGGTCTGATGGCTCACCAGGGCTTGGCAGCAGTTCGGGTCCATTATCATAAAGACATTTATCATAATCCTATTATTCCTGAACTCCAACATGAGGTTTAGGCTCCTGTCAGGGAGATCTTAAATAGGACACAATAAAGATAAAAGGCTGACGGTATGATGTCGGTTATGATGGTTGTTACTGATTGTGAACTTGACAGTACCTACAATCATGTAGAGACGTAAGACTTAGGGCACATCTGTGAGGAAGTTTCTAGACTTGGTTAACTGAGGTGGGAGGAACCACCCTAAATGTGGGCTCTGTGAAATGGTCTAGGTCTCCAATGTAAGGGAGAAAGTACCGGCATTCGTTTTTCTCTGCTTCCTGAGTGTGGATGTGCTATGACCAGCCACCTCTTGCCCTTGTCACCACACCTTCCCCACCCTGATGGACTGTATCCTTCCTTCCTTTGTTGTATTTTGTAACATCAAAGGAAAAAATTAATTGATCCATCAGTAAAGGAGATAGATATGAAATGAATGTGACAACCCTAAGTTTATATCCTTCTTTGAGTTCCTCTGTAGGCCCAAAGGAGTCAGTGGTTTCTAAAAAGCAGTTTCTACTTAGTAGCTCTATAGGGCTTCTTAGTGAGAAAAGACAGTCATGGTCATAACCCAGCACTGGACTCTGTGTGTTACAGTACTGACCTGCTAGTCATGATGTACTTTGCAGGCTATGGGGGTAGCCAACTGCTTTCTGATTGGACTGGAGAATGCTCCACAGGAGGGATTTTTATGTAGCTACTGTAAATCTAGTCAAAAGTCAGATTCTGAGGAGGTCATAGACCCTAGGCCAAAAGTCAACTGTCATTCTGCTAGATGGTCTTAATGCCAAATCCCTCGATCTTAAGGGGGATTCAGAGTTAGTTTGTATGACGTGAACTCCAGAAACCTGGAATGGTGATTGCTACTAGGCAGGGTTGGGATGACTCCTGAGATTAAGATAAGCTGTGGTGGTGAGAGGCATTAGGGGACTTCCAGCTGTGTTAAGGATAAACTCCTGTTGGTAACAGGCTTCAACTGAGGAAAAGTCACTTTACAGGTGAATTTTGTCCTGCAATTCCTTTATTGTCTTGTGTCTTACAGGTATGGACCACCACACCCAGCCTTAAACTTTTCTTAAATTCTTTTTCACTTTTCTCTAATTCCTTTTTCGCAAATCAGAAGCTTAGCTGGGTAGATTCTTGCCATGAGGTCACCACTCCCTTTATTCCATTTAGCATCAGGTTTTTCTTAAAACTTTATCTACATTTTGTATTTTCCCTTGCTTAGCTTGCTTCTTTTAGTTATAGATCTGCATAAGCGCGGCCACTAGTCACCGAGCAACACAGTCAATAGTAGGCCTTCTGGAAATGTCTTGTGCCAAAGCTATTAATCCATAACACTTCAATTTAGCCTCAGGCAGATTTTTTTTTGACAAGAGCTGAAAGTAGCCACATTCACAGAACATCACAAGAATGGTCTTTAGGTCACATACTAATATTCTATGAAAACCTCTTGAGCCAGGCCCCCACAGTTCAACTCACTCTCAGCACCACTGTCTTCCATGTTCCTCCTCCTGTGACCCATTAAGGCCCACTTAAAGCCATTCAACTGTTTTCCTAATCCAAAGTCCCAAAGTCCACTTTCCTCCAAACAAAAGCACAATTGGGCCTATCACAGAAATACCCCACTCCTGGTACCAACTTCTGTCTTAGTTAGGATTTCTATTGCTAAAAAAAGTTACCATGACACATTAACCCTTACAAAGGAAAACATTTAATTAGGGTTGGCTTGCAGGTGCGGCGGTTTAATCCATTATTGTTAGGGCAGGAAGCATGGCAGCATGCATGCAGACATGGTGCTAGAGAAGGAGCCAAGACTTCTACATCCTGATCCACAGGCAGCAGGAAGAGAGAGACACTGGACCTGGCTTGAGCATTTGAAACTCCATAAACCCAACCCCTCAGTGGCATACTTCCTCCATCAAGGTCACACCCACTCCAACAAGGCTACAACTTCTTCTAGTGCCACTACTTATGAGCCTATGGAGGCCATTTTCATTCAGACCACCACATCTTGTTATTATAATCTAACTTCTGGATTTTTTACTCCTCTCCTGAGAATTCACGAGTACAAAAATCAATTGAAGGAAACAAATTAATTAAAGGCAGATAGCAAAGATGAAGATAGGGGAGACTTCCCTCTATCAATTCCTCTTTCCAAGCACCAAATGAGGCAGTGGCAGGAAGTGCAGATGAGCTTTTTGTGTCCAAGGCATCATCTCGCCCATCTTCAGAAGTGTCTTGGGCTGTGTCTAGTTGCTAGGCTTGTGACCCTAGTCACTAGTCAGTACTAAGGCCGGAGGACTGAAAATTCCAGGCGCACCTGAACTACAAAATATTAGGGAAAGAATGAGGCAGAAGAGAAAGTTTCCTGACTCTGTGGTGGTCTGAGGCATTAAGGCCAATGTAGAATTGCATGTACCACATGGAACATTAAATACAATAGTGACCTACAGAGACTGACCAGGAGCCTGGAGATGAGTACAAATGAACCCGTGCCAAGCTCCCCTCTTCTGAGTCCTTGTAGATCTAAAGAGCTTTGATTACAGAGTGTGGGTTCCTTTTTCACATATCATATAATTCAGTAACAAGAAATTCAACTTTTGCACCAAGAGGGAAGCTAAATTGAGGAAAATGTCAGTGAGAACTCTTTTTAATGTATATGTGCATGGCCGGAAGAGTACGTCTGATCCTCTGGAGCTGGAGTTTTAGATAGTTGTGAGATGCCTACATATGCACTGGGAACCCAGCCTATGGCCTTCCAGACAAGAAGTCTAAACTCAAATGCAAAGGTTGAAAAATAATTATGAGACAATTTACTCCATATAGGATAGACCTACAGAAAAAACAAGATAGATGTTGTTTTGGTTGTGTTCAAAGTTTTCTGGCTGGTTTGGGAGAATTTTCCCTTATGAAAAATCTGGACTATCCTTTGCTTATGTTTTGGTTTGGGTTGTTTCAATCTGTGTCTAGCACCACAGGCCTCTCCATGTGGTAAGCATGGGTTTATTTTTTAACTGCTGTGGCAACTAGTAACTAGGAAAATAATCTAATAGTTTCTGAACCTTGAGCTCCTTAACTCTAAATTGTAGGCAAGAATCTAGTACCACGTGAGAGACTCTGAAAATGTATTATGAGAAGGGTTTGTTTAGAAGATAATTGATGTGTGAATTAATGTGTCCTTAGTGAACACACCTTGTGTAGGGTTGTGGGGTTGCATTCAGTTTGTTGAAACTCTCCCATCCCTGTTTCCAACCTGCTAAGAAGAGACAATATTTTCTGCCAAAGCAGAGGCAGCAGTGAGTGGGGATCAAATGTGGGTAGTCAAGAGCAGACCGTGTAATATTCTTTATAAGTATTTACTGTGAAGCCGTGTTCCAAGCACTGTGTTTAGAAGTCAAGAATCAATGATACCCAGCAAACAATTTTCTTCCAAAAGGATATTAAATTCTAGTGCTGGGGAACTTAGCCAGGGTAGGAAATCCAAGCACAGTGCAATGAGTTTGAAATAAAGTGATTTGCTGAATTAGTACATGAACTAAAAGAAATAACACAGCAGTGTCTAGAAACACTAAAGAGGCCACGTTCCCATCTTATTTTATTTTATCATTTGTGTGTACACTTGCTTCCTTTTAATTTATCTGTTTTAATTTTAACTGTTTTTTTTTGGGTACATGTATGAATGAGTCTGTGTGCATCTGTGCATAGGGGCTAGAGGCCAATCCTTACGTCCTTGCTCAGTAGCCATCCACCTTATTATTTGAGGTAGGGTCTTTCATTGGCTTGGAACTCTGTCTGATTTTCCAGACAGCCCCAGAGATATGCCTCCCCAGCCCAGGAATTACTAATGCCAGCCATCCAACCTGATGTTTTGGGAAGAGGGATGGATTCTGAATGTTGATGCATGTTCTCATGCTCGAACGACAAGGGCTTTGCCAACTGAACCTTTTTCCCAGCCTTTCTTTCTTTTACACATCCCTAAATACTCAGTGCCTAACAAAAGGCCTGGTGCACTATAAGTATACAGGGATATGTGTGTGTCCCACATAGAGCAGTGGGGCTTCAGGGTTCCTGATCTTTTCTTTTCAATGTGTATGAGGGTTTTACCTGCACAGGTCTGTGCTCTACTAGCATGTCTGGTATCTGTGGAGGCGAAAAGAGAATGCTAGATTCCCTGGGACTGGCATTACAGACAATTATGAGTTGACTGTGGGTGCTGGGAATCAAACCCAAGTCTTTTGTAAGAGCAGTCAATACTCTTAACCACTGAGATCTCTCTCTAGCCCATGTCCCTAATTTTAACACTAATGGGAATATGTTCTGAGTGAAATACAGAAGATAGCATGTTTGGGTTTGCCCTGGATCTCATTGCTAGGCTCATCAGCCTCCATCCATAGCTGAGAAGCTGTTGACAGTTGATGGCTTCCAGAGGAGGGACAGTCAGTTTTCTTGAAGTATTTGGCCTCTGGTTGTTCAACCATGCTCTAGTAGATGGCCCCAGGTCCATGAGGATATGGACAGCACAAAGTGGACTCCGTGGATTATATTTTTAAAGGACATGAAGTTGGAGGAGGTCTTAGGTTGGGGAGGATCTGTGAGGAATTGGGAGGAATCGAGATGTGGTTTATTTTGCTTAATTTTTATTTTAGAGATAGTGTCCTACTATAGTTGCCTGGCTGGCTGGGAACTCATGATCCTCCTGCCTCAGTCTGCCAGGTTCTACAAGTGTGTAGCACTACACCTGACTGGGTGTAGCTTGGTGTTCTTTCTAAATAGGGGTTTAAAGGCTGTAACTTCTAACAACTGTGTCTTACCAAAGGTATTAATGAAGCACCCACCTATGGCTTACCTCAGAGGCTGCTTTCTCCTGTAGTGAGAGATGCCGTGACTCCCCGGGGTAAACATTTCCCAGAAAAGACTGCCATCCTTGCCTTTGACCTCACAGTTACTGTCTCTCAGTAAATGGTCCTACAGTGATCTCACTTTCCCCATAGTTGTGAAAGTTGTCTGTGTGCCAGGCACTCAGTTCGTGAAATCAGAGACACATGGTTAATGTCTTGTGAAGGGGGTTCAAGCCTTGGTTTGATGAAGGTGACAGCCATGTAAAGAAATCATTTCTACTTAGGGTGACACATGTTTTAAAAGGAGTTAGTGCCAAAGCCTGGGAAGATCTTGATGTTAGAGAAGCATCAAAAAAGGGGGTTCCTCAAGAAATTAGACATCAAAATACCCAACAGTCCAATTAAGAAATGGGCTATAGAACTAAACAGAGAATTCTCAACAGAGGAAACTCAAATGGCTGAAAGACATTTAAGGAATTGCTCAACATCCCTAATCATGAGGGAAATGCAAATCAAAACAACTCTGAGTTACCCCTTATGCCTGTCAGAATGGCTAAGATCAAAAACACTGAAGACACCTTATGCTGGAGAGGATGTGGAGCTAGGGGAACTCTCCTCCACTGCTGGTGGGAATGCAAGCTTGTACAACCACTTTGGAAATCAATATGGCAATTTCTTAGAAAATTGGGAATCCATCTCCCCCAAGATCCAGCTATACCACTCTTGGGCATATACCCAAGGAATGCTCAACCACACCACAAGAGCACTTGTTCAGCTATGTTCATATCAGCATTGTTTGTAATAGCCCGAACATGGAAACAACCTAGATGCCCTTCAACTGAAGAATGGATAAACAAAATGTGGTACATATACACAATGGAATACTACTCAGCAGAGAAAAACAATGACATCATGAGGTTTGCAGACAAATGGATGGACCTAGAAAAAATCATCCTGAGTGAGGTAACCCAGGCTCAGAAAGACAAACATAGTATGTACTCACTCATAGCAGGATACTAGATGTGGAACAAGGATGACTGGACTGCTACTCACATCACCAGGGAGGCTACCTGGAAAACAGGACCCCAAGAAAGACACGGGGATCGCCCAATGACAGAGAAATGGAATGAGATCTACATGAACAGCCTGGACATGAGTGGGGGTAGTGAAGGGCGAGGGTCCAGGGAAAGAGAACTTGGGGGAGCGGGAGATCCCAGCTGGATCAACAACAGAGAGGGAGAACAAGGAATAGGAGACCATGGTAAATGAAGACCACATGAGAATAGGAAGAAGCAAAGTGCTAGAGAGGCCCACAGAAGTCCACAAAGATACCCCCACAACAGACTGCTGGCAATGGTCGAGATACAGCCCGAACTGACCTACTCTGGTGATGGGATGGCCAAACACCCTAATTGTCGTGCTAGAAACCTCATCCAACTACTGAGGGATCTGGATGCAGAGATCCATGGCTAGGCCCTGGGTGGATCTCTGGGAGTCCAATTAGTGAGAATGAGGAGGGTTTATATGAGTGAGAATTGTTGAGAGCAAGGTTGGATAAAGCACAGGGACAAATAGCCAAACGAACGGAAACACATGAAATATGAACCAATGGCTGAGGGGTCACCAACTGGATCAGGCCCTCTGAGTGGGTGAGACAGTTGATTGGCCTGATCTGTTTGGGAGGCATCCAGGCAGTGGGACCGGGTCCTGTGCTCATTGCATGAGTTGGCTGTTTGAAACCTGGGGCCTATGCAGGGTCGCTTGGCTCGGCCTGGGAGGAGGAGACTGGACCTACCTGGACTGAGTCTACCAGGTTGATCTCAGTCTGCGGGGAAGGCTTTGCACTGGAGAAGGTGGGAATGGGGGGCAGGCTGGGGGGAAGGTGAGGGAGGCGGGAGGGGGGAGAACAAGGGAATCCGTGGCTGATATGCAGAACTGAATTGTATTGCAAAATAAAAATTTAAAAAAAGGGGGGGGGTTCCTAGTTATGGTTTCAAGTGGTTAGGAAGAGCTGGATAGAATTTCCAGGAAGAAACAGTATCTACAATTAGACTGTTGCCTTCACATTAGATTTTTATCCAGACTTTCTCACAGTCGCTATGACTTCTTTTTCTCACACAGGCATTATGAACTGTAGTGGGAGTAGTGACATGTGTGAGAGCTGGGTGTTCATGTAGGTCATTGTCAGTTTCAGTGATTGTATTTTGAAATGACAGATTGATTTGCTGTGATGGTTACGACTGTCAGCCTGACACAACCTAGAGTCACCCCAAAAGAGGGCATAGCCTGAAATGACTGAAATGAGGGGATAGCCTGCATCAAGTTGGTCTGTGGGGGGATTGTCATAAATCATAGATGATCCAACATGAAAGTGAGTGTGCTTTGATTTCCTATTTCCTGCACTTCACTACAGTAATGAACTGTAACTAGGAATTATTCTTTTTAACATATAGCACAATATATTTTATCATATCATATATGTCATACATATCATATTTATCACATTCACTTTAAACTCCTCCCAGATCCACCCATACCTCCACACTGCCTCCCAACTTCTTGTTCCACCCTGTTAAGTAACCTACTAAGTCTGATTTTTTTGTTGCCCATATACTTATGGGTGTGGGGTCATCCATTGGAGTGTGGTGAACTCTCCTACTAGAAACCATCAACTGTCCATAGCTCCTCAGCTAGGAGTTGGTGTTCATGAGCTCTTCCCTGTTCCATGCTATAGTGTTGATTGGCTTGACTTTGTGCAGCAACCACAGTACCTTGAGTTGAGTTCCTGAGTTCAACACTCCTGTCATGATTAGAAGACATCGTTCGGCTGCCTTCTTCCTCTATATCCAGCTCTTAGAATCTTTCTTCCCTCCTCCACAGTAGTCCCTGATCCGTGTGTGTGTGTGTGTGTGTGTGTGTGTGTGTGTGTGTGTGTGTGTATGTGTGTGTGTGTATGTGTGTGTGTGTGTGTGTGTGTGTGTGTGTGTGTGAATGCCTGTGTAGATGCCTATTTGTGGCTGAAGACTCCACACATTTTCTGCACTGTATCATCAGTGAATTCCTATGTAACCTGCAAGTGTGAGTGAAAGAAAACCTTTCGCCCCTAAGTTGCTTTCGGTCAGGGTATGCTATCACAGCAGCAGACATAAAACTAGAACTTGTGTTCCACCAGCATCAAAGAGAAAGCAAACTTGGTCATGCCTGTGTCCTTAGGTCATTCATTTATCATCTGATAGCTGGTATTACAATGGCAGTGGACTTGGTTATCTGGTCTGTATCCACTGCAGAGTCCAAGGCAAATAACACAATCAACATTTCTATTTAGGTTGTTATTTTTTAAAAAAATTGGCTTGTGATAATCATTTCTAAATTACACATGGAAATGTAAAGTTTGATATGGCATGATACATCAAAAATACTCAGTTTGGCATCACAGCTCTGTGCAATGGTAGCTGTTCCTTGGGAATGAGAAGGAAGGAGGAATATCTAGAGATGAGGGGGGATTGAGTCTTCCTTGAATGACACCAGTGTTCCCTGAGCATGTAAGATTCAAATGCTGCACTGCATGATGGTCAAGTCCACGCTGATGCCGTAGACCACCAATTTCCATTCATTCTAATCCCTAGCATTGTCCCAGGACCTCTACTCTCTCAGGTCCTCTGCCTTGATTTCTCCCCCTTGAGAGGAGGATGCTAAGTATCACAGGAACACTGGGGCCTTGGGAAACAAAGTGCTCTGCAAAATCAAGATATTATTAGAAGGCAGAGTTCTCACAAACGAAGAACATTCTCACTTGCTTCATGCGCCTGCTGAGGTGTAGGATGGCCGAGAATCCCTGCTAACCAAGTAGGACCCAGAGCTGCCCCCCCCACCTTTCCTTCTTCTTGTCATTCCTCTATACTCCTTCCCTACCCTCCTATCTTATCAGAATCTCAGAATTCACACTGTCAATCATCTTCCTGCCATAAGAATTGGTGAACTGGCTTAACCTGCCCCTGTGATGATATTTTCAGATGCATCTCTTTAATATATGTGACTGGACTTAGCAATGCAAGGGACACTGCTCATGCAGGTTAAGATGCAACCAGCAACCTCAATTGACACTGTGTCCTGTTGGACATTTCTGTTTTTTTCCCCTCAGAATCCAATTCTTTGATACAAATCACGCATTTTCTCTTTCTCAAGACATAGTGACCAAGACTTTCCATGAGATGGATTCCCTGGCCCATGAGTCTGTCCATCCCCTGGTCATAGTGGTAGATTTGGACATGGATATGAGGCCATACCTGAAGATATAATATTGAGAGTTTAGTTTAAAATAGTCAGAAAACGAATGGAAATGATTATGGAGGTTCATACAAAATTAAAAATTATAGATCTACCCTATGATCCAACTCTACCACTCAGAGATTCACTCAAAAGATTCTCAACACATCACAGAGATTCATGCACATCACTGTTTATTGCAATAATCTCCACAATAGTTAAGTTATAAAACTGACCTGGGTGTTTATAAACAGAAAATGGTTAAAGAAAATGTTGGTTCATATGCATGATACAGCTTTTTAGCCATGAAGAATGAAGTCAGGTTGTTCTCAGGAAAGTGGATGCTACTGGAGATGATCATATTGAATGAACTATGCCAGTCTTGGTCGAATATTGCATGTTTTATTCTCATTTGTAGTTCTCAGGCTTTATATTAACCACCACCACCACCACCACACACAGACGTCAAGATAGTAGAAGTGAATTGTCTGGGGAACAAAGGTGACTAAGAGGAGGAGCAGAGAAAGGGAAAATGATCTGATATAACTATCATATTATATTACACTAAAATATAAAAATTATATTAAGTAGAAAGCCATTTCTCCTGTGCGGGCTAAGTTCTTACATGTGAGTCTGGCCTTGGTGGAGGTAGTCTTGGATTAAAAATGGATCCAAGACATGTGGTGCTGATGGGTTTTGTTTTCTTCATGGCCAGAAGGGCAGCAGTCCATCTTGGTGCTTACATGTAGCCTCTCAGGGCCACAGTGAATTCTCCAGATCTGCCACAGGCAATCCTATTGCCGGCTCTACCTCATTCACGGTATGCTATGCTCCAGTTCACACAATCAAGACAGAGATCTGTGTAGATATATCTATTTTTTTTTTTGTCTACCTGACACAAATCCAGACATATCTGGGAAGAGGCACCTCAGCAAAAAAAAATGCCTCCATCAGACTGGCCTGTAGGCAACAGATAACAGATGAGGAGGTGAGGCAATTGTTTTTGTTCATCTCCTTTTTAAAAGATGACTTTTATGAGGTCAGTGACAACTTCATACATTTACATAACATATCTTGATCCTATCCATCCCCAAGCCCCCTCTCCCCTCCTCCACACACCTAGCTACACATCTCTTTTTCATTTTCATGCTTCTCCTTCTCCTAACCTACTAAGTCCAGTTAGTACTGCCTGCTGGAATTATGACTGATCATTTGGCTTGAGCTTGTGCAGGTAACTATAGGTAACTGTGACATTCCCTGAGCCTTGGAGGAGGTGACACAGATGTCCTGTTTAGGGCTGAGCACTCAACAGTCACATATTCTCAGTACTTTGGTTGTCCGTGTTGGACTGCTGCCTACTTCAGAGAGAGGCTTCCCTGTCTAGGCAGAGAGCAGCACCCTATGGTTATAAACATACATATTTAGAAGGTAGCTTGACAACACAGGCATTTATTTGTTTGTCCTCTTGAGCCAATGTCTATATTGATCTGGATCTATTATCATAGATCACAGTGCAGCTGTGGAGAGCTGTTTAGCCCAATGTTCAAATATCCAGCTAACATGAAGCAATGTGTTTTGTGAGGAGCCCCTCAGGTGACTGTGATTCATGCTGATGTGTGGAAATCACTGCTCCAGGAAAAAGGCACTGCTTGTTTTATCTAATAGACTGTCTCAGGAGGACCAGCCTTCTCATTGTCTTATAGGACCTGCATCATTAAAGATTGGCTCAGTTCTAAGTAACAAAGAATGAACCCAGGTGGGCTGGAGCACAACTGTAATCCTTCATTTCCAGGACATCTCAGGCTAGTCCCAGGCATGCCTAGATCTGGAAATTCTGCTCATGAGACAATCCTCCCAGGCTCTGATTCCCATTGTGCTTATGGGATTCTCTGTTTAGTTCCCAGCAGCTCCACAGTTGTCTGTATCTACAGGCCGATGCTCTACCAGCCTCACAGTAGCCACAGAGAAGAATGCTTGCCCCCTTTACAGTTCACAACTTTCTTCTAGGAATTGGGCTGGATGATCTCAGGGAGGATGTCCAGTGTTTATTAGCCAGGGCAGTACTAGGGGCCATTTCTGGAGCTCAGAACATTGTATTACCCAAGCAAAGGAGGGGAGGGCTGTTCATCAGAGAAAACCCAGGGCTTACTACCAAAGTGAAACAACAGATGGACAAGGAGCAGAACCCATGCCCATGTCCTGTAGGATCACAATAGGTTTGAAGCATTTGCCTTCATATCCCTTTTAGCCTGGACTGGATGGACCACACAGTCTCCATCTTTTCCAAGAATCTTAAAAAGACCTAGTATTTTATTTCCTGCCACCAAGATTTCTTTTTGATATGGTGTGTGTGTGTGAATGTGAGTGCACATGTGGATGTCAGATCACAACCTCAAGTGTCAGTTTGCACCTTCTCCATTTTCTGAGACATGGTTCCTTATTGTCTACCACTGTATATGCCCAGCTGGCTAGTGGCCAGAAAGTTTCCACCTCCCATCTCACCACAGGCGTACTGGCACTGTTGATATGCACTAACTCAGGTCCTCACCCTCTTTACCCACCAAGCCATCTTCTCAGCCCCCACCCCCAATTCCTGTCTGACGCCCCCCGCTCCCCAGTGACTTGGACTTCATTCCACACCTCCTGTACATCCAGCATTTGCTGTGTGTGTCTGCATACAGTCTGCCTCTCTGATCTGTGAGCACCTTGATGTAGCACTTGTTAAGCCCTGACCTGTATTATGTGCAGGAGTGAGGCTGTGAGAGAGCAAGTGGATTAGGGGAAACTAAATGGTCAAGGAAGATAGATTCAGAATGAGTAAAACAAGAGTCAAGTGGGAAGGGGCATGACGTGAGGAAGGTTTGCCATCCTGACGTCTGCTCTGAGCTCCTCCAGGACTGGACATCTCCTGCACTGCCTCCCAGCTCTGTGAAATTTCCTCTGCCCGAGGATCCAGGGCTGCTACTAGTTTTTGTCATTGTTCAGCCTTAATTTATTTTTATTTAGGTGAGTATGTATCTGTGTCTGTAGGACTGCCTGCTGTGCACGTGGGTGTCTGCGTGGGCCAGACAAAGGTGTCGGATTCCCTGAAGCTAAAGTTACCTGTAGTTGAACGCTGCCCTGCCGCAAAGCACGGAACAGAAGCTGGGGCCTCGGCAAGAGCAGTAATTGAACAACGGCTCTGCTCGAGACTGTTGAGGTTGATGCAGGAGGATGGCCAGACATTCAAAACCAGCCTTTGGCTATGTAACAATGCCCAGTGCCTCTCCTCTTCCAACCTGCCCCCTCCCAAAAGTTGAAGAAGCTGTCAGGAGGTAGTTTCTGATAAAGCCTCACTCCCTTTCTGCTAAGAAGCACTCCACCCTTGACCCACGTTTAAGTTTCTTTTCCTTTTGCTGATGGTTGGTTTAATTTGAGGCAGGGCCTCACATGGTCAGAGCTAACTTCAGACTCACTATGTAGCCAAGGATTACCTTGTACCCCTGAACTACCCACCACCACCTCCTGTATGCAGGGCTGACAGGACTGTGCCATGCCTGACTTTTCCCTTTTGTTTTTATTTTGAGAATCCAGCAAGATGAGGGTCTCCGTCTCTTTTTATAGATGAGGTCGGGTAATTGTGGGATATAAATTCTTTTTCTGACCTGACATAACTGGTTATTTAAGCCTGGAATGGAGTTCGATATGTGAGTCTGACCATCGTGGGGCAACCCAGAGACTTCATTTCCCATCCGGAAACAGCTGACAGCTGTTTCAAGATCCACAGAGCACACTGGTAGACTTGAGATTTCCTTCCGGGTCAGAGTTCTGGAAATAAGTTGTGAGAAAATAACATTTTTGGACAGTTTCAGAAGCAATGGATTTTGTTTGTTACCTCCAACATGTCATGGACTGGTCTGCTTTAGTGTGCCCTGTGTACGCAGGTGGAGCCTCCCTAGCTCTGTCCTTTATTTTGTTTTGGGGACCTGTAGTGATTGACATGTGAAATGTCCTTCATAAGCTCCTATACTTGAGCACACGGTCCCCAGCTGGTGGTGCTGTTTGGGAATGCCATGGAACCTTCCAGAGGTAGAGCCTTGCTGAAGGATCTGGGTTGCTGGGAGAGGGCAGTGAGGTTTCACATCCCCACCTTGCTTCTTGTTCTCTGTCCTGCTTCTGGTCTGGGAATGAAATGTGATCAGCTACCTTCCTGCTTTTGCTGCCAGGCCTTCCTTAACCTTCAGGATGGACTATGTCTCTCTGGAACTGTGAACCAAAGTAGACTCTTTCACTTCTAACTTGCCTTTTTTTCAGGATGTTCTATTACCGCCGCAACTGTAAGTAACACAGGGTCTCAGCCAGAGCCTAGCTGGAAGCTCCTTCTGTAGGACTTACAAGAACTATGAGGAGTTCTTACATGGATCCCCCTATCTCATGTCACTTGATCCAGGTAAACAAGAAGCACAGTATTAGCAGAAATACACTCACAGCTATACACTTTCAAGGAGGTTCCACAAAGCAAGAGGGGGAGCAGAAGTGGGGGCTTAAGTAAAAGCCTGCATCAAGGAACACATCTTATTGGCATTTGGATATACTCATATAAATAAATCTCAGCAATGCTGAGCCTCAAAACTTGCCCTCCCTGGTCTGAATTTTTAAAACTCAACAGTTCAATTGACCATTAAAATCAGAAATTTGCAAAAGGACTCAACTGTGTCAAAGCGGGATGCCTGGGGTGTGACTGCAGAAACAGCACCTCACCTCCGTCTACACCTCATCTGGCCCCTTGAATGGAAAACTCAACATCTACCCTGAAAACACCCTATTTTTTCTCACGTCCCTCCCTGCCCCTTGCAGGTCAGTGTTCAGCTCCGCTAATAGAATCAGAAGATTTAGAAGTCCTGCAAATATAAAGTGTCAGAGAGGATACTGCAAAGAAGTCTCCCCTCAGGAACTGCTGCAGGCTAACCAGGGTCACTTGGGTCCATCTATCAGAAAAGGGTTTATTTTGCAGAAAACAGAGCAGAGCTTTTCAGCTCATGGTTTCCCTGTGTGCTCAGCTGTCTGTCAGATGTGATGCTGCTCTGTGAAGCAGTTTCTAGCATTATCAGTTTTCACTGTTCTAGAACATCGTTCTCTCCCTTGGCTGGTTCCATGAGAGCTGCCAGGTGCCTGACAATTGCAAGATGTTATCTCTTATCCTTTTATACAGTTCACTGTCTTCTTCAGCAAGGTACCTCTCACATGGTGAAACAGTGTGGCAGCAAAGGAGAAAAACCCAGGTGCTAACAGACAGGAAGTAACCAAAATGCTCTATGCAAAATGAACCACAACTTCTGAGGGGCCACAAACAACCTCATATTTATTTTAAAATGGGAGACCAATTGTGAAAAAAAATTGTAACAGAAGTGAGAAATTATACAAAGGGACTGCAGTGAGTACTTGTCATTAGGGCCCTGGGATGAACACGGTACTTCAGACACCAAGGTCTGTCTCTAGGACTCAGTTTTCTCATTGGATGAAGGATTGCAATTGATGGTGTGAACCAGTTTCCCCAAAGAAACACAAGCACACACACAAAACCACTGGACCTTCTGCAGGGCTGACTGATCAGAACTTCAGTGTCTATGGAGAAGCTGGATGTTGCAGACCCAGAGCCAAATTATCTTGGCTCTCTGTACCGCTTAAATAGCCATTTGTTATCTGCCTCTTTGCATTATTTAATATCTTTGGAATGAACAGGTAAGTCCTCTTAGAATATATGAAACGACTCGTAGCTTCTCCCAATCCAACAGCTAAGGATACCATCAAAGGCCCATAGCAGAGATTTCCCTGTCTTACTGTGACCCACCTACCTCATGTCCCCACCAATGTACTTTAGAATGATGCTGATTTATGAGTTTCTTTGCTGTTACTGTAAAAGCTTTGACAACTGTTATCATGTCAGGACATGATATTTGGGGTAACCCGAATCTGTGCTCCCAGGCCATGGTCACTCATTTTTGGCTCCAGGAAAAAGCTCTCTCTTATCCTCTTTTAGTTGAGAGATCTGGTTTCTACTTATCAATGAATGGCTTTGTGCTGAGATGAAGATGATCCTGAACTGACCAGCAAGAGGCCTGTATGATCTATCCCCGGACACCTTTTGCAGCCAAAAGAGAAATAGGAAGGAAAAAACCCAGACAGATGGGGGGACTTATTTACAGCAGTGGGTCAGGCCTCACAGAAAGTACTGAAAGAAGTGAAAAGCCTATTTATATTCTCCAAACAGCCTGAGGAGATGTTCATCAAGGTGAAGTCCCTCCTCTAACTTTTGGTCAGTCTTAAACAAGTTCAACCAAAACTCATTCCTCATAAATGAACAAGTAAATGGAAATGGTTCCATGTTTAAGGGTGGGATGGGGAATGGGGGTGTAGGATGAGTGGTGTTGGGGTTCTTGAGGCCCCACCTCAGAGCCTTTCCATTAGGTATGCTAGCTGGGGAAACACAGCCCCAAGGATGTCTCAGACCAAGCAGGTCTGAGAACAACAAATGTAATTTCTGCTTTAATTTTTAGATTGAATGACTATAGTCACAAGCTGCCTCCAAACTAGTAAATCCTAAAGAGGGTGAAGTCACAAACCTCAGAAAAGATGGGAATGGAGCCTGGCAAGGGTCTTGGAACCCAGGGTTTTGAAGCTAGATGGGTGATTAGAGATGAGACATGTTGGCTCGTAAGGCTAAACAGGCTCTGTTTCTTCACATGTGTGTCCTTTACCACGCCATGACATCACCAAGCCTTGCACAATCCCAAAGCCTAACTCTTAACAAATTTGTCCTCTTTGGCTCCCCGAATTTTCCTGTGGTGATGTGAACTAAGGTCTTTTACCTCAGATAGGGAATCCGTGATGTTATCGAACTTGGGGTCAAAAACTGTGCCCTAAGTTATGTCGGGTGACCATGCTCAATAAGCCATGTGTTGAAGTTATACACTTGGCTTCTATGACATTTATTTAGCCCCATAACAAAATATTAAATTATTTCATACATGTAATGTATTAATATACTCTATGGCATGTAATATTATATATCAATATATTATAATGTATAGTATGTATTTACTATGGGTTATATATACAATATATGTGTATATGTACATATTACACACACTGTATTATATATGCTATAATATAATTACATAATAAGTGATTATATGTGTTATATATGTATAATATCTATTAACATGCTAACCTATTATATACTACACATATTATGTAATATGATAAATTATTATATTGCCATATTAAATATGTATATTATATATCATATACTATATGAAGATGTACTAACAATCATTCCAGTGTAGGGTGAGTGCTTTATGCTAACTATCTTCCCCATTTCACTGATGAAGAGGTGGTCACTGGAAGCTCTTTTACCCATTGCCACAAACTGTGCAATAGCATTTTCAGGTGTTAGATGTGGTTAAGAAAACCTCTGGTTTGAATCCAAACTCTGACACTGCTCTCCACTATGGTCCTAGAGTTGTATTTGATTTCTCAGAGATTCAGTCTGTGATTGACAGAACCCATTACAGAGGTAGCCTCTCAGTGGGGAGGATGAGAGGGTTGCAGGAGTGTCTGAGCGATGTGTGGTGCAGGGTCGACTTGGTGCACCAAAGCCTTTTTCTTCCCTGCTTTTCAGAGGCAGCTGGAACCTTCCAGAGCACATCTTTCAACTTCCTCTTCTGGGCATAAAAATGGGAAAGAAACTACCAAAGTCCTCCAATGATGGATGGTAGAAGCAAGGAGAGTGAGACTGATCTCAGGCAGGGGGGAGATTTGGACATGTATACAGTAATGTTTTTCTTCTTTTGAATACATATGTGTCACATGCATGCATACGTGTGTGTGTGTGTGTATATATATATATATATATATATATATATATATATATATATATATATATATAGTATTTGTGTGGCCATGTATGTGTGCATGTGCATATCTGTGTGCATGTGCACCTATGTTTGTATGGTCATGTATATGTGATTGTATTTGTATATGCATGTGTGTGAATGTATGCATGTGTATATGCACATTTGTACTTAAATGAACATGTAGATGGGTGTGTAAATGAAAAAAAAGATTCAGGGCCGGGCGGTGGTGGCGCACGCCTTTAATCCCAGCACTCGGGAGGGAGAGGCAGGCGGATCTCTGTGAGTTCGAGGCCAGCCTGGGCTACCAAGTGAGTTCCAGGAAAGGCGCAAAGCTACACAGAGAAACCCTGTCTCGAAAAACCAAAAAAAAAAAAAAAAAAAAAAAAAAAAAGATTCAGGATCTTTGCTCCTGGTGACCTTCAATCCATAGGCAGAAGTAATGGATTTTGTGTCTCCAGAAAGGATGAGTGATCACTGCGAGGACTGAACACCACCAGGATGAAATCGTGAACTTGTGTAGATAACCCTGTTCGATTATCCCTAATGTCTATTAAGGGCTCTGAGACTCTTGTAATAGTGTGGCTAATACTGTCAGAGGGCAAGGCTGATAATACAGACATGAGAACGGGACTTAGCACATCGCCCAGTGCATTTCTTCTTGTTATGCTGTTTAAGATGTTGGATTAGGACACAGATTCCCACATATCTGGGTTCCAGGAGTGATATTTTTTTCTTTGAACACTAAAGAGATTCCTGCCTCTGAGGAGGCAAGTGCCCCTCCCTCTTTAAGTCTCAAACAACCAACAAATTGTTCAGCAATCCACAGTTACCATTCCTGTTGACGAGATGTGAGATGTCATAGGATGTGCTGAAATATAGGCATGCATTTGCTCAGTGGAGAGGATACAGACAAGCAAGGAATAATTAGTTATTTGAAAATTTTGTCAGGGATTCCTTGGCTTCATTTTTGGTCAAGAAAGGAATGAAATAAGCAAACCACTGTCCCTGTTTAACTATGAGGGTTAGGAACTATGAGGAGATTAGAATGGGAGGCTCAAAGCAGACATGCATTGATGGGGTTGCATGGCCCACCTCAGTGGGAGCACATTGCTTGGTGAGCTTTTCCTCAGTGCATGGGTTCCTTCCTGTCTGGAGTTTCTGCAGCTTATGCTTCCTTCCTTTCTTCTCCACCATCTATAAGCTAAACTTTAAGACTGTATGAACACATTACTGAGAAGAATGTACCTTATCTCCAAACAATGCTGAGCTATAGGAAAAAAATCCAAATAAATCTGTTGATTATTCAAACCAGGCACCCTCGGGGAAGGACTGTCTCAATGATGTCTTTGGTTTCATTCTCATGGAATTGATCTGGTGCCTCTGATATTCTAAACAAGAGGATGCACAGGTTGGCAAGAAAAAGTAATGGAATTTCTCTGTATGAGCTTCCTACTGAGCATGCAGCCTTCCTCTCCATCTCCAGGGAGGAAACAGAAGCACAGACTCCACCCCTTCACAGTCCAGCTAAACTTACTTACTGGACCTGCTTGTCCCAAGCGCTTATGAGCTCTGGCCATCTCCTTCTCCCAGAAGAGGTATCAGGGCATCAACAGCTCAGTGTTGCATCAGCCAACATCCACATGGTGACAACCATGGTCTGTGTATTTTTCCCTTGAGGATGCTTCCTATTCCTTGTATCTCATGCTTCATCTTTTTGTTAAATTTCTGTTTATCTCTTTAACGTACAACCCTGCACCCATTTCAATGGGTGGGAGTATCTGACCAGCACATCACAGTGGTTCCCAGCACTGGCTCCCCAGAAGCCTTGGGTGGCTTCTATCGCTCTCTGCCCTCATTTCCAGACCACAGAATGAACGCGGTGATAGCACCTACCTCACAGGTTTCCTGTGAAACAAAAGTATAAACAGTTAGCTCAGTTCATGCCCCTGTGATGTCTTCAGTGTCAGCTTTGTGCTGCTTACCTTTAAAATAGCTCTGTTAATGTATATGAACTGTACCACATCACGCCATTCAGGGTGATCCTCTATCTGTGCCCACTCCATTCCCTTCCTAGCAACCCTCCCCTGGAGCTGACTCCTTCCTCCTCCCTAATGTTGACCCTTCTACAGCTTTTACTTTTCTTGTGTTCAGATTTTGCTCATGAGAGAAAACAGGTAAAGCTTGTGCAATTCTGTCTGAATGATGATAACTGCTTCCTTCAACCTTTATACAAATGATGCAGTTTCCTCCTTCTTTAGGGCTGAATAAAATTTCTTTATAACATTTTCATTGCCATTCATCCATGGATGGATATCTAGGCTGATTCTGTCACTTAGAGCAGCTGTAGATATGGGCGTTCCAGTCTTGTGCATGCTTAGATCTGCATGCTTCTGTATTACTGTATTTGTAGGTTGTTATTTTTCCTAATGGAGTACAGGACCATAACCTACAAATAGGGATACTTCGGATTCTTTTTGCCTTCTTTGTATCCATTTTAATTCTTTACTGCTCTGACTAAAATTTTAATTGTTCTAATTGAAGAAGGGAAGTAAAAGTGAGCATCTTGTCTCATTCTTGTTTTTATTTTTTTCCCCATTCAGTATGATGTGGGCTGTGGGTGTGATTTATTATGTTACCATATGGTTTTTCAATACCAATTTTTTTTCTCAAGGCTTTCGTCATGAAATGCTTACAATACAGGTGTGTCTCACAATGCCTGGCTTCTTCAACAGTATTATGAGACAAACTTTGTATTTTAAGTTATCAATGTATTAATTAATTTAATTTATTAATTATATACTGCATATAATTTTTCAAACAGATGTGATAGCCTGCCCCTTGTGTTCACCTTGGAAATGAGGAGGTGGTGGCCTGGGTTTGGGCATTACATCTCCCAGGTGTTGGTTTTCCCACACAACAGCCCACCTACTTCCTTCCTAGACCTTCTTCATCTATAGCCAAGACATTCAGATGTGTCCTCCACCCTAGGGATATAAGGTGAATTGTGGATGCAACACTCTTACTAGCTTGAAGGACATGAGAAGGATGAACGTCTGTCTGCCATAAATGACCCTTTGAACCCCATGACCTGCATGAGAAAGCAAGCTGGTTTTTCTGGGCCTCACCTGCCTTGGTTTTGTTCCTGGGAACTTCTAGAAGGACCCAATGTTGCATTTTTCTCTTCCATTTTCTGCATCACACAGAGCTTTCATAGCTGAGAAAACACCTCAGGGGTGTGACTGTTCTGAAGGATTTCACGGCTTTCCCAGGGTTTGGCCTTCGCTGACATTCTGAGGACACAGGCAGGGGAAAGGAGTATAAATGAAATGGGACTGAAAGCCTAGATGCCTCCATGGAGAAGCTGGCCAGTGCCAGCAGAGTGACCAGGCCTCAGCTTCTGCTGAATTTTACATTCTGGGAATTTTACATTCATGAGAGTGTCCAGTTCTATGACTTTAAAGCCAGTTTTGTGCTGTGGTTTGAATGAGAAATGTCCCCCATAGGCTCATGTATTTTAACACTTGGTCCACATTTGGTGGCACTACTTGGGACAGTCATGGAATCTTTTGGAGGTGGAGGCTTGCTGGAGGTAATGTGTCACAGAGAGTGGCATTTGTTGTCTTATGGCCTGGTCCCACTTTCTATTCTTTGTCTTTGCTGCTTAAGTGTGAATGAAATGTGATCAGCCAGATTTCTGCTCCTGACATCATGCCATGCCTTCTAAACCCTAATGGATGCTCTACCTCTGGATCCATAGGCTAAAATAAACACCAGTGCATAATCCAAAAAGGATGCATCATGAGTCAGAAGAGAATGCTGGGAAAGCCTGACTTTAAAAAACGGCATTAGCTGTGTGATTTCCCATGCCAATCATCCCAGCACAAGGGAGGCTGAGGCAGGAGGACCATGAGTCTGAGGTCAGACTAAGTTGAACATTGAGATAAAATCTGATAAAAGACACAAATTGAAATCTGGAAGATGACTAATAAGTTAAGTACTTGAGCAGAAAAGACAAAATGATTCTGAAGAGAAGACACAATGTATGCATGGTAGGAGAGGAAGTTGTGTAAATGTCCTGTGGCAGGAGGAAATAGACACACCTAGGGATGGAGACCTGGGCTGTGGGCTGTAGAGCAAGGAGGTTGTTAGGGAGGTCAGTGGGTGAACAGACAGGAAAATTAGTCAGGACAAGGCTATTATAGGAAGAATGGGTTTGCTTTGAGTGGCTAACATGCATAAAATACATGCAATAAGTGGTGGCGCACGCCTTTAATCCCAGCACTCGGGAGGCAGAGCCAGGCGGATCTCTGTGAGTTCGAGGCCAGCCTGGGCTACCAAGTGAGTTCCAGGAAAGGTGCAAAGCTACACAGAGAAACCCTGTCTCGAAAAACCAAAAAAAAAAAAAAAAAAATACATGCAATAATCAGGCTAATGCAAGCCTCAGAGAGATAAAGTAAACATGCTTTCAGTTTGCATAAACTAAACCCACTGCTCTGGTACCAGGGAGGTCTACAGGAAAAGCATCTGGGAATTGCTCCTGTTTGAGCCAAGGTAACTGGGTAAAGACCTTAAATACACAGGAAAAAAACACAGGGTTACCTCATAGGTACACTGGAATCAACACATAAAGTGTACTCAACAGCATTTTAATTAGGTATTTAATATAACCCCAACATGTAAGTGACTCCTAAAGATGCATTCTTACCAACCCTCCAACGATTTGAACTTACGCCCTCACACCTTAACAGAGTAAGTTGATTTTATATATATTTTTTAAAAGGGGGTGTGTGCTGGTGAGGATGTGGAGGGGCTGGGCCCTTGCTAGTTGCTTACAGGGAGGTAAGTGACACAGCCACTATGAAACAGGTTATGATGGTCCTTAAAAATAAAGAGAGGGCCTGGCTTCATTGTACATGCCTTTAATCTTATTTCTCAGGAGGCAGAGGCAAGAGGATCTTTGTGAGTTCAAGGCCAGCTTGGTCTACATAGAGAATTCCAGGCCAACCAAGGCTCCATAGTGAAACCATGTCTCAAAAACAATAAAAAAAGAAAGCCAGAGAGATGGTAAATAGGATAAAAGGACATTATGCTCACAATGGACTAAAAAGATATAAAAAAGAATGTTGATCTCCTCAATTTTGACTCCAAGTATTAAGAAAACAACACACTTTGAAATCTAGTATTTAGAATAAAAGCAGGTGGGGCTGAAGAAATGGCTCAGTAGTTAAGAGAAGAAATTGCTTTTGCAGAGGACCTGAGTTCATTTCCCAACACACACTTCTGGCAGCTCTCAACCACCCATAACTCCAGCTCCAGGGGATCTAATGCCCTCTTCTGGCCTCCCTGAGCACCTGCACACACATGCACATAACCACACACAGACATACAAACACACACATAATTTTAAAAAGCATTTTTTAAAATAAAAGCAAGTGCTTTCACATAGATACCAATAAAGGAAATAAACAATGATGTAAAAAGTGAACAAGCAAGAAATTCTACCTTCAAACCCCTCAAAAACTGAAGACAAGAGCTTAGGCCCAGCTTGCCTTAGCACATCCACATTTATATCAACATTTTTATTGAAGAGGGAAAATGTGGCACACGGCCCACATTAGGTATTCAGCCTGAGAATGAACAAAACTTTGATGTGTGCTTTACGAATGGATCTCAAAAAAAAAAAAAACCATTAAACCAAATTTTAAAGAATTGATAGTGCATGAGTTATTACAGGATGACTGAAGTGATCAGTTCACTGGACAGAAATGGAATAACAGCAGGGACTGGGAAGGCATTGCTTCACGGTTGCACGTTTTAGTTTGGGAAGAGGAAGTGTTCAGGAGGTGGATGATGGTGATGGCAGCCAGTAAGTGTGGCTGTCCTTACTGCCAACACACTGTTTCCTATAGTGAGCTTTACATTATATCTATTTTATCAGAACAAAATGCTCTTCAAAAGAAGTAACATTTTAATTTATATTTTAGTTCAATTTTTCTTCCAGACAGGGTTTCTCTGGGTAGTTCTGGCTGTTCTGGAACTTACTCTGCAGACTAGGCTGGCTTCAGACTCACAGAGATCTACCTGCCTCTGCCTCCCAAGTGCTGGGATTAAAGGTGTGTACCACCACCACCTGGCCCCTAGCTCAAATTTTATAGATAAAATGACCTATCACTTGTTAAAAACAAAGCACAACCTACTATTGTGTGGGGGGTATGTGTGGGTATATGTGTATATGTGTTTGTGTGTGAAACGTGTGTACTCTCCACATTTTTGATTGAGACAGTCTCTCACTGAACCTGGAACTGGCTGATTGCACTGGACCAGCTGGTCAGCTGATCTGGGTCCCAGGAATCTTCCTGTCTCCCAGTACTGGGGTTATAGGCATGTACCACCATCACTAGCTTTTTTTGTGAGTGCTTGGGCTCTGAACTCAGGTCCTCATACTGGGTAGCCAGCACCTGTCTCCCCACACCCTTCTTTAGGAACTTTCTGCACCGACAGGAAGCCCTGCCTTCTGTACAGGAGCTGCTGCTTAGCATGTTTGATGTTAATAATAGGTGATGGCTCAAAGAAAGAAAAGCCTCATGACCTTACAGAATTTCATGTGGGGTTTGCCTCACATTTTTATGATTATTTTGTTAAATAAGCATTGTGTATAGTTTTAGATTGCTCCACTTGGAGATTATCTCGACATAAGTAACTTAGAACTCAGTGTTTGGCATGAATATTGTAATATTCCTGAGCCAGCAGTGTTTCCTGTTTAAATTAGTTACAGTTGTAACTGTTTTTAACTGGAGGTTTTCCTCCAGTGCTTTGTGATGAAATGGCTCAGTTAGGCTTTCCTGTGTGGGGTGATGGCTCCCAAGAAGAGAAGCATTGGAAGGGCAGCTAAAAGAACCTGTTTCCTTTCCGGGCAGAGGGTCTGCCTCCATTGGGTTGGTCTTCTGGGGCACCTAGGCCTGCTTGACCCTTTGACTGGCAGGCCGGGTTTACATGGTGGGCTTCTATGCTCAGCTGTCAATCAGAGGATCTCTGCTATAATCTCAAAGCCTGGTGGACACACCCTGCCACTCCTGAGTTCCTACTTTGCCCCTGGAGGTAAACACCTCTGCAGATGTAACCTGTATGCCTAGGACACCTGGACTCACATGTCCTACCTTCCTACCTTTCCTTCACACAGCCTTTGTGAGAACCACCACGATGTCCACTTCTCCCTTCAGAATTAAAGTCAATCTCATTTTCCCCAGGAAAGCCCGTGTGTGTGTGTGTGTGTGTGTGTGTGTGTGTGTGTGTGTGTGTCCGTCCATTTAAGGAAAGGACACAACAACTTCGATGTCATCTCTAGAGAAATAGTCTGGGATCCCCAGCTGTGTGTGCCTGGCATCTTGCAGCCTCCATAACTCCTCTCAATGCCCAGTGCATAAGGAGGGTGAAAATGAACATTGTTGGCTTAAAATAAAAATATTCCTAACAAAGCACTTTCCAAGTCTAATTTCTCCCTTTGGGGGGGGTGTGTTCATCTTCTGTACCTTAATTCTGATTGTTAAAATTCATATCTGGGGAAAATAGGATGTTTTAAGCTAAGATGTGCTATTCTCCACTCCTCCCCTGCCTGCTTTAATAGTTATGCCCGTTAGTCTCTCCAGGGACATCCATTCCATAACAAACATCCAGGGCAATGGAAGGGTTATATAACCTCCGGGAGGAAGCCATATTATCTTGAATTTTTCAATGTAAGTATTCACTTGTTTTCAGGGACACTCTTGCTCAAGTCCATGCTGCATTTAGCAGTGGATTGAAATTTCCCAAACTCTTCTGTTCTCAAGTAATACCCATTGGTCTTACCTAACAATGCTGTGCATTTGTTTGCACACCACTTAATGAGTACCTTTATAGATGTTATCTCTCTACCCCTTGCAGTAGTTTTCTTGAGGTCTTTGGGAATCAGCGCTCCTAGTTTACTGCAGAGGTTAAGAGTGCTGACTGCACAAATTTTGGGGATGGTAGTCAGATCTCAGCACCCATATAACAAGCTGGGCATCCTGCACAGGACTGTATAATCCTAGCTCTGAGAGTGGAGCAGAGAGAGGGACATCACTCAACCTCGCTGGCTTCTAATCTCGCTGATAAAATGAGATTCTTCAGGTTTAGGGAGAGACCTTGTCTCAAAGGAGTAGATGGAGAGCCATAGAGGAGGATACCAGTTGCCCTCTTCTGGTCTCCATGTGTAGCTAGAGGTATGTGTGCACACGTACGCATCAGTTCACACAGAGACACATACACACAAATAATAAATAAGTCTGTAGCATGCTCCATGTAGAAGAAAAAGAGGGATTAGGAAGTACATAGATGATGACGAAAAGTCTATTGAGTCTTAGTATTTACTGAGTCACTGATAATGTTGTAGTGGACTCTGTTAGAGGTGTGTGTGTGTGTATGTGTATGTGTATGTACACACACTCATGTGTGCATGAGTACAGAGTATAGGTAACTACAGAAGCCAGAGGAGGTTATCAGATCAGGAGCTAGAGTTAGGTAGATGATTCTGAACAGCTTGACATAGGTGCTGGGAAGTGAGCTCCGGTCCTCAGCCAGAGCAGAGGGCCTTCTTACCTATGGAGCCATCTCTTCAGCCCTGTTCTTCAGACTCTGCTATTTTGCAAAGCCCCTGCCCCACCTGTCCCCATATCCACCTGGACAGATCTGCTGATTTAACTCAGAGAACTGTATGAGAAGCCTTTATGTCTTCCTTTTTCCTTTATTGTTTGAAAATATAATATAATATAATTACATAACTTCTCCTTTCCCTTTCCTTCTTCTAAATGCTCCCGCATACCCCTCTGTTCTCTTTGGGTGCATGACTGTTTTTTTCATTGATTGTTGTTAAATGCATGTATGTATATACATATATATTTCTAAATATAATCTGATCAACCTGTATAATGTTACTTTATGTAAATTTTCGGGAGGACCATTTGGTGGTGGATAAGGAATTGGTGTGCTTTTCCCTAGGGAAGACTATTTCTTCAACTCTGAACATCCATTAGTTGCTTGCAGTTCTTGTGTAGGGTTGAGACCTCACGGGCATTCCTCTGTCCACTTTATCATGTCTGTTGTTGTCCTTATTCAGCTCGTATTTAGGTAGTCATGTTGGTGAGACTTTATGGGTGTGGTTTCAGAGGTTGCTAGGAGATGAACTCTTACACAAACTCTCTCACCCACTGGCTCTCACAATCTCTGCCTCCTGTCCCAAAAGAAATGTTCCCTAAGCCTTAAGTGCAGGAGTTGTTTTGTAGATGAACTCATTGGGATTGAGCGCCAAAACTCTGCAGTTTGATTGGTTGTGTTATTCTGTGTCTCTGTCTGTTGCAAGAGGAAGTTTCCTTGATGAAGGGTTGAAGTTAGGAGCCTCTGATGCGAGAGAACATGTGATGTTTGTCTTTCTGTGCCTGATTACCTCACTCAGTATGATCTGTTGTCCTTATGTGGTATATCCACATACGCTAGCTCCATTTACCTGTCTAGACCCTGGAGGAGGAATGGGAGGTCTGGCTTGGTAGAGAGACTGGTTGTTCTGCAGAAGGGACCTGTCCTTTTATGTCTCCTTAGGCACATGTAGGTAGATTTTTAAAAATAAATAAATAGAAATAAAAACTATTAAGGTTCCTACCTCTTCTTTTTAAAAGACAGAAAACATTATGCTACTAAGATTTGGTTGGAATAGTGTGTGTGTGTGTGTGTGTGTGTGTGTGTGTGTGTGTGTGTGTGTGTGATGCACATGTGTGTATGCAATTGCAAATACCCATGCACATAGAGGTCAAGGAGGTATGAGATCCTGTTCCATCACTTCCCTCTTTATTACTTTGAGACAGGGTCTCTCACTGAACCCGGAGTTAAGATGGCATCCAGAAAGCCTCAGTGATTCCCTGTCTCTGCTCCTTACAATACTTGCACAACCAGAGTCAGCTTTCTTTGCGGTGATGGGATCTAAGGTCAAGTCTTCATCCACAGTGAGCATTCTTGCCCACATAGTCATTGCTTCAACCTCCAGACCCACAGATGTTAAACTACAGAGTTTTATTTTTTGTTTTGTTTTTATCTTTGTTTTGTTTTGGTAACACCAGGGCAATTATTTTCCCATTTGACATTTGACTGATGGTGTCAGTGTTGGAAGTATTTTCTTTTTTCTTGTTGTTTAAGGTAGTGTCTCATATAGCCCAAGAAGACCTAGAACTTGTTATCTCGCCAGAACAGTGACTTTGATGGATGACCTTGAATGGATGCCTCCCCCCTCCAAGGCACTGGGATTACAGGCCAATGCCAATGCCCCTATATCCAGCTTCCATTTCTGTTCTATACCACACTTCACATCATGTTTAGGCCCCTACTCATGAGTCTCTCATATCTCACAGCCAATATTTCCTAAGTTTCTGCTGTGTAGGGGTCCTTGACCACATTATCTCATTCAATTGCCGTGTCCACACTGAGACCAAGTGTTATATCCATCTTCATTTTACAGCCTTGACCACATCTACACAGCTACTTCAGCAGCAGAGCTAGCACTCAAGTGCATATCTGTCTTCCTGAAAGCCAATTCTCATGCTAGGCTTATTATACTTACAAAGTAAGGTAGTTCTACAGGCCAGCCCTCACATTTATTATCCCTTTTAATGAACACCTTCGTCTCTATTGCCTAAATAATCATCTGCTGATGCAGCAGAGGGATTGCTTTTATGGAAGGGGAAAGTACCTATCCATTCCTCAATTTCCTCTTTTTCCCCTTGAGTTTCCTTGTGCTCTGTGGTTTTTAAATAGCGATTTTACCACCCACTGAGAGACCTCAGCTTATACATCTTCTTAACATTGTTCCTCGGATTTTGGTGGTTTGGTTTAGTTTGTGCTTAAAATAATGGATGAATATAATCTATAAGCACAACACTGGTGACTGAATTTGAAGAGGAAATCATGCTTTCATATAATCTCTTTTCTCATCTTTTTCAGTGGACATTAAAAAAAAATATATTCCACATGAAGGCTCATTTGCAGAAAAAAACAATCTCCTAAAATCTTACTGAATTGTGGAGTGTAATGATGGTAAGGGATTCTGTCAGCAGTGGGTGACTACAGGTCTTAGTTTAACCACAGATCACAGGGCAGGACAGGTCCTAAGTGGGCTGTGAATCACAGACCAAACTAGGGTGGGAGGAAATCCTTATTCTAAAAACAAATCTCCCTCCATTTGCAAAACATTGCCTGTAAGTGTTCATTCCAGGTAATGCAGGCTTTATGCATGAGCTTGGTACCCGACCCAACCCTGTGTATCAGGCCCTCCTCTCTGTTTCCCGAGGATTTTCTTCAGTATAATGAGACTGCCTGCTTTCCTTCTTCCCTTCCCTTCTCCTCCCTTCTTTTCCATCTCCTCTTCTCTTTTTTCTATTTATCTCCCCATACCCACCCCTCTCTGTGCATGTCTGTATATTTATGTGGTATATTCACATAGGTGTGTGTGGATTTATGCACCTATGAACCCACATGCAGAGGAGTCAGAGGAGGGCATTGGATGTCCTGTTTTATCATTCATTTTTCAAAGAGATGTGGTCTTTCACTGAATCTGGATGTAGTCTGGAAGACAAAAAGCTTCAGGAATCCCCCTGTCTCTGCCCTGCCCCACCCCCCACAGGCCTGAGGTTACAGACATAGGTGGCCACACCTGTTTTTTGTACCTAGGTGCTGGGATCAGACCTTCAGTACTCATGTAACATAGGCTGCTCCTAAGCTTGCTGCGTAGACAAGGATGACCTTGAACACCTGGTCTTTCTGCATTTTCTTCCCATGTGCTGGGGTTACAGACATGGGCCATCATAGTAGCCTGTGTTATCAGTTTTTAATGACAGAGTTTTTGACATTTAATTGTATGCCTATCAGTGTTTTACCTGTATGTACATCTGTGTGTTGCTTGTATGTCTGGTGCCCATGGAGGACAAAAGAGGTCATTGGATTCCCTGAAACTGGAGTTGCAAATAGTTATAAGCTACCATGTGGGTCCTGGGACTTGAACCCATGTCTTCTGGAAGAATAACCAGTGTTCTTAACTGCTAAGCCATCTCCTCAGGTCCTAATGACAGATTTTTTTAAAAGAGCTTTTGGGCTATCACATGAAGTTTTAAAAAAAGAATTGGCTAAAGAACTTCCTAAAGTCATAGGATATTAAATAAAAATCCCAGGGTTAGGATCAGGTTCCCACAAGGCATGAAGAACAGTTTAGCAAATGTCACTGTGGTGGGTTACCCACCAGAAACACGCTATTGCTGAAGACACCGCACGCTCTGATCACAGGATATGGAGAAACCATTGCTAGGACTGGGCTGGAAGCATTCCCCTCGATGGCTAGCCCTTGTAGACTCGGGGCTTTAGCAAGACAGTGACAATTACATCCACTTAGACGCTTTGAAATTTCAGGAGACAGATCGCTGACTGAAATTAACTCGCATGGCAAACACTTCTAATTCCATTTAGCAGATGTTTTGAGCTAAGAGATTGTCCCAAGCTAGTTAGTTCAACTGCTTGACAGCTCCATGCCTGAAAGTTTTCTTTTTCTTTTATCTGTGAATCTCTTTATTTCCCTCTCATGGAGCCAAGAAGCTGCCATCAACACAAACCACCACCACCCTATAAAATAATGTAGCACAGTTGCCTTTATAGAAAAGTGAGAATTAAGGACCAGGATCAGTGCAGAAGGAAGGAAGGACAGAGGGAAGCAGGCTGACTACCTCTGTAACCCGCTAATCTGTGAAGAAACATTTCCCTCAAATGGCTACAGTGGAGTTCCCCTCCGGTTCCATCAAGCAGCACCCACTTACACTTACTGCACATCAACTGCTGGCAGAGAAGAAAATTTTTATGGCCATTGATGTAGAAAAAAAAAAAGTACACACCGATGAGAATGCAGCTTCAGGCTGAGGGTAGTGCTGTCTTCACTGAGCACACTTCCACCTGCCCGACTGCTGAATGAAACTGAAGGTCTGCCAGCCATTCAGATGACACTGTTAAGCAGAGCTGAAGATGTGTGAAGAGATCGAGTCTGGACTCAGTAGGTGAACTGTTAGTAACGGCTTTGACGTGCCGTCTCTGAGGCTCTTACACTGCCATTGAGCAGACTCACTCGTTGGATAGAATTAATCCATTTTTTGTTCACTTACACCAATATTAAACATCTACTCTATGACAGGGCATTTTCTAATGGGCTGAGATGCAACAGCCAGGGAAATGAGATGATGCTAGCTATTAATATGACCTTGTCAGTAAAACATGTGGTGGACGTTATCTGAACCTCAGGCAGCCCCGTGGGGGTGGGCCCTATGCATAGTAATTCTTTTGTCATGGGAAATCTAACCCAACAAAGTTAGGAATCATAATCAAGTAAGAAGGTTGAAATTCAAGTAAAGTTTGGTTCGAACTCTTTAGGAATTGTGTTTCTATGTGTGTGTGTGTGTGTGTGTGTGTGTGTGTGTGTGTGGTATGGGGGAGGCAGAGAGAGATGGATGCTTTGCTTCCTCGAGTAGTAAATTCTCTGGCCCTTGATTTCATTCTGATTTGATGGTTGTGGTTGTTTGAAAGAAAATGGCCCCCAAGGGGAGTGGCACTATTAGGAGGTGTGGCCTTATGGAGTGGGTGTGGTCTCATTGGAGGAAGTGAGTCACTGTAGAGGTGGGCTTTGAGGTCTCATACATGTTTGGGATACTGCTTTCAGCTCCATCTCCAGCACCATGTCTGCCTGAATGCCACCATGTCCCACCATGAAAATTTAAGCCACCTCAGTTAAATGTTTTTCCTTTATAAGAGTTACTGTGGTCATGTGTCTCTTCACAGCAATAGAAACCCTAACTAAGACAATAGTCAACTTTATTATGTTCTCTCAACCTTTCTGGAAGTTCCCAAGAGGTCCCTTTATTTTCATGATTTGGGGACAAGTCTATTCACCTGAATGTCATTTCAGATGGCCATTGTATCCTCTCTCCCTGTGGTTCGGCTGTCCTGTGGCTTACTACCTTTGGTCTGAGTAAGCTACATGTAGCCCAGAGGACTCAGCACAGCAGCCACCTGAACATCTCCTAGTTACTGAGATGTAAATATTTTTTTCTGTCTCATAAGTGGTTTATGTACACACACACACACACAGAAAAACTATAAAAAATCATATGCTTAATATTCAAGATCAAGATGAAAGATAGATTTTTGTCTTCTCTGTAGAACATCCTAAAATAACAAATTACACATATTTAAAACATGGAGATAGTTAGCATAAAATATGAATTTCTCATCAGTGTTGAAGAGTGGGGTTGTCAGCAGTGCAGACTCAGCTGCCTGGGTGACCTAGTGGAGCCACAGCAGATGGGCTCTGATTTGCTGCTGCCTACCCCTGGGTGGTCATGTGCCACCTTATTTCCCACAGTGACAATGTTCTATTGGCTGATCAGTTTTCCCATGGGCATCCACTGGAGCAAATTGTTCTCTAGACACGTTCACTTCTACTTTGAGATACGAGTTAATATCTCTATGGAGTCTGGGACCCACAAATGACAGAAAATGTGTTCTTTGTCTTCCTGAGTATGACTGAATCCACTTAATATGATCATCTCCAGTGACATCAATTTTCCTGCGATGGACAGAACTTCATTTTCCTGATGGCTGAAAAAGAATTCCACTGTGTAAGCAGAGCACATTTTTCTTATCTATCTTCCATTGTTGGACAGCTAGGTTAGTTCTGTAACTTCAAAAGTGTGAATTGTGTGCAAGAAAACACGGATGTGATGCATGTGTGTCTCTGTGATGTCAGTGATATGTTGGTCTAGAATCTCTTGTTTTCTACACCCTAGGAGGTGACAGCTCAGCTGGAGCTTTTGGCAGAGAGCAGCCCCAAAGCTGCATGCCCTCAATGTACTGAGAAGGATCCAGCATTTGTTATGACAGTCTTCAGATTGTCTGGTCTCCTCATTTCTTCACTAAATCCTACAGATTGTGTTGCCTGATCTGCTGAGTCTTCTCACTTAGGGTTCAACCTGTCACTGTACACCATTCCCCGCAGCAGAGATTGAGAGATCAGTGAATGGGGACAGTCATCTCTAGAAACTTCCAGCAGGAATTGGCAAAGGGCCACTTCCCACAGGTAACAAAGTCACCTGGCAAAGATCAGAGTGAGAGCTGTCACTTCAGGGAATACCTGTCCGGAGTGTCCTTCAGAGAACACCTGCCAGTCAGATACCAGGTTCCCTCACCACTGAGGCCATGTCAAGTCCCAACTGTCCATATCTGATAACCTGGTTAAAGGATATATGCTCAGTAGGATAGAATGGCCAGATAGGAATGTTATGGGACGGTTAGGATAGGATTTAATGATTTGGAATCAGCTTAACAAAATTTGAGGCTTCAGTTTTTCAAAGCTACAAAATCAAAATGTGCTGGCTATTATATGTTTGGGTAGCACAATTTCCTTGTTCAAATTAAAGACTAATTTGAGTCTTGTTCACAATGTGCCTTGAGTCATTGACCGTGTTTAAGTATTAATCTGTCTCCATCATGAGTGTAGTAATATTTTTCCACTTGGTTTTTCAAGTATGAGATGATAAAATTAAACAAATCAACTTACTACTTAACTTTAATATTAAACATTTTTAGTGGGATGCTACTGCTCTCTAATTCTGTGTTTGGTCCCTAGTGATTTTGGGAAACATTAGTCATGACATATAATACAACCACAGTATCATAGCTCTATATTAGGCATCATTGCAGTGATTGAGGTAGGCATCAGGGTCTTATGGATCCTTATAGAAAGAATATGCACTGTATCCTGTTATTGAAGAATCTGAATGTCCCTGGAAGTCCCTATGTCATAGAGAAACCTATGGTTCACTGTAAACAGAGGTGGAGTTTTTCTCTCCCTACCTGCCCAGTCCCAAATAAACACAGAAAAGCTTATATTAATTACAGAGTGCTCAGCTGGTAGCTCAGGCTTATTACTAACTAGCTCTTATATTTAAATTAACCTATTTCTATCAATCCATGTATTTCCATGTGTTCTGTGGCTTTACTGGTTCTCTGGCATCTTGCTTCTTAGGCTGCTTGCTCTCATCTCCCACAATTCCACCCTTCTTCATCCCACTCCTCAGTTTGGTTGTCCAGCCTAACTTCCTGCCTGGCTCCTGGCCAATCAGCGTTTTATTAAACCAATTTGAGTGACAAATCTTTACAGTGAACAAGAGGATTATTCCACAGCAGTTCACATACATCAAGTATTTATGAATCGATGTGGTTACAGAGTTAACAAACCCTGTCTTGAGACTGCTGTTACAGATACTTCAGGACTTCTGGGATGTCATTACTCTCTCTCTCTCTCTCTCTCTCTCTCTCTCTCTCTCTCTCTCTCTCGTGTGCATGTGTGCATATGTGTGTGTGTGTGTGTGTGTGTGTGTGTGTGTGTATGTGAGAGGTCAAAATCATGTGTCTTCTTCTATATTACTCCACTTTTTTTTTGAGACAGGCCAAGTTGGCTAGATCATCTGGCCAGTGAGCCCCAAGAATCTTCCTATGACTATCTCCTCCAAGGTGGCATGGTAGGCATGTTGCTACTCCTGGCATTTATATAGTTACTGGGGAATTTAACTCATGTTGCCGTGCTTCTACAGTGAGCAAGTTGATAACTGAGCCATCTCCCTGGCTCCGGGTATCACTCTTTTGATCATAGAAGTACTTGGATGTGGATGAGGCTGAGACTTGTGAGGAAGTTAGCATCTGAAGAAATTTATACTGAATACAGTGTGAAGCCTTCACCCAGGAGACCTGAGACACTGTTCTTGAAGCCAGCGACACACACAAAAATGAATATGTTCCAAACTATGAATTCAAAGTTTCTAAACTTGTCTGTGGGTTCTTAGTCATGCTCACTTGAAGAAGTGATATAACTTTCTTGACCACCCTCATGCCATGCTGTCCCCAGTGGACATGGACTTACACTGTCACATGTCCTAAAGACAGCATCTTTGTACTTCAGGCAGTCCCAAGGTATCACCACTTCTGGTATACAAATAATCAAAAGCTTAGGGGTGATTAAGTCTGGGGACCAAGAGAGCAGAGCCCCTGTGATGCTGGGTTTGGCTTCTGGTTTGCTGGGGTCTAACTTACCACTTTAAAAAAATATTTATTTTATTTTCCGTGTATGTTGTGTACATGTGTCTGGGTAAATGTCTGTGCATTACATGCAATCGGGAGCTCACAGAGGTCAGAAGAAGGCATCAAGTCCCCTGGAACTGAAGTTATGGGTGGTTGTGAGCCACCATGTGAGTGCTGGGGATCGATCCTGGGTCTTCTGCAAGAGCAGTCTGTTGAGTCATCTCTCCAGCCCCTTATCTCTGTATATTAGTTACTTCTCTTGTTCCTGTGACAAAAAGCCTGGCAAGCACAATTTAAGGGACAGAGAGTTTATCTTGGCTCACAGTTCTGGGAAGTCATGGCAACAGGATCCTGAGGCAGCTGGTCACCATGCATCTGGAAGCAGAGAGAGATGAATGCCAGTCCTCAGCTCTTTTTCTTCTTCTATTCAGCTTGTTGTCTCAACCCATGTGATGGTGCTGCCCCCATGCAGAGTGGATCTTCCAAACTTAGACTTTTCTTGAAACCCTTTCATAGAGTCACTGGGTGGTATGTTTCTACGGTGATTTTAAGTCTGGCCATATTGATGATCATCACCCATGGCATTCTGAATTGGCTTCATGAGTGCCCTGTGCACAAGCCTTGGCTTAGTGTGGAACTCCAGAGCACAGGAGACTGGCCTTGAGTCCTCTGTGCTGTGTTCTGCTGGCCATGACAAAACACTAGTCTGAGCGGCTTATAACCAACAGGCATTTGCTTCTAACAGTTCCACCGGCTGGTAAATCTTGAGATCAAGAAAAAACTAATTCCTTTTCTGGAAAACATCCTCTATCTGGCTTCGAGGAAAAGAGAGAACAGAGGTGGGGAGGCCCACCATGCTCCAACTTAGCATAGTGAGGAAGCACAGACCTCCTGACCCCGTGTAGTCTAGATTGTCTCCTGAAGGCCCTCTCTCTCACTCCCATCCTGTTTATGTCTAGAGAAACATCCATGCAAATCTGAAGGAGTGGGGGGAGGGGAGGGAGCACACACTCACTCCATATTTAACAACTCCAAAGTATGGCTTGCTATCTGGAAGACCTGAAGAAGTAATTACAGGAACCACTTCAATTTTTTTAGTCTCACAGTTGTAATAACGATAGATGCTTTGAGTAGTTATGAAGATGATATGAAGTAAGACACAGATTTTATAATGGTGATCAGAGCCCAGTACTCATAGACAATGCTGGAGTTGCCTTCTTAGATTATTTTGAACAGGTAGATTAACAACAGAAAAGTTAGGGGCCAAAGTTGTCATCTTATTTACTGTTTGACACAAGCTTGGCTTTAGATTACATTACCAAATGAGATCGCCAACTTTGATAACTCTACACTGGCCTCCAGAGTGGCCTTGTGTGTGTAAAACTCCATTCATAGTTCGTGCCGGCCACAGTGCTGAGGTGTGGAGGGGCAGTGTCCTCCAAAGGCTTATGAGTTGAAGAGTTGGTCCCCAGAGTAGAGTTCAAAACTATAAATTTGGGAATGGGATAGATCATGAAGGCTCTGCCCTAATCCACAATTTGATGGGTTTTTGGGGAGGTGTTGCAAATATGAAAACGGGTATAGTGGGAAGAAGCCAGTCCCAGGGATGTGCCTTTAAGGGTACATTTGTCAGCAGCCTCCCCCTGATACCACCCCAGCACTGACTCCTCATTTTCTTCCTATGAAGCCCTTCTGCTGTGATAGTCCTGATTTGTCACAGACCTAGAGACAGTGGACCATGGGCTGAAACTTCCAAACTAAAAGCTGTGGGCCAAGATGAACTGAATTCTTTAAGCTGATTGTCTTGGATATTCTATCACAGCAATAGAAACACATGGAGAACATGAAAGGAAAGAGAGAAGATGCTTCCCAAGAGAGTAAAGGAAGAGATGAGTAGAATGCTGGCATTTCTGTAGTGAAACTCATCAACCAAAAAGATCTCCCAGCTCTCCTGAGGATGAAGAGAAGAAAAGAGTGAGGATGGGTCAGATTGAGTGTCTGTCATTGGAAACACCTACCAACTCTGTGAAAATACTCAAAACAGCAAAAGGCATTACATGTTATCTATGTCTGATATTGGAGATTTAAAAGGAGATTAAAGACTATGCTAGGTGTAATTAAAAGTCCACAGAGGACCCCCCTACCCCACCCCATTGGCTTTGTAATGCTATTTGACACTACTGCTCTTTGGGATTGAAAGCCAAATCATGCCATTGGGTGGGTGTTCTAGGTACAAGCTAATTTGTGCTCATGACAACTTTGTCAAGTTGCTGATTTCTTCAGAAGTGAAAATCCTGACTTAAGTGTCTTTATCCTTCCCATGGCACCTTGAAGCATCTCTTCCAATAATTATGACACGGACTGCTCATTTAGCTGTGCCTCTTACCACTTACCAGGCACTTTTGTGCTAATGATTCCATTTGGGGCTTTCAGCAGTCCTGAGAGAGAGGGAGAGAGGAAGTGGAGGGAATAGTCACCTCATTTCACATCCCAGTGTATTTAGACCTAGAACAGCTGTGTGACCCATCCAGCTCACAAAGCATGGTGCCAACATCTGATGATAGACCCGCAATGTAGGTCACTGAATGTTAATGCAACATGTTCTTTTCAGTAGTAACTATCCTTAATTTTTATCTAAATGCAACAGAACCAGTTGGTGTATGTGTCACCCTGGAATTGCCTGTAAACTTCATAAAACAAGATGAGCACTTGGAGGGGTGCAAAGCTCTCAGTGTTTTTTTTTTTTTTTAAATTGAATCTTTGTCCACATGTCATGGGATGCAGAAGGAGGTGGAGCTTGCAATTTGAAAAGTGAAAGCATTTTTTATTTACTTATTATTTATTGGGATGAAGGTGGTGTTTGCTGCAGCTTGAGTATGGAGGTCAGAGAACAACTTGAGGGAGCTAGTTCTTTCCTTCCAACATATGAGTCTTGGGGATAGAACTCAGGTCCCTCAGATTGGTTGCAAGACGCTTTACCTGCTGAGCCATCTCCGTGGCCCTGTCTGAGGATTTCCTGACCATTATAAATGTAGCTGGTATGCATGCAAGGTGAACGGGGTTCTATGTAGTTGCTCGTACAGGTGCCTAGCGAGAGGAGATGACCACTAAGAAGACAGAAAAGCCTGGTGTGTCTTGTAGTATATTTCTAATGGATAGTAGAGAGGAGTCAATGGGAATAAAACTGCTGAGTGTTTGGGGGCGTTTGGGGGCTATGGTCACTTGCTGAGAGGAAGCCTTGAATCTAGTCACAGGAAGTCTTCACAGTTCTCTAAACTGCTCTTTCTTAGCATATGAAAAAATAAAAGAGGCTGAGAAAAGTAATTGATTAGGTAGTACCCCAGACTATGATTTCACCATATCTGTCCATCATGATTCCAGCTGTCTCTCATTCATTTTCCAAGATATTTTTTTTGGAGTATGTATTAACATTTTTCACCATTGTGACAGAGTATCTAACAAAAGCAATGTGAGGAAAGAATGATTTATTTCAGCTCATAGTCATTAAAAATGGCTGATACAATGCACGATAATCCAGCTGCTTACCTGCCTATGATGCACCGCACTTATTTATTTGGTGGGTTTTTTTGTTTGTTTGTCTTTGAGTTTAATTGTTTTGATCATTATGTGTGAGGTGAATTCCTGTTTGTATTGAATCTCTTTGCAGTTCCCTTTTTATGCTCCTTGTGTTTTTATGCAATGATTTCCCTCGGGTTAACGGTATTTTTCATCCATATTTTCTTATATTTAATGTGGCTTCCAGGCCTCCATTCCCTTTCTCCTCCCTGGTTGTTGTACTGCATAAGTTGGGGCTTCCTCATCCACGGTTTCCACAGCCTCCTTCATTCCTTGTAACTTTCTGATACGTTGATTGCAGAATTCAAATGCTCTTTCTTTGAGCTCAACTTGACATTGTTCCTTCTACTGGATCAAGCAGCATGCTGAAGCTTTCAATTGATTTGTTTCCTGTAATCACAATATTTGCCGCCTCTAGGATTTCCATTTTTTGTTGTTTTTTTTTTCTGTTTTTTTTTTTGTCAAATTTATTACTTTGTTTCTGGGTTGTTGCTCAAATTTCATTTAACTGTTTTGTGTTTGAAGTTCACTAAACTTTTTAAAGGGATTAGTCTTCATTTTTCTTGTCATTTCATATGACATCTTTCTCTGAATCTCTTCTGTCTTTCCTCTCTTTCATCTTTCCTCTCTCTCCTCCTTCCTTCCTTATTTCCTTTTCTCTCCTTTCATCCTCCCTCCCAACTCTGTCCCTCCTTCTTTCCTCTCTCTCTCTCTCTCTCTCTCTCTCTCTCTCTCTCTCTCTCTCTCTCTCTCACTCTCTCATCCCTCCCTTCCTCCCTTGTCACTAGAATCACTCACCCATTCAGATTTTAAGAATTACATTGGGTCTGTGAACTGCCTTGGGTGTCAGACATTTTAGCATTATTAAGTCTGCCAGTCTGTGAAAACAGATGTTTCTGTATATCTATGTCTTATTTAATTTGTTTTATAGTTACCATTACAGAGGCTTTTCCTTCCTTAGTTAAGTTTCTTGTTTAGTATTTTATTCCTTTTGATGATGTTGAAAACAGGATCATTTAATTGAGTTCACTTTCAGATAGTTGTTAAGATATCAAAACACCACTGACTTTCATCTTTTAATTTATAGAACTTGTTTAAAACACTTAACGGATTTTGTGAAGCATTGTAAGATTTTTTTTATATGTATCTAATTATGTTACCTGCAAATACAGGCAAATTTAACTCCTCTGTTTATTTGGATTCCATTCATTTCTTTTTCTTGCCTAATTGTTTTGGCTAGAGCCTCCAGCACTGTGAGAAGAAGGAGAGAGGAGGAGAGGAGGAGAGGAGGGGAGGAGGAGAGGAGCTGCTCCTGCCATGTTTCTGGTTGAGGAAAAGCTTTGGCCTCCTCCTTTGCTTATGTTAGCAAAGAGATTTTCACATGTGGCCTTTATTAGGTCGAAAAGACTTTCTTTTTTCTCTGGTTATTGGGAGTTTTTGTTTTAAAAGAACATTTAATGTTATCAAATGTCACTCTCACTCATCAAAATGATTGTGCAATTTCACCCTATGTTCTGATAATACGCATTGTGTTGACTGATCTTCACATTTGAGCATTTCTTCTGTAGCAGTTGACTCCCCTTTATTACTGAGTGTGATCCTTTGAATGTATACTCTTAATTGCTAGAAATCTTTTTTTTTTTTTTTTTTTTTTTTTTTTTTGGTTTTTCGAGACAGGGTCTCTCTGTGTAGCTTTGCGCCTTTCCTGGAACTCGCTTTGGAGACCAGGCTGGCCTCGAACTCACAGAAATCCGCCTGGCTCTGCCTCCCGAGTGCTGGGATTAAAGGCGTGCGCCACCACCGCCCGGCTGCTAGAAATCTTTTAAGTAGTTTCATTTCATAAGGAATATTGGTCTTTAATTTTATATTTTTAGGGTGCTGAGAGTGCAGGCCAGTGGTGGAGTGCTTTCCTAACATGTGAATGCTCTGGGTTTGATTCCTAGCATCCTCAAAACCTTTCATCTTCTGTTGTATCTTTGACTGGCTTTGCTATCTGAATAGTGCTGGACTAAGATGAGTTTGGGAGGGATTGGTCTTCTCAGTTTTAGAAGAATTTACATCAGATTCCTAGTCTTTAGAGTTTTGGGAGGCAACACAGGTACTTTGCTATTGCTCTTGGCTGTCAAGCAGAACTGGATGATAAGACCTGATTGCTAAAGACACTCCACACTTTGGTTATAAGATATAGAAAAATCAAGGTGGGACTTTTAATATTTGATAACCCTTTGATGAAGATATCATTTTGCCCACACTTAGTTCTCTGGACCTCAGTAAACAACTTATTGGAATTATTTTATGCCCTGTCAGGTAAACCATACATCCCTGTTTCATTAGCACATGCTTTGGGAGATCTTTTCTTATTCCTTTGTTCAAAAGATCTTTAGCTGATCCTTCATTTTCTCTGACTCTCTGTTTTGGTGTCTGCACGGTAGTCAAATCAATTGCTTCACTTATCGTTCACAGACTGGTCTCAGGAAGATAACATCAGTCATCCCAGCCAGTGATGCTGGCAGCCTCCTCCAACCTCTTTCCCTCTCTGTGGAGTAGAAGGCAGCTACAGAGTTTGTCTTCTTCTTCTTCTGCACTGAGTGGGAGGTTGGAGGAAGTTGGGGAAGGAAGCTATGCCTACAAGACAAACCCAACCCACTCTCTGCTTTTCCTCCTGGGCCCATCATAGCTGTGAAGCTGGTGAGAAAGGTGGAAGTTCTCTGAGGACCCCTGCACATGAAGTGCACAGATCAACTCTTTCACTCCCAGGTAGAATTCAAAAGCTTAGACACCCCGTTGCCTTGCTCTGAGTTGAATGCGAAGAGGGTCTCTGTCCTCCGTGATCCTACAGGGTGTTATCTCCACTGTCCCCTTGGTGTGTTAGATTGTTCTGAAGCCACCGGAGCTCTAGGGGTAGTCAACAGAACTTCGTGTTCTTGGAGACTTCTTGGAAAATTTGAGACACTAGAGAATCAAACAACTAACTCCTTCCCTCCTTCTAGTTGATGGCTCTTGTAGGTCTTCTTTCTACCTGCGTGGTTCTGAGCCAATGGTCTCTGACAGAAGTAGCTCAAATTTCTCTTCTCATTTCCACGGGTCTGATTCAAACTTTAAATTAATCTTGACTTCTCTCTCAGGAGGAGATTGTTAATTAGTGTATTCATTGGGAAAGGAGATCTGTGGTCTCCTGCTCCATCATGCTGCCATTGGAAAACTGGTCCTGTCTGGTTTGGAGTGGTTATAAATAAGAGGTTGTGAACATGTTTATCAGTTTTGTGTGTCCCTAAGCTTTCTTTTCTGTCTATCTTCTAATCTCAGGTGTGATTCCCAACAGTGGCTCCAGAACAGAAAGGTGTGGAGAGTATCTATTGGTGTGCTTCTGTCAGTTTTCCATCTTGAGCAGTTGAGCTATAGAAAAACTATCAAGAAATTCCTTTGAGGGTTTGAGAGGTGGCTAAATATCTGAGGTTGTGTTCCCAGCACCCATGTTGGGTGTCTCACAACAGGCTACAATTCCAGCTCCAAGGATCCATTGCCTCTAAAGGTACTTGCACTCATCCATACACACCCTACCTTCAAATATAAACATAATTATTTTATTTTAATAATATTTTTATTTTTGAAATTAAAATTATATTTCTCATGTATTTATAATTATATAAACATTTTCTTTCTCTTTCTCCTATTCCCTTTCCTCTTTCCAACTACTCCCATGCATCCGTTAATCTCTCTCAAATTCATGCCATCTTTAGCTTTAGTTATTGTTATTATATGTGTGTGTTTTTCTATATACTTATCTATACATGAATATGAATACAATCTGATTAGCCCATATAATGTTACCTGTGTGTATCAGATCTCAGAACTGATCGTTTGGTATTGGAAAACCAACTGGGGTTTTTGCCTGGAGAAGACCATATTTCCTACTCCCAGCTTTCCCCAGCTGCCTGTGGCTCTTTGTCTAGGGTTGAGGCCTCATAAGCTTTCTCTCTTCCATGTTAGCATATCCATTGATGTTGACATCATTATCATCCCCCGTCTTCATTGCTCTTGTCTTGTTTAGACAGCCGTGTTGGTGAGACTTCATGGTATAGCTTCCCATACATTTCTAGGATACACAATCCCAAAGCAAGACAAACTTTCTGTTTCCCTTACAATCTTTCCTCTCCCTCCTCTTCTATGAGCCCTGAGCCTTAGGTGCAGGAGTTGATACACATCATTTAAAAAAATATATCTTTAAAAAGGAGAAACTTCTTTGAGCCCTTGGAAACCCCAAATAACGAAAAATACAGAAATGAAACATAATGGTGATGTTATATGAACAAAGTAAGTAAAAATGTTTGAACTATTTAGCTAGAGATAATAAGCTTCAAGTGAGGCCTGGCACCCAGCAGGAACCTGGGAAACACTCACAGGGAATACTTATCCTGAAGTCATTTCAGTACATAAAATATGCATTGTATGTGGACTGGGTGCTAGACACCGGGGCTTTGGTGACAGATAATCATGGAGATGAGCACAAAGCCTGGCAGAGGTGACTGGCAACGGTAGGAGACTACAGTTCAGTATGATGAGCTTTTATGTTCAGTACCTGATGAGATTGTCATGAAAGCATGCTCCTGGGGAATATCTGGCCCTTGAAGTGGGGTGGAACTTCCAGGGGAGGCTTCTGGGGGGAGGTTTATATCCACTCTCAATGAGGGATGAGTTGACAACAAAGAGTTGGTGGATTATGGGGCACACACCTTAGAGACCATTGGAGTAGCACATGCAATGACATGGATTCCAAGGAAATGTGAGGTCATGGGGACATGAAGTTTTTGAGTGCTGGAAATATGACACATGTTTGGCTACATGCCAGAAATGTGAATAGCTATTGTGTCATGCTAAGAATTTGACAGTGGGCATGTATAGAAATGGTTATAGGTTGTCTTGATTGAGTTGTTTTTAAGAAAAAAAAATGAAACCACAAAAACATTGGGGAATATGTGAGAATAGGGAAAGAGGACCAGAGAGATGGTCCAGCAGGTAAAGGTGATTGCCACCACACTTGATGACCTGAGTTTGATCTCTAGAATCTACATGATGGAAGAAGAGAACTCATTCCCACAAGCTGTCCTGTGACCTCCACCTCCACACTCCTGCTGTGATAGGCATGCATGTGCAAGGACTAGTATGTGGTTATTAGGATAAAGGAAAGTGGCAATTTAAAAATATTTCTAACATTGCTAAGATGTCTGATAACCTCAACCAAAAGTCTTTCACCTAGAGGAGACTCACTGAGTGCCAAAAACAAACAAACAACAAAAAACAACAACAACAAACTCATCCCAGAGGTCTGATGAGGAATCCAGTCCACGATGTATTCGGTGACTTTAGCCACCAGGGCATCTGCAAAGGACCATAAGTCAGACTTGGGCTTCTGGTCAGCTGTATCTCCTTGCTGACTCCCAGGCTGCCGGAGTCTCAGAGGCAGCCTGCCCTCTGAGGGAACTCCTGATGGATGTCAATCTCTTGTTTGCTTGTCATTTTTCTCCCTCTAACGTGGCGTACATAGATTTTTATGTGCCCCTATTTCACCCACGTAACTCTTTTGTTGCCATGGAAATCAGCTTCAATTTTCTCCCATTCTGGCAATTGTGATTTTATAGTCTCCTTCCTTCACAGAGATAAGCCGCCTCCAATTTATTTCATGTGGATGCCAGAAGTTGACCTCGTTTGAGGCACAGCCAACCTTTATCTCAAGACAATGCCGCTGTTACGTACTGTAACTGATGTCATTTTGATTTCTGTCTGTGAGATCCATTTCCAATAAAATTTCTTTTAGCTTTTGCATACCTTTACTAGAGTTTGGCAATGGACTAGAGTTTGGTAAGCCTGTGAGGTTAAATTCTAGGTTGGCTCAGGGGCAAAGGGAACTGTTAAAGATGTGAGAAACTAGCTTGGATCAGGCAGCTGAAAGTGTAGCATTCTAGTCACAGCCTAGCAAGGGCTTTCTTGCCTTGGTTATATTATTTCTATTTAAGATGTATCATTAATTGTATATATGTCTAGGTGTAGGTATTTACATGATTATAGGTGTTTGTGTAGTCCAGAAGAGGGTGCTGGATCTTCTGAAGCCAGAGTTGCAGGTAGTTGTGAACTGCCCAACACAGTGCTGGGAACTAAACCCTCTTCAAAAGCACTACATACTTTTAACTGCTAAGCCACCTCTCAGGCCCCATTACTTCTATTTAAATACCAGTTTCCCAATCTCTCAAATCAAGAGCTGGTCTTGATTTTAAAACATCTCCAAGTGCAGTAGAATATTGAAATGACAAAGTCATAAGAACTTGGTTAAAGTAGGGGAAGAGTTATTTTCACTTGAGTTTTTTTTTATTCATAACTATAAAAAGCTTATGATTATAAAGTTGTTACTGTCTGATATCTGCTTGTCACACTATCAATTTCAAATAAAGTGTGATTAGCTCAGTGTATTCTGTTATTTTCTGATTTGTTACACATATGTGTTTTATGTGGTCAGAGCACCCATCTATTATCCCTGTATCTTCTATAAGTTTTGGGTTTTAGGACATATCAGTCCATCAGAATGCTGTACTTTCATTGTCCCTGAATTTTCTTAAGCTACACAGAGAAACCCTGTCTCAAAAAACCAAAAAAAAAAAAATAGGATTCTGTACATGTGCAGCTCGGGGTCTTGTCTGGCACCTTACATCATCAGTGGGCAATGACGTACCAGCCTTAAAATGCTGCGGACCCCCCACCCTCCCTTTTCTGTTTCCTCTCGGCTGTCTGCTCTGCCCCACTTCCCCACCTCCTCCAGGCCTGGCTTCTCTCTCCTATCCCCTCTTCTTTCTAATAAAGCCCATTCTAACTCTGGTAACCATGGCCCGTGACTCTTCAGATGACCAATCTCTGTTCATCCTTTCATTGGTGCCGTGGACTCAGATCTCGAATAGGAAGTTCTCTTCACATCCAGCATCTGGGGCTGAGTGTTGTAGAAGCTCTATACTGAGGACCTCAACCCTGCCCACCACTGCCACCACCACCACAGTACAGTCAGGACTGTGCTCATGACCGCCTTCACCATTGCAGCGGCTCCTGCCCCACCACTGCCACGTCCTCCACCACACATGTGATTGGTGAGTTCTGTTTCCTGCTTCTGCAGCCTGACCTATATTCCTCACACGGCAGACATCCTGGGGGTGGTCCTTGGGTTGCACTGGCAAGGACACATTTTCTCTCCTGACAAGGAGGTCAATGCTGTCAGACCACCGGGTGGTCCACGTGCTGCATATGCTCCCAGCCCTTACCCCTCCCTTGATGAAGTGAGGGGGCTAACTTGTGCTGATTCATAGATCCTTCTCCTTGCCTCAGGGATGCCTGGGATTGGAGTCTGATCCCGGTTTGCTATTTTAATTTTTTATTTTTCTCTCTCGGCTGCAGCCATAGGACAAAGGGGTGGATACCAGTAAAATTGGTGGATACCAGTAAATTTGGCCACATAACAGCTTTGCGGGAACTTCTGCCAGTGAAAGGGCAAATAAAAAGAGTTACTTTATCCCTAAGCTTTATCTGCTAAAGCTCTGAACCCTTCTCCCTCCCCATTTCTGATGTTTTCTCTGCCACATGCAACCACTTCTGTTTATCTGACTTCCGCTTTCCACTCTCCGACAGTGGGTGGGCTTTAGCCCACCTCACCTTAACTCCTGAAGGACTGGGTGGGCTCTCTACTGTTGTGGGTCACTTCTGCTGACTCTCACTTTAACTCACCTTAACTCCTCCCACTCATTCTCATGCTGCCATGAGAGGCACAGACGGGTCTGGAAGAAGGCTAAGATCCATGCAAATAAGTTTACAATACTCAGGATGACTTTCAAGCAAGAGATCAGTTTATAGCCTGCCTCCTGGCAGGCCTATCTCCCCAACATAGGCATCTGGAGAGCAAGGCTCCTGACCCCACAGGTGAAAGTGTCATCTGTGGCATTCAAGGTGTTTCAGGGAAGAGATAGAAAAGCCCGAGGACAAAATTGCCAAGTGCTGGCACACCCTGGCTCCTGAAACCTGTTGGGTCCCTGTTTTATTAATTGAGCCTTGTTCAAAGTGCCACCTAGAAAGACAATCAGTCAGCTGACTGCCCCCTGGTACCAAGATAGCATGGGAACATCAAGATAAGACCTCCAGCAGACCTAAGCTTGGTCACAAGCTCATTTGCAGGGAACCCAGAATGCAGCATGGAAGTGATCTATTTCTTTCCTTCTGGACACCAGAGCCTCTGACCTGGTCCTGGGAGTTTTGGGATGTCACCTCTCCTTGTTTCCCTATTGTCAGGGTAGGGAGGACAATCTTACCCACCTCACCAGACTTAATTGCACTTTCAGGGTTACTTAATGGGAAAATATTTCCAGTGGAGCTTTCCATGTGCCTCATTCCAGACCCACCCACCTGTGCTTCTCCTTGTGCACAGACGGGGCCCTGATCTTTGCCTTGTCCCTAATTCCAAAGAAATAAGTTCTCATGAACCACAAGCTTTTCTCTTCCCAGTTCCCTATTATAACTCACTGCTCAGTTAATGGTACAGGACCACCACAGAACTGAAGTCCAGAGATGATCAAGTAGGAAACTGTAATAGCTAAAAGAGATTTACACCCCCAGACCCAAAAGCATCTGGACTCTGAAAAACAGACTTTAATAGAACCATCTATTACTGTTAAATGCTTTTAACAATTGATCACTTATCTCCTGGATGCCAAACTAGTAATGGAAAAAGGTGCTTTAAATAATCTGTCTCTGATAAAGCTTAACATGTACCAATCTCTCTGTCTCTCTCATTAACACTAACCAATATAAGCAGAGTACTAAACACCACAAATGGTCACTAATCTTCTCATGGCTACTTCTTAACATGTGCAAAATTTTTCCCAAGCTCCAGAAATCAGCTTAAATCCATCTGTACAGGTCAGATCTACTTTAGGCCTTTCCTGTCTCATCAGCATCTTGTCAGACACAAAAGCGGCCAGAGTGCCAAGCCTAGGGGGATTGACAGCTCCAGAGCAGTAGGACAGCCTTACCCATCATCCCAAGATGCCTGTCCATCTCAGAAGACCCCCCCTTCCCTATTCCCCCTAAGATCCAACCGACACCCACCAAGTCAGCTGGAAGCAGTTTTTCTGGGAGAAACGACGCCCCTATTCCTATTTACTTGTTTTTTTTATAAAAAGCAAAAGTCTGGAATGTTAGGATTCTGCACATGCACAGCTTAGGGTCTTGTCTGGTGCCTTACATCATCAACAGGCGACTACGTACCACCCTAAAAGCTAGACATGGACCCCCACACACTCTCTCTGTGCCTCTTTTTCTGTTTCCTCTCTGCTCTGCTCCCGCCATCCTTCCGTCTCTCCAGGCCTGGTTTCTTTCTAATAAAGCTCTTTCTAACTCTGGTAGTTGTAGCCATGGCTCGTAACTTTTCTGCCATACCCGCCGACTCACCAGCGCCATTTCATCCTTTCAATGGAAACACAAAGTTTTCTTACAAGTTAAGGGATAGGTAGGCCGCGGGGTCTGGGGAAGGTGTATCGCAGTCCAGCGGTATTGTCTGGAGCTCTGCTTGGCCCACCTTCACCGTCCAAGGTCCCGGAACCGAGTGAGTGCGCCACCCATCCAGATCTCAGGTCTCCAGGCGCCTCCCTTGGCCCCGCCTTGTAGGCGTGACAGTTGCCGAAGTCTCAATGGGGGTTGGAACTTCCAGATCAAAGCTGGAATGGCTACCCACTACAGTTTTGTAGGACACAAATCTGAACAGAGTAATTCATTAAGTGGTGGCAATTTAGTGGTGGCAATTATGGGATTATGTGAGAGATATTGATCATGCCAGACATGAGTTATAAAGTCCCAAATAGAAAAGAAACTGTAGAAGATGAAGGCATAAGGGTATGGTCCTGATGCACCCAGAGAGAGAACTTGGGGTCCATACTAGGTCATGATGAATGACACATTGGATGCAGTGACCTTCTCTAAACAAATTCTTACTGACCTCAGTGAACTCAAAGATGGATATAGTGGGGCCAAAAGGAGAATGCATAAGAATATGGGGCACAGAAAGGCCGAGGCCCAGTCTGGAAAAGTCTGCATGCCCTGGTCATAATCAATACAGTGTGTAATTTGTGCTATTTAGAAGGGATAAAGAGATTTGTTCCGTGTAGTTTTAAATGATGGCTAACAGAAATCAGCTTGAGGTGGCTAGTGCTAAATAGTTGGTTATATAATTAGACTATGAAGCGATGTCTCCTGGGACCTAGGACAGGGAGGCTATGGGGTTGGGGTTGGGGTGGGATGTGACCACCAAAGGCCCTTGTGTTGCAGTGCTTTGTCTCTAGATAGTGGTGCTATTTTGGAAAACTTTGGAACACTTAGGAAGTGGAGTCTTGCTGGAGGAAGTGAGTCACTGGTGTGGGTGGGTCTTTAAGTCCCCTAGCCTGGACCTACTTCCTATCCTCTCTGGACCCCCCCTCCCTTTTTTGTTAAAAGATTTATTTTATTGGGCTAGAGAGAACTCTCAGTGGTTAAGAGTACATACTGCTCTTGTAGAGGGCCCGACTTTGGTTACTATCATCCATGTTGGGAAGTTCACAACCACCTATAACTCTAGTTTCAGAGGGTCTCTGGCCTCCATGGACACTCATGTGTACATATGCACACAAACACATAGTTTAAAAAATTTAAAATAAAAATATTTTATGTATTTCTCTCTTGTTCTCTGTCTCTTTCTGTGTGTGTGTGTGTGTGTGCACACATATGTATGTATGTATGTATGTATGTATGTATATATATGTATGTATGTATTTTCAGATGTGTAGGGTTCTGTGGAGGCCTGGGAGCTGGAGTTAAAGGTGAAGTGGTTGTAAGGCATCTAATACGGGTGCTGAGAACTGAACTCAAGACCTTTGCAAGAGCAGCAAGTGCTCTTAACCACTGCCATCTCCTCAGCACCCCACTCTTTTCCACAGGGATACAATAAGCCAAGAACCTTATGCTTCTATCACCATTCTTTCCCCACCAGGATGGATTGCAGCCCTTATTAAACTGAAGCTGATCCTTGGTAAATAGCTGGTCACTGTAGTAAGAAAATTAGCTAATACAATTTCAGACTCAAGAAGTACATGCAAGCAAGAAATCGTCAAGAGCTCAAAGCAATTCCTCTCTGGGCCTCTTCTAGTGTCTAGGCTTCTCTGTCTGACTCATTCATTCTTCTCAGTGACGGGCTTGTTTTGTTAGAGTCCCCAGTGAATAATCATAAATTCTTTGTGCACAGTTTATAACTCCCCCAGTAGAGTTTAAAACATGTAGCTTTCAAGTTCCCACTGACACAGGAAAGAATGATGTTAGGTTGGTCAGATTAGTGATAGTCAAATGTGTAGTACCACAGTGTGGTCAGGATTCTAGAAGCCTCTGACTCAGTGGGTTAAGGGGGAGCATGTGCAAAGTTGCAGCAGTTATTTGCACTGGGGAATTTCATTGCAATGGTAAGGGGAGCTAAGCAACCTTTGAAAGATAATGGGCTGTCATCCTTTAGATCATTTGTACTCTGAATCCAGTACATGGAGCAAATATACTGCTAATATCAAAAAGTGCAAGAAGTAAAGAGTAGAAGATGCAAAGGAAACCCTCTAGATGCCTCTACTTCCTCCCCATTCACACAATCTTTTAGTCATTCTTTATTCACTCAAGTATTCATATATATAATGTATGTAAGGCTTTATGCTGGGCACAGAAAATGATGTGGGGCAGGGCATACACACTCCTGCTTCTGTGACACCATGACGGTAGAAGTATTTTCTAAAAATATTTAGAGAAATAATGCAGACTATCCACCTTCAGCTGAATTTGTTCTTCCACTGGATAAAGTTTGGCTACAACTCAGCTATATCCATTTATTGACACATTGCTTATGGCTGCTGTGATAGATTATGGGCTAACTGTAATGGGGATTGTGTGGGCTTGATCTAAATGGCTATAGTATACCTGAACCCTAATCCTAAATTATGTGCATATTTTGAGGTTTCCATGTGATTTTTCAAATTGTAAGCTGTGGAAATGTGTTTTTAGTAAATATTCCTCTTCATTTAGTATTTTGTTTAAAATAAAAAAAGATCCCAAGAGAACTGCTGCAGCCACAATGTTAAAATTTGGATAACTGTTCTCTATATAATGATTGAACTCTTTTATATTGATGTAAAATACACAGAATAAAATGCAACAATGCGCTGATACAACCACTGAGAAATACCAGTGTATACACCAGAATGTGCTATCTACTAAAATAGATAGTAATGCCGATGCATATGATAGTACATATTCTTATTTATTTTCATCCTGTGTGGAATGTTATTGCTTATTCATTTTCATCTACTTGGAACAGTCTTGTTTTTCTGAGCTCTTGATGGGAATTCTTTCCTCGCGTTCTCTGAGGTTTTAAAGGTCTGTACTAGTAGCTACAATCTCTCTGCTTAGATTGCTCCGAGTATCCTAATAGTCCTGGTTAATTGTACTTCCACTTTCACCCAAGATCTTAGAAAACCAAGAGCAATCCAAAGTCAGCAGTAGACCTATTGTGTGGTTCATCCTCCAGTCCACATCTTTCAACTGGAGAATTAGGACAGTTAACAGCGAGGGTCTTCAGTGACAGGGTTTGCTGGTTCTTGCAGTCACAGTGTCATCTTTCTTATGTTTATTTGTTCCTTGTTCTTTGGCTCCCATTTATATATGGGTTTGCTGTTGTGCTGAACAGGATGTGATGGATTGCTGGGTAGTTCTCTTCTGTCCACCTATTTCTCCCATGATATTTATTCTTCCCTAAGCTCTTGTGATTGAGGCCATCTTTCTTCCGCCTCTGTGGTCAACGTTCTTTTAAAATATGTCTACAATGCTGACTTTGCAGTCATGAATTCTCACCTTTCTGTGCTTGCCATGATTTTTTTCTTTCTGCTGACTTTTAAAGGTAAATTTGACGGGTCTTCCAATCTTAGATAGGAGGTATTTATTTTAAAGCCTTCAAATGTATCTTTCCACATCTTCCTCGATTTCAGGTTTGTGCTGAGAGCTCTGAAATTACTCTGATGTGTTTGATTTTTTTTTTTTGTGGAGTGCTATTTTTCCCTTACAGACTGTAATAATAGTGGAGTTTTGTACTACTAGTATTTTAACTACAGTGTGTCACAAGAGGTTTTTCTCTGGTCATGTCTTTTTGGGATTCTAAGTGCTATTTGTATTTGGATGCATCTTTCCCCTCCAGATTTGGAAAATTTTATCATATTCATTGGACGTATTTTCTATGCTTTGAGTTTATTTCAGAAACTTTTTGTCCTTGTGAATTCCTAAGATTCCCCTCTTGATCATGTCTCAGATTTCTTGGAAATTATGATAAGAATCTTTTATTTAGTTATTTATTTTTCTGTATTGGGGTCTGAATGTAGTATTTCCACAATTTTGTCTTTCACCAATATTTTTTTTCTGCTTGAGCTAGTCTATTGATGATGCCACCCAAGGTTGTTTTATATTTGTTTCATTGAGGTTTTTATCTCTAATATTTCTAGTCTGTTTTTGCTTTTGTTGGTTTCTTTTTGTTTTGAAATGTCCCCTTTCTTTGTAGATTGTTTCATCTTGTCTTCTGCTTTGCTGACTTCCTTCTCCACATCCTGAACTGAATTCCTCCCTTTAGCCATCGTTTTGTTTATTCCCTCTTTGAAGTCATTGGCCAGTTTTACTATCTGACTTTTGAATTCTTTGTTTGTAATGTCAACCTTGTCAGCATCCTTGGCTTTGTTAACTGAAGTGTCATGGTCTTCTGGAGGCTGCTCCTGGGCAGCCACAGTAGAGTCTGTGAGCTTCTCACTCTGTTTCATTGTGTTGCTTTACTCTTTCTCCAACTCTTCAGATGCCCTGTCACCTCCTTTGTGGTTGATTATTGTCTTAGTTAGGGTTTCTGTTGCTGTGAAGAGACACCATGACCACAGCAACTCTTATAAAGAAAACATTTCACTGGGGTGGCTCACTTACAGGTTCAGAGGTTCAGTCCGTTATCATCACAACTGGAAGCATGGCAGCTGAGAGCCCTACATATTGCAGGCAACAGTAAGTCAACTGATTGCCACACTGAGTGAAGCTTGAGAAAAGAGACCTCAAAGCCAGCCCCCACAGTGACACATTTCCTCTGACAAGGCCACACATCCTAATAGTCACACTGTCTTTGGGGGCCATTTTCTTTCAAACCACCACAAATCATATGTTCTCTCTCTCTCTCTCTCTCTCTCTCTCTCTCTCTCTCTCTCTCTCTCTCTCTCTCTCTCTCTCTCCCTCCTTCCCTTCCTCTGGAATAGTCTTTTCCTTGTTATCAAAATTCTTCTCATTCACCACATCACTGACAGGAAGCCCCTCATAACCACCTTGTTCCAGAACTGCATTTTCTTATCAACCTGAATATTTGGGACTCCAGAGATGAGCTTTCAAGGTTTGGGCAGAGATCTGTGCAGAAGGTGATATCATGTAAGACTCAATAGCCAGACACTGCTGGAATTTTCTCTGTGAATGGGTCCAAGAGATGCATTTTTACAGACTCTGTCTCCCTAGGAAATTTATTCTATCATTGACAGCTGGTCTCTGTCTATAATGGCATTGGTATCATATGATTGTATGAGAATTATGGGAGATTTTGTTAATAAAGTGACTTATCACTGGATATATTCTCTGTAGATATTTGTAAATGTTAGTGATTATTGATAACAATAATTGTTTTCAGTAATTTTTAAAAGAAAACCAATCCTATAACAAGAATCTATATTTTACTGTGTTATTCTCTTACCACATGGCATTTTAATTTTTATATATTTCTGAAATAGTAACTCTCACTAACATAGCCTGAAGCCTCAAATATAATAAATCAACACTACTTAAAATATTTTTAAAAATCTAAACAACAGCCCCACATGTACAGTAAGAAGTATCCATAATAATGAAAAGTAAAAATAGCCTCTGTGGCCAGTCTGATGAGGCAAGGTTGTTTCTGTATTTGTTATTGAAGTTTAGAAAAGCAGGGAATTTAATTAAATGGATGGGAAGGGGGATAGTTCTATAAAGAGCTATGCTATGTCTACCAGTGAGCAGAGGTCCTGTAACAGCACTCAGAAGTGATGTTGGGAAAACATGTTAGTGCAGTTCTACATTCTGTGAGTTCAGAGTGGTTGGCATGGTCAGATGGTGACCACAGATCTAGAAACTCAACCCCTCTCTCTCTACATGAGATTCTGTGTATACTACTCCTGCTTAGCTTTTTCCTGCCTTCAAAATGGAGACAAAAACTATTGTGGTAAGGTACTAGTAGCTAAATAATGCATAGCCTAGAGTCAGCAAGTCCTCAATACCCACGAGCTCTATAGCTACAGTAGGTTCTGCTTTATAGGCTTCAGCATCCATGGATAACAAATGCTGAAAATAAATTAGTTGTTGATGTATGGAATGCATACAGACTCATTTTTATCATTATTCCCAATGCAGCACAGTTTAAGAGATATTATACAATATTTACTCTATATTAGATATTCTCAGTAACCTGGAGAGGATTTAAGGAAGATATGTTCATGTTGTGTGTAAATATTAAGGCATTTTATCTAAGGGACTTGAACATCCCTAAATTATGATATCAGTGGAAGTTTCTGGGATCATTTCTCTCTGGAGGAATTTTCTGGAGAGGATTGTGTGCTGTTGTCTCCATGCAAATATAGTATTTTAGAGCAAACATTATATAAGAGATGGAGGTGATAACACAAATAGATCTTGATTCTTAGCTGTTTTTGCAACTCAACAGTAACATCGCATTTTCTCCTCAGCATCATAACTTCTTCATTCATTAGTAAAATAAAACTGGTATAGATCAAGAGTTCCTACAACTTAACATACATCAAACTACCTGGAATGCCCATTAATATATTCCTGCATTTTATTCATAGTTTATGACCCCGCAATCTACAAATTTGCATTTTAACACAGTCTGAAAAAATTCTCTTGTGATGCTGTCAGTCCAGAGACTTGTCTAGACTAGAAAATTCTTGCTGTTTTAATTTTTTTCCCTTTCCCCTTATTTTTCTACTATAAGAGATTACAGATTTGGTCATGATAGGATCACTGCATTCATGAACTGAACAGCAGCTGTGGTTGCCTACACAAGACCAAGCCTGCCATCATTCCAGCATGGAAGAGGGAAGGGGCTCACGGAGCCCCACCCCTAGCTGAGGTGCTATTGGCAGCTGATGCTTCCAGAGAAAAGAAAAGTCAGTTTTCTTTAAGGGTCTATCCCCATGCTCTGGTTGATGGCCCCAGACCCAGGACTATATGGGCAGCACAAACTGGACATAATGAGTTGTACAAACAAACAAAACAAGGCATGGATTTGGGAAGGGGGATGGCAAATGGATCTGGGAGAAATTAGGAAGAGGAGGAGACAATGAACCATTGAACATGGTCAAAATGCATTGTACGCATGGATGAACTCAGAGAATTAATAAAAATACTTCATTAAAAATTTGAAGACCCCAATTCTGTCTCTATCACACAGTGAATTTTAATTAATTTTTATTTTGCTAATTTCAACATAATCTGTATACATGTTAGCAGAGTTTCTGTCTCTTTGCCCTTGTGTACATCAGCCTCATGCTGATTGCTGCAGGTTTTAAATGCCACACGCTGCAATAGAGGCTTACTAGCAATTAATTGCAAAGAAAAAAATGCAAATCTTGCAAAAAAATTAGGTAAGATTTTTGAAAAGTCTCTTACCATGATGTTCTTGCAAACTCATTGTCAAGGGCTCTGACAGAGTGAGGGCAGTTGATCAAGGTAGATCCAATGATCAAATATGAGGAAATAATAGACTTCAAACAAGATGGCTTGAAACATGAAGGTAAAACAACCCCTTGGATGAATTAATAAGTCTCACAAACACTGGTGTAAAAATTTGGTTAATTATGCTTTTGTCAACTGATGGTTATCTTGATTGTCAACTTGCTGGGATTTGGAATCACCATGGAAACAAAGCTCTGGGCACGTTTTGTGAACAGTTTCTAAATTAGGTTAGCTGAAATGGCAAGAGTCACCCTAACTGCTGTCCACACTGCTTCATGGATTGGGCATCCCAGATGGAATAAAAGAGGAGAAGGAGCCAAAAGGCATCATTCATCTCTCTGCCTCCTGACTGCGGCCATAATGTGACCAACTGCCCGAGCTACTGACATCATGCCTTCCCTACACAATGGGCTGTAACCTGAGACTGTGAGCACAAAGAAACTCTTCCTTTTGTCACAGTAACAGGACAAGAAATTAATACACCAATACTAACGTTGTCATGCAATCAAATGTGTTCTCAGAAATATTGTGACATTCTTACCTATAACCTAATTCATTCCTTGGGATTTTTGTTTGTCTGTTTTACATTTACTGTGTGTGTTCTTGTGTGCGTGTGCTTGCCATGGCTTGTGTATAGAGGTCAGAGGACAACATGTGGGAGTCAGTTTTCTCCTTCCACTGTGAGGGTCCTTGAACTTAGGTTGTCAGGCTTGGTGGTAAGTTGCCTTTACTTGCTAAGTCCTCTTGCTGACCCCGTGCCATGGTTATTCTTAGGGTTAGTGCTTTGCTATTATAACCTAAATCTTGTTAAGCATCGAACATGATGATTCTTGAATTAAGAATGGGGAGGTACCTATCAGTAAATTAGATGATCAATACAAAAACTTGATGTCAACAGGATTGGAAAGATGACATTTAAGAGGAGAGAATAAGGTTGGTGAGGAGGGCTTCATGAGGCGTGGTGACCTTGGAAAATGTCCCCTAATTAAAACTGGATATAATATCAACATTAATGAGTTAAGCGGGAATGTCTTCAGACAACTACAAAGCATCTTCACATGATGTAACTACCAAGAGAGTTATACCACTGAGTGGTTGTGCCCTTTCAAGTAACAGACATTCAAAGGCCAGATTGGTCAAGCAGGCACTTCTACAAGCAGGAGACTCAGCCCAAATTGAAATATCGCACCTCATCCCACAAGTGCATGCAGCTTTAACTGTAGACTAAAAATGGGCCTCTTTCCTTTAAAAGCTGTGATTTCTAGCATTGTAAGAGATTGTGAATAATATCCATGAATTGGTGGGCATGGTCAGAGTCAGATGTTTTTACAAGTGGCTTCATTGTCTGATGAGGAGAGAAGGGCCTCTGGGACTCTTTCCTGGAAGTTCCTGGTGCCCTTTCCCACAACCTTAACTTCAACAGCTCTGTCTTCGACAACTCTGGTAGTAAAGTGAAGTCTATTAGGAGACCTCTGCAAGGCAGGCCATGTGGTGTTCCCTCCACTTCAGAAGGCATGGCCGATTCTGGTGTCTAGGGCTCTGTCCCTGTCCATGAATCTGTGCAGTTCCCTGAAGTTGGGCCAGGAAACTTTTCATGATGAAATCAGCTGATTCCTATTGACCAGATACAGACTTTATTTTTATTGTCTGTTTATGTGACAGGTAATTGTTCCTTGGAATGGTAAGCATTTCTGTAGGTTTCCTATTTAATTGCTTGCCTTTGAGAGATCATTTTCTTGAAGAACATTTTAAGCAATATAAGCCTGATTCACTACATAAAAGAGCCTGATTCACTATGTAAAAGAGAAAATTGAGCAAAAATGCTAAGAGAAATTTTTATAAGAATCACATAGTCAGGGATCAAAATGGAACCCCACGTGGCTGGGGAGATGGTTCCATGGGTGCTTGCTTTGTGAGTGTGAGGATCTGAGTTCAAATCTCTACCATCCACATAAAAAGCTGGTCATGGCTTGGCATGCCTGGAGTCCCAGGATAGGAAGGATTAAGCTGCAGATGGATGAGTCTTGAAAGCTCACAGGCCAGTTAGCAGAGACAAAAGGACAAGCTTCAGGTTGAGTGAGAGAATCTGTCTCAAGGGACTAAGGGAGAGAGTGATAGAGGAAGACATCCAGCATCCTGCTCTTGCCTATATGTGTGCACACAGACATGTGTGCCTGCACACTCACATGTGTGCATGCCCTACACACACAGTACCATACACATACATTCCACATGGACACATGCTATACACACACATCACACACACACACACACACACACACACACACACACACACACACACACCCTATACACACGAAAATAGAAAAATCATGAATATGAACCAGAGGTTCTGAGGAATGGAGAACATAAAATAAACAGATCTTGGTACAGCCAAGTGTATAAAGATACCAGGAGCAAGTCATGCAGCAGTGTGAGTTATGGTGAATATATTGTTACTCCTGATATTAGGTAAAGATTTACACACCTAAAACACATGTACTAATATTTTATAATGTGTAAGTTGTGCCAAAACTGGGGGTATTTGCATGCTGTGAGTACTTACAAATCTGGGTTCAAGAACTCCACTCTCTTTTTGGGTCTATCCAGGTAGCATCTTGAGTCTCATGGGCCTGATGGAGAGGAGCTCCAGAGTGAGCTGCAATGGATAGATGTTCCAGTCTAAGCAGCCAGCACAGGACTCCACGGGGTATTAATTTGGGGTAGTTAGCTAAGTAGACCTGATTCTAGCTTTTCAAGGAAGATCAGGCTAGTTGTGTATAAGACATTAGTTTTAAAATTTGGTCACTAGTAAAAGATAAAGCAAAGAAGTACAGAAAACAAACCCAAAGCAACAGTTCCTGCCCCTCTCTGGACCTAGAGAATCAAGTTCTCATTGTTCCAGTTTGAAAGAGAGATGAGGGATGTAAGTTGTAACTTCACATGCCTGCTGCCAATTCTCCCCATCTCCTAGGGGACCACATGCAAGGGGAGCCTGAATAGTAACCAAGTATTCAAACTCAGACTTTAATACTCTAATATAAAAACTGGTCAGGGTCTCAGGTAGCTCATACTGTTTGAAAACTTGCTATTTAGCTAAGGAAGACCTTGAACTCCCAATCCTCATGACCCTACACCCTAAGTGCTAGGACTCAGGGTGGGCACCAACACACCCCAAAATGTTCTTTTTAAATTTTATTTAAAGATTTTTGCTTTATTTATATTTATTTATATATGTATTTTTTATGTCTGTATGAGTGTGTCAGGCCCTCCGGAGCTGGAATTACAGGTAGCTGTGATCCTATTGCTATGGATGCTAGAATCACTCGATCACTTGAGTCCTCCTGAAGAGCAGCAAGTTCCCTTAGCTGTTCAACCATCTCTCCAGCCTCTAGAAGTGTTCTTTTTAAAAAACGAAGATTTGCAGGGGTGTTTTTCTTAAGAAAGAAGCAGAGGCTGCTGCCCTGCCTTGCTTTGAAGACAGACTGCACTGCTCGCATAGGGGAGCACACTGCTGGTTTATTATGACTGCTGTGGTGATACTAATTATTCCCAGCTACATGTGGGCCATTGATTTGTGCCTGGTGCAATACTGAGTGATTTAAACGCTGTTGGCTTCCTCATCACTCTCCAGAGACAACACAGCCAGAAGTGTCTGTGCTGCCTGTGTCCATGGGGCCTCGAGGATATCTGGTCACCATTAACTACTCAAGGAATTAACAAATTCCCAACAGGACACTGCTCTGGGCAGTTCCCTCTGTTTGACATTTTTCAGGCCATTCTTGGCTACCCTCGTCCATCAAAAGCAAAGTTCAGAGCTGGGGAGACAGCCCAGCAGTTAAGAGTACCTGCTGCTCTTGCAGAGAACTGGAATTCAGTTCCCAGAACCAACATGGTAACTCACAACCTCAAGCCTTTGCAGTTCCTGGGTATCTGATGCCCTCTCTCGCCTCCACAAGCACCAAATGCACTTGGTACACAGACAGACATGTGGACAAGCACTTATACACATAAAGTAAAAATGAATCTAAAAAATGAAGAGCCAAATTGAAAGCCCGATTGTTTTGAACATGAGTTCTTCATTTTCCATCACAAAGTATGTCCTCCCTCCTCGTCTTGGCTTTCTCTCCTGGTACTTCTTCTGTGTTCTTCTACATCCTCATCTGTGCTTCCCCTAATTTCATCTTTCTCTTTCCTTGGATCTTTTGCGGCTTTAGGGGAATATCTGTCCTTTCATTGCTTAATATTGTTTTTCTAAAAATCATCTTAGTTCCAGAAAAGAGACACTCTATAAATATTTATTAAAAGAATGAATCCAGCCGGGCGGTGGTGGCGCACGCCTTTAATCCCAGCACTCGGGAGGCAGAGCCAGGCGGATCTCTGTGAGTTCGAGGCCAGCCTGGGCTACCAAGTGAGTTCCAGGAAAGGCGCAAAGCTACACAGAGAAACCCTGTCTCGAAAAACCAAAAAAAAAAAAAAAAAAAAAAAAAAAAAAAAAAGAATGAATCCTCCAGGTAGGGTAGATCCTATTAGCCTCATCTTATTATGGATGAATCAAAGACTCACCAAATGACTCATGGTCACATAAAACAGTAGACAGATTCATATAAAAAACTTACAGGGCTGGCCCAGCTCTAACCTCATATTCATTATTAATTACAGAGAGGAGTCTCTAAAACTCATCTCATTGTCTTTCACATCCCTCCCAGGTAGATTTTTATTATTCCCACTTACATAAAGCATTTGCGGCATGTGGGAGCCTCGTGACTTGTCTAAACTTTACAAGTGCTGATTGGTGGATCCTGAAGTATGTTTGAGTTCTGAACCTGTGTTTTCTCTAGTGTGTGGTGCTACCTAACATGCTGAGTTGCATGCACATGCATGTTAGTATTTGGATCAAACTCCAGAGTTCAATTTCGCAGCCTGGAAGCTTGCCCAATCCTGGCGTAGGAGGCTTTTTCTCTGCCCGTACCTAATCAGGGGGGAGAACAACAGAGAACCGTCTCTCTGACGATATGTTTCCATCCCAAATGCCTTTGCTCACCATATGGCTTTCTGAGTGTCACTCTCAAATATTAGGCAAGACCTGCAGATAGTAATTAAGACTCATACATCATAGGTCATTGAATTCCCAGCTTCACGCAGCACCTGCCACGGAAGCATTTAACTCCCATGAATGACCTGGAAATCACAGGCCAAGTAAACACTTCAGGCAGCTTCCTCAGCTGAGCAGTGACCTAACCTGTAATGTGGGCAAGAACTTTTACGACCATGCTGTCTAAAAACATCTCCTCTAAAGGAGATTGTCTGAGGCTGGCCAAGTAGGTGCCAGTGCCTTTCATTTGATTTAATTTGGTGACATTTAATGGCCCTTTAATAAATGCCTGGTTCGTTGCTAAGCACTTTCTGTTTTAAATGCCATTTGCCCCTCACAGCACCTCTGAGAACTAGGATATATCACTGTTCTTGTTTTATAGATGAAGGAGCTGAGCCTTGGAGATGCCCACTGTCTTGAACCGTAGTCATATGGTTCATAGTGGTTAGAACCAGAGCTACTGCCTCAGGGCTCCTCTCAATATATTTTTTTTTTGCTTGCTTGTTTGCTTGATTCTTAGCTCATAACTATCCTGCTCAGCTTTAACTACCAACTTGACACCGACACTGCCTAGGATCATCTGAGAAGGGAGTCTTCACTTAAGAGGGAATGGAAATCTACTGGGTAAGGCTGTGGCAAGGTCAAGGGAAGGGACATACATATACACATACCTGGTCTTAGTAAATGTTCTAGTTTACCTTCTGTTGCTGTGAGAAAACACTTTGACCAAGAGCAACTTAGGGGAGGAAAGGGTTTATGTAAGCTTATAGGTACTGTCCATCATTGAAGGAGGCCAAGACTACCTGCCCAGGGAAAGGTGCCACTCACGGTAGGTAGTGGGTTAGGCCTATCTACATCCATTTCTACATCAGTTCATAATTAAGACTGTCCCCCACAGACATGCACACAGGCCAATATGATATGACAGTCTCCGAACTGAGACTACCTTCTCATGCATGGAAGTGAGTGACAGTGATTTCAGGGTCTCTGGATCCTTGGTCTGTAGTACTGTGTAGATGAGCAGTGCAGGGATTTGGTTTTGTCTCCTTTAGCTAAATCCTACTCAGTCACCATCTGGGTCAGAGTGGGTCAAATGACTGACAGGATGAGTTATCCAGAATGTCCAGTTCTCATTGGCCCACTCTGCTGTATCTCCTTTCTGGATTCTTCCATACAGTATATGTAGAAGTCATCCCAAGACACTAGGAAACTGTTAAAAGTCACTAGTAATGTCCAGCATTTATTGAGCTGACCCACCAAGGAATGTTTGTTTTCAGATACTCGTGTGTGTGTGATAGCCTTCTTTGGGTTATTTGGACTTCAGTTTGCATAACACAGCCTCTTCCTCAAAAAAACACTGGGGTCCTAAACTCCACAGTTCTTTTAACTTTCTCCATCTCTCTCATTGACTAGAGAATACCGAATCACCTGGCCACTTGCTTCACTGTGGGACCTCTCATACAGGAACACTCCAGGAGGCATTGGAGGTCATCATCTTTCTATTGGAGTGGAAGTTTCATGCAAGGTCAATACATACTTACTTCCAGTACCGAAGTATACACATGGATGTACGTGGAGGGATAGATTCATGGAGAGGGTGTTCTGTGCCAGCACTAAAGAATTTCATGTATTTTATTTCTTTTTCTTATTGAGTCTCATACTATGCTTCTCTGAATTGGGTCCTGATATTAGCAGAAGGGAAAACTGAGGATCAGAGAGGGAGGTCACAGTGTGCAGCCATACTTTAGTGAATCAGCAAAGCCAAGATTCAATTCTCCTTCTATCTGGATCTGAAGAATTTTCTTTCCTTTATTATCATGCCATGAATTCATATTCTCTTTTTCTCAGGCAAATGCAGCTGATTTCCTAGTTGCCTTCCAAATATATTTTGAATAGAAAAGGTTCCTAGCTGCCTAGCTTCATGCTTAGCACAGAATGGAAGGTTTATACCATTACTCTGTGTGTTGACTGGCGTGGAGAAACTGTTTCCTGTGTATTTTGGTGTAACACTGACCTTGTATTTGTCCTCCAATGGATAAACCTATATTGTGTAGAATTTTATATTTTGGTCCCATCCTTAGGGACCAAAAGTACACTGTATATACTAAGTACAAAAGCTTGATATCTCCAAGTAGACTAATTACAGGAGATACCTCCAAAGCCACAGAGAGCAGGACCTCAGATTTAATTAAGCCAAGGCTGGGGACAGCTGGTGATGAGGTAAAACATGCTGTCCTCAGTCACACAGGGGTGAGGGCAGGCAGAAGCCTGTGGTGACAAACCAAGACAGACAGTAGACATCTGGTGCTCATCTTGGAAGGTCACTGGATCTGGCCCCACAGTCCAAGAAGCTGGCAGACATGACTCTGAGCCAGCAGGGGCCTCTTTGCACAAGTTCTCACAATGGTCTTTGGAATTCATGATGAAAAGGAAGGATGATGGGAGCGCTGTTTGCCGTTCCAGCTGCTGTAAGAATCTATCATCACAGCAGAGAGGAAGCTTGGCTTTCATGCTCTACCCTCTCACAGCCTTTATATCGGTTACTTTTCTCATTTCTGTGACCAAATAATGGGCAAGAAGCAACTTAAGGGAGGAAGTATTGATTCCAGATTGAAAGTTTGAGTCATGGTGCACAGGACGGGTGCACAGGACGGGTGCACAGGAGCAACGAAAGAAAAAAGAGGCTCCTGCTCAAGTCTCCAGGGACAAGAAAGCAGAGAGAAGAACACGCTGGTGCTCAGCTTGTGTGAACCTGAACCAGTGGAAGGAGCGTCACATAATCATGGCAGGTCTTCTCAGCCTCAGTTAATCCTACCTGGAGATGACTGCATGTGCACCACACACACACACACACACACACACACACACACACACACAAGCACATATACACAAGGCACATACACACACACACATACACACACCTTTACACACAGAAACACAAGCACAGACACACATACACAATGCACCCAGGCATATACACAAGCACACACGTACACACAGAAACACAAGCACAGGTACACACACACAAGCATGCACAAACACAAACACAGACACAATGCATGCATGCACACACAAACACACACATGTACACACAGAAACACAAGCACAGGCACACACATACACAGGCACACACATACAAGCACACACATTTTACTAGTGCACTAAGGTGTTTAATGCTCCACAATCAAGTTAACAGCTTACTCATCATACTGCTCCAAGAAACTTGTGCTTCCTACAGACCTCTGATTTCATTTAATATTTATGTTATTTAAGGTGGGTGAAGCTGTTTAATAGTTATCCATGAAAATCATGTTACCGTAGTTATTGCTGCCATCATCGTAAGAAAAGCAGCCAGCATTTTTGAGCACATCCTTTCAATAAGCATTATTCCCAGTGAACAAATGGCATATCTCCTAAAAATCCTCATACCAAAAATCAAGAAAATAAAAGCATTCCTGAGTCCATTTTTTTTTATTGTAGATAAGGAAGGTAAGGAAAACACACATGGTTCTTTGGCATAAATATGAGCCTATCAAGGAGTTAAAAATCTGGGGGCAGTAACAGTCATATTTCCACTGAAGCTTGCAGAGAGGCAAGAGGCAGAGCCAGTGGGAAGGACATGTTCCTCTCATGAAACTGACCAACCCGGCAAATTGATCGTGACACTATTTCCTGCTAATCTCAAATACCACTTCAACATTACTTCAGCACAGCTTCCCCCACAGCCATTCCAACCAGTCAGATCTTGTTGTTGCTGTTGCTAAGACTTCTGACTACTGACAGAAAAACTATTTGAGAGGTAGAAAGGAGGTTATTCGACTGTGGAAATGAATGTGGTCTCAGTTTATTGTCAACAATTAGCCACCAACAAATATGCTCTGTTCAGTGTTAGGATTTGGCAATGCTTGGAAGAGGAGCCTGTTCTTGCGACGATGGAGGAAATAACATTCATTTTAAAATATGTGAATAGAGGGAGAGTTAGCTTAGCTAGCGCAAAGTTTTATAAGTATGAAGACCATTCTCTAGATCCCATGTAAAAAGCCGAGATCACATAGCTGGTCACAGTGCAGAGAATAGGAGTTTGCAGAACGCTCATCTGTAAATTGAACATCTTTATCACATCTCCACCCTGACCCCTGCAAGGCTCAGGAATTGATGAAGGGGATAGAAAGACCGCAGGAGGCAGAGACAGAGGATGATTCCAGCCAGTGTTTCCTGAACACAACAGGCAGTTTTACATGTGAACTCACAGTGACTTTGGCAGCATGCACAAGACCTGAATACGATCAAACCAGAAAAAAAAAAAAATCTAGCACGGAGTGGGTAGGATGTCAGGAAGTCTCACCCATAGCTGAGACACTATTAGCAATGATGACCACTGGGAGAGGGAGGGTCAGTTTTCTTCAGAGATGTGATCCATGAGAGGCCATCCATGGCTCCACCACATGGCCCTACATTCAGGCACACACTAGCCACACTAAATGGACTCTGTAGGTTTAAAAAGAAGAGTGGCTGAGAAAACATGAAGTTGGGAGGGAGGAGTCATAATATATATGAGGGAAGAATTAGAGGTGTAAGGAATCGGGGAGGCTTGATGAAAACGTCTATGTGGCTGGTGCAATAGTGGCATGAACGTCATGGGAGTAGCCAACCACTTTCTGAGTGGATTTAAAGTCTACTTCACAAGAGGAAATATACGCATGGCATCATTGTCAGGCCAAGGACCTGTAATGGGCTTACAGGCCCCAGGGGAGAATCTATTAGTATTACTTTGCTAAAAAAACGGACATAGTATTAAACCAACTTCTAATGACTTCTTGTTATGTGCCTAGATTAGTACATCTCTCAATGAAGAGTAGGCTTTCTTCAGGAATGTAGCCTGGTGAGTTAACCACAGTCACTGGAAGGCCAAGCATCCAAGCATATATTGACACCACAAGTTAGATTTAATAATTGAAAAAAAAATTACACAAAATTGGGTGGGTAGGGAAGGGATGGGTCTAGGAGGAGTTGGAGGGGATAAATATGATCAAAACATATTCCATGAAATTCTCAAAGTAATGAAATTAAGAGATAAAGTGGAGAGAAAAAGAAATTATGAGTCATTAAAAATGAAAAAATGCAAAAAGATGAATATAGTGGTATATGTGCCCATAATCCTAGCAATGGCAAGATGGGAAATGGAGGTAGGTGGATCTCCGGAAGTTCACTGGTCGGATGGCCAAGCTTACTTGCCGAAGTTTAAGGCCAATGAGAGACTTAGTCTCCCACAAAAGATAAAGGTACCTGATGAAGAACACCTGAGATTACCTTCTGGCCTCCACTTGTATTATACATGCACACACACACTCACACACAGCCACACATAGAGACATACACATAAATACACATTCACACACACAAAACACATACGTGTAACAGCAGATATTCTGCACTATGTAAACACTGAAGGGAAAGGGGCCAGAGAATGAGAGTGAGACAGTCATTCTCGGTGGAGTGATTCAGGAGGTCCTAGGTGATGAAGTGACCTTGGAACACAGGCCTAGCTGGAGCAAGAACAGAAACATGAGAGGAAACCTCAGAAGCCCTTGGCTATATTCAGGCCCTAACAGGGATCCCTGGCACCTCTCCAAACTCATCCACTCTCCTTTTCAAGTCACTGCTGTCTTCCTGCTTTTCCAAACACTCCTACCTCAAGAGCTTTGCACTTGGGGTTATGGTTTTAGAGTTCTATCTTATTTTTGTGTGTGTGTGTGTGTGTTCTATTTTAGGTAGAGGCCATAACTTACCTTCTGATTCTGAGCCTTGTGTGAGTCTTTTGTGAAGGGTCTGCGAGGTTAAATTCACTGCCACATGTTCTAAACCCAAAGTGGCAAAGTCCCGGTTCTTGGAACACAGTATCCTTGGCTTGGGTTATCTTCTCACACTTGATGGCTATAAGCATTAGTGGAGTGAGAAAGGTAGCATTCTGTAGTTCATGCTATGGATGGAGGAGTGTGTGTGTGTGTGTGTGTGTGTGTGTGTGTGTGTGTGTGTGTGTGTTGTGTACATGGGTCCCTGAAGCTGTGCACACCAGTGCAAGTGTACATGGAAGCCATAGGTTGATGTCGGGATGTCTTCCACAATCATTTCTGCACCTTATTTTTTGAGACAAAGTCTCTCACTAAATCTGTAACTCACTAGTTCAGCTAGATCGGCTGGCCAGAAAGCCCCCAGATCCACATGTTTCTGCACCACAAGCACCATAGCTATAGACATTTGCCACCATGCCTGGCTTTTAATGTAGGTACTGGAGACTCAAACTTAGGTCTTCATGCTTGCCTACATGGCAAGCACTTTACCCACTGAGCCATCTTCCCATCTCTGGCCTGAGGACTCTTCCAGGGTGAGGCTTAAGGGCATCTCCTCAGCTTCTCTATGCCCTCCAGCATCTGACGAAACACAGCATTCTGATGCTATATATTGGTCGGTGGAACAAACTTGAAACATCACCAATTGCTTATTGACATTTCTCAACAAGAACATTCTTCAGTGACTCAGTGAGCCAAAATTCAGAGGGACATCTGTGAAGCCAGGTTCCACTTAGGATGTCCCATGCCCCTCACTTCTGCTGTGAGTTTCCTGGTAGAGGCCCATCATCTCTCAATAAATCAAGGCTGTGACCAAGATATCCCACATTCGGTGTAACACAATGTGTGATTTCTTAGCTTAGTTACTGAAGCCACTGGATGTCTTTCCTGACTTCCTGGATCATTCTCTCTGGAGCAAGCCAGACTCCATGCTGTGAAGACATTCAGGTGGACCTGTAAAGACATCTGTTTGGAAAGGTTTCTCCACAGCCAGTACCAATCATGGGAGCGCGACACTCTGGAAGCAGATACATTCACAGTGAAGCCTGCAGATGCCTGTAACTTGGGCTTACATAGCTAACTGCAACCTTATGAGTCACTGAAGGCAAAACTGTTTTTTTGAGTCATGCCTGAATGCCTGACCCTTGAGAACTCTGAGGAGAAATAAGCATTTTAAGCCTAAGCATTGGGAGTGGGTAATGGACAAAGCATAACTACTATTTCATGATTAAACCCTCTTTGCTTTTGGTGATACCAATCTCCTTATCATGATCCATGTGGCTCTGACTGACTGGCTGTGGCTACCTTCTCTCACACCCACCTCTTGAGGAACATGGGTCTTTAAGAAGTGTTTGGAATGGGTATAAACGACTGGTAGTGAGAGAAAGTGGGTTTGGTTAAACAATCCCTTATGGCCCTATCTATGGTCTTTTCCTTGAAAGCTTTTGAGAATGGAAAGATCATCTCGTTGCATTTCCCTTATTGATTTTTCTTTTTCTCCTTTTTTTCTTTTCTTTTTAATTTTTTTTTTTTTTTTTTTTTTTTGGTTTTTCGAGACAGGGTTTCTCTGTGTAGCTTTGCGCCTTTCCTAGAACTCACTTGGTAGCCCAGGCTGGCCTCGAACTCACAGAGATCCGCCTGGCTCTGCCTCCCGAGTGCTGGGATTAAAGGCGTGCGCCACCACCGCCCGGCTTTTCTTTTCTTTTTATTAAGAGATTTTCTATTCATTTTACATATCAACCACAGATTCCCCTGTCCTCCCTCCTCCCACCCCCCATTCTTCCCCCCAACCCACCCCCATTCTTACTTCCTCCAAGGCAAAGTCTCCCCTATGGAGTCAGTAGAGCCTGGTAGATTCAGTTGAGGCAGGTCCAGTCCCCTCCTCCCTGCACCAAGGCTGAGCAAAGTGTCTCAGCATAGGCACTAGGTTCCAAAAAGCCAGCTCATGCACTAAGGACAGGTCCCCATCTCACTGCCTGGGGGCCCCCTAAACAGTTCAAGCTAAATAACTGTCTCACTTATCCAGAGGGCCTAGTCCAGTTCCATGGGGGCTCCTCAGCCATTGGTTCACAGTTCATGCATTTCCACTAGTTTGGCTAGTTGTCTCTGTACTTTTTCCAATCATGGTCTTGATATCTCTTGCTCATATGATCCCTCCTCTCTCTCATCGATTGGACTCCTGGAACTCTGCCTGGGGCTTGGCCATGGATCTCTCCATCTGCTTCCATTAGTTACGGGATGAGGGCTCTATCATGACAGTTAGGGTGTTCAGCCATCAGATCACCAGAGTAGGTCAGCTCAGGCACTCTCAATCATTGCCAGTAGTCTATAGTGGAGTCATCTTTGTGGATTCCTGGGGACCTCTCTAACAAATCCTAAGCCCTACAATTGGCTTGTACTGAACTTTTGCATTTGAATTAAAGATTGTTCAACATGAAGCCTTTTCATGTATTACTTCAAGTGATTTAAAAGATGGGATTTCGTCTGAAATTTGAACTTGAAGAGTTAAGGGTTAGTTAATTATAAGGTACGTTTAGCCTTATGTACTCTTTAACATACACCTCCTTGTGCTACTTGTGCTATTGAGCAAGATCTATAGTCTGAAAAACGTATTGCTTCTCTTTAAAAGCTAGTGGTGTCTGTTACCAAGTAAGACTGCCAATAACCGTTCTCAACTATGGAGTTGACCTGTTTTTATATCATTCTTTTTAATGTAGCACTAAACCTGGAGAGGGTTGCTCAGGCTCCACAGGATAAATACTCTTTCCTCCCACCATAAGCTTGGGGGAGTTTCGATGATGTTAGTTGATCATCAACTTCATTGAGTTTCCTTTCACTAGAACAAGAGGCTTTCTGACTTGATAATAATACAGTAGATTGTTTACTGTTGTCTATGAAGAAACAATCTACTCTGGGGGCTGGGAGGATGGCTCAGTCATCTGTAAAGGGCTTTCTGTGCAAGCATGAGGACTTGAATTCGGATCCCGGACAACCCGTGCATTAAAATAAGCTGTGTGGAGTGGTAGATGCTTCTGGCTCCAGCACTGGGGGAGAGGGAGAAAGGGGACAGGAGGGTCCCTCCCGTGGGCTTTGGGTTCAATGTGAGACACTGTCTCAGAATGTAAGGTGAAGAGCAACTGAGGAATATTCCCAACATTTACTTGTCTCTAATTTAACGCTCGCTGCTCTCAAAACTTGAGTCTACAGCAATGAAGTAATGGAAGCAGTAAGGTACTGACACAAGATTAACAGACTAGGAATAAAGTGAAAAACATAACATTATATGTGGTGGGGATGGGAAGATCCGAAGAACCAAAGGACCATGGAGTTTGCTGTGGGGAGCTGCCCCATGCAGTCTGACGAACAGGACTGCCCAAACATAAACTAAACAAGCATGATAACAATAGATATGCCAAGTGTATGTATGAAATCCCCCTGAGACCTCACTCCTATGCAAAGAACTAGAGGCAACCGAGGAATGCTGAGAGTGAGAGAAATTGTCTTCCCCAGGGAAGAGCACACAGATTGGATATTCAACATCAAATGATCAGCCAGCCCCGAAGGATTCTGAATTTTGACCTCTGTGGAATTGCACTGGTGTGGTGCCCACAGGCAAGGCCTTTGTCCCAGGTTGTTAAACATGTTCCTCCTCCTTCTCAGTGGATTCTCACAGCCAGAACATCCGAGTCCCACTTCAGCTCTGCTCCTACGTTGCTTCTTTCCACTCCTGGCCTTGGGGAAATAGTGTGTTTACCTATTGCCAGAGCACAGCTGAACAGATGGTAAACGTCCTGCCTTCTGCCAACAAGAGTTAGGAGGAATAACTAGCATTCATTTGTTTGATACAAACTCTAGCCAGGGATTTAACTGAGAGTTGGCCAAGGTAAGCTGTTAGCCAATGATTGATTTCGCAGCTCCTAGGAAAGGCCTGTGTCTGCCTGGTGGTCCTTGCAGCTACCTCAGAGTACAAGGAGATGCTTAATGAGGATTTTTGTTGCATCTGTCGCTAGCCCAGTGCCCATCATCTCTCTTTTGATTCCCATCCCTGCCTTTACTCATCCTCTGCTGTGTGGTATTTCACAAGCTCTTTTCAGGCCATTTTTTTTTTCTTTGTGATGTTTGTTTTAGGTTTTTTTGTTTATTTATCAAAAGAAATATAAAAAATATATATACACATGAAACTTTGAGGGATATGTAATTTCCAGCACCAGCTGGCCCATGAATTAATGATGGTCTGAGATTTTAAGAATCATCTAGAAAATGATGAGGATTGTAGATGCTCACATCTCCTCCTTGGAGATCTTGATTTCATAATTCTGGGGAGAGCTTATAATCTGTTTTTAATTATTATTGCATGTGTATGTGATGTGGCGCTGTTCATGTACCACAGTTAGACATGTTGAGGCCAGAGAACAACTTTGTGGAGTCAGCTCTCTCCTTATAACTTTGTATGGGTTCTAGGGATTGAATTTACATAATCAGTACCCACTGAACCATCTTGTCATCTTTGCCATCTGGTTCTGAAACCTTAAATATTATATTCTAGGTATACTCAGAAACCGTTCTATTAAAGTATATGTTTATAAATATTTTTTTGATACAGGGTCTTATGTAGTTCAAGTTGGTCTGGAACTCACTTTGTAGCAGAGGATGACCTTGAACTTCAGAACTTTCTGATGCTACTTCTTGAGTACTGGATTTATACCATCATATCCAGTTTATGTGGTGCAAGGGATTGAACCAGTTGTGGCCACGTTGCGAGACCCCCAAGCAAGACCACCACAGAGCTGATATCCAATGCAAAACACACAGGAGTTTATTACAAGCCCAGGCTTGGTCCATATCCAACACACTGGCTAGCCAGGTGAAGGAGGCAGCCCTGAGCTCTCAGGGTGAAGGGATTTTAAAGGGAAAAACCACAAACAGGGTGGTACAAGCCTTGATGTCATATGATTGGATGAGGGTGTGTAACCTTTAAATTTACTGGTTGGGGGTTACAGTTATCACTTTGCGGGCAGGCCTGGACAAGTCCAAGGCTCTGTCCTTGAGCTGCCATGGAGGCTGGCTGGCCTTGCATGTTCACACTGACCCATGCATGTAGCTCTAAGTTGGTGAAGGGTCCCAGACAGTAAACAATTAGCTGAACCTTGAGCAGTCAGAGTCTGTGCGGAAAGGGAGCTACTGCAAGGACTATGTCTTTTGTTCATGGCCCTCCCAGAAACTGCTTGCTCAAGTCTCAGGAAAGTAAAATTGAGGCCTGATCTCTGAGAGAAGACTGAGCAGCCTGTTATGGCATCTGCTTGGTCCTTTCAAACCCAGAACTTATTGAATGCTAGACAAGCACTCTTCTAAGATATGTTTTTAGCTCATGTAATTCATTCTTAAATCCAGTACTCAACCACACCCTACTCAAACTCCAAACCATCTCGGAGTGTTCTTGCAAACTGACTTATGCTAACTTGTTCTTTCATGTGTTTGGGTTAATATAAGTTGCCTCCATCAGCGTGAAGTATACAAGGACTTATAAATTTCTTCCTCCTGGTCATTATAATAAGCTGTAGGCATTGAGGAAGCAATTCACATATGTCAAAAAACAAATGTAGGTCAACATACAATCGTGAGCCATGTCTTCTTTCAATGCAAAGTTCACTGAAGTCAGAGAAGCCCTTGTCATAGGAACCTCTAACTTTGGTTGAAGCCAAGAGGCACACATCTTCCACATCAGCACTTGAACTGCTGAATCCAAAGCCCAGAAGCCAGTCTGAAGGGGTCTGTGTCTAGGCCTGTGCTAGGCTGCTATTTCTGCATGCAGGACATTGCTTATCTCGCATGATGATTAACCAAGACTTTGATTTAGGTTAAAGACATGGGTAGCTGAACCTCATGTGAGCTTTTGGTGAATCTTTTGGATAATGTCCTTAAGCTGTGTGTTTTCAAATAAGATGTTATTAGTGTTACATCATAACTCTTCTCATTGCATAAATTAAAAACTCAACAGCATGTGTTCCTAGAGCATATACGTTCTATACTGAAGTATATTAAGGGACCACAGGGACCAGAGCAAATGGATGCTCCACAGGAATAATACATTCAATCTTTGATGGTAAAAATATTGGAGAATATTTAATGGGAATATGCCAAATATTTGTACTTGATATACCAATTTGAAGAAGCTTAGACATGGCCTGGTCAGCAAAATCTTGCCTACCCTTGCACTTGCTCTTCTAAAGTTAGAGAAATCTAGCCTTTTGATGCATCTTCTTTAAGTGGAAGGTTCAAGAAAGTGTTTTAGTTTTTGCTTTTCTGGCCTCATCTTTACACACCTATAAAATAAAAGAGATTGGACTAGATCATTTGTGGTTGCTTAATTAATCACTTGCAGTGATTAATGTTGCCAACTCAACATGATCTAGAGTCACCTAGGAGACAAAATCCTTTGAACATGTCTGTCAAGGAGTGTCTATATTTAAGGTGGGCTCTCCTACCTGAAAAATGGACAACATGAATATAATACAAGTTGCTAAACAGTCTTATTAATAAAAAAATCCAGAGCCAGATATTGGGATGAAAGTTGAAAGATCAGAGGAGCAGAACAAGCCACAGCCGAGTCTATGTGCCATTGTCTTTGTTGTCTGATGTTATAAAGTCTAGGATGTTTTCATGGCTTAACATCACAGTCTGATAAACCTCTTCCCCAGAAGAGAATATCTTCACAGCTACTTCTTCTCCCTGCCACTTGCCTCACCAAACTTCTCCAAGTCGATCTTTGCCAATGCTTTCTTATAATGCTATGGTCCTGGCAATTGTTCTCCGAACAAGCAGTGGTAAATCTTTTGTCCCTGGTGTCAGCATCACTGCTGCCACCAAGACGAGAAGTAGCTGGCAACTCGGAGAAGCAGCTGCCACCTCCGTGGTCCTGCAGCCACCATTTGTGGCTCAGCCGGGTCCAGGCCACAGCTTCTCCTCAGCAAGCCTCCCAGGCTGGCCTCAAACTTGGAATCCCCCTGCCTCCACCTCCTTCAGCAAATCCTACTGGCGTGCCACCACAACTGGCTACATGCAGCTTGGCCTGAGCTGGGGACTGCAAGGCCACAGGCAAGTGGCTTTTTCGTGAATTTGTGCCACAAACGTTGGCAAATGTAACACGAATCTTAAAAGGTCTTTAAAAAAATGAGCCATATATTGAGGTGAATTATGAAAGATCTGAGAAACAGAACAAGCCACAGCCAACCTCACCTTGCCAACTCCTCAGCTGATCTTATTTCAGACTGGAAGCCTCTGAGTCCTCACCCAAATGGATCTCAGCTGAACTGCTGCTAAAAAGTCTCTAGTTCCTGGTCCTCAAGCTTTATATACTTTTTTGCTTCCTGCCATCACTTTCTGGGATTAAAGGCATGTGTCCTTCCCAAGCAAAGACATGAGATCTCAAGTCCTGGGATTAAAGGTGTGTGCTACCACTACCTGGCTCCATTTCCAGTGTGGCCTTGAACTCACAGAGATCTAGACAGATCTCTGCCTCCCTCGTGATAGGATTAAGGGTGTGTGCCACCACTGCCTGACCTCTATGTCTAATCTAGTGTCTGGCTTGGTCCTCTGATCCCCAGGTAAGTTTTATTTGTTGGAGCACAAATAAAATATCATGATCCTATGGGCTGGGGTCCCAGAGTAAATAAAAAGGAGAAATCAAGCTAAGCACATATTCATCTCTCTCTGTTTCCTGACTAGCAACCCAGTGTGACCAGCTGCTTCATGCTCATGCCTTCCCTACTGTGAGAGACTGTACCCTTGAACTGTGAGCTATGATAAGCAAGCCCTTCCCTCAGTAAATTTCTTTGGCCAGATGTTTTATTGCAGCAATGAGAGCATAAGTAACCCAGAACTCGATGGATTGGGTCTGCCTTCCCCATTGCTCAGAAGTGATTGTGTGTACACAGATGCACACACAGAGGAACCCATTTGTTATCGTAAAGGATCAATTTCCAAATGAACTGAAAGAAGATCCCCAAAGCTTAGAGAGCAAACTGACTGGATCTATAAGATACAATCTATTGACTAGAACTGTGTACTTCAATTCTGAATCATTACGTTCATTTTAAATTACTTTCCATTTGATTAATACAACTAATTGAAAATCAAGTAAAACTTCTTTTTATATAAACACAATCATCTGAGTTAAGGAACAGAATTTTCATGTATAAAAACAGACTCTACTCCTCATATGTCTATGAGTTCGACATCCTCCCAACATCAGAACCTGGTGTTTTCTGGTCTTGACCCAAGCCATCACTCATCCTGGAAATCCAGTGTTCCACTGATTATAGTTTTTATCACACATGTGAACCTGATGAGTGTGTGGACTCTACACAGGGCAGTGCTACCCAGTTGATTATTAAAACAAAACAAAACAAAACAAAAAAACAGTTTGGAGGATCAAACTGATCACAGACTTAAATCCTGACTCTGTGATCGACCGACTGTGATGTGAGTGTGTGTGTGTGTGTGTGTGTGTGTGTGTGTGTGTATGTTCATGTATGCGCAAACGCCTGAGAATGTGCTCACTTGGATTAATATCGTATGTCTTCCTCAACTGCTCTCCACTTTACTCTTTGAAGCAGAGTCTTTGACTGAAGCTGAAATGCTCCATTGCAGCTGGCTGGCTGGCCCACATAGCCCCAGAGCTCTGCCTTTTTCCACACCCCCAGCACTGGGGTTACAAATACCCATTGACTCAGGTTCTCATACTTCCACAGCAAAGACTTTATCTACGAACCCATCTTCCCAGGCCTAACTGTGACCATTGACTAGCTGTTTAGCCACTCTGAGCTTAGATTTCCTTTCCTAAATTCTTGATCTTTTGTGCTAGATAAGGTAACAGAAAGTACTTACAGACAGTAAGCATCCAGCTGAAATTTGTGTGGGCTTAGTCTCTTCACTATGATGATATGGGCCATCTTTCTATGACTATGGGCCAAGAGAACCTTGCTCACCAACCCTACTCATTCTTTTTTGCAACTGATGCATTGGAAGACAATTCACACCCTACACAACTCAACTCTAAAGTGTAAAATTCAATGGCCATAAGTATATTAACAGATGTGCACAGATGTTGCCAACATCTATGGCGAATGTATTCTTCACCTGAGAAAACAACTCCTGGCTGCTCAAATATCTCTGTCTTCTGATTCCTACGGAGAGTGTATTGTTGCTTACTGACTTCCTGAGCTGTTGACTGAGTCTCTTCCTATAGAAAGGTCAGTGCTTTTGATAGCTGTGACTAATGGGTCACTTATAGGCTCATTCTAACACATCTACAAATGTGTGAATGGCTTGGAAATTGCCCTTAGCTTTTGTCTCTCTTTTTAACACAGCATAGGTAGCATCCTGCCCAGTGGTCTAAGGATAATGACTGAAGAAATATCTGTTTCATTACTAGTTAGTTGGAGAGAAAAAAAATAACCTCCAAGTAGAGGATTTGCTATCTCCTGCTGGAGTGCTAATTGAGTCTTTATTTACCAAGAGGTTCTGAGGCTGTAAAGGTTCCTATCCAAAGGCCCCATGACTGTCAACACAAGCCGTAAAGCCCACAGGAGAGAATGTTTAAGTACAGAGAAGAGAAGAAACAGCATTTGAGATGAACTACAGGATGAGAAAGTCATATTAGATCTAGCATTTTACTTTGGGCATTTAAGCCTATTTATTGGTATGATATCAGTAATAATAACAGTATCCTGTATTGTGTTATATTCTTGTGTGTGTGCATGCTTGTGTAGGCACATGCATGCCTCTGCATACCTGTGTTGGGCTGAGGACAATGTAGAGTGTCAGTATTTACTTTCCACTTTGTTTGAGACAAGATCTCCATGTTGTTCATTGCTGTGTATGTCAGTCTACCTGAGAGAGAAGTTACAGAGATTCTCTTGTCTCTGTGTCCCATCATATTGTAGGGGAGTTGGAATAAGAGCTGTGTGCTCTGGTGTCTGACTTCACGTGTGTTCTGAAGGGCTAAATCACTTCCTCTCTTGCATGACCTGAGCCCTACTCACTGAGTCATCCTCCTCAGCCCGTGATGCTACTTTCTTTGCTGATGGTATTTCTTTTAATACCCCATAGATCTGAGTTTAACAATTGTTGATAATTTAAAAATAAGCAAGACAAAACAAAGAATGAATAAGTAAATTATTCATGTGTATTGCTAGTTAGTGGCAGGACAGGAAACTAAAAACTTTGATCAGTTGGAGCTCAGGGCTTATGTCCTTGCACTCTGGTCCTTTTCTGTACTCTGTAGTTTATTAAGTATGTGTGCATGTGCATACACACATACACACCACATACACATATACACAGACACACAAATACATACATATATAATGTACATACACACACACACACACACACACACACACACACACACACTCACAAACATGTGTCTTTGAGTCCTGACTTCTCAGTCTATCCTGAGAAGATGTAATTCCCACAGCAGCTCCTTTGCTAGGAAGTAGTGCAAACTGATAACTGTAAATATTCATCTGAGCAGAAGACATTATCCTTTAATCCTGTCTCCTGAAACATTACCCTTACCTGTGCTGTGTTTAATAAAACGTTCCTTTGTTATCTAGGTCAAGGCCAACTTATGAATGAACTGTTTGTCTGGATGAGAGGTTTCAGAAGTCTTTAGAACTGCTGCGCATTATGGCCATGAGATATTTTCCTAGCCAATGAATTTTGTTCAGATTTTCCCTTATGCCTGTCATATTCCTGCTTGCTGAGTCAGTTAGGACATTTCAATTAAAAATGACAGAATCCCAAGAATCCCTCAGAATCCCAAGTCGAAATTGTGGAAATCCATGGCTCAGTTACATACTGAGTAGCTTTGCTATAAGTAGGTTTAGGGCTAATTACCATGTTAGTAATCTTTCCATGTATTCTCTTTCTGTCTCTCTTGGCTTTTTTCTCATGCAACATTTCTTCATGCTACAATCTGGGAGAGAAAGTATCTTTCTCACTGAAAACAGTCTACAACTACTGTTTATTTGGCCCAGGTAAGTTAATCTCAGATTGGGTGGATATAATAAGAGAATACTGTGTTCTGGTTGGCCATGTGACCCTGCTGGATCCAAGTCCTACGATACACATGGAGCTAGTGTGGATGGAGTCAGTAGACTCTAGTGAAGGAAGGATGGGTTTTCCAAAGGAGAATGGGAGAGTTATTGTCAACTGTAGTGTACTGTAGCCCCAGTTTCCAGGAAGGAACATTTTCCCTCCCCTGCTGTGAATTAAATAGACAAAGAAAGATAAATAGGGAAAATTGTGTTTGTAGGTTTGCACACAGGAGTGCTCACATGAGGGAGCTCATGAATGAATACAGGTTTAAGCAGCTAACTGCTCTAATTTGCTTTTCTGATGCTGTGATAAAAACCATGACCAAAAATAACTTGGGAAGCAAAGGGTACATTTGGCTTACACTTCCAGGCCATGGTCCATCAGTGAAAAAGTCAGGGCAGGAACTGAAGCAGAAACTAAAGCAAGGCTGCTTGTTGACCCACGTTCTGGCTTCTACTCAGCTGGTTTTCCTACATAGCACAGGATGACCTATGTAGGGAAGTTACTTCCCACACTGGTTTGGGCTCTCATGGTATTTTGCCACAGACATAACCACACACCAATCTGATCTTAGCAATCCTTCAGCTGAGATTCCCTTCCCAGGTGATTCTTGGCTGTGTCATGTTGACATAAAAACTAACTAGGACAATAACTTACTAGAGAAAAGTCCAGGAAGAACTGGGAAATTATACCTTGGCACCAAGACTGAGTAGATGGGATAAAGGTATGGGTGATTGGTCCATCCTGCCATGGCCTATAACTTTCCTAGCTACAGGAATAGGGTAGTTTTATTCTTGGTTTCCTTTTCTTAACAAGAAGCCACACAAAGAGAGGATTTACCCCTGCCTGTTTGCCAAAACTTTTTGATGAGATGGGGAAAGCTTTTACATAATTGAATCTTAAATATATTCATCTTGAAATATCCTCATACTCACACTGAGGCCCTAAGTAGATGACCACAGTAAGCAGGACTAAAACTTTTACTTGGTTGACATTGACCCATGCCTTCTCTAAGACAGAGAGTGCTAGTCTGTCAAGGGTTCTTAAAGTGACAAGGTCTGGAGTCCTCCTCCCAACCCAGTATTCTTTGAATGCTTCCTCCAGAAGACTATGGCCAAGACACTGAATGTCCTCAAGACCAATAAGAAAGAGCTGCAGAGAACCTCTCTAGAATATGTATGTAGGTGTAAAATTTTTTTGAAGAAGAAGGGAGACAAGTTGGAGGTATGACTGCCTACTTCAGCATTTCGAAGAAATGATTGGGTCTGAACAAGCTAGGAGACAGAATTAACTTAAGGCACAGCTTTTTGTTAATCCATGGTATTCATTGGTGTTGAAGACAGCCAGAAATAGAGAAACCTATAATTTTTCAATTTAAAATGAACCATCTTGCTGTTCCTATGTGTCAGACAATCTTTGAAATTTACATTTTAGTTCATTTCATCCTCACGAGAACCCTGGAAGTCAGGTAGTGTAACCATCCCCATTTCCCACGAAAGGAAATGGAGTTGAAACCAGCTAAATAATTTGTCAAGCACATCTGAAGTTTTAAGTGGTAGAGTTAGAAAAAGAATGGGACAGTCTATGATTTTCAAGACTTTGCATTAGAAAAAAAAGTCTATACTGACAATCGGAAGACAGAGTTCAGGAAATCTACAGAGTAGAACAAAGGGAGGGGCTGAGAAATAAGAGAACTGATGAAGAACCATCTTGATACTCATCTCAGGCATGAAAGTGAAGAAAAGTCAAAGCTTTGGGTGTAGCAAGGTATACCCATGATTCCAGTATTGGGAGGGGGAGGAGGTCGAGGAAGGCAGATTACCACAAGTTCAACATCAGTCTGGATGACAGGAGGACCTATGTGTAAAACAGAAAAAGAAATGTCACATGATACAAAATATCACCAGACCTAAATCAGCAATTTATCAGTTGAAAAATCTTCTGGAACCACATACATCATTGGCATGAAGCTTCAAAAACAACAACAACAAAACAAAAGCAAAAACTAAAGAACCTCTGGGGAGATTGGGAGGGAAAAGGAAAAGGGGAAGGGAGGAATTGAAATAGAATTACAACCAACATCAGATAAACTTACAACAGTAGTTTTTAAAAACGGAGAGCAAATCAGTTTCAAACTAAATTTCTATACCAAGCTAAATTATCACTGAATTGTGAATGCATGCTCACACAGTTGAAAAGGAACATATCATAAGGGGTAGCTATGTAGGATGCAATCCCTGAAATGTAGGATAAAACAGAGAATGAGAACATTGGATCTAGGAAACAATATGAGAAGAATTTTTCTGCCAGGCATGCTGCTGCACTGATGTAACTACAGCACTTAGAAGCTGAAATAGGGTTGCCTGGTGTTCAAGGACAGTCTGAGCTACATACTCAGTATGAGGACATCCAAGACTATATAGGAAGAACTCACTGCAAAAGCAAGCAAACAAACAAACAAAAAGCAAGAAAGAAAGGTTGGGGAGGGGAGTGCAAGAGAAAAATTAGGTAATCATTACTAGTAAGAAATGCGTGGAAATATGCAAAAGAAAAATCAATTGATACATTTTCAGCAGAGAGAAACTATCCTAGTTTGTATTCTTTGTTACTATGAAAAATGCTGTAACCAAAAAGCAACTTGGGGAGTAAAGGGTGTATTTCTGTGTAGCTAGAGTTTTGCTAGTCCTGCCTGGCCCACTGTCAGGACAAATCTCTCTCACCCACCAGTCCCGCAGCTGCTCAGACCCAACCAAGTTAACACACAGAGACTTACATTACTTATAAACTGTATGGCCATGGCAGGCTTCTTGCTAACTGTTCTTATATCTTAAATCAACCCACTTCTATTAATCTATAAGTTGCCACATGGCTCGTGGCTTACCAGTATCTTAACATCTTCTGATGGCGGTGGCTGGCAGCATCTCCCTGCCTCAGGCTTCCACCTCCCAGCATTCTCCTCTCTGCTTGTTCCACCTATACTTCCTGCCTGGCTACTGGCCAATCAGTGTTTTATTTATTAACCAATCAGAGCAACACATTTAACATACAAAACATCCCACAGCATTTCTGCTTGTAGCTTATAGTCCATCACAAAGGGAAGTTGGGATAGGAACTCAAGGCAGGAACCTGGAGGCAAAGGCTATGGAGGAATGTTGCTTTCTGACTTGCTCCCCATGGCTTGCTCAGCTTTCTTCATTACAATATCCAGGACCCGCTTTTCAGAGGTGGCATCACCTACAAAGAGTTGGGACCTCCCACATCAATCATCAATCAAGAAAATGGCCCACAGGCTTGTTGACAGGTCAGTCTAGTAAAGGCATTTTCTCAATTGAGGTTCCTTTACTCAGATGACTCTAGATTGTGTCAAGTTGACAAAAAACTAACCAGCACATAGAGCAGACTTATTCACATTAATATAAGTTCCATTTAATTAAGAGAAGCTATATTATTAGGAGAAGTTCTGTGAAAACAGATGAGAATCCAGTGTTAGAGGTATTCTAACCCTCACTTTCAACAGTTTGCAAGATCATAAATTTTTTTCTAACTTTTGTAACTGCAAAAAGCAGAATCCATCTGTTGCAAGTGAGTAGAAATCAAAAGAAGGGAAGACTCTGATATCAGAATGTTGAGAGAGTGTTACTTTCAAGAGATTTATTTGTAAGTTTTCCAATACTGCTTTCTATTTTAATCTACTTCCCTGCATTATTTTGATTGAAAAATGCATCAACATAGTGAGTTATGTCATTGAGATCACAGAATGTCCTTCCATAATGCTCAGGGGCAAAGTCTACATATTGTTGAGATAGTTACTTAAGACCTTTGGTAATATTTCTAGAAATAATATAAAATTGAATGCAACACAAATGTATTAAGCACTGCTCTTTCTATAACTCAAGCAGAAATGAGATCTGGGATATTGTATTAGATGAGTCAAAAGTGGCTCCAGGCAACATTACAGAATTGCTTGTAAGACGTTTCAAAGAGAATTAATTCACTTATTGAAATACCTGAATATATAAACACTTATAAGTTGAGATTGTCCATACTACCCAATTTTAAATACTTTTAAGGATCGGTTTTTAAGTTTGCTCATTTGTGTGTACCTCTCTGTGTAGGTACAGATACCACCTAAGTGCAAATGTCTACGGCAGCCAAAAGAGGGCATCAGATCCCCTCTTCTGGATTGTTAACACGTGATTGTGAGCCACCACGTGGGTGCTGGGAACTGAACACAGGTCCTTTGTAAAAGTGGCAAACACTACTAACCTCTGAGCCATCCCTCCAGCTACACACTACCTGATTTCAAATAATGTACAAAGTAACTTATAGCACTCCTGTATTATATTGGAGTAACCGGCCTAAGCTTTGCTCACCTTGGTTCTCTTGTCCATACAGTAGTTCTAATGCTGGTGCCTCAAAGTTGCTGCACAGATTATTTATGCTAATGAGGGAAGTCCATAGGAATTTAAAGCAGGGCCTAGTGAGGGGTGTTTGTCTTCCCAGCTCACAGGAGGTTGAGCCAGAACTATCTTGAGTTTGAGAACAACCTGACTACATAAGGAAAACTTAAGTCAAAACAAAAGCTAGAATGGTGTCTGGCACACACTAATCATTCATTAAATCCTACTAAAGTAAATGATGTTCATAATATTAAAAGTAGAGATGAGTGTTTTAAAGCAGAAGGGAAGAGCTTCGATTTTATGAGGGACATGGCGTGGGTGCATGTAACACTGGATATTTGGGTAGCTTTCTGCTGCTTCCTCTGTTGGGCTGACTCCTTCATCCTGCTGTTGTGATGGAACACAGTCTAGCCTTCTTGACAAAAGAAAAAAAAAAAACCTTCACTTTGTTTGCCTCTTCCTTTAAACAAGACGGGGCAGGGGTGGGGGCTCAATCTCATCAATTCTGAGCAGTCTAATAGGAACCCAGAGCAAGTGGATTCCTTCTGGACCATCTTGGGGAGGTGCCTGAGAGAGCAACCTTGTCAGCTGTGTGAGCCTCTGACATCTTGGGGACAGAGCTAAGAAATTATTCAGGTCCCTCCTCTCAAGACTCCATCATCCACTATAGGCTCTGTTCAATGATCAACACAGAAGGAGCGTTCTTTGTTTGTGTGTGTGTTTGTTTTTGTTTTGTTTTTCCAGACAGGGTTTCTCTGAGAACAGCCCTGGCTGTCCTGGAACTCACAGAGATCCATCTGCCTCTGTCTCCAGAGTGCTGAATTAAAGGCATGGGCTAACACCACCCGGCTAGAAGGTGCATTTTTCCTCATTTGTTATCATCTACCATGATTGCCAGGTGACCTACCAGAGCCCCTTGGTGATTTGAGCAGGGAAGAAAGAACAGACACACATTCTGTAGTCCAGTGACTGTGGTGGCTATCTTGGAACAGCTGGGGAGAAAAAGAGGCCAAAGGGCTTGATCAGGAGTCTGGGATGAAGACAGAGTGAGTGGGCTCAGGAGACCTTTGAGGAAGGGAGGAAGGAAGGAGGGGAGGAAGGGGGAATTTGCTGTTGAGAAGGGTGACTGGAAAAGAGTGAGCTTGCAGGTTTTTCTATTGGGATGTTAAGATAGCTACCCTCCACCGAGTGCCTGCTGTGTCGCAGGTGTTTGCCAATAAAGTGTGCTGTGTCAGCTAATGTCATCCCTACAGGAGAGCCCATTGAGGTTGGTTCAGAAATCAGTAGTGATAGATGAGAGAAGGAAACACCGCTCTATCTGTGTGCTGAGGTGCAGACTCAGTTACAGAGAAGAACTCTGTGGTGTCCTTTTGACCTTGAAATCTTCAATGCCAAAGACGGGCATTATCTTCCCCATTCTGCTTGTTTTGCTTTAGTATCAGGATGACCTTTCACCTGGGTAACAGAAAACAGGTTCTTCCTGCACCAATGATGCAGAAACATACTATTATGGATTATCAGCACAGGGGATTGCATTACAGGAGTTCTCCTTATGGAGGAAAGAGGGTAGATTTAGGGAAGTGCTGGCTAAGTTTGTCTATACTTGGTTATCTAATCAGTCATTAATGGAAGAGTGGCTGAGAAAGTACTGTGTTTTGTAAATGTGACTGATTCTCTAATCAGTTATCTTTAAGTGAAGAGATTAGTTACCATGGTCTCTGGGGTCTCCTGCAGCCAGTTGAAAGCCCCTGAGAACAGAATTGATGTTTCTCTGAGGATGGAAGACAGTTCAGCTGTTCAGTGCTCTTGCCTGAGTCTACCCAGCCCTGTGCCCTGCCCTGAATGCTCTGGGCTTCCAGGCCCCACATGGCTGTAAACAAGCTCCACACATCTAAATACACCGTGTGTACACATGTGCATGTATAAGCATATCTGTGCATGTGTGTACAGAGGTATACGTATGTTTGTGTGTACTAGGATGCTCAGCTCCTGATGTTGAAGATAGAAGGAGCCCAGAAGATGCAGGTGACCTCCAGAAGTTAGACAATTCTGTTTTGAAGCCCTCCTAGAAGAAATGCAGGTCTTGATTCTAGCCTAGTGGTGCTCTTTTAGACTCCTGGCCTCTCTAATCATAAGATAATACACTTGTGTTGTTTTAAGCTAACAAGTCTGTGCCTATCTCTTAAAGCAGTGATAGTAATCTAATAAGCCACATTGTCCCTTCTGGAGGGACAGAAAGAGCCAGAAACTTGGAGGTATGTGATGTGGCTTCGCACAGAATGAAGTGTAACTCCAGTTTGGACTAGGACCAAGCTCTGGAAGCTTCTTAAGCCTGTGTTCACTTTCTTTGTAGGCATTCTCATAATGTTTTTGTTTATTATTTTTTAAGCAGACCAAGTCTTTACTCAGGATATTTCTGTCTTACTAGTTAGTAGTGAAAGAAAGAGGGACTAGAGAGCTGGGTTGAGAGTTAAGAGCACATGCTACTCCAACAGAGGGGGCCTGAGTTCAGTTTCCAGTACCCACATTGGATAGTGGGTGGCTCACAACTGTCTGTAACTCCAGATCCATGAGACTCAGTGCCCTCTTCTGCCTTCTGTGGGCATTGCACTCATGTGCGCACACACACACACACACACACACACACACACAGAGACATGCATATAATTACAAATAATAAAAATTTTAAGAACAGTAATAGGAAGAGGAATTAAGGAAAATATAAAAATGTTTGGTTTTCTAGTCAATGCTTTCTTTGTTGGTGAGTAAACTGCCTGCCAGAGTGCTTTGTGGGGTGCAATGATTATTAATTTCACAGCCAGCTGCCATGGGGGTCTCCCCAAGACATGCCTGCCAGGCTCTTCACACCAGCAACTAAGCAGTTCCACTTTGATCAATTACAGAGACACTTTCATCCACACACTTTTCTGATCATGGGAAGGACATTTCCAATTCCCAGATCAGTGAGGGTTCTGCTAGCTGTTTTTCTCATCTCACCCCTGGATGGCCCTTCTGAAGGTGCCAATTGTTTTTCACATGTGAAAGACTCCATATATTACCCCCTTTTCAATCAATTCAAATCACAACAGCATTTTTCTTTTTATAGTTCATATACTTTCGACAACTGATATATAACAAGTTTAGAAATGGCAGTTATCAAAGAAAAGCATACATACAATTTTAAATACTAATTGTAAGTTATTGTAAGTTATGCTTTATATGGATCCTATATTTGAATCTATGTCTTTGCTGTTAAATAAATCAATTGATGGTTTGAAGTAGGTAATTTTATAATGCTATAAATTTATAGCATTCATTAGTTACCAACTAGCTGGCCTGAGACAGCTATCTTTTTCTGTTTAAAAAGATCATATTTTTATTTATTAATTGAAAATTCCATACATGTTTATAGTTTTTTTTTTATCTTACTCACCCTGATTCCCTCCCTCCCTACAACTCCTGCTGGGACCCACTGTCCCATTTTTCCTTTTGACACCATGTCCATTGTAAAGTTATCATCATCATCGTCAACAGCAGCAGTAGCAGCAGCAGCCATCCATTGTCTCCAATCAGTGTTGACCAGGTGCAAAAGGTGTAGGGCCATGAACATAGGCAGCCTACCAATGGCCACATCCCCAAAGAAAACTGACTCTCCATTGCCAGCCATCAAGTGCCAACTGTTCCTCAGCTAGAGGAGGAGCCACCTGAGCCCTTCCCAATCCATGCTGGACAGTTGATTGATTTGGTCAGGAGCAGACACCCACAGCTGTGGTGAATTCATGGGTACATTAGCCTAGCACGACAGCCTGCATATCTCTGTGCAAACCTGTTGAAATGGCCTGTGAACAGATATGTTGGGATTCTCACTTCAGTTTTACTGCTAGACACTGCTGTTTTTTGGTGAAGGTCTTTGCTTTTTTTGCTTTAAATTATGAGTTAGAAATGAGCGGTTGTGTATATTTATGAGCTATGATGCTGTGATTTATGAGCACAATGTAAAATAATTAAATCAAAGTAATTACCACACCCATCACCTCAAGGCTCAGTTTTTATGTTGAGAACATTTGAAATTTACTGCCTGCAACATTGAAATGTATGATACATTGTTAATTACAATATTTACCCTGCCTGGCAATATATCCTTAAAAAAGAAAACATTGTTTCTTACTAATGAGGCTGTATATCTTTTTGACAATAATCTCCCTGTTGTCTCAACCATGAAACTCTGCACCCACCAGTATGGTTAATACTAATATCAACTTGGCAGGATGTGGTATTGTTCTAGACATAGGCCACTGGCTGTGTCTGTAGAGGGTTATTTAGATGAGGTTAATTGTGATGGGGAGATCACCTGAATGTGAGTGGTACCATCCCAAGGGTTGGGGTCTCCAACAGTTGAAAGAAGGAGAAAATGAAGTGAGCAGCACCTTACATCTCTCACTTCTGACTGAGGATGTGATGTGATTAGCTGCCTCTTACTCCTTCCTCAATGACTTCCCCACCATGATAGACGATACCCTCAAACTGTGAGCCAAAATAAAACCTCGCTCTTTTACATTGCCTTTTCTAGGTGTTATTATAGGCACAGGAACAGTAACTAATACCTTACCTACCTACTTTCTGTTTCTGGGTTTGTTTTTTAGATTTCCCATGTGTTAGACATGTACTGCTTGTACTTCTGTGCCAGAATAATTTCACTTATTATAAAGCCATTCAATTCAATCCATAGGCATAAACTCTCCCCCAACGCAACACATTTCCTGACTTCCGTTTTGAAGCCAACACATCTCTAAAATATATAAGATGGTTTAATTCAGCAGTCCCTTCCATAATCCAGTGTCTCTCAGCAGCTGCTAATTGCTTATCAGCATTCGAAAAATTCAAAATCAGCAAAGCACCATACAGGATCCAGATTCCCTGTGTATTTCCCATTTTTACATGGCTTATTTTTTTTATATGACTTTACTCTTTCTTTAAAGACTTTACTATTATTTTAAAACTATTTTCTCTGTGACTCTTTATACCCATTTTCTTTTCTTTCTTCAGCATCTAAGCACATTTTAAAGCATATTATATCTGTTCAGAGGTTTTCTCAGTTTGGACCTGACTTTCTGTGTGTCTGCAGCCTCCTCTGACCACTTGAGCCAAATCTTAAACTGCTAGGCCACCACCGCAGGGCTCCACTTAGCACATGGCACACTAGGGGCTGGCTCCATTCACTTTCATTCCTTGAGAGCCTATCGTCATCCTGATGGGTACTGGCCCTGGAGCCACATTTACCCACCCCAGCTCTGGAAATGTTGTCTTTGTCTGCAGCAAACATTTGTACCCAATGCCGGCTGCTCAAGTGCTCAACTGAACAGCAGGGTCTCTTAAAAGAGTCACATCTCTGTACTCTGAGCCTACCAGAGAGACCATGGTCACCAGAAATCACTTGTTCAGAACTGTTTTTTGTTTATTTGTTTGTTTGTTTTAGATCTCTCAAGCCTTATGTGGTTATGTGTGGCCAGATGTTGGGTGCAAATATGTAATTGAGCTTTCCTTTGGTCCATTGGCTCACAAATAATGACAAGGAGCTTATTATTAATTGAAAGCTCGGCCTTAGCTTAGGCTTGTGCACTAGCTCTTATAACTTAAATTAATCCATATTTTTATTAATCTATGTGGCTTTTACTTCTCTCCCATTTGGTGTGTCTGACTCATTTTGCTTCTCAATGGCATCTCCTACTTCCTTTCTCTTTGCCCAGAAATCCCATCTATACATTCTGCCTAACTATTGGCTGTTCAACTCTTCATTAAACCAATCACACAGCAATATATCTTCACACAGTCTGCAAATATTCCACAACAAAAGCTCTTCAGAGGGACTTAATCCCTAAACTGAAGATATCAGTCAGGACAGTGGCCATGAGCAGTGGTATGGTACTTATTTTGCTTGCACAAGGGGCCTGGGTTTGACCTCAGACACCCTTGACATCAGACACCCCACCACCACCAACACACACAGAGTAATTCTGCTTTGGATGTCAATTTGCTTCCTGCTCCAAGGTGTTGCATCTTTCTTTGGTTTGAGTTTGGTTTAGATTTTGTATTTAAATTTTAATCAATAAAAGCTGCTGGCAATTCCCAAAGTTGTGATCAACTTGTCTCTGGTCATTAACCTCTAGTCTAATAGGACCTAAGATAAGAAAGAAGACTCTTGAGTCCAATTTTCTTAACAAAAATCCCTGAAGAACTATTCATAGCATGGATAATCAGCTGCTCGTCTATAGTGCTCTTCCCCAGGGACATGATACTTGCTGTCTGGTGCCTTTGTATTGGAACAATGAATGACTAAGGCCCAAGAGTTCTCTGTGGCATTTTGAATTAAGGGCCAGGTATAACTTGGAGAAAAGAGGCTTTGTGGGCACATGACAGCTGATCTAACTCTCTGCCAATTCTGAGTTTAGCAACATCAGACACCTTTCCTGGTAGAGTGCACTATATTGGATTCCAGCAGCTGTGAATGGGGCAAGTGTTGACTCCTTCCCTGCTCTCTTTGTTGTGAGTTAGGAGGTGGCAAATTGTAGCTTGAGTCAAAACTGGCTGATTTTCTGTCTTTGTCAGTAAAGTTTTATTCATATACATGTTCTTCATTTCTACATTATTCATGGTTGCTATTATGATAGCTCAGCAATATTGAAGATTTGAAACAGAGGTAGTACACCATGAACCTTAAAATAGTATAATCCTTAGAGAGATAGTCACTGTGGATGGCCCGGAACCACATCATTGTCTCAAGGACTAATTTTTAGGGCTTCCCTTAGGTCCATGTGGAGGCATGGTTACTCTGATACTAAGGGACTCCTTGGCCTCATAAGATTTGGCTTACAATGAGACATTTGAGAAGGCTGCTTCCTAATCCATCCAGCCTCAAGAGGCTCTCACCTAAGAGCACCAAATCCATGCTCTAGGTGATGCAAGAACATTCCTCTGTCTGGAGACCAGTAAGTTTCTACCTGTACCATTTGCATCTTAGTAATATCAGAGCCCTTACTTCCAGCTGTGAGGCATCTGGCTGGATCCCTTCCTCTCCTTTTGGCTGAAATATTCCCAATGTCCCTGCTGTGTGTTCTGAACTGGATTGGCACCTACATACCCTCTGTAGCATCCCTGCTGCTGGCCTTTCAAAGCCTCCATCAGGCCAATCCATCATCCTGCCTACTCAGTAGAGTTACCCACAGGGAACTAACCTTATTGCCCTTGGGAAATTCAGACTCTGTGTTTGACTGAGGAGACTCACGGGGCTTTACACTGGTTGGATTTTTATTAATTCATGTTCTAACTTGATCACAGCATCAAGACAAGTGTACAGAAGACCCATGATGCTACACAATCGTCAGCTGGTGGCTTGTGATTGTCCCATTTTACTGGATTAAGAAAGCACAAGACTTGGGATTGGGGAAATGGCTCAGCTGGAAAGAGTGTTGTTCTGCAAGTGTGAGTATGAAAGTTCAAATCCTCAGAACCCACATAAAAGGCCAGCCATGGCTTCATGAGCTGCAGCTGCAGTTATGGGGACAGAGACAGGAGGATCCTGAGAGCTCACTGGCCAGTTGCCCCAGATTGAACAGTGAGCTTCCAGTTCAGTAAAAGATGTTGTACCCATCTAGAAAGACAGGGAGTGATGGAAGAAAATACTCAGCTTCTTGCTCTGGCCTCTGCCACTCACACAAATGAGTGTACCTACACTCTCACATACTCACATGTACATGTATGAATGTATAGTCAATGTACCTGCATTCACTACACATATAGGGAATGTTATGTATATGGGGTATATAGGTAGTTTTGAGTGTATGTGTGTGTGTGTGTGTGTGTGTGTGTGTGTGTGTGTAGGTCTGTGTATATGTGTGATGTGTGCACAGACACAATACACCCCCACACCACACACACCATACGAACATACCACATATACACAAACACATGCATACATCTAGCACGTGGTTCACATGCACTGCATATACACATATCAAAATATACTACACATACACACATGCATGCACACACATCATCATCATCATCATCATCATTGTGTCATACTCACATATCATACAAAGAAACCAGGAACCTTTAGTTGAAATAATCGTGCTACCCTTATAGAGGACCCATGCAACACACACATGCACATGAACACGCACACGTGCACACAAACACAGTAGCCAAGTGCCATTGAGGTTGAGTGTGGTTGAGCTGATTGGAGTGACTGCAGATGTTTGAGTCTCCAAATCAATGGGTTACATCACTTCTGAATGATGGACAGATTTAGGAAACCCTGGAAACAGACCATCTAATCATCACATTCAGAATGGAGTGTCTGATTTACAGGTAATTTGTGGAGGGCATGAAAGGTCTTCAAACACAGGCATGGAGGATATTACAGTTGGAAGGAGCATTTGGGATAAAAGCAGAACACTGAGGAAGAGAAAGGAGCCATGGATTCCCTAAAAACCAGAGAAAGTAATAACAGAGTTTGGGCAGAAATTTAGGTTGTGTGTGATCCTGAGATGCAGATCCTTTGCACTTCAGTCTTCCCCAAAGCACGCTCTGGAAAGAGTTGTTTCTGCAGACATGGATCAAGTCTTAGGCAAGAAAAAAAGGGGAGAGGTGATACCAATTGATTTAAGAACTACGGTTTAGAAGAGAAGTACTTAACAAACCTTGATATCTTGGGATATGAACTCTTAACACTGAGGCAAAAACAATCTATTGAGAAAACCTATGCTGAGCTGGAGAGGTATCTCAGCAGTAAGAGGACCGGTTGTTTTTGCAGGGGACCTGAGTTCACTTCCCAACACCCATATTGGGTAGCTCACAACTACCTGTAACTCCAGCTTCAGGGGATTCATGGAACTCTGCTGGCCGGTACAGGCCATGCACTACTGTGAACACACAGACACACAAACCCAAATAAATACTTAAAAAAAATGAGTAAATCTTTTGAAGCCTAAGCTACAGTATTTGCTGGTGGCTTGGGGGAAAGTATGAACAAATGAATCTCAATGTTTATTCTCAAGTGACAGCCTGCTCTTTCCTTGGAGGGTAGGGGTGACCATACACTCATAGGACTACACATGTATTTTCAAAAAGACCACCCAGCTTCCTAGGAACACATGCCAGAGGGACCTGGGAGTGAAGCAGCTGAGGGAGGATCTTGGATGAAATTTACCTGCTCATTAAAGCTGATGAGGTAATGTGGTGATATTGTGTTCCCCACTATATTGTGCACTCTAGTAAACTTATCTGGGGTCAGAGAACAGAACAGCCATTAGATATAGAGGCCAGAAAATGCTGGCACACACACCTTTAATCCTAGCATTCTGGAGACAGATCCATCTGGATCTCTGTGAGTTCAAAGCCACACTGGAAATAGCCAGGCATGGTGACACACGCCTTTAATCCCAGGAAGTGATGGTAGGAAGCAGAAAGGTATATAAGGCATGAGGACCAGGAACTAGAGCCTGGTTAAGCTTTTAAGCTTTTAGCAGCAGTTCAGCTGAGATTCATTTAGGATGAGAACTTGGAGGCTTCCAGGTTGAGGACACAGGATCTGCTGAGAAGTTGGCAAGGTGAGGTTAGCTGTGGTGTGCTCTGTCTCTGATCTTCCAGCATTCACCCCAACACCTGCCTCCGAGTTTGTTTTTATTAATAAGACCTTTTAAGATTTGTGCTACAAGGTAAAATGCTGTTAATCCTCAGTTCTCAGCTTATTGAAGAGAACTATCCAGCCGGAGGACATAGGCAGGTTAAGCAAAAGTTTATATAGCAAAGCAAGAGATTGGGGTGAGCTGCCCCAAAGGGCCAGGTAGTACAATGGGTTCTGTGTCAGGAGCTTTATTTCATCTTCTATTACATATTATTTATGTATTCATTTTTCATTTATTTGTGTGTGTGTGTGTGTGTGTGTGTGTGTGTGTGTGTGTGTGTAAAGGCTCATATATATTCCACAGTATATGTGTGGAGGGAAGAGGACAGCTTGTGTGAGTCAATTCTCTCCATCCACTATGTGGGCTCCAGGACTTGAATTCATTTGTGCCCTCAGCCTTGGCAGCAGCTCCCTTAACCAGTGAGCCATCTCCCTGGTGCTGTGTTATGTATTTAAAAGATTTTGTGAATAGTTATGAAGTTGGGTATATTTGTGAGGTAAGGTGAGATGACTCTTGTTTCCTCTCACACTGGATCTGGATCTCTCTGAATTTCTTCCCATGATCCTCTACAATGCACACCCAACGCAGGGGGAGGAAGGTTGTGTGTTTCAAAACCACAGGTGTTCTGAGGATGAAGACCATTCCTTACCTTATGTATGAGAAAGAGACTTGGTATTTTAATTCCATATATGGCAAGGGTCTAGCTCCATCTAACTCTGAGGATGTTAAACCATGGGGAACTTGCTGACAGCAGAAGAAACAGCCACCAAGATTCAGCTGTTGTGTCCTTGGTAGCCTCCCATCTAACTCCTTTTTGGGACTACTCCACGTCTAGTAACTTTATGACTTACTATGGGTTGAGTTTTGTTGCCCCAGAGCCAAGGCACTCTGTACCTCTTAAACTTGGAGTTTTATTTTGAAGGCTGGGGCAAGGGTTGAACGACAGCTTTTCAAGTTGTACAAACAGGAACAGCTCCACTACTCATGTCTTTTTTTCTACCTAACAGCTCAAGCCAACTAGGTGGAGAACATCCCAGGCATAGTGGAGAGCCTGTGGTTAAGAACACGCTATATATTGGGTTAGAATGCTCTGGTGCCGGTATAGTAATCAGTAAAGGCATGGGTCTGGAGATCCCTGTGGCTCATTACTTCTGGAAACAACAGAGGATTATAAATGCAATTATTATTTAATTATATTTTTTATTAAGTGTGGTGGTGGTGGTGGTGGTGTGTGTGTGTGTGTGTGTGTGTGTGTGTACACATACTACTTACTGTATGTGGTTGGAGCTCAGAGGACAACTTGTAGGAATTAGTTCTTCACAGGTGGTAGCTTATGAGTCCCAGGAATTGAAGTCTGGCCATCAACCTTGGTAGAAAGTATCCATATCCATTAAGCCAGCTCATTGGATCCACAACATTTTTTATGCTGTGGGGTTTACTGAGAAGTATTTGATCGTAGAAACTAAAAATTGGGATCCTGTGAGCCGAGATGTGGTTGAGAAAAGAAGCTGAACAATTAAGCCTGAAGATTTGGACATTGATTCTGAAAGCAGTTGTTCAGCCACTCATTTCCTCTGCCACCTTGGCTGAGTCCAATCCACTGTAAGGACTTTAATTCCTTTCTGAGATATTACTCTTGATAGTCTGTTCCCCCTGCTCCAATCAGCTCTGATTCCACAGTCCAGTGATTTCTTCTTACTATTTTTTAACTGTGTATTTGGTTCTGAAGCAGCTGCTGTCTGGCAGGGGCGGCTGAGATGCATGCTGCCTGAGTCAAGGTAATCCAGTGTCAGCATAAGGGCTGAGCAATGCTGTCTGCCCATGATAAGCTATGCTTTTACAGGACTGGTCTTAAAATGTGGTGGTTTTAATGAGAATTTCCCCTATAGGATCATACATTTGAATGCTTGGTCCCCCGTTGGTGGAATTGGTTAGAAAGTACTAAGAGGAACTGCCTTGCTAGAGGAAGAATGTCACTGGGAGTGGGCCTTGAAGTTTCAAAAGCCAATATCATTCCCAGTTAGCATTCTTTCTTTCTCTACCTCCGACTTGAAGATCAGGATTTAAGTTCTTAGCTACTGCTCCAGCTGCATGCCTGCTGCCATGCTCCCTGACATGATGACCATTGACTCCAGCCCTCTGGCACCATGAACCCCCAAATTAAATGCTTTCTTATATAAGCTACCTTGGTCATGGTGTCCATTCACAGCAATAGAGAGGTAACTACGATACTGAGTTCCCCCTGCTTTTCCTTCCAAATACAGCAACTCCCTGTTCTCAGAGTTATTGTTATTGGAAATAGTAAATCCCAGACCATCTGGTGGATAGCAAAATCTAGAATTCTGTGGTACACTGCTATGTCCCTGGGCACATTTTGGGCCTTTGTTAACAAACATACCTTCCACCCAAGGAAACAACCACTCTTTGGGACTAGATTCCCAACAATGAGCAATGGCATTTTCCTGAATTCCCATTTCCCATATCAACTGCAGACTGCACATATCCCATGGTGCACATGGATGAAAGACAAGATGACATCTCTAGGAACCCCTGAGAACTGAGAGGTGATGGTTTAATGGGCAATGAGAGAAGTTGAAACAGCAGTGCCCTCTCTAGAGAATCCTAAAGTCTCTCCATTGACAATAGGTCCTGGGCTAATGGTGAGATTTGGTGCCCATATTTTAATTTGGCCTGGTTTGAGCTTGCATACACCTTATACATTCTGTTACATCCCCATGAGTTCATGTATTGTCTCTGGAAAGCACCGTTTCTTTGTAGCCATCCACTGCCTCTGACATCCTATCTTTCCATGCCCTCTTCTGCAACATGTAAGTGTTATGGACTGGGCAGAAAGGAGTGCTCTTCATCTCTTCAGTATACAGCCCAGCTTGACAAGACCCATTCTGGTATTTACATTCTGGGATGCCAAGCGAGTTACTTACACTCTGTTAGCCTCAGTTTTCTCATCTCCCATTACAGACTTTAATAAGGTCATAATACAAATTAAATGAGGCAATGCATGAAAATATTTAGCAGTGTTCAGAATTAATAATGACTGAGATGGTGAGAAAATGCTGAGCTTGAGGTTATTAGACAGTCAGTATTTCAGACTCATTGGCCAGTATTCTACTAATTTTGTAGTTGTTATTTTGAAAGGTCACCTTTTTCCTGATGGTTCTGTAGATGTTCCCTTAGTTTTCATGGGTGAAGAGGCAGGCCTTGTTTCTCAGTGGCAGGCCTTGTGTTTTGGGTAGAGAGGATAACAAATTAAACATAAAGCCAACTTTATTTTGCATGGATAGTCCAGGGCAAATGTTCATGCCAAGGATGTGAAAGCTAAATAACTGGAAATTTTGAACTATATTTGCTGTGAGATGTCTTTCTATATGTTGTGAATATGTGTTGCTCCCATTGACCAATAAATAAAGCTGTTTTGGCCTATGGCAAGGTAGCTTAGAGGCAGGTGAGAAATCTAAGCAGAGAGATGGAGAGAAGAAAGGAGGGGAGGGAGAGATGCCTAGCTGCTGCCCAAAGAGCAGCAAGATGCTAGCAGACTGGTAATGCCACGGCCCTGTAGCAAAACATAGATTCATAGAAATGGGTTAATTTAAGATGAAAGAGCTAGCTAGCAAGAAGTCTGCCATAGGTCATACAGTTGGTAATTAATATGAGCCTCTGAGTGATTATTTTATAAGTGACTGCAGGACCACGGTGCCAGGTGGGACCAGAGAAACTTCTAACTACAGTATTTATATACTTTGAGGCAGACAGTGTAGGTTCTCATTTGTGCTGGAAGTGACTGAAAGTTGTCCTCTGACATCCACATGTTCCTGGTGCCACCACCCCCACACATAACTTTTTCTTTTCTCTTAAGAGGATTATAATGTTGTATGACAGAAAAATTAACCAGTAGGTGCAACACAGCAAAAGAGTTCAGGCAGATAAATGAGCTATAATGTTGTAGTGGTATTCATTTATTCACCCATCCACCCAATTCACAGGTATTTGAGTGTCTACTGTGTACCTAGTTTGTCTGTATCTATGAAAATTAAGTTTAAGCCTTAGTAGAGCTTACCCCGAATAGGAGAGAGAAGACTAGTAACAAAGAAAAAGTAATCAGTACTTCCTGGAGTGATATGAAGAGATCAACAGAGAATCATGACAAGGACTTATTTTATAGAAAAGGTAGTCAGAAAAATTATTTAAAGAGATAGATAATCATGAAGTAGAGGGGAAATATAGTCCAGGTCTATGGAACTATAGATTCAAGGCAAGAGTTGGCTTGGCTTGCTTCAGGATTGGTACGAAGGCTTGTCCTGGTAGTACACAATCTGAACCACTTGAGGGGTGATGCTTCTGTTTACTATGTGAGGTGGACTGTAGGAAGAACATTTTATCATAAAGGAGGAACTAGGAGTTTGATTTCAGAGACATGAAATTCAAGATGCTTGTTAAATATCTGAGACATAACCAAGGGCATTCAGAGATTTGATTTTGGAGTGTGGGTAATAGGTCTATCTAATATTTAAACAGTGACTAGAAGACATCTTCCAGTAGATAGCTAGGAAATGTGAAAGAACCAGCTAAGGACAACTGTGAAAACATAGAAGCAAGAGATTTAGAAGCTCAGGGAGGGGAAAAAAAACAAGGTTTCAGGAACAAAGACATGATCAACGGAGATGATCTTCAAACAGCTCATAGACCAACACTTTGAGATTGGGGAGAAAGGCCAGAGAGTGTTGGAGCCCAGACTCAATGTGCTCAAGCTGGGAAGGCATCAGTGGGATGCTCTTGTGTTCACACAGAGGTGATAGGAAGGTGGTTGTAGAGCGGAGAGGACCATGGGGGCAGGGAGATGCTGAATGTGCATCAGATGAGGCAGGACCAGCTGTCAATCTGAATAGTGCAGAAATGGCTTGGGGAAGAGGAGTGGAGGTGGGGTAATATAATTACTGCTTTGGGTTTCTCTCTGTTGTTGTGACAAATACCCTGACTAAAAGCAGCTTATCAGAGGGGATAGTTTATTTGTATTGCAGTTCCAGGTTACATTCCACCATTGAGAGGAAGTCAAAGCAGGAATTCAATCAGCCACAGAACATCTACAGTCAATATCAGAGGGAAATGGATATACTCATGCTTCTTGCTTGCTCTCTGGTAGTTTTATTCATTTTAATACAGATCAGGACTCCCTGACTAGGGAATGGTGCCACCCATAGTGGGATGGATCAACTAACAATCAACACAACTCTTCACAGACATGCCTAGAAGCCAATCTGATTTAGCTAATTCCTCAACAGACACTTTTTGAGGGGTAACTCTTGATTGTGGCAAAGTGACAGTTTAAAAAAAAAGCTAACTAGCACAATGACTAGCACTATGCTAGCCTTAAGATGCGTGTGCTGCTCAGGAGTACAGGGGAAACTTGAAGTGGAATGTCCTTACCGATGTGGAGAAGGTACATGTCTGGGTTTTGAAATCCCAGTAAACATGCTCAAGCTAAGCAGCAGACAAAGGTGATGTTCCATAGGGGGCTCTGAGGTATTTCATCTACAGTTTGCATTTCCACAGTTTGAACAGATGCAGGGAGATTGGTATCCATAAGGGAGAAATTGGAAGAGGGGCCAGTGTCCTGGAGGCCCTATTACACGAGGAAAGTGTTGGGAAGTTGTAGATCAAGACGCTGAGTCTTAAGCTGGGTTCACACCCTAGACAGGTGGTATAACTTCTGACAGACTGGTCAGTGAAATATGTGGAATGAAATATGGAGAATGCAGTTTCCAGGTCTCTTCAGTGTCCTAGTAAATGGAGAATGTTCAGGGATATTCTACCTCGATGCTATTAGAACCTCTGTGCCATGCTGCTGCCCCCACCCCATGGCAGCTGTTCCTTGGTCGTTAATTTCCTTTCCAGTAGTACAGCTCCAAGTGTTCATCAGAAATGAGAGGCTCCCCATCTTCTCAGGTTATATTTGTTATGAGGTACCCCTCCCACTTCTTGTTAAAATGTACCCACTTCCCCCCTCTTTCCTCCTCCTGTCATTCCTTCTCTCATTTAAATTTGGGGGAGATCAATTACAATTTCAGAACACCCACAGGAAAAAAATAACAAGTTCATGCTTGTTACTCAGATGCACCATTTTTTTTTGTTGCTGTTTTTTGAGGGAAAAAAAAGACAGTTTTTAAGATTGTTTTAATAAGCACCTACCAGTGGCCTTCCTTGCTATCTATAGCATTTTTAAACCTCCCCTTCTGAAAAATCCCAGGACATTGTTTCCTTAGCCTGGCTCAAAGCCTGGCTCCTGGTGGTGTGCTGTGTAGCCTTAGCCAGGAGAGCAGAGGTCATCATGATGCTGTGTTGACCTTGTACCACTGAGCTCGCCAGCCTGTCTGATCTCACCACCATGGTGTAGTCTTATTTTACCCATCTCAGCCTGGTCCGACTTATAAGCTCTCCCCATAGTTGGACACCGAAGGGGCACCTGAAACAACAAAGACATGGCTAGTCCTTCTAGTGGCCATTGATTGTCTTACTCTTCCAATGGACAAGTATAACCAAACACCAAATGAAATGACAATAGTGATCACTAGCGTTTAGTACCTGGGTCAAGTGCTGTGTTAAGTACTTTCAATGCATTTTGCCAATTAAACCTCCCATGAATAATATACAGTTGGAACCGTGATTGTTACTGTCAGCTGATAAAGAGATGGAGAATTGAGAAAACCAGATAATTATCTCCAATCCTGGTAGCAGCACCAAATCACAATCCATGTCTGTCTGTCCTCTTCCTTGCGCTTGCTTTCCTGCCTTCTTTTATTTGTTAATACTTTTTATTTTTACAAAACTGATAAATGTGAATACTAGAAAGTACATAGCTAATAAAATTTTAAAAAGTCCATGTAGGGAATACACATATGCCCATACATGCATGTATGCACACACATGCCTGTGTATTGTGCCTTTCTAATCCCATGGTCTTGGATTTGCCAGTTCTGTGGTATGGGCACTGATGGCAAGTTCTCTGCCTCAAAGCTTTTGTTCTGACCATACCCTGCAGAGACCTGAAGACAGATCTGGCTGAATTCTCACCCTCACTTGTACTTCACACTCAGTGTTCTTTCTGCTGTGTTCAATGCCCTGGAGGGCGAGCTGCAGAGTGTAAGTCAGCATAAGCTTTCCTGCTGTTCCCGGCACTAAGACCCACTTGAACGGGCCTAGCTTGTGTTTCTAGTAAGAGAAATACTGAGCACACATAAAATGGCGGGGTCAGTGCCAACCCTGATTCTTTGTCTATTTCTTCTATTGTGTTTTCATTTTTCCTGACTTTTATTCATGTATTGGGGAGACAATGCTTTTTACCGCTGAATTAAAAAGATTTCCTCCTTTAAAATTTTTGTTTCATCTATTATTTTAAAACTGTAGGGAGGTGGGGTGGATGTGGGAGGAACTAGGGGGAGAGGGGAATGAAGATTTTCAAAATACATTATATGAAATTTCCAAAGAATGAATACAAATAATGTGTTAAAAACTATGGTATTTTAAAAATAGAAATTCTGGGAAGTACTTAAATAATCTATTTATTTTAATTTTTAGATGATTTGTTTTGTATTATGCATATGGGTGTTTTGTCTACATATATGTATGTGCACTACATGTATGCCTGGTGACCATAAAGGCCAGGATAGGGTGTCAGATCTCCTGGAACTTGAGTTATAGACAACTGTGAGCTGCCATGTGGGTGCTGGGAACTGAACCCAGGCTCTCTGCAAGAGCAATGGTGTTCTTTACTACTGACTCATCTATCCATCTCCCCCAAACTTAGAATCACTTAGGTATGGATGTTATGCTTTGACTTTTTATTTCAAAGGCTTTCCTTACTCCCTGGTTTCAAAGCATAATCCGTGTCTTTTCTAGACACCCCCCCCCCACACACACACACACAGTGTGACCTCCATTCGGCTACTGTGTTCCTCCATGTGCACAGTACTGTAGATCTTTCTGGGCTGCTTTCTCAGCACAGGAAAGGTACTAATGACTAATCTGGGCATGCAGCATTTGTGCTTTCTGCAAACTGTGGGATAGAGGGAGAATGAGGTCACTATAAACTGCAGCCCGCTCATGGTGGCTTTGGAGCATGCACAGGTGATTTGGAAGTGCTGTCATGTTTGAGAACTAGCAGTAAAGCCAGCAAACTATGACCTCTTTTCTGTCTGTCCAGGAAACAGTTGGGCTCTTCCCCTTAGTTCCTCTCATTCCATAAACCAATATCATCAGAACTTGGAGGAGCCACACAGACCAGCTCGCAGCCTGCTGACTCACTGGTCTGAATTGGCTCCAAACTGACCCAGTGTCTGAATTTAGCAGAGAATTCAATACATCTTCAGTTCTTCTGTTCACTCTTTATTACACAAGCCAGAGTCTGTGGGCAGACAAGCACTAGCTCATGATTGAAAGGTGTGAAATTAATTTAATCCACATGAAAACACTCGTGAAGTGTTCATTAAATCAAGGTTGTTTTCACCCAATGTTTTAAACACTGTTTATGAATATATTCATTTTTCTATTTGTTCATACACATTCATTTATTGATTCAACAAATTTACTGGGGATTGTTTTCTGCTGTATGTAATACAATATCAAACATTGAATCTGTATCAAAGTGATTTTTTTAATTTAACTGGATACATAAGATATGTGAGAATGAGATATTAATAAGAAATGCACAATTTGAACATAGTACAGGAAAGACAATTTAGGGACTATCATGAGACAACTTGCTGTTACAAGAACAAAATGCAAAAAGGTCAGCATGACATATGAACCACTAAAGAAGTATGTGCCTCAGGGAGGTGACTACTCGTGGTTTGGATTCAGGGTGTGGTAAAGAGCATCTGATATCAAGATGTCATAGACACACATAAACCCTGCATCTTTAAGAAATGATGGAGACATTTCTCTATCCCTTTAACTTCATCCATCCTTTGACATAGCTTGCCCTTCTCTTACATTGGGGATATATGCTTAGAACTTAACTCTTACCACCTCAAGCAATGGGAATTATTTGATATAAAGTTATTGATAAACATCAAAATAAATAGGGAAAGATCATGAACTGTCATTGAAGTGTATAGTGTGGATTTTCCAAATGATGTAAGTGTAGCCTCTAAATGCATAACCTTAAACAAAAGTTGCCTATTTGCTGGGGGATGTCTTTCTGTATGCTGTGAATATGTTCCCACTGGCTAATAAATAGACTGCTTTGGCCTTTGGCAAGGCAGCTTATAGGCAGTTGGGAAATCCAGGACAGGGACAGAAAAAAGGAGAGGCACAGGAGAGAAGAGACTCGAGCCTTTGAGGATCTGCCCTAGACCAAGGTCATCATGTAAAGTCTTGTGCTGTTGTTTTGCACAGGTGAGGAGTTTGTTTTTTCTTCAGCTGAGTATCTCCAATGCCATTGCACAATTTTCCTCCTCTCTAGTTCCCATGTCCTTCCTGGTTGTCTCTAATTGTGAATTCCTATATTTAAGCATCTAGTGCTAACAATATACTTGCACCTTGAATCTTACTTCTAGGTCTTCTTTTTAAAGCACAGACAAAGGCTTTGGTAGCCTTGCAGTATAGGGACTGGACTGGGAGCTGAGAGAACTTGGCTTTATGAATGGCTTAAAACACTAGGAATATTTTATGAATGGCAGTGAACTAGCTATGTGAGTTGGGGGAAATAGTGCCTCTCTCTCATTCCTGAGGCCTGCAGTTGGAAAGGAGAAAAGATGGGTTATATGTGTGTGTAGGTGGGTGGGTGGGGGATTCAAAGTTATCAGCAACCACAGTGACTGAAGACCACAGGGCTCCATATCAGACTCTGAGCTGTCATTATTTACTACTATATGTTAACCTGTCTGCACCATCTAGTCATTTGTATCTCCAACACTTTCAACAACATAACACCATAGCTTTGTTTTAAAACTGCATCACTAAAGGATTATGATCATGTTTGTGGTTTAGTGTGTATTGACTATTCTCATGTCCTTGGAGCTACTCTAGGCTTACCTTCCCCCTCCAATTTAAAAACTATTTTTAAAATATAATGAATTATTATTATTATTATTATTATTATTATTATTATTATTATTATTTCCACCTTACATTTGAGAAAACTAGATTTTACAGGCTGTCCTACTATCATTCAGTTGGCTCTAATCTTGTCTTATAGTTAGGAATGTATATTAACTATACATGTTAGTGGGTTCTATTGTTACATTTCCATACAAGCATATGTCTTGCTTTGATTGCATTCATCCATCTTGAATCATGCTCAAGAGCCAGCATCCCCACACTGTGTGCCCTGATGCCCTTTTTGTCACTGTGCAATCAGTATCAAGTGCACACATCTGTGATGACCGGGTTGAAATTCACCATCCCTGGCAGCTTCAGGGAAAGCTCACTGTGAGATATGTGTTTTTCTTTCAATCTGCATCTATCCTTTTCTGGGAATACTTTCCCCCTTTTCTCAATTGTCCATGGCCAACTCCTAGGCATGGTTCTACTCACCAAACATCTAAAACTGGCATCATGTGTCCATTAAATATTTTTAAAGGTAACAATGATGTCATTGGTGAGCATGGACAGTAGGGGGTAAAACAGCTTGAGGGAAGAAAAGCAAAATATATACCCCTGTTCTAGTTTGCTTTCTGTTGCTACGATGACACACTCTAACCCAATACAATTTAGGGGAGGAAAGGATATAGTTGACTTACAACTCCAGCCCATCATTGATGGAAGTCAAGGCAGAAACTTAAAGGTAAGTTTGCTTGCTATTCTATATAGCATTACACCTAACCAAGGCACTCACTTTATGGTCAGTAAGTACAGCAGGAATTTCAGAGAAGGCTGCTTGCTCTCTGGCTCATAACCTGGCTTATATTCAGCTGGCTTTCTTAAATAGCCAAGGGAATGTTTCCACCCACAGTGGGTTGGGCCCTCCTGCTTCAGTGAACAAACTGAAGACAATTGGAGACAATTCCCCATGGGCTTTTCTGACCTGAACAATTTCTACACCGAGGCTCTCCACTCTAATGACTCTAGGCTGTGTCAACTTGACTATTAAACCAACTAAGACAACTTCTAAAGTACAAAATATCTATCACTTTTGGAAGGAGTAAGAGATCCTTTTACCATGCAAACTACACCTGTGCAGTTGGTAAATGTCTACCCTACTGTGAAGTGCGATGTCTTTTCTGTTTTGCAACCTTCCTTGCAGGTATCACAGGAGAAATCTGCCTCCTTTGACAGGAAGAAGGGAATTAAATTATGAACAGAAACCCTAAGAATGGAGAACACGAAAGTGTGTGCACCTCACATGCATGCCTTTGTCTCTGAATGGTGATAATTACTAGTTCCTGCCCCTCTTATTCTTTCTACCCTGGGCTGTCAAACTTCTCACCTGCCTTTAGAAAGATTAACAATAGCGAATGTTCTTGCTTTTTAAATAAAAATCCTCCAATTTAAGAGAACAACCATGAACCACTCAGACCTGGCTTCCAGCCTGCTGCTTTGTTTTTGTCCCCCCTCCTGTGTTCAGCATGAGTGCAGGAATTGACCTTCAGGCCCCACTGAGGACACTGTAGTGCTCTGTCCTGGCTTGACACATTCTCCTTCTCATAACCAAGGTTACACTGTTTCCCGACCCCTCTGGGAAGTATGCCCTCCCACAGACCCTTTCCTCTCCATCTGCCTTCCATGCAGGTTCAAGTCTGGAGGACAACCTATGTTCTATCATCCAAGGCGCCTGTCTTCCACTGAGCACGATTGTCCTAAGAAATGCATGGTGAACAGAGTGACCACACCCTACGTAAAGCCACACACACCTCCATAGTACAATAAATCACAGCAGTGATTAGAAGTCGAAGTGACCAGTCCTAGGCTTTCAAGATGCTCAGAGACAGGCATCTATCACCACCACCTGTTTCTAGACATTTTTGTTACTTCAGAGGAGGTTCCTGTATTTATCACCAATGATTCTCCATTTGCCTCTACTCCTTCCCAGCACTACTGATCACTGCTTCTGTGCTTTCTGGACAATTTTATAAATGACAGTTGGCATCTGGAGCTTTCCACTTAACGCTTATAAGCTTCATGCATTTTGTGGCAGGAATTGATCTCATTCCTTCATACAGTAGAATAATAGTTGACAGCATGAGTATCACATTTATTTATTCATTAATAACGGGTCTCTGAGAGATTTCTACTCATTCACATTTTTTTTTTTAAATTTGTAGTGTGTGTGTGTGTGTGTGTGTGTGTGTGTGTGTGTGTGTGTGTGTGTCTTGGTTGGGTTTCCATTGCTGTGACAAAACACCATGACCAAAAAGCAAGTTGGAAAGAAAAGGGTTTATCTGGCTTACACTACCATATTGCTGTTCATCATCAAAGGATGTCAAGACAGGGACTCAAGCAGGGCAGGAAGCTGGAGGCTGGAACTGATGCAGAGACCATGGAGGGGTGCTGCTTACTGGCTTGCTTCCCATGGCTTGCTCAGAATCACTTACAGAACTCAGGACCACCATCCCATGGATGGTCCCACCCACAGTGGGCTGGGTCCTCCCCCATTGATCACTAATTATGAAAATGCCTTACAGCTGGATCTTATGGAGGCATTTTCTCAATGGAAGCTCCCTCCTCTTGGATGACTCTAGCTTGAGTCATAAAGCTAGCCTGTTTAGGGTTATGAGCACCTAAGTGTGGATTACTGCTGAGGCCAGAGGCATAAAATCCTCCTGAAGCTGGGGTTACAGGAAGTTCTGAGCCACCTGACCTGAGTTCTGGGAACCAGACATGAGCCTCTGCAAGAGCAGCATTTAGCCATTTCAGATGCAGAGTTGTCAATCTGGGCTGTGCAGGATTGTGACTCTGATGGGGATGGGCTCCGTGTTCTGTGTACTTACTGTGCGCCAGACACTGCCATGCTGTCGTGTTCTCTGCATCCATTCCCACATCTTCTCAGCATCTCCCTGTTGTGCCTGCTTAAATATGGTGCGTTTAGACTATATCCCAGTTTGCTGCACTCCTAGGATGAAAACCCAGATTTAAACTAGCTCATCTGAATTGAATAACATTGTTCATTTTTATTTGAAATTTAAATACATATAAATATATGCATATATATACTCTTAGTTTTGTTTTTTACTGTTGTGATAAAATATCGTGATGAAAGAAGCCTAAGAGAAAAAGAGTTTGTTTGTCCACAATTCTAGGTTACAGTCCATCCTTGTGTGGAAGTCCAGATAGCAGGAACCTGGAGCAAATAGTCATACACATCCGCAGTTAGGAGTAGAGAGATGGATGAATGTGTGTATGCTTGGGTTCAACTCACTCTCTACTTTTCATTCAGTCTGAGGCCCAGTCCATTAAATAGTACTGCCTGTACACAGGATGGGTTTTCCTACCTTAATTAACACAATTAAGAACATGCCTCACAGACTAACTTAGTCAATCAAGACAGTTCATCACTTAGTTTATTCTCATAGGTGATTCCACATTTTGTCAAGTTACCAATCAAAAGTAGCCATCACAATTCTCAACTTTTCAACCTGGCACAAGCACACCATCACAATGCTTGCCTTGTCAAGTCAACACAAATACACCACTTTAAGCCATAACCTTATAAAATACAAATTTAAAAGTCCCCAAAGATTCTAAAAATCCAAAAATGTAAAAATCACAGTTTTTAAACTAAGAGCTCCTAAATAATAATAATAATAATAACAATAACAATTACACATACTTTCAACATACCTTGGCACACAGTGAATATTTCCATCCCCAAATGGAAGAACAAAGGCATAACAAATGAACAATCACATATGAGCAAAATTGAAATTCAGCATGGAAACAGCAAATCCCATAGTCCTCTGTCATCTGGAGCTCGTGATCATATTGGCTGGGCTCCAACAGGGCTTATATAGCACTACCTCTCCAACTCCACAACCCGGTGCACACAGATTTTCTTCTGAGATGCTTCGCTTGAAGTCCACAGCTCTCCTCAGCACATGTCTCACAGCCACAGCATCCCCATCATTCTGGGGTCATGACTGCAACTTAGGCTTCACCTTTGCGGCCTCATGTAGTTGCCTTTCAGTGCCTCTCTCCACGGGATCCCAATCCTGCTACCCGGTGACTGATTTCAGCTGCTCTCCAAGACCTTTCAACCTTGCATCTTTGACTACAAAGCCAGTACTCTGTGCTAATATTGCTGCTGAGTTCTGCTGCAAGCTCCATCTATAGCCTTCACTGGGTGGAGGCTTGCCCCTCAGGACACTTTTCCCAGTCTCCCAATTCAGCACAGAATGGTTCTGATCTCTTGATTAATTATAGCTGATTTGTCAGCAGCTGCCTGACTAGCATCCTGTTTTGAAATTTCCTCTGTCAAGCAAATTAGTTTATTATATTTGAATTAAACTTCACCCAAGTTCTCAGGGCATAGGTAGAATGAAGCATATTCTTAGCCAAAATATCACATAAATGACCTCTAGCTCAGTTGTTGATAGAGTCCTTGTTCCCTTCTGAAACCTTGTGAGGCAGGTCTTCATAGTCTATCCAGAGCATTATTGTCTTCCAAGCTCCCATTAGAACATTCCATTAAGCTCTGCTTCCAGCATCCAGTGGCTTTCCTAGCTGCAAATTCCAAGCTCTTCCACAGTCCTTCCATGAAACAGTGTTTTTTAAGGTTCTCTGGAACTCTTAGAGCAGCCTCTCCCACAGGCTGAGCCTCAGCACCCAGCCCCAGCTTCATCCCTGGAGTGTTGGCCAAGTCCTTTCAGCCTCCCTAGCCATTGGTTTGAGATGCAGTCTTTTTATATCCTCCTGGTTCTTCCAGTTCCTGTCACAGACTTGGCAAATAATCCACTGGTATTTGGAAAATGGGTGATTATTGTGGTTTGAACAGGAAGTGTCTCCCATAGGCTTATGTACTTGATCATTTAGCTTCTAGCTGGTGACACTGTTTGGGAAGGTCATGGAGCATTGCTAGAGTAAGTGTGTCACATGGGGCTGGCCTTGAGGATGTTTAGATTGACTCTGCTTCCTATCTGCTGTCTGTTTCCTGACTGGGGTTACACTGCAACACTTGGAATCTCTGCCATGTCTTCCCCACCATGATGAAGTCTCTATCCACTTGCACTGTACATTAAAATAAGGCCTTCTTCCCCTAAGTTGCTTTTGTCACAGAATTTTTAACAGCACCAGGAAATGTAACTAATACAGTGATTTTTAAAAAAAGGTTTATTTTATCTTTAATTGTGTATCTACGTCTGTCTGTCTGTCCATGTGGGTATCTACAGATACCAGATGTGTAAGATCCTGGAGCTAGACTTGCATAGGCTGTGAGCCACCAGACCTGGGTATTAGAGACTGAACTCAGGTCCTCTCTAAGAATGCTACTTGCTCTGAACAGTTGAGCCATTGATTCTCTTTCGATCTCCATTTTAATCTGGATTCTTCTGAAACCTTTGGGTGGTCAGAATGTTTGGGTGTGTGCTTGTTTCCTGCTTTGGGATTGAAAGGGAAACAACATAGACACAGACAAACCTCACTAGCTCCATTCATCACCAAGACTGCTCTTGAACTTTTTCTTTCTAAATGATTTTTCTCTGTCATGAATGGGATTCCCGAAGGAGTCTTGGGAATGACAGTCCAGCAGCAAATGAAGAATGAACTGATAACACCCAGAAGTTCATTAAGCGTTTAATGATTCTTCTTTTGTTTTCCACTCAATACAGAATGACTAACATGAATGTGGATCTTAAAGCCATTGAGATGGAGAGGCGGCTCCAGGAAAAAGGCAGGTGGAACATATACTGGGATGGGGGTGGGCTAAGAGGAGAGGCTGGTAGCCAGGAGAGCCATGTTCTCTCACCCTGTGGGTCTTCAGCCAAGAGAGAAGCACTCTGAGGCTTTGACCATCCTTGTAAGGAACCTAGTGAAATGCTGTTCAGTAAACTGTTCCTGGGGAATTTAATAAGTGTCTTTTCACCCCAGATAGGGCACTAATAACAGACCAAAGAAAGAAGAGAACTCTACCCAAGCCCAATCTAAGTTAGTGAAACAAGTTCCATTAGCAATATTTACAGGAGACTAAAGGGGGGCTATACTGCTGAAGAATCTCTCTCTCTCTCTCTCTCTCTCTCTCTCTCTCTCTCTCTCTCTCACACACACACACACACACACACACACACACACACCTTTAACTGCCTCTAGATTTGGGGGGGGAGAGGAGGGCTTACCAAGCCTTGTCTCTCTAACCACAATTAACTTCCTATCTTCAGTGATCAGAAGCTGGTAGACCCTTCCCTCCATCTGTAATGGAAAGTTAATGACCCAGTCTTTTGCAGGTCAGCTGCTAAGAGTTCAAGAGGACAACCACCATGCCATGCCCAGAGGACAGCTGTTCATGACAATCACTAGAAGTACGTCTGTGGGATCCTGTGCATTTGGTGATGTGCAGCTGGTACCTCCCTGGCAGGAACACAAGGAAGGGAAACCATCAATATGCATTCTGCTCTGAGATCCTAACATCCCTGTAGTCTGACACTATTATCTCATGTCCTACACAAAGATACCAAGGATCAGAAGTGCCTAGGCAGCTATGGATAGACTGATGAATGAGTCAAAAAATAACTTAATAAAAATTGAAAATTGCCTCAATAATTTGCATACGGAAAGTTTCTTAGAACAAGTATCAAACAAAACAATGTGAAAAGCCATGTCACATGGAACAGCAATCTTAAGTGGCATTGTCAGAGAACATAATGAATGTACTTGAACATGGTGGCAAAGCACACTGGAATGGGCAAGTAAACAAGAGAAGACAGAAGTGGAATGGCTGTCTTCTGGAACATCCCTTTTTACTGGATGTCCTGCATAATGCCTTCAATTTTATCACCTTCAGTCTCTAGTTTGGAGTATCTGATGAAATTATATTAATAGGGACTATTTTCAGACAAAGAAGTGAGGTCTAAAATGGGAGTTAGGGGCTGGCTGGAGAGATGGCTCAGTAATTAAGTCACTTGCTACCTAGTCATGAGGAACAGAATTTGAATTCTAGTCCCCATGTAATACAACATGTACTTGGTAACTTCAGTTCCAAAGAGGGTTGTGGGGGAGACAGGAGGATGGCTGGTTTTGATGGATTCCTATCTAGCCAAAAAAAAAAAAATACAAGTCCTAGATCCAAAGAGAGACACTGCCTCAAAAGAATGGGTAGAGAAATAGAAGCGGAAACCCAGTGCCATCCTCTTAGTCTGCATGTACCTGCATGTATCACATGTACACACACACACACACACACACACATCCACATACACTTGCATACATAGACATATACATATATATACACAGAGAGAGAGAGAGAGAGAGAGAGAGAGAGAGAGAGAGAGAGAGAGAAATAGATCTTTAAATAGCAGTGTATTGACCAGTTGACACATTGCATTAATGGCAGGACTGTGCCAACCCAGAGGAATCTATGAGAAGTGTTGGCTTTGTTTCTCAACTCTAATGCAAAACAATGCTTCTGTGGCCTGGTAAAATTAGGGAAGGGTTCATGTAAGGGGTGGCATGGAGAACTGAAAGAATGAGAGAGTTGAATGTAAGCATAGTGTAAGATACAGTTAAGTAAACTCATCATTATGAAAAAAACATCGCTTTGAATAATAAATGCACTAGTGGTTTTAAAAGTAAAGAATGAATGGGATTTGGTCAGAAGAAATGGGGTGGAACTCCAGGTGGGCAGGGTCAATGTTGGCTAAAGAAAAGGTATGAGCTAAAACATCAAAGTGTAATAATTCCAGGAGACTTTTTGGAAGCCACAGGTCATATAAGGAGAGAATATAAGTCAAAGGCTAAAGGGCCATTTGCACCTAATTTAAATTCAGCTTTTTTGACTATCAGATGATAGACTGGACATTTCCCATGGACACTGACAGGTGGCTGGACGTCTGTGATGGAATCCATGACCTCCTGGTATCTGTCTGGAGATGACTCTTACTCCAAGATGGTCCCTCTGTCTGCGCTCTAGCCCCTGTGGTCTCTGTGAGAGAATTCTATGTTCTGTCTGCATTTGCCAACAAGAATGAATGCCTGAGGCTCTGACTTCTAACTACTGGAAGTTTCCAGAGCATTTCAGCCTTTGTTCACAGATTCATTCACAGTTTCCCTCACCTGTGAATCACCAATTTGTTCCTTTACCTCATTATTCACTCTCCACCATGCTTCATCAGATGCTGTGCTGCATATTGAGAATTCACATTTAATGAAATGCGACCCTGCTTGCTGATTTCCCTTCATGTTGTAGCAGAGACAGACAAGCCAGCCAACAATTGCCATATAATGTGATGGGTGCAGTTAGAGATGCCTGCAAACAGCATGGTCATGGGGAACAGGCAACTTCAGTCATATCCAGGTATGTGATATGCCTGGGATGTTTGTTTAAAACACAGAAGCGAAAAAAATAAGGATGGAAGGGACATGCTCAGAACATTTGGATTGGGTCTTCAATATGAAAAGAATAGAAAGGAGAAGTCATCCCAAGGAAGACAGTTATCATATAATTTTAGACATGAGACATATAATAGATTTTAGCAAGGGGCTGGAGACCGAGTCATAGGCTTACCCCTGTTAGGCAAATGCTCTATCAGTAAGCTCTAACTCCTCACTCCCACACCTCTACCCAACGCCCACATACCACTCTAACCCTCACACTCTGGCTTCTGGCTTAATAGTTTGTCCACCTATATATCAGAAAGGTTAAGAATATGTGCCCTAGTTTCTTTATGTTGCTTTGATGAAACATCATGACAAGACAATGTAGAGGAGAAAAGGTTTATTTTAGCTCACAGTTCCAGGTTATAGTCCATCATTGCAGGAAGCTGCAGCAGCAGGAACTCTGAGACAGCTGGTCACATCACACCATCAGTCAAGAGAAATGAGAGGTGAATACATACATGCTCACTTGTTTGAGCTCAGCTCAGTCTCTATACTTTCATACAGTTCAAGATATGCTGCCTTGGGAATGACGCCACCCACAGTGGACTGGGTCTTCTTGTATCAATTACCTTAATTAAGACAAGTTCCCACAGACATGTCTAGTACAGACAACCTCTCCTTGTGACTTTCTTTCTTCACAGGTGATGCTAGGTTGTGTTTGGCTGACAGTGAAAGCTAAACATCACAGTACGTGAGGGTGAATGATTTGTAGACACTAGGCTTAAGTAGATATGGCCTTGCCTGTCCAAGGTTTGTGGTATAGTGTGGATACTGAAATTGGGTCATGGTAATAAAGAATATGACACACTGACATGACATGAAGATATAAAGAGTCAGGAATGCAGGCCTGTGAGTGAGGTTCTTGGAGCACAGGACAGAGTGATGCATTTATGAAAGAAAGGAATCAAAGCACTAACAGAAACTTAAGGAGTGTCTTGGAAAGCAGGCAAAGATCTAGTGACTGAATCCTAAAGTCACGGGAAATCAGACAGACTGTAGACAAGACAGAAGTATGCTTAGTTGTATATATTTATTTCAACCATCTTATTTTGTAACAGTTAAGAAAAGTGGGTTGGATATAGCAATCCCTGGAGACAGGAGAATAATTATCAAGTTCTTCCTGGAATTCTAATGGGAGATGCAAGCTGCCTGATCCTGTGATCCTGAGGAGGAAAAGCAGGTGAGAGAAGTTGTAAGGCTTGCTGAGCTGTTGTGTAGAACTATCTCAAGGGGTTATCTTTGAACTGGCTTTTGTTTGTACACACTTCCCTAGAGCCCCAGAACCTGGCCCAGGAAGTTGCATTTGACCGTCCCCCATCTGAAACCTATAATGTCTGGTGTCTGTTGTTGTAATGTAGATGAAAACAGAACAGGCCTGACCCAGGAACCAGAGCTGAGGATGCGGTTTGCTGGCTTTCAGACTTTATGTGTGCAGCACCTCCCACGGAAGCTTTAAGATGGTAGTCCCCAGGCTGTACTGTCAGGGTTCCTGGTATCTCATGTACAGGGTATGTATGGCATATTTTCTATTCCAACCCATTTATCTTGGGCAATTTCAGACCAAGAGAGATCATTTGAAGACAAATTCTGCTGAGGACATCGACTTGCTCAGCGTCTCACCTGGTCTACTTCCTTTGCCTCTGGCCTCTCATATTTCCTGGCTGACGATGCAAACAGGTGAGAGGAAGAAAGGAGGGTCTGGACGCTGAACACTTTGAAGGCAGAATCTGGCCTTCTTCTTCTCCCCTAACCATTGCAAGATATTCTGCACCCTGCAGGATTTAAACTTATTTGTTATACACAAGTCTACAAGAAAAATGCAATGTTATAAAATTCCAACTAGGAGCCCCGTGTGTGAGAAATTATTGAATTAAATTATTGATGAGTAGCATTGGGAAGATCTCTACAAAATGTTATCAGCACAGAGTTTTGTCTCTAAGCAGCTGTGTCCAGGTCCCTACCATAGTCTCACACCATGTGAAATGAATACTAGCTAAACCCATACGTTGTACTGCTCTGGCTGTAACATAGCTTGATAATGTCTTTTCAGCATCTTCAAAACTATCATCGTCATGTATAATTGTTCATATATAGTATCCATGTGGCATGACATACCATACTAATTTAAATTTGTACAAAGATGTGGCAAGGCTTATAAAACACCCATTATGGCCACCTGTCTGTTATCAAGACCTTGATTTGCTCTCGATTCTCCATGGAAATGGATGGGAATTTGGTTTCCACTTGTTCGCTTTCTTTGACTTTTATCCTTGCACACCCCCTCAATATTCCATAATCACATGCATAGCTTACTTGATGGGGTAAATCAGAAAAAGTTTATTGGTGTGATATAGCCTTTCCATTTCCTTTCCCCACAGTGTCTTGAGAGCTACAGAGATCTGTTGTTCAATTAACTAAAGGTCACAGAGCTGTCAGCTTCTTCTCCCTGCCCCCTCGCTGTCAGATCCATGAGTGTGCTAGAAACAGGCCTCTTGGCTCAGCTTGGGCTCTCTGGCTCAGGCGAGGACTGCTGGAATGAGTCCCAAGTGAGTGATGTGTGGCCAGGTCCCTGCCGACATTGATCTTGTGTGACTCACCACTTGCTCAGACAGGCATATGGGGCTTACAGAGAACCAAAGATGGATGGATAAATTGGGTTACCAGAGAATTCCAGTTTCATCAGAAAAGCCAAGCAAATAGCCAAGGTTAGTCTCGAGGGGAAGGAGCCCCAACCAAGACAGTATGTGTGCTAGATTCAGTGTCAACCTCTGTGGGCTTGGGAGAGCTGAGTCAACTGCTGGAAACCTGGGCTGGAAACATTAACCCTTTTATAGCATCAAAGGTGCTCATTCGGAACTCATTCATATGCTCATGCACTCATTTACTGTTATCAGCTGTCCGTGGTCTGTAAAGGGAATAATCTGTCTTTGGTATCATCTACAACTTGTTCACTTAACCAAGAAGCAGGTAACATGTTATTCTACAAAAAGTAGGGGCAGAGGTTGGGAACTGCAGATGTTAAAACCATGAACTCTCTGCTGTACCTCATTCTGTATATTTCCAAGGCAAAGAAGCTATACACAACCTATACACAAGGAGGCATGGATGTCTACAAAACTCCACTTACAAAAACAGGTTGTGGGACCCATTTGACTCATGTCTGATGACCCTAGATAACATCACCCTGGCTCATACAGAGACTAATTAACAAAATCTCAGATTGAACCTCTGGCTTTATAACCTTTGAGATCTGAAATGAAGACAGGTACTCACTTGGTAACATGGTTAAGTGAATGGATATGGAATACAAGCAGGACTGAACTTCAGCCTCAAGTCAGCCTTTGAAAGATGATGGATGAGCAAAGATCACTTCCCATCTCTTTGTTCCTGCATAGCAACTTTTCCCAGGAGACAGGCTAATGCATGTATTTACCAGTGGTAGTCTCTGTTACAGAGTGGTGAGTTGAGCAGAAATTTAGTGGAGACCTTCAGACAAAACAATCATTGAGATACAAATTAGAAATTCTAAGGGCTTTACTGGAAGCTCACATCTTCCATGTGTTCTGAGGACACTGATGAGTCCATTTCTCAGGAAAACAGCTTGACTCTGTTGATGGCAATGGGCAAGGCTCTTCAACAGGTCAACGTGCCTGGAAAGATGAATACACATTGACTAGGAATGAAGCTCACTTTCACAGGTTCACTAGGGAGGTAGATAATCAACACTCCTTTACAATCACAGTAACTAATTTATTTGAAAAGAGCCATAGTAACTGTCAAAGCAATCCTTCCTGTTCTCTAAAGAAGCATCTCACTGCCTATCACTTGAGTGGCTGCCTGGCAACCACCCAGCCAAGCTGTCCATCACGCAGAGATCACCTCTATCAGATGCTCTCTACTTCCTGGAGTATGCATGTATGGCTGAAAAGCAAGTTGTCCCTCAGTCTGCCTACAGATACACCAACAAAAGCATCATTAAGCACCATATTCCCTTCTTTGAGGAACACAGTATCCTAGGAAAACCAGTTACCAAGTGAAGGAGACACACATTGTAGCTCACAGTAGCCAAATGAAGGCTGCAGGTGCTTCTTTATGAATCTAATCCATTTTGACAAGCAGTCTGGAAAATCCAGAGGATGGAGAAGAAACTTCTTGATTAGAGCTAGAGGCTCAGGCCTAAAGAGATGGCTCAATGTTTAAGAAAGCTTGCTCCACAATCATGAGGACCAGAGTTCAGATTTCAGCACTTACATACAAAAGCCAGGTGATCTTAAAAATGTGTAATCGCAGCTCCAACGGGGCAAAGATAGGAGGATCCTTGGGCTTCACTGACTTTCTAGCTAAGGTGCAAGCCCCAGGTGTAGAGAAAGACTCTACCTCAAAGGTACAAATTAAAAAGAGGATGTCTGATGTAAGCAGCACACACACACACACACACACACACACACACACACACACACACACACACACATCTATCTATCTATCTATCTATCTATCATCTATCTATCTATCTATCTATCTATCTATCTATCTATCTATCTATATCTGTTTTAAAAAGAGCTTGAGTCTCACTTTTATGACATGAAGGTGGGCAGAGAGATACCTCAGTGGTATGTAACAATGGTGCTTCTATGGAGGACCCGGGTTTAATTCCCAGAACTCACACAGTGGCCCACAGTTACCCTTAAACCCAGTTGTAGGGAACTGAATACTCTCTTCTTGCCTCTGTAGGCACAAGCGTGCACAACAGACCTGCAGGGCATACACATAGATTTACACTGTATGTAAATACATATTAAATATATAAAACATAAAGAAAGATATGAAGACAAGACATGGGGTGTGAAAAAGAGAAAGCATGTTGAAGGTATATAGAGGTGTCAAATGGGAAAGATTTATGGGAAGGCATGTGAGTTCAGCTACACTATGTGACTTTGCCTTGGAGAGATGTGACCCAACTTCCCTGGAGCTCCAAGACCCAGCTTTTGTAGCTCTTCCTCTTTCTTCTGCTTTTCTTCCTCCTCCTCCTCCTCCTCCTCCTCCTCCTCCTCCTCCTCCTCCTCCTCCTCCTCCTCCTCCTCCTTCTTTGCTTATGTGGGCCACCACTGCCCAGAAAGCTTTCTTCTAAATCAAAACATCACTATGTGCCCCACCCCCAGGAGGGAGCAGCTCTTAAGACTCAGAAAAACAAATGAATTTATAAAGATCATACAACTCAGTAGGTTAAGGAAACTCAGAAGGTTACAAGATTTGTACCCACCTCCACCTCCATGTATAAAATCAGTAAGCAGCTGCTTGATATCATTGAGTGATATCTGCATATCTTGCAGGCTACAGCATTCACAAGTCATCATCCACGTTTAAGAGGCTGCTTTGGTGGTGTAGCTGCCTTTGAGTCATCCAAGACCCTGGGAGTCATCCCAGTCAACTACTCAGTTCTGTGAGCTCGGCTTGGGTGGTGTCATTTCTTTGATTTGCAGCTGATGCCTGATCTATGTGAGGATGTTCATGTCTTCCCAAGTCACACAGTAGGTCATAGGGTAAAGAACTCCCAGGTATACCATAAATGCTTTCAGATTCTGTTTCTGCAGTGGCAGATAAAGAGGAAAAATGAGTGAAGCAAGAAGAAAGATCAGAGCCAGAAGGAAGAAGAGAAGGAGGCGAGTGAGAAAGCCTTGCAGACAGAAGGCAGCTGGCACTCAGTCCAAGGATGTCGGGTGTCTTGAGATTATGAGCTCCAGGTTGTTCATCTGCTCAGTCCTCAGATTTAAGGTGCCCTGTGAAACAGTCCAAGGATAACTCAACTTATACAATCACACTGGAAAGCAAAGAGAGTGAAAAGAAACAAACACAAACAGACGGGCATTTTAGGGTTGGTGGACTGGCTCCCTAAAAGTACTCCAGATCACTTGACCATTTGGAGCAAGGGCCATGATACCTTAGATGGATCCAGAGGAAGATAGGTGAGAGGTAGCTAGGGTTGCACCCAGGGTGGGAGATCATGAGATCATGGGTAGGTACCATGTTGGCTGCCGAAAATAAGAAGGGAAAGAAAAACGGGAGAAGGGGGACGCACCTCCCACAGAAAGATGCACATCTTAGTGTTTCCTGCTCTAACAAAGTCACCACAAATTTGGTTTCTTATAAACATCAAAAATTTGTTGAGAAGTTCAAGATGTGAGCAGTTTTGGAGTCTGGTGAGAACACTTTCTATGTGTCCCCTCATGTGGTGGACAGGGGCCACAGGTTTGCTTGGCTCACTTTTCTAAGGGTCCCATCCCTCCTCACCTCTGCTCTAAAGTGTATAAAAGCCAAATGTTGCATCCTTGGTCCCCAGGGTGGTGCTACAGGGGCAAAGGGGTGGAGTCTTAGGAAGTGATACCTCATGAGATGTCCATAAGTCATTGGGGTAGTACCCTTGAATGGCATTATGAAATGGCAGACTCTTCCTGTCTTTTGTTATTTATCTTCTGGCTCATAGTACAAACATTTTTGGTCTGCTCGATACTCCCATCATGCCATACTGTCCTTGCCAAATGCCAAAGCCATGGGCACCTGATCTTGGACTGGAACCCAAACACGCCTGTTTTCTTTGTGAGATCATTGTCTCGGGTGTTTTGCTACAATATCTGAAGCTGACTAACCCCATCTCTTTATACACCCCACGTCACAATACCATAGCATTGGGGGTGAGGTTTCAGCATGCAGGTTTACAGGGGTGGGAATTCTCAGAGCCCGATGCAGTCACAGTGTGTCTTTCTCTGAGAGCTAAGAGATAACTATGTGTGTTCCCGGTGGAAAGGCACACTCTGTGTTCTGTTCTTTATGTGACACATCCTCAGTTGACCTTTCTCTGAGCCGATTTGATGTTTTAATAGCTTTGCTGTTGTGTGTTTTCCCAGCCCACCACTTCCCTTTCGCCCCTTGAGCATCTCAGGCTTCACATTTGTCAGGTACACTCGCACACATTCCTGGCTGAAGGTTGTAATCTCTAAACCTGTCAGATAGGACATCAGTTTACAGCTATATTTTTACGTGTGGGTTTTTTTCTTTCTTCTGAATTCCAAGCAAAAAGAAGACCGAGGCTTGAAAAGAAGTCACTGTCCAGATAATGATTCATAGGAAAAGGGGATCATTTTGACTGGAGTGTGAATCAATTGTAGTTTCTTTTTAATGATCCCCTTTGAAGGAAATCTTTCTCCTCTTGGTGACCCTTTTGTTTATGTTTCTATTGTTATCAAAATCTAAAGAAATATATTACTTATTCTAACTATTAAACACTGAATGCTTTTTATTAAAATAATGTTTTCCAAAAAGTAAAATAAATGCTCACTTGTGTGTGTGTGTGCTTTGTGTGTGTGTGTGTGTGTGCTTTGTGTGTGTGTGTGTGTGTGTGTGTGTGTGTGCATGTTTGTGTGTGCACATGCATCTGTGAACTCAGAGGTCAAAACTTGACATGTGTTGTCCTCATCAATCACTAACTACCTCATCTTTAAAGATGGGGGTCTCTCTTTAACCCCAGAGCTCACTATCTTCTTGTCTCCTTCTCCCCAGAAGTAGGATGACAGATATGTGTGCCCATCCCAGCTCTTTATAAGGGTGTTGGGGGTCAAACTCAGATCCTCATTCTTGCATGCTAAGCACTTTAACCCAATGATCTACCTCCCTAGCTCTGGGTGGGTGTGTTGAGTGGTATGATATCTGTACTGCCCCTTAATGTTAACATTTCCATCTAATAGGTACATGCGTGTGATAAATGTAAAGGTCTGTTTGCAACTCAATGACTTTCCAACCTGGCTCTGGACATGCCTGGCCATCCAGATGGAATCACAGTGCCTTTTAATTCTGCCTCTTAGTAGATATTTGAATTGTTTCCAATCCTTCAGCACTCTTGCATCGGGGAAGAAAGTGTCTTTTTATGCTCACTTTTATGACCATCTCTAGCAATTTCCTCAAGATAAGAAATTAAAGTGGCTAGGACGAACATTATTATTTTAATGATACAAGATATATATTTCTCATGACTGTGGTATTATTTTTATTTCTAGTAGTATATTGGAGTGTGTCCTGGTTAGTGTTAATTGACAGCTTGACATGGCCTAGAGTCACTGGGAAGGAAAGCCTCAATTAAGGAACTGCCTGTGGGAACTGTCATGATTGTTAATGGATATACGAAGGCTCAACCCACTGTGGGAAGCAATATTCCCTAGACAAGTAGTACTGGGCTGTATATGAAAGCTAGCTGAGCATGAGCATGAGTGTGAACCAGAAAGCAGCAACATCTATCTCCTTGGCTGTGGGTGAGTTTGCGGGTCAGAAGCAGTATTGTGCGGAATAGCAAGAAGGCCTGCCTTCAGTTTCCTGCCTTCATTTCCTATCCTGACTTCTGTCAGTGATGGACTGCATGTAACATTTTCCTTCCCTAGGTTGCTCTGGGTCATAGTTCATTATCACAGTACAGAAAGGATACTAGAGCAGGATGTAGGCTCACCCCACTTCCCCTGAGGCAAGCATACAATAAGCATTCTTTATAATATTTACCACCTGAGAGGGAGAAATGTGTCTCTTTAATTTCCATAGAATACATCAGCTGTTTCCTTTCATGTTGTTATTTATATACATACTGCTTCTCATTGATATGTAAAGATCTTTGAAAACATTTGTCTTCTCTATTAGGTTATAAATTACTCAGTATATTTTCATTGATAACATTCATCTCTTTCATATACGCTAATATCTTCCTCTTATCTTATTTCATTTTCACTCTCAAAACACTTAAAAGAATCATAAAAGCTTTATAAATATATGCTTTTCATCTCCAATGCAGCAAACACATACTGATATATAACTCTATTAATATTTTATTATTGCCAGCAAAAGCCTTTTTGTGGCTTGCTAATAAATCATATTTTGAACAAACAGGTGCAGCCAAGGTCTAGAGCTTTTTGGTTTAGTGTGGTGGCAACTACTCACATTCCCACTGACCATTTGGGTGGCAGCTGATCTGGATTGAGATATGTCACCAGTACAAAATAGATGTTTATATTATAGACTTAGAAATAACGCAGGGCCTAGAGATGGCTCAGTCAGTGAATGCTTGCTTTGCACGCACAATGATATCACTTCAGTCTCTAGAACATACATTAAAAATGCTAAGGCATTGTGGTATGTGCTGGGAATCCCAGAGCTGGAGAGGCAGAGACAGGTAGATCCCTGGGGATCACTGGACAGCCACCTTAGCTTCTTTGGTGAGTTCTAGACCAATGAGAGATCCTGTTTCAAAATCAAGGTGGATAGTTCCTCAGAAAAGACTCCTGAGGTTGTCCTCTGACCTCCACACACATACAGGGGATGCACTGCATCCACAAATGCAGGCAGGAAGACAAAGGAAGACAAAATTCATGACAAATAATCCTGATATCGATAGCATTTTGAAATTCTTTATCATGGGGTTAGTGGACTACATACAAGGTGCCAATTACCTTCTCCTATGTCTTTGAAATAAGGTTACTAGAAAATGAAAAATTATCCATGTGGCTTGGGTATATGACACTCTTGACATTTCTATTGGACAGAACTTCCCAAGAAAATCTTATATTATAAACATGAAGACACAGAGAGGCCAGCCTGGTGTGCCCTTCTGGATCATCTTTGGGTTAGAATTTCTTCATTCTTTTGCAGAAAGAGCAGAGCTGCCCAAAGTCCATTGTCCCTGTGTCTGCTGTTCGCCTTTCATCTGCTGAAGCCTTGATAAAAGGAAACAGCTTCAACCAGAATAGTTTAGAGCCCCTTTGGAAGGGAGCTTAAATGAGAAAAGAACAGCACATTTGAAACAGTTCTGACTTTCAACGCCTGCTCATGTCACCACCAAGCCACTGCCCCTTTGTGATCCGCCAGTGGCCTGAGCCAGACTGTGAATCACTGGTTTCATCCAAACTTAAGGCTCTGAAAACTCCAAGGCAGGTGGAGAATTGATGAAGAAGGCTTGGTCTAAGCTTCAAGGAGGGAGCTTCCCTCCCTGCGTCAGAAAATGGAAAGGGCTGTTCATAATGGGGTTGGATTTTCATCTCCTGGAATAGCTTGTCTTTGGTGGGAATGTAGGCTTTTCCCAGGAAAAGGCAGCCAGAGACTCTCTGCTGACTTATACCAGTTATTGGTAAGAGATTTGGGACAATGAAAAGAAAGTCTCCAGGCCTTGGCAGGAAATTACTTTCTGAATAAAATCTCCAATTCATGTCTTTTTATTGGTGCAAAACTCATCATCATTCTGCTCTCTCTTCCCTTCACAATCCTGTTAAGACTGGTACTCTTCAGTGTTCTTCCTTCTACAGTTTTCAATTCTACATCCTCCTGCTTGAATATGAGCAAAGCCAGTTTTCTGTTAGATATTTTGAGCTGAAGTTTTGTTTCCTATCTGACTAAGTGTAGCTCTTCTCTTCCTAATGTTTTCATTTCCTGCTGTTATTTCTCCTAGGTCAAGGTGCCCACTTGATAGTAGAAGAGAGAAAGCTTGATCTCATCCACATCCGAGCAAGCAGTTCCCAAACCCAACTTTATTATGGAGACAGGCAGATCCTAACAATCCACAAATTCTGTTTTCCCCAAAAGTACAGACTCTGTAGCTGTCCACAGAGTGTTCCTGGAAGATAGGAGAAAAGACATTTGTCCACAATCGTCTCTAGAAAGACAGCATTTAGATAAACTTATGTTTCTAGATAAGATGTGTCCAGGTGTGTGTGTGTGTGTGTGTGTGTGTGTGTGTGTGTGTGTGTGTGTGTGTGTGCTCAATGAGAGAGAACTCCAGTGTGTGATCTGTCCCCCCGTGATATGTTAGATTCTTTCTTTATCTATCCACAAACCTGTTGAAGTCATGAGTCTTGAAGTCATAGGAGTGTTTTATATACACCCTGCTTGCTCCAGTTGAGAAGACACGCATACATGCATAAAGGCCCTAATGCCATGCTCCTCACAGTGGAGTTACTGATACTACAATAAGAAGATTAGAATCTGGATAAGGAGCATGAATACAGGGCTCTGTCTTGTCTCAGATGTCACCTTTGGTGGAGGCTTTGGCCAGCCTTGAGGGATCTGGTGGGGATGACAAATGGATGACTGAGATGGAAGGAGAGCCCAGAGAATGAATGCAGAGATGAAGAATGATTAATACGTGGTTGAGTCTCTTCATCACAACTAAGACTGGTCCTCTAAAGAGCTGTAAATTTTAGAGGCCTGGAAAGCAGGGAGCACCGGCAGGTTCATCTGGCCCTGTAGCCCTTTGGTCTTCGAGAGGGAGTTTGTTTGCCTTGATCTTTAAGTCTGGGAGAAGTTTGCTTTGCTTTAGATGAAAAACATTTTGGCAAATAGAAATGATTTTGTTCTCTTCTAAATTTGCATTATCAATGAATCTTAGCAACAGAAGGCTCATCAGGCTCTAGATTAGGGAAACAAAGCCCCTCCTTTCTCTCAGTAAAAAGCTATTTCTTATAACAAGTCTGTCTCCTCCTCCAGAGTCCTGGAGTTTGCAAGCTCAGCAATTCCATCTCTAAAAATTACTCATAATGGTCTTCCCGTCTGTGCTTTCTCCTTCTTCCTGCTTCCTGAATTTTCTTCCCATTCTCCACCTCAAAGGAAGCCATCTCCCTTGCAGAGAAAAATTTCACTGGCTGTGAAGCCTTCCCTTAGTCCTGTTCTTTGAGAACCTGGAATCTGATAGTTGACAACATTTTAATGAGCCCTCAGGAAGAATGAAGGAGGAAAAAGAAGACTGCTCATTTATGCTTTGAGGTTTCATATTCTTCATGTATAAAAAGCTACAAAGGTGCCAGGTGCTGGTGGCGCACACCTTTAATCCCAGCACTCGGGAGGCAGGCAGATCTCTGTGAGTTTGAGGTCAGCCTGGGCTACAGAGTAAGTTCCAGGAAAGGCTCCAAAACTATACAGAGAAACCCTGTCTCAAAAAACCAAAAGGAAAAAAAAAAAGCTACAAAGGTCTTGAATTTGAGGGTTGGAAGGCTGTGATGGGACCCTCAGGTGAGCCCGCCTCTGGATCAGTCCTTTCTCCTTTCCTGGCTTTTCGCCTATCAATCAAGGACTTACTTTCTCTTCTATAATCACTTACATTAGTAGGTAATACATTTCAAACTTTTAAAATGAAGCAGGAGCTGTGCTGTCCTGTGGGACTGGGAGGGGCCATGCTCATTTTACAGAGAGAGTAACTGAGGTTTAAGTGCTGACTCCAAAGTTCCACATGCAGTGGAAAGTAACCCTGAGTGTAGAACTAAGGCAGCCTGGCTGCAGAGCTGAACTCCAGACAACTGGCCCTTCTTTGTGAGTGCTTGACTGGGTTACATACAGAGACTATCAAAAGTCACTGTATAGATAACAGAGATTACAAAAGTTAGAGAAGCTGTCTATGGTTGTCCAACTTAAGGTTCTATGATATAAATTTGGAAGGCCTGGTATATTTATACACACAGAAGGCATACCCACCTCTTAGGTTGAGTGGGCCTAGTGAGACAAGTATCAGGAATGAACATATGGCTTTGGGGACAAGGCTGGCTTGTGGAGAAAAATGTAGTTGAGTGGGTAATGAGATTTTGGGCAGGTTTAGACATTACCTTGAGGAGGTAGAATACCTTGTGAATTTGATAGCTTTCTGAAACAAGATCTCACTATGTATCCCATACTGGCATTGGACTCACTCTATAGCCAAAATCAGCATCAAGTTCACAGTGATTCTCCTGCCTCAGCCTCCTGAGTGCTGGTGTTATAGAGTGTCTTCATGTCTGTCTCAGCATCAAATGCTTATATAATGCCTTTAAACTAATATGTTCAGTTTGCTGATATTTTTATTGATTAAAGAGATAATATGTACAGCTTTTGATTAGGAATCTAGTATATTGGAGGAACATATAAAGTATTTCTCTGTTAGTTCCATCATAAAAAAGATACAATGTTTTAGTTACTGGTGATCTTGTGGGGGGGGGAAGGAGCAATTATTAGTCACTAAAATGTAATGTAATTATTATAAAGATGTGTGATATTTTGGTTTACATAGACCATGGATAAATAGACACCAGAGCAGGACAGAAGAATGTGGTTGGTTAGAGAAACCTTTTCAGAGAGAGTCACACTAAGAGAAAGCCTTAACAATAACACAGGGACAGCATTACTCAGTGAAGAAAGGGCTTGAGGGCATTATGACAGAAAGCCAGAACAGGAAGAAGGTGTTAGAGACAGAAATTTCTTACTGGAAGTTATATGGGAGAGACTTCTGGAAGGATGGAGTGGAGAAGCAGGCAAGGACCAGATCCTGCTGCACCTTCAGGCTACATGTAGCAACTTAAGATCCCAAGCAGCAACCAGCTGACAGGATCCTTGGGTGACTGCTTAGGGACACTTGATTTCCCCCATTTTTTTTTTTTTTTGACCTTTTAAAACATTCTGGCTGCTGGGCGGTGGTGGTGCACACCTTTAATCCCAACACTCGGGAGGCAGAGCCAGGCCGATCTCTATGAGTTTGAGGCCAGCTACACAGAGAAACCCTGTCTCAAAAATTAAAAAACAAAAACAAACAAACAACAAAAAACCTTCTGGCTGAAGGCCTGAGTTATTACAAGCATGGACCGTAGATGCTTGACCACAGTAAGGTACCAATGGTCTTCACCCTGAATTCTATCCTGTCTCAGCTAGGAGGTGACAGCCTTGGCTTGGATCAAAGGAAACTGTGTTGCATAGGAACAGCATGGCAGATGAGGGAGTTGAAGATAACAGCGCAGCCACACAAGTGTTGATCCCACTAGTTTCTGGATGCTTTTTAAAGGCCAAACTTAGAGTCACGAATCATACAGCTCACCTTGTGGGAAGGCGATGTGCACAAGGAAGCTATTGTAGAAGGGAACAAGAGTGGACTGTGGAGCCAGCCTGACTCAGTGGGTCACATGAGAATTCTGACCCAGACTGAGTGCCTGCGTACTTCTCTCCCACACTCCATTTCTGGAAGCTAGCTCACTTTCCAAATGAAGCTGTGGTACTGCCTTTAAGGCTTCTAGAAAGAATTAAATCAATGTGTGTGTTTGCAAGCAATGGATGGAGAAGGTAGATGCTATGCAAATATCTTCTCCTTTTCCATGTTGTGTCATGAGCATTTAAAGAGTACCTTCTGTGACCCAACACCAGTATGAACACTAGCCAGGAATGAAACAACTGGGTTTTCTTAAAGCTTACATGCAGTGGGAAACAGAAAATTATGAGTGAACCATTCAACAAGGTAATCCTGATAATGATGAGGCCCATATAGACAAAAATGTCTATAGATTCAGCTCCTGGGAAGAAGTAATCCTGATTTAACAGGCAGTTGACCTCCTAGAAGAAGTAGTACCAGTCTCAGGGCTGAAACAATAACATAAGGAGGTATTATGAACAGGAGGGTGGGGAAGAGTGCTGTGAAATGCTTTTTTTCTAGACATGACAAGGTCATTCCATTCATGGACTGTGGTTATCTGCACAAGATCAGTCTGGTCAACATCCCAGCATAGGTTGGTGGAATGGGGTGGCAACTCATGAGGCCCCAAACTCTGCTGAGGAGTTATTAGCAGCTGAATCTATGAGGAGAGGGAGAGTAATTTTTATTTGAGGATGCAGCCACTAGTTGGCCCATACCCATGCCATATAGATGACACTACTTGGACTCAGTGGATCATTAAAACAAAAAGAAATGAAGAGGACATGAAATTGAGAGGAAGCTATATTGGAGGGCTCTGGAGAGAGCTGGATAAAAATTAGAGTAGATATGATTCAGTAACTGATGGAAGCAGATGCAGAGATCCACAACCAAGCACCAGGCCGAGCTCCAGGAGTCCAGTCGAAGAGAGGGAAGAGGGATTATATGAGCAAGGGGGGTCAAGATCATGATGGGGAAATGTGCAGAGACAACTGAACCAAGCTCATAGGAACTCACAAACTTTAGACCGACAGCTGTGGAACCTGCATGGGGCCGGTCTAGGCACTCTGCATATGGGAGTCAGTTGTGTAGCTTGGTCTGTTTGAGAGGTCCCTGGCAGTGGGATCAGAATGTATCCCTGGTGCATGAGCTGGCTTTCTGGAGCCCATTACCTATGGGCTTGCTTACCCTTGATGCAGTGGGAGGGGCTCGGTCCTGCCTTGACTGAATGTACCAGACTTTGCTGACTCCCCTTTGGGTGAGTCTTACCCTTTTGGAGGAGGGGATTGGGTGGCGAGCCGCCGGGGGGTGGGGCCTGTGGGAGAGTGAGAGAGAGGGATTTGTGGTTGGTATGTAAAATGAATTTTAAAAATTTAAAAAAAGAGTAGATATGATCATATTACATTATAAATATAATATCTATGTGTATATATGTATATTTTTCAAATAATAAGCTAAAAAGTAAATTAAAAAGAAAAAAAATGGAGCCTGGGCTTGATTTGCTGGTGTGCTTGTGGTCCCAGTGACTAGCTAAACTGAGGCAGGAGGAATGCTTTGGGAGCTTGTGGACAGCTGGGGCATCCTGTAAGCTGTCCTCTGTTAAAAGTACAGACATCTAGGATCCAGTTTTGCCAGCAAAGGATACAACACACAAAGCATGATGGAGCAGAAACAACCTCAGAGTATCAAAGACGCAGAACGGAGACCAGCCTCCTGAAGCTGCTTCTGGAGGGCAGGGTGAGTGCTGAGTGACAAGGCTGGCTTGAACAGTGGCCTATTGCAAACAACATCCCAACTGCCAGGCAAGATCCCGCTGTCAGAGGGAAGATACTCAGCCAGTCAGCTGCACTCCTCCCAAGCAGTCATCTTCCAGTACATGGTCCCCTCCTCCCAAGTTACCCCTGCCAAGGTTGCCCTGGGACATCTGGACCACATCAATAACTTTGCTGTTTACTTGAACTCAGCAGTACTAGAATGTGATAATTCACATTTGCTGACTCCCTTTCATTTCCCAGTCTGTAGCATGTTGCTTTTGAAGCTATGCTCTGCACAATGTGTTAGCTTGTGGAATAATAGTGAAGATAGATGAGTCCACCTAGCAGGCATATTGTCACAGAGAGCAAGCATCTTCTGGGGACGTAGAAGATGGCCTAAACGTAAGTCTCGGGAAGGCCTGGTGTTTCTGGGCTTCAGAGGTGAACATCTTTACCTGTTATTTCATCCTATGAATTCATGCTAATATTAATATTTTCAGATTCCTTTTTATCCTCGGTGTTTAAAGTGAAAGGATGGGGAATGGCTCAGTGGTGAGAGTGCTTTCTGTGAAGGCAGAAGGACCTGAGCTCTGTTCTCCAGCACCCATGTAAGACAGGGCACAAGCATGCACATGTGCCTGGACCCCCAGCACTGTCAGATGAAGAGGAGACAGAAAGCTCACCGGGGCTCACTAGCTGCCAGCCCAGCTCCAAGTGCAGTGAGTGTAGTGATTTGAATGAGAACTGTGCCCCATAGGCTCCAGTACTTGAGCTGTTAATTGCTCCCCAGTTGGTAGCAATGTTTAGGGAGGCTTAGGAGGCACAGCCTTGTTGGAGGAAGAATACCACTGGTATTGAGAGCATGTAACTTGGCCCTATTTCTAATTTGCTCTCTCTACTTTGTGCTTGCTGGTAAAGGTAGGATTTCTGTTCCCTGCTCCTGACTCCATGCCTGCTGCCTGTACTCACAGTGTTTTATCACAGCAACAACAACAACAACAACAAAAACCAGCCAACACAATAATGGACCCCTTCTCAAGAGGAAAAGGCAGAGTAGTAGGACAGGGTACCAGTCCTCCTATGGACTCTGCACAAGTGTTAAGCACCTGCAGACACATATGTACCTACACCCAGCCCCACATAGTATCTCTTTATGTAGCCGTGGCTGGCCTTAGTGTCATGATTCTCCCTCCTCACCCTGCAGAGTGTGCCTTCACACACCCAATACTCACTATTTTTTCCTTAGGATACTTGATTCCCTTCTTTCAGTTTAGTTTGTAAGGTGGTCTCAGGCAAACCAGGCTCACCTTGAATTCCTCAGCCTCCTGGCATGAGCCACGATACTACACTAGAATCGTTTATAAGAGATAAAGTTTCTCCATTTCAACCATTACAGTTCTAGTGCAGTGTACTGGCTCATACCTATAAACCCAGCACTTGGGAAGCTGATGCATGAGGCTCAGGAGTTCAAGGACTAGAATACCTGTGTGGGTCTTACATATCATCCTTCTTCTCCAGTTTATTTGATACTGAGAGAATTAGAATCTTGATATCTGAGCATGTTTCAAAGATGCCCTTGGGTTACAACCATCAGTCTAATATCTGGTTGGCCTCTAGTGTTCCCAGCTGGGAATGTGTAGAGGATTTGTGTTCTGAGATCAAGCAGCGACAGTATTTCCACAGATATAATTCTTAATTTGCGTGATGATAAAAACAGTAAAAGCTCATTACACAAAATTTGGGGAATCAAGTGTAAATAACAGAATACAAATGAGCTGTAACTTCAGAGCTCAGGAAAATGTGTTTATTATATTTATCTTTCTTCTGCTATTCCCTTCCTTATGCTGAAGATATTGTGCTGTCCTGTAAATTTTAAATAATGGTGGCGTACCTAAGTGTTCTAGCGTATGAACATACCGTGTTCAGACTGATCATCAATAATTATTATTGAGTTGTTATTATAGGAATCACTATATGAGTAAAGTCTGGACTAGGTTCTGAGGCTAGCTGAGGTTTCCCATAGCTGTGTGACCTTGGTCAAGTTCTACAATGTCAGTGACTGAACTACCTTCATTGATTCTTTCTCTTGCTTTCTAGAATGGATGAGAGATTTATTGGTGAATATAGTTGGTGAGATGGGAGGTTCAGTATAACAGAAGCACTCATATATTTAGGACCTATCACTTGTCCAAGGGACCATGCCTGGGAATGCATTTGACCACACAGCCACGAGGCATGAGTCACTTCTTATCTATCATGTTGTTGAATTCATCTACATTAAACTTGGTGAAGCTCCACTTCTTTGAGATGTGGATCTCTAGCCAACCAAGGAACATGAACTTGGTACTAAGCAAGACCTCAATCATATGTTCCATTGGTGTGCATGGACATGATGACCTAGCCAATATGAACCCTGGTCACTGTGCCTGGAGGATTCCCAAAGGAACCCTGAATACTTGTCTGGAGCCTGGACTAGGGACAGCATGAGGTCACTTACAAGAGTCTCCATAAAAGAATCATTTCCAGTATCCCTTAGGACAACTCATACATGCAGCAGGTTGCTCATATTCCTAAGGAACATGCTGTTTTCAAGCATCACATATGATATCTTGAGTTCCTCATCTGTAAAATGGGAATAATAAAGTCCTGTGAGCAAGTTATAAGGCAATAGAAGGGACAGAAGGGTACCTGGCACACACGAATATTTAACATGGGTTGTTTCTTTGGGAGTATGTGAGCCAGTTAGAGCATGTATATGAATTAGGTCTAAAGATAAAGCCCCTTGCACCTGTCCTTCATTTTCCTGTATATTGTTAAGAATATGAGACAGACAGACATTCTCATCTGAAAGCCCAACACGAGCATGATGGATGAGATGCCCTTGCCTGATGGTTGAAGAGTAATGCAAAAGGGTAAAGCTGACAGACACAGGACTCGAAAGATTAGATTCAGCTCTCCATAGTTGTTGAGAAAAGCCAGTTATCTAGATCAGTCAGCAGAGTTTTCTGGTGTTTAAAGGCTGGAACCTAATGGAATTGAAGCAGGCACCTTTAATGCTATTTAACTGTCGTATGCCTCCTGCTCTGTTTGGGCTATGAGCTGCTGGTTTGAGACCAATCCTGGAATTTCTACAAAGTTGGAAACATTGATTTCTGGCCCAGGAGACTCTTCTGTCTTTTTCTAGCTGCGACATCTGGCTATGACTTGACAGTTGTAGACCTCGCTAGAAAGTGTGGATTGAGAGGACCAAAGGATGGGTCCATGTGTCCATAGACCATCCAGAGATGGATATGAGGAGGATCAGGGGACATCCTTCTATCCCTTGTCCTAGGCATCGATGCTCATCTCTAGTAAATAACTCTGCCTCCCAATAATGAAGACTCTCCCACCCCTCCACCAGCCTTCTAAATGTTGTCTTGCCCTTCCATGAGTTTAATTGCTTCCTACTCTGGACACTCCAAGCCATCCCCACAGCTCATTAGAGGGAAGAACAGAGAGTTGTTGGGTCCTGGGATTCCCACTTGCTGAGGAAAATGATGATAAATGTCGGATGCTTCAGGGGCTGCTTGCTTTCTTTAATAGCCCTGAGGTACCAACTGCTAAGTCAGATGGAAGGAGATATGCGTCCTGGGGAATTTCTTCTCAATAAACCAATTAACAATCTAATGATTTGGGAAAGCAAAAGAGGGAGGCAGACTCTACCTGACTTCCTGGGCACAGCTCTCCAAGACAAAGGGCAGGGTGAAGGGAGAGTGGGTCGCAGAGAGAAGACCGTGCCTGATTTTCAGAATCATTTTGTCATGAGCTTTTCCTTTGTATTTTTAAATTTTTAATATTACCATTATTTTTGCTTTGAGATCATGGCTCTGAGTTGGTAGGGCTATGGAATCTGGTTTGGAAGACTTACCAAGGAAGATAATTGTCTTAAGTTTTAAGGTATATTTCAATTGCAGTATTTGTCTCTGTGTAGCTATGGGCATGTGAGTACAGTGCCCATGGAGTTGGAATTACAGGTAGCTGTGAGGGGCCCAGTGTGGGTGCTAGTCTTCTGCAAGAGTAACAAGTGTTTTATATCATTGAGGTACCGCTCCAGCTCTAGTAATTGCCTTATGGTCATCCTGCTTGCAGAGCAAGCATTTTACTTACCCAGCCATCTCACCAGCCCCAATTTTTTTTTTAGGTTTTTGAGAATGCTACCTACACTCACTTATATTTTCACTAGCATTTCATAGAGGTCCATGCTTTCTCACATTCTTGACAACAATAAATCACTCATTCCAAGGGGAAGAAAATTGGTCTAATGAAAACAGTAGCATCTGAAGCTGGACTCTATGGATTCTATGGATTCGGATGACAGTCAGCTGAGTGCTGCCTCTTGGTGTCTTGTTTGTCTTATGAAGGTAGCTATCGTGCTTACTACATCTTGAGACTTTTTGAAAATTTGCTCAAATAATGTCTCCAAAGTGCTGAGAATAGCAGTTGAGACACAGAGAACTTCAGCAAACGGCAGTTCTCCTCCTCCTCCTCCTCCTCCTCCTCCTCCTCCTCCTCCTCCTCCTCCTCCTCCATGTGTCACTCTCAAAACCACCACAGAGAGCACAGATAGCACTCTATAGGTTAGTCTTCAGTCTCCAGTGAGATTAGCATAAGACTGACAGAGGCAGCCTGCTGAGGAAAGTACACTAGGAACAGTCATGCCATATATTTTAAACTTGACATGAACCTCAAAAGTCACCGTATCCTAGACCCTGGGCCGGCATGGAGGAGAAATTTGAGTCTCCAATCTGCAGAAGCTGCACAGGGCTGCTCTATGGTTGGGCACACAGAGTATGGAAATGCCTCTGGCTCTTATTGGGGGATTTCAGTATTGAAGGTGGTGGTTACCTTTGTATCCAAGATAAGAAGCAACATGTTGGGCCAGATGTCCCTTGGGGTGAGTGCATTTTCAATCTAACAGGCACATGGCTTTGGTATGTTAATTAGAGACATGATTTTCCTTTCCATGGATGCCTCATAACTTTTTCCCCATAAGGTCAGAAGCCAGTCTTCCTGGCTTCCTGGCAGAGTAACTAGTCTCTGATCTTTAGGATGCACACAGCCAACAGATTGACCACGTGACAGACAAGACACACACTGCATACAGGGAAGCACAGACCATGATGTCCCATGTTTCTGCCATGCTCTCAGAATATGTCCCTGCCCACCTTCTTTCTCACCCTGCCTGTTAGTCAGCGCTCTTACTCCTTCACTGGGAAAAAGTGGTTTTCCCAGTGACTAAATATTTTTAAAGACTTTTGAAATTTACAACTAAATTATATCAGGAAGGATGCTTTTAAATTGTTTTTCTTTCAGTGCTCATTAAACACCAGCTTTTAAAGACATAAATTGCATGATTCTTTCCAAATGCCCAACAATGAGTGGCAATATCTGTATAATTTTCAGATCATTATTTTGTTAACTGGGGCTTACTTTATAACCAGTAATTAAGATACCAAGGAAGGCTCTTTCATTAATCAATTGACATCTAGCTAATAGCATCTCACCAGGAGTAAATAAAGTACACAGAAGAATTCTGCAGAGAGATATGAGAATTACTGAGGGCTTTCTAAAAATAGCCATATGTAAGTCTTTGGGGGTTGTTTTCCTTGTTTTTAGCCCATGTGGCCACTGGAAGACCCCACACATTACCCTTATAACATTCTTATTATATAGGATGTATCCAGCATCTCAAGAGATGTGCACAGTAGGATAAAGTCAAGTTGTGTCTTGACATAATAGACTTATAGTACAAAATGCCCATAGGAGACAGCCCTCATTCAAATCACTGCAAGCCTGTGGAGGAGGGTGGAGAAAAACCTGTCTTCCACCATTATCTGTTCCCAGTTACAAGCAGCTAGACTTTTCAGACCACAGAAGACTGCAGATTGCTAAACAAAACACATTTTAAAAATTCTCATGAGTGAGCTGGATAGATGGCTCAGCTGTTAAGGGCACTTGCTGGTCTGGCTGAGCATTAGAGTTCAGTTCCCAGCACCCACATCAGATGGTTCACAGCTGCCTGTAACTCCAGCTCCAGGTGATCTTATATATTTATTCTTCTGAACTCCTTGGGCATTACACACTTGTGCGCGTGCTCTTCATTAATCTATTATAATCCTGAAGAGCAATGCATGTTAGTTACCACCTCGCTTTGCAGAGGAAGGACTCGATTGTCATTCAGGGGTAGAGCATTTGCCTTGGATGTTTGAGTCTCTGGATCTAATGGGCTGCACAGAGAGGTATAATAAATAAAAAAAAAAAAAGAGAGAGAAAGATAGCAGTGAATCGGAGAAAACACACAGGATTTTGGCATATAGCAAGGTTTTGTTTCACTATCTAGGATAAAATAGACTGTATTTGATACCCATGTGATAGGAAAGTGGAAATTCAAGACGATTTTAGCATGAAATGCCCAATAAAATTTTCTTAAACAGGATTCTAGTAGAGGACAAACCAGAACCAGTCATTCCTTTCCTCCTCTCCAACAGGCCTGGTTGAGTATCTGATATTGCTTATAAAACTGGGTGTAATTATCAAATGCATCTTCACCCAGGGCTGCCTAAGAGGAGGGAGACTGAAGTGGGTGTTCTGAGATATAGACAATCTCACTTAACCTAAGGAGAAAATAACTCTTGCTAATTATGATTCAAATTGTCTATTCACAGACATAATTCCTAAACTCTTTTCATAATGTAAATTAGAATACCTAGCATTTTAAAATATATCAAAATAACAGTGCTCTAAATACATGGGTGAATTCATAAAACAATTGAAGCAACATGAGGCTGTTATCTGGCCAAATTGCATCATTTCTCTGTCTGATCATTCACCAGCCAATGCAGTACACCACCAGAGACAACCATGGGATTTTACACCCATTGGTGGCACCCAACGATGTTAGTTCTTTGCCTGAATCTTGGAGATACTGCCCTGAACATAATTTTTTTTACAGAGACAAATGACTCCAAGTCAGTGTTTTGTATATATGTTGCACTGAGATTAATAAATAAAATATATACTAGGGTCATGCATACACTCCTTTTCCAAATCACCAAGCGAAACCCATGTTTGCTATGTGGTGGCCTTTATAATCTGTTCTATCCCTTTTAATATTTTAAACACTAGTAAAATCCCTCTAAACTAACTTGACTTCTCAGTATTGAGTAGTCTTTATGACACCAAGTCATGGGCTTTTGTTGCATAACACAACTGTTTCATAAAAACATTGTCAAATTTCATTTACCTCAAGGGGATTCAAACAAGTACCCTACAAAAACATGTCAGGACAAAGTATCTATTTTTATAAATCTGAGAAAAATACTATAATTGTACCTGTGAATATATACCTTACTGGTATATTAAAAGAGGGTAGGCTATCAATCATATATATGTCACCTCATCTTTTTATAAGGCCTGTGAACTAAAAAGAGCCTTCACACCACAAGCCACCAAGGCTCAGAGATCATTGTGGAAGAGAAGCCTCAAAGACTAAAGAGCCAGAGGTTGAGGAAGACCGGGACAAAACCTGTATGACAGGACTGTGGCACTCATGACTCTCACAGAAGCTGTAGTTACCTGAACAAGATCAACACAAGGTCAAACCAGTCAACATTCCAGCATGGAGGAGGGGCAGGCTCATAAGACTCCAGCCCAAACTGAGGAACTGTTTGATTTCTGGAGGATAGAGATGTAGCAGGCTTTCTTTTAGGACACCAACTAGCTCCTAAATCATGACACACAGACTTATTATTAGTTTTGAATGCTCAGCCTTAGCTTAGGCTTGTTTCTTGCTAGCTCTTATAACTTAATTTAACCTGTTTTTCTTCATCTATGTTTTGCCTTGGGGATTTTTACCTTTCTTTCATTCTGTATGTCCTACTCCATGTTTGGTTGGCTAATGGCTGCCTGGCTAGCTGGCCCTGGGTGGCTCCCTCTCTTTCTCCCTCGTTCTCTCCCCTCTCTTTCTTCTCTTCTTGATCCTAGATTTCTCCTACTACTTATTGTCTCTTCCCATGTCTCCCTCTACTGCCTAGCTATTGGCTGTTCAGCTTTTTATTAGACCAATCAGGTGCCTTAGGCAGGCAAGATGAAACAGCAACATATCTTTACATAATTAAACAAATGCAGAATAAGCAAATGAAACACATCTTTGTCTAGTTAAACAAATGCAACATAAACAAATGCAACACACCTTTACATAGTTACAGTAATATTCCACATCATAAACAAATGTAACACATCTTTACATAGTTAAAGTAGTATTCCACAACATGGAGAGGCAGTTTTCTTTAAGGGTGTGGCCTCTGGTAGGTTGACCATCTCTATTGGGTGAACCCACACCCATGAGAATATGGGCAGTACAAACTGGAGTTGGTAGGTTATTTGGAACAAAAAAGTAGAGCAGATACAGTTTGGGGAGTGGAAATGGAAGGAGTTAGAGGAAGGGAGAGGAGTGAATATAATCAAAATACAATATATGAATTCTCAAATAATTACTTTAAGTTGTTTTTGAAAAATAAATACATATGTATTATAATTAAAATAAGATAACATTACAGATGAATACTGATGACCAAAATTGTACTGATAAAGAGTACAATTTTGAAGTCCAAGATGGCAAGGTATTCTCCTCCACTATAAGCCCAGACCTGAATTTAAAAATTCATCATCATTATTAACACTGTTACTTCTAACTTCATTAGTAATAACTTTGTGAAAATTACTTTTCATATGATGCATGAATATCTATAGAATATTTTTAGTTCTACCCTTCAGTCCTCAAAGCCTAGAATATCTGCATTCTGACCTTCACAGGGAGTTTACTAATTTACTTATTTGAATTGTCCTCAGAATTGCTGCCATCTTGCTTATGTGTTCTGACAGCTCAAAGAGCAGTCTGAATACAACCTATAAGACACCTAGATGTCCATCAATGGATTAGTGGATAAATGCAATACATTTACACAATGAAATATTACTCATCTATTAAAAAAAGCATGAATTAACAAATCATCCTGAGTGAGGTAACCCAGACCCCAAAAGACAAACATGGTATGTATTGTCTTATATGTGAATGCTACTTGTTAAATCTTCAGTAAGGGAAAGCAATGAAAGAGATACCATGATAGAGGGAGACATCATGGGGATAGAGAGAAACCCAGTGCTAGGGAAGTTGCCAGGAATCCCCAAGGATGACCTCAGCAATAGTGGAGAGGGTACCTGAACTGAACTGGCTTACCCCAGTGATCAGATCAGTGAATAACCTAATTGTTACCACAGAGCTTTTCTCCAGTGACTGATGGAAACAGATGTGGAGATCCATAGCCAAACACTAGGCAGAGCTCCAGAAGTTCAGTCAAAGAGAGAGAAGAGAGATTCCATGAGCAAATGCATCAAGATCATGTTGGAGAAGCCTGCAGAGACAACCAAACCAAACTAGTGGGAACTCATGAAAATTAGATCAATAGCGGTGAAGCGTGCATGGGACAGGACTAGGCCCTCTGCATGGTGAGACAATTGTGTAGCTTGATCTGGTTGGGGGGACCCCTGGTGGTAGGAACAGAATCCATCCCTGGTGCATGAGTGGGCTCTTTGGAGCCCACTACCTATGATGGGACACCTCCTGCAGCCTTGAGGCAGAGGGAAGGGCTTGGACTTGCCTCTACTGGATGTGCCTCCCCATGGGAAGCCTTGCCTAATTGTAGGGGGTAGTGGGGTGTCGGGTGGGAGGGGGAGGCTGGGGGGGTAGGAGGAGGGAAGAGGGAGATCTTTGATTGGTGTGTAAAATGAATGAAAAAATTTTCTTAATTAAAAAAAGAAAAAATCTTCAGTAAGCAGGCTACAATCAGTATAATCACAGAGGTTAGTTACAGAACAAGGGACTAGGAGGGAGGGAAAGATATGCCTGGGGGAGACATAGAATAGACGGTTATGGATAAATGGGAGGTTTGGGGGTAGACTGGAGCAGGAAGATCAGACAGAAAGGGAGAAGGGAAGGGAGGTGTAAGGGATAGAATATGGGGAGGGACAGCTAACACTAAGGGCAATTTGAGGAGTTGTATGGAAACATAACACAGTACAAACGCCATAAAATTTATGCATATATGAAAGAAATCTAAGCAGAATCACCAAATGATGGGGGAGACAAGCCCCAGTTACACATCTCTTGCCACCAAATGAAACCTCTAGTGTCAGGAATTAGTTATATCTAGTTGAGTTGTCGTCCAAAGGAGCCCCATACAAACCTCCAAACAGCCTAGGCCATTGCCAAAGCTACTGGTTGCTCTCCACAAACTTATGGTAAGTCCATATTTCTGAAGGCAACACCTACAAAACTCTTTGAACACAGATGTATCTTGCCATAGATCTAGTCCTAACTTCCTGAGGAATCACCACACTGATTTCCATAGTGACTGTGCAAGCTTACATTTCTACCAGCAATGAATGAGTGTTCCTCTTACCCCATATCCTCACCAGCATGAGCTGCCATTTGTTTTATTGATCTTGGCAATTATGAGTGGTGTAAGATGAAATCTCAAAGTAGTTTTGTTTTGCATTTCCCTGATGACTAAGAATATTGAACATTTAAATGTTTCTCAGCCATTCGTGTTTCAACTTTTGAGAGCTTTCTGTTTAGTTCTGTACCCCATTTTTTAAAACTGGGTTATTGGATGTTCAGGTTTTTTGGGGGAGGTTTAATTTTTTTTTATGTTCAGGATTTTTTAGTTCTTTATGTATTTTAGATATTAACCCGCTACCACATGTGTAATTGGTAAAGATTTTTCCCATTCTGTAGCCTGCTACCTTGTCTGGATAATGGTATCCTTTTCCATACAGAAGCTTTTCAGTTTCATGAGATCTCATTTGTTATTTTTTTGTAGTGCCTGTGCTATCCGTGTCCTGTTCAGAAAGTATTTTTCTTTTCTGTGCCAATAAGCTCAAGACTTTCCCCCCACTTTTCTCTTCTATCAGATTCAGGGAATATGGCTGTGTGTTGAGGTCCTTGATATATTTGGAGTTTGAGCTTTGTGCACGGTGATATGTGTCTATTTTCATTCTTCTACATACAACCTTACAGTTTTATCAGCACTATTTGTTGAAAATGCTGTCTTTTTTTTTTCAGTGTGTATTTCTGGTTTCTTTGTCAAAATCAGGTGTCCATAGTTGTGTAGACTTATCTCTGGATCTTCAATTTGATACCATTGATCAAAGTGTCTGTTTTTATGCCAATACTGTACTGTATTATTACTATAGCACTGTAGTACAACCTGAGATCATAGGTGGCAATACCTCCAGCAGTTCTTTTTATCATTCAAGACTGTTTTAACTACCCTGGGGTTTTGTGTTTCTTTGTGAGGCTAAAATTGTCCTTTCAATTTCTGTGAAGAATTATGTTGACATTTTGATGGGGATTGTGTTGAATCTAAAGACTGTTTTAGTAGGATGATCATTTTCACAATGTTAATCCTACCAATACATGAACATAGGTGATCTTTCCATTTTCTAATGTCTTCTTCAATTTCTTTTTTTAATGACCTAAAATTTTTTATTATACAAGTCTTTCACTTGCATGGTTACGATTAACAACCCCTAAGGCTATTGTGAAAGGTATTATTTCTCTGATTTCTTTCTCAGTCTCAGTCTATTTGCCATATGTATATAAGAAGGTTTTTGTGTGTTAACTTGGTATCCAGCTACTTTGTTGAAAGTGTCCATTAGCTGTAGGAGTTTCCTGGTGGAGTTTTTAGGGTCATTTATGTATACTGCCTTATTAGCTGGGTTGTGGAGAGCTCGGGATCAAACTGAAGGGCCTCATGCTAAGTAGGCAGGACCTCTATCACCTGAGTTATGTTTTCACCTCTCACATCTTATCCTTGATTTACTTACCTGCCAGTGCTCAGGCCAATGTGAAGTCGGGTAAACCAATAGATGATGGAAATGGCAACTTGTTATTTAACAGCCTGAATTAAATGGACAGAAAGGAGGGAAAGATTAGAGCAAATGAAATGACAGCTCAAAGTCTCCAAAAAACTCCCACAGAAAATGAAAGCAAATAGATTCACTGCCACAAGAAGAGCAGGATTTGTAAGAACCCTATGAACTCTTGCCTGACCCCTCTGTGGAAGATATTGGGGTGAGGGGACCAAAGAGTGTTACTTCCATGATAACTCAACAAAGCACACTGTTGGTGTCATGGTCCATGTTTTGTCAACTAGGCATAAGCTGGAATCATATAGGTGAAGGGACTTTCGATTGAGAAAATGCCTCTGGAAGATTCACCTGTTGGCAAATGTGTGGAATATTTTATTGATTGATTATTGATGTGAGAGGGCCAACTGCGGGTGGTGCCCCCCCACCCATCAGGTGGACCTGGGGTATATGAGAAAATGAGCTGAGGGTGCTATAGGGAGCAAACCAGTAAGCAGTGTTTCTTCCTGGCCCCTGCTTTAGTTCCTGCCTTCAAGTTCCTGCTTCTTGGTTCCTGCTCTGATTTCCCTTAGTGGCAGAGTGTGACCTGAGAGTTGTAAACTGAAATAAATTTTTTCTCCTTCAAGTGGCTTTCTGTCATTGTGTTATCATTGTGATAGACACCCTAAGACAGTTGGCTACTAGGCTCATGACAGAACAGGGAATTGATGGTAAAGATGACTTTGGGTGTAGACATAAGATGATGCTTTGGGAGGAGTAGGCAAATAAGATACTGTTGGCCAGTGCTCTGACAGGACAGAAACATAATTTTGGGATTCTGATTTTGAACCTAAACTTCCATTCCCTTCCCATGAATAGCCTTTGCACAGGATACTAGACTTTCTAGATGAGAATTTTAACCATAAAACAGCAATAATTCATGTCAACTTCCAGACTCTGGGTGTGGAGGGAAGGACTTCTGGCAGGGTAATTTCTGCTCCAGGCAGGTGAATGCTAGGGGTTGCTAGGTGGTGCTGGGGTTGGAAAGAGGATATCATCTTTTGAGATGCAGGTCCACTGGCAGGGTGGACCACTTGTGTAGTCTTGGTAAATGTAGTTCGTGCCTGACTCTGTCAGCATCCTGGGGCCATGAAGCTGAGCCTTTTAGGAAGTAGAAAACTAAATCTAAAGATTCTGGTCAAGAGAAGCCAGACATTTTAAGCCATATGTGTGCAAGTATACATCTCCCCAGGCCTTAGAAAATAAGAGAACTCCTTCATTTATACATTTCCACCTAAACTCAAGCCATTGTGTTTTGAAGACAGTGCAGCATCTTACCCGCAACCTCAGAAATAGAAGGCATCTTGTATGGTAACTGCCTCCACAGGAAATGCTAGCTTGCAGGGTGTAGGCCTGCACTACAGGGACTAGCTCGTATTTTTCTACCTGCAAGGGAAAATACAGGGAGAAGGAAGATTCTTGTCTGTTAAATTGTTACAACACGAACACTGAGTACTGCATTAAAAATCTTACAGAAATTCTTTGTGGAATTCTGAACACTCAGTTGAGGACAGTCCAGAATCTTCCCTCCCCAGAGAAGTTATTGTCCCTGTCTGTGAGAAGAGGATAAAACTGCGATACAACAATGGCCTACTTTTTTAAATGTTTCTGTGATTTTACCCAGTTTTCAGTCAGGACTTACTCTCAATTGGATTATCATTCTTGAACAATTTGGTTGAAAGGTAACATCTACTCAGGGAGATAGAGTCTTGGGAAGAGAACGTGAGGTGGTGATTGCTTAGGAACTAGACCGCTGCTCACTCTTTAAATACCTTAGGCATGAGTGGGCTCTTCTTCCGTGTCTGAGCATAGTGATTTGTATACTTCAGCACACAAGCTCTGCCTCTCAGTCTAGAGGAATTTCTATTCTTCCTTCGTAAGCTTGGTCGACAGTGTCTCAGCAGTCACACGGAATCCAAACAGCACAGCTATTTTTCCTGCAGATCATTGCATAATTGCTGGTTAATGAGCTTTGTGAGAAGAAAGAGCGTGAGCAAAACCAGAGCGACTCTATTTGTCTGCTCCGGGTCGGCGGGCGCCTGGAGTGTGTTTTCTTAGAGAAATTGGCTGTATGCGTTTGCTTTCATTTGTATTTTTGTTGCCGTTATTATTCAAATCACCTCCTGCTTCTCCAGCGAAGATAAAAATGTTTCATGTTTTTAAAATGCCTTGTAATATCTCTGGGGGATAGCAGTGCACAGCGCTTCTCACTTACTTTTTTATTTATTTTTAAGAAAGGAAGTACAGAACTGTTGACTGGCATGGGTAAGATGGTTCTTTTCACTGAAAACTCTGGAATCTGAGGTCCCTTCTGAGCACTGTATTTGGAGATAGAAGAATCTGGATCTGGCCTAGGATGTGCCTTTTGCTGTTGGTGATAGACAGAGTCAGGGGTAGAAAGATCCAGAAGCTCTGCAATGCATCCCATCCCCATGTCCACACCTGGGTTGCTACATTAAATAAAGTTCAGGCAGCCCAAAATATCAAGGAGCCTTTCAAAATGTGTAGCTTCCTAGCTTCCGCCTTTCTTCTCAAGCTCCAACAGACTTTTCCAGAATGGGACTCTAGAATTGTTTTATTTTTTTAATATGTGTTTATTTGTTTGTTTGTTTTCTTGTTTATTTATTTTTCCCAGCCCAGAGCACAGTTTCTTGTCCCTCCTTCCTCTCCTCCCAGTCTCAACTCCCACCCTATCCCTACCCTGCTCATCCACTCCCCCTCCTTTCTCTTCAGAAAAGGGCAGGCCTCCCATGCATATCAGCCAGCCATGGCACATCAAGTTGCAGTAAGACTAGGCACCTCCTCTCCTGTAAAGGCTGGGTGAGGCAACTCAGTTGGAGAGAAGAGTCCCAAAAGAAGTAACAGAGTCAGAGACATCCCCTGCTCCCACTGTTAGGAGTCTCATAAGAAGATCAAGCTATACAACTGCAACATATATGCAGAGGGCATAGGTCAGTCCCATTCAGGCTCCATGGTTGTCAGTTCAGTCTTTATGAGCCCAAGTTAGTTGGTTCTGTGGCTTTTCTTTTGGAGTCCTTGGCCCCTCTGACTCCCATAATCCTTCCTCCCCTTCTTTCATGGGATTTTCTGAGGTCTGCCTAAATGTTTGGCTATGGATCTCTGCATCTGTTTCCATCAGTTGCTGAGTGAAGCCTCTCTGATGACAATTGGGCTAGGGCATGATCTATAATCTATGAGTACAGCAAAATATCAGTAGGAATCATTTCATGATCTATAATCTATGAGTACAGCAAAATATCAGTAGGAATCATTTTATTAACTTTGTTTTTGGAAGTCATGCTAGGTGATATCCTAGGACCCTGGGCTATACAGCCTCTGGGTCCTGGCCCTGCAGGCAATGTCAGGGGTGGATTCTCTCTCATTTTATGGGTCTCAAGCTGGACCAGTCATGCTTGGCCACTCCCAAATTTTCTGTGCCACCTTTACCCCAGTATATCTTGCAGGCAGGGCAAATTGCAGGTCAAAGGTTATGTGGTTGGTTTGGGTCCCAACCTCTCTACAGGAAGTCTTTCCTGGTTACAGGAGATGGCCAGGTCAGGCTCCATATCTCTCCTTGCTAGGAGTCTTAGCTAGTGTCACCCTCATAGATTCCTGGGAGTTTCCATTGCACTAGGTTTCTAGCTCATCCCAGACATACTCTGATTTTGGTTGCCTTTCCCAGAACTCTCTCATTCCAACCTCCCCTGATCTGATCCCTTCTGTTCTCATGGGCTGCACTCCAATCCAGACCTCTCCCCACATCTACCTGTGATGTCTATTCTATTTCCCCTTGACAGTGAGATTCATGTGTTCTGTCTTTAGTCTTCCTTGTTGCTTAGCTTCTTTGGGACTGTGGATTGTAGCATGGTTATCCTTTACTCTATTGCTAATAGCCACCTACAAGTGAGTACATACCATGTTTGTCTTTCTGGGTCTGGGTTACCTCACTCAGGATGATCTTTTCTAGTTTCATCCATTTGCTGGGAAATTTCATAATTCTATTGTTTTTAACAGATAAGTAATACCTCATTGTGTAAATGTACCACATTTTCTTTATCCATTCTTCAGTTGATGCACACTTGAGTTGTTTGCAGGTTCTGGCTATTACAGATAAAGTTGCTATGAATATAGTTGAGCAAGTGTCCTTGTGGTATGGTGGAACATCCTTTGGGCATGTACCCAGGAGTGGTATAGCTGGGTTTTGAAGCAGATTGATTCCTAATTTTCTGAGAAACTGCTACATTGATTTCCAAAGTAGCTGTACAAGTTTGCACTCCCACCAGCAATGGAGGAGTGTTTCCCTTGCTCCACACCCTCATTTATTTTTGATGTGTAGCATTCATGCATGTATGTGGCTGTGTGTGTGCCACAGTGAGCATGTGGAGATCAGAGGACAACATGCAGTAGTCAGGTTCTCTCCTTCTACCACATGGGTCCCAGGAATCGAACTCAGATTGTTAAGTTTAGCTGAAAGTGCCTTTACCCACAGAGACATCTTGCTGGCCCTAGAACTGGGTTTATATGAAGCAGACAGGAAGTGTTTAATATTCAAGTATGGAAGTTTGGGAAATGCTAAGTTGTCCCTTATTTGTCAGATGCATGAAGAATCTCCCTCCTCAGCAGCTCTCCTATCGGGGTCATTGTGCAAGCAATGTGGCTTGGATTTGAATGTCAAATCTATGACTTACTGTATATCCTTAGACAGAATACCTGGCATCTTTGACCACATGGGTAGAAGGAGAACCTGACTACTGCATGTTGTCCTCTGACCTCCACATGCTCACTGTGGCACACATACAGCTACATACGTGAGTTGATATCTGAAGGGACTCTGGCCAGCTTGAGTATGGCAGGCATGGCTCTGGCAGGCCTTGCCCTTCTCTACTGTTCCCTCTGCTTTGCTAAAAAACATTAGATGACATTCCTAAAGCTAGCCATCAAGGTCTACTCCCTTATTTGGCCACTTCCTCCTCCTAAGGCTGACTACCAAGGTCCAGCTATCAAAGTATTGAAGTCCAGCAATCAAAAGCCCCGTTTGGTTGCCCTAATTAGCATGCCCAATAAAAATGAAACACACCTCATCCTAACACAAGGTTTCTCCCTTTACCTTTATAAACCGTCATTTTCCTACATGCCATGTCTGTCTCCTCTATCCAGAGGCAGTCCTTGTCTTCTGGAACAAATACTCCTTCCCCTTGTTCCCCTCCCCTTCTCCCTAGTCCTCTATTTCCTGTCTTTATCTCTTATTCCCTGCTCTCTGTCCTTCTGGGGCAAATAAATCTCCTTTGTACTAAGAACTTGGTCTTGGGGTTCCTGGGCTGATATTTTTGCTTTTAATAATTGTGTCAAAAGAACAGATAGCTATTTAGGTAAATGCCTGACCCCAGACATCAATGCTTCTGCATTATTTTTTTTTCTTTTTTTTAAAATAAATTTTGTTTTTATTAAGAGATTTTCTATTCATTTTACATACCAACCACAGATTCCCTTTTCCTCTGTCCTTAGGTTGCTTTTGTCAGGCACTTTTGTCAAGCCATAAGAAAAATAAATAATGTGCATTTTTTATTTTTCTTAGGAAGGAAGGTGTGGTGGTTTGAGTGAGAATGGTCCTTATAGACTCATATGTTTGAATACTTGGTTGCCAATTGGTGGAACTGTTTGTGAAGGATTAGGAGGTGTGGCCTTATTAGAGGAGGTACATCATTAGGGCTGTGCTTGGAGGTGTCAAAAGACTCCCATTATTTTAAGTTAGCTCTCTTTACTTCCTGATTGTGTCTCAAGATATGAACTTTCAACTGCTGCTCCAGCACTATGTCTGCCTGCCTGCTGCCATGTTCCCTGCCGTGATGGTCGTGATCTCTAACCTGCAACTGTGAGCCCCAAACTAAAGGTTTTCTCTTATCAGTTGCCTTGGCCATGGTATTTCAGCACAGCCATAGAAAAGTAACTAACAAAGAAATGTTTTAGCTTTCTTTCATCTTTTGAAGGTACAATCTACCTGTCATTGACAACGGAGCTTCTTAGCCTTGAGCAAGTAGGTGAATCCCTGTAGAGTTTAACAATGAAGAACCTGATTTGGGTCTGGATTGAAGTCAACTCTCTTCCTGTCTAACCAGTCAGATACCAGCTGATTCTGAGGCCACTGGCCAGAGGCTACACTTCCTGGGACCAGACACTCTTCACCAGTCTTTTTGAAAAAATATATATACATGTACATATATATATATGTATACATATATATACATGAACATATATATATGTTCAAATTGTTCCTTTAGTCCTGTAAAAATGAAACTGTTTCTGAAGGTAGATTATGAAATTTCTGTCATGACTACTATACAGCTCAGTGAGCTTTCCTTTCTGCCTTAGCTCTTAAAAAAAAAAAAAAAAAAAGAACAACAAAAAACCACTGCCCTCTCCTCCCCTCACCCCGACCCTGAAAACATCTGTAGCACCACATTGTTTCAGAAGCCCACTATCCGAGAGAAGTTTCTGGGTTGGGCTGTGTTTACTTCTCTTTAGAGACATGATGATATGGGGCACTGAGGATGAGTGGTGATCATATAAATGTAGCTGGAAAACGTGCATCTGGGACAGCTCTTACCTTGGTCCTCATCATCTCACTTTCATGAAGAGACCAGCTCAACACATGAGCCTGACATCAGAACTGGGAATGACTGGTCCCTCCCGCCTTCTGCTGGAGTTTACCAGCTCAGTTAGGTGTCGTTCCAGAAAGCTAGCAGTAATGGGGACTTGAGTAGGAAAAACAAATAAAGATAGGGTATTTATACATTACAATTTATTTCTTCACCTCTACTGGGACATTGAACCCAGGGACATATATGTTAAGCAAATGCTCTACCACTAAGCCATCTCTCTCCTAGCCTGATTTTTTACTTTGATGCAGGGTTTCATGAAGTTTCCCAACCTAGCCTTGAACTTATAGCTCAGGTCAGTCTTACACTTGCAATCCTTCTACCTTTGCCTGCTGAATATCTGGAACTTCAGGCTTATGCATGCTATCAGGTCCAACTATATTAGCCTTCTTTCCTTTTTAAAAATATCTTTTATTTAATCTAAACTTTATATATATATGACAAATATTTAAAAAAAGAATTCCATATCATGCTATTTAATTGCAGATTTCCTGCAATTTATTGTTGGCATATATGTATATATAATTTAAAAGAAAATAATTAATAGTGGAATGCAGCATATTAAATTGCCACTCTTGTTCAGAAATAGTTGGATATAGGTCTTATGAAGGTAGGCACAGCTGCACAAGACTCAAACTACATCAAGCCAGTTAAAAAATTCCACCATGGATATGGGGGTAGCTTCCAATGCCCTTCCCCAATTGAGGAGATGTTACTGTTGGTGGTTTCTGGGAGGAGGAGATGCTCCATGCCCAAGTGAACAACCCACACATCTATGCACATATGGGCATATGGGCAGCACTAATTAGAATCAGTGAATCATTATAAACAAAGCAAGAGAGAACATGAAGCTGGGGGAGATGTGTTGGAGTGGCTGGGGTAGTTGACGTGTAAAGTGGGGGTTTTATATGATCAATATACCTTGTGTCAGTATACATTGTATACATTTTTAAAGAATAATAAAATATTGAATGTTATCCATTTCCTATAACCAGCTTGTAACAGCTTTAAACATAAACATCTACTATGAATCCATCCTGCTCACTGTTCAATACTGTGTTTAAAATGGGAATATTAACATGTTTGTATGTGCTCTCTCAATTCCAACTGCTGCTCACTCAGTTATATGATTCTTTCATGACTTGAGGCAAGGTTCGGTACGGTATGTATTCTTTCAATGACTACTCGCATCGATTCGTAATATCCTTGGGCAAACCTTCCACAACTAGATTCCCAAGAACAAGGCGCCTGATGAAAGAGGAGGCTCAGCAGCTGCATGTGAGCATGTGCCTTTGTGTCTGTGACAGTTCATGGTACCCATGTGTTTTGTCTCCTTCCAGTGTGACAGATGAGAACTGTTACTGCATTATTTGCTTTACACGACTGAGGTGCTTACTCTTGTTCTATTAGCATTTTTATTTTATCATCCATAAATGGTTACAGTGTGATCTTTTTCTGTTGGCTTTACTGGTTTTCATTCTGCATAGTTTGTCGTGACAAAAAAAAAATTTTTTTAAAAATTTTGTTCACGATGTTTGCCTTCTCCTGTCGCTGACCCTGGACATATCACCTCTTCGGTTACCTGCTGATGTTCGTCCAAGTGTTTATCAAATTTTATTTTAATTATGTGAATGTGGGGGGGGGGGCAGGTCCACCACACATGACTGCAGGTACTCACAGGTCATCAGATCCCCTGGGGATGGAGTTACAGGTGTTTGTAAGCTGCCTGATGTGGGCGCTGGCAATCTAACTAAACTCTGCAAAAGCAGTTTTTGCTCTTAACTACTGGGCTTTCTCTACAACCCTGAAGATATGTTTTCACCCCGTGATTTTATATATTTTTAACTTAATTTTTGAGAACTTCATGAACACTACATTTACATCACTCTCACCCCTCCCTCCCTCCAGCTCCTCCCTGTGCCCCATCTCCCTGCCTGATTCATGATCTGTTCATTGTTATTATTACATATGTATACATTTGTAACATACAAGTATATGGGGGGCATATAAGTACATACAACCTAATGATTCCATCTAGCACTGCTTGTATGTGCGTGTGTCCAGGATTGACCACTTGGGATGGGACATCCTATGTAGGAGCTGGTTCCTAGAGAAAACTGATGCTTTCTCTGTCTGTAGCCATTGATCACCAGTAGCTCTTCATCTATACTGTGTGGAGTTTATCTTGATGATTTTGGCATGTCAATCAGTTGTCATTATGCTGTTCTTGTTCAGGCAATCATTTCGTTGAGAGATGGTGGTTATGTTTCCCCTGACATGTCTCAGGGACACTATCTAGCAGCAGACATCTGCTCTTTTAGTTACAGTTTCTGCATCTAATGTCTAGAAATCCCTCTTACCCTGAAATCATGTAAACAAGTTGATCCAGCTCATTTCACAGTTTCTTCTTAGCATTAACTATTCAATCAATTCACAGTTATTTTAAGATATTTGTTGAGACAGAGATGTAACTTGCCTTCATTTAACCAGCTATCTTCCTACAATTTATTGAAAATCCATCCTTTACTGTTTTAAAATGTCACATTTATCTTGCACCAATTTCTGTTATATTCTTGGATCTGCTTCTGGGATACCACTCCTGTTTGAGTACTCTGCTTCCATTAGCAGATTTCTTTCTTTCTGAGGGAAGGTGTCACATAGCCCAGGCTGGCCTCAAACTCACTATTAGGCAAGGATGACTTTGAACTTCTGATCTTCTCGCCTTCCTCTGCATCTTGAGTGCTGGGATGGCAGGCATGTGCCACAATGACCCGGCAAGGGTCATTGTGTGCTAGGGGTCAACCTCTAGGGCTTTGTGCATGACCAGCAGTCACTCTGAAGACTGCACCACATCCCCAGCCCCCATTGGTGCAATTTTATAACTGAACAATCACATGCATCTCAACACCTGGCAGTGTGTCACCACTGTGGTGCCCTCTTGGGAGTTTCCTCAGGTTTTCTGTCTTGAGCCTTGTGCTCAGCTCCACAGAAAGCAGGGTTTCTATTGAGATGAATGGGTCAGTTTTAACAATCAATCTGGGAGACAACGAAAACTCCAACTTAAAAACTTTGTAGGTTTTTCACCTCTGTAATCACGTCTCTAATAAAATATTTAAGTATCTCCTACACATTTCCAGGTAAACGTAAGTCAAAACATGCCCTGTGTCTTGTTATTAGGAACAGGGCTTTCAAATATTTCTTTTATTTTCAGTTGAGTGTCTGTGCATCTGTGTGTACGCACACATGTGTGCAGAGGCCCCTGGAGGCTAGATTTGGGTGACAGAGCCATTGGAACTGGAGCTACAACGGGCTGTGAGCTGCTTGATGTGGGTGCTGGGAAGGGGAAACAGGTCCTTTGGAAGTGCAAGTGTTTTTCACAGCGTAGCCATCTCTCCAGCCCCTAGAAATAGGGTTTTCAAAAAGCACATTTCTAATTTGATTTTGCAAAATCCCCAGCCAATTGTTGGCTCTTCATAAGTAGTCAGTCATCTTGCCAAGCACTGCTAAGATTTAATAAGCATTCCATTTTCCCTTAGAATCTTGAGGCAAACCACCTTATTCTCATTATTTTTTTCAGTTAATGACTTTCAATCCTGTCCTTCTCAATATTGTTTGTGTTTTATTCCATGTGTCTTACATGACTTTTGTCCTGTTTAATGCTCAGAATGACCAGAGCTTTCTAATGATAACGTTGTATGTGTGTACACACGTGTATATGTGTGTGAACGTTTGTGTGTGTGCACAGATACATGTGTGAGTATGCCACGAGTCATCCTGTGGTGTTATTCCTCAGTTGCCATCCCCCTTGGGGTTCACTGATTCAGCTGGGCCCGGTGTCCAGTGAGTTCCAGAGTTCCTCCTGCCTCTGCCTCTTCATCAGTGGAGTTACAAGTTTGTGCCATCCATCACATTCTGTTTTTTGCATGGGTTCTGGGAATCAAACTCAGGTCCTTGTGCCTCACAGAGCAAGTGCTTTACACACTGAGCTATCTCCCAGGCCCCAGATAACATCATTTCACTTTCAGATTTAGTTGGAATAGCATATTTTTGCTCTGATTGGCAATAGATTTTAGGTAGATTTTTATTTCCAGGATAAGGTGATGGCATTTTTCACAGATTAGCAAGGCTTTTAGTGGTAATATGTATTTAATTTTCCTCTCCTGGATGAGTATTTCTCTTGTGTCTATTTATGGGTAAGTTGCTATAGGGAGGCTTCTGAATGTTGCACCCTTGGTGCTTGCCTGGATAATAATTTCTGTTTGCTCACGGTAAGTTATTCCTTTAAAATGGCATTAAATTAAGTTAGTTTTCAATTTATTTTATATTTCCATGTCTTACTGAAAAATGATATTGATGTTTTTCTGGCTTTTCGCCCCTCTGCCTTTGTTGGGTTTTATTCTGAGTGTTACATTACCTTAATAGGAACAGTTTGGAAATTGTCTTCCTTTAGCTGATGTCTTTGAGGGTATTGTGGGTAGTCCAATATTATGTCAACAGTATCATCTCCCTCACCTGTCCTGTCTACTCCATCTACTCTCTATGCCTCCCTCCATTCACTCTCTATTCCTCTCTCCACTCACTCTCTCTATACCTCCCTCCATTTACTCTCTATGCCTCCCTCCATTCACTCTCTATACCTCCCTCCATTCACTCTCTATGCCTCCCTCCATTCACTCTTGATGCCTCCCTCTATTCACTCTCTATGCCTCCATCCATTCACTATCTCTATGCCTTTCTCCATTTACTCTCTGTACCTCCCTCCATCCACTCTCTATGCCTCCCTCCATTCACTATCTCTATGCTTCCTTCCATTCACTCTCTCTATGCCTACCTCCATTCACCATCTCTATGCCTCCCTCCATTCACTATCTCTATGCTTCCTTCCATTCACTCTCTATGCCTCCCTCCATTCACCATCTCTATGCCTCCCTCCATTCACTATCTCTATGCTTCCTTCCATTCACTCTCTCTATGCCTCCTTCCATTCACTCTCTCTATGCCTCCCTCCATTTGCTCTCTCTATGCTGAGCCCAGTTCTGCAGCAGCCCAGGAGACACTTGCTGTATTTCTCTGATTTGTTCCTTCCCATCTGAACCATGGTAGCCTTGAGAATGTTCAGCTAATCTCCTCTGTTCCCTCCTTTCCCGTGTGAGTTTTGGGCAGTGCCTTGAGGTCTTTGTGTTTCTATATCACAGCTATCTAAATGTACAATGAAAATGAAATGAACACACCAAGAAACACATTTGACTGCAGTTTTGTGGGATGATTGGGAGAACCCACAGTCTGTCCAGGAAAGTGGTGGTGGAAATGGAGGAGGAGTGGGTGAGCTAAGGAGCCCTGGCATCATTGGTTTCTTCTTTGAGGGAGTGTTGATGACCAAGTGAATCAAGAAGGCATTCACACACAGGCTTCACCAGAATGTTTTTAGGGACTTGAGAGACAAGAGAAATGTTTTGGGAGACAAAGAACCCAGAAGAAGGACAATGTGTTTCAAATAGAAGAAAGGCCTTCTTGGTGGAATTACAATACGTTCTCAAATTCTTTAGTTAGAAATAAAGCACCAATATGCCATATGGAAAACTGCTGGTATTAGAAAAATACCATTTGTTAATTGTTCTTTCCCTCTTGTCTTATTGTGAATGAGAAAATATAGATAAGAGCTTGTCTACTTGTATGCATGATAAATTATGGATCAGCTTGTCCATCTCTCATTCTGATATGCTCTGTATTTCCCCTAAAAAAAATCTAATTAACCATAATGCAGTCAATCCTTCCCTTTCCTCCACTGCTAGGAAAGAAAATATTTCCCGATTCTGTGGTAGATTGTGTGTGTATGTGTGTGTGTGTGTGTGTGTGTGTGTGTGTGTGTGTGTGTGTGTGTGTGATTTGAATAAGAATACAGAAGGAATATAAGGGAAACTAAATGTGTGCCTGTGGTCCCTGCCCGTACTCATAGGCACACTGTGTCCTTCAGCCACACCTTCAGGGTGGCTGGATATCCAAATGTGTCAAGTAGGAAAGAGTTCACATACAGATAAGGAAGCTTAAGGCTGGGCCTTTCTTGGTTTAAGAAAGCTCTTCTTTATGAAGAGCTGTTAGGATCCCTCTGAAACAAAGCTTGCCAAGACTGAAGAGAGTTGGCAGTACCAGTGACCTTAGGCATGCCATTCAGAGATGACTGCCACTGCTGAAGATGCTTGGACTCTGAAGTTAAATGCATGGGAGTCTATTTCTCCTCCAGGTCACTGGAGCAAAACTCTGCTGCCAGCAGATAGCTGGCGTGGGGCATGAGCTACTCCCCTGTGCTATGGAGAGCCTCAGCATCTAGAGGGATGTGTTATGTAGGCTGGGATAGCCTAATGTCGGTAGCTCTGTATAAGAAAGACTTGAAGATGGCAAAAGCAGGTGACCTCTTCAAAGCCATCAAGCTGATGTGAAACAGGACCAGAATTACCATGCAGTGTCCTCTCCAGTGCACTGTGCTGGAGAAACTATTGGGAGGATCTGGGACATTGAGTTGTCCTATGAATTTCTTGGAGGCTCTTTGCAGTTCTGACCCAGATCCAGGAGTGCCTCACCCTGCACCAGATGAACTGTATGCCCCTCAGACCCTTCGAGGAATTACTGAAGGAAAATCTTCTAGAAACACTACATGAAGAAAATTGGATGCCACTATTCTATTCCATAGGCAGTTTGCTCTCTGACCCCAGCTTGTGCTTGGTGGCATTCTGACACTGGTGGGGAACTAATTGGCCATGTAATTGTGATCCCTGCTGTGACCTGCACAAGCTGTTCTTATTCATAGGAGCCCCTAATCCTTTTCCAAATGCACATTTCAATTTGCCTCAATAATATCCCACGGTAGCGGGGTACGTGGTATGGTAAAGGAATTCTTTCGATCTACTCTAAATTTAGACTGCTAATTTCACTTACTGTCCCCCTTCAGGACAGGTGATGGAAACGGAAGCAGCCATAGCCAAGCATTTCATTCAGGTTCTTCTCTGGGGTCACAGGACACAGCTCTCTTCCCTTGAGGAATAGATAGTCTCTTTATCCTTGCCTGGACTTCTCCCTGGGGCACCTCCCAGTCATTCTGGTTATTTCTACAGGGATCCAATATACCTAGCAGCATTGCTCAGGCTCAAAGGAAGAACAAATGTAGATAAGACTCTTGTCTGCAAGTGTCTGGAGAGGCGTCCGGATGAAGGCCAAGATTCACCTTGAATTGTTCAGCAATTTACACCACCAGCCCCACGGGGAAAAGCCGCCGCACTCAGTAGAAGGTGGAGGCTGTGTTCAATAGAGTTGTCTGTCCAGGAAGCCAACACTTCAGAATGGAGCAAATTCCACCTGGTGTGGAAGCCCCTTGAGCGAAGCTGTGAAGCCCTGAGAGAGGATCTTTCCACCTCAAGCTCACATCTGGGTGACTCTGTGTGGGCTACTTTCTTTCTTTCCCTTCCTCTGATTTTTTTTTTTTTTTGGACATAAATAAAAACAATCATCTTTTGGAGAACCCTGTGGGTCCAGGAGTTTGAGCTTGAACCCGGGTCTTTAGGCCTGAGAGCAGGCACTTTCACTCACTGAGCCATCTTGCTGGTCTAAATTTGCTTTAAATTGACATGTGTACACGACTGTGAAGTACAACGTGTGTTCCTATTTAAGCATACACTGTGAAATGATCAATCACACAATGAGTGTGTTCATCATCATAATCACTAGTTGTTTCTTTAAGATAAGATTATTCAAATTCTTCCCCTCCATCTATGTTAAAATACAAAATAGACATGCTCAGCTGTGATCATCCTGTTATGTGCTAGAACATTCGAGCTCATAAGTACTGTTGAATGGCAAATGTGTACCCATTGACCAACCTCTTTCCATCCACCTCCTCACTCTTTTCCCTCCATGGCTTCTGGTAACCTTTGTCCTACTCTCATTTCCTATGAGAATAAACCGTTTTAGATTTTACAGATGAGTGATAGCATGAAATACTTGGCATTCTGTTTCTGGCTCCTGCTACTTAGCATAATGCCCTCCAGGCTCAGCCAAGTTGCTGGAAATGATAGAATTTCAGCTTTTTATGGAACAATACTATTCTATTGTGTGTCTAACCACATGCTTCTTCTACATTTATGCATTAATGAATTGATTCTTCCATGTCTTGGCTGTCAAGAAGGGTGCTGTAGTGCACTGGGGAGTGGAGACAGATGTCCCTCTAGCACTCTGATTTCAATTTGGAGCAGGTACTTGTAAGAACACCTGAATATACTCTGAATACTTCATAGTGGAGTTTAAGATCATAGGATGGTCTATTTCTAGATTTATGTTTTGAGGGGACTCCATCTTCTATAATACTTGTGTTAATTTGTATACCTGTATCTACCAACATTGTGCACAAAGTCCTCCCTCCATATCTTCTTAGGATTGTGTCAGGAAGAGGATTGTAGGGCCTAGCATGTGTGTAAAGGAAATGGTGCTGTGATTGACTGGTGATGTCTATATCTCATATGAAAGAGTGGGGGCCACCAGGTCTGGTATTTCTGGCCATTTCCTCTCCTAGCCTTGCTCTTCTTTCCTAACATAAATGACTACTCACATGAATAACCATGGCCTCTCTTTCTTTGGCTGTGGTCTATAATTTCATTCTCTCAGAATGGTAGAAGATTACACATCTTTAAATTTGGATCCTTGTTAGAGAGAATTGTGGGGAATGTGGTGTGAGAGTTATTGGCTCAGATACAGAATCTAGGATTGATAAATAGTTGTGTGATTTTTAAAAACAATTCACCTCAGTTGTAATTATCCCATACTTATCAACCCTGTGTCTCTTAGAGGGGTTTCCTTTGTAGGGGAGGATATTTACAGAATGCCAAGCTATAGTCAAGACCACGTCTTTTCTCTGATGAGATCTGCGTGCAGAAATAGCAAATAACTTTGGTCTTATGTTATAATTCAGTATGGATGCTATTATGCTGTGCTGAAAAGGAGTCCAAGGCTTTTTCTACTCTTAGCAGAGGAAAACACAATGGTCTAGAACTAGTGTCTGACATAACCAGGGTCAGTTTAAGATTTCAATGGACATTTTTATGCAAGTGTATTCTCAGTCCTTTTTGTTGGAATGTGCCTATGCCATGTCCAGAGAGGTCTAAAAAATAAAAAATAAAAATAACCACTACCCTGCCAGGACCCTCCCAAGACCCTTACCTTTCTCTACCCTGCCTGGACCCTCCCAAGACCTTTATCTTTCTATAGTGCAGCACCCAATCATACAACCCCAAATACCTGTCCTTAGTGAATAATCTCAAAAAATATTCTGAAGTTGGCAAGAACCACCACTCATTTTCCTCATCTTTGGAAGCTGATGCTGTTCTGGGTGGTCCATGAAGGATGGGTTGTGGTATAGTGATAAGCCTCTGGATAATATACCAGGAGGCCCATGTTCTTGCATTCACTCTACCTACTGTTCTGAATGGTGTTCTCAGTTCCTAATGAAGAAGAGCGGAGAAAGGTGGCTTTTACAAATTTTCAGGATAGGAGGTCGGAGTGATGGCTTGTATGGGTGATCTAGCCTTCAGATCAGAGGGCAGATCCACCCCCCTATCATGTTACTGTTATAGCCCTACCTGTGAATTCTTGAGTTGATTTTGTAGAAATACTCATTTCAGCATTTCAGTGGATAAGAAAATAATGAAAATGGTTTCACTGAGAAACAGAAACTCATAGAAACTTCCTCTCTCAGCTCTCCTCTGGCCTTTCCAGTGGGTCTTCTATCCGCTAAGTCTGTGAAGCCAAAGGCAGATTATTTCCCGTGAAACTGAGGGCAAGGAACATAGTGTTCTATGCCGCTTCCTGAGTACCACATTCGCTGGGCTCTGCGGATCACGTGCTTTGTTGTGGTTTCAATGGAAAATGTCCCCCATAGACTCCTGTGTTTGAACACTTGGTTCCCAGCTGGAAGCATGGGTTTGGAAAGGCTGTGGAACCTTTAAGAGGCGGGGCCTCACAGGAAGAAGAAGGTCTTGGAAATGAGGAGATGCATGGAAGTTTCAGAGTCCCGTCCCACTTCACGTTAACTCATTTATTCCTAACTGCTGATGCACTATGACCCTCTAGTCTCTGCTCCTGCTGAACGGCCTTCCCTACGATGATGGAGGTGTCCCTCGAACTATTAGGCAGAACAAATCCTTCCTCCTTGAAATTGTGACTTATCTGGCATTTTATCCCAGCAAGGAGACAAGCAACTTATACAGGAAGGAAGAACCTCTGCTTCCGGCTACTGAACTTCCTGTGGTTGCTAGGACCCCTGTTCTGATCCTGGTACACTTGAGGAAGTGGAAACTCGGTTGGAAAGGTCTTCTTCCAGTCAGATGGTACATTAGAGCTTAGCTGGGACTATTACCCAGGTCCTCAGAGATGTTTCCCCATGGTGGGTGGTTAAGTTATTTTCAACAAATGGTCTTAATCATTTGATTGAAGCACGGGTTTCAGAAAACCACTATTTTATCACAAGACATTGTTCAGCATAGTGGCATAAAGCAGTCACATTTCAGTGTCAATTTGGGGGTTCAGGGTCTCAGATGGAAGCATCAGGGCCTGTTCTCTTTGCTGTATAGGTCTGATTTCCAGATGCTCCTCAGACACTGCATCTGGACTGCTCTGGGACTGAGCTACAGGGTCCCCTTGCAGGATGGATTCTCAGCTCATGTATCTAGATTCTGGGCTGGGGTAACTGAAGAGGTATCAGCCTGGGCTGTTTACCACAGCACTTCTCGGTGGCCTCTCAAGCTTAACAGGTAGAGAGAAGTGTAATTTCTTCCATGTTGTCTCAGGGCTCCATGAGTGAGTACTCCTAGTGACAGGCAGACAGTGTAGCTGCTTGTGACTTTCTCTTGACGAGTCAGAAAACAGCATTTCAGCTGCTTTCAGTGCTTGTCAAATTTTCACTAAAATTTAAGATCTGAAAGTGAGATTCTACCTTTCAATTCAGGGAACTTTTAACATGATTTTAAACCTGCCTGGGCAAGTTATCACCTAGTCAGTGTGATGGGTTGATAAAACTGTGAAGATTTTCTTCTCTGCTGAGGTATGCTCCAGGAGACAGGTTTAAACAAACAAAATAAACAACAAAATACAGTTAGAATTTGCTGACAGCAGTAAAGGAAGTAGGTAGGGTGTTGTGGCTGATGCTGCATGGAGAAGAGTAGAATGCCAGGATGAAACAGGATGTTTTCTGTTGCTGTTCCTGGAGAGACATGCACAAATGTCCACTTACTCCATACAGGGAGCTGAAAACTGAACTTAAAAAAGAAAGAAAAAGGAAAGCAAAGGACATGACTGCTCTTAGGTATGGTGGAGAAGAAAAATTTATGGTAGACAAAATGAGAGTACAGCCAGAGGCAGACACATCTGGGAGAATCCAGAGTGGAAATGACCAGACTGAGCTAGGCCATGTGGGGAAATGAGGAGGGGAAGGGAAAGGGGAGAGAGGGGAACCAGGTGGATCAGCCAGGAGGTCTGAAAGAGGAGGGCAGTCAAAATGTCTGGATTATATAGGAAAGAGCATCTGGGGGAAGGGCAGCCCAGCCCCTGGACTGCAGAGTTTAGGGTAGAGGGTGCTGGGGTATGCAAGCCATACCCTGTAACAGGTAGGGACTGAGGGATTTTGGTAGAACTTGGAGGTCCCTATTGTTACAAGCACCTCAGCCATTTGTCCTAGGTTTGAAACTTAACAATTACAGATCAAAATAACTGTATAACCAAAATCTAACTTAATGAACCAATTAGTTTACTGGGGTTACTTACAGGAGGACTGGTGAGGGATTACTTATTGGAAAATAGATAACTCAGGGGCAGCTGTGTCATTGGAGGTCCACCCCAAATGGGTCATGACTCACAGAAGCTGCAATCCTAGAGATCTCTGCACAACTTGGAGATAGCTTGGCAGGTATAAGGGTCTCCTCTAAGCAGGTTAGCTAGCCAAGTCTCCTCGCCAGCAGTTGTTACTGCTTCTATAACTTAGGTTGCTGTAGAGGAGATAGCTTGTGCATCTATTTAATTTTAGGGACTTCCTGAGACTTTTGAGTTGTTTACTTCCTAAGTCTCAGCAAGTTTTCCTTTAAAACACCCTATGTCTCAAGGAACTTACCTCCAGAATGTGATTTGTACCTTGGGGGAAATTGATACACAACGTCCTGTATAGTCAAGAAAGTTTTCCCTGAGGAGGTGATCTTTACATTGATATTTCAAGGACAAGAAACAGCATGGAAAGCCCAGGACAAAACACTATGGGAAGAAAGGGAAGTGCACAGACTTTGAGGTTGCTACAAACAAGCAAACAATAAAGAGGCTGGCATAGGGCAGTGCTGGGAAAGCAAACATAAAATGATTTGGCAAAGACAAGGGGTGGACTCCGTTCTTCCCAATTAACACAAGAGTGATGGGACATTGTGAGGGGCTTTTCACAATGCTTCTGTGTCCTGGATCCTCACAATGGAGTTAGCAATGGTCCAGTCAGGAAGACTGAGTTAGGATGGTACATAAGGGAAGAAGATATAATATATTAGAAGAATAGACGCTTCTAATTATTTTTAAAATAATATATAATGAAAGAAACTGAAGCCAACTCCAAAATTTTAGCTTGACTGTGCAGATCAGGTTGATAAGATGGGCTCATTTTTTTGTTAATGTAAATAAATCAAGCCCTGAATTTATGTGTGTTGTATCATTTCTCCTGGGGAGATATGAGCAAATGTCCATTCATCATATATTAGATACTAACATAGACTCAATTTGCAGGCAGCTCCACTAAAGAGACTAACTTGGAGGACAGGCTTGTGAGTCTTGTCACTTTCATAGCTTCAAAAGCTCTGCAAGGTCCATTAGCTTCCTTCCCCTTATGAGTCACACCCCCAACACACACTTCAGGAATGAATATTTCAAACCAGAAGAAATGTTCCAATTTTTAGGAAGGAGCTACACAAGAATGGCTGCAAATCCTTGACTAAAACTTATGTAAACAGCTTGATGTCCATTATGTCTGTAACTGTTTAGAAGTGGGTTAGAGTCCATGTTTTTATTAAAGACCCACTTTTTTCCAAGTCCCATTCCTCTTAGTTATCTCAATGACACTTCCTTTTTGGTGGCAATCAGTTGCTCATGATAACTAAGGCTGTGCCCTTCGTTGTCCAATTTCTCCAAAGAGAGATGAGGCAAGAAGATACCTAGACTGAAACAGAAGAATAATTCCTAAGCACAGTGAGGTCTTCTATTTGGGACAGATGGAGTCATGTCTGAAGCAAAATACCAGATCTCCAAGAATGACCATGGTGACTTCTACTCAGTGGCATCTGTGCCTGGGGCAAGTGATAATTAGAGACACTTTAAGTCAAAAGACAAGTATGACAGGATAAAAAGAAGTGGACTTCTCTGTAGAAGAGGTAGATGGATGGTGCTTGCTTAACAAGCACTGTCGAGCTGGGGAGATAACTCAGCTTGTAAAGTGTTCTCACTGAAAGCACAAGGACCTGAGTTCGGATCCCCAGCTCCCACATGAAAAAGCCACGTGTGACAGTGAGCATTTGTCATCCCAGCACCAGGAAGAGGAAGGGGACAGGAGGATCCCTGTGGTTTCCTGACTAGCTAGCCCAGTCAAATCCATGAGCTCAATGAAAGAGACCTTATCTCAAAAATATTATGTAGAGAGTGACTGAGCAATACAATCAACTTCAACCTGTTACTCTGTGAATATGGACACATGTGGCTGCACATGAGTGTACACACACACACACACACACACACACACACACACACACACACGCACACACACCATTGAAAAGACTTATCCATGGACATCTGCACCCAGAAGGGAATTGTCTTTTTGTAAAAGAGTGCCTTTCTTATAAGAATTTCAGATCCTGGTCAGACATGATTGTGATGATGGACATTTAATGGACCATTAAACAACTTATACTCAGTACTTGTTGTGTAATGGGAGCTCAGCTCATCTCCTCTTGAGAATTCCAGTGCAGCAATGTGTTCAAATTGAAAGTTTCTGGTCCTCCAAGAACCAGTTCTAGATTCTAGGGGTTTCAGACTCTCTGACACAGGAACATGAGGTCCAAGGTATGCAGAAGAACATCACGGTGTTCAGTGCCTGAAGAAGACTTTGTATTATGAATTCATATTTGGAAACAGGAAGGAGCCCGTCTCCTTCAATGCTTGCAGGAAGCCTAGCAATACCTGCTGCTTTCCTTATTGAAGAATGAATAAGGACATTTTCACAGGCCTCAGTAGCCACTGCTCTCAAGACATGGTACTCTGTGGAAAGAGGGGGCTATTATTTTATTCCCAGTGGTTGAAGTTGGGGACTTCTTAGAAACCAGACTGAGGTCCTCACCTAGTGTTTCCAGGTTCCTGACACTCTCAAAGGAAGAATTTAAAGAATGAGACAAAGTGAGGAATCAGGAGCAAGTTTTATTACAGAGCATAAAAATATTCAGGAAGTGTGGGATTCTCAGTAGCCATATCCTGGGCTTGAATAGTTTGTTAAATGAGCAAATTTTAATGGAGGGAAGTTTATTCATGAGCAAAGGGGAGGGCACAGGGAACACCAGGGATAGGTCAGAAGTCTCTAGGAATAAGTTTTACTCTTTGGTCCTTATATGGTGTTCTTCACAGTGATACGGTATCAGAGGCATGATGGCAGAGGGCAGTTCTGCAAAGATGATGGTCTGGAGAGGTGCCATTATAATGAAAAAAAGGACAATCAGCTACCATCTTGGGAAGCCATATTGGGACACAGCTGTCTTTGAGAGGTTTTATGTTTTAGCATTTGAACAGTCACGTGATGTCCAGCTGGAATACAATCCAATGATTGTATTACATCAGTAACCTCTATGGTTATTCCTTCCTTTCTTCTTCCTGTGACTATGTTACCCAGTCCAGTGCCATGCTCACCTTCTGCTATAGTTTAGATGTCTCCCATGAGCTCATGTGTTTAAATACTTGGTCCCTAGCTGGGGACATGGTTATGGAACCTTTAGGAGGTAGAGCCTAGCTAAAGGGAGTTGGTCTCTGACTGTTAGGAGATGGAGCCTGGTTGGAGGGAGTGGGTCTCTGACTGTTAGCAGATGGAGCCTAGTTGGAAGGAGTGGGTCTCTGAGGCTGGACCTTGAGCTTTATAGCCCAACGCTCCTGCCCTGTCTCTACGTTCTGTTCCAGCTCTGCTTCCTGCCTAGTGTCTACTTCCTGTTTCAGCCCCAATTCCTGCCCAAGCCTCTCTTCTTGTTTCATCCCTGCTTCCTGATTTGTTTCTGCTTCCTGTTTCAGCCCTGAGTCCTGTACCACAGGTGAAAACTCTAGTTTACACTTCTGTTCCAGTGGGACTGCCTGTCCATGCCTTCTCCCTCCAGGATGGGATGTAGCCTCAATCCACGAGCTAAAATAAACTCACTTTTTTATTGTTTCTTGTCGACTATTCCATCAGAGCAAAGAGAAAAACACCCTCCAGGCCTTTGCTGCTCTTCAAAGCACTGATGTTCACACCTCTGCTTTCCTAGACACTGTAATCACTCAGGTTATCCTATGGGGCATCACTAGTCATTGCTCATGGAAGCCATTCCTTTATAATTGAGGACTGCTGGCGACAAGGAATCACAGCTCTGGAGTCAGAGCTGAGTGTGAACATGAGACATGCCCAAGCTACTGTGGAGGAGTTTATATTCATCATCCTAAATTAGTTACTATAGGAACAAAAAGCCCTTTTCCTGTGATCGCTGAGTTTATTGTCATTTGTTAAGATGATAAAGATTTCTAAGTTCTAACCTTCCATGTCACTCATTACCCAGGCTTCATGTTCTTCTAATGAGCACATTGATAAAATTCTGTTAAAAAAAGAAATTAAATGAACTACATTATATACTTATATGATAATGTTCTTATGAGACCCAATGCTATGTCAAAATATATATAGCAATAAAGTAATGAATAAATAATGTTTGGGGATATATCATTATATATATATATGTGTGTGTGTGTGTGTGTGTGTGTGTGTGTGTGTGTGTGTGTATTAAAACAAAACAGGACCTGTGATGGCTAATATTGCCAATATGATAAGACCTAGAGTCAGCGAGGAGGCAAATCTCTGGGCATCTTGTGAAAGAGTTTCTAGAGTTTGTTCACTGTGGTGGGAAGACCCACCTCACAGGTGGGCAGCACCATTGCCTTGCAGGGGTCCAAGGCTAAATCAAAAGAAGAGGCATGTTGAGTTTCAGCATTCCTATCTTTCTGTTTCCAGTGGTATACCCTGGCACTATAACCTCTCAGAATATGAACCAAATACATACTCCCTTTTTAGCAAGTTGCTTGTCTGATATCTTCTCACAGAAGTGAGAAAAGCTAGCAATACACTACATAAATATAACTTGTCCAAGTTAGTAGGGAAAATACTTACAATTTTAAAGATTGGGCCAGCAAGATGGCTTAGTAGGTAAAAGTGCTTGCCGCCAAATCTTGTGACTTGAGATCAATCCCAGGGACCAATGTGGTGGAAGGAGAGAACTGACTCCTGCAAGTTGTCCTCTGACCTTCACATGTACACCATGGCATGTTCATGGTACCCACACATATGTACACAAAAAAAACCAAAACTAAAAATGTGACTTAAAAATTAAGATACAAAAATTACTTAAGGACTAGATGAAAGTATTTGGGTACAGTAAAGAAACCAAAACAAATGCTCTGTGGGGAAAAAGTAAAGTCTAATCCAAACTGCCAAGGCTGTCCCCTGGGAAAGCAAGGAGAAGCAACAGGGGGGAAATTTCCAGGGTTAAATGAGAACAGGAGAAAGGCGGCTTGTGAACTAGGACTGGGAGTAGAGGCTAACAATGACCTTGACAAGTTAACAGGCACCACAGTCATAAGTTAATGGAAAAGCCATACGTTCCTTTTGCCAGAGACAAGAAGAATGACTCCCTTTTTAGCAAGCAAGAACTTTCTTCAAGCCCCTGAGGAAATGGGGGCTTTTGTCTAAATGCCCAATCTTGGGAACAGGGAATTTCTTGGGGGACCAGACAAGGAGTAAAGTTACTAGGAACTAGAGTCATGTCACACCACCTTTCCGACTGTCCACATCACATTACAGGCTTGATCATCTCACTTCTCATTTTATCCATATCTAGGATCATGGGGACTCAAAGTAGAACTCACCAAGCCTTGGGCAAAGTACCTGGGAACAAAACAAGGACATCAATGTCGGAAGTGAGGATGGCAGAGAAAGGTCACTGTGAGGTACGCCAGAAACAGCAAAGAATTCAAAAGGAAAGTATGGGTAGGCAACTGAGCCTTCAGACTTCAGCAAGTCTGGCTGTGCTTACTTCTTAACAGAAAGAAAATGTTTTGTTGCTTGTCTGTTGTGAGATGAGATCTCATTATGTAGCCTAGGCTGGACTCAGCCTTGAGATCCCCATTTCCTCAGTTTCCCAAGTGCTGAGGAATTTTTTTCCTTCTGCCATTTAGGTCCTGGGGCATCAACCTCAGGCCATTAGATGTAGCAGCAAGCCCCTTTACTGGCTTAGTCATCTCACCAACCTGGTGCATTTTTAACACTATTATTTCACCTTTTTACTGGTTGTAAAATGTTGGCTGGATTTCAACACAGTTTTTCAAAAGAAACACTGCAGTATCTAATGGAATGCATACTTCAAGTTTAAGAATGGCCCCTAGCTTCTGTGATAGTAAAGGACTGGCAAAACTAGTAGCTGAGATTTGAAAAGCTGGGTTGACCCTGAGCTATGGCCTAAGCATTTACTGTATTTCATGGGAAAATTAGGGAATCACTCTGATTGAACAAGTATTTTTAGGCATTGCTCTTTTATCCATGCTTGTATCAGTTATTTCTCTGTTGCTATGAGAAAATTCTCTCACAAATAGCTACTCAGGAAAGAAAGGGATCAATATAGCTGGCGTCTTCGTCCATCACAGTGAAGAAGGTCTGACAGCAGGAGCGTGAGGCTAGCTAGCTTAGAAGCTGGGAAGCTGGCTGGTCACATTTCATTCACACACAGGAAGCAAAGAGAAAGAGCAGGAAGTGGTTTGGGGTTATGAACCCTCAGAGGTCCCCCCCTGGTAGCATACTTCTTCTAGCAAGGCTCCAGCTCTTCAAGGTTCCTGAACTCCTCAGACGGAGCCACCAGCTCAGGACAAAGTGTTCAGACGTGAGCCTATGGTAAACATTTCTGATCCAAACTACCACACAACAGGGTTGGTTAACAAGAAAGTCTCTCCTCTCTGTGTTTGAAGTCGTCAACAGATGGAACTTGGTGAGAATTCACAGGTGATTGTCTCATGCTAATCACTTTATTGAGGCTCCTATATTCATATTAATTTCAGCACCTGTGATGTGAGGAACAATTACTGACACCATCGTGTAGAACTTGAACTAGCCAAAGTCTCTGGACCTCTGAGCATCCCAAGGGCACCCCTTACCATTTTGTCACATCACCTTTCTGCGTGTTTTCCCTTCTCTTGAAGTCAATCAAATTCCTCTTGCAGCATGGGGCTTGGACAGAACCTGCAGAGCTCAGTTGAGCCAATCTTGCCATCCCCAGGCTCAGCACACCAGGTACTTTTACCAGTGGGTTCTGACAGCAATAATTAACATCCTTTCTGAGGCAGAGTTGAGAGAGGGCAGTGTATAACAACCGGAGCCGTGAGTATGCTGCTGGCTTCCTCTGGATAAAGTAATTGCCACATTTAAGTTTGCAGGAGGAGGACATCCCTAGGGAAATGGGAATTAAAAGGGAAGGGTGGTAGGAGGGGGCTGGCTGCTGAAGCAAAGGAAGGGTTTAATTATAGTGCGTACTGCTCGTTAGGAGCTGGGACAATACGCTAATTTCTTCTTGTTTCTAACTATGTTTGTGAAGTTTGTGCCAAGTTATCAGTGAAATTCTAACCATTTCTAGATTTGGTAGAGAATAAAGAGTAAGAGCAGAATGGGAGGAGCAAGGGATGACATCCAGGGGAGGGACTCAGTATCTAGTTTGTGGTAAAAGTCAGTCTTTCTTTAAAAAAGGTTGTTAAAGATGTTATTTATTTTTAGTTCATGTGTGCAGGTGTTTTGCCTCCATGTATGTCTGTGTACCATGTATATGCATTGCCCATGGCTGCCAGAAGAGCGTGCCAGATCACCTGGAACTATAGCTGTGGATGTCTGTGAGTCATCATGTGGGTGCTGGGAATTAAACCCCAGTCCTCTACCAGAACAGCAAATGCTATTGACTGATGAGTCAACTCTCCATTCCCAAAAGCCAGTCTTATAGTTTTAAACGAGGAAAGGAAAGAAAACTAAGAGTGGTCTTGGATCCTGAATATGAGTCACTTGGGCACAAGAATATGATGTCTGTTATGAGCAGGAGATGTGAGAGTGGGGTTGTACCAATTATTTGCTAGAGTGGGTCTTTATATAGTAACCAATGTCATTTTAAACCTAGTAGAGTCTAATGTAGATGACATAACCAAGTCTGGTTTAGAAGGGCTGGAGAGATGGCTCTGTGGGAAAAGCTCCTACCACACAAGTGTAGGAACCTGAGTTTGCAGACCCAGAGCCCATATAAAGCCAGGCATGGTGGTGAATATCTATGATCTCAGCCTTGCAAGGAGAATGGAGACAGTCCAGTCTCTGAAGTTTACTGGCCAGCCAGCTTAACACAAACCTAAGCTTGGGGTTTGGTGAAAAAACTTGTTCTAAAAAGTAGAGGTGGACAGAGAATGAGAGAGACACCTGATGTTGACCTCTGACCTCGCACGTACCAAGGTACTCTACCAAGTGTCCCTGTACTACACACACACACACACACACACACACACACACACACACACACACAGAGAGAGAGAGAGAGAGAGAGAGAGAGAGAGAGAGAGAGAGAGAGACAGAGACAGAGACAGAGACAGAGAGACAGTGACAGAGACAGACAGAAAGAGACAGAGAGAAAGAGAGAGAATAATCTGAACTGAGCAGACAAAAGTCTCTAGAGAAACATGAAATACATGAACAAAAGTGAGAAGAATGGTTGTGAACATAGCAGAAGCCTGACAATGACCTGAATCTCTTAGTTGAGGATCAATATATCCGAATAACTTGAGAGTGAATAAACGGATTTTGAAGGTTTTCTCTTGCTTGTAATTTCATGTCTCTAAAGACACAAAGCAAGCCTGCAGCAAACGTGACTTCCCTGAAGTATTCGAGGCACTCAGCCAGCTTTGGGTACATGATGGCAATTTGCAGAATGCTCTAATTAAATTAATAGTTGATGAATGTATTAGATATGTTAATTGGATTCTGCTTGCATGAAATCCTGGCTGTTAATTGGTTAGAACTTTGGAAGAGAGCAATCGAGATTTTTAATTCTATCAGAGACAAACAAGTAAATATGAGTTCTTAGTCTGGAAATATAGATAGCAGTCCAAATGATAACCTCAAAATATTTCTGTGGGAGTTTCGAAAATCATATCTTTTTCACTTTTTACCTTTTCTAAAATTTAATTGCATGATTTTCATCTCTCCTTTTCCTTCCTCCAACCCTTCTCATGTTCTCCCATCCTGTTCTCCCTGAAATGCATGGCTTCTTTTCTGTTATTGTTAAATATATAAATACAGTGCTCTGAGTCCATTTAGTGTTTCTTGTATGTACATGGTTTCAGAGCTGACCACTCGGTATTGAATAAGCACTTAGGGGCTCATTCCTGGGGAAAACTATCCCCACCTCCCCGCCACACACTCAGAAGTCCTTAGTTTTCTGTAGCTCTTGGCAGCTTCACCACAGAATTTCTTGTAGTTCATTTCAGATTATAACGTTGGGATAATTTGAGTACCAGAATATTCCTAATCATAAGCCTCAAAGCATGTTATTCTATTACTTGCTATATTTTAATCTAATAGTCCATATTTCAGGCTCTTGGAGGGTAGAACACTGATGCCCACACACTCCAGCACCCATTGAACATGTTCTGAGATGTCATGGTTAGTGTTCCCCCATCAGTTCTAGGATCACACACAATCTCACAGCAGGCTTCCTGGTCCTCTGGTTTGTAGAATCTTCCTTTTCTCTTTACTATGATGTTCTCTGAGCCTCAGGTGCTGAAGTTGTGTTGTAGATGTATCCATTGGGACTGGGCACCCCACATCAGTTCTTCTCTATATGTTCACCAGTTGTGATTTTCTGTAATGCTCTCCCTCTGCTCCACAAACACGTTCCTTTGATGAGGGGTGGGACCTGCACTTCTTTGTGGGTATATGGATAAATATTTAGAATGCAGTTAGGAATTATGCTGGTTAGGTAAAGTGGTTTTGGGAAATTCTCCTGTAAAATAAGTAATTTTAGACAAATAAAAATAGTATGATTCCTTATGGATTTTTCAGAAATCCTTGGAGTTATTTTTTCCTGCTTCCTCCTTCTCCTGTATTTACCTCCTTTCCTTATCCCTGGATAAATCTTGCCCAATTTTCTTCCCTGAGCAGAGGACATAGAATCTTCCCAGAAGATGTTTTCTTCCCCTTTAAAGCTCTTTTTTCCAGAATATGTGACAACTCTGAGCATGTGCTTAATAATGTCTCAAGCTTGAACCCTTGGAGAACACCCAAGTCTCTCTAGGAATTCCAACTCCCAAATCAGTGCATTAAGAGAAAACACTTAGCCCCCATGTGAATCTCAGATTTTATTTCAATTGATTTCAGAATCTAATGTTGGAATAATTTAGGGTTCCAGAGTATTCTTCTAAAACACACTATTTAATTATTTGCTGTATGTTAGTTTAAGATTCTAGACCTTAGGATCTTGGAGGGAAGAATCCTGATGCCCAACACACCAAAGCTCTGTAGTCAGCAAGTTGTTAGCATGTGAGTATAATGGCCAGAACAGCCATCCATAGAGAGTTAGGATTAAATAAAAGCCATGAAACAAACAAACAAAAAAACACGTAGTATGCTTTAATCCCAGCACTTGGGAGGCAGAGCCAGGTGGATCTCTGTGAGTTCGAGGCCAGCCTGGACTACCAAGTGAGTTCCAGGAAAGGCACAAAGCTACACAGAGAAACCCTGTCTTGGAAAAAAAAAAAAGCACATAGTATGACCCAGTCCAGTAGCCCTGATTATAATATTTCATGTGACAAAATGGATTAGTTTTCCCAAAGAGCTTTGGGAAATGCATGTTTTTCCCAGATAAATTTGTGTAGATTTCTGATTGAATGATTAGATTACTAGAACGTTTTCTTGTGTATGCCATCATATTACCAGGTGTCTTCAACACAATCAACACTTGGTATGTAGCCCACATCGTGACCATTCAGACTGGGTGCTGGCTGTAGAGGCAGAATCGCATCTGTCACATCTGTTCCCACTAGATGGCTGACTGTGCAGCAGGGTGCAGGCTCCTCTGGGTAGCCTGTCTTCCTGCCCCACAGTTTAGTAAGTGTCTTTATTGCCCCAATCTCACTCTTAACCCCAGTCCCATTCACTATCAAAGGTATGTGAAATCAGCAGCTCCTCTCATCCTCTCTGTCTCAAGGTCTTGCTTGCTCCCTCTCATCTTCTCCTATGAGTGGCCACCTGCTCCATGCTGCTTCCAGGAACCTCCTCTTAGCTGCCTTGTGTCCTCGCTTCCTTCTGCAAAGTTATTCACCTCTGCCACAGCTCTGCATTACTTGTCATTTAACGCACACCTCAAATGTGAGGGTATGTGCACAAAAACGATCTGTGCTAACCCTGCAGAACTCCAATCTTGTTTGGAGTTTCTCTTCTTAGGCATTAGAAAAGGAAAAGTAATTATTTGTCTGCCAGAAGGCAACAAATTTTAAGAGTTCTGTTAGCATCTATATAGGGCATGCATATAAAATACCTTTTTATGGTACATACTAAATAAAAAGTTACAGAAGTAATGTAATTGAGCTGCTGATTTTTCCTCTACTAAGATGTACACAATATTTGGTGTCAATATTCTTCTTTTTATTTTATTTTTATTTTTTTATTATTATTATTTTTAATTTTATAATTTAATTTAATTTTACATATCAGCCACAGATTACCCTGTCCTCCCTCCTCATACACACTACCACCAAAAAATAACAGGAATGAACAATCACTGGTCATTAATATCCCTTAATATCAGAGGTCAATATTCTTCTTAATGAAAAGTGTTCATTCAGCCATTTTTCATCAGTTTTATTGCATGCCTTTAATGTGCAAAGAACTGGGGCCATGAAAGACACTAGGAGGCACTTGCTCTCCAGGGGGACATGGGCAGCAGGGCTTGAGCTATGGGAGAGAAATGTGTGCCACAGGCATCTGGGAGTGCTCTCTAAGGAAAATGACTTCACAAAGGGAGAACTCTTTCTAAAGAGTGAGTTTGCCAGCATGAAAAGGGATGGCCCCAGTGAATAAAGGGGAAGCAAGTTCCAGGGTCACTGCTCCCGATTACAGTGGCTGGTACTTTCTTGCAGTTAAAATGGGCGGTGTATAAAGAAGGACGTTGGCTGTGAACATTTCTATTTTCACCCCCATTAGTGAGTAATTTGTGGAACAATACCCCAAGGCTAAGTCAATATCCAGTTCTCCTTATAAAACTTTCTTACTCCTTCAAATTAGCCATCCTTGCTCAGTTTTTGCTAATTCAATTATTAGTATAATAGTTTTAAAACTTGCCGGGCGGTGGTGGCGCACGCCTTTAATCCCAGCACTCGGGAGGCAGAGCCAGGCAGATCTCTGTGAGTTCGAGGCCAGCCTGGGCTACCAAGTGAGTCCCAGGAAAGGCGCAACGCTACACAGAGAAACCCTGTCTCGAAAAACCAAAAAACAAAAAAAAAAAACAAAAAAAAAACTTCTTAATTTTATTGTCACCCTCTCATAAAGAAATATTTCACCTTCTATACTTATTTATTGACTTATTCCTTTATTTTGAATCAGTATGTAATCAGAGGTTCCTATCTTGGATATGTATTACGGTCAGACATTATTTTGAGGCTTCTGGTAGAGTCTTGCCAAATTGTCTTCAGAGGCTTTTTGACATAATTTCCTCATCTTTTCATACTTTTTTGTTTACTAGCACTAGATGCATCCTGATCATTGCTTCTTTTTGTGGCCCCAGACATGAATTGTAGTCATTTAATTCTTTACTAGGGAAGATCTTCTTTCAAGTGAGGTCTTGGTTTGGGGGGCATCCTGAACGCTGTGTGGCAATAATTCAAATACTTTTTTGCAAAGGATGATGCTTGCTTTGGTGTGAGGATGGTCAGAGGTAACACACTCTGTAGACTGAGGCAGATAAACTAGCGACACAAAATTTGAATAGGGTAGATAGCCAACATTGTAGACCTGTTAAGCCAAAATCTCTGAGGCTGAGACAGAGGAGCAGGATTAGACAAGCCAACAAAAAACATGTATATTTCCAAGATGCATTCAGTGCTGCAGAATAAGATGGCAAAGAGGTTTAAAATAGCACCTTGGGGCTGAAGGGATGGCTTAGCAGTTAGAGCTCACACTGCTCTTGTAGAGGACCCCAGTTTGATTCCCAGCACTCACACCAGGTGTCTCACAACCACCTGTAACTCCAGTTCAAGAGGATTCTATGCCCTCTTCTGGCCTCCAAGGGTACTGCACTCATATGTATAAACCCACACACAGACACATACACACATAACTAAAAATAAAATATCAGCTGTGGTTTAGTATGCAAAACTTTAGCCTTAATGGCAAGACTTTGAGTTCACAGGACTCTACCACTTGACCATCCATGTGGTGTGGCCTCTTGAATTCCAGGTTCATTCATAAATGGAGACAACTTTTGTTCAATTTGTGTAGTTCACAGGATTCTCACAAGGATTAAACTGAAGACTGAGTGAGTGAAGTCTTCATGTGCAAATGTTCTGAGTAACAACTGTTATTATTTTGCCGATGGGCTAAACCAGGAGAAGCTCTTTTGTGATTGTTATCAGGCTCTTAATTTTATGCTACATTCATTCATTCTTTCTACAAACACTAATTAACTACAGGTGTCAGACACTAAGAAGAAAGTACTGAGACAAAACAGGATTCCAAAGTTCAAGTTTTGTATAATCTTCTGGCATTAGATAGACATTAATTCAATGGAAATGAATGTAAATCTATAATGTGTTGAAAGAAATGGAGAGACTACATGATGAGAGGATATTAAAATGAACAGTATCAGTTCTTCTCTGTGCTCACACACTTGAGGTAATCATGCATCCTGGTTTACTTGGCATCGCCCTGATTTGTGCCATGAAATATATCTTTCAAGTAGATTTTTCTTCTTACCTGGGCTGTTAAAAATTTTAATAAACTTTAGCAATGATAAGCCATGTGTATGCAATGTGGATCATATATGGAGTTTTGACACATTTATCAGCCTATACTTCATGAATCAAGACAATGAACATGTCTAACAAACATGATTCCTTAACCTCCCTTTCCCTGCTCAAGGCAGCCATTGATTTGCTTTCTGCCATAGGATATTTGTTTGATTTTTCAATTCTAAAGTATATGCTCTTGGGGGAAAGCACTTCTGGATTCTTTTATTTGACATAAATATTTGAGATTTGTTCAAAGTATGAAAAATTCATTTCCAGGGTGTTTTAAGGTGGTTCAACAGTTAAGAGTGTGTGCTTCGTTTGCAGAGGACCTGGGTTTGGTTTTCAGCACCCTATATCACAAACATACATAACTCCAACTCCAGGGGATTCAATGCCCTCTTCTGGCCTCCACAGACATTTAGACACATGTGCATGTGTACTCACACACATAGATACACACCCATAAATAAAAATTGAAAAAAGTCTTTAAAACAAAAATTCGTTCCATTTTTGTGCTAAGTTATCAGCATGAAACTGTCCCTCTGGACTCAACCTTTAAAGACTGCCAGGATGACAGCTACGCATCTGGTGCAACTGTCTATGGATCTACTATAATGTATTTATGTCTTCTTCATCCTTGAATGCGTGACTCACTTGTAATCTGGGTCTTGTAACAAGCAAAACCTATTAAGGAGCTGGTTGGCTGCACACACATTTCCCAGCTCTCGGGAGGTAGCAGCAGATTAATCTTCATGACTTTGAGCCAAGTCTGGTCTACATAGCAAGTTGACCAGGAATATACAGTAAGACCCCCGCTCTAAAAAAAAAAGCTATTATAAGTATTTGTATGCAGATTTGAAGGGAAACAGGTTTCAGGTTTTCATTTTGTATGGGTAAGCACATAGGAGTGGAATATTTCTTATCTATGTTAATGAGTGTATAGAACAAGACCAAACTGCTTTCCACTATGATCAGTCAAGAGTGTGTGAGGCTTTCCACTCTTACATTGTCTTATATTTAAATTTTTAGTTTGTCTGCCTCTCTCTCTCTCTGTAACTCTCTCTGCTTCTAAGTGTGTACATGTGTGTGTATATGTACGTGTGTGTGTTTATGTGTGTGTGTGTGTGTGTGTGTGTGTGTGTGTGTGTGTGTACCTGTTTGTGGACATTTGTGCATGAGTGCAATTGCCTGAGGAGGCCAGAAGAGGCCGTTGAATCCCCGGAGCTGAGCTTAGAGATAGTTGTGAGCCACCCAAGTTGGGTTTTAGAAACATAACTCTGGTCCTCTGCAAAAACAGTAAATACTCTTACACTCTTAGCTGTGTATCTAGTCTTTTAAGGCTGAGCCATCTCTCCAGTCAGTTCTATTGTTTTTTGGCAAGCATTTTTTTCCCCAATCTGGAGACCACATTAGCATTTTCTCAACAGTGTCTTTTCAAATTTGAAATCCAGGTTTTGATGTAGTTTAGTTTATTGATCTATTTCTTCCTTTGATTCACGCTACTATATCTTTCAAACTCAAGGTTCCAAAGATATGGTCCCTTTCATTTCCCCTGAAGTCATATTATCAATGGTTTGGGCTTGTGATCAGGTTTGTTGTCCTTTTAATATGTAGTGTGAAATATGTCTGGAGTGTATTCTCTTTGCTCAGGGGTTATTTTGCATAGAGCCATCAAATTTTTTATCGTGCTGTTTGTTGAAAATCTTGTCCTTTCCCGAGTGAACTGCCTTAGTCTCTTTGTTGCAAAATCAATAGAAAATTTATGTGTTTGCCTGTTTCCACACTCAACAGTCAGTATATTATGTAGATAGCCTAAGACAATCCAACCTGTGTAGCATGAATCTAAAAGAGTTCTTATTAATAAAATCAAACCTGAGCCAGGTATTGGGGTGAACTGGAAGATCAGAGAACCAGAACAAGCCACAGCTAACGTCACCTGGCCAACTTCTCAGCTGGTCTTGTTTCCTCAGACTAGATGCTTCTGTGTCTTCATCCCAAATGGCTCTCAGCGGAACTGCTGCTCGAAAGCCTGAAGCTTAACCAGCTAAAAGCTTAACCAGCCAAATGCCTTTAGTTTCTGGTCCTCACGCCTTATATACCTTTCTGCTTTCTACCACCACTCCCTGGGATTAAAAGCTTGCTTTCTGGGATTAAAGGCGTGAGTCACCATGCTTAGCTGTATCCTTGAACAGCTCTGGAATGCCTCTGGAATGCTAGGATTAAAGGCGTGTGCTACCACTGCTTAACTTCTAAGTTTAATATTGTGGCTGTTCTGTCTCTGACCCCAGATAAGTTTATTAGGGTTCACAATATTTTGGGGAACACAATACCACCACAAACCTGTGCAGCTATAGAGCAGAACATTCTGAATCATTTCCTTGGGGTTCTGTAACTGTTCCTCAACCTTGGATGGACATGAAAGGAGAATGACCAGGACTCCAGAGTCTCTGCTTCTGGAGGTCTGGCCATGGTGATGACTGCCCTTTCTTGGAGTTTCTGAACAGACACACATGAATGTTCTAAGAGTTTTGCTCATGTTTTTCACTTAGATTCTCTTTAACTACAAGGAAGGAAATAATAGCTCATGTTACATGGACTCCATCAGCAGAAGGAAGACTCAGCAAACAACTAGCAATGTCTGATTCATACAAGTTCCCTCAGGTCTCCAACAGAAAATCACATAGTCCAGTCCTTGGAATCATCGTAACACTTCCCACACTTCCTCTGTCCAGAGTGACACCTGGCAATGTGATAGTTTCTGTAACGAATTCACTCTAAAGATTCCTCACTGAAGATAAATTTCCTTTTCTGGTCACAGCAGGACTAGAATTTAGTATTCTATTCTTACTTAATATTCTTACTTTATTATATCTATGAGGTGAAATCTATTTGGCATAGATTTTTAACTTAACACTTATTCATTTTGTGTGTGTATCTATCTCACAGAGGGGGGTTACACATGTGCTGGTGCATGTGTGGAGGTCAGAGGTCAACTTGCAGGAGTCTGTTCTCTCTTTCCACCATGGGAGTCCCAGGGATTGAACTCAAGTCATCAGTCTTGGCAGCAAGCAATCTCTAAGCCATCTCTCTGGCCCATATAAGAAAGCAAGCTGAGCAAGTCATGGAGAGGAAGCTAGTAAAGAACGTTCCTCCAAGGTCTAAGCTTCAGGTTCCTGGTGTGATTTCCCTCAGTTACTCATCATTACCTAGAAGTCTAAGATGAAATTAACCCTTCTCTTTCTAAGTCCCTTTTGGCCTTATTATCACAACCATAAAGTAAAACTAGGATAGCAGGCAGCCATCTGGGAGGCCTGCCTGAGATCTAACCTCTCATCTAGAGCAAACCCAGAGGAGCATTTAACAACCCAGTGAGCCTGTCTCTGGATGCTTTTCTGTTTTGAACTGGGTCTAAACAGACCCTGCTGCATTCTTCTCTCTCCCTTTTTCAGTGTCAGTTAACGTGGGCCAATTCTGCCAGAGACCAAGTAAAAGAAAATAAATTGGAATTGTCACTTAAGATATTCCCTTTGAGGGCAGTTGTGGGCATCAGCTTGGCTGCTGCCATCATTAGAACACACTTCTGTCTAAGGGAAAGTGCTCCAGGCAGGTCTACCACCTGCTTGGAGGGTATTCCTGGTGGGTTATAAATAACTGGGTGTTCTAGTTTCATTCCTGTTGCATGATAAAATGCTCTGACCAAAAGCAGTGTAGGAGAGGAAAAGGTTTAGTTGGTTCACACTTCCTAGTCACAATCCAGCATTGTGGGATGTCAGGGCAGAAAGGTAAGCAAAAACCATAGAGGAGTTGCTGGCTCAGAGGTTCATGCTCAACTAGATTTCTTATACAACCTAGGTGGAACCTGCCTAGGGATGGAGCTGCCCACAGTGGGCTGGACCTTCCTGTATTAGTTAATAATCAGAACAAGCCCCTACAGACATGCCCACAGGCCAATCTGACTTAGGCAATTATTTGTTTTCTTTTTCCCTCTTTTATTGAAAATGTATTTCTCACGCAATATATCCTGATTGATTACAGTTTCCCCTCCCTCTACTCCTCCTAGTTCCTCTCCATGTCCCCTCCTATCCAGATGCACTTCCATTCTGTCTCATTAGAAAAGAACAAGTTTCTAAGAAACAACAACAAAGCATAACACACTAGAATATCATAAGATAAAACAAAGACCATCGTATCAACCTTGAACAAGGCAAGGCAATTCTTAAACTTGGGCTTTCTCCTTAGATGACACTAGGCTATGACAAGGTGACAATGAAAGCTAACCAGACACCAAGCATGTGAGGTTCGCTTATTTTTATGGTTGAAATTGAATGCAATATCATCAAAACAGATAGAGACACATTTGGTATATGCCTATGTCTGACTTTTACTTGCTAGTAACCTTCTAAAGATCATTAAAGCTTAGTCCTCCTCTTCCTCTGTTTATCACTCCGACAGTTGACTGAACCCTTAAGGCTTTGGATTCTATGCATTCCCAGACATCATTGACAATTCTTTCACATCCCTCCACAGGCCACATTATCAGAATTCTTTAAATTTTCATGTGAGATCATTGATGAGCAAGCTATAGTTTTCAGTAGCTGCTCCTTTTGCTTAAAAGGTTCTTCTGTGTATTGTATTATGCTTTATGGGAGAAAAGCTCACATGATATTGACTAATTGGATTTGTTCTAGTTATTTCTTATTACAGCATTCCATTCTCCATGCTTATTTCTTAAGGTCCATTTTTGAATAACAATGATGATAAGGTTGATTGGTGAGAAGACTCTGAAGAAACTGGAAAGAAGTGACATTCATTTGATGTACTTGGATCTCTTACTTTAGTATGCTCTGGGAAGTGGTTAATATATAAAATGTTTACGGTCACAGGAGATAGGCCTTCCCACAGCAGCTGAGTACTATGCATGGCCCCAAAATGTTTCAGTAATATGTTACAACAGCTCATAGGAAGGATGGCATCTGCGGGGGAGACTTAAAGAAAGCTTTGCAAAAGGTAAAGAATTAGGAGAAAGACTAAAGGGTGGATTGTAGTTGAAGAACCATAAAGAAAGTATGGGGTAAGGGCATAGGAGGTCAATCTACCTCCTATGCTACCTACCTGCCGCTTCATATCTACCCTTCACATGTACATGAAATTTCCAAATGCTTCAAACCTGTGCACAAAGCCATTTACAGTGGCTCTACTGGAAAGAATAAATTAGAACACAGCACCGTATTTATTGTTATTTAGCGTGGTAAAACATATGGTGGAGGAACTTCCTTGGAGTCTGTACACTTCTTGAACACAGTCATCATCTACTTCCCACCCACCTCCACACCTTCTGCCTGTAGAGCATATGCGGCACCTTCCACATGGCGCCTCATCCACAGTATTCAAAAGTGTCTGATAAATTTTATATATATATATATATATATATATATATATATATATATACATGTATATAATCCATATATGAATATTTGAGCAACTTGTCTCTAATAGAACTCTCATTGGCTCATAAAAGTCTTATGTTCTATAGATGTTAAGTGAGGAACTTAGGAAGGATGGAGGTAAAGTTTTTGGCTAAATCTCAGCCATAACCCACACTAAGAATTCACCTATCAATTCCACTTCTTGTTGGGTTTTTCCCTCTCCTTTTCTTGGAACACATTGCATTGTTTGGCAGTTTCCTCCAAACTGAAACATTCCCTACAGGATGGTGGGGAGGATCAAGAGACTCGGAAGGTAAACAAAATGCACATGCCTGGGAAAGCGGAAACTTAGAAGATTCTAGAAGCCTCCTCCCCAGTTTTGTAGAAGGAGCATGTAGCTCATGGAGAGAGGACACTGACTGGCCGAGCTGAGAGGAGACATTTGGAGCTGTTCAGCTGCCTGCAAGTTGTACAGAGAGCCACAGGATTGCAGCTTTCATGAGCTGTCTGCTTGGTTGGGGTGAGCTTTTCCATGAAGCAACTGCTTTTGAGTCATCCCTGCTCCTGTAAGTGACCCCTGACCCACAATCCTATTAGTAACCCCAATAGAAACTCAATAATGCTCCGTGTGAAATTGTCCATGTGAAATTGTCCATCTGAAATGTTATGAAATCATTACTTGGGTTTGTCATAAATCACCCATCCGGGTGAACAGGTGTGTGTGTGTGTGTGTGTGTGTGTGTGTGTGTGTGTGTGTGTGTGTATTGTTGCATCTCCCCAGAAAAAGCACGTCACACAACGTGAGGTTTGGGTTAATTTCCCTCCTCCCGATGCAGTTAGTTTCCTCGTAGCCTAAGGACTTGTTTGATAGTTCATCTTCTGCTGTGTGTGAAACTGGCAAAAAACCTGAATGAATGAGGACATCTGGAGGCTAATATATATTGTCATCTCTGCGATCCTGGGCTTGCCTCTTTTCGGGAACTCAGCCTCCCTTTTTAGAATTTACCATCTTTATTATTCTCTAAGGTGATTTTTCAAGGCTCTTGGCTCACACACTTCCTGCCTGAAGACAGTTCTTTTGTGAGGTTTTTTCTTGTTCTGCCCTAGATGTTTGCAAGCCTCTCAGCAGCTGTTCCCATTTGATGAAAAATGAAGGAATTCAGCTTTGTAACTGTCTTCAGCATGCTCTAGGATACGTGAGCCTGTGCCCTTCGTGGGTAAATGGAATGTATCCATCACTCCCACCATTCAAGTGTTCACGTTGTAAAATCTGCATCAACTTGAATACAGATCCTGAAAGACGATTAGCTTTCAATTCTAACGAATACTCAGAAATAACAAAACTAGTCATTTTGATATATCCAGATTAAGTTTTGTTTTGTGGGAGGCTGGAAAGATGGTCCAGTCAGTAAAATATTTGCCACAGAAGCATGAGGAATTGAGTAATTGGATCCTCCAGAATCCAGTTTTTTTGTTTATTTGTTTGTTTGTTTTTTTAATGTGCTTGGAGTGCCAGTGCTGAGGGAGTGGAGCCAAGAGGACCTCTAGGGCTCCCTGAAAGACCTGACCCCAGCAAGTCAATATGCTCTAAGCCAGTGAGAGACCCTGTCTCCAAAATAAGGAGGCAGAGTTTCCAAAGATGATACTCTACCTCAAACCTCTGCACTCACACATGCATGTGCACTTCCCTACACATGCATGCAGACATGAAAACACACTATTCCTTTGTGAATAAAAAAGTTTATGGTTTAGATCTACCATCTCAGTGTACAAGAAACTCTGGGCCAGGAATGGGCAGGGCGAGGAAGAGGAAGAGTGATGTGGTTCTATCACCTTAGGTGATGATGAGATCGAGTCCTGAGAGGGAACAGGAGTGCTGTGTCTGCAGCGGACAACCTCCTAGGATGCAGGCATAACTTTCTGAGAGACAGTCCAAGGGTGGAACTTACACATAACAGTAGTTTACCACTGCTTGGTGTAAAGGAGAGATACTTGATTCTTGTACGTTTTAATTTGGAAAAAAACAAAATCAAAAACAAAAGGCCCTTCTGTGTATTTAGAGCAATAAAGGAATGGACTGTTTGATGCCCCTGAATAGTCAAGGTACTATAAGACCCAGGGGTTTAAGTGGCATTATCTAGACCACCATGTTTTTCCACTGGTGTTTACTGACTCTGTGGTGGCTCCATTCTGAGTTCTATGGAAGCCCAATGGTGACTTCTGTTGTGGTTCAGCATATCTACACCTCTCAGTTTCATTGTCTCAGGAAAACTCAGTCTCTCAACCTAGCAAAGAGCTTCTGGATGTTTCTAATTTACATGCAATACAACTAGTCCTGAGCTTGGCAGAAGTAAGGAACTTCCTGTGTCATGATCAACTGTGCCTCAGGCCCGATTGAGTTTTGAGGATGAGTTTGCATGACTTCCATATAATATGGCAGAATTCTCAGGTCTGGATATGGCCTCCTCACCTAAGCAGAAGTGTCTTCAGTTGTCATATCAAGAGCACTTACCTACTGTGTGTGTCAGCTCTTGGTCACATGAACAGAGATGAAAAGTCATAACAAAAGTAACAAGCTTCCCTCACTGAATTCTGGAGATGGGATTCTAGCAGTCAACAGTTAATCTTTGATATGTTTTGCTGGCAAGGGGCCAGCAATATGTCTCAGTAGGGAAAAAATGCCATTGCTGCTAAGAGTAAAGACCCAAGTTCAATACCCAGGGCCTTCATGGTGGAAAGAGAAAAACAATTCCCATAAGTTATCATCTGACTTCAACACCAGTGCCATGGCATATTCACAAACGGGCAAAAAATGTAAGTAAATAAATAAATAGGATATTTAATATAACAAAAAGGGTGCTAGTGTATGTAGACTAGGGTGTTTCTTTACAACATTACCTTCATCCCAAGGTGCTTCTTAGAAACCCAAGAGTCTGAGGAGAATGTGGTGACTTTTATGAAAGAGGGGACTGGAGAGATGGTTCAGTGGTTAGAGCATTTGCTGCATTTGTACAGGACCTATGTTCAGTTCCCTGCACCTACATCCTGCAGCTCATACCTGCCTGAAACTCCAGTTCCAGGCATATAAATGACGTCTCCTGGCCACCATTGGCACTGTACTCACAGGCACACATATCCCCACCCAGTCAAACAGGTAATTAAAAATCAAATAAGATGTTTTGTTATTCTTGTTGTTTTAAAGAGGAATAGAAAGACACTGAAAATGTAGAGTCTGTGACTATTCCTGTACACACAGGTGCTGTTACAAAAGCATGCTACCCTGCTTCCTCACCCTTTGGTGTTGAATTTAAATGAGATTAAATTACATGTGGGATGCTTATATTCTACAAATGTTTCATGATATTTACAGTTTGGGAAGCATGTTCACTTTTTCATTAATTTGCCTTGATGTTCTCATGGGCTGGACAATACGTTATTTTCCTGTTTTCAGTATTTTGCCTTTATGTATGGATGTAGACAATGGGAGACTGTAGCATGGTATTCACTCCACCCTCCGTGTAGATGGCCAGTGTGTAATGTTCCATCACATCTGTTCTAGTCTTCCTTTTCTATGATGAGAGCTTTGCATTTAGACCTCTCCGTGTCTTACAGTGACTTTGTCCTCTCTATTTCTGTCCAGAAGTCAGTACTTCAGTGAATCCTGCAAGAGCCTTATTTTCTGTCATGCTTGTATAGATCCATAAGATACTTTAAGTAATTTGTTCATCTCCTCTGTGTTGCATTTACTGTGTGTGGGTAGTGTGGGTGCCACACATGCCTGTGGAGCTTAGAGGACAACTTGCAGGAGTCCATTCCTTCCTTACACAACATGGATCCTGGAGAATTGAACCCAGATCTTCAGACTTGGCAGCAAGTGCCTTTACCCACTGAGACATCTTGCTGGCCTTTGACAATTTTTTTTTTGTCTTTTTCTAAACTTTCTTTTCAGGCAAGCTTGTAGAGTGAATTCCACGGTCACAGAGACAGTTTCTCCTCAGCAAATGCTTACAATGTATTTCTGATTTCTCTAAGCTGGCTCTTCTTTTTTTTTCTCCATTGTTCATGTATTCTTTGATAATTCATGCATTAATACACTGTCTTAGATCATATTCACCCTTAACATATTTAGTAATTAACATCCAACTGTATCAGTAGCCTACTGACATGCTTTGAACCATAGTGATACACAATTATAATCTTTCCTCATGCAGCAATGGCAGCTCTTGCAGTTACTTTACTTTTCATGAGGGTTGTTTTCAATGAATATTGACTATAAATATATATATTTATATATAGTCATAGAAGGCAGGGAGATGGAGCAGTGGATAAGAGCACCTTCTGTGCAAGCAGAGGATCTGGGTTCAACCCCCAGCACTCCCATCAAAAGACAGATGTTGTAATATACACCTGTAACTCTAGTTCTGTGAGGAATAGAGGCAGGATGACCAGTAGGGCTTGCTGGTGCCAGCCTAGCTCCAAGTTCAATGAGAAATCCTGTCTCAGGAAATAAGGCAAAGAGTGACAGAGCAGAACACCTGATGTCCTCCTCTGGCGTCTCTGTGTGTACAAGCATGCACACCTACCCACACATGTGTATATATGTACATCTGCCAAACACACACATTCACACCCCAAGTTATAGATCCATAGCCGTAAAGGCTGTTGCTACATGAGTGCCTCTGCTCAGGCTCCCGGAATGCTATGAACACCCTGGAGATAACCACAGAAGCTTGTTATTTATATTCAAATTTGTTTCGGAGAAAGGTCTACATTTATCACTGGAGTCCCAAAGGAAAACACAATCTCAAAAATTTAAGAACAGCCACCTTGAATGTTTTATAAGGTCCTTGCAAACCATTCCTTATTTCCAAGATAAAAAAAAGTAAAAGAAAGAGAGCCCAAACTTCTTAGCAAATATCGGATCACAAACTTTTCTCACCACTCTAGCCAAAATTGCTAAAGGGAGAGAAGATCTTTTGGCTCATGGTTGGAAGGGAAATAGTCCATCATGGCAGGGACAACATGGTGTCAGGCAGTTACATGGGAGTGGTAATGAGCTAGTTGGCAACATCAGGTCTGCAGTCAGGACTAAGGCCAAACAATTCTCTCTGCAATCTACCCTTTCCCTGTGACCCATGTCCTCCAGCTAGGTTCCACCTCTTAAAGGTTCCATAACCTCTCCATTGTCCCACATCTCTAACCCAGGTGCTTCTCACCAGGCCCAACTAGCTTTTAATCTGGTAAAGTGGTCAACCAAGACCAGTTGTCATAGTGGGGATAGAAATCTTTTTCAGCAGCCTGAGATGGGGAGGGGATGTGGAAATCACATTTGTTGCTTTCATTTTTTCTGCACAAAGGAATCATTATGGAACTATAGGTCAGCCCATAATGCCACAGGCTCTCGAGGCTTTTGGAGCAAGCTCATGTTCATTTGCAGTTAGTGTTTCTGACTGATTCTTCATTAACAGAACTCAGTGCATTTACAGTTCCCTCTAGCTTGGAAGGGATCTCCCAGTCCCAGCATGAGATCCCTGAGAGGAAGAATGCACTCAGCACCTGCCACAGTACGATTCTGCTCTAAGCAGGGAAGCCCAGAGTTTGAGAAAGTCACACACAATAGATGCAGTGCGGCACCTGCTCTGTGTAGTCCTCCATAACTCAGCTTTCAGGTGTCCTCAGAAATGGCTGTCATGAGCAGACAGTTCTGCCTCAGACCTAATGTTCACACAGTTCCCTCTTCTCACTTGAATTTGGAGCATGGCTGACAATTTCCTCTTATATCTTCTACTTCCCTTCGCTGTGTGTTCATCATCTATCCCGGGGCTCTACCACCAGAGAAACAATAACAGCACAGATGACAACAATAACCAGTGTTTTACAACCACTGGCTCTCAGTCAGACATTGTGCTCAGCACTGTATTCATTGGCCTGGTCATCTGCTCATCTATGCAGTCCACAAATACTTGCTGGATAGAAAGGATGAGCCAAACAGGCTTTGAACTGCTGGAGGCAGTGACCTGTGGAACACAGACACGTCCTCATGGCATGTCAGAGGGAAGACAGCTGGGAGTCACACAGTAGTTGACAAATGTAATTGCATAGGTAACCAGAACTAGCAGGGACCTGGGTGTGGCTTAGCGAGAAAATGCAGTAGAGGGATTGATCTGGTCCCAGGGAAAACAGTGAGCTTCCTCTCACCTTCTGTTTTTCCACAAATTATCCAGAATACATACACTGAAAGAAGAACAAATGAAACTGATTGCTGTGTATTTTAATGTCCTTCATCCGTAGTTTCTCCTCAGCTCTCTTGCTTTTCTCCTGTAATGCTTGTGGAGGAACTAATGTCAGTAACATTTCTTATACTTTTCTTTCTTTCTTTTTTCCTGTGCACCCTCTTCTTGCCCTTTCTCTGTAATGTAGAATTAAAGCCTTAGTTTTATCAGAATGACGCATGCAATAGCTACTCTGTGTGTTTAGTTTTCATTTGTTTATCGTCCGGCTCAGTCTGGAAAGTGATTTTTCAGAATTTCCCATTCATCAGCTATTGTGAGGTGTTTACATATTGTGTATTACATTACATATTATATACTATGTATGGGCAAAAATACGGTTGTTGAATTCTTTCCCTCCACTTACCGATTTTTAAATGGTTAAAATGTTCTTCTGTCAGCTGCCAGTGCTGACCAATGCAGTTTTCTCATACATTGTCATTTGATTTTATTATGAATGTGTACATTTAGTCCATTGGGTGTTTTTTCCTTGTTCTGTTTTCTGGTCCTTGGAGTGTACTTACAATGGCCCATACATTAACTCTCCTGAGTATGAGTGATTTAACACTGTGGTTATCACTTCCATGCTTTCTGAATTGACAAGAAATCCTAGGGTCTTCTTACATTAAAATATTTTCTATCCTAAACCTAGATACAAGCACATATTAGAGAAATCGGGTTTCTTTTTATTAGGATGTTATATAGAGATATCACGGTGTAGGTATAGTGTTTCAGGGCGCACACTGGGATTATTATACTGGTGCAGTGTTGTCAGTAGACAAAGCTCAGAAATCATCAAGACAGTAGAGAGGAAGAACACGCATGTTGACTATCAAGTGTTCCTTCTAAGTCCCATTAGAAGGCCTCAGCTTTTTTTATTTAACTTCTCTGATTTCATATTTACACCCCATTTCTCCTCTGATGAAACTCGTGTCTCCTAATAGAATGCTTTGCTCTAGCCTACAATCTATTTGTAATTATATCAGATACGCGTGGCCAGTCCCGCTTTCGTTCACAGTGTGATAACTGAAAATTGCTGGGGTTTCTTCACTATGCCCTTTGTCCTAAAGATAGAGTCCTCCCCTCAGTGATGTCCTGACAGAACACTGTCCTTCTAAGGTGACTGGGTCCTAACTCTGGTTATGACACTTGTTTGCCATGCACTTGGGTTGGTTTATTCCCCTTTCTCATAGGCTTGGTGAATTTCTGAATTGCAGTTTTACATTTATAAGCATGGGTGTAGAACATAAGCAGACATGAAGAGGAATTAGGCTCCCTCCTGGTGCCCAAAATCAGCTGGCACATGGGATAGGAGTTTTTTATCCTGAATTCTCCCAGGACACGGGCTGACCCAGCTGTCTTCAGTGGATGACCTGTGGCATCAGAACTGTTTCCTCTAAAAGTCACCGTACCCTAGATTGGTCAGGGTTCTTTCAATTATTCAAAAGAGGAACCTAGCATCCAACAGAACCAGAGATAAACAAAAAGTTCAGAATTTTAATCAGCTTGCTTCTCTTATAACCACATTGTGGACTGCATTCTTAAGATACTGGTGAATCTCCTTAGTGGTTCTGGTTTTACCCTTTTTCTATAGCTCTTTGCTCCTCATAGCCTCATATCCCATTAGAACACACACACACACCACACACACACACACACACACACACACACTCACCTCCCCCCACACTCACTCATATACATATGCACTTGCACACTTACCCACAATACACATACTCACCACAAACACACTCATCCCACACACATACTCACTCATACACATATATACTTGCACACTCACACAAAGACACAGACACATTCACACAGAGAGACACACACATATACACTTATACATGTACATATATACATACTCACACACAGACACTTGCATACTCACACGCAGAGACACATACATACACATACATTCATATACACAAACTCACATAAACACACATACATACATACATATACAAGCAAATACACACAACACACATGTGTGCATGGACACACACACACACACAGCAGGTACTTTGTTATTTCCTCTTGCTCCTTAGTTAGATTGATCTCATGCTAGGATGGCCTGAAGTGATGGTGCAGTGGTTAAGAGCTCTTTTAGAGGACCCAATGTCTGTCCCAGCATATATATTAGGCAGTTCATGATCACCCAGAACTCTAGAATTCTATGTGCTCTTCTGGTGTCCTGGACACTCACATATATGTGGCATACACTCATACAGACACACACATGTAAATAAATCTTTAAAAATAAAAGCAAGAAGACTAGACATTAATTCTGAGTTAGACCTTCGTCCTAATTCTGACTTATGTTTTGTTTATCTCTTGAAAATGTAGCTAACTTCTACATTTTGATTTCCTTGTCTGTAAAATGAAGATAACAAAAGGTCCTCATAGCAGCCTTCTTAACAGCATCATACAAGCTTGTGCAGGTCAAGTGATTAACCCAGCCAGATGAGCAAATCTACTTAGTGCAATTTTAGGGCCCAGATATTTCTATAATGGTGTTACAAAGACTAAAATTGGTAGAAAACGTTTTTTGGACCTCATTTTTTGTCATGTTCTTCCTTGACAATTACAGAGAGTGGCGTTTTATAATTTTCGTTCATTTCTGATAGTCCGTGAAGTCCTAACTAAAGATGGTTCTCCAAACTTAGATGAATTAAGGAGACTCAGGGGAGGTGCTTGAGCTGCTCTTTAATCTGAAGTAGTTTTGATTTGTATTTTGAGATCCTGACATGAGGCCAGGAGTCAGCTCCTGCGTCCTAGCCAGCGGGATTGTGTGCTGGCTAGTTTTTAACGTCAATTTAACACAGACTAGAGTCATAGAAGAGGAGGGGAACTCACTTGAGAAAGTACCTCCATAAGATTAGGCTGCAGACAAGCCTGTAGGACATTTTCTTAGTCAGTGATGGGTGGGGGAGGGAACAGCCCATTGTGGGCGGGGCCATCCCTTGGCTGGTGGTCTTGGGTTCTGTAAGAAAGCAGGCTGAGCAAGCCATGGGGAGCAAGCCAGTAAGTAGTGCCCCTCCATGGCTCCTGCCTCAGCTCCTGCCTCCAGGTTCCCGACTTGTTTGAGTTCCTGTCCTGATTTCTTTCAGTGATGTGGAAATGTAAGCCAAATAAACCCTTTTCTCCTCAAGTTGTTTATTGTCATGGTGTTTTATCACAGCAATGTGGTGGTATTGTGTTCCCCAAAATACTGTGCACCCTAATAAACTTATCTGGGGTCAGAGAACAGAACAGCCACTAGATACAGAGGCTAGAAAATGGTGGCACTCACACCTTTAATCCTAGCATTCTGGAGGCATGGATCTCTGTGAGTTCAAGGCCACACTGGAAACAGCCAGGCATGGTGACTCATGCCTTTAATCCCAGGAAGTGAGGGCAGAAAGCAGAAAGCTATTTAAGGCGTGAAGACCAGAAACTAGAAGCTTTTTAGCTGGTTAAGCTTTCAGGCTTTGGAGCAGCAGTTCATTTGAGATCTATTTGGATATGAGGACTCAGAGGCTTCCAGTCTGAGGAAACAGGATCAGCTGAGGAACTGGCAAGGTGAGGTGGCTGTAGCTTGTTCTGCTTCTCTGATCTTCCAGCATTCACCCCAATAACTGGCCTCAGGTTTGATTTTATTAATAAATACCTTTAAGATTCATGCTACATCTGGCGCCCAACTTTTGTGATATGAATTCTCGAAAAAGCCACTTGCCTGTGGCCTTGCTGGTCCCAGCTCAGGCCAGAGCTACACGTTGCCGGTTGTGGTGGCACACTGGTTGGATTTACTGAAGGAGGCAGAGGCAGGAGGATCCTGAGTTTGAGGCCGGCCTAGAAGGCTTGCTAAGGAAAAGCTACGACCGGGGCCCAGACACAAAGGGTGGCAGTGGGACCATGGAGGCAGCGGCTGCTGCTCTGAGTTTCTGGCTGCTTCTCATCATGTTGTTGACTGCAGTGATGCTGCTACATGGGACGAAAGGCTTACTGATGCTTGTTCAGAGAACAATTGCCAAGACTATCATGTTACAAGAAAGCTTCGGCAAAGGTCAGTTTGGAGAAGTTTGGCCAGAAAAAATGGTGGGGAGAAATTGCTGTGAAGATTTTCTCTTCTAGTGAAGAACATTCGTGGTTCTGAGAGACAGACATTTATCAGACTCTGATTGCTCCAAACTACAGCGGAGGAAAAAAAAATGTCTGTAGGAAACCATGACCACGCCTAACAGTGACTTTGAAATCTTCAAAAAGATGACAGGATCCCACAACGATGATTCCACATGGACTATGGACCATTAAGCTGATTAACACCACAGAAAGATCGACTCTGGACTACAAACTGCTCAGGACAATTTTTAGATGGCTAGCTGAGATGATCCAAAGTGACAGACTACTTGAACAAGGACTTGAAACAAGCCCTGCATTTTCTCATTATGCAGAGACTGGGAAAATGATACAGGAGTTGACAAGTAACTCAAAAATTTTCTTTTCAGGATTCCCTAAAAATGTCTTCACCCCCAGAAAACAGGAAGTAATTTTAAGAAAACAAAGCCCATATTCCCAAGAGGTGGGGTGGATGTTTTTTGGTCATTCAATGGCTTATGGATGATTGTCATTGTTTATGGTGGTTGGTTACAAGTTGTTAATTGTTAATGGTCAGGAAAAAAGCTGAACAAGGAGATTAGATTCAGAGTTTTTGTTTTAAAAAAAGAAAAAGAAAAAAAAAGAATATAGATATGAGATAGATAATTGAATCTACTCTGAGAAAAAAGAAGAAATAGTAGGATAAATGGGTAGATCATTGAATCTACTCTAAAAAGAAAAAGGGGAAGATACAAAAATGACAAAAGGTAGATTACTGAATCTACTATGAAAAAAAGAGAATATAGATATAATAAGATAAAAAGGGAGATTATTGAATCTAGTTTTAAAAAGGAACTACTTGTTTTAAATAGGATAAGTAATGAAATTTTTTTGTCTGAGTTTATCAAATGTTACTGAACTGGACATTGTTAATATATATAATCGAGTTTTTATCTGAACTTGTCAAATGTTAATGGACTAGACATTGTTAATGTAATTCTTGACTGTATATATTTTATATACTTATTGGATAGTTTTTCTTGTATTAGTTATAAGCTTTTTTTAAATTTTAGACCAAAAAAAAGGGGAAATATGCTGGTATTATGTTCCCCAAAATATTGTGCACCCTAATAAACTTATCTGGGGTCAGAGAACAGAACAGCCACTAGATACAGAGGCTAGAAAATGGTGGCACTCACACCTTTAATCCTAGCATTCCAGGGGCATGGATCTCTGTGAGTTCAAGGCCACACTGGAAATAGCCAGGCATGGTGACTCATGCCTTTAATCCCAGGAAGTGAGGGCAGAAAGCAGAAAGCTATTTAAGGTGTGAAGACCAGAAACTAGAAGCTTTTGGCTGGTTAAGTTTTTAGGCTTTCGAGAAGCAGTTCAGCTGAGATTCATTCAGATGAGGACTCAGAGGCTTCCAGTCTGAGGAAACAGGATCAGCTGAGGAACTGGCAAGGTGAGGTGGCTGTGGCTTGTTCTGCTTCTCTGATCTTCCAGCATTCACCCCAATAACTGGCTCCAGGTTTGTTTTTATTAATAAGACACTTTAAGATTCATGCTACATAGCAATAGTAACCTTAACTAAGACAAATGACAAGATGGAAATGCTAGTGAGTCCAGAACCCTGGACATCATCCACCTCCATGCCCTCCATTATACAGTGGGGAATAGGACCTAGGACCTTTTATTAAACCAGGTCATTCCAAGAGATTTCAATTCAGTTCTAGCTTTAGAAGTATGTGGTTCTAAATTTATTTAACTACTCTCCTTGATATAGTTCATGTAAGTAATTCAGAGACATTTGTGATGTATATATCTCTCACCCAATGAGATGATCTCCTGTATGCTTAAAATGATGCCATTTATGGGGTCCAGGTGGTTCTCTTTCTGCTGGGGTTCATATTCAAAGAAAATAGTAGTAGCAGAAATGAGTCTGAGGTTCCTCAGACTAATTTATAAACTGTCAAGGCAGAAACAGTAACAGGATTACTGTCATAATAAGATCCTTCTTTATATGCCAGTTTTGCATACAAATTTATTTATTTGGTTAGTTAATTAGCTTTTAATACATTTTTAAAAGATTTTATTTTTAATTATGGTTTGCGTGTGCCTGAAGGGTTCAGAAGGGGGTACTCGATCTTCTGGAGCTCAAGTTAGAAGTGGGTGTGAGCTGTCTGAAATGGATCCCGAGAACTTGAACTTGGTTGGGTCCTCTATAAGAGCAGCATTTGCTCCTAACCACTGGGCCATCTCTCCATCCCTAAGTCAGGTTTATTTGAGATGGGGTCACATGTAGCCCAGGCTGGCCTCAAACTCACTATGGACCTAAACATATCCTTACACTCCTAATTCTCCTCCCTCTACCCCCGCCACACCCCGTGTGTTGGATTAACAGGCATGTGCCATCAAGCCAGGCTCATAGCTTCTCTTATTTTGCATTGCTCTAAACTCAGGTAATTTTTCTTTTCTTTGGAGCCACCCTAATCTTCTTACTGGTGTTACTGTAAGGCATTGTAAATTACAGTTATCATTTCTGGGTTTCCATTGCTTCATTGCCATTCTGGGAGAAATAATCCTTCTCAGGCTTGTGGTGATACGAGAGAAGAGGGAGTGAGAGAAGAGACTTTAAGGGACAGTGTGATGTTTAAGTACAGTTTGAGTTGTGAACTACCATCTGTTAAACTTAAGTCCCAGGGAGAAATGATGACTTAATAATTGTGTAGCACTGAGATGGCAACATTATCAAAAACCCATATCCTATCTGGGGCCGTGCCTTCTGATTTTGTTACCGCTCTTCCCAGAATGACAACGAACCTGTTAGCTTTCCAGAAGTGACAGGAACCTTCTTTCCAGCAAATGTCTTCAGGGCTCCATTCCTACTGTCTATTTTAGAAGCATGGATATGGAATTTGCTAGGTGCCATGGCAAGAATTTTATTGAACTTTCAAGCCTTCTTAAGAGCTCTAGAAAGAAGAGGGGGGTTCCAGAAAGAGCCTGATCCTGGGCAAAACACATACAAAAACATCACATGGAACCATCAGGTTTTTTAGTGAATTGGGAAGGAAACACTGGCCACCTTTTCAGAGGACACTGCACAAACCCACCAAATAAGTCCTCCTCTGTGCATCGAAGTCATTTTGACCCAGGTTAAAATGGCAGCTCCTACATCTACCAGCTATGTGATTATTTTGCCAGCAAAGTTGGCTAGAAGTTGCTGGAAGGGACTCACCAGCTCATAACTAGGAGATGCTTCATAGCCAAAGTAGCTTTAATTTTTCCTGCATTTATGCCATCTAGAACCAAGGAAGAAATCCCAAAGATCAAAGCCCACATCTATTTACATCTCTCTGGTGAATTCTACTTTGCATACAGATCTGACTTCTAGGTATGATAATGGTGGTGAATGGTAATTGGATGCTTGCTAAGATTCAGAGGACCCTCCTTCACTCTGTGCCTGTCAGATCACATCCTGAGACTGTCTGCTTCTGGTGACTGCTTGAGAGAATCAGAGGGGATGCTGGTTGTTATGGACAGGGAGACTGAGAGCTAGCAAGGAGAGGAGTCTGTAAGTCACATCCTGTGAAGACAGAATAAGAGAAATGGAGCCATTTGGTGAGCAGGGAGCACTGCTGGAGTTTGGTAGGTCCATGATCAACGTTTTTTGTGAGCACACAAGGCTACAGTTAGAATCAGAAGTCCACAGCTTCAAAAAGGGCTTAGGCTGGACCTCAGTGTAGAGTGAAGGTGTAGCATGTCAGAGGCTTCAGGTTCTATCCCTAGTACTAGAAAATAAATAATAAATAAAAACATTGCTAAAACTAAAAGAGAAAGAAAAACAGTCACTGAATCTAACTTCAGCCATCTGTAACAGCCACAGAGGAAGGACTCTGACATTTGTCGTTATGTGAGAAGTGGCCTAGTCGCTTTTCTGAAGTCCTTGTATACTGCCACAGTCTCCAGGGATGGTGAACTGTTCTGGCCCCCTCTCTCTGCATTCTTGCTTTGTTCTCTTTTGCACCTTCCTCAAAGCAGCCATTGAGTATAGAAACTCAGCCAACCAGAATCAGCCATTCCCCCTGGCATTACCAAAAGGTTGACGTCATGGTGGACAGCATGCTTGCTCTCCACCTTTTGGTTACCATACACCTTTCCATGTGGAAGCAAAGTTTGCTTTGCAGAGATACCTAAATCTGAGTCGTTATCTGTTGACCTGTGATCCCAGTCTTCTCTATATAACAATTGCTTACTCTGTTCCTTTTCTCAGATTAATTCACTGACCTAAGCTCAGTAATTCCATATATGAGGATATAAGGATTATAGTGAGATAGTACACACATAAGACACAGGCAGGGTACCTGATACATACTCATTAATTGCTAACTATGGTTCTTGTTCCTATTAGTCATTAAGACGATAATAGAGGGTCAGGGATGTAGCTCAGTTTGTAGAGTGCTTGAGTAGAGTACATGAAGACCTGCACTACATAAATGGAGGGATGTACACTTGAATCTCAGCACTTGGGAGGTGGTGGCAGAAAAGCCAGGAGTTCAAGGTCATCATCAACTACACATCCAGCTAGAGTCCAGCCTGGGCTACATGAGGTCACAAAAAATTATATAATTTAATGAAAGTCCAGATGTTTCAAGAGCTATCAAAGTAATTGTTCCCAAATGTTATAAACAAAGATGGGAAACAAAGATTCTAGAAGTGACTGGAACATGAGGGTGGGGTGGTTTTATGAAGTACATCTCTGTATGCTTTTCCAGGTTTCTGTTCTCTCTGGTGCTAGTTCCTTCCTTCTTTTTTTTCTGTCCTATTGTCCTTGTCCCCAAGTCCTACTTAGGCAACTGCTGGACCAGGCTTAGCCATCTTCTCACATTATAACCACCTCAAGCATAACCTGTGTAACTTTTTAATAAGCTACTACTTTGTGCCATATTAAAAATGACTGATCAGAGGGATTTTGGCTATAGTCTCCTTGGCATTATGGCCTCTGATGGTTGCTTTCTGCTGATTTGTCAGAGCTATAATAGTGTCAGTATGGAATTGATAGGTTGATGGATAGACAGATGGATGGATGTGTGAGTGGGTTGAAAGATGTCTGGATGGGAGGTTGGGTGGCTGAATGGAAGGATGGATGGGTGATAGATGGTTGGAAGGATGAGTGGACAAATGTGTGAGTGAGTAAGTGGGAGGATGGATGGATGGATGGATGGATGGATGGATGCATGGATGGGAAGGATACAGACAAATAGACAGATGGATTTACAGACATGTAGATGGATAGATACAGGGATAGACAGATGGATGGTTAGATGGATTGATGGGAAAGTCTGCACATGGATAGCACTCCACATGTAGGAACATCTCGGCCACCTCATCCAGCAGCTGACTCTTTGCTTTGGGGATCTCTGCCAGTGGCTGCACAGCCTCCACTCTTACTTCCGGCAGCCAGCAGTTCTTTGCATCTTCAGGTAACACAGATTCTCTTCAGACCAGCCTTTTAGCATGGACTTACGAAATCTTATGTGGTGTAATAGAGATTTCTGCAAGCACCCTCTTTAAATAAAGGGAATTAGAGTTGGAGGGGAGCTTTTCAGGCACCAGAGCTCACCAAGAAAAACCAGGCTAATTCTGTGCTTTACTAATTCAAGATTCTCCTGCTGTGTAGTTGTGAGGGAGACAGCATGACAGATGTGTTCGGGATTTTCATGTTTCATTATGAAGTAGATTTTGCACATTAGTAGTTATGTGGGTGGGAGAGGAGATATAAACTATGCTAGGACTAAATATCTAGCAGTCACACTTTTTGAATATAAAAGGGCTGCACAACTCATTTATTTTCATTTTAAGAAATGCTATAGAGGCGAATTATTGTCTCTTTAGCTCCACGGCTCTTCTAAGTTAAACTTGGAGAACCATGAATCCATTTACTTGAATCAAGTATTAAAAAGGATATGATTCTAGGCAGCAATTAAGACTTAAATGCCATCATTTAATTTCTCCCTGGAAAGCATTTGTTTGCCGTCCTATGACTGAGATGTTAAATTGGCCACATCTGGAGACAAACCAAAGATAATGCTGTATCAAACCTCATTTTCAGAGGGCACATCTGCTTCTAGAAGGGAAAAAAAATACAAAAAAAGGCAGCCAAAGAGAAATAAAATACCCATAACAAATGTGAGGGTGTGGGTGATAAGCTGTTACCATGGAGAGCTGCGGGATTAATTTGCACCCCACTTGTAGGTATGGCCCTGTCTTGTTATGATGGCTCTTGACTGAGCTAAGAATTCTACAGAGAGAGATGCAATTTCCTGCCAGAACTGTAGGTCACTCTTTGTCATTTTGTGAAAATGGTGTTACCTTTCCATCAACCTGTCCCCCTGAGACCTTCACAGCACTCATAAGGAAAGCCTAGAAGTCATCTATCTATATGTGATGAGCCTGTCCTGCTCTTGAGCTATCACTGAGTGGACCAGGCTAGACACTGGCTGACAGTGGCCAGTTCGATTTTCTTGCTCAGGTTCCCAGCTTCGAGTTCCAGTTCAGGTTGATATTCTTGCTTCAACTTTGTGCCTGGGAATTTCGTAGCTTCGGGGAAGCTTTGTTTGGTCAAAGACTCAGGGAAGCAGGTAAGAGTGAAAGATGGAAAAAGATGACCACACAGACCCAAGAGGGTTCCTGCTAGAATTGTTAGGGTCAGAGCCTGTGCCCTAGCAACTGATGAGCCAGGCTGGTCCATCCATCCTTACCGGGCTAAATAAAGCAACAAATCACAGTGAAACCCAGAAAAAAGAAATATACTTAATGTGGCCACTTTGAGATGAGGAAAAAAGATGTCTAGTTATTCCAAGTCTGTAGCTAGAGTTTTCCTGCCTGGCCCACAGTCAGGACAAATCTCTCTTACCCACCAGTCCCACAGCCACTCAGACCCAACCAAGTAAACACACAGAGACTTATATTGCTTACAAACTGTATGGCCCTGGCAGGCTTCTTGCTAACTGTTCTTACATCTTAAATTAACCCATTTCTATTAATCTATAAGTTGCCATGTAGCTCGTGGCTTACCGGTATCTTAACATGTTGCTTCTCATCATCACGGCGGCTGGCAGTGTCTCTCTGCCTTAGCCTTCCACTTTCCAGAATACTCTTCTCTGCTTGTTCTGCCTATACTTCCTGCCTGGCTACTGGCCAATCAGCATTTTATTTATACAGAGAGATATCCACAGCACAATTTATGTTTTAATAGAGCCATGCATAGTTGAACAGTAGTGGTTAAGGTGTGGTCCTGCCCATCACTTCCCCATCATTGTCTTAGATCCAGTCTTTCCTACAAGGTAGTCTGAGCAGTTGTCAGAACAGTGTGAAATCTTGTCCTGGGAGGTAAGCTACTACTCTGGCAGTAACAGGCTTCAGGGGGGAATTTCCTATTTTTCTGTTTGATATGGCTTAGTATCTTATCTACTAATGGTTTTGCAAATCTTCAAGTCAGGTGCCCTCCTTCAAGCCTTCTACACTCCGTAGAAAGGGTAAGGAGAAAACATACCACCATATTGTTCTCTTACCACTGCCCACTACACCATACCCAACTGGTATTCTCTAGAGAAATAAAATGCAAAGGAACCAGAAGACCTTGGGACCTAAAGACGAAACCACTTCCAGTAAGCAGCATGCGTCAGTGATAGGATTTCAATGTTCACTAAAATGGTCATGTCCCACTAATAAATGGCTGTGTCTGTGCTTTTTAAACTGGTGGGAGAAATTTCTCTCTTAATTAGATGACAGCTCCTCCATAACCCAGAAGAATTGAATTATATTAACTTTACATTATTGGTAAAATTAATGAGTCATTGATTAATTTCCTATCCTTCTCTGGAATCATTAAGGAGGCAAGAAGGAGATTCCGTGGGTCAGGATGTCTGAAAGATGGAATTTATGTCCATGTCCCTGGCAGTATCACAACAACCACATCTGAGATGAATCAGCAGGGCAGAGTGAAAGTCCAGAGTCCATAGTGGCTGCCCAGTTCTGTGTCCTAATGTCTCCTCTTTCAGCGTGCTTTCCAAGCTTTGCCAGCCTCAAGCTGAGGAGGAGGTCATCTTTCTGCTACTGAAAATGTGTGTGGAAGTCACTCATTTCAATCTCCCTACCTTACACACCTTTATTCTGTAACAACAGAAAATACAAATAAATTAAAAACTCAGTAACTCTTCCTAGTTTAATCACAGAAGAGATTCTGCTGTCCTCACAACTTATAAGAGCATACAGTCATGGGGCCACTGGTACAAGTTGTACCTGTAATAGATGTATGGGTGCTTCAAGGAAATGCTGGGGAAAAATTACCCAGAGCTCAAGGGAGGGCCACTTTACAACATACCATAGTATCTTGCCTTCCTAGCAAGGCCTGCACCCTGGAGAAACTATCTAAACTATCTCGTCAGAGGCTAACCAACCTAGGGGAGGGAATACTCAACTCAGACCAGCTCCTGCTGTCTCATCCTGCCAAAAAGAGGGGGAATAGCTGAGGAATGCCAAGGATACTCACAGTCTAGGAGTGCAGGCCCACACCATGACAGAATCCTAATCACTGTAGGGCTTCAAGAAGTATCCACTGAACTCACACCTTCCTCTACTTCCTGATGCACCACAAAAGGCTCTCCTCTATCTGCTTTGTACCAGGATTTTAACCAGATATAAATAAATAAATGAATAAATAAATGAAAGGTATAAACAAAACAAAAATCAGTTTGCAAGAGTCAGCCATGCTGGACATTCTAGGATTGTTCAGACAGGAACTTAGAGCCATTGTGGCTAACACACTAAGGGCATTAAGGGAACAGCTTGAAATCTTGCAAACATGGATGAATAAAGTGATCAGAGAAATTGGAGTTCTGAGAAGCAATAAAAAACAAATGCTAAAGACCATGGTTTTCAAAGGAACAGATCATCCAAGAACTGTTGGAGTTCTAGAATAGCTATTATGTGTGACTAATAGGATTTCAAAGTAAAGGAAAAAATAAACAGAACTAGCAGTCAAAAATAATTAATATTCACCCCAGTTTAAGGTTGGATACCATATCCCAGATTTAGGAAGCCCAAACAATACCAGCCAGACTAAACATACCCCAAAAGTAATCTATGTACAATCCAATTTCAGATAATCAAAAGCAAAGAAAAACATTGAGAGGGCCCTCTCACTTACACTTACACGTAAGTGAACAGAGGCAAAAATTATGTAATTATATTCTGAGTAGCTGTGCAAGCAAAGGAGAGAACACTAAGATAAATGAGGTTCTGAGTACGATATATCATTCAACTAACTGAGAATTCTCTACCCTGCGAAATTATCCATGAAAGGTAAAGAGTTGTTCAGACAAACCAAGTTAGGGAAATGTGTGCTTGAATGTGTACAACACAGGAACTGATAAATTCTTCAGAAAGGAGAAAACTGACCTGGTTCAGCCACACAGTAGAAAAGGGAGAGCCATGAAGGGTGGATGAATAAATGCAATAGAAGGGCTGTTTGGGCTTTTATGCTGTTGTTAATACAAGCCAGAATATCTGGCATGCTAGCCAAGCAATCTACCACTGAGCTACACTGCTAGTATTTTAATTCTTTATTGATACCAGGCATAGCAGTCCCTTTAAAGCACTAACCATTATCTGCAATCTACTCCAGGTTGAAGCCAAGAATACCAGCATTGCCCTAAGAACAAAGCCAGATAAAGAAGGCATTAAAAGAAATGGAACTATAGGCTATGCTTGCTCATGAACACAGGTGCAAATATCTTCAATAGAATATTAGAAAATTAAATACATAAATACACAAAAATATTTACACACCAAGATGAAATAGGAGTTACTCCAGGTCTGGAAGGCTGCTTCAACACTTAAAAGCAAATTAATGTTATATACTATGTTAACAGCCTAAACACGGAAAAATATCACATGACTATCAATTGAAACAGAGAAAGACTTAACAAGGTTATAACAGTCACTAGTGGAAGAAATTCTCAGCAGATTAGGAATAAATAGGAACTATTTATTCTATCAATAGCATCTGCAAAATGCTACCTGCCCTCATGGGTGACATTGAAGAACTGGAATAGTCCCTGCTAAGGTTGCTAGTAAAGTAATGATACCTTACTTATCATTGCTTGCAATGTTATACTGGACATACCAACTCAATAAGACACAGAAAGGAAATAAAGTATAAAGGGGAAATGAAAATAACTTTGTATATGTCATGACTCCATATGAAGTAAAAAAGAATCAACATCTGGAATTAATAAGAGTGATAGTAAGTTTCCAAGATACAAGATTAAATAATACTGTCTTCCCACATACTAACAATAAACCAGCAGAACTTGAGATCAAGCATACATTGCTATTTATGTTGGTACTCTGAAAATGAAATAATTAGATATAAATCTAACAAAATATACATAGTAGCTATATGAGTAAAACTACAAAACTGATTTAAAATATCAAAGAATTAAATCAGTGAATGAAGGAGAGAGAGTTCATCATCAGGCAGCAATATTTAACATAATTAGTATTGTGGTTTGTTCCAATGTGCTGTAGAAATTCATCTGAGGGTCTAAGAGATATTTTCAAACACTCTGAAGTTTATATGGAGAGGTAAATGACTCAGAAGAGATGATTCACTCTTGAAAGATGATATGAAGAATTAATAGTATTCAATGCCTGGGCTTACTGTGAAGCAACAGCCATCAAGCCAGCATAGTATTAGCTAAAGAGGCACATCAATGGAACAGAGGACTGAAATACTGCCGCATGAATATAGTGTCCTGGTGTCATTTCTGTTGCTGGGATAAAATATGCTGACTGTGATGGCTATTCTTAGTTGTCAACTTGACTACATCTGGAATTAACTAAAACCCAAACGGCTGGCACATCTGTGAAGGATTTTTTTCTTTATTAAATTGTTTGAAGTAGGAAGACCCACTCCCCCCCGACACACACACACTATTAAAAGTTCTGTGTATTATGTATCTATCTGTAGCTTTTGGTTGTTGTTCATATACTTACTTATTGTTTTTACATCCCGACCAAAGTTTTCCCTCCTTACTCTCCTCCTAGTCCCTCCAGACTGCCTCCCCTCTTCCTCTCCCACCCCCCATCCATTCCTCCTTCTCTGTTTCTCTTAAGAAAAGCGTGGGCCTCCCATGAATATCAGCAAGCCATGGTATTTCAAGCTGTAATGCACTGGGCAATTCCTTTTCTGTTAAGGCTGGACTGGGTAATCCAGTAGGCGGGAAGGGTCCCAAAAGCAGGCAACAGAGTCAGAGTCAGCCCCTGCTCTCGCTGTTAGTAGTCCACAAGAAGCTCAAGTTACACAATTGTAGCATATATGCAGAGGCCCTAGGTCAGTCCCATGCAGGCTACCTGGTTCTCGGTTAAATCTCTCTGAGTCCCTATGGGCCCAGGTTAGTTAGTTCTTGTGGTGTCCTTGACCCCACTGGCTCCTGTAATCCTCCCTCCCCATTGGAAAGACTCACTTTTAATCAGGATGTTTTGAAGTGGGAAGATATACCTTTAATCTAGGCCACACCTTCTGCTGACAGACAATATAAATGATATGGAAGAAGGAAGCTTGTTCTCTTTGCTTTCTTCCTCTCACTCTTGCTAGCAAGTTTATTCCTTCACTGGCATTTACAGCCTAATTCTTCTGGATTCTAAAGTATGTGGAAGACCAACTAAGAAACCCAGCCTCATGTATTATGATCAATCCACGTGAGTCTATTAAGTGGGCAGTAAAGAAAAGTCTACCTATCTCATAGGCTGAACAACTACTGGATTCTTAGACCTTCCATTGGTAAACAGCCATTGTTGGACAAGTTGGACCACAGCCTGTAAGCCATTCTAATAAACCCCATATCTATACATATTCATATACATGGGATTTATTTTTTTGGGTGCCAGATGTAGCACAAATAGTTAGACGATCTTATTAATGAAAACAAATCCTGAGCCAGGTATTGGGGTGAACGCTGAAAGATCAGAGAGACAGAACAGGCCACAGCTAACCTCACCTCGCCAGTTCCTCAGGTGATCCTGTTTCCTCAGACTGGAAGCCTCTGAGTCCTCATCCAAATGGATCTCAGCTGAACTGCTGCTCGGAAGCCTAAAAGCATAACAGACTCTAGTTTCTGGTTTGTATGCCTTATATACCTTTCTGCTTCCTGCCATCACTTCCTGGGATTAAAGGTGTATGTCACCATGCCTGGCTGTTTCCAGTGTGGCTTTGAACTCACAGAGATCCATATGGATCTCTGCCTTCAGAATGCTAGGATTAAAGGTGTATGTGCCACCATTTTCTGGCCTTTATTTCTATCTAGCAGCTGTTCTGTTCTCTGACCTCAGATAAGTTTATTAGGATGCACAATATATTGGTGGACACAATATATCACCAGATATAATTATATACTTTCATTATAAATAACTATATAAATAAAGTATATAAAAACATAATTATATATTCAGAATTATTTAATATTATATTATAAGAGAAATTCATCTATATGAATATCTAGGTCAATCCCATATAGGCTCCCTGAATATATGAACATATGAATATATATACATATATGTATATATGTATGTCTATATATGTATAGGTGTATATTTGTATATATGTATTTTTTTTTCATTCTATCAGTTCTATTTCCATAGAGAATCCAAAGTGATTTACTTCATCTTACAATCCCAGGTTACAGTCCATCACGGTGGAGCAGTCAAGGTAGGATCTTCAAACACCTAGTCATACTATATCCACAGTCAAGAACAGAGAGAAATGAATGAATTCAAGCTTACTTGTTTTCTTGCTTGTGCTCAGCTCATTTTCTCTATTCTTACACAGTCCAGGATTCCCCTGCCTAGGGAATGATGCCTCCCACAATAGGCTGAGTTCTCCCATATGAATTCATTCACTTAAGACAACTACCCACACATATGCCTACAGGCCAACTGAATGTAGACAATTCCTCAGTGAGTGTCTCTTCCCAAGTTATTCTAGGTTGTAAAAAGTAGACACAACTAACCATTTAACTGATCTCTGACAAAAGAGCAAAGAAAATAATAAGAATCGAATCTGCTCTAAGAAATATGGTGACAAGATAATGGGAAAACAAGCAACAGACTAATACAAACTACTTTCAGAGGGTAGATACTGAATCTCCACCAAAATTCACCTTATTCTTTCGACTTCAGTTAATCGGAGTCCATCTGCCAGATGTTTAAACCAAAATTCTTGGGTCAGCCTCATCCACCCCTCCTTGTGTTTGCACTCTGTATCTCATTGGCAGGGAGTCTTCCTCCATCTTTAGTCTGTGTCCAAAAGTATATCATCCCTGCCCACATATCAATCTGTGTGAGCCAATGTGTTCTCTGCAGTAGCCTCCTGACACGCCTATCCATTTCTGATTCTGCACTATTTACAATCTGTCCAATGCAGTAGCAGGGTGTTTCTTTGTAAATGTAATTCGGTGTCACCTTGTTACTTCCGCTTTGGCCTCCTTGTCTATCTTCCTGTCTATGAGCATCACAGCCAAGCTTTTCACTTCATCATCTGCTGGAAGCATTCCATGGCTGTCATGCATTTCCCCTAGAAATGAACACGATCACATTCTTCATTCCCTCCAATACTTTATGTAAATGTCAACAGTTCAAGGGTAAGTACCCAGGCCTTCCTATTCATACATTGCCATACAACATCTTGGCCGAAATAGCCCTTATTCTCTTTAATTATCAGTTTCTCACATGCTGTATGTGTTTGTCAAGGTTCTTCAGGGAAAAAAAAGAGCTAATACAACACACATGTTTATAGGAGGGATCTCTTTATTTTGTCACTGTGTCACCAGGGTTTGACAGGTCTATGGTGTCTGTCTATGAGCTGGAGAGCCAAGGAGTTCACCATGAGTGAAAGCCTCAGAGCAAAACACTCATGATGTCTTCCATACATCCAACAGCCTGAGACCCTCCCATTACCCTCACTTCTGGGAGCTTCCAGCACTAGTCAGAGTCTGATGGCCAAATAACCTGGAGTCTTGATGGCCAAGGGCTGAAACAGGGTCAAATATAAACTCATGGAGAAAGAAAGATAGGGAGCGTGTAGGGAGAAGTGGTAATTTTTCTTGTTGCTATGAGAAAATATCTAACAAAAGAAACTTAAGCAGAGAAGAGTTTATTTTGACTCACAGCGGAGAGGTCCAGTCCTTCATGGTGAGGAAGGCATGTCGACAGGAACTGAGGCAGGCAGTCACATGGCACCCATAGCCAGGAAGCAGAAAGATGAATTCAGGGGCTCAGCTAGCTTTCTCCATTTCATTCAGTTCAGGACCTCAACGCACGGGATGATGCCATCAAAACTGGAGTGAGTCTTCCCACCTCAATTAACACAGTCTAGAAACTCTCACACACATGCCCTTATGTTTGTTTCCATGATGATTCTAAAGCTCAGCAAACTGGCATCGAGATTATCCATCACAGACACTTTCTCCCTTCCCCTACATTTTCATTCCATCCTGGCCTTCAAACCAGTGGAAGGTGTTCCTCAAAACCCGAGTGGATGTTCCCCACTTGGTTTGCTGACCTCACACTAGTGGCAACAGACTCACAAATACACCCAGAAGTAGACTTTACCAGCTGAGTATCCCTCAAGCTGGTAACCTTAAATGATCCATCCCATCATGCATTTGTGCATTACCTCTTTAATTCTCTTCCCCCGATCCATGAACACTTACACTAGCATGCAAGTTTAGTGAGAGCAGGCAGTTGTCTTTTCTGTAGGGGTGAGTTTATCCCAAGCACCAAGCACAGTGCTCAGCATCTATGTCTGAAAAAGATCCACTGATTATATCATTGATTCATTCGGAAGATACTGCTGAGGAAACCCTCTGCCATGCTGACCACTAGAGTCCCTCGGCTCAGCAGATCTTTTCATAAATTCTGTATGCACTCACCTCACAAAACAAGCTTTTCAAGTCAATGGGAAGAGAAGAGAATTTGCACCAGGTATCTATGGCAGTTCACAGGTGAGATAGTCCTGATTCTACCAGAACTCTAAATGATAGAGGAAGGGAATTGAAAATGAAGGGTCCAGTGTCACCTCAGTAGGGGTGATTGGGATGGGGGCAGTCAGATGTCATCTAAACAAAGGGAAAGACAAATTTGAGTTTTGAACAATTGTTAACTGATAAACAGAAAGAAGTTGTGTATAATAAGTGGTTCTATGTAATGTTTAATACATGTATATGGTGTGTAATATTCACATCACAGTGAAAGGAAAATGTATTTCTCTCTCCAAACCTCAGTTCTTGGTGGTAAGCCTTCCAAACCCCTTTCTTTGAGCTTTCGGAAACACACAATGTGTAATTGTTGTCTGTAGTCACAATGCTGGGCAGCTGCGCAGGAGGCTTTCTCGCTCCCCTCCTTGACTGTAACTTAGAACCCACTGCTCAGCCTTCCCTCTTTTCACTCCACTCTGTCCCTGGCCTCTGGACTCTCAACTCCGAGAGCCCAATATTTTTAGATCTGACACATGAGTGAGATAGGGTGGCACTTGTCTTTCTGTATCTAGCATATTTCACCTAATAAGGTCTGGTTCCATCCGTGCACAGAAGTTCCTGCGCACAGCTAGAAATAGGTCTGGGGTCTGGAGAAAAGGACAACACATCCCAGCATTCCAAAGTATTCCAGCAAGGCAAAAAAAAGTTTTACTTCTGTGGAAAGGTGCCTACTTACATCAATCCAGCAAGCAATCACACCCAGTGAGGATTCCTTTTGTATTTTTATTCCCACCTAACTGTTGGGAGCAAGGAGGTCCTTGCACCTACAGACATCCATGGAAAACAGGAATGTTAAGCATGCAGGGGTGTCTCTTCATTGGGAGAGGTAAAATAAAATACCTGCATTCCATCCAGAAAGCTGAGAGCGGATACTGTTAACTAACTAGTGACTTTCTTACTATCTCTGGCAGCAAATCTTACACATCTCTTGCTACAGAGGCAGACCTCACCCAAACTCCCCAGAATGATTACCCTCCATAGACCTTTATCTTCAGCTCCCAGAGTTAATAAAAGCTATCCTTGGGGAAGATGTCACATGTATTTTATGTGCTGCCTCCCCTATGCTGACTTGGTCAGAGACCACATCAGATCCTAGGCCCATTAACTATGGCACCCACACTTGTGGTCACATGTAAAGGAGTTCCTAAGTAGTCACACCTTGAGCTTTATTGTTCATCTAGAACTGGAATGATTGTTGCCTGGAAACCTGGAACTTTTCCCCAAATTGTGCTGTGTTTTAAATATGCTGACTGTGGACCGAAGTCTGATCAGGCTGTCTGATGAAGTCAGTCTGAACCGAGTTTGCGTTCTCATCTCTTGGCAGATTATTGCCTGCATTGACACATACAGGGTCCCCCTCCCCTAACACCATTGGGTCCTGTGCCTCACTCTAAATACTCAGAGCTTGGCCTTATAAGCTTATGCAATTGGCTAGCTGTGTGCAACACAACTGATAAGCAGGGTGAGATTTTGAGTGTAGCCTTGAGTATATATTTTGGTTTCAGGAAGTGATAATTCTGACAGAATTTTAATTTCTGCCAAGTGGCTTATTTACTATTTTTTTAAATGGAGCTTTGTCTTATTTAACCCTTTGATGGAAAACACAGTACATTTCCTACAAGATGACAGGATTTCACTTCTTACCTGGCTGAAGAGTACCCTACTGTGCATATGTCCCACATTTCCTTTATCTAATCATGGGTTGATAGGCAACTTGACTGTGTCCAGGTCTTGGCTAACATGAATAGGGCTCTAATGAACATGAGACTGCAGCTGCCCCTTGGACACATTAACTTTACTTCTTTTGGCTATACACCCAGTAGTGATGTGACCATGACCTCACTTGGAAGCCTTGAAATGGAAATAGTATAAGCAGAGACTCTTAGGCCCCTCTCTTCATCTCCCAGACTGTCTATCAGCTTGATTTCATTTGCAAATTTAGTACGTTTAGCAAGCATGCAGGAGTCTGAGCTTAAGCTGATCTCCAAAGAAAAGACACAAAAAGATTTGACTTTTCACCTATCAAAGACCAGACCAAGAGACAAAGGGCTTTGCTAGGCCCAGAAATCCCCTAAGAATCTTTTCTCATTAAAAATGAGAATTCTTTAAGGCCCCATTTTCTTGAGCCTACATTCCAACGCAGTATTTTTTTTTTTTTAACAGAGAATGGAGACAGTGGGCCAGGCTACTAAGGTCCCAGGTCCCCTGCCCCACAGGAAAGATTAGCCTGTCTTAGATAAATTCACATATATTCTGGCCTTTGCTGCATGGCTTTCTATAAAATATAAGACAGCCAAATAAAACCATTTTCCTTTGTCATTTTCTTTATAGTACAGGGAAACTTCTTTATAGTACAGGGAAACTGAGGCAGCAAGTGCCCAGTAACAGTGCAATCAATGGTGCATACTGTTACCAGGACTCCCCTCAGTTTCCCACCCCTGTGATCTCTCTCAGAAGAATTCAGATGAGACACACAGAGTTAAGTTAGGCACTCTCAAAGGAGGAGCCTGGACAGTGGTCAGAGGGACCATGTACTGTAGACCTGAATGCTTTCAAGGGATGACAGTGCACACTGCCAGAGAGAGACCACTGTGCTGACAGGCCTTTTTAGGGAGGCTTTATACTATTTCTTAAAGTTCCTAGATGGAGTCTCTTTCCTATCCAGGTGATTGTCAGACCCTTTGGATTAACTCTTAAGGGTGGGGACAATGGTACGTCTTGTTCTTTACCAGAAACCTTGGCTAAATAGTAATCTTATGACTTTGGGGGTAGTTTACCACTTTGTGGACAATTTATTACTTTTTCCTCCCAAGTCAGAGATGGGCCTTAGGTCTCATTGTTTTGGACAGAATCAAAATCCTATAGTTTGGTCTTTGGCTTTACAGGTTGTTGCGGATGAGAGAGGGGTCTGTCATCATGACCTGTAAGCCATGACTGTCTAGCTACCTGGTAATACCTGGATCATAAGTTGTATTTTACTTTTTGGCAGAGCCTCCATACAGATTTGCATAATCATTATACCAATTTATCACGAAAAGTAGCATAAATAGATAACAGAGAAAGGAAGGGAGAGGGAGCGAGGGAGGGAGAAAAAGGGAAAAAGGAAAGAAAGAAGGGAGGGAGGGAGAAAAAGGGTAAAAGGAAAGAAGGGAGGGAGGGAGGGAGGGAGGGAGAGAAGGAGGGAGGGAGGGAGGGAGGAATGAAGGATTCAAGCATGAGAAATAGGCTGTCATGAAAATCCTGTGGTAACTGAAGTCAGGCTCCTGTGATCCCATCACCCTCAAACTGGAGGCCTGAGGATTACAAATTCAAGGTCATCCTTGGTTATCTAGAAGGTTCTTCCTACAACAAACACACAAAACAACCCAGTGCATGTGGAGCTTTGATTTCCAATTCTAGAGCATTGTGGTAAAGGCTAGAGCAGATATATGGAGCCAGAATCCATATCTTTAAGGAGAAATCAAGATTTTATATGTAAAATATGTGTTTTCCATCACCATTTGCAGCCCACGTTATCCACCTTGGTGGATTCTACAAAGTTATTCTGGCCACAATGACAGTTGATACAGCACTCAGCTGCTGGCATGAGGAGGGCAATAAGATTGCCATCCCTGATCCCCAATTTGTCAAACATTCACATGCAATCTGGTCTTAACATCTGTTATAATTGATCCCAAAGGAGAGGCTGCTTATGTTCCCACATGCCAGAGCAATCTGCATGTAGGATGTTTTCTTTTTCTCTTTGAAGTCTCTCACACAGCTCTATGCTTCTATTCTCATCATGCTCCTGTCTGTGAGTCTTGCTGTCTTCTATTTCCTGCCCCTCTCTACTTGCCATTGTTACCTGAATACCCCCATCATATCATCATCACCGTTATCATCACCACCACCATCACTATCATTAGGACCATCATCACCATGATCATCATCATCACTGCCATCCTTACCCACATCACCGTCATCATCATCATCATCACCATCACCATCATCACTGCTATCATTACCAACATCACCATCATCATAATCATCTTCATCATTATCATCATGACTGCCATCATTACCAACCTCACCATCATCTAGTCACCAACCACACTTCCTCTTTGCCCACAGTGGTGCTATTTCTTAGCTCTGTTTTCAGTGTTCTGAGGAATGAGTCCTTTTCCCTATTGTAAACTTTGCATTCACACTCCACTGACTTCTAAGGAGACCTGTGGCTCTCAAACACCAGGAAGGAGATGGAGTTTAGAAAACAAGGGAGCAGAAATGAGGCATCTTATGGTTTAGAAGGATGTAAGTGCTAAAATGTCTTTAAAACTGTTAAAGGACATTTTTATGTGTTGTCACTATTAGAAAGCTTTTCAAGAATGTACCTTCTTAAACAGGAAAGATGGGCCACACATTAGAACATCAAGTACCTGGGAAAACTCTCTTATAAATGAACAAGATTCCAGTGCACACAATGGAAGCATCAGGTGAAAAAAGGGTAGGAGCTGCCTTCAAGTTCAGAGGAACAAGGACTAATCTAGAGTTCACATTGGATTCCTCTGGCAAATGGATCTTGGTTTAGATGCATATTGTTCCCATGCATGGCAGTGATTTTCAAGAATGCTCACAGACAGTCCTGTGTTTGTTGGGGTTTCTAGAGAAACTGTCCCATTCAGATCCAACAAACATTTATTATGGGCAGGCTGTGTACCAGGCACAACACCTATATTTCCACAAATACTTTATTTTTACAGAGAACCTGGGAGTCAGTTGTTTGGCCAGCTAACCTTCTAGTTCCTTTCTTTTCCTGGTGTGTGTGTGTGTGTGTGTGTGTGTGTGTGTGTGTGTGTGTGTGTGTGTTTGCAGTTGGTAAATGTGGTGAACATATGCATGTGTGAGGATGTTTATTCCAGTGAATGCACATGATGGCCAGAGGAAGACATCCAGTGTCCCACTCTTACACTCTGCCTCATTCGCTGAAGATAGGGTCTCTCACTGAACCTGGAGCTAGGTTGGCAGCCAGAGAGCACAGTAATCCTCCTGTCTCATCCCCACACAATTCTGGGATTACTGACAACCACAGTTATGTGCCACTATTTTATGAGAGGTAGGATTTGAACTCAGATCCTCATGCTTGTACCTCAAGCATTCTTGCCCACATCATAGTGTTCTATTGCTGTGAAGAGACACCATGAGCACAGCAACTCTTACAAAGGAAAACATTTAATTGAGGTTGGCTTACAGTTCAAAGGTTTAGTCCATTATCATCATGGCAGGAAGCATAGTGGCATGCAGGCAGACATGGTGCTGGAGAGGTAGCTGAGAATTCTACATCTGGATCCACAGGCAACGGGAAGTGAACATCACACTATACCAGGCTTGGGCATCTGAGACCTCAAAGACCACCTCACAGTGACACACTTCCTCCAACAAGGCTACACCTCCTAATAGTGCTACTCCCTAAGGGCCAAGCATTCAAACACATGAGTGTATGGAGGCTATTCCCATTCAAACCACCAGGACAACTGAGCCACATGCCCAGGCGCCTGCTTTTCCTTTCAAGCATCTCTAGTGCTTATCAGAGACCAAGCCTGAGTCTCTTACACAAAGCTCTGCAGGTGTCACCATTGCTGTCTGGTCCCAGTAGGAGGACAAGCCTGGAATAACATCCCACAGTCAGGAGGTGCTGCAGCAGGTCAGGGGACATATTCCATCAGTTACTTACATTATCCTACAGCCTCCAAAAGTGCTCTTTAAAAAACCCAAAGTACTGGGGTGAGAAAATGGTTCCGTTGGTAGCTTGCTTGCCATATGGAAGTATGAGGACCTAAATTTGATTCCTAGAACCTGTGTGAACCTATATGCAAAAACTAGAATGCAGGAATGGTGGGTGGTGGGTGTTTATTATTCCAGTGCTGGAGAGGCTAACAAGGGGGGATCCCTGGGCTGGCTAGCCAACCACTCTACCCTACTTGGTCTAAAAAAGAAAACAATGCATCACTGAGAAACAGCACCCAGAGTTGTCCTCTGGCCTTTACAAACTTGCACACATGCATGTGAACCTGTACACACACACACACACACACACACACACACACACACACTCATACATATATGAGAAAGGTCCCAGCACACACACAATTAAAACCCACAGTAGTCAGCATTCTGTGTCTTCCTAGAGCTACTGGTGAAGGGTATGGTGATGAGTCTAAAGAATATTGGGGACACACTACCTGCTGGGGTTCCCCCAACTTTCAGAATCTTCAAAACTAAAGACCGAAGGTCAAGGGAATTTATATTCTTGTGACATTGTGGCTGTCTCTTTTTGAGTTTCCGTGGAAGCTGTCATAAAACATAGATGCAATCAGGAAGATGCAGAAGCCATGATTTGAGTATTGCTGCCATTCAGGCCCCTGTGATGGACAGCTTAGGCACTAGGTGGAGGTGCTGGGAGGTTTGGACCTATGGCCTATGGGGCTCTTGGGAGTCACTTAGGGAACTGAGGACACATGGCAATTCTTGTATGACCTCTTGAGTTCCTGCTAGAATCATAATAAAGGAAGCAGTCCTAGTGTAAGCCCCTTATGCCACTCAAGTGGCCAGGCCCCTCCCCCAAGGACCTCTAACTACCAGCTTCCACTCATAGAATACTCTAACTGCCCTAACTGCTGGACCCTGCCCCCACCCTGCAGAGCAAAAAGCCTAATCTCTGGAAATGAAATCCCACCAATCTCCATCCTGGAAAGTTCCACCCTGAAAAGTTCCACCCCCTTCCCAAGAAGCTCTATACAAGCCCTCTATTCTGTTCAGTTTGCTGCTGTTTCTTGCTGGAGCAGAGGCAGCCACCCTCCTGGTTTTTTCCCTCCCAATAAATCTCTTATGTGAGGTCTGTTGTGTGGTGTGACTTTGTGATATTCCTTGGCTTCCAGCTGCCAGGATACCTTTCCAGCTGAGCTGCAATGCTTACACCTGGCCCCTGGCCCGCCTATCCATTCCCACAGCCCTGAGTTTAGGGAACAGCCAATTCTTCCAGCAGGTCTTCCTCCTATCTGTGCCAGAAAGTGATGGAACCAAGCTATAACACACATCCAGTCATCGCTATGTATCTGGACTTTTAAACTATGTCGTGATTTGAATATGAAATGTCCCGCATCCTGCAGGAACTCCCACCAACGTTCTGGTTTCCCAATACCATTTCCCAAGTCAAAGGTCACTTTCTGTGAGCATTTCCTAAATCTTCATGATCTCACTTCTAACATCACCACAGCCTTATTCAAATAAATCTGTCTTCTTTACTTGAAGAAAGAAATTGGAATAAGTCCTTGTGGGTAGCAGTGAGGATTGCCTTATATTTAAAATCTGCCTTGAAAAACATTTTTATCACATGAATATTACCTACTCCAAAAGCCAAGCTGATGGTAGAGTCTATGTCTTCTCCTTTCTGTACATTCTGTATTTATTCTTTGACATAAACACAGCACAAAAGTATCTGCTAAGCATCCCTTGGTATTCTAGTTAAATTTAGGTCAACCTGGCATAGCCCAGAGTCACCCAAGAAGGGAGTCTCAGATCAAATTGACCTATGGTTATGTCCTATAGGATTCTTTTGATTGTCCATTGATGTAGAAGGACCCAGCCCATTGTGGGTGGCACCATTCCCTAGGCTTATGGCAGTAGGCTGTACAAGAAAGCTAGCTAAGCTTGAGCTGGTGAACAAGCCAGCAAGCATCCGCCATAGTTCCTGCTGGACTTCTTAGCCGTGAAGTGTGTTCCTGGGTCAGAGGTAGAATTGTGCAGAATAGTCCGCAGGCCTATCTGAGTTCCGGCCCTGACTTCCCTCCATGGTGATCTGTGGCTTGGAAGTACAAGCTGAATAAATCCTTTCCTTCCCCAAGCTGCTTTTGGTAAGAGTGCTTTATCACAGCAACAGCATTTGGTCCTGCATTGTTCACCTTCCACAGTGAAGTTAGATCGACTACATATTTATCTCATGCTTTCTCTTGAGAGATGAGTTTCCTACCTCCTCTAACTTTACAGATTTGTGTAGCATGCATGATATGAATTCATAACTCTATAGGCACCATAATCATGTTGACATTTCTGTTGTCCTGGAGACTTGATGGTCTCCACCCACAGACTGATGTGAATGCCGAGCAAGATGTAGAGACCTCCCACACTGCATCTTATTTTGTTCTTGCTCAAGGTGCAGCCCTTACATGTATCTGAGAATTGTGATGTAAGGGTGCTTATCTTAGTTATGTGCTCTGCTCAAGGAGTACATAAAATAATCATAAAATAAAAAAATATATCAGGGGCTGAAGACATAGATCAATGGCTGCTCTTCCAAAAGACCCAAGTTCAAGTCCCCCAAATGGGTTTCTCAGACTAAGTATGCGGGAAATTGACACCAGACAATTATAAATGTGACGTTGAAGACCATGGTGATAAATACACCATGTACATCCAAAGATGTGCTTAGAAGCTTCAGCTCCTACAGTGACAGGCCCTGTGACCCCAGTGAGCTCATCCCTGACACCCAGCTGCAGCTGTAGGTGGCATAAAAAAGAAAGACTGCCCATTGTTTTCTGCATCCTCCCCCTTCGTATTTCCTCCCCTGCCAGTTCCTCTTCTTCTCTACCCTCTCCTCTGCCCTCCCCTCCCTTCTTCCCCACTCCCTTATCCTCTCCTCCCTTCTCATCTTCTTTCATTCTGCTCCCATTTCCCTTCTCCCCACTTCCTTCTCCTCCCCTACTCTCTCTGTTCTCTCCCTCCCCTCTGATTTCCTTCTTTCCTCCCTCTCCTCTCCCCCTTCTCCATTCCTCTCTTCCCTTCTCTCTTCTCACCCTCTCTCCTTTTCTCTCACACTCTTCTTCCTGTGAGCCAGTCTCTCTGCATAGTCCAGGCTAGCCTCAAACTCACAACCTTCTTGGTGAAATTTATTTGCATGCACTGTCCTATCTGACTAGTCCCTCTTTCTTAAATTTCTTTTCCCACACCAATGATTTCCCGTGCTGGCTTCATGTTAGAATGGCCAGAATGCTTTTATTTACAAAAATGTAACAAATAAAAATAAAACTGAAAACCACAGACTCGGGCTCTTTGTCCAGAGATTTTGCTTCTCATTATGTTTTCTTCAGAAGGGACTGAGATTCAAGTTTGTGGGACACTGTAATTTAGCCCAGACCCAAAGACCATGGCTCTAGGGGTGCATATTTGTGCTCCACTGAAGAATATGAAAATACATACTCATGTAAGATGTGCAGAACTGTCTGATGGAATTCATGACCCAAATCTCGGTGTCTTTGACATGTCATACCACATTGTAAAGGGAGCCCTGAAGACAACAGAATGATGGAAGATCACTGCAGCCGGCTCTCCTGTCCCTACTCTCCATCTGAACAGGCCCTCTCTCCTGTGACTAACAGCTTCAATTTCCCAGAGTCAGCACCGCTGATCCCATTACACCGTTTCTGCAAGCCTACTTTAACCACTACTGTGACCTTCCGAACCCGACTCTGAGCCCTTCCCTGAGAGAAATTTGCTCTCTGGCCTCCTCCCATGGGGACACCTCTTAGGCTTATTCTGAAATAACCCTGTCTCTGCCATCGAGGCTTCTTTGTTTGTTTTTTCTCCTTTCACAGTCTCCAGTTTTAATTTTGCTGAACATTTACCTATATTAATTCCTTGTCTCACTACTGTAACAAGAAACCTGACCACAGCCGCTCACAGAAGCACTTACTTCGACTCACATTTGGAAGGTACAGACAGACCATCATGGTGGAGAAGTCAGAGTATCAAGAGCATGAAGGGGCTAGTCATAGGACATCCACAATCAGGAAGCAGAGAGAAATGAATGCTGCTCAGCTCAGCTCAGCTCAGCTCACTTTTTCCTCTGCACGCTGTCAGGGGCCCCATCCTGTGGGATTTATTGCCTGTATCTAAGGTGAGATCTAGACAATTCCTAACAGTCATGCACAGAGGCTAACCTAACCTAACCTAATAATCCTCCACAGGCATGTTTTCAGATCTGTTCCCATGACAACATTAAAACTCATCAAGTTGACAATCAAAATTAACCATCACAACATCTACGATCACCTTTCTCTAAAACTGTCTTCCATGCTGTAGTGTTCATGATTACTTCCCCTGAATGACAAGCACTCTTTCTTTGTAGCACCCTGTGTTCTCTGGTGCATGACTGGGACCACACACTCCCAATTAGGAAATGCACGGCTCTGTAATCCCTGAAACCATTCTTCTCAACAGTGTTTAGAGTTTCATGCATATCCCACAGCTTCAAATGTGCGGTTCCCACCCTCAGGATCTCACACACAAAATAACACTTGCATTGCCCATGCCTACACAGTGAAATGAGGCGTTGAGAAAGTCTTTCAATTAGTGTCTAATTAGCTCTGAGCTGCTGGCAGATAAAGCGGTGTAGATTTTATTGCATTAGGTATCATAGTTTACAATGCTAACTCTATAGATGCTGGTGGTTCCATGGGGGAATTGGCAGCTATGACTGAATCCAAATCGATTTACAGGCTCACCCCAGATCCCAGCACCTTCTTCTGGATGAATAACAAACAGCCTTTGTAGACTGAGTGTTGAAGTTGTATAATGTAGAAGGCTAAGAAAAATAAACAAGAAAAGGAGAGAGAAGAGGCAATAATGTCAGCCACATAAGACCTAGAACAAAAGGAAGGACGCCACAAGGACTCTCAACATGGGAGGAGAAAGACCAGAAAACACCATAAAATCTAAAAACTGCTTTGGCTCTTCAGACTGTCTCATTGAACTTACTCAGGAGCATGGAGTAATTCATGTGAGCTGTCAATCTGTAAGGACTTCACAGTCTCCTGCCAAGTTTATCTGTTGATATCCTAACACACAAAGCCATAGTGTCTGGGAATGGAGCCTTTGGCAGTTAATTGGATATAAATGATGCCTTCATAATGGGGGGTTGGTTGGCATCTTTGCAAGAAGAGACCCTAAGGTGATGGCTGGCTCTCTTTCTCTCTCGGACATGTGAGGGCAAAGAGGAAAATAAGACAGCCATCTTCAAGCCAAGGAGAGTGCCCTTACCAGGGCCCAACCACACTGTCAACCCCTGTGCCTAACTTCCATTCTTGAGGGAACTGAGAAGCAGAATACTGTGGTTTCAAGATCTACCACCTATGGCCTTTTGATGAAGCAAAGATTTAAAGGAAAAAACGAGAAAGGACAGAAGAGAAGGTGAGGCTTATAATGTAAGCTGCCAACATCTATGTTTAGTAGATTACACTATGTCATTCATATACAATATAGGAATAGAGCCCAGGGAAACCAGTAAGAAAACCACCAAATAAACATAATTATAAGTCACAGAGATAGATACATAACTCGGTAGGCCCTTGCCTATCGGGTGCATATTGTCAAGTCCCATCCCAGCACCAGATGCACACATCCTAGAGATTATCAATATGAAACTATAAAAAAAATGTTCAAGACTTGGCAAAGAAAACAGAAGCAAAATTAAAAACAACCTAACAGGAAAAAAACAGTAAAATTAAATGCATCACATTAATAAATATGTTAAATGAAGATGAACTGAATATGCTAACTTTAAAAAGATGTTTTATGGGGGTCACAAGGTAGCTCTCTATAAGCCAGGAATCCTGAGCCTTTATCTAAAAGAAAGCCATTGTTGATATGACCTAAGCATACATCTCTCCAGCAGTGATGAGTTGCAAGGAGGATTCTCTATTAAGATCAGATAAAGTATGCTTTTTATGACGGAGTTACCAGCCGAAGAAAGGGGCAGCCCATACTGATTACAGTATTAATCCTCCCAGGCACCCAAAGAGAGGACACACATTGATAAAAAGTATCAATCCACCTGGATGCATTGCAGATGTATCCAAACCATAAAATGCCCAAATTCCTGGGATGAAAACTGAAAGGAAAGGAGAAATAGATAAATCTAAAATTACGCTGAAAACTTTCATGGTCTTTCTCAACAGCTGATAGAACAACAAGACAGGAAGTCAATAAGGATACAGAATTGCCCAACAACATCATCCATCAGTGGGAGCTGGTCAATATTTGCCAACTGCTCCATCCAACAGCAGCAGAGTTCACATTCTGTTCAAGACCCCAAAAACATGAACAAAAGAGACCAAATCTTGGGCCATAAAACAAGCCTTGGCAAGTTCAGACAAATTGAAAGAACTACAATCCACTCCAACCTGAACTCATTAACAGAAGCAGTTATAGCACTTTCAAATGCATGTCAACTAAACAGCATGTGAAGAGAACCTGGGAGTTCAAACTATTGCCTTAGGTAAATTTAAAAGATCCATTGAGCAAAATGAAATGAAACAGTATCAAAACTTGTGAGTTATATCTGAAAATGTAGGCGGCAGGTATATGTATAAAATCAAGCATATATTGATTTATTTTATTATTTATGTATATGTACTGCATGAGTCTGTGTATGTGCGCATGAATGCAGTTGCTGAAAGAGGCCAGAAGAGAGCACCATATGCCCTAGAACTGGAGTAACAGGTGGTTATTATCCATCTAGTGTGGGTTCTAGGAACTGAACCTAGATCCCCTAGAAGGTCACAATCACTCTTAAATGCTGAATCATCCTTCCAGACACTTATATGTACATGTGTGAAAGAAAAGCTCAACAGGCAATCTAAGCATGGCTTAGGAACTCACTAAAAGTAGAGAAAAACAAAGTCAAAGTGACCAGAGTTATGGAAATTGGAAAGCACAGACAATAATGAAATTGAAAATATACAAAGTTCCTACTCCTTGGTGACCATTAAAAAAATAATATAAGCATCATTTTCCACCCAGTGTTTGCTTTCTGTATCCTTCTGATACCAACTTCCATTAGAAATATTTTTTGAGAATATAACTACGTAAGTATGTTTTTAAAAATAAAAATAACTACACATGTACTGGGCATAAATAATATGTTCTAATATTCTAAATATGTTCTGGGCACAAATAATAAGCATAACAATTTTAAAGTAAGGAAAGGGGGATTAGATTTAACAGCAATACTAGGGTCTTATTCTTTTCCATTCATTCTCCAATCTTCAGGTGCTTTAGCCCAGAGACCAGTGGCTGAATGCCATCACCTGCTAAATGCCACCCATTCTTTAATGGCTAGAAGATGCCTTATAGTTTCCAGAAAATCTCCCCAAATAACATTAGGGAGAAAAAAATCCCTCTTCTCCAAATTCAGTTGTAATTTTGACTCTTTCTTGTTTTACATATACATGAATTACCATGACGCCTAGATGTGTACTTTGGTGCCTGGCATAAATGCAGCTTTCACATGTACAGATGAACTCCTTGAGATCAGAATACTTGATAAAGAAATGTCAAACATTTTGACAAAGATAGAATGTTAAAGTCTAAAGCTTAAGGGGGGGCTGGTGGGTGCAACTCCATGATAGAGCATTTGCCTGGCTTGTGTGAATCCCTGAGTTTAATCCCCAGCCAAAGGGGACAGTTGGGAGCTGGAAGGCATTGGAACTTCAAGTGTTAGAATAAGTGCTGAGGCCAGGCAGTCACAGCTCCAATTCAACCTGGACATAGAGAGTAGTGGTCTAGCCAGTATTTGACAACACAGCCTGGAGACTAGTGTGTGCCTCCCTCCCTGGCTCTGGTTTCATCCTTCCCGAGTCTGACGACACCGGGATGCTTGTTTCCATGATTGCCGTCTTCTGTTAAGTTGACACTGACACCACCCTAAAAATTCACATTTCTTCTATCAGCAGAGCAAAGTGCAGAATGAAGCCCCCGAAGATCTAGGAGAGTTGGCCTTGGGTCACATATGCTGCTTATTGGGTTTGTCATAGTGAAGGAATCAGGTGACTTCTCTGAAACACAATCCCCTAACTCCAGGATGGTTACAACAATTGGCTCTCATGTGTCTCATGGGCCAATGAGAACATTGCATTAAAGTTTGTTGGGTTTTTTTTTAATGTGTGACAGATAGAAGAGTCGTCAGGTGACCTTCTGCTCCTCTCCCTACTCTGAAATGTCTCCCTATGATTCTAGAAAAACCACTGGTAATTACAACTTCTTTTCTCATAAAGCCACCAGCCCCACAGCTATCTTTATAAATGGTGCTATTTAGATTGGTGAAAATAGAGCATTACAAGATCCTTAACCAGCTTTCTGGTAGAATTATAATTATTGTAATTATAATACATAATGCAGCCTATGTTATCTGATGGCATCCCAGGAAACTATGGCAGAGTTTGAGGGAGGCGGGCAGTCTGTGATACTAACTAGAAATTGGATTGGATATGAGCACTGTCATCAGGATTGAAAACTGTCAGAGAGTGTAAGAGTGAAACTGACAAAAGGCGCCCACCAGGGCTCTCTGAGACCAGAGGTTAGGCCAATCTCATTAGCGCCTTCATTAACTACTCCTAAGAGGGCAATGGGTCTGCTCAGAGTGATTTGCAGGGAATACTTAGCTCTGATGGCTGCCAGCATAGAGAAACAAGGCCACACAGGGGGTCGCATGTGTTAGAGTGGAAGTGTCAGCAAATCTCATGGCCAGATTCTTCTAGAGAAACAAGAGCTTGGGCTTGTGTTGTAGTGTGCTCTCTCAATTTCTACTCACTTCTGTTCTCTCTCTCTCTCTCTCTCTCTCTCTCTCTCTCTCTCTCTCTCTCTCCCTCTCTCTGTGTGTGTGTGTGTGTGTGTGTGTGTGTGTGTGTGTGTGCGTGTGTGTGTGTGTGTGTGTGTTGGTTTACTGTTGGGCCCTTCAAAGAGAATTATACTTCTATCTTCTGAAATTCCACACTTTCCCCCCTTCACATCTTTTATTACTCATCAGAGCTTCTAAAATAAAGCAAAGTCTTAGCCCTCCCCAGACTCTAAATTCCCTAAGGGAGAGGGAGCTGTCTAATTCTTCACAGGCTGCATAATATTTAAGATGACAGCCATTCACACTTCTCTAGATTTGGATTTCATTATCCACTCTCTACCTGCTTTAAACGATATCATTAGAGATCCTTCTATCTGTGAGCATCTGGCTCAGCCTCCTTCCTGATCTCCTTCCTGTGGTCTCCTCTCCATCCCCTCTCGGTGCCTGAATCCATCTTTTACCTGCTGCCACACCCAGGAGACAACTGAACTTGTGCTTACTCATGCACACCATTTCTCACTAAAATGCTCAGAAATTCCTCCTGGCTGGTGGTCTAGGCATAAACAAACCTTGTCCTTGACACCAAGCTACCTGGTCCCCACCCTGTATTTTCTGCTCATCTTCCTGTTCATGCTCACACAGTGGCTCCTGCTGGTTCTCTCTTCAGGCCTCCGCACAGGGACATACCTCCTTTTTAGTTATGCCCTTGCCTCTCTGGTTCTTCTTGTGTCCCTCTGTTCCTCTACCTGGAGTGTTCACCTCTTTACCTTCTTTCCTTTGATTTTTGCTTCACACTAAGGTAACATCACTGCTCTTGCATTTATTCTGACACTTCACTATCTTTTCTGCTCCACATACCTGTATCCAACCCAACCCTGAATGCTATCCTGTGGATTTGAACGCATGACTATCTCTCAGATCTGTTTCTCTCTGCCTCTGCTTTTATCACTACAACGATCTCAGTGGGTCTACACGATGGATCCTCAATCAATTTCTTTTCTGTCTTCTTTTTTGGGTAAGCAGTGAAACCCAAAGGTGCCTTTTTCATGCTCCAAACTGTTTCTTGTTAGTAGAAATACAAATCAGCCTTCCCATGCACTAAAGCTTGTCTGAAACCCAAAGTTAGCTAAGGCCTCTGTGGTTTTGGCCCACAGCACTTCTGTGTTAGTTATGGGCGTGCTCTCAATAGTCACATAAACTTCAGGAGAGGCAGCTGAGGGAAGACAGGCCTGCTTGTGTTTGCAGTGAGTAGGGATAGTCAGGCATGGAGGGGAGACACCCAGGCCGGATCTTGAGGCTGTTTTCTTGGTGTACGGGTGGGTCAGCAAGCAGAGACAAAAGCAGACACACAGCTGGCTTCTCCTTTTCCCTTCTTATCCAGTCCAGACTCCAGGCCCCAGGATGGTGCTACTTATATTTAAGACTGAGCCTACCCCCTCAAATCAACCCTCTCTGGACACATGCTCATAGAAACTTTTCCATTGGTCAGGCTGTTTCTTCAAACTCTACTACTGTGTTCTTCTGTGAGGTCCTCAAATAGGCCATGTTTCCTTGTTCCTTACAACATTTGCCCACCCCATGTGCTCTTTCTGGAATATTCTTAACCCATCTGCTCCACAAATCTAGACATAGATTTAAAGTCGCATTTCAAACCTATGTTTACATAAAAATCTCTCGATGGTCTAGAACAGTGATTCTCAACCTTTGGGTTTCAACCCTTTTGGGAGTCACGTATCAAATATCCTGCATATCAAATATTTACATTACTATTCCTAATAGTAGCAGAATTAGAGTTATGAAGTAGCAATGAAATAATTTTATGGTTGGGGGTCCCCACCACAGAAGGACCCCACAATAAATGTGTTAGTGATGTTATTTTCCTTATAATTTTGCTTAACAAACTGCTACCCTGTTTCTTGGATATAGGCCAGAGCTCACTTTCTTAAACTATAATTTCCTGTGCCCCATGTGATACATGGAAAGGAGAAGACCACCACCAAATGCATACTTACTGACTGACATCTTTATGTAGAGGCCTGTCATAGCCTGCCATCCGTGACATCATACTCTTGTTCCCAGCTCTGTCTCATCTGTCAGAGCGAATTTCTAGCCTGATTTAAGGTACTGCATTCCAAGTATATCTAGGACTGAACAAATCCAGAACCAGAGTCCAACATGGTAGTTCACACTTGTGACCCAAACACTCTAGTTTTGGAGTCAGCAGGATTGCTGTGAGTTTGAGTTTGAAATTCAAGTCTATCCTAGGCTGTAGTGTGAAATTATGTCTCTAAATCAGAAATAAAGAAGAAAGGAAGGAAGGAAGGAAGGAAGGAAGGAAGGAAGGAAGGAAGGAAGGAAGGAAGAAAGAAACAAAGAAAGAAAGAAAGAAAGAAAGAAAGAAAGAAAGAAAGAAAGGAAGGAAGGAAGGAAGGAAAGAAGGAAGGAAGAACAGGCAGGAACCTCTGATATGAAGAAGTATTCAATAAACACCATGCAACACAATTATCATGTGACCCTGGTCTCCCATATCAGAGACTTGTATTCTCTGAAGAAAGAATAAAGCACAGAGCTGGCCACAAGATGTAAAGCATGCCAATGAGAATGTGTGAAACCATCTCAGGATTTATGAGAAGCTGTACATCTGTCCCTAGATGATGTGAGCCCAGAAGTTTATAGGGAATGGAATTTGTGCAAAAGAGAAAACCAAATGTAAAAAAAAAAAAAAAAAAAAAAAAAAAACCCTACCTAGCTCCTGGTGACATTGCTGTGTCCTTAACACAGCTACTCTCAAAGCCAAGATCGCCTGGGACTAATCAGTGACATAAGACCATGAAATTCCCCTTTAAATATAAGCTGCTTAGAATGAGGGTTTCTGTCATTTGTGATCAAAATAATCCTAAGAGGTATATGATTTCCCAAAGCAGATGAAATTTAAGTAGATTTTAAAGACAGGTCTGCAGAAGGAGAAGCCATTCCAGCATGGAGTATAACAGATCCAACACATAGAGGTTGGACCAGCACTGTATGTTTGGGGAGCAGGGAGAGGGATGCTTGTCGGTGTGAAAGAGAAGAATGTGCAGCATAGGCTCTCTACTTCCTGAAAGCTAGCATCCCATACTCACGTCTGCAGACTTCCAGTGACCACTTGGCAAGATGAAAAGTGTACCCCAGTGAAATGATGGAAATCAAACAAAGCAAACAGGAAATGATTTCCCGGACATGGAAAAATTCTGACAGAAGCAAAGCAAAGAAAAAACACCAAACCTGCTGACTTCCCACACTTCATTCAAAGGATGAAGGAAGGGACAAGGCTGGTGTTAAAGACTGACCACTGGCTGACACACAAGTATTAGTGTCATAAAACACACACATTGAAGGTCTTCTGTAGACAGATAGAATTTCACGAGTCACTCAGTGTTTACTCTGTGAGGGGTAACGATCTCAGCATGGAGAATGATCATGAGTGGTGTGGTTGTCCACCTCCCTCATGTGACCAGGATAGATGACCTGTTAGGGTTCTGAGGCTGCAAGGGCACAACCTGCTTCAGGAATGACAGAGCCAGAGTTGGGACACTTCCCTGCTTGGATGCTGTCCCTTCTTCTACAATCCTTCTCCTCCTTAGTCACACTCATTGTACCTGAGGAATGCTACTTTCTCTGGAAAGCCTCTCTTGAGCAGGTCAAGTCTTGCTATAGCCTCTCCTAGCAGATTGCAGCCTCATTCTTTGAATAATCCTGGTTGCAGCCCTATTACTAGTGAGTACATAGTGACTTTAGTGGGTACATGGTGGCTTTTCCCCTGGATCTTCAGCTCTGTGATGACCGAAACTCTCTCCCTTGCTCCTTTATGCATCTCATGCAAGCAGCCGGAAGAGCTGAGTGCAAAGAGGCACTCAGTGTTTGCTAAGGAAACTAGTTAAGCTGGATGAACTCCCTTGCAAATTGCCTGCCGATACCTCTCTGTCTCTTTTCTGTCTTCTGGTTCATCTTTTCATCTTGCTATTTTTTCCCTAGCTTTGGAAAATTACCGGCAATGGAAACATAATTGTGAGGAAATAGAAAGAATGATGCTTGTTTTCTGAAGGGTACAGAGATGATAGATTTTTTAAAAGATAAACAAGCAAAGTAATTTTAAAGAATGAGTCATGCTGTGCAGAAAACTGTGTTATTAGGATGGACTCAAAGAGGTAACTTCATCACTGTGAAGTGCTCACCACAAGGACCAGACTTTAGTATGCATAACCCGCATGGATAAGACAGTGAGGTGCAGGCTTGTAATCCCAGTGCCAGGGAGCTTCTGAGGGGGAGATAAGTGGAATCCTGAGGGGTCTCCAGCCAGTCAGCCTAGTATTGTGATCTTTGTGAAAAGTGAGAGATCATGTCTCAAAAGCAAAGTGAAGTACTTCAAAGTCTCTTGTTCTCTGCGGAGTGACAAGTCTCTGTTAATTACCATCTACTTTAACAAGAGGCTTCTCTGATAAGGGTCTATCTATGAGCTATATGACATAGCAATAAGTTATTAGGAGTAATTTAAATTTAATTTAAGTCCATGTAGCAGAATAATAGTAGTAGGTTTTCCCCTAGGGTCCATGACCCGTCTAGCCACAGGGTCTTGGCCTTTTTGACAGTGGCATGGCTGGGTTCCATCTCCTGGAACAGGCCTTAAATTAAACCAGACAGTGCTTGGTTACTCCTGTAACATCCATGCCTTTATTTCACCAGTGAACATCTTACCAGGGAAGTAGTTGTTGTCACGAGCCATGTTCATGGTTAAATGAGACTGAAGATTACTTTTCTTCTCCAGGAGTGTACATGGCACCTTCCAGCACCATGAAAACTGACCAGCAGGATTGAAGCTTCCAGTTGACTACAACTTAGATTCCTTTAAGCCATCTAACTCAAGTATGTGTTGTCTTCAGCAATAGGGTCTTACAATCAAATTCTGGGAGGTAACCAAGAGCATTGGCAATAGTCTATACTGTTTAGAGGTTCTATGGGACACCATTGACCAACAACTCAAAAAGATATAGTATAACCCATTGCTGGTACTGGGGCTTTTATTGATAGAATATGGTGTCTAGTTGGAGAATTATTACTTCATTATAGGGTAACTCCATTTAAGCTCTTTTTATACATGTATATGTATATATTTTAGGAAGCTTCTGCCATGGTAGATTTCCATATCGCTTTTTCAAAGTGCCTTTGTTGTTATTTATTCTTCCGAATTCTCCCTTCTCTACCTGGCCTCCCAACCTTCATCCCCTTTAATCTTTCCTGTTTCATCCCCGCTTCTTCCTTTATAAAACTGTATTCTATTTCCCCTTCCTAACCAATCTCCCCTCCCCCCATGGCATGGGCCATCTTAGATAGAATGTCTTTTAGTTATTCCTTGACAGTTTTATACTTGTAAACCATATATTTGATCACATGTGTCTCAACTCTCCCCTCCCACTCTTCCCAGACACCCCCAACACATTCTGCACCCCTTTCCCACTTCCTCCTTTTTCTTTATACAACCCACAGGATCTGATTGATGCTATATTTTTGGAGTGTCCATTGATGTTGTTGACTTTATCTTCTGTAGATGAGAACAGCTTCAGTGAGTTCATGAGAGCAACAGCTACACTATATCCAGAAGATATTTCAAAGCCCTCCCCATTCTATGGCCCTGACATTCTTCCTTCCCCTCCTTCTGCATTGTTCTTTGAGCCTTTGGGAAGGAGTTGATACAGATACCTCATTTAGAGTTGATCTCTCAGTAGTCACTTATTCTCAGTACTTTGACCAGTTATGAGTCTTTGCACTAACTGTTGACCACTACAGAGGGAAGCATCTCTGGCTATGACTACAGGCAGCACTAATGTATGGGAATAATCACAATTACATAGAGGACAGCTTGACAACATGGCTATTTAATAAGACTACAATTGTAGGTTCCTGGCTAGGGTATAGTCCATTTTGAATAATTTTTTTTTGTTTTTTTGTTTTTTGTTTTTCGAGACAGGGTTTCTCTGTATAGCTTTGCGCCTTTCCTGGAACTCACTCTGTAGCCAAGGCTGGTCTCGAACTCACAGAGATCCACCTGGCTCTGCCTCCTGAGTGCTGGGATTAAAGGCGTGCACCACCACCACCCGGCTCTTGAATTATGTTTTTAAGTCATGAAATTATGTTTGTTTTTCATTATCTTTTTGCCTTTCTTTCTCTTCGTTTCTTTGCTTCATTATTTATTTCTCTTTATCTCTTTCTATCTCTTTTCTCTGTCTTTCTTTGCCTACACAAGCCCAATTGTTCCATCCTTTTTTTGCTAAGATGTCCCTGTACCTCTGATGGATTGTTTTGCAGTGGCCCAGGCATTTTCTCTTTATCTTTCTGTGTTCTTTATTCCCTCACCATTGATCTGTAAATTAGCACCTTCCCTGACTCTATGCAGGCTTGATTATTGAGGCCAAATATTTAGCCTTAGATCAAATAAACAGATTTTTGCCCCATATTTATTTTCAAATATGTTACTTCTATTTCCTTTGCATTTTCACTTATAGTACTTTAAAAAAAACTTGCCTATTCTATAGAAAATCTTGCTGAAATTTTGACAGCAATTATATCCAACCCACACAATAATTGGGAGGAAAATGTGCTTTGTTACTATATCGAGTCCTCTAATGCATGAGCAATTGATGCTTTAATTTCTTTCAATGACAGTCTAGATTTCAGCATCCAAATTATGTATGTTTCATGAGATGTACATGTATCTCACTTGTAATAACTTACCATAAATTGAAAATATATTTTCAATTTTTGTGTCTACTTTCTCATTCCTGGTATATAGGTAATGGATCGGTGTTTCTGTATTTAACTTATATCTTATAACCTTATATTTTCTAAGACTGATTTTGGATATGGTTTTATTTCCTGTTTTCTGACCTCTATATCTTTTATTTCTTGCCTTTGCCTATCATCCTGAAGGGCTTGTAGAACTGGGTTAATGGAGTGGTGAGAGCAGACACCCATGACTTGGTCCCGAGAGTAGAGAGGAAGTGTTCAATCTTTTATCAGTCATTACGTATAATGTGGCCCTTGTGTTTTGTTTTCTTTCTTTTGGTAGAGATTATTTTCACCTTCCTATGTGTACACAAATGTGCATGTGTGTGTATACATCTGTGTATATGGATATGATCAAGTGTATAATACAGAAAGTGTGCAGAGATCAGAGAACAAACTTGGGTGTCAGTCCTCACTCTCTATCTAGTTTGAGACAAACTGTTGTTTCCATTGCTAACAGTGCTCCAGCTGCTCTCAGCCTTCCAGGTGTTTTCCTGTCTCGGCCTCTGCCTCTCCCTAGGAGTGATTACAGATGTGCATCACCTTGTCCAGCCTTATGTAGGTCTGGGGATTTGAACTTGGATCCTCAAGCTTTCATGGCAAGCACTTTACACCCCGAGTCATCTCTGCAGCCCTATTTTTGTGGATAATTTTGTGGAAGTCTCAGTCTGACATTCCTGAAGATTTTATAGTGTGGTATACTGATAGATCTTTCATCCAAGGAATGCATTCCTTTGGTGATGATGTATAATTCTTTTTATAAATTGCTGGATTCTTTGCTGATTCTGTGCTACTAATTTTTACAGGCGTATTCATGAATGATGCTGGTTTACAGCCTTCTTTCTTTCTTTGTACTGTCTTTGATTTGCTATCAAAGGGATAATAAACTTACAAGGAATTATAAAATATCCCTTCCTAGTCTTCATTATGAAGAGATCATATAGAACTGGAGGTAGTTCTTTGTAACACTTCATCAATGTTTTAGCAAAACCATCTGGGCTTTAATATTCCTTTGTGGGAATTTTTAAAACTATAAATTCAATTTCCTTAACAGTTATGGGACAGGGGCTTTTCAGCATGTGTTGTCAGAGCTTGAAGGAGTTTGCCCATGTCATGGAAGCTGTTGCATTTATATCTGGAGAGTCGTTGATGACACCCCCTTTTTATTCTGTGCCATAAGTTACAGTGCCCCTGCAACATTCTTGTTATTGGTAAGTTTTTCTTCTTCTCTCCTTGGCAGTCACTGAAAGTTTGTTAATTTAATCCAATGACAGGCATACACATATGTATATAAGTATAGTTGAAAGTTTTCTCTGGTCCCTCCAGGCCCCTCAGTCCCTCAACCACTTATAAAATAATCACTCAGAGGCTTAATATTACTTACAAACTGTATGGCCTATGACAGGCCTCTTGCTAGCTAGCTCTATTATCTTAAATTAACCATTTTCTATTAATCTATGTTTTGCCATATCCTATGACCTTACCAGTTTGCTGGAAGCAGGCTGGCATCTCTCCATACTCCACCTTTCTCTTTCCTGTCTGTCTCCTTGGATTTCCCATCTGCCTCTAAGCTGCCTTGCCATAGGCCAAAGCAGCTTATTTATTAACCAGCAGGAACAACATATATTCACACCCTATAGAAAGACATTCCTCAGCATGTAAGTGTTTATATAGGTATATAATTGGTACTGCTCTGTATCCCAGACTGCCATCAATCTCCCCTTGCCACACCTCATGAAGACCTGGCTTGCTTTGACTTCATTTTATTCTTTTTGATTTTTCCTAAGTTTCTGAACTAGACTTAGACAGTCAGTGGAAAAGCTTTATCTTTATTGAGGGGCATGATGGGAACTGAATCCAGGGTCATATGCATACAAGAGAAACTCTAACCACTGAGCCCCAACCCACTTTAATTTTATTTTAGGTACATATCTGCTATGTTGCCCTGCTATGGAATAATACTTCTGTACACTGTTAATATGCATTGTTCTCATTGGTTAATAAGAAATCTGACAGGACAGTAGCCAGGCAGGAAGTATAGGTGGGCCAGCCAGAGTCAGAGAGAGCAGGAGATGACATGCCATGCTAATAAAGGTACTGCCACATGGAAGAGCATGAATTAGGAACATGGATTAATTTAAAATGTGAGAGCTAGTTAGTAATAAGCCTGAGCTATTGGCCGAGCATTTACAATTAATATAAGCCTCTGTCTGGTTACTTAGAGCTGGAGGGAGGGATTGAAATGGCTGCCACATTGCTCAATCTGGCATCAAGTTTATAATGCTCCTGCCCTGGCCTCCTGAGTAGCTGAGATTTCAGACCTGTACCACAATGCACTGAGTGTCCCTCTTTTCTAACATAATTAGAAAATTCACTTTACTCCTCATTCAGTGCACTGATTAAAGAAATGTCTTCAACCTTCCTCCTAGACTTGTATATTATTCATAGATGCACTGGCTAGCACATATAGTGTATTTGAAGATGTTACTGATGTCTTTTTATTACCGACTTACAGTTTTATTCCACTGTGGTCAGAGAAATAAATGAATTGTTTCAATTTTTGTTTGTTTGTACTGAGACTCTGATTTTCTGTGAATGTTAGATCATTTGTTATTGTAATGTAAATTTTATTAGCAAATTGCCATGGGTTGTTTGTGCTTGTTGAGGACAGACTCTGAGATTAAGAAGGAGGGAGAGGGGGCTATCAGACTCAGCAAACTTATCATGAGTCCTCTGAGACTGTTTCCTGGGCCACGTGAGTCCCTGCTTCTGTGAAAGGGAGAAAGGAGAACATCAAACAGCTAAGGTTGTTAAAACATTGCATTCTTAAGAATGGCTACAAGGTAAACTATTTCTGATACAGGTTACCATTGTTTATCTCCTGGTTTAAAAATCAAGAGAGAAAAAAAAAGTCTGCACTGAAAGGAGTAGACAGGCACTCATTTTGGGCAGAACCTGGAGCATTACTCTTTGAGCAGGTTTATCCTGGAGGTTGCAGGCACCCGATATGATGATGTTACTTTTGCTGGCTCTGTAAGCACCCAATTTAATGGTGTTTTGATCTCAGCTGCTTCTCTCTATCTGCTACTAGCTACAGGTTCTTTTATTTCGCTTACTGCATACTTAATAAACTTTCTCATTCAAAACCCAAAGCATGACTGACTATGGTAGGTCACTCTTCTTGGGAACCATTTGCAAAGCTACACGGACCTAAGGCTCTCTTTGTTGAGGGTTTCCATCCGGCTTTCTGTCTGCTGTTGAGTTTGTGTCGTTCCTATTCTCTCTTCCCGTTCACTGGACCTTCCTTCTTTCTCTGAAGCATTCCTGTGTCTTTTGATCTTTGAACACAAAGTTTTACATTGTTATACTGCATCATTACAATGTTTATTTCTTTATTAAGAATTTACTGTTTCAAGCTGGAGAGATGGGTCAGTGTTTAAGGGCATGCACTATTTTTGCAGAAAACCCTAGTTTGGTTGGCAGAACCTATGTTAGGCATCTGTAACTTCAGTTTTAGGGGATCTGATGCTCTCTTCTGGCCTCTTTGGGTACCTGAACACACACATGCACATACCTGTACACAGACACATGTATACTCTTAAATTTTAAAATTAAAACAAATATTCAAAAGGAAGACTTTATATTTTCATTTGTTTCAAATGTGTTCTTAGTGGTTTAAGGAAACATTTTTTTTTGCTGTTATTAAGCTCTTATCAAATAATTCCAGCAGCCTTGTTATCTGAGTGTTGGCATCTCTCAATTGGCTCTTTCACTCAAGGTTGGGTTGTCCTGGTTTCTTGTCATGATGAGAAATTTTCCATTAGAATTTAAACTTGTTATGAGCTGTCAAAATTCATTTCAGCCTTCTGTTTTTGCTGGCCTTTTCTGATACCAATCAAGAAGGGAACATTGTTGGGGAATGGAATGCTGTCTTAAAGTAGGCAGGAAAGAAAAACAAGGATTTCTACTTATTCTTCATCTACACCTGTGATGAGAAGCTCCTTCCTGATGTTGGGTGTGGTTGGAAATCTTAAACCACAAGCCTTTTCTGAGACACCCTTGCTTGAGGAGCCAAAGAACCTTTTTCTGATTTCTAATATCTCCTGATGAAACCAAAGTGGGGGAGCTGGTTCATGGACTAAAAATCTCTGTTCTCCCCATCTGAGCCACCTGGAGAGTGTGCTTTTGAACTACCAGGTTTGAGTGGAAGTCTGAGATTCCCTGCAGTTTGACAGGGAATGAAACTGATGGCTGTGTAAGAAGATGCAGTTCCTCATTCCTCACTGGGCTGCGTGGGGTTGAGGGAGGAGGGTGCTCCTTGATATGACACAAATGGGTTTCTTGATTGGTAGGGGTCTGGATGAAGCTACAGATTTTTAATGTGGTATTTTGTTGTTGCAGAATACCAAGAAGTTCACAAAAGAGTACCCCCACCTGTGGGCCCATGTTAATACATGACACTGTTAGAGACATTCCCTAAAGTACCCACAAACATCACCAGTGTGTTGATGTTTCCGATACCCAGCCCAGGAGACATGATGCAAAAGAAAACCCAGGGCACCCACTGCCACACCAGTCCTGGGGCACAGTTCTTGTCTTGGTCAGCTTGAACCACCAGCTTCACACGGCCTTAAATCATCTGAGAAGGGAGTCTCAACTGGAGGATAGTCAGATCAGATTGTCCATTAGGGGTGTTAGCACGACTGTTCATTGATGTAGATGAATGGTCCAGCCCACTGTGGGTGGCACCATTCCCGAAACAGGTGGTCCTGGGCTGTATAAGAAAGAAAGTTGAACATGAGCTGTGAGCAAACCACCAAGGAAGATTACTTCATTCATATTTTCTGCTGTACTTCCTTGGCTATGATTGAGTTTCCTGGGTAGGGGTAATGCTGTGTGGAATATCAAACAGCCCTCCCCGCTTAAATTTCTTCTAGAAGTTCCTATCCTCTCTTCCCTCAATAATGAGCTGTGAACTGGGAGTGTAAGTTAAATAAATCCTTTCCTTACATAAGTTGTTTTAGGTTAGAGTGTTTTATCACAGCCACAGAAGATGGCTACCTTCTCCTTAGCTTTGAGAGTCCTCTGATGTTCGTTTTACACAGTGTCTATAAATGTGTCTGATGTCAAAGTGGTTTATGTGTACAGATATCCATATACACATAGGAGCACATACACAAAATCCAAGGATTTGGAGACAAGAAAAAAATACAATAGAAGAAGGGGAACACTGAGCTCTGGGGCCACTGCTGGGTGGTCTGATATAGCTGAGCTAGAGACCCAGAGAGTAGAGGTTGACCATAAGGAAACTAAACAGCTTAGATCCTCTGTGGTAATGAAAATTCTGCAGACCAAGAGTAGCTTGTGGTCATTTTGAAGTTAGCTCCTATACCTTCTTATCTGAACTACACAGAGTATGAGCTAGTAACAGAAAGAGAGGTTTCCTAGAGACCTAGAGCAGCTGTAGGTACAGGGGAGGTGGCTCATTGCATAAAGAGCCTGCTCTGCAAGGTTGAGGATCAGAGTTCAATCCCTAGCTCCTACATCAAAAGCTGAATGTGGCAACCCTCTCTGGTAATCCCCATGCTGGGATACAGACACAGCTGAGTCCCTGGAGCTCACCTTCCAGCCAGCCCAGCTGAATCAGCAAGCACCCGTTTCCAGTGTCTCAGAAAGCGAAGGTGAACGGCGCTAAAGGAATGGCTCCCAAGGTTGGTATCCGGCTTATGCACATATGCACACAGACTCACATGCACACATGCACCTACACACACACACACACACACACACACACACACACACACACACACACACACAACCTCCTCCTCCAAACACGGCATTGCTCAGGTCTCTGAACACTTAGCATGAGCGCTCTGAACACTTAGCACCAGAACTCAGTTGCACAGAGTCACAACTGACGTTTCCTATGTCTGGCTTCTGCACTGGATCAAAAATGTCAACAACAATTTTCACAAAAGCTGGCACCACCCTCCAGCTGACTACCACTCATACCTGTGATCACTGCAGTTTATTCCCATAATGATAAATTATGCAATTAGACATCCGCCACTGTAGATATAAACACTACAGAAGCTCTGATTATGGCTTTGTATTCCCTTGGTGCTGCTACAGAATCAATTATGCACTATTTTCAATATGACAAACTGCTAGAGAGATTGTATGACATCCCCCCACCATTTTTGTATTGTTAATTTGCTAAGCAATTATCACCCCAGGCGAGACTTGCTGTTATGGAGACAGACCTTCTGGGGTAACTGGAGATTAGGGGTAAGAAGTTTTTTCTGGGTTCATCTTTGCTCCACTGTCCTCCAGACTGTCTCCTTTGTCCTCACCTGCTAGCTTGAAACAAATGCACTACATCACTTCTGTTTTGTTGAACAGGATGTGAGTACACTCAAAGCACTTGGAGTCAAAGGCTAGGCCTTTGACACTGGTGAGCAAACTCAGTTCATTAAATGCCTGCTGTGCAAGCATGGAGACCTGGATTCAGATCCCCAGCATCTAGGTGAAAGCTGGGTGGCATGCATCTGAAACCCTAGCACTGGGAGGCAGAGGCAGAGCTTGCTGGTCAACCAGTCTAGCTGCATCCATGAGCTCCAGGTTAACCCTATCTCAAAAATAAACTGGAGGGTTACCCAGGAAGACACCTGACTGGTCTCAACTTCTGGGCTTGCCATGCACTTTCATACACCTGCATGTACATATCAATACAAGCATGTACACAGAGACTTGGACATATATGGAGGAGGGGGGAGGGAGAAGAGGAAGAAGAGAGATCAAACCTGGGCCTGTTTGAAGCAGTTATACATGACTTGTGTTATATTTAGGTCTAACCTAAATATCTTGTCATTCCTTTACCTACTGAGGAAAGTAACAGAAGTAGCAAATAAAAATTATTGGATATACAGATAATAATTATAATTAGAGGTAAACAGTTGACATATATGAGCTTAAACGTTAAATATCCTGAATATTGAATGATCCTTCAGAGTATTAAAATTACTAAATTACAAGACCTACTGTGTGACTCTCTAGTTATGATGAAATGGGAGAAAACAATCTGCAGTATTTGTTGCTCATCTGAAATTCAAACTGAAATGAATGTCATCCTTGTTGTTTTCTAATGAAGAGAACATGGTTGCTAGAGTTGTGGGCTATAAAATAAGTCTGGTGACTTCTGTAACTTTTGAACTTACCAAGTTGCATGTGAGCCTCAGTTTACATATCTTTAAAGTGGGAATATACAAGACAATGTGTGTTACATACTTGTGGAGATTATGTGCCTAACACAACATAGTTTATGAAAGGTTCTCATTGGTTCTGGCCTGTTTTCTTCTTTTGAACTCCAGATAACACCAGACTACTTAGACACATGCATGATGAATATACCAATACACATGTGACACACAGTACCTGTATGATATAGCTACAGATATGTGTGTACATAAAGCATACATATGTGATTATTCTACCCCCCCCAAAAAAAAAAAACCTGGTGTAAATGAGGATAAGAAAGCAGGATGTACTGCTCACAGTGTTTCAGGATCATTGAAGCAGAAAAATCAAACTATGGAAATGCAAGCTGTTATTATGCAGTTAGGTTTCATGGTCCGTTGAGAAATAAAAAAAAAATCTGGGCATAATTCAAGAGTTATTTGCTTTGCTGGTAGGACAGCACCAATATCTTTTCAGTCTGTCAAGCTCTTTTTTCAAGATCTGTGAACCCTGCCCAGCTCAAATAAATTCTGGCAGCCATGCTCCCATATACAGAAACCCAAAGTGCTGTTTTCTTACTCATTTTCAACAATCTAATCAAATTGATTTCTTCTCTTTTTGTCCTTGCAAAAGCGTGTGGGATTTCAGGAGAATGCCTTTTGTTACCGACAGACAGAGAACTAGGGAGGCTGCCTCTCTACCAGAGTCATTTCTATTTTGTTACTGACGGTGCAGGGAGCGGGATCACACACCACCTGCCCTCTCAGCTTGATCGCCTCGGTTTGGAAAATAGAACAGGTATTTATCAGCATCAACTTTTTGAAAACTTGGACATTGAAAGAGTACTAGTCATCAGGACTGCATCTGAAATTGCTATGAGCAAGACAGCAAACATTGTGGCCATTTGATAATGACCAGGGTTGATTACAGTGGTCACCTAAGTCTTTAGTATGTAATTTAATGGCTACCTAAAAATGACCTAACTCATTCTAGAGATTAGGATGCTGAGGAGAGCCCTTTTAACCTTTCATCTGACTGTGGATTTTACTATACATGCCTAAAAGAAATATAGTTTTATTTGTTCCATTGACATGGGTTTAAAACCAGGGTATGACATCAACTGCAGAACAGCCAAACTTCAAAATTTGACAGATCAACTCCTGAATGGATTTTGTTTATCTCCAATCTGTAATAGTGTGTTCCATGATATTTTGATGCACCTGAATATATATTCTTGGAATATGATATACAATTGAAATTTTCATCTTCATTGGGAGACCATTTCATCTACACATTTAATCTCAACAGTCCTTATATTCTATAATCTTCATTCATAAATTGTGAGACAAAAACTAAGACTCTTAGGTTGAGTATAAAATACTATCTGTTCATGAGTCAATGACCATTCTTTGATTGTATTCAGAGGTACAAATGATGACCATGGGCACAGTGCTCATGTTATTTTGCTTTAGGGACATGAGATTGTGGTTCTCCATGATGTAAGGGTAAAGGGAGCAGGCTTTGGTATTTAAAAGCAATCTTTTTAAGTCTTCAATGGTTGGAAGGGGAAATTTTCTAGAGTAACCAATCCACTTTGTGTCTCTAATATTTCATTCACTCTTATCTATGAGACAATGCCTGGCTGTGGGTAGACCTCCCCAAAGTTTGTGATTTGACTTCATTTACCTCAGGTGCTCTGTTCCACAATCAAACTGAGTTTCCAGTAAAGCCTGGGTTTGAGGGTGGGGGATCTTTTATGAAACTGGATAAAGATCAAGATTGGTTGATTATGCGTATTCCATTTACAATCCACCTCAACAGTTCCATCTACAGCTACAGTTAATAAGTAGTTAAAATTCCCACATGAACAGCTTCCCGGGCTTCCAGTTGTTGGGTACTAGATGCATCTTGATTCAACCTCATGTCAGTCCATGGAGAGCACATTTAATTTAGTATTGGAAGACTGACAAAGGTACCCATTTCCACTGTGCTCTAAGTCCTTTGTGGGCAACAGAATTCAAAGACTGTTGCCTTCCAATAGATTTTGAGATGATAGAGTTCTCACTTGGTGCTCCTTGGAACCTATTCAGCAAAGAAATGCTTACAAGTGTCCAAAGACTGCCAATTAAGTTCTAGCACACTATATGAACAGCACAAAGCTAGAGGCAGTCAAAATGATCATTGATTTAATGGTTAAATAGATGACAGCCTGTCCATAAAATTAAACTCTGCTTTTGTTCATGATGCAGACCTTGATGTTGACACAAAACTGAACTTTCCAGAATCCTTCCCATTGTGCGGTGCTGGGCATGGAAGCCAGGCTCTTATGCATTGTTAACTGGGTGCTAATATAGCTTTGAATGGAAAAAATGCTACTTGGTATGCCCATGACACTCTCTTAAGTAAATGAAAATAGAAGGTCTCACTGAAAATTGTGGGAGTGTCTGGCATCCGAGAGGAGTGGAACAATAAGGTGAATGTCTTAGTGCTCCAAGCTCTGTTCCAGTGTCAACATTCATGAATGAATGTTCACCCCAACTTTGTGTTTGTGTGTGCATGTGCTGAAGTGTGTGGATGCATGTGTTGTAGGGGGTGTATATGCTCACATATAAGTTCATGTGAAAGACAGAGGAGAGACAGCACTAGTTATCTTCTTAGATGAGTCTTCACCTTAAGTTTTTGAGATGGGATCTCTCACTGTACCCATAGCTCACTGATTCTGGTAGACTAGGTGACTGACAAAGACCCAGGAATGCTTCTCCTGTTTCTGTCCCTCCAGACTCCATAGCAGTAAGGTTACAGATATGTGTCACCATGCCTACCTTTAACATGGGTGTTGGGGATCCAAACTCAGTTCCTCAGTCTTCTGCAGCAAGAACTTTACAGAATGAATCATAGCCTTGACCTATAGCTTTGTTGTCAAGATACTATTCCTAATTTACAGTTGAGAAAACTGAGGTGAGGTGGTGTGGTCCACCCACCAGTTTGCTCTCGGACATACCATCATCCTGGTGGTGAGTTGGCAGAATACAGGAAGACTGTCTCAAGGCCAGGTGCTTCCCTGTAGCTTAAATATCTTCCCCAAACATGTTACCTTTAGAACTCAATTACAAATGAGATCGTGTACAAGGGAGCATTTTGTTTTATAGCTTGCCACTTGCTGTATTTAGATAAATGCTAAAATGCTAAGATGCTCATTATATTAAAAAAATACAAAGTTGTTTTGCATATCAACATCTCCTAGCACAGTTTTTGCTAGAGTAAAGGACGTCGGAAATAAGACAGTTGCATCTCCAGCATTTACTCGCTTTTTCTCCATAATGTAGCTCGTGATTACTCTGCAGATGGGGTCTGATTATCAAATTGTGTATCTTCCAAATCCCACTCATATCAATAGCACGTGAGACAATAACTCCCAAGTGGTGTCAAGGCCCCCATCGTCAGAGCTACTGCCGGCAAGCATTTGGTCCAAGAATAAGAATGGCAAGTGTGTACACTTCCAGCTTTGCAATCAGTGTGGAAATGAGTCAACTTATAGATGCTGAGTGATCTTATAGAAAGGGCTCCAGCTGCAGACAAATGCCAAGCCAAGAATGATCAACAAAGCAGAGCCTCCTCGTGCTCTTTCCAGCTGCTTGCAGCCAAAGAGCTTTGGCAGCAGGGCAGCCTTGGCAGGATTGTTGAATTATTCTGAGCTGAAGGAAATCTTCAAGTCCTTATTGCCATCCTTGAGGAACCTGAAGGTTAGGCAGGGACTGCTCTGAGGTAGAAACAAGCATGAGTAGTGTGCTGACTGCACAGGTTTGAAGCCTGCTGGAGTTTCTGCATGGTTGAATTCACAGATATATTCATTTATGTGAAAATGTATTTGGACATATATTTATTAGACAAATATTCTTTGAATACCCAAAGGCCATTCTCCTTGCTGCAATCAGAGGAATTGTTTTATAATGCAAACTCAATTATGTTGCTCTTTCCCTAAAGCTCTCAAGAAGGCTTATGTTGCTCTCAAAGTAATTCCAATGTCTCATCAAAACCTGTGAGGCCCAGAGAATGTGACCAATGCCTGTGTCTGGCCAGGTGGCTTGTGTCACTGTGACCTCTGTCCCATCAGCTCTAAGTGCTTTCTGGGCTACACATCCATCCATTCCCTGTCACAAGATGGAGCCTGCCCAAGGCTTGTATTTTGTCTCCTCCTGCCAATGGCTCTTGACTTCCTTTCATGGTGCAGTCTTAGCTATTCTGGCTTTTCAGAGAGGCTTGCTTTTGTCATGAAGACTCCATGTCCTCCACTCAATTTTCTCTGCCACTGCCCATGAATTCCCCCCTCTAGCACCCATCTGTCCCTTGTCACTGGTGTCCCATCTAGAATGTGCTCTTGTCCAGACTGACTCAGTACAACACTCAGCAAGTTGATGAGGGAGAGACAATGAGAGAATGATCCAATCCCACTAGGGATCCAATCTGTCAGATCCCTGATCCTACAGCTTTCATAATCCAGGAAGATAAATGGAGAGAAAGCAAATAAACATTAGGACACCACCATTCATTTATCTTAATTTCAACCTTCATAAACCCAAATCCCCTTTTATATCAGTCTTTTGAATTCTGGTATAAAATTTACAGATGTTCAACTCAGCTGTGTCCAGTACTTCCAATAAAATCAGATATGATATAAAGTAGATGAAATCCATCTATGATAAAAATTGTATTATTTAATACTTCACAATGATGATGCTAGGACACATGTCTATCCATAATAAATGTGTTTGGAGTTGAGAGGAACAAGACAACAACTAACTGAGTAATCATCAACATTTGTTCTTATAGCTGCTACTTTGAAATCGAGTCTTAACACACAGACACATATATTTGTGTTACACATGTACATAACATATGTTTCTAAGGACAGTCACAGCTACACCTATGACACACATATGATACATTGTGTGTGTCATATGAGCAGGGCAAACACTAAAAGTAACCCTTTCATTGAATGTATATGCGTTGGTTTCCTGGGACTGTGACAGACATCTGAGAAACAGTTTAAGGCTCACAGTTTCAAAGGATGTGGTTCATGGTTGCCTGGCTTTGTTACTTTGAGTTCAAGGAGGGCCAGAACATCACAGCTGTGGGAATGTGCAAAAGAGAGGACTGCTAACTTCATAGTGGTCAGGAGAAAGAAAGATGGGGGAGAGAAGAGACAGAATTATGAATCCATAATTCATCAATTAATAGATCCATAGAAATAGAAATATACAGCAAAAACTAGACGGAGTAGGTTTGTGTTCTAAAGCCTGGTTTGAGATAAACTTTAATATCTGTTGAAATGTAAAAGTGGTAATTTTTCTTATTTTTTTAAAGATTTGCAGATTATATTTTGAAAAGCAAAGGTGACAAAGGTGGCAGTCACACCTAGCTGTCTAAAGTTGGGGTTTTTGAAAAGCTTTATGGAAGACTGCACACGTCTGAGCAGGTTCGAACCTGTTCCAGCAAATGAGCAGCCATGTTTTTGTTTGTTTGCTTGCTTGTTTTTTTTTTTTTTAAATCATAAACTGTTGTCAGATAACCTAGAGTTTCTCCTTTATAGTTAATGGTGTACCTAGCACAATACATGGTGAAGGGGAGTGGGGCTAAGAGTATCTGCTTAGGGCCCCTCAGAAGCGCCTGGCAGGTGGATGGGGTATCTGTCTGCAGGCTAGGGTGGGGCTGAGAATCTTCACTTTTCACAGGTGATGCTGCTGCAGCTGCTCCAAACACCACACTTGGGATCACCAGCTCTGAGCACAGTGAGCTCTTTCAAGTGTGGGAGCCACATGGACATGGGTCTGAATCTACCCATATTAACTGCTAACTAGATCTCTTAGGGCTACTGTCCCAAGTTTAGCGTCTCCAGCTCTCTGCATTTAGTTCATGTAGAAAAAAAATGTCTATTTCATTTGTGAGGGTAAAATAAACCAGCTCAAAGCCTGTGTAAATAGAAGAAGATGTTTGCTCAACAGACCTGTGTGTGTGTGTGTGTGTGTGTGTGTGTGTGTGTGTGTGTGTGTGTCTGTGTCTGTGTTTGAGTGGTATGTGTTTGAGTGGTACATATATATGAGTGTACGCGCATAGGCCAGAGGTCAATCTCCAGTGTCATTCCTTGGGGTCCATCTACCCTGTGTTTTGAGAATGTTCTCTCCCTATCCTGGAGTCATCTACTAGCCTAGGCTGGCTGGCCAGTGAGGCCGAAGCGTCAGCCTGTCTTGGCCTCCTCAGCACTGAGAGTACAAGTGTGTGTAGCCACATAAAGCTTTTCCTTTTACATGAGTACTGGAGATTAAACTTAGGTCCTTGTGCTTGCGAATTCAGTAGTTTAATGACTGACGTATATTCCTGCCTTATTTATTTATATTTACTTTGCAACAAGGTCTAGCCATATAGCCCAGACTGGCCTGAAACTCACTATGTATCTCAGGCTGCCCTTGAATTATCTTCCCTTCTCATCCTCCTAAGGGTATTGCAGATGTGAGCCACCCTACACAGCTTACCTTATTTATTTTTATGGAACTCTATCCACTAAGAAAGGTCCTAGTGTTACTTAAAGATAATATTAATATGGAACGTGAGTGAGGAGGAATTTGCGGACACTTTTCAACATAAAACTCAATGGTCTATCTGAATTAGAAAAGCCACTCAAGTGCCCTTTGGAGTCGGTAATTAGAATATCGCTGAAACATCACTGTATTTCTGTAAAAACAGCTCAATTTGTCTAAAGCACAAAGTTGCTATGTCGGGGGAAAATGTGATATGCAAACAGGCTATAAGAGAAACCACTGCCTGACACCTGGGCAGAGCATCTGGGCTATTTGAGGAGTAGGACAAGGGCAGAGATTAACAAAGGATTTTCTTTACCGCAGCAACAGTGATAGCCATTTTAAAACACAGATTTACATTTCTGCACTGTGCTGATGGCTGTGTTTGACTGTCACAGCCCATAGGGAGAAGCACTGTTGGAGACTGAATAAAGGAATCTGGTGTTCTCTGTCAGCTCCAGAAGGAGCCATCTGTATTGTGCTCTCCTGTTCTGAAGAAAGAATTCCATGGTGACCCGGTCTCCTCCCTAGACGTTCCATGTTTCTATGAGTTTTCATGACTACTTTCCAAGCTATCCAGAACCTTCTTCAGGTCCTCTCTTGACCAGGGTCTCATCTCCAATACAACATCACTTTGGTCTTGTCCAGCATTTAGGTAAGGAATTTATATCCATTAGCAGAAAACTCAAGGATTTTCCACCTCACATGAAAGCAACTCCCAGACCTCCCTGAGCCAGCAGCAGTCTTTGACAATGCTGCCACACCCCAGGGACATTTAAGACACTTATTGAGGATACAGAACCAGGAAACCTTATGGTTTGAAATAAATCTCTTAGACCTTTAAAAACATTGAAACCCAGAGAGGTTCAGAATGCAGAGTGATGTCACTTATGTATAACTATGATGTGTCTCCCTTATGCTGTGTTTTGTATCTGATGTTTCCATTTAAGTTTCATTGGGCTCTGGTTTGAAGTCCATAGCTTCTGGAGGCATTTCTGTTAGAATATACATTCATCTATCATTGAATATTTAGCCACGGTGTAGTGATTAAGTAAAAAAAACAAAGAAAGAAAGAAAGAAACAAACAAACAAAAAAAAAAAACTAAGATCCAGGAGACAATGAACTTTTATTTGTACAGTAATCTGTCATCACTATAGGTAACTCTGGATCATACTCACTGTTTAGTAGGGATGTGGAGGTTGACTACTGACATCTGTCATGACTCGTCATGGGTGCTTTCTTTGGTGCTGTGGGTGGAATGACTGATTCTAGGCTCATGAGAATGCATGGTTGCATATTAAACATAGTCCTGCTTGAGGAGAGAAGAGAGTGGTCACTGTAGGCTAGGATAAATGTGTTTTCTGGAATAAATGTGCTTTGAACTTGCACTAGTAGAAAGGGGACATTTCAAGCATTAGGGGTGCAGACCAAGGTATAGAAGGAACAGCTGTACTGTGCTTGTGGATAAAAATAAGTGAAATAGAAATTTGGACAAAGAGAGGCTTGGTTGCTCTGAGTGGTATCTAAGTAGAACCAGGGAGTAGATGAAGTCTTTTGTGAGAACTATTGCCAAGGTACAAAGGTACAAGGTATAAAGCTCATTTCACCAGCAACTTTCAGTGAGAGAGGAAGAAGCCATCTCAGACAGTGCATGTGGCAGAAGCAGTGTATACAGGGCTGCACCAAAGCACAGAATGTGAGAAGGGAAAGGAGATGAATATAATTCTATAGTCAGACATTTCTCTCCTGCCAATCAGATCCCAAATAACCACTCAGAGACTTAATATTACTTATAAATGATTGGCCAATAGCTCAGGCTTGTTACTAGCTAACTCTTACACTTAAATTAACCCATATTTATTATCTATGCTTCACCACATGGCTCATGGCTTGTTATCTCATTTTCTATATGTTTTGCTTCAGCAGCAGCTGGCTGGTATCTCCTTGACTCTGCCCTTCTTCATTTCAGCTTGATGAAACTTCCTCAGTTTGATGATCCCACCTAACTTAATCATGCCTTGCTCTAGGCCAACCAGCTTTTTTATTAACCAATGAAAGTAACACATATTCACAGTGTACAGAGGGATTACTTTACAGCATAATGTCATGTTTTTTTCCTGACTATCATCCAAGAAGCCTCTAAAAAAGTATGTGTGTGTATGAAAATGTACTGCAGTGTTAGGAAGTTGTTAAGTAATACTAAGATTTTATTGCAAGACAAAGTGTATTCAGTAGAGATTGTAATGACATCAACAGGTGAATGCTGGTTTATGGCTATGTGACATTAATATTTCAGAAGGTAGCACTTTATGGAGAAACTGTCAAAGGGACTTATGGTGGGTGATAAGAAGGAAAAGTGAGAAACATATGTCCTTATTCCACAGTGATCTCAAATACACTCTGTCTGGTAGTGGCTTCCAAGAATGAGCCAAAACAATGGCTCCCCAGATTGTTGGTACATTCATTACTTCTCTTATTCCTGTGGGAAAAAAAAAATACCTGACAAGAAGGAAATGTATGGAAGAAGGTTCATTTTTGCTTACAGTTCAAAGAAATACAGTTCACTGTGGCAGGGAAGGCATGGTAGCAGGATCCTAAGCAGGTCACTCACATTGTGTCCATCATCAAAAAGCAGTGAACTAACAATAAATGGGGCTGGACTATAATGCCTCAAAGCCTAACCCCAGTGCCAAATCTGCTCCAGTGAGGCGGTCATCTTCTGAAGGCTTCATGGTATCGATGCACAGAACCCTGAGGGGGATCAGTTCATGGTCATGTTTCCAGTCAGACTCCTTGTTCCCAGGTCAGTACTCTCTTTGCTTCAGTAACTGCTTTGTTGATCCAACTGTCACATCTAGTTGGCTGATAAGAGATCCTTAAGGTGATGTGCTGGCTAGTTTTATGTCAACTTGACACAAGCTGTAGTCATCTGAAAGGAGGAAATTTCAGTTGAGAACACGCATCCAGAAGATTAGACTGTACGCATACTATCCTGCTGGGCATTTTCTTAATTTGTGATGTGGTTGGAGCCATGCATGGGCAGGTGCTCCTGGGTTCTGTAAGAAAGCAGACTGAGCAAACTATGGAGAGCAAATCAGTAAGCAGCACCCCTCCATGGCCTCTGCATCAGCTCCTGCCTCCAGGTTCCTGCCATGTTTGAGTCCCTGTCCTGACTTCCTTCAATGATGGACTACTATGTAGAAGTGTAAGCCAAATAAACACTTTCCTCTCCAACTTGCTCTTAGACATGGTGTTTCATCACAGCAATAGAAACACTAACTAGGACAGGTGACTTTACACATTTCTTCTCTAAATCACTTTTCCTTGCAGATAGAATTACCTACACCTGGGTTAGAGATCTCTCCCCAGTGTTTCTATGCCTCTATAACTGACATGCCTTCAGAGCCTGCTTGGGAAATGTCACTAGTGGGCCACTATGCCCATAAAATGTGGCTTGTTTGACACCCATACCCACCATCTGAGTGATGCTTCCTATTGCTGTGTAACAATACTGTGACAAAAGCAACTTAAGGGAGAGCTTGTTTTGGCTTACAGTTCCAAGGGGGATACAATCCATCATGGCGGGGAGGGCATGATGACAGGAGCAGGAAGCTGGTTTGTCATGGGGTATCCAGTCTCCAGCCTCCAAAAGCCAGAAGCTATAAAGTCTCAAGGCCTTTCCCCCAGTGATGTACTTCCTACAGTAGGGCTCTACTTCCTAAAGGTTCTATAACCTTCCAAATAAGCACCACCAACTGAGGATCAAGTGTTCAAACACATGAGCCTGTGAGGGATATTGCACTATCAAACCACAACACTCACAGAGTCAGGATTCCTGATGCTAAGCCTGGAGAACCCACATTTCCATAAGCAGTCTTGTGTCTTTTTAAATTTAAGCATCACTTTTAGGATAGAATGCCCAAGACCCCTGAGACTGATCTTAAAATGAAGCAAGATTCCCTATTGTTAAGAAGAATCTGTGGACCTCATGAGTTCATGGCCAAGTGAGTGACCCTGGTCCCTACCAGAACCACTTTCCCATATTTACTTACACTTCATAAATTTTACCACAGCTCTCAAGCATCCTGAGCACTGTGTTACAGGACAAAGGGTTCATTGTCAAAATCCACCATGACATTTAACCCCAATTAATGTTCTAAAAGGAATTTATCCTTCTCTGGTATTCCAGTTTTAAAGTATTACAATTCTTAGGAAAACTCCAAATGCCTTTTAAAAAGGATTTATTCTATTTTAAGTATGTGTTGTGGGAGGGTATGTTTAAGTGGGTTCAGGTGCCTGCAGAGGCCAGAAGAGGATTTCTGATACCCTAAAGCTGGAATTGAAGGCACTTGTGAGCCACCAGATTTGGGTGCTAGAAACAGAATTCAGATCCTCTGCAAGAGCAGTACTTGTTTTTAACTGTTTAGCCATCTATCCAGCCCCAATAATGTCTTAAGAAAATTCTGTCCCAATTTTGAAAAGACATACAGGGAAAAAAACTGATCCAAAGCCTGTTCTGTGCTCTGTAATGAGTGTGTCCACTATCCACACTTACTTAACATCTCTGGGTGTAGTTGGTTGGCATTTTGATAATTACTTGACATGTTCTAGTTTTATTCTGTTACTATGATAAAATACCCTGACAAAAGTAATTTTGAAGAGAAAGAGATTATTAGGTTTAAAATTATGTATTACAGTCTGTCACTGAGGGGAAGTCAAGGACAAAACTCAAGACGCTGATCACATCCAATAGTCAAGAGCAAATTGAAACCAACACATGCAGGCCTACTTACTTTTTTGCTCTAACAAGTTTTCTCCTCTCTTATACTGTTCTGGATCCTCATCCCAGGGAATGGTGCTGCCTACAATGGGCTGGGTCTCTCTACACAAATTAACAATCAAGATCATTCTCCATGGACATTCCCAAAGCCAACTTGATCTAGATCATTTCTGATTAAGATGCTTTTCCCTGATGACTATAGGTTGTGTTAAGGTTGACTGTTGAACTAACCATCACATGATATTTTCGATAACTAAGACAAAAAGCTGAAAATGTTAATGAGAAAATAGGTATTATCATTAAAAACAGAGTCTACATGTAACTATGTTTGTTATAGGTTAAATCTTTTGCTCAACTTTAGTCTAAACTAATGATGACAGCTTGACGAATTTTGAGTTGAAATGAATTTCAGTGAATATTTATTCTATCTATAATTACTGCAAATGGATATATATGCAAGGATGTGAAATGACACCTCCAGCTTTCCCAGGGACCAAGAAAGACACTAAACCAATGAAAGCTTCAAGAGAATGAATCAACTCACAGAACACAAATTTATGTCAGGAAGGAAGCAGAAGTGCATTCCCCATTCTGAAAAAGAAGAGACACTTGGCGACAGTGTTAATTACGTGTCTATCACACAGCCCTCTCCACCGTAATTATTTCCTTATACTTCCGTCCTCTGCATCTGCCTGCTTCCTCTCTCTAAAGCACAGCTCGGCATGTAGCAAGTCTGCCTTTAAGATCCCTAATAGTTTCTTCTTCTCCAAGTTAAAGCCTTGCAGTGTAGGACCAAAGACTTTCCAAAGCCTAACCCCACTCTTTGTTCTCATCCTTTTGTTTCTCTTTACTCTCTCCTGACTACACCCAAGCATGATGCTTTGTAATTTTCAAATAGATAATTCTATACATACCCTTCTCTACCTCTCCCTCCAGTGCTATCCTATAACTTCCTCACACACATACTAATCTAACGCCTACCTGCCAATCATAGTCAAATTGAAACATTATTGCTCTAAATGTGTATTAAATTCCAGCTTAGGAATTGGAGAGGTGGGTCAGCTGTCAGAAGTGCTTGTTGCCACCCCCCCGGAGTACCCAGTTCAATTTTTAGTACACACGTGGTGGCTTACAATCATCTGTAATTCTAGTTCCAGGGAATCCAATGCCCTCTTCTGGCCTCTGGGGATGCTGCACACATACCTGATACAAATACATAAATGTAAGCAAAACGCTACATACATGTAAAATAAATAAACGTTTAAAAATAATGACAACATAACCTTGGTTAGTTCACATGTCTACAGAACTGTCTCATCTGAAACACCATTAAATCAAGATTCATCTAGATCCAGGTACTCAAATGATATCAGGAATCTGCATCTAATTTTATTAATTTATTTAAGTGTGTGTGTGTGTGTGTGTGTGTGTGTGTGTGTGTGTGTTAGGTATGTGTCTGCAGTGCATGTATACATATATGCTTATTCATTTCCATGCACTCACAGAGACCAGGTATTCTCCTTGATCACTCTGTCTTATTCCTTAGATACTCTCTTAGTTAGTGAACCCAGAGATGAGCTGGCTTCCAGATTGCCCCAGCAATCCTCCTGCCTTCACCTCCCACAATGTTGGGGTTACAGGCATGCACAGCCAGCCATGCCTGGCTTTTTATGTATGTACTGGGCTTTAAACTGAAGTCTTCATGGATGCACAGTAAACTTCTTACCCACTGAACTATTTCCCCAGCCCCGACAATCTGCACTTTTCCATCTATTTGATTCTTCTATTCTGAGTAGTTTTGAATCACCAACTTCTTTTGAGGTATAAAAATGGCCATTGAGAGCTCTGACAGTGTGCTTTACTAACTTACCAACCTCAGTAAATGAAAAAACCCACTTGCCAATGTAGCAAGGCCTGGGTAGGGCTCCCACAATGGTTATTCGGTCATGTAGCCATCTGGGAGATAACTTCAATTGCTGAACAGTATAGTACCATAACCAGCTGAATGAAGTCTAATGTTGGGGATGAGATCAGCTCCACCCATAGTATACAGAGAGGGAGAGAGGATGGCTGCAGAAAGAAAAGTGGGGTCCTCCCAACAGAAGAAAGGGAAATGCCTGCTTGGATAGCACAGATCTGAGAATGTACCTCAATCTTTTCTTCTAGCTGGAGGTAATATCCTATTAAAATCCACATGATAATATTCCAAGTGCCTGTCTCTCACTTCAAAATCATCTCCGTACACATTTCATTTTCCTTGAGCCCTCTGAGATTCTAGAGAGGGAGCAAAGCTCTGTTCATTCTGTTTCCCACTGCCTGGCAGGATGTGTTAGTCTGTTTTGTTTATTTTCTTCTCAATGTAGAAATAAAAATTGCATTTAACTTCCTTAAATCTCCTTCAAACAGACAGTATAATAAGTCATATATAAGTTCTTTTCTCATGTTGAAGCTTTTTGATTCTGCTATATAATCAAAGAGTCATTGAGTAGATGAATGGGTATACATAAGAGAATATCAATTACCAACACTCAAATCCATCACTCGAATGTTCCCTTTAAATGTGGTCTGATGGAGGATGGCTTCCCACACTGGGCTTGTACAACTGGAGTGCATGCATGCCCTGCAGTTTGCCAGTTTGCTGCTTCCGTGTGGGATGAATCAAAGACCCAGAGTGCTGTGGAGAGAAGCGAATCAGAGCTCACTTTATTATATCTCATGTGAGCGAACAAGCTTAAAACAATGGGGTGATTAGACTCTGAGAATGTGAGTAAGAAATAAGGAGGGGAGCTGTAAATAGCTGAAAATGAATAAATCATGTACTAACTGCCAAGCTGAAGTGAGTGCTAGGTCAACTTTGGTGGGACGTAACGAATAATTAAACACTTTTCCTCATTTAATTTTGCAATGATCCTGCAAACCGCAGTTGTTCCTCCACTCCTGTAAAGGGGAAATATCTCAGGCTCAGAGAGAGGAAAAAGTTTCCCAGAGGTGGCTCAGCAGCTGGGCGATCCCTGGATCCCATAAGGTTTTGTTCCGAATTCAAAGCTTGAACCCTCCAACCATCATGGCCTCTGTGATCAGAGGCACCTGGAATCAGTGTGTTCTAGTTTGTCCTGGTGATTTCTGCAACCACATATTCCCCCTTTCTGAGTAGGACAGAAGAGTTCCCATTTGACACTCAGAGTTGAAGGGTCAGGCTGAGTGACCAAGCTGGCCCATGAGCCTGTGTCTACATGAAATAGAACCCTAGTCAATCATGGCTTCAAGAAATCTTATTCACTGTTCAGGACCACCCCTTCAAACCCAAGGTTTTGTGTGCTGTGACTTGTAAGGTGCAACCTGACCCCAACATCTTCTTCACAGGAATGGTCTGCCCAGAGGGGTCTGGGCATGCTTTGGATCTGTGTGCTGTGGAGGGAATAGGATTCATTTGAGAGTCAGGAAGTCTGCACATACAGTGACTCCTCCACAGACCAGGGCCAGAGCACCACCCTGTCCTCATATCTGGTATTGTTCTTCCCCATAGTCAGCTTCTTCAGCTAATTACACTCTTTAAAAGCAACCTACATGTCACTGCATGGGATCAAATCATGTGGAAAATGGCATGAGCAGCCAGAAACTGGGTGGAAACAGCTCTGTGTAATGTGTTCTCTGGAGCTATCCTGACTCTTTCCAGTGAGAGCCCAACTTGTCCTACCTTGACTTATGAATATATTCAAAATGAAGAGAGATGGCCCAGGGAGGATCACTGTTCCTCTTTGTAAACACATATGTATGTGTGTTTAATTGCAGTCATTCCTTCCTTTATTGTAATGCAGTTATTACTTATCATTCAAGGTTATAGGAACCCATTTTCAGAAATATATATATATATATATATATATATATATTGCATTTTGAGCATATTACCTCCACACCATGTTAGCCTCTCCCTGTCTCTATTAATTCTCTTAGTTTATGATTATTTCACTTCCTATTTCACGTTGAGTTTGAGTGTGACAGAACCTTTTATGGTCCAGCTTTGTGTAATTCAAGGACCTAGGGTGATGGCCATTCACAGTCACCAAAGATTACCTTGGGATAGGAGTCTTAAGTTTGCCAGGAGTCTTAAGTCTTGTGTCAGTGAAGGTTAAAGACACAGACTCTCCTTACAGTATGCAAGGTAGAAGCAAGCTTTATTAAGAAGAACTGCAGAAAAGTGAGACATTGGGGCAAGGAGAGAAAGGAGGGGGGAAGAGGGATGCAAAGGGATGCAAGAGGAAAAAGTCATTTAACTTCCTTATCAAGGGTTTTTTTCAGGGCCATGACAATACTGGACAAAGGCTGAAGTGATAGCTGTGAACTTAGCTGGAAGCGACATACTACATGGTGCACTGTCCAATCCAGATGATCACAAACTGTTTCTTGGTCACTTCATAGTTAGCTTGCTTGTGGATGGACTGTGTGTTCTCCTAGGTGGAAGCCTCTTACAATTTGTTCTATTACAATTAGCTGTGTGAAGCAGGGATCTATGAAACACTGGAATGGCTGGCCAGCAAGCCCTGGAGATCCACAGATCTCTGCCTCCCCTGTACTTGAAGTAAACAATGGCAGTCACCCACCAGGCATTCTTTCCCAAATCTGTTTATTTTCTTTAAAGGATTGTATCATGTTCATGGATCTTGGAGTCAGATCTTGCACCAGTAGCCTTTGTGCACAGAACATCTGGGCTCTGATGCACATGACCCCTCTTCTTCTGTTAACTCTATAGAGGCCCATGAAGTGATTTTCTTGTTTCTGCAAATGAGAGAAAGTTGAGGGAAACCCTTGACTTTCTCTGCTTACAGTTCCAGAGAGAGTGGTGGGAAACACAAACATAAGAGAATAAAGCATCTCATTATGCTGATTCCCCAACGATCCACACCAGTCCATCCATGGTGGATCTTATTAAAGATGACAGGGAAGTAGCTGAGGATGCATCTACTGTATGACAGAGCCTTCCTCCACAGCAGGCCCAGCCTGTCAGCTGTCACTTCATTAGCCAGAAACTGGACAGCCTTTGCGAAGTGGTTCTTAATTCATTAGCACTAAGTGGGGAGATTGATTTACAAGGATTAATGATCTGCCACTCTCATCAAAGAGCCTCCACAGGGAGACCTCCCACTGAGGCCATTTCTGTTCTTCAGATCCTGTGGTCAGTTCAGTTAATGAACATCGAGCTTGGTGACCTTATGGCCTTGATGTTAAGGTGACATCATTTAGCAACAGCTTTTTGAAGAAAATTCCTCTTTTAAAGGAGGTAATATACCTAACATATGGGCAATATATCACTTGAGTTATCTATATGCTTCATACAATACATATTAGAGTGTAATTTATCCACTACGTAATGATACCATGCTGAAGTTTCTGTATTAGCATACTTTTTCAGATAATGTATTGTACTATTTATCATACATGAATATATAATCCTAGTTAAAATAATAAAGCATATACATAAAGTGCACATACAAATGTGTCTCATTCCAGAGTTACCTAGGAGACAGGGCTCTACACACATTTGGGAGGGGGTATCTTGATTAGTTTAGGTGAAGTGGGTAGACTCACCCTAAGTGTGGGTAACACCATCCCCAGACAAAGCAGGTATCTCCTCTTCCTGAAAACCTGATTCTGACTGGCAGCATCCACCAATTTCTGTGGCGTAAATACTCTACCACACTCTACCCAGTTGTCTACATGGAGATGCTTATGACTAGCACTCTGATGAGGGCCCTGGGAGAGTTACAGTTTTTTCTTTCTTTCTTGTATCCCCCCTCTCCTTTGCTAAATGAGTGTGCTCAGACCCAACTTGTTAGAATATTTTAAAAGAATGAATGATTTCTGTTTTGTTTTAACTATCTTCTTCTGTTTGTTCTTCTATTAATTTCAGCTATCTCTCATGTAATTTAACTTTGATTCTGTGTTCATTATTGTTTTGTTAAAACTTTAAGTGTTTGGAGGTTTAACATTTAGTTTACATTGTGTTGTGGTAACAAATCAAATCAGGATTATATACTCATTGGTGCTGTTTTAGCCGTACGCCACAGATTATAAAGATGTCATGATTTATTCTATACTTTACTTGAGGTGATTAAATATGGATGTTTACTTTTTGAGGAGAGAAGCTTTTAAGGGGATTTTTAAATTACATTTTAATTTTTAAATTAAAAGATAATTACATCATTTCCCCCTCATTCCCCCGTAACCCATCCCGTGTAACTACCTTGCTCTTTTTCCAATTCATGTCCTCCTTTCCTTTGTTATTGTTACAAATGTGCATATGTATGTGTATGTGTGCTTGCATGTGTGTGTGTATGTGTGTGTGTGCATAAATATATAAAGCCAACCTTCTGAATTTTAGTGTTGCTTGTGTCTATGAGTTAAAGGTATTGGATAATCAATTAAGAGGATTCATCCCTGGGGACAAATTCTACCTCTCTCAGTAGACATTAGTGGTCTATAGTTCTTTGTCTAAAATGGGACCTCATGAGATATTTTTTCTTCCACATTAGCATGTCTACTGGAGTTGTCTTTGTTCAGATAGCCATATTGTTGAGGTATCGTGGATGAAGCTTCCTTGTCATTTCTGGGAGACAAAAATCTCACAGCAAATTTCCTGTTCCTCTAGATCTTATGGCATTCTTGCCCCTCCTTTCAGATGTTCCCTGAGCCTTAGGTGCAGGAGTTGTGCTATACATGTATCAATTGTCGTTGGCCACTCATGGTGACTTATTCATTTTGTGGTTTTCTCTAATGGCCTCCATCTGTGACAAAGAGAAGTTTCTCTGATGTGGAATGAGAGCTACACTTGTCTGTGGTCTTAAGAATAAATATTTAGACTATGTTAGGAATTGTAGCAGTTCAGGGAACTGGCAGTAGGCAGTACTCCTCTAGGATCCATGTCTTCTCCAGTCATTGGTGTTTAGTTAGTCTTCCAGTACCAGGTATGATTTTTCCTCCTGTTGTGTAGGCCTTAAGTCCAATTAGAGGGCTGTTGATTATCACCAAGATATAAACACCGCTATTCCACCCTTAGGGATATCAGGCTATGCTGGTCATTGTGTGTCATAGTCATCACAGATGGATAGGACTGTTGGTTGCTGTCATCCCTGAGGACACTTACATAGAAACTTCTGGTACTATAAAACCTTGTCCTCAGAAAGGAGGCTTTTAGGTCAGATTCAGCTAGGCTCCTCAGAGTTCTGTGTTTGAAGTGTGTGGTGTCTTTAGCAAAAGTAACTGCTGAATCCCAGGGGCCCATCTTCTCTGCCTCTACTGTGTTGGAATCACAAGTGCAGATGATGTCAAGTTCTTTACATGGGCTTTGTAGATCTAATTTGGATCCTTGAGCTGACAGAGCATATTGACTAATTTAACTCCTCAGCCCCTATAAATTAAATGAATTCTAATGCCAAAACCTCCATTGAAGACAATAAAAACAATAAAAAATGTTCAATTATATTATGGCTACCATAGTGAGCAAGCCAGGAATACAGATGATGAGATGTCTGTAAGTAGCTCCCATTTCTACCTGCTCAGAAAACTTTCAGAGTTAAAACTCATCTCAGCAAGAACAAAAATCATTAAATGAATAGTTTTCAAAAGAGAATTTTGCAATCCTAGGAGAGTATCTTACGTTTAGCCAGACATATGGAATCACTGGCATAATGTTGCTATTGTTGGTGATTCTTACACTGGTATTTGCAGATACAGTTCAGTCAGTAAAATACCTGCTAGGCAAGCAATAGGACTTGAGTTTGGATTGCCAGCACCCACACAAAAAAGCCAGGTGTGGTGGTACACACCTGAAATCTTGAAGGAGGGAGGCAGAGACAGGAGGATCTCTGGGGCTTGATGGCCAGCAAGCCTGCCTGGATCTGTGATGCCCAGGTTCAGTGAGAGACCCTGCCTCAAAAAGTAAGGTGAAGAGTGACCAAGGAAGACATACATACACAGAAAAGATCCTTTCTTAGAGCTTGACTATTTTTTCTTGTCTGATTCATCCATCTCTTTCTTGTTGTGGTCTTTTGAGTCTTCTAGTTTTTATTTTAGCTTTGCCAGGTTGTGTGTGTGTGTGTGTGTGTGTGTGTGTGTGTGTGTGTGTGTGTCTGTCTGTCTGTCTGTCTGTCTGTCAGTGTTTCCTTTCTGTACTTTAATGCCCTGATGGCATGAACTCCAACTTCATCAGTTTCATAGCTTAGGGTGAATTATCCTTTTTGTGACAATGTAACATTTCTCTTTATGTCTGGTAGTGAGATCTGCTTTCTAATTTAAGTTATTTCCATTTTAAATTTGCTCCCCAGCTCATTTGCATTTCAACTTAATTTCAGCAGTGTTTTAATAATATTTTTAATATGTAGGTCATAACTTTTGCTAGTTTTTATCCACCTTGCTAATATATCTTTTAATTGATCTAATTTGGTTATCTTCAGTGTGGTTATGATGGGTATAGGTTATTTCTATCCTTCTACTATGTTTCTTTCTGTTTTCTCCTTTCTTCTCTGCCTTTTGAATTCCATCACTTTTATGGATATCCAGACCAAGAAGTAACTTCTGGTATGTTTTATCATCTATTGTTTCTTTTATTGTCCTTATCAGATTAAGATAGTGATATTAATCAGCACTACCTTCCCAAACAGAAAGGTGAATCATACCATGAATATGGCCTAACCAAACATTTAGTTTTCATTTTTTTCGTGTCTTATCTGATGTTGATCAGGTGACTTCTAGCCTTGGAGAACTTACCAGATCTCTCGGCTTTGTGTAGCAGTTTCTACCAAGATTAAAACCTTCCATCTTGGAAGGAAGCTTGTTAAGATACAGAATGTTGAAAGGAAGGTAAGCAGAGGTGGAGTATTCTAAGCAGAGGTGGAACATTGTGTTCTCTAGGGAAGCTCCTTAAGCTCAAGAAATAAATGACTCATAGGCTTCAGGAAGTCCCTGAAATTGATCAGATTCACTAGGCCCCTTTCTCTCCAAGCTTTTAGTAGCAATAAGGATTGCTGAGTGATACTCTTAGACAAGCAAAGCTTCCTTCAAGATGCAGAGATCAGCTGAATCACTTGGAAGAGGCTCAAACCAACTGAGCCACTGCCACCAGAAAAGGGCATCACCAACCTGTTGAGCTGCACGCAGCTGTGTACTATGCTCCAGGTTTCTGGCTTTCATGAGTGTCACCCATGCTGGGGCTGGCTTTGGTGATGCAGCTGTCTTTGAGTCATTTCTAGTCCTATAAGTAACCCTCATCCATATTCCTGTAAGCAAGCCCACTAAAACTCATTGGTTCATCAAGTTGGACTTTGGTGGTACCTATGCTTCAATCTGTTGTTGGTTTCCTGTCTGGGGTGAAGAGACATTTGTTCACATCTTCCTGGGGATAGGGTCACATAATACTCAGCTTTCTTCAGGCTAGGATATTTGTCTCCTCCATGATATCAGGGCCTTGTTTTAGTCAAGAACAGCTGGTAGATAGTTTGAAACACTACTGGGAGCTAAGCTGTGTCTTTCTTTGACTCCCCAGGTACTCAGCTCTGACAATCCCTTCAACTTATCCAAGTTGCTGCAGCATATTGAAGCATTTAGTAACAAAGGGACCTTATCTCACACTTGCATTTTGAGCTGAAAACCTCCCTCCTTCTTGCTGAGAGACACTTTAGTATCAGTTTACATTAGGAGCTCAAGTCAGGCCACCATCCACAGCAGACTCAGAGCAGCCATGGCTCTGCTGTTTCTCTTGACTTATGTTCCTAACCTCTTTTCAGTCATGAGATTTTGAAATGCCACTCTACCCACTGATCCTCAAATCTATGTCACATGTCAACATTACATGTTTGGAGAAAAAGGAAAGAAAATACATGTAATGGGAGATACATCACATCTTCTCTTCAAACTAAATGGTAGATTTTAAAACAGTAAAGTTGCATTTACTTTCAGTTGTAATACTTTTTCGTAATTTTGCTCTTTATTATTCCATATTAGTTATGATAATAACAGGTTTTATTATACTTTTATGTATAATGCACCCCATGACCCTTTCTTGCTCCTTCCCACTCCTGCTGGTTCCCTTACTCTTCTTAACTAGTCCCAGACTATTCTCATCTCTTTCTGTATCGTTATGTATTAGGGAAGCCAATGCAGTCCATTAGGGATGTTTATAGGCACATAGTCAACTCAGCAGGGCTGAAGAAAGGGGTAGTTTCAACCTTGGTGGCCATTAACTACCTATAAGTCATCATGGAGAAGGGGAGTTTTCATTTAAAATAGAGTTGGGGGATGCAGAAATGGCTTTTCAGGTGAAGTGCTGAACAAGCATGAATACCTTAGTTTGGACCCCCAGCACCAACATAATATTGTGCCTGGTTGTATGTATCTTACACCCCAGTGCAGGGGAGGTGGTGACAAGCAGATCCCCAGAGTTCACTGGTCAGTAAGTCTAGACAATCATTGAGCTCCTGGTTTAACTAAAGACTAAGATGGAAAGTGATGGAGAAAGATACTAAATGTTCACCTCTGAACTCCATAGACAGACACATGCTTGCACATGTACACTCACACGTACACACACACATACACACACACACACAAGTTCAAAAATAGAATTAAATATTTTAATGTTTAACATATGGCACTATGGATTAAAAACACTTGTAATATGTGTCCTCCGTTGACTTCTCTATAAGCTCTGCATGCCTCCATAATTCATGCTGGACACTATTAACAAGGTGTTTTTGTGTCTCCTACCACCTGACCTCCCATGCCACATCCCACCTCTAGGGCAAGCCTAACCCCACACATATTGCACCAAGATCGAGCCTGGTGGGTCTGCTAGATCCAACCCTCTATGCACACTCCCCGGTTCTCAGATTTAGACCGGATCTCATATACAGTGCCCAGGCCTAGTCTGGTCATCTATGGTCCTATCCAGGCTTTGGCCAGGATGTACATACTGTGCATAAGCATAGAGCTCTTTTTTCTACCTGACTTCATCCCATCCACACCATATTCAACTTTCAGGCCCAACCTGGACCAACATAGACTATGCTGTGTCAGTCTTTTGTGTCAACACTAGATACAGAACTGTCAAAAGAAGTCCACATGCCAAGGTCTCATCACAAAAATACAAATAGTGTGAGAGAATAAGGCCATGCTCACACCCCCACCCTCACCTCCGACATGTGCCCGAATCCACCAGTCCCATAGAAAGATTTCCCAAAGAGAATTACCTAGATGAATTCCAGGACACCGTATGTAAAAGAATAATAATGAACTTCAAATAATTTAAAGAAAACACAAACAGCTCAAAGACCTTGAAGAGAATAAGTGCCCAAGTGATGCCCAAGAAAACACAAACATAATAAAGCTGAAGAAAATACAGGATTTGAAAACTGAATTCAATAAAGACATAGAATTGTTGAGAAGAACTCAAGATGAACTGAAGATAGAATTGAAAAATTCAATAACCTAACCTGAATAGAAGACTCAAGAAAAAGCCTTGTAAAGAAGGGAGGAGGGGACTGGACCTACCTGGACTGAACCTACCAGGTTGAACTCAATCCTCAGGGGAGTCTTTGCCCTGGAGGAGATGGGAATGGGGGGTGGGCTGGGGGGTGGGCTGGGGAGAAGGCAGGGGGTGTGGCGGGAGGGGGGAGAACAAGGGAATCTGTGCCTGATATGTAAAATTAAATTAAATTATAAAATAAAAAAGAATTAAATTATAATGAATGGATCAAATAGAAGATAGATTGTGAAGACTCCAAGAGAAAGTAGAAGAATTCAACCACACAAGCAAAGAATATGGGAAAAAATTAAATAACAGAAAAGAAACACAAGGAACTACAGGGCACCATGAAAAGGACAAAGGTCACATTACAGTCATGCATGAGGAAGAAAAATCAAGGGCATAGGTCAGATCTTCAACAGGATCCTAGAAAAAACTTCCTCAAACTAAGGAAAGTCACACTCATACAGATACAAGAAGTACACAGCACATCAAATAGACAAGACAAGAAAAGAAAATCCCCACAGAAATGAAAGTCCCATGGCATATCATAATTAAAACACTAAATATACACAACAAAGAAAGAGTACTGACACCTGCAAGAGAAAAACAAAAGTCACATAGAAAAGGCAACCCATCAGAATAACAGATGATTTCTCAGTGGAAATTTTGAATGCCAGAAGATCCTGGAGCAATGCATTCCCAGTCCTAAAATACTGTAATGCCCAGCTTAGACTAATATACCCAGCAAGTATCTGCCACAGGTGAAGGGGGAAAGACAAACGTTGCCCTATCCAAACAGGCTCAAAAAACAACTATAACCAGTATAGCAACCCTAAACAGAGTATGGGAAGCAATAGTTTGAACTGAAGAGAGGAACAAACATAGCCAAGAGGCTATAATAAAGTTATAATTGCTGAAAACAAAGTATGACTAAGAATAAAACAGCAAACAAAACAATGCCTGTAATGAATACACACGTTTCAATAATAATTTTAAGTAATAATGGCCTCAGTTCTCCAAGTCTCTATGAAAAGACATAGACTGGGTAAAAGGATTAACAAACAAATTCAGTGGGTGTGATCCCATTGAGGCAGGTACAACATAAACAAGGCACTAAATGTAATAAATCATATAAATGAACTTAAAGACAGGCATTACATGATCATCTTAGTAAATGCAGAAAATGACTTTGACAAAATCCAATACGTTTTCATGATAAAAATCATAGTAAGAATAGGACTGGAGGGAGTATAATTCAATATAATAAAAGCAATATATGACAAATTCACAGCCAAAATCATCCTATATAGAGAAAAACTTGAAACAATCCCATTAAAATTAAAAAGGCACAGAGCTGTTAAATGTCTCTACTCTTCTTTAATACAGTGCTTGAAGCATTAGCAGGAGCAATAAGGCAAGATAAAAAAAAAATTAAGGGGATACAAATTTTAAAAAAGTTATCTCTAGTTGCAGACAAAATGATATACATAACAATAACGAAGAAAAAGAGGACATGAATTTGAGGGGGGACATGAGAGGGCTTGGAGGTAGGAAAAGGAAGGGGAAATTATACAATTCTATTTTAAATGTTTAAATTACATACAAACTTGTTAACATGTCACTCATTCTCATTATCCTACAAGAGTAATTGGTTTTGTCAACTATTTCGCCATCAGTTCAGTGGGCTTTGCACAGCTGTCTCTACTTCCTGTGATGCTGAGCGTCATTTAATGTGAATGTTTGTGTTGGCATACCGTGACTTGCAGGTTCACAGTGTTCACTGGTTTCCCACTGGATTCTTTGCCCTTCTTCATTGATGTGGGACTCATAGATGTGTTCTTTATGCACACACAAGCATATTTCCTCCCAAAGTAGTGTTCTCCCCTGAACTGTGTCTTTTGTATTGTGCCTACAATTTTAATTTGATGTACTCTCCTGCTGGTGGGACCTTAAGTGACCAGATACCTATCCCAGCAGAAATTTCTGATACATAAAAACATAGGAAACTTAATCATTGTAGTTTTAATTCTGCTAATTTTACATGAACTATTTATGTGGTGTCTGCTCTCTGGAAGGCAGAGGGCTTTAAATATTTTATTTGAATATAACCACAAAGCAACCACATGTGACATGGTAATCCTTAGTTAGCAATGGAAGACACATATGTTAGAGAAGGTGATTGAGTTATCTAAATTCTGGCTGCTATGAGAATTTTATTCAAATCCACTTTTACTCCCCAGGGCTACTTATGCTGTTGTTCACTCTTTCTGGCCTGTAAATCTGAGTCCAAGGCTAAGAATCCAAGAATCCACCAAGGGGAGAGAGAGCAAAGGCCCAAGTGTAAGGAGGCTGAGCCAGCAACTGTGCTGCCCAACAGATTTTTCAAGTCTCAGATGCAGAAAAGAACTTTCTGTCCTCCATGTTTGTGTTCAGTAAACAAAAGGATACATACATACATGAATCACACATACATGTATCACCTCTCTCTGTCTCTCGGTCTCTGTCTCTCTCTTTCTCTGTGTCTGTCTCTCTCCATCTCTCTCTGTCTCTCTATCTGTCTTTGTCTCTGTGTCTCTGTCTCTGTCTCTGTCTCTCTCTCTCTCTCTCTCTCTCTCTCTCTCTCTCTCTCTCTCTCTCCAGTGCAAGTAGAGCTTCTTCACTTGGGCTCCTCACTGAGGTGCTAATCTGTTTCTGAAACACCTGCACAAACAGCCTGAGTAAAGATACCTTAGCTCTCATGGCTCTCATATCCTCATTTCAGAACTTATTTCAAAGTTGTAGTTGTATGATCAATACTGGCAAAGAAGCAGGTGTATGGGCTGTTGCAATAGAATACATAAAAAGAGACGAACCCATCTATCCATGACCAACTGAACTTTGGAAAAGGTATCAATACCATTCAAATGAGGGGAACAATAATCTTTCAACAAATAGCACTGAGAAATTTGGTATCTACAAAGAAGAGAATGTGGGGCTGGAGAGATGGTTCAGCCGTTAAAGGCTAGGCTCACAACCAAAAATACAAAGAAGAGAATGTGTACCCTGCTTTCCATCCAATGTGTTAAATGGCTCAAAGATCTATAATGCAAGATATAAAATTAGAAAATTCTTAGATGCTAATACAGATATTAATTTCTGTGACTATATTAGGCTCAAGTTTATTTAATATAGCAGCATTAGTAAAGGTAACCATAGAAATGCAGGTACATTAAACTTAATTAAAATACTAACCAGCTGAGTGATGGTGGTGCATGCCTTTAATCCCAGCACTTGGGAGGCAGAGGAAGGCAGATCTCTGAGTTCAAGGCCAGCCTGGTCTACAGAGTGAGTTCCAGGGCAGTCAGGGCTACAAGGAGAAACCCTGTCTTGAAAAACCAGGAAAAATACTAACTGAAGAAATGACTGAATGGCTAAGAGCACATGCTGCTCTTGCAGGGGACCTGAGTTCATTTCTTAGCAGCCACATCAGGTAGCTCACAACCACCTATAATTCAGGATGATCAAGGGGTCCATTGTCTTCTTCCAGACACCATGGGTACCCACTCACATGTTCACAGACACTCACACCTGAATGAAAAACAAATATTTAAAAATATCAAATTTCTATCTAAGGACACTATCAAGAAAGTGAAAAGACAATCTATAGAATGGCAGAAAATACTTGCAAATGATACACTTGATTAAAGATTTGAAAGCACAGCCTCAAATAAATAACAAAAAGACCACTCACTCATCAAAATATAGGTAAAAGATTTGAGTAGACATTTCTTCAGAGAAGATGTACACTAGTCAGTCAGCACATAAGAACTCCCTCCAATCCATAGTCTTTAGGGAAGTGTCAATCAAAAGCCCAGAAAGGTACCACTTCACAGCCCCTGTACTGAACATAGGATAGCCGAAGTCAGAGAGGACAGATAGAAGCTACAATCCTGAGACATTGCTGATGGAAATGGAAATGGTGCAGCCTTGATAGTCTTCAGACAGTCAAGGATGGCATTCCTGTATAACCTGGATTTCATTCCCTTGTGTTTGTATGCATATGTGTGTGCAGATGTATATATAACCTAAAAACATGCACAAAATGCATATGAATGTTCATAGAGGCTTTACTTGTAGGTCAAAAGTTAGAAATTGTCTGGGGAGATGGATCAGTAGATGAAAATATTTTCTGCACAAGCAGGAGCGTCTCAGTTCAAATTCCCAGAACCCATGAATATGGTATAATATACATTCTAAGTCCAGGACCGTTGGAGACGCTGGGAAGTGTGGAAATGTGACAATAACTGCTGTTTGCTGGCCACCAACCTAGCTCCAGATTCACTGAGAGACCCTGTCTCAAGGGAATAATGTAGAGTGTGATGAAGAGGGACATGTGACATCCTCCTCTGGCCTCCATACATGTAAACTACACACACTCATACACTCACAGACCAGAAAGAAAGAAAGAAAGAAAAAACTCCAAAAAACAAAAACTAGAAATAGCCAAAAGTTCCATCGAATTATGTATTAATAAACAAATGTGGTACATACACAGAATGGAAGGAACTGGACCATAAAAAGGAGGTCTGAAGTACTGTTAGATGACATCAGAATAAATAAAACTTGAATGTATCATTGCTAAGTGATCAAGCTGAACAGTAACTGTCATGTATGTGATTCATTTACTTGAGATATCTATTATAGGCAAATCCATAAACAAGAATGGGTTGTTATTTGTAATTAATGAGTTGAGAGAAATATTACATAATTTTCTGGATTAAGGGATTATTTGAGGAGAGAAAGTTGATGAGCAAGGAGGTGGTGTTGGGGTCGAGGAGGGCAACTAGGGATGGGAATGAATTAGAAGGAGGTATAATGATGCATATGTATGAAAATACCATATTTAAATTCATTAGTTTTTATCCTAATTATAAAATTAATTTCAAGTGAATTAAAATGATAATAATAAGGTGAAAAGAAATGTTCTGGAATTCACCAGTTATGATGGAAAACCACCGAACTGTATAATTTAAAACGATGAGGTCGGAGTTATAGAAATCAAATCTCAATAAAATTAGAAGATGAAAGAAGGGCTGAAGAACCAATAAAATATATATCCTATAAGGTAAGTTAGACTCAAAGAGCAGCAACCTAGTCCCAGGGAAAGTGAGAATCAGGTAATTAAAGTAAAACTGGGAAGTACCAACCTTGAATAAGAATGTACAAAAGAAAGGATACTAAAGTTAACACATCCAACCAAGGGGAAGAAAAAAAAAGAATGAATCACCAAAGGATGGACAATGGATTGTTGAGCTATATCCTACAAAACTTTAAAACATAGTATTATGAGAAGTTCAGACAAAGTAGACAAATTTCCAGAAAATATAACTTATCAAAACAGAAATAAATAAAACTAGATTTGCTGGATCTTACAAAGCTTTGAACTATATGGATACAGTTATTATAAATTTTGGTCCAAGGGAAGGTGGTATTTCCAGTAGGCTCAATGAATATTTCCCCATAATGTAGAAAAGATAATAGCAATTTAAAAACACACATGCAAAGAGTTTGAAAAGAAAATAAGGATCCAGAGAGGTTGCTTAGTGGCCAATAGGGCTTGCTACATTTGCAGACAATCTAGATTTGGTTCCCAGCATCTATTACTCTAACTCCAGGAACTCCAACACCTCTTCTGGCCCCTGTAGGTACCCACACACATGTATACACACTGCATCATATAGACACATAATTAAAAATAAGATCTTTAATAAAAAAATAATAATACATCAATGCAGTGGCAAAATTGCCATCAGCTGAATAGATACACTGATGAACAAGGTAGATAAACAAAGAGGTCCATGCCCTGATGTCTAGAATCTGTAGGTATCTGTATGATATGATGGTAAGGGCTGACTGTCAACTTGACTCAATCTAGAGTGATCTGGGAAGAGAGTCTCAGTGAAGAATTATCTGGATTAAATTGGCCAATGAGCATAACAGTGAGGGATTTTCTTAGTTGGTATGGGGTGAAAAGCCCACCCTGAGTGTGGTTGGAATCATTTCATGGGCAGGGTTCTAAAATGTACAAGAATAGAGAGGGCAAGTTGAGCAGAAAGCAAGGAGCAAGGCTGCATCCATGTCCTTGCTCTTGACTCTGGATGTGATGTGGTGAGCTCTCTCAAGTTCCTCCACTGTGATTTCTCAGCAGTGATGGACTATAACATGGAACTGTGTGCTAATACAAACCTTCCTCCTGAGAATTGCTTTTGGCCAGGGCATTTTACCACAGCAGCAGAGAGGAAACTAGGACAGATGACAAGCCCAGATTGACAGTGACTTTGTAGATTAAGACCGTGGGTTAGTTGACCATAACGTAGAGCCAGCACCCTGAAATAACTGCTTTGATCTAACGGAGTCACAATCTTTGTCAGGAGAAAAGGAGGTCAAGGTGAAGGGGTATAATCACAGGTGAGAAGTGGGGTGCAGAAGACCTCAATACAGTTCTAACTTAAGAAGCATCAGCTGCCAGGCAAGACATGAACACAGCCTCACTTGGGAAAGGCTAGGCAACCTTCTTCCCTAGAGCTGATGAGGGAACACAGCTCTACCATCAGTTTCCTGATACCTGATAAGATCCTAATGAGACAGTTATAAGATAATACAGTTATGCTGCTTTAAACCATGAAATTGTGGTAATTTTTTAAATCCACACTAAAGTGACTCCCAGCTAAGATGTGGCAGAATAGCAGCCATAACCCTCTACTTGACACTAAGCATAAAAAAATTCAACTCAAGTGACAACTTTAAATAATAAAGGGTAAATAAATGAATACAGAGATGAGAAAACAACTTCTACCAGAAATATGGCAAGACATCTTCATGACCCTGGGATAAACAACATCCCTTGAAATAGGAAAAGTCCGCATACAGCACAACCAAGTGTCAAATAAAAACTTCAATTCTAATTTCCATTTAATGAAGACATGTGCTAAATAAGAACATAGTAAAATGAATGGAAATTTTATTTCTTTAATGGGAGCAGAGTGAAGCTATAAGCCTAGGAATGGGAAAGCATTCTCACCTCTCATGTGTGTCATGTACGTGTGCCATATATACAGGAGACATCGTAGACAGTCTAGATGTGCCATAAGCACTGCAGTCATTAACTCACAGTAACTGTGGTGACATGCGCTAAGCCCACATCAGACTGGCAAAACCATCAGGCAAGGACCCTTCCTCTTTACCTTTGAACCACCGGCTCTATGGATTCAGGGAGAGGCAGGGCTACCATCTTTGTGAATCTGCCGAGCATACCAGACTCCAGTGGACAACTGCAAATCCAGTCACACAGATGGCCCTGGGTCTCAAAACAAAAGGAATAGACATGAACATGAGGAAGGAATTGGTCTGGAAGAAGAGAGTAGATACTGTGGATGACTGATTTATAAATAAAACGCTGATTGGCCAGTAGCCAGGCAGGAAGTATAGGCGGGACAAAGAGGGAGGAGAATGCTGGGAGGTGGAAGGCTGAGTGAGGAGAAGCCAGCCTGCCGTCTAGGGAGCAGCATGTAAAGGCAGCAGGTAAAGCCACGGAACATGGGGCGACACATAGATGAACAGAAATGGGCTGAGTTTAAGTGTAAGAGCTAGACAATGGTAGGCCTGAGCTAATGTCCAAGCAGTTTAATTAATATGAGCTTCTGAGTGATTATTTTATAAGTGGGCTGTGGGACTGTGGGGGGTTTGGCGGGACCCAGAGAGAAACTCCAGCTACAAGTGGACAGGAGTAGTAGGGAGGTGGGTGGTGAGAGCAGTCAGCAGGCATCATGGACATGTGTGAAATTGTGTAAGACCAATCTAATTTTTAAAAAATGCATTACCACATTTAAATAATAACAGTAATTTAAATTTCAAGCAAAAAATTGAATGGACACTCTGTCAAAGAAGCTACAACTATGACTGAGAAGCACACTGCAGTTGCAAACAGTACTGGGTGTGACTCTTGAATCCACAGGACGAAAGTAGGCCCAAGGGAAAGCATGCACTGAGTGCTGTCAGGAGTTAAGGCAGTGACTATGCAGGTTGAGGCTGAGAAGGATGCATAATGGAAGCGGTGGCTGTTAATCTGGGCGTTCCAAGCCTCTTTTGTTTTCTACTTGGGACTGCATTAGCAAACCATCTCCTCAGCAATCTGTCTCTGCTGTTCTACCTTCACTGTGACATGGAAAAGACAAGTGCACGTGTCTGATGTCAAGAAATCTCTGAAATTAAATAACGTGTGATTATAAATGTGCGGCATCAATTTCTGTAATGTTTCTAAGAGTCCCCAAATCTCCTTCAGGATCTCAGGGAAAGAGCTACATCAAGCACTTCCCTTCATTAAAGCCACTTTTCTTCAAGTGCCCATAATCAGTATTTTTTCAAAAATATTTGCATAAATTTTGGTTATCCACTCTCATACTTTCATATGTCACTTACCTACTAGAGTAAGGGGTTTTTTTTTGTACAATTTTCCTCATAGGTTTTCTATGTTACTGTATACACACACATGTGCACATACACCTCTCATGCACTTCAAACTAAGCACTCTGCTGTCAGAATCTAAGTTCTAGAACTGTATCCATTGGAAGGCTTGTTCTGTGCTCTTCTATGGTATTAACCAAAAAGTGACAGGCATGAACGGAGAATGCAGCCGCACATCTGGAAAGAAGCTGAAGAGAAGAGCAAAAATGCCACTGAGAATTGTGTAGAGCGGCCGACTCCAGGGCCGCCCATTTTTCCCCTCAACAACCACTCTTTGAAAAGCCAGGTCAGGCATTCCCTCCTATTACCTTGTATATGGGAAAAGTCAGGACAGAGAATTTGAGTGATTTGAGAAATTGACTCAAGTTCACAAAGTTAAATTGACTGCAGACTCCAGGAAAAGGTGAAAAATAAAGACCTTGTCTTTGTTCTTGATGAAATCTGTTCCTCGCTCCCCTCTCCTCCAATCTCTTTCCCAACTCAACTCCACACGGATGGTATGTTTTCCATGCACTTCAGATAAGAAGTAATAACAGGGCCAAGCAAGATGCTTGACAGGTAAGTGCTCTTACTGCCGAGCCTGAAGACTTTAGGTCAATCCCTGGGACCAACACAGTTGAAAGTGAGAGCTGACTCCAGCAAAATGTCTCCCTCATGCACACTGCATGCTGTGCATATGTGCAAAAGAAATGTTTAAAAAAGATATAAGGAAGAAAAAATGTAGGAGTTGGGGAGGCAGATGGTTTCAACAGTAAAGCACTTGCTGTGGGGGCATAGGAACCTGAGTTTGGTTCCCTAATATCTATGTAAAAGGCAAGGTATAATGGTATGCATGTCTGTAATCCCAGAACTGAGTATGTAGAGACAGGCATACCACTGAAACTTTCTGGCTAGCCAGTTTGACAAATTGGTGAGCTCTGGGTCCTTAAGATACACCATTTCAGCCGGGTGGTGGTGGTGGCGGCGGCGGCGGCGGCGGCGGCGGCGGCGGCGGCGGCGGCGGCGGCGGCGGCGCACGCCTTTAATCCCAGCACTATGCATGACTCTTATAAATAAGGCTAGGAAGTGAAAGTTGGGTTTGGACTCATGTTGCCCTGAGAGTCAGACTCCGTAGATAAAGGAAGATGATGTCTACCAGGTCCCTGGAGATATGACAAGCAAACTGACTTGCTTAGGATGGACTGCCAGTGACTGAATGGGAAACAGAAAAGAAAGGATGAGCATGATGTTTGGGACTGTAGCAAGTGACTCAACCCCCTGCAGTGTTTCTACCAGAAGAATTGGGCTTAATTCGTGAACCTCTCTAGCAGCATTTTGGTTGTTAAGGATGCATTTGTCATCTCCTGTTGAGCTGCTGTTAGGATTAGGGAGGATATAGGACTCCCTAGACGAGACAAGCTATAGGCAAAATTCAAATGCCAGATGTTCATTTCATTCCATTCAAACCTCTTCAGAGCATCAGGGCCATTTGCCTCACTAAACATATTTCCACGTATTTCAGAAATTTTCTTCCAAAGTGGTTTCACCACGAAAAGAACAAAGAGTTCCACGAAGCAAGGGAAATGCAGATACTTTTTTAAGATACTGAGGGGAGGAGAAACCAAGAGTAAGAAAATCAAAGTGATCACATTTTCATTCATAAATAAGAGCCCCCACAGGGTGCTACAGATATGGGCAGGAGGCGCCATGCTAATCTTCAAAATCACAATTTCTGCTTTAGTGGTAGTGACACCATTATAATCGGGGTCCCCTTCCCTCCAGCTCTAGATTTGATCCTACACAGAATCATGGTGGCTTTCTTTTCTGAGTGCATCTGTAAAACAGATTCATTCCCTTTGTCACCTGGCCCATTCTTGGTCTTTTGGTGGGTCCAGACTTTCCATTCTCCCTGTCACCACCACTAATGTGTTCTGTAGTTGGAAGATTTCCTGTGTCCCAGCCTGCCAGCGTTCCAGACAAATCTCTCCCACTCTCATCCCCCAAGTAAACACACAGAGGCTTATATTAATTATAACTGCATTGCCATGGCTCAAGCTTTTAGCTAGCTAGCTCTATATCTTAAATTAGCCCATAACTATTCATCTATGTATCGCCACATGTTCCATGGCTTTACCTGCATCCCATTACATGTTGCTCCTTGGGTGGCTTGCTGGCATCTCCTGACACAGCCTTCCAGCCTTCCCATAATTCTCCTTGTCTGGTTATCCTGCCTATACTTCCTGCCTGGCTACTGGCCAATCAGTATTTTATTTACTAACCAATCAGAGCCACACATTCACAGCATACAGAGCGATATTCACAGTAGTGTTCAGATTCAGAATTTCCCTCTTAGATTGGCAGAGATGCTGCCACATGAACAATGTCATTCTCACATGATGGAGATGTTCATTGTGATGCAGCCTTATAAAAGGGTGCCAGGGAGCCTGTGGAAGAGTCTTACACATTCCATTTCATCCCAGCCATCTGCTATACATTAGGAAACCACTCTAAGGTCATTCCAGCCCAGACATGAAAAGGCCCATGTAGCCTAATCTGGATTGAGGTTCTTGGCAATTTTAAGTCCATGTGTTCATCAGTAAAGGCTTGGTTGAATGACCCATGATGCATTTGCCCTGTGGAGTTCAGTAAGAGGAAATCGGTGAATCTGCAAAACACTTGGATTGTTGCGATGTTTGAGATATTAAACCACAGCAGAACAAGCCTACAGCATGTGTACTACCATTTATTCAAGGAAAAGGAAAGACAAACTAACAGTATTTTTTCTAATGGAAAACTTATCTTCAAATAAATAGAAATCATGTCTGGGCAGAGAGGAAAGGAGAAATCTGACTCTGGTGCACAGAATTACTTATCTCATAGGGAAACACAAGAAGTAAAAAACAATAATGAAAATCTAAACAAAGACAAAATTCACTGCACAGCAATTGGAGGTGTCCTTCAGGAAGTTCCTTACCTGAGGAATATTCAAGTATCATCCCTGTATTGGAGTTAAAGTGTCCAAGGAAAGTGACTGAGTTCACATCTGACCCTCAAGTGTTCCATCAGCCCCAGAGTGAGAAAGCTGTCCAAATGCAAAAGGAAGAGCCTCCCACTGTCCCAAAGTGGAAAACTTTGACACTGAAACAAACAAACAAACAAACAAACAAAACACATTACAATCTGAAAGTGGATGATAGTCTTTAAAAGAAAGCAAAACAAACAAACAAAACCCTTCAGTCATCTTGTTGACAGCTTGTCACCTTCAGGAGAGACCAGCCAGGATCCCTCCTTCCATTCACTAGCTCCAGCTGAGTGACCAGTGTTAACGGTGTAAATGTTCTCTTCCTGGTTTTTCAGCCAATGAGCACAGAACATCAGATCCTGGCAATTACTCTGTGACCTCTGAGGGGAAAATGGTTCCAGGTCATGACCATTAGTGACTGCTAACATGGAGAGGACAGGAACCTCCTAAAAGAAAAGTCATCACCATAAGATGTTGAAGACAGAGAAGCAATTCAGAACCAGCCACACCTCTGTACTAATTTATGGAAAATTCATGTGCTTGAGAAGCATGTTCAACAACATGGACCATCCCCAGCAGCCCAGGCCATGAGATCATCTACCATGCAAAATGTTCACCTTCTACGTCTCAGAAAATAAAAAGGAGAAAGTGAACTCCAACAGAGAAAAGGAAACAGTCTAGACCAGACACATTGCATATGCCTGATGCGAATTCCAACATGAAGAAAGTATCTACCAACTTACACACACACACACACACACACACACACACACACACACACACACACACCATCTGAACACTGACAGTTGATAATAGTAAAATATTGGAGTTTCTTTAAGTACGAAAATTTTGTGTCTAATATTTTTAGAAGTCTTTGATTTGAGAAGTGAAACCCGAAATGTTTACCAAGAAAACATGTGATCCTGGCTTTGCTTCAACATAAGTGAGATGGAAGCAGCTGGTATTGGGGAAAGCCATGCAACAGCATTGTACTAAGCTAATCACTGGAGAAGCCGGATGGGAATATTTGGAAGAGCCTGATTTTTTTTCACCTGTTTTTCCATCTTAATTTTCAATTCAAAGAGGGAAGAGAAGGAACAAGAGGAGGAAGAGGAAGATAAAGGAAGGAGAATAGAGAGGTAGGGATGGAGGGAAGAATGGAGGGAGGGAGGAAAAGAGGGAAGGAGAGAGAAATGGGAGAAGAGGGGGAAGGAAAGATGGAGGAAGAGAGGAGGGGGAGGGAGGAAGGAGTTATGAGGAAATTGAAGAGTGAAGGGAGGGGAGCAGAGAAAGGGTAGAGAGGGGAGCAGAAGAAGGGAGAGAAACGAAGGTAGAAGAGAGGAGGGAAGCTGAGTCAGCCAAATGGTGGGCCCTGCATTTTGCAGGCCAGCCCTTCAGGCTCTGCCTGTATTTGCCTGACACCTACACACACACACACACACACACACACACACACACACACACACACACACACACACGCCAGTTGTCTGACTGTCTTCCCAGCTCTGGCTTGGCTGCACTCTCCCTTCAATGAGTATCGCTGCTCCAGGCCCTTGGTGTCTCCTCAACTCTCACACCATCCTTCGGAGTCCACACTGGGTTTCTGTCCTCATGCATTCCTGGCTTTTCTGACTTAATCCTGCCTCTGCCTTTAGCTGCTGTGGTGCCTTCCACCCCTGCTCTGTAGCACATCACAGCTCCAAGGTCGTACTCAGTCAAGGAACCATTGCTCGCTCCATCAGCCTCACTAGAAGCTGCGGTTCCCACGGGTGGACACAGTACCTACCCACTGCATGGCTCAGCACTCAGCTTCCTAGAATTTGCTGAATATTTTATTGTGCTTTGGGAATGGGATGAGGCTATAGAAAACCAGGGATGTTTGCGCTGGAGATGAAAAGAGCTCAGATTTCAATAAGTTCAGAAGAGAAAGCATGGTACTTAAAGGCTGAAAAGGCTGAAGCAAGCGTCCCTGATTTTATCCTTTGATAGAAAATTGAAAATAAGGTAATAAAAAGCCACGGCCACGTACCGTTATTCGATATATCTCCTTCCAGCTCTGAGGTCATACATCCTTCTGTGTGGAAAAGGGTGACAGGGAGGCCTTGAAACAGACCGTGTTTTCATCAAATGTGACTATAGACTGCCAGACGTGGCTGCAGTCTCCTAGTGGGCAAAGTCTCCCTGCATGGGCAGTGCTGCTTGTCTCCTGAAGAGCGTTATAACTCCGCCAGGTTAAAGAAATGCCCAGACTTGCAAGCTCTGAACAGCTCTGCTCAAAGGCACCGCCAGTTTCTTCTCTGGAAAGCTGTATGAGGAATTCATTACCAACACAGCCTCCCTCCAGCTGCCTAGACCACTGATTGGATAAAGTCACTTGCTGCCAAGCATGGGGACCTGAGTTCAATCCTTGGGACCCACATGGTGAGAGAACTGATTCCTGCAAGTTTCACTTGCACACGCACATGCACACACACACACACACACACACCATAATGAATTAAATATTTATTTTGTAAAGAAAAGGAATGCAGCCTTCTGCAGACCTGGAGATTCAGAACAAAGACCTTTGCTAATTACAGACTCAGTGGACTCACGCAGCTTCCTGTGTCTTCTTTATTTCATGGTTTCTTCTTTTGCATAACACAATATATCACCTGCTGGGAGGCAATTCCTGAGCCACAGAGGAAGCCAAGATGTCACCCACAGTGTGGGATCAGTACATCTTCCCAGGTTGATATTTGGAAAGTAAGCAAGCCATAAATAATTGCAGGCATTTTTGTTGGCCAGCACTGGGTCTCCAGTTGGAGTATTGCCCCCTTCCTGGCTCCCATTGTAGGGTTTAAGAATCCCTTCTTATTTATGTATACATATCTTATTAATTAATTGTTTGTCTTAATACCTATGCTTCCAGGAAGCACACACAGGGAGGCCAGAGCTTAATCTTAGGTGGTGTTCCTCAGAAGCCATCCACCAATGTTGTTTTGAGACAGGGACTATCACAGGGACCTGAGATTTGCCGATTCAGCTAGGCTGACACAACAGTGAGCCCCAGGAATCCTAATGTCTCTTGCCACACCCAGAGCTGGATTTATAAATACCATCCTCCTCCCTGCTTTCCCTCCCCTTGCCAATCCTCTCTCTTTTAGGGTGTGTTCTGGGGACCAAATTCCACTGCTCATTGGTGCAGGGCAAGTCCTTTACTGACAAAGCCATGTCTCCAGCCCCATCCCTAGTCTCCAGACTCCACTGTGACTTTGAGGGCTCCTGCCGCCCTGATTTGTGTCTTGCTTCTTTGTGAGTGACATTTTCACACAGCCATTCAATGTGCTTTGGTCATAGTCAGCCTCTCTTCACCTTCAATCCCTCCCCTCTCTCACATCCTGTTCCTTCATCACTCTACGTAATTGCTCTTCTACTTCATGCCCTGTTTTTCTTCATCTGGATTCTACATTGGAGAGTCTTTATGAGTCTGTGCTCATCTGTGCTTGTCTCCAGCTCTACCCACTTTCCCGCATCATTGCTTTCTTATTTGTGGCTGAGGAAAACCCCACTGTGTATATCTGCCCCATTTCCTCTTCCTTTCATCTGTGGATGGGTACCCAGGGTATTACATCACTTGGCTACTATGGACAATGGCAGTAAACAGGGATGCAGGAGTCTCTCTTTTATGCTTATTTTGATTCTTTTGGGAATAACACCCAGGAATGAAGTATCAAGATTATATGATAATTTGTTGTCATGGTTTTGGTTTGGTTTGGTTTGGGTTTTTGGTTTTCTGAGGAACCTGCACAGGTATTTTTATACTGGCTGACTAGTTTACATTCTCCCTGCCAATACATATACATCTTTACCAGCATTTGTTGGTGTTATCTTTCTTGATAATAGCCATTCTAACTGGGATGAGTACAATGCAATGTAGTTTTGACTGACCTGTCCTTTATTGCAAGAGTATTTACATTTCTTTCATGTATTTCCTATATATTTCTAATTCTTTTGAGGAGGATTTATTTCTGCATTTATCAATTGCATTGCTTGGTCTTGTGATATCTGTTAAGATTGACTTTTATTTTTAATTATGTGTACATGGGACTATGCGCTTGTGTAAGTGCAGTGCCTGGGGTGTCCAGAAAGAGGACATTGGGTCCCCTAGAACTGGAGTCACAGATGGATGTGGATGGCAGGAACCGAACTCAGGTTCTCTTAACCACTGAGCAATCTTTCCAGCTCCTCAAAGCTTTTTATTTGTTTTGTTTTGTTTTTTAAATTCTTAGGTATCCCAAATATTGGTTCTTGTAAGGGGATAGCTGGCAAAGATTTTCCCCTACACTCTGGGCTGTCTCTTTACTCTGATATTTATCTCCTTTGTGCAGTAGCTAATTAATACTTTATTGTTATTATTTGGTTTTCATATATTTATTTTATGTGCATGAATGTTCTTTCTGCCTCTGTATATGTGCACCACATGAATGCAATATCTCCAAAGGCCAGAAGAAGGTGTCGAGCCCCCCCAAATTGAGTTATAGAGGGTTCTAGGTGCGAATGTCGGTGCTAAGAACTGAACCCAGGTTGTCTACAAGAGTAGCCAATGCTGTTAACTGATGAGCCATGTCTCCAGCCCTTTGTACTTTGGCTTTTGAGATGATGCTCTGCTGTTGTAGCTCAGGGTGGTCTGGAGCTCATTATGTAGGCTAAACTGCCCTCCAGTGACAGATGTTCCATGTTCTGGTCTCTCTACTTTACATCCTCTTCTGTTTTAACCCACTAAACCCAATTAACAATACTTATATGTACATGGGTGTGGGGCCACTCCTTGGGCTATAAGTACCTACCAGTGGCCACTTCTTGCAAAAAGAAAGACAATCCCCCAACAGCTATCAACTGCCAATAGCTCCTTATTAAGGGGTGGGGCCTTGAGAGTTCCTCCCCATCTATTCTGGTATTTTGGCTGGCTTGATTTTATATAGATCTTGTGCAAGCAGCCACAGTTGTGGTGAGTTTGTAATATGATGGCCGTTGTCTGGTTAGGAGACATCATTCCACAGCACTCCACCTCGTCTTCCACTCCTTTGCTCATACATTCTCTCTGCCCCCTTCGCTCAATGTCCCCTAAGCCTGGATGGGGAGCACTTTCACTTCTAAAATGCATACACAGGGTCTTGATGAGTAACATAGTCTGAAGCCATTTTGTAGCCAATGATATCTGGTCAAGCTGCTGTCTGGACACTGGGTCCTATCCGACTTTGACACCATTAGAAGCTGCTCCATTTTTGTTATTCATTTTCATGTTTTTCATGACTGAGACTTCTAAATGCAACTGATTTCACTGCCACCAAACTTAAGCTCTTAAGGAAAAGTTGCTAAAATCCTATTTGTTGCTTCACCATTGTCCAAAATTTTGACATACAACCATTTTAAATCTCCTCGGGAAACTGGTTTTTGCTACTGTTTTTCAGTAGTTCAGATCACAAGATCCCTCTAACATTTTTGTACATTTTAGTTTCATTCCTCTTTCAAGAATTCTCACTGATCTCCTGTTTCTTCCAGATCTTCAAACACCTGACAGTTCTGAGACCTAATTAGTAATTCCAGAGGGGCTTCATGTACATTGGAAATTCGCAGGGGTTAATTAGAGGGGTCAATTCTCCCATAATAAACGAGCATCTATCTCAATATATCACTAATTGTACAAGGTATCCTCTACCTGGCTCACTTAGGGAGCTGCTTGGAGGGACTTTCAAGGTTGCATATTGTTCCTTGTTCATTAGCTTGGCATTTCACAGTGGCTTATAAGACCCACAAGGAACAAAGAATTGATTAAGACTTGGGTGGGTCAAAAGTCACTGACAAAATCCTCAACCTAGTTCTTAATCCACCTGTGTTATAATAAAGCATGCCCACAGTTTGAATCATTTAGATCTAAAGTAATAAATTTTTAAATATTAGGATGTATTGCAGAGTTTCTTGGTATCAGGCACTCTGCTAAGAGTATCAAATGCATAATTCTATCTTTTTTGTAACTATAAACTGATACTTAATATTTATCTTTATTGTGCAGAAGAATAAATAGAAGATCAGAGCAGATATGAATCATTTCCAGGTACCCAGAATAATTACGCACAGGAGTCTGTCAGTCTGTCCCCATCCTTTTTCTGTTTTGTGTGTGTGTGTGTGTGTGTTTGTGTAGGGGGTGATGGGCATATGGAAATGCGCACTGTTACAGAGTTTATGACACCTGGGAAAAGAACATAGACTCAATCCAATTATAATTAAAAGGTTGATTGATTAGCTTCAAGCAAGACAATATCTGAGCCAAATTTGAAATTGAAGGGGGGGGTATGGGGAAGGTTTTTTTTGTTTTGTTTTTAAGAGAAAACCACAAGATCTTCAACAACTATGCAAGCAAGCAAAAAAGGGGGGTCTATTCTGCTAAGTTTCAGTGGTTAGGTGAATCAAAACAATCTTTGGGTGTCTGCATAAGCAAGTTACAGAAGCTTAAAAAGCAGTTAGTCATATCATAACAAGGAGATGGTCATGGCTATACATTTCCAGGTAGGAGTTACTGAATCAGGATTACTGGGAACTTTCCTTCCAGGGAGTGGAGTCAGAGACAAATGTCTAGTGGGTACCAAGATGGATGCCTAGCATAAAATGGAGTTTCTTTAGCCATCACAATGTGTGGTGCTTTTCCTCAGATGCACAGGCCTGATACTTGTCAACTAAGGTAGGCTGGCTGGCCGGTGATCCCTAACTGTCTGTCTGCCTCTGTTTTCTCAGAGCTGAGGTTGCAAGCGTGTTCCACCGTGCCCAGATTTTTAACACGAGTTCTGAGGCTTGAACTTAAGGCCTAATGTTTGCATGGCTAGCATTTTACTGACTCTGTCGCTCCAACCCTTCCATCCCACTCAAACGCTACCTTATGTCACGTCCGTGAAGTGGTCTATCACACAGTCATCATGTATGTTGATGGCTGGGGAAACACTACATGAGGAAAAGAGCATTATACAGACTGTCCACACCATGCTTGTGTCCTGACCATGAAGTTAACTGTGGGTTTCTGATTAAGCAGGGACCCTCTGCACTCCTCCATGATTTAAGTTGACAGAGAAGAGCTAGATAAGTAATTTCCCCCATCCGCTCTTAATTCAGGAACTGGTCTAAAATTATTGAATAAACTATTTCATACTAAGCTCTGAATGGCCATCTTCCTATCTTCTTTTCATGGTTATTTAAATTTCCCAAAAGGAAGTATTCACGAGAGCACATGACTGAATAATTGAAGCAATTGGAACTGCACCAACAAGAGGAGACCAGCAACTAGGAATCAAGCCCTCACTGATCTTACCCTGCCTCTGGTGGCAGTCTTTGCCTACTTTGCCCCTTTTCTGATTTCCCCCCATTTCTTCATATTGTAGAATTGTATAGCTAAAGAGGCTTCCAGATGTAGGTAAAATGTAAGGAATGTTCAAGAGAATTATAAAATGTAAGAATCCAAACCCAAAGCTAAGAATAGTCTCTGTTATGAGAAACACCTGTGTAACCATGAGGACCTTCACCCTCAGCAGTGCTGTTCATTTCATGGCATCTGTTTTTAACCCAGTGTCAAGGACAGCAGGGATGGCCCTCTTTTGAACTCCTCCCTAACTCAGTCACTGTAGTAGGACTGACTGCAATACCCTTGTGCATCACTGAATTAAAGCAGAGGCTGCTGATGCTGAAACAGTGAGATCAGCCTGGCCTCTTCAATAAGGAAGAAAGATTTCATTGTGGCATGAATCTCGACTCTAGTCTCTCACAGTTTTCTGAAATAAATAAGCCACTTCCAATTGTCCCTTCATCAAACCTCAACCCCTGCAGCAGAATCTGTGTGTACATGTGTGTGTGTCGTGCATGTGTGCAACTGTGTGCATGTGTGTTTTGTGTGCATGCACATGTTTGTGGAAGCCAAAGTTTGAAGTCAAGTGCCTGACTTTATCATGCTCTACCTTATTTTTAAGACTTCTGTGATGACGATGATGTTGATTTCATCATGTGCACTCACACTTATAAATATGCAGGTACTCATAAAAGCCAGAAGAGGGCATCCAATCCCCCAGAGCAGGAGTTACAGGTGGTTGTAAAATACCCTATATGCATACTAGGAACTGCACTCCAGTCCTCTGCAAGAATAGCACACTTACCTACTGAGCTATCTCTTCAGCCCTTCTACTTTAGTTTTGAGACACAGCCTCTCACTGAACCTGGACTTCACTGTTTTGACTAGGTAGTCTGGGTAGCAAGCTCCAGGGATGCATCCGTCTCTCCTTCACACCCTGGAGGCTTTAAAAAACAAACAAACTTGCCTTTTTGGGGTCAAACTTGTGTCTTCATGCTTGCATGGCAGGCACTCCACCAGCTGAGCCATCTCACCAGCCCTAGCAGAGCAGATCCTTTAGAGGGTCAGAGAGAAGTAATGTATAGTGTTCAAGAGCTTAACCTTGAACACGAGCCAGGCCAGCTCTGTAATTGCTCTCTCGTGAACTAGTTGAAGGTGCCTTTGGGAATTATTGCCTTGGCTTAAGGTTGAGTTCCCTTGTGATGGAGCCATAGAGACTGTGATGGGTGGCTGGTAGGAGCACCACCTCGTGGATCTGTGCTGAGCATCAAGTGAGGTACTATATTTTAAGTAGTCTCTAGTTACCAGCAATAACATTTGGGATTCTAAAGCCTGTTTGGTGTCTTCTGGAGAGACCCACCCATTTCATTTTCCTTCTCACAAGTAAAGTTACATAGAATAATCCAAACTTAAAGCTTGATGGACTATGGGCTGTGAACATCTCCAGGTAAAGATCAGACGGGAGCCATGGTATCAGATATGACATGTTTAGGGGTGTTTCTAGAATTCATTTTATTGTCTGAGATCCAAACCTTCCTTTCCTTTGTGGCCCCCTAGTCATAAAAGAGTGCTTCTAAAAAGACAGATGTGTGTGTATAAAGGCTGAGCATAGCAGTTGGAGTTACTGGTCCTAGGAACAAGGTGAGGCGAATTCCTGTGTCTGTTCAGCTGGTCCCTGACTGTGTGACCCCGTGGAAGCTGCTTTGTCATCCTGCCTCAAAGTCTTTATCTGTGAAGTGATGAGAAAAAGACCAAACAACCAACACTCACAACCTCTGGCAAAAAAACAACTGGCAAAAAGACATGGTGATGGGGCTCTGATGGAGGGTGGTCTGCTCCCATGGCAACAGTTGTATGACAGGCAGAAGAGCAGCCCTGAGGCAGTGGGGGAGAGTCTCAGGGCTAGAATGCTGTTTCTGCCATTTGCTCCTGGTGTTACCATGGGCAAATTACTTGGTTTTCTCTCTGAGATGTCTCCTCTTTTGAGAGGGGATCATAATAACAGTATCTATTCCACAGAATTGCTAGAAGACAGCCTGGGAAGAGAGTTCAGTGGTTAAGGTGTTTACTGTACAAGGGTAAATGGTAGAGTCAAGAAGCCCAGACCCACATAAAAATCTGGGTGTGGCATATATATCATAATGCCAGCCATAGGGAAGAGCAGAGGCAGGGATATCCCAGGGGTCACTAGCGAGCCACTGTAGCCAGTCTGTGAGCTCCAGGTGCAGGGAAAGACCCTTTTTAAAAGAGAAATGTGGAAGGTGATGGAAGAAGGCACCCAACATAAACCTCTGGCCTCTACGTGTACACACAGGCAAGTATACTTACACACACACACACACACACACACACACACACACACACACACACACAAATTGTGAAGAGGATTAATTTGTCTAAGCTTTTAGACCAGAGGCTGCCACTTTACTATAAATAACAGCTATTCTTAGTTGGTTTTTGTCCATTGGTCTCTTTCTTACCTTAAAACAGTTTTAAGGTAGACCCCTAAACAGCATACAAAACATCTGGCCCGATCCGTTATCAAAATCTTGAAACGCCCTGCCTCCGCACAACGGATACTGAATTCAAATGCCTTGTATGATGGTTTGGATGCCTAAATTAACCATGCCTTCCACCAAAGAATCACCTTTTCACCTATAGATCCCTCTACCTCTTTAATAATAGCTCCATCCACCAAGGGCTCAATCATGGAGACCTATCTAGACCCTTCCTTCCTCCTCTCTCAGTATCTATCTGGATGCTACTCTCCATTACTGCTTGTAATGCACACGACATTTCTCTGTTATGATTTCAGAGTGAGCCCTGTGAGGGGAGGAATCATTGCTCTTTGGTGAACCCTTAGTAGCTGTCAGAGCTGCATATGACAGTGAGCCATGCTCCTTCCTCACCAGACCTTGCAGTCTAATGCAAGAGAGAGGCATTTAGTCAATGGCTGCATCTATTAGCACTGAAAGTGTCATGATGAACACCAAGGGGACATGTAAAAAGGATGTGACTACCATGTGGAAATTCCAGGCTCCGCCAGAGACACAGAGCACAGTGGCAGAGCTCAGAACAAGCTTAAGATCTGCTGCCTCCTTGAATGACATTGGCCAAAGTGTGTCCTGGGCTGCAGAAGGGACTTGTGGTAGGAAGTCTCCTGAAAGAGCATTCTGTGTCCGTTCAGTAGCAACTCGACTCAATTGCTATCCACAGTGGTGGGAATGAGTCAGTTAGGGGCATAGCAGCCCTTCCTCTACAGACTTCAATATTCAGTTTCAGATGTGCTGGCATTTATATATGAAATGCTCTCCCATAGGTTTATGCATTTAAACACCTGGTCCCCAGCTGGGGGTACTGTATGGGAAGGTTGTGGACCCTTTAGAACGTGGAGCCCTACTGGAGGAAGTGTGTCAATGGGGGAAGCCTTTGGGGTTTTATATCCTGACCCTACTTCCTGTTCTCTCTACACTTTCTGACTGCCAGGCCAGCCTCAAGTTCCTACTGCTAGGCTTTGTCAGCCATGATAGACTCTGTGCCTTCTGAAACTGCACCCAATTAAAGCCTCTTTCTTACTCTCTTAAGCTGCCTTTCTTTGGGGCATTTTATCTCAGCAATAGGAAGAAAACAAATGTAATTCAGATACATATGGTTGCAACAGAAATACCTGAATTCTCTGCACAGTTACTCCCTATAATAGTGACTTTACATGTTGCTGCAACAAAATGCCTGACCCAAGTGCTTTAAAGAAAGGGTTAGCTCCAAGTTCTGTGGGGAAACAGGCCATCCTGTGGCGGGGTTTGGGGATGCAACCTGCCTATCACACTATCACATTGCATCAGCAGACTGGAAGCAGAGAGAGAACAGGAAATGGGACTGGGCTATAGAACTTCAAAGCCGCCCCCAATGACATACTTCCTCCAACAAGGCTCCACTTCCTAAAGGTTCCATGACCTCTCCAAACAGCACACCAACAATTGAGGACCAAGTGTTCAAATATATAGTCCTGTCGGGGACAGTCCACATTCAAACTAACAACATTCTCCACAGATTTCTATTCTGGCCCCTGAGGGTACCTGGAGATCCTAATACTCTCATAGTGATAAACTTATCTAATACCTAAAAGTTGTTGTTTTAATTTTTAATATCATTCTGCAATAAAGTGAATTAGGCTACAGGCAATATCAATATTACTGCCCAGTCTATTGCCCTTGTATTTTTTTTAATCTCAGCAATAAGAAGAAAACAAATGTAATACAGATACATATGGTTGCAACAGAAATACCTGAATTCTATGCAGTTACTGCCTGTATTAGTGACATTACATGTTGTTTCTAATGGTCCAACGGCACATTAGTCAAGCCCCTACCCTGAACACATAACTCTAACTATGAAAAAAAGATAATAAATTTCAAGAGAATGGTAGTGCTATAGTTTGAGCATCAGCTTCCCCTCCCCCCCCAGACTCATGTTTGGGCTGTTGTTCTCTACCAGTGGTATTGTTTGGGGCATTAGGGAACTCTTAGGAGCCTGGGACCTGGCTGATGGATATAGGTCTTTAGAGATAACATTTGAGGGTTAGAGTCCAGCCCTGATTTTGTCCATACTCTTGACCCTGGCTTCCCAGCCCACTGAATGCCACAGGGAAGTATCTTCTGAGACTGTGAGCCATGTTCAACCTGTCCTCCTTAACAGTGTTTCTGATGGGCTCCATAGTCACAGCAACACAAAGTGAATAAACAGGGGCATTCTACAAAAATGCTAACAGGACTCCCCAAAACTGTCACTACAAACCAAGTCAGGGAGGTGACAGTCAGAGAGAGCCTGGAGACAGGGCACAGGCACCCAGTTTGGCATTTTGGTGGGATTCTAAATAACAAAAATGACATTGATGAATACAAAAGAAATTGGAATGGAAGGTATATGTTGGCATTAATAACAATCACCAGCATTGGTTGGCTCTTCCGGGAAAATATGTCACACTGATGTAAGATGCTTGCAGGGTAACCGCAGTAGGGGACAGTCTCTGTGCTCTTTTCTCAAGTTTTCTGTAAATCTAAAATTGTTCTTTTAAAAGATGGTATTAAAAGTAGCTCTAGGGGGACAGCAAGATGGCTCCAGATGTTAACAGCCCCAGTCCTCTTGCAAAGGACCTGGGTTGGATTCCCAGCACCCACATGGAGGCTCACTACTAATCTAGTTCTAGGGTATCTATTACCCTCTCCTGGCCTCCCCAGGTACTTCACATGGTGCACAGACATACATGTAGTCATAGCATCAACATATAATATATATATATATATATATATATATATATATATATATATATAATTTTAGGGGTTTTAGAGAAGGGGTAGACCAGATGGTGATTAATACAGGGATTCACAACTGATCAAAGTGCAGAGAACAAGTGATGGTGGGGTCAGCTTAAATGTAATATTTATATCATAACAGCTCTCTGAAAAGCTCTGGAAGACCTTGAAACAGTGGATGGAAAGGCTGGAAGAGCCAGAGGCCAGGGACATCTGCTGTGTGACGATATCCTCTGGACATAGCATGGCCATTGCATTCAGGAATTCATGGCAGTTGTGGTTGGCTGCATAAGACCCACACAAGATCATGCCAGTGAACATTTCATTGTGGAGTGGGGAGGGATTCATCAGCTTCCACCCTTGGACGAGGAGCTACTGACAGTTGATAGCTGCTGTGGAGGAACAGTCAGTTTTTCTTAGGGGTATGGCCCCTGGTATTTGACCATGTTCCAGTCACTGGTCCACACCCACGATACATGGACAGCACTAATTAGACTCAGGGGCTTATAAAAAAAAATGTTTAAAAAGAGAGCATGAAGTTGTGAAGGGCAGCAGGGTGAGGGAGTCTGAGAAGAGTTAGAGATGGGAAGCCAGGAGAGAATGTGGCTATGATTAAAAATACACTGTGTATGTACATGCAATTCTCAAAGAATAAATAAAAAACAGAACTTTTGTAGTGTGTGTGTGTGTGTGTGTGTGTGTGTGTGTGTGTGTGTGTGTGTGTGTTTTAAAGGATGAGCCAAAGTGTCTAAGTTGTAAGCAGTTGAGCTGGGCTGGTAAAGGGCCAGTGTGCCCTAGAGTGGTGAGAAATCTGTAGGGCCGCATCTTGGAAGGCATCAAGTACAGACCGTGGAAGCCGGTACACCCCAGCCTAACCATTTCTCTTTTCCCAATTCCAACCTCCAGCCTATAAAAATGAACATGTGCATAGATTGCATTCACTCACTTGCTCACTCGCTTGTTCACTCACTCCCATTCACTTACTATCTCATTCACTCACTCACACTCATACCTTCCCTCACTCAGTTCCTCCTTCCCTCATGCACTCGCTCCCCCATTCACTCACTCTGTCTTCTATCTTCTGTCATTGTAGCAGGTAAACTAAAAGAGAACAGAAACTTGAACGATTCTCAGGACCCTCCCTAACAGTATAAAAGGGAATGAACAGCTGCTGTGGAGGGGGCTGACCATCCAACTAATGAGAAGATGTATTCACACAGCCCTGCTGCAGAGGGCTCCAGGGTTATAGGGTTCATAAGTCTGTCAGCCATCTTGGGGTGGGCTTTTCCATGATAGAGCTGCATTTAAATCATCTCTACTCCTATACGTGATCCTTCACCCACGTTCCCATAAGTAGCCCCAATAAAAACTCACTGGTTCTGCAGTTGGACTTTGATGCAATTGTTCTGGGTTTCCTTCTTGAGTACATGTGTGTGTTGCCTCTTCCCAGGAAAGCTCTGTCCCATAACAATTACAGATGTGTACTACCACAGCTGGCTTTTTCACCTGAGTTCTTGGGACTGTACCCGGGTCCTCATGCTTCTGTGGCAAGCACACTACTGACTGAGCTACCACCCTCGCTCTAGAATATATTTGATATATGTCTATCTCTAGCATGTCCTATTTGCTCATGGAGTTGAGACTGAATAGAAACCTATCTTAACTTGAAAATAAAGCCCAATTTTAGAGGAAAATCGAGAAGAGAGAAGCTGTATGTGGCTTGAAGACTGCTTAGGACATTGCATGTGAGTATCTCTAGGTCCTCTGCTTCCTGTGGGCCCATTTGAGGAAAAATTCAGAAACAACCCTGAGCCCTGAATCTATCTCAGTCACCCATGACTTTGCATGTACCTCAAAGCTGTGTCTGCAAGTGGTAGGTGGCACCTCCTAGGCCAAGTGGAAACAGCTTGGAGAAATCATGTTGGCTAAGTGTCAAGAGATACAACACATACACTCACACATGCACGCACACGCACACACACAGGTTTAGAGTGACAATCACTTAAAACTGTGGCTGTGAAAAATAAATGATCAATTTCTTGCTAAGCATAATTCGTGAGGATTATTTGGGGGCAATCAGCATGTTATTTGGGAAGTTTCCTTCTCAGGCACAACTCTGGTTTTATTTGATGAGACTTTTTTTTTTCCAAAGGCCCTTAGAACATGATCTCTTATTATGTGGATAATCAGCAGAACCTGCTTGTCCCTTAATGAAAGCAACTGAGACCAACAACTGTAGCAGCTGAGATAAAATCATAGCTTTACTGCAGCTCCCATTAGCTGGGTAGAAACTGCATCCTGAGGTCATAAATAGTTATTAGCTAGTTAATGACAGCTATAGTCAAATCATTACATTTACATCTGATGAATAGGGATGAGGCCTTCTTCGGCCTGTTGGAGCTCAGACATTTTATCTTAGTATTCCAATATTCTGGCCAGAATTTCCAAAATTAAAAGTGACAAATCTTTACGAATCCCATAAAGAAACATAAGAAATGGATAAAAGTAAACAAAAGGTATGCTTGCCTTGACTGTTCAAGCTTTCAGTGATGTCTGCCATCTTTAAATTCCTAATGTGCTTCCTGATGACTGCAACACAACTCACTCAGCTGTGTGTCCCTGGGTGCTTCATGCGACACCCCTGGCTTCTCCCCATTCTGGCAGCTCCCTGGGGCTTTCCATACTATACTGTCAAGACTTTCCTCCAAATGACAACAAATTAGAGTCTAGACCTTTTATACTCTCTTTGTACTATCTGTCTATTTTCTAGTCTCAGGGATAGCACCCAGAGCTTTGTGCATGCCAGGCAGGGGCTCGACCACTGTGCCACATTCCCAGCCCCCATGAGATTTTTTAGAAACTGATATTTTATGTATTATCCCGTTTTCTTTAATGGTCTGTGCAGTCAATAAATTTAAAATATGTGTTCAATCTAGCAATAACCCTTCTCTAGTGGTAGGTACAAATTAATCCACAACATATTGCTTTTGGATGATTTAACAACCAAGTGTGTGTACTCTGGGCTTCTTTTTCAGCTTGTTTGATAATGTGTCTCTGATTTAATTGGGCTGTTTGGACTGGGGATATAGTATTTGCTCAGGCAGGATCTCTGATAAATACAGGAAACAAAGCATGTGCTAAAATATCATTGAAAGTTTCAAATAGTCAGGAATCTCGTGGTTTACAAAGAAATCATTTCTGAAAACATGAGATTTGAGAGCAGAAAGTTAAGCACTCTTATATTATTAATTGTGAGCTCCAAAATCCTCTTCCTTAACCATTAGCAATTAACTCAGATTTAAACTTAGGCACATGCTTATTTCCTAGAAGAAAATTGTGGGGTAAAGGTCTGCACAGCTGTCTCAATCAACACTGGCTTCTATGGGTAATCATCTCCTATGTGCCCTGTCATCTCAAGCCACAAATGTCACAAGAGACATCTGGAAGAGGACGATGTGTTAGTTACTCTCATTGCAGTCACCAAAAATATCTGACAAAAGCCACTTATGGAAGGAAGGGTTCGGTTTATTTTAGCATAGCATTTGAAAGTCAAGTCTCCAGCAGGAAAGGCATGGCAGGGGCTTGGGACAACTGGCCACATGACATCTGCAGTCAGGAAGCAGATAGGAGTGAATCCTAGTGCTCAGTTTGCTTTCTCCTTTCTGTTCAGTCTAACACTTGGGATAGCGGTGCCCACATTCTGGGTGGATCTTCCTTGTATAGTTATATCTTTCTGGACTACACACACACACACACACACACACACACACACACACACACACACACATGAGTGTGCACATATACATACATATATAGAAAGGGGGGAGGGTTGTAATGTTTTATGTATCCCAGGCTAGCCTCAAATGTGCCATGTAACTGAGGATGACATTGAACTTCCAATCCCTCTGCCTCCATTTTCAGAGTGCTGGGATTACATGTATGTGCCACTGTTGTAGAATATTATTTTAAGGTGTGTTACTTTTATTTATGTTACATTTGTTTAACTCTGTGAAGCTGTGTTACTGTGCCTGTCCAAAACACCTGATAGTCTAATAAAAGCTGAAGGGCCAATAGCCGGGCAGGGGAGAGAAATAGTCAGGGCTGGCAGGCAGAGACAATAAATAGAAGGAGAAATCTGTGAAAAGAAGGAAGGAGCAAGAGAAGGAGGAGGATTCCAGGGGCCAGTCACCCAGCTACACAGCAAGCCATGGAGTAAGATTCACAGAAGTAAGAGAACAGGAAAAGCCCAGAGGCAAAAGGTAGAAAGGATAGTTTAAGTCAAGGAAAGCTGACTAGAAACAAGCCAAGCTAAGGCTGGGCATTTATAATTAAGAATAAGCCTCCATGTGTGATTTATTTGGGAGCTGTGTCATGGGTCCCCAAAAAGAGTAAAAAAAAAAAAAACCCAACAACATACCACCACACCTGATTTCATACAGTGCTGGAGATTGGATCCAGGACTTTATATTTGTTACATTCTACCAAGTGCTCTATAGTCCTTGTAAGAAAAGTGTTGAGTTGTGGTGATAATAGATAGCAATGCTGGTGGTGGTGTTATGGTGCTGGAGATCAGACACTAGACCTCGGGGTACTGTAAAAAAAATGGCTCACCATTGTGCTACATTAACAGCCCTACTTTGTAAAATGAGAGGACTCCTATGTTCTCAACAATGTGGGCTGAGCATTTTACAGAAGTAGAACTGCAATCATATTCTGTGACTCCTTGCCACCTCTTCAGCCTTCTAAGGAGGCTTCCTGCTGAAGCTGCTGGGAATGTGGGATGTGAGAGTTCCTTTCAGGCTTACAAAATGCTCAAGGGTGGAACTAGAATTTACGTGTGTGTACTGAACTTATTTCCTTGAGGTTAGGAAATTTTCCTTGCTATGGTAAAGTTAGGTTGGCATCCAGAGTCAGGTGACCTTGAGCAGCTCTGACTTCTCTGAACTTCACTGTTTCCCAGAGATGTGTCAGTACCCATTTCACAGACTGTATGTCAGAGGGACACAGAGAAAGCTCTATGCAGAGCACCTGGTACAGGGTTGTTTAACTGCAGTGTTTATCTGTGGCTGTTATCAATTGTTATGAGTATTTGGCATTGGACAGAAACTGCCAACAATGAGAGCGATGGAGTCATAGACTTTGGCTTCAAATAGCAACTTTGACAATTTGTGTACACAACTTTATTATAACAACTCACTTAAGAGAATGACTGGAGAACAGGTATTGTAATAGCTGGTGCTGTGAACTTGTCCTCTGAGCATGTCTGTGAGGGATTATCTCAACTGCATTCATGGGTGGCACTGTTTCCTAGATGGAATCTAGGAGATAGGAAGTTGAACAGCAGCATGCCCTCATGGCTCTCTCATTCTGCTTCTTGCCTACAGATGGAATGTGACCAGCTGCCTCCAGTTCCAGAAACTAACTTCCCCACCTCAATAGACTGAAATGTGAGCTGAAGTAAGTCTTTCATCCCTTGAGACGCTTTTTGCTCAGGGCTCTTTTTTATCACAGCAACAGGAAAAGAAACTAAGACTTGAACCAAAAGCATTGTTCTCCCTTGGTCATTGGAGCTTGTAAATTTCAAATAACAAAATAAACTTGACTGTACTCTAGAAACTATCTGCTTTGTCCTCAGCACACAGCTGGCCCCTGTGGCCCAGGACACCTGTCTAAAGGTGCTTCCTTTGACTGTTTCTTGAAAAGCTGTCACTATCAAGAGACCCAGAAAGCTTTTCCATGAAATGGTTGGTAGTGACCAGTGATTTGCTGTATTTGAAGAGGGTGAACCCCAATCAGATGTCCCAACTCATGAAACTACATCTGTAAAGCTGGCTCCTTGAGCACCTCTCTAGCAAAACTGAAGGGGGTGGGCATGGGTTGGGGCAGGGTCAGCCCGAGCAGCCTGAGTGACAGGAAAGTAAGCCCCCCCCCCCACCAGGGGAAGAGCCTTCTTATGACCTCCTGATTGAGTGTTCCCATCATTTCCTGAGCTGTACGAGATGGGACCTTCTCCTATAGGAATGAGTCACCCACTCTGCTCTTAAAGAAGAGAGGAAATTAAATTCTCAAAACTGAGGCAAACATGTCATTAGATAATCTAACTCATTCCAACAACCAGGGACTCTCGTCACCTTGGTGAGTGGAGAGCCCGTTACCTGCATGAAGAAGAAGGAAAGGGTTCTAACAGATAGAATGGCTTTAAGGGTTGACTAATCTGAAGCTTCACCCTCTGTGAAGCCATAGCAGGCCCCCTTCCCTGGTAGTTTACTAGTGAAAGTAAATTTGTTTGTCAGAAACACCAAGAGTATTCGAAATCAGTGTCTGCTGTCAGCCTGGAAGAGGAAACTTTCAAGGACAAAGCTCAGCTCCTAGGTGTTCTGGGATGGAAGCAGCAGGCTGCTGTTCAAGACAGTGCTGAGCCCTGAGAAGCCTGAAGCAGCTGTGTTCTTCCGAGTCTTGCCATAGTCCTCTTCACTAAATCAGGTCACGTAGAGGTAAAGAGTTCTCTGAAATGTTCAAGAACAGCCAGGAAGTGCAGAGAGGACAGGAAATCTGAGTGGGGAGGGACCAGCCCTCACTGAAGACAAAGAAGCCTGACCTTTATTCTGTCCACCCTGGAGCCTTTGAAAGTTAGTTTGGTGTGTTGTTTTTAATGCTAAGGGATTCCATCCAGGATCATGGAGGACAGTGGGTGCTAATGATGTGGGCAGTTCTCCCCTGGTAGCATTTATTGTACTTCCTGGGTTTGGTCTCACTCAAGAGTCTACACCCACAGAGCATTTTGGCAAAGTGCAAGGACTGGGGTAACATCAAGACCTGGTGTTCTGAGTCCTCCTCCTCTCCAACACACATACTTGCACCTAGACCATGTTCCTTCCCAGCCAGTGCAGAATACAGTAACTGTCAGAACCTGGCCATTTGTGTCCAGGATGGACCACACCTCCACTCTGTTCCTAGTGGCTGTTTCCTGACAACTCAAATTTCTTTCCTCTACTTTCTGTTCTGCAGAAGTATGGGCTCTACTGCTTCATCAACCCCTCCCATGACTCCTGTCTGTGTAGTTTCCAAACGGAGAACAAAGCAGCTCTGGAAGACCACCCTGTGCTGATTTTTCAGTGTAGGAATAAGACTTCCTTCCTACTGAGAACAAATGAGAAGAGGATGGGGATGAAGAGGGCAAGGGAAAGGACCAGACATTAATTAGCAGTCCTGTCTGGTGTGTGATGAGCTGTGGATACATTCTCTTTTTGTTCATGCCTTATTAGCTGTGACCTTCAGAGTCAAAACCAAGGCTGACTATTGAACTTCCTGACCCTACAGATGTCCAGATAAAGGTGCTGTCTTCCTTCTATCTTCAAACAAATCTTGAGTATCACATCTATACCCGGAATCCTCTGACATAATGTTAAAATTTAGACAAGACTTTCTCTTTCTTTTTAATTGAAAATTAATTCTCTCTTACAACACATCTTGACCAGTTTCCCCTCCCTCTACTCCTCCTAGCTCCCTCTTCCTCTTTTCTCCAGATCCACTCCCACTCAATTTCCCTTCAGAAAAGAGCAGGCCTCCAAGGGCCAACAACCAAACACAATAAAACAAGATACCATAAGTCAAGGCAAAAGCTTTTGCACTGAGACTAGACAAGGCAACCCAACAAGAAGAAAAGAGTCCCAAGAGCAAGCAAAAGAGTAAAAACACACCTGCTCCCTCAATTAGGAGTCCCACGAAAACACCAAGCTAACAGTCACAACCTGCTACCTCTTCAGTCTCTGTGAGTCCATATGAGACCTGCTTAGTTGACTGAGTGGGCCATGTTCTCCTGGTGTCCTCCATCCCTTCTGATGCCTATAATCTTTCCACCCCCTCTTCCTCAGGATTCTCCAAGCTCCAAGGGGAGGGACCCATGGAGACCACCAATTTAGACTCTCTCTTCACATGTCTGGCTGTGGTTTTCAGCATCTGCTCCCATCTGCTGCTGAAGGAAGCCTCTCTGATGACATCATTATAGCTAAGGGTGTTGAACATAGTGTCCATAAATGTGTGGATTTATGTCTGGGTCTTCAATTTGTTTCCACTGATCAATGCATCTGGTTTTATGCCAATATCATGCAGTTTTATTAATAAAGCTCTGTAGTACAACTTGAAATCAGGGGTGATGACCCCTCCTGAAATTGTTTTATTGTTCAGTATTGTTTTAGCTATCCTGGGTTTTTTGTTTGTCCATATGAAGTTAAGAATTATCCTTTCAAGGTCCGTAAAGAATTCTGCTGGAATTTTGATGGGGATTGCATTTTATCTATGGATTGCTTTTGGTAGAATGGCTGTTTTAATTATGTTAATCTTATTGATCCATGAGCAGGAGAATTCTTTCCATGTTCTGATATCTTCTTCAATTTCTTTATTTAGAGACTTTAAGTTATTAATCATACAAGTCTTTCACTTGCTTGCTTAGAGTTACCCCAAGATATTTTATATTATTTGAGGTTATTGTGAAAGGTGCTGTTTCCCTGATTTCTTTCTCAGTCTCTTTGTCATTTCTATATAGGAGGGCAGCTGTTTTACTGATTTCTTTCTTTCCCTTTTAGTTAATCTTGTATTCAGTCACTTTGCTGAAAGTGTTTATCAGCTGTAGGAGTTCCCTTGTGGAATTTTAGGGTCACTTATGCATAATATCATGTCATCTGTGATACTTTGATTTCTTCCTTTCTAATTTGTATCCCTTTGATCTCCTTAAGTTGTCCTATTGCTCTAGCTAAAACTTTAAGTACTATATCAAATAGAGGTGGAGAGAGTGGACAGCCTTGTCTTGTTTTTTATTTTAGTGGAATTGCTTTGTTTCTATTCATTTAATTTGATGTTGGCTTTTGGTTTGCTGCAAATTGTCTTTATTATGATTAGGTATGTCTTTTGTATCTCTAATCTCTCTAGGACTTTTAGCATAAAAGAGTGTTGGATTTTGTCACATTCCTTTTCTGTATCTAATGAGGTGATCACATGTTTTTCAGTTGGTTTATACTGACTTTAATATATTGAAGCATCTCTGGGATGAAGCCTATTTGATCATGGTGGATCACTCTTTTTGATATATTCTTGGATTGAATGTTTTGTTGAGTATTTTCGCATCTATGCTCATAAGGAGACTTGGTCTGTAATTCTCTTTCTTTGCTGAGTCTTTAGTAGTTTGGGTATCACAGTGACTGTGGCCTCCAAGAATGAATTGGGCAATGTTGATTCTCTTCTCTTTCTTCTCTTTCTTTTTTTCCAAAACTTATTTTCTTGTTTTTGCATCCCAACCAAAGTTTCTCCTTCCTCCCCTCTTCCCAGTCCACCCACATTCCTTCTCCTCCCCGACCCCATCCACTCCTCCTTCACTGCTTCTCTTCAGATACAGGCAGGCATCCCATGCATATCAGTCAGTCATGTTACATCAAGCTGCTCTGAAAGCAGGCATAGCCTCCTCCAGTAAGGCTGAAGAGGCAGTCCAGCAGGAGGAATGGGTCCCAAAATCAGGCAGCAGATTCGAAGACATTCCCTGCTCTCACTGCTAGGAGTCCCACATGAAGACTTAGTAACGCAACTGTAACATATATGCAGAGGGCCTAGGTTGGTCCAATGCAGGCTCCTTGGTTGTCAATTCAGTCTCTGGGAGTGCCTATGAGCCCAGGTTAGTTGGTTCTATGGGTTTTCTTGTGGTGCCCTTAACACCATTGGGTCCTGCAATCCTTCCTCTCCCTCGTCTGCAGGGTTCCCCAAGCTCCACCTAATGTTTGACTGTGGATCTCTTCATCTGTTTCCATCAGTTGCTAGGTGAAGACTCTCTGATGACAGTTGGGTTAGGCATCAGTCTATGAGTATAGCAGCATATCATTAGGAATCATTTCATTGACTTTTTTTCCATTCATGTTTGGTTCTATCTTTGGTCTCTGGGGTATCCTGCTTCTGGGTCCTAGCCCTCAGCAGGGAGCTTCTTCTCAGGGAATGGGTGTCCAGCTGTGCCAGTCATCAGTTGATCACACCCACAATTTCTGTGCCATCTACCCCAGCACATCTTGTAGGTAGGACAAACTGTAGATCAAGGGGTTTGTGGCTGGGTTGGTGTCCTAGACCCTCCTATGGAAGTCTTGTGTGGTTACAGGATATAGCTGGTTCAGGCTCCATATCTCCTATGGATAGAAGTCTTGGGTAGGTTTACCCTCATAGATTCCTGGGTTTCTAGCTCATCCCAGAGAAGCCCCCAGATTCCAGTTGTCTCTTCCAGTACTCTCTCCCTCCATCCTCTCCTGACTTGATCCCTCTTTTTTTCCATCCCCATTCTCCCTTCCAGTCCCCTCCTCCTGTCCACTGGCAATGTCAATTCTATTTCCCCATCATGGTAATCTTCATGCCCCCCAGCCTTCCTTGTTACTTAGTTTCTCTGGGTCTGTGGGTTGTAGCATAGTCTGCCTTTACTTTATGGCTACTATCCACTTATGGGTGAGTACATACCTTGTTTGTCTTTCTGGGTATAGGTTACCTCACTCAGGCTGATCTTTTCTAGTTTCATCCATTTGCCAGAAATTTTCCTGATGTCATTGTTTTTAACAGCTGAGCAATAATCCATTGTGTAAATGGACCACAGCCCTTCTGTTTCTTTTTGTGGAATAATTTGATAATTATTGTCATTAACTCTTCTTTGAAATTCTGATAAAATTCTGCACTAAAGCCTTCTGGCCCTTGGCCTTTTGGGGGGGCATTGAGATACTTTTAATGACTGTTTCTATTATTTCTCTAGGGGTTATAGGCCTATTTAAATTGTTCATCTGATCTTGATCTAATTTTGGTAAGTGGTACCTATCAAGCACATTATCTATTTCCTTTTGATTTTCCAATTTGTTGGAGTACAGGTTTTTAAAGTATGTCCTTAAGATTCTCTTGATTTCCTCACTGTCATTATGACCCCCTTTTCTTTTCTAATTTTGTTGATTTGGATATTCTTTCTGTGTTTTTAGTTAGTTTGGATAAGTGTTTGTCTAGCTTGTTAATTCTAAAAGAACTAACTCTTTGTTTCATTGATTCTTTGTATAGTTCTCTTTGCTTTCAGTTTATTGGTTTCAGCCCTCATTTTGATTATTTCTTGTCATCTACTCCTTTTGGTTGTGCTTACTTATTTTTGTTCTAGAACTTTCAGGTGTATTGTTAAGTTGTTATTATTAGATCTCTCCAATTTTTTATGCAGGCACTTAGTGCTATGATCTTTCCTCTTAGCACCACTTTTGTTGTGTCCCATAAGTTTGGGTATGCTATGCATTCATTTTCGTTGAATCATAGAAATTCTTTAATTTCTTTCTTTATTTCTATCTTGATCCATTTTTCACTCAGTAGAGAGTCGCTCAGTTTCCATGAATTGTAAGCTTTCTGTTGTTGGTGATATCCAGCTTTAATCTGTAGTAGTCTGATAGGATGAAGGGAGTTATTTCAATTTTCTTGTATCTGTTGAGGCTTGTTTTGTATCCAAGCATGTGACCAGTCTTGGAGAAAATTCCAAGAAGTGCTGAGAAGAAGCTACATTCTTTTGTATTTGGTCGAAATGTACTACAAATATCTGTTAGGTTCATTTGGTTTATAACATCTGTTAGCTGTCTGAATGACCTGTCCATTGGTGAGAGATGGGTATTGAATAGACTAAAGACTTTCATCCTTTATACCCTTTCAGAGGCTGTATCCATTGTTTCTTTGCATCAGTTGTCAGTGATCTGATCTTGTACCCACACTATTTCCCCTAAACTCACACTTGCCAATGTACGTCCTTTGAGCAGTGATGTGTAAAATGCTGTATCAAAAACCATGGCAACAGGGACCTTGTTAAGATATTATAATCAAAGACCTTAATAATGCATCTGCTTGGCATCTGCTCCTTATGATAGCTATAGATACCTTGACAAGAACTTCCAGTGAAATAGAATTAACGTGGGGAGGAGGAGACAATTGGCCACTGCAATATCAGCGTGACTTTTTGAGAGGTACACTTGCTATGGGCTATGGTATCATACCATTAATCGAAGGATAATGAAGCCAACATGCTATGCTTTTTTGAAAAAGGATTCAACCTGTTCCCACTCACTCTCCTAAGCTGGCAGCCAAAGGATGAAGCATGCACTCCCAAAGATGGGTACAGTAGAACCCTCACTTGTAAGACTGCTGCTATGGTTGTAAATTAGAGCTTACTGTATTGTCTGGGCTGGTCTTGAACCTCTGGATTCAAATAATTCCTCTGCCTCAGTCTTCTGTGGCTCACGTTACTATTGGACAAAAATTAGAACAAGTTTGGAGGCATTGATTCTATTTCTGCCTGCTCTAAACTTCTGGTGAAGCCCTCTAGTGCTTCTTTGGTTTGTTGTAGTTTGGTTTATTTCAGTGGTACTTTTCAATTCAAGAATTTGCAGTGTGTGTGTGTGTGTGTGTGTGTGTGTGTGTGTGTGTGTGTTACACAGTGTGTGTGGTGTGTGCATGCATATGTGGTGGTACGTATCTGTGGGTATAATATACACGTATGTATGTGTGACGTGGGGTGTGAATGTGAGTGTGTGTGTGTGTGTGTGTGTGTGTGTGTGTGTGTGTGTGTATACCTTTATTGACTCCCTCTGTTGGTCAGGCATTCCCATACTTTTTTTTATTTCATTATTCCTTCCTCTTTGAAACATGAGCAGGAGACCATGCTGCATTCTCCAATGACCCATGTTCAGGTTTCCTCAAGGACACACACTTGGTTGTGAACTGTTCCTCCAGTACATGGGCCAGATGTATTGGTGAAATTATTAAGGCCACTCCACGTAGTTAAAAGGAAAGTTTATTAGTGGCGCAACTTACAAATGAAGGGATAGGTAGGTCTCAGGGTCTGGGGAAGATGTATCGCAGTCCAGTGGTGTTCTCTGGAGCTCTGCTCAGTCAACCTCCACCATCCAGGGTCCAGGAACAGAGAGCACATTGGCGCGTCAGGATCTCGGGTCTTCAGGGCCCTCCCTTGGCCCCGCCTTGTAGGCATGATAGTTACCAAAGCCTCAATGGGGGTTGGAACTTCCAGACCAAAGCTGGAATGGATACCCACTACACAGATGTTTTCATGCTTCTGCATATCCTGAGTTGTCAAAAACTAAACAGTTAAAGTCACAGAGCAACTCTAGAAATAATCCAGAGTAGCTGTCCCCTCAAGGCCTCTTCTCCAGAGTTTTTGTAACCATTTGATGAGTTCCCAGAGAGCGGCTTCTAAAGGAAAGCGGCTTCTGGTGACATGTGCCCTATTGCTTTGATAGGGAGAGGACTTCCGGGCACCCTAAGTTGGCTGGTTTGGTAATTTAGTCTTTTAGTTCTACTGTCTTTCTCCAGTAACGATGAAGTGAGGAAGGTACACAGAAAATACAAAGCAGAAGCTTCCATCAATGTGGGGCTCAGAAGAAGCCGGGAACCCAGTGTGAGAACGGAATAAGCTGGAGAAGTTGATTGTGGCTTGTGGATGAAGTGTGTGAAAATATGAGCAAAGAGGGAATGTGGACGCTGTTGACCATGAGATGTATAGGATGAGTAGGAGAAAAAACAAATGGAGTCAAGAAAGCTTGAGAAATAAAAGGTCCAGTGTTTAACAAAATGGCTCAGTAGGTAGAGGCACTTGCTTCCAAGCCTGACATCCTGAGTTCAATCCCCAGGATCCACACAGTGGAAAAAGTGAGTTGACTTCTGAAAACTGTCCTCCAACTTGCACATACACAGTGGCCCATATGTGTGTGTACACATGTGTATACACACACACACACACACACACACACACACACACACACACACACAGTCTCAATTTTCTTCCTGTTGCTGTGACAAAACATTCTGGCCTGAGAAGAAAAAGGTTTATTTACTCTTACATTGCTGTGTTACAGTCCATTTTTGAGGGCAGTGAAGGCAGGAACTCAAGCAGAAACTGAAGCAGAAACCATGGAGGAACAATACTGATTCACTCCTCGGCTCATTCAATAGCTAATGTTCAACTAGCTTTCTTACACGACCCAGGACCCCCTGCCTAGGGATGATACTGCCCACAGTGGACTGGAGCATCCTATTCGATTAATAATCAAGACAATGTCCCACAAACATGCCCACTTGTCAATATGAGCTGGGAAATACCTCAATTGAGGCTCCTTCAGATGACTCTAGACTATCAAGTTGACATCTGAAGCTAACTAGGACACACACACACACACACACACACACACACACACACACACACACACACACTCTCTAAATAAGTAAATGTAATAAATTTTTAAAATAAAAAAACAGGATGTTGAAAAATTTCCCATCGTGAATACTGACTTTCTATTTACAGAAGAAAATTAAATAGGAAAAAGAAGGAATCAAAATCCCTAAGGGGGAGAGCCTGGCAGAAGTCATCTTATGTTGTTCTAAGTAGGGGCAATGTGTATTATAATAAGTGATTCACATGGGGTGTTCAGTGACAAAATGCCCGGAAGTCATAATGAAGAGTGTGAGGGGGACATTCCTGAGGAGAGAAGGTTGGGGAAGGAGGTACGCTGTGAGAGGACTCCAAGGACTTGCTGTCTTCAGGGTGGAACCCAGGATGCTCTTGGGGGATGAAGTTGATGAGCTCTTCTCGGGGTCTTGGAGGTATGGAGAATTTGTGGCAAGATCTCTATAGGGCGCAATGAGGTTGCTTCAGGATGATGTGGACTGGGGACAAGGTTGAGGTAGCAACAGTGGGATTCAAGGTCATGTAGGTATTGGTGTCTAGAAAGGGATGGGTGGTCCTGGTGTCCTGGTGTGGGGTTCTTGCAAGCAATGTGGGGACAGGGTGGAAAGGATGGTTTCCCAAGGCCATGAACAGACCCAGAGCTCAGGCATCTTTGCTGCTACTGCTGAACACTAAGGCTAGCTGAGGCACCTCTTCTGCATGTGTGCAACCTGCCCTGTGATGATGGAGCCACGTATCCTGGCCTTTGACCTCAACTCCTATTACTGGGACACGGTTTTGTATGAACCCTAAAGTTCTTCACCAACACTGCCCAGTCAGTAGCCCTGTCTTTCTCTGAAATAGCCTTATAGCTAGTACATCTGTCAATTAATTCACTACATGCAGGACCTTATAGCCTCAATAGTCATACTTCTAGAGAGCAGAGGGTAGCCCTCACTGTGTGATTTCACCCTTGCCCTGTGTTCTAGTAGTGCCCAGCCTGTGCTATTGTAGGTTAGAACCAGCTTCTCCTGTATACAACCACATCAGAAAGACATTTTGCAAATGGATAAAGTGCTTCAATAAAATCTGCCTTGTAAGTTCCACAGCAATCAACACAACTATTAATTAAACACCTGTAATTATTCCGTGGAAAGGGCTTTATATCATAAATGCAATCTTATTAAGCTTGATTCTCAACCTCCCAGCAGCAACCCCAATACTTTCCACCCCTGGTTAAAATGCTTGTCATAGAAAGAGTGGTATAATTTCTGCCTTCACCTTGTAATCACTCCAACAATTAAATAATTTTCAAATTTCAGTGCTATACTAAGGGAGAAATTATTAAAAGCGTTTTACAAGAGAAAAATGCCAATGTGGTAACCACCCCTGACCATTATTGCACTTGAGTTCAGAGTGCTCATCTGAATGTCTGAGGATGGTTTCATTTGTGACCTGCCCTGTCTGCTTTCAGTCGAGTATATTCTTTGTGAAACAAGGTCATTGTTCCTTCATACTGTAGGAATCTCCATGAAAAGCATTCATCCACAGGTGGGCATCCTGCTGCAGCACTCAGTAGATTTTTGATATTGGCCAAATTAATGTCTCTTTCCTCTTTCCAAATTGTGTGTGTGTGTGTGTGTGTGTGTGTGTGTGTGTGTGTGTGTGCGTGTGTGTGATGCATGTGCTCATGTGTGTGCCTGTAAAAGCCGGAGGTTGTTGTCGATTGTCTTCCTAGGTTGTTCAGCACGTTTTCCGTGGCTGGATCTCTCACTGAACCTGGAGCTCACCGCTGGCTGACAGAGGCTGGCCAGCATGTTCTCAGGATCCTCCTGTCTCTGCTCCCCTCCCTGAGTGCTGAGGTTATAGGTGTACTCTACCATATACATTTTACATGGGCGCAAGGAATCTAAATTTAGGTCCTCATGCACGTGCAGCAAGCCTTTAGCCACTGAGCCATCTCCCCAGCCCATTTTCTAAATTTTCAAATATATACAAAATGCTTAGAATAGCACCTGACATTTGATATATGGTTTGTAATTATTACTGGTGTAAATCATTATATGTGTGGGTATTTTGTGATGTAGACACTGTCTCCTTTATAGAGGATGCATTTACACAGGGTTAGCTAGACAGTTAATGTTGCTTTATTTCAAAACAGAAGGGCTTTCATAGCTATACAATGTCTCTTTGAACTGTCTTGTTAAAAATAAAAAAGAAATATTGACAAGAGAGATGTCTCAGTCAGTGAAGTGAAAGCTTTGCAAGCTTGAGGACCTGAGTTCGATTCCCAGAACATGTACAAAAAAGTACAGAGCATGTGGCAAGTGTTTGTTAACCTGGTGCTGGGAAGACAGGGACAGGAGGCTCCCTGAGCTTCAGTGCCGGGCCAGCCTAGCCTTCTCAGTAAGCTCCAGGCCAGTGGGAGATCCTGGCCAAAGTAATATGGTGGAGTGTACCTGAGAGACAATACCAGAAGTCAATGTCCGGCCTCTGCATTTACATGTACCCATGTGTACGTGTTATTATTTTGGTGTTTTGATTATTCAGTCTTCACTCCATGACAGACCTGGATCTGAGTTCTCTGTGTGTAGCCATTTATCAAACCTCACATTGACTCTTCTAGTCAAGACATTGTATTGCTGCTGCTCATAAATAGTAAAAAGAAGAAAACTGAGGCATAAATGTTTTGGAAACTTATTGAAAGGGCCAGTAAATTCCACAGACACTCTCTACCCAAGTCATCTGTTCTCAGCAATGTACTCTTTCCTCCCCTAAATCTTAAAGGCTTTTATTTTAAAATTTGGATGCCCGGATAATATTCATAATTGATGAAAACACATTTTAGAATATTAAGCATTTAAGATATTCACATTAAGTAGGCTTTCTGACAGGAGTTAAAAGGCTATTAGAATGATGGATGAATTGCAGGCTTGCCTCAGAATAGCACTGCATCCACAAGTGACCATGCATGTTACTGTTGGGGTATCAATAGCCATAGCTCTAGTCCCCATACAGGACAGCCACTGACTGGCTTGAATGAAAGCCTGAGGCTTCACCATCACTGCCATGACCCTCCAGGCCAGTGGTTCTCAACCTTCCTAGTGCTGTGACTCTTTAATTCAATCCCTCATGTTGTGATGACCCCAACCATGAAATTATTTTTGTTACTTCATAACTGCAATTTTGCTGCTGTTATGAATTGTAATGTAAATATTTGATATGCAGGATATCTGATATGTGACCCCTGTGAAAGGGTCTTTCAACTCTCAAAGGGGTTGGGACCCACAGGCTGAGAACTGTTGGTCATGAAAGAGTTATCTCCATAGAGAGAGCCATTATGGGGTAAGGGAGAAACCTGGTGCTAGAGAAATTCCCAGGAATCCATAAGGATGACCCCAACTAAGACTCAGCAATAGTGGAGAGAGTGCCTGAGCTGGCCTTCCCCTGTAACTATCATCATAGAATCTTCATCCAGTAGCTGATGAAAGCAGATGCAGAGACCCACATCCAAGCACCAGGCCTAGCTAGGGGAGTCCAGTCGAAGAGAAGGAAGAGGGATTATAGGACCAAGGGGGGTCGAGATCATGACAGGGAAACCCCCAAAGACAGTTGACCTGAACTTGTGGGAGCACACGGACACTAGACTGACAGTTGGGGAATCTGCATGGGACCTAACTAGGACCTCTGCATGTGGGCGACAATTTTTTGCCTGGTCTGTTTATGGGACCCCTGGCAGTGGAACCAGGATCTATCCCTGGTGCATGAGCTGGCTTTTTGAACCCCATTCCATATGGTAGAATGCCTTGCTCAGCCTTGATGTGCCAGGGGGTGGGAGACAGGCTTAGTCCTGCCTCAACTGAACATGCCAGGCATTGTTGACTCCCCATGAAAGGCCTTACTTTTCTGTGAGGAGTGGATGGGGGTGGGTTGGGAAAAATGGGGGGAGTAGAAGGAGAGGAGGGAGGGAGAACTGTGGTTGGTATGTAAAATGAATAAAACAATAAATTTTTAAAAAGGAAAAGCAAAGAAAGAAAGCCACTGCTCTAGATGAGGACTATTGAGATTTATTTATTCATTCATTCATTCATTCATTCATTCATTCAGCTGCTTGTTGCTCCATAACACAGAGATGAAGAAAACAGACAAAATTGCTTTCAAGGCATTTGTAACTCCATTAGGAGCACACATCTGAAACACAACACACAATTAAATTGTGAAGTCGGTTAAAGGCCAATAAATGGAACAAGGAAGATAGCCCATGGAAAGAGCAGCTGCTGGGAATGTTGGGGGTGGCCCACCTTTAAATAAAGCACAACAGAGGAGCCACATGAGGAAATGTCTGAAGGAGAAAGTGGAAACACCCGGAAGAGAAAGCGTGTCCCAAGCTGGGACAACAGCTAAGGGGCCCAGCAAGGAAGCCTCTGCGTTGAAGCCAGAGCCATGTAGAAATAAGGTCAAAGATCTAGAGAAGCATGTGATATTAGTTATGATCCTACAGACCTTCATAAGGACTTTGCACCTTCTGAGTGGACTGGGCAGTCAGAAAAGTTTTAAGCTGAGACGGTGATATCAGCTGTTGGGCAAATCTGGTGTGTAGCTCTGGCTGGGTACCAAGACCAGGATGGAGGAGGCGGCGAGAGAAGAAGACAGACAACTGCAACAAGCCAAGCAAGGTAAGCCTGCCTGGCATCAGAATAGTACGTGACAGTAAGGCAGAGACAGGTGGATCCCTGAAGCCTGGCGGCCACTGAGTCTAGACAGATCAGTGAGGGTGAGCTCCAGGTGAGGTGAGAGGCTCCGTCTCAAACAGTGCAGAGAATGATAGAGGGAGACACCTGAAGTTGACTGATGACGACAAAGATGTATACATACACACATCCCCACACATGTGCAACGATATGCACACATCCACACATGCACTCACTCTCGCACATGTGTAAGGATGTATACACAAACACATGCACGCCAGTATACACATGCACACATGTATATATGCACATATATGTATACCTTTGCACACACATATATGAAGAAAGATGCACACACACCTGCCAAGACGTGGACACATGCAAACACATACACAAGATGGTTTTATGGTGTACTTCAGGCAGCTAGAGGGGTGGGGTTGCCATCTGCTAAAATATAAATACTTAGACACAGGCAAGACTGACAGAAAGGGGAGAAGACTCTAGGTCAGCCTGATAGAGGAACTGATAGGACGTCATGGAAGCAGGAGCTTGAGGCAGCTGATCACATCACAACCACAGTCAGGAAGCAGAGAGAGGAGTTCTGATACTCGGTTCCCTTTCTCATTTTTAATCCATCTAAGGACTCCAGTCCATGGAATGGTGCAGCCCATATTTAGGGTGGGTCTTCCCACCTCGATTAACCCCATATGGAAACTCCCTTGCAGATTTGCCTAGAGATATGTTTCCTAGGTGATCCTCAACCCTCTTAGGTTGGCAATGTTCACCCCATGGCAGTGGGAAGTCAAGGCAATAGTAGCATAAGGTACCTCGTCACATTACATCCTTCAGAGTCAGGAAGCAAAAAACAATGAGGGCATTCCATTTTCTTCCTCTTCAGTCCAGGAAATGATGCTGACCACACTCAGGGTAAGTTTTCCCACCTCAATGAACCCAACCTAGAAACTCCCTCACAAACATACCTCGAGGCTTGTCTCTCGGGCAGTTCTCAATCCTGTGACGTTGACAGTCAATGCTAACCATTACATACTCAGAGAATGAAAATAAAGCCTCTGTCCCCCAGGTCCCTGTTTTCAGGTATTTGATCACAGCAAATAGTAATTCATACAGCACCTGACACACAATAAAGGCTTAATCACCGTTGATTGCTCTAAGCAAAACAGCCCTTTACAGTCTCCCTAATAATGTAGAAGAAAAGTCCATCTGCTTCCTGCCTTCACTGCCCACTACACATGTTTCTAAAATTTGGGTTAATCCTCTGTCCTCTCTTATGTTTTCCAGCCACACACCTTATTTTCGTATCCTTGCACACGCATGGCCTCGTACATGAGACGAACTGCTCGTGAAGGTAATTATCTCGGGGACCAAGCTGCATGAAAAGATAAACAGCTTAGTGGATTAAAATTGCATATTTAATATAACCCAATAGCATAAACATCCTCTTCCCTCTTGTTGTGTGTCCCATCAATCTCTCCCGGACACCCACTGCATGTGAATGTCTCCATCTGTAGCTGCTTCTTTTTGGTGACGGGAAAACAGGCTCACAAAGCATCTCCCTGTGGCACCACTGTTCCCAGGCTCCGGGAGATGAGCTACGATGACACCCACCTCTTACAGAGACACAGGGGCTGTGACAATTTAATAGACTGGAAAAATAATTGAAAGAGAAAACCAACAATTCTTCCCTCCCTCTAGGGAAGGAAGAGACGGAGTTTCATTAAGAGCCCAGATGCTTGTGAGCAGTTGGCTGTTATTATGGGGGCTTTAACTGGCAACCTGTGTGTGCCTGTGTCGACAAAAGAGCCAAAAGGCTCAGTGAGCTAGCCAGGGCTCTTTTGGCTGAGGCAGCCTCTCTGACTTAGCTAGTGCTGTTGTGCCATGAACTCCATTCTGACCCTAGAAAGTTTGCAATAAGCAGGAGAGAATCATTTGAGGAACAATGTATTGACTGGGTGCACTATCTAATTGTTGGACAAAATGAGAGGAAATGGGGTCCAATGAGGCAAGAGAGACTGTGTTAAGAAAAGAAATAGTGGATGTAACACTGAAGTCAGGCACAAAAGTAACAGAGCAGATCCTCCAAGATCCTTCTCAGATCCAATGTGCTATTCATCTCCAACATGAACAAACATCCAGATTTGTGAAGGCTAAGCATGGATGTAAAATCTGACAAAAAGTTGCTTTTGTGGTGTTCTGTCTTTTCTGTTGTTTTGATAAAAAAAAAATTCTGGTAAAAAGCAACTTGAAGGAAAAAGGGTTTGTTTTGGCTTATAAGACCAGGTTACAGTCCGTCATTTTAGGGAAGTCAGGGTTTGTTTTGGCTTATAAGGCCAGGTTACAGTCCGTCATTTTAGGGAAGTCAGGGTTTGTTTTGGCTTATAAGACCAGGTTACAGTCCGTCATTTTAGGGAAGTCAGGGTTTGTTTTGGCTTATAAGACCAGGTTACAGTCCATCATTTTAGGGAAGTCAAGGCAGAAACTTCAAACAGCTGGTCATGGCACATTTGCAGTCAAGAACAGAAAGAAATGAATGTGTGCGTACTTACTTGCTTGCTTGTGATCAGCTCAGTTTCTCCACTTATATAGTTTAGGACCCCTGCCTAGGGAGTGGCGCACCCAGAGTGAACTAGGTCTTTCCACTTAAATTAATTAAGACATGGCCACAGGCTAAGCCAATGTAGGCAATCATTCATTGAGACTCTCTTCCCAGGTGATTCTGGGTTGTGTCAAACTGACAACTAAAATGAATCATCACATGTGGGCTGAGAATGTAGCTCAGTTAGTAGCATGCTTGCCTTACAAGTACAAAGCCCTAGGTTTGATCCCCGTAATTACAGTAAACTGTGTATGGCAATGAACATCTATAATCCTAGCTCTTAGGAAGTGGAGACAGGTTATTCAGGAATTCCAGGTCATCCTCAACTATGTAGAGCATTCAAGACCAGTATAGGCTGCATGAGACCATGCCTCTAAACAAAATAAAAGAAAAGTTCTTTATAGTTATACGATTTTATAGCCTGTGACTGACTATGCCATCAAGCACCTGGCCAACCTTGGCCACTCACACCTCCACATCCTCACACACACATTAGGATCCTCTCCTGGCTGCTCCTCAGCTTTGCACATCTTCATCTTTCACTAACTGGAGTTTACTAGTTTGCCTTCCTTTCTCATTTCCTGTTTCCTTTCAATGGCTACAGCAACAGGCATCCTAGCACTCACTATAACTGAGTGAAGAGCTGAAGTCTGCACACAACCTTGATAGTTTTGACATCAGAACCACTAACTTTAAAAGACCAAGACTCAGTTTTGAGACTATAAATCACTCCTCTGCTGTCTAAGCTGGAAGACTTTGTGACTGTCATCTCCATGAGTGTGGAATGCCCGTGTTTCATTTTCTACACCCAGAAGAGAGCCTTGCACATCCCAGGCAACCTGCGAGCAGTGATGGACTGAATGACTTCTGGGAATGCTTCAATGCATTCCCAGAATGCACCTGACAAGATAAAGAAAGCCACAAACTTCATCAGATGAGCACAAGGCCTCAGGCAGTGCTGGAGTCTTAGTGTTCTATTGCTGTGGAGAGACACCATGATCACGGCAACTCTTATGAAGGAAAGCATTTAATTGGGGCTGGCTCACAGTTTCTGAGGTTTGGTCCTTTATCAGCATGGTGGGAAGCTTGGTGGTACACAGGCAGACATGATGGCTGAGAATTCTACGTCTGGATCCAGAAGCAGCAGGAAAAGAGAGCCACTGAGCCTGGCTTGGGTTTTTGAAACCTCAAGCCCATCCCCAGTGACACACTTCCTCCAACAAGGCCACACCTCCTAATCCTTTCAAATAGTGCCACTCCCTAAACACTTAAATATATGAACTTATGGGGGTCATTCTTACTCAAACCACCACAGGTGGTATCCTGGCTTTCATGCCTGACTTTCATGCCAACATCACCTCTAGTTGCCAAAACTGATGTCCCATGGGGGCATAAACAATATCTACTTCCTCTTCATAAACTCCCAAAGAAAAACCAAAGTTTGATTCCACAACAGTTCACAGCTTACTTACAGAGCATAGGTGAAGAGTTATGGGTAGGAGCACAGCTGACCCCACAGCAACCATACTGAAAGGTTTGCACTCAGCATGGATGATGGCTCCCTCATGGCTGCTTAGATAGAAAACCCTTTCAGCTTTCCCAACCTATATATTCTAGCACCTACCCAAGACACCAAGGCCATGTGCAGTTTGGACAACACTGCATACAAGGGACTGGAAGGAGTGGCTGGAACAGCAGGTGAAGATTCAAAGACCCTCCCTACTCCTAACTTCTCCAAGGAAATGCCAATAGTACACAGGCCTGCTCTAATGGTTCTTGCAAGCAGACACAGCTGATCTAGTGAAGATGGCTGCTGGGTTTGCTCTGAGGGGTGGATGGTACTGTACATCACCTTCAAACCACATACCCAGCACTTGCACACACTCACCACTGAGTTCAGTACAGCACACTGTGATGAAATGCTGTGCCATACTAGAAATAGTGTCTTTGAATTGCTAGGAAGCCACCCCTCCAGGTAAGAACAGTTGACACTTGGAAACGAGTTAAATGGAGAAGGGGTGGAATTCACAAAAACACAGAGCCTGGAGGCCTGTAGAAAATCTCCATGAATTGAGAGGTAGTTTGAAATACACTGAACCCTTCCAATGAATGGTTAAACAGTTAAACAGCCTGCATGGTTGCTGTCAATATCAGAAGAGTGATTCATTAAGATAGCTAAGACCCCAGGGGCTTATTTGGCAAAGTGCTGGAGTTGTAAGCACGAGGGTCTGAGTTTATTCCCCTGGGACCCACGTAAAGCAAAATGTGGTAGAACACACTCAAAATCCCAGTGCAGCGGAGGCGAAGGCAAGTGGGCTCACTGGTCAGACAACCTAGCTTACTTGCTAAGTTCAAGGCCAATGAGGGACCTTGTCTGGGAAAACAATATGGGGAGCTCTTGAGAGAAAACACACATCAAAGGTTGTCCTGTGATCTCTGTAGAGCTTTTTTACACACACACACACACACACACACACACACACACACACACACACGCCAAAAAACCTTTAACACCTTTAACAAAGGCAAGTCTTTGAGAAATGCACGTAAGTCTGTAACAGTCAGTGTTCAAGGGGTTATGCTAAGGGCTTGTTACTTACTAAGAACTGAATATGTGCAAGGACTCCTTAGTCCCTTTGCATCATTGCTATCATCCTTTGAGCAGCTTCACAAGGAAGCTACAGTCCCTTTACTCATTTAACTATAAGGAAAATAATTCAGAACGCTCCCTCAAGGCACCTACTCAATGAGACCTGGAGATGGGATTCAGACTCAGGCAGTCTGGCTCCAGGGCTGTGTGGTTAACACTAAATGCAATAGTTCTTCCTATGACAGAAAATAATTAGTTCCTAAGAGCAGTGAAGCTCTTCATTACTTTTTCTGGGAAAGGCTTCTCTGTGAAAGAATGTTCAGGATGAGACCTATAGAGTGGGAACTAGGCAGCTACAGGATGGGGTTGGAGCCTCTTAGGAAAGAGAGAATGCTGTGTTACTCACAGAGTGGGTTTCCTTCAGGGAATGAGCGGGAGACAACCACAGTTGGAGGATGCTGAGGAGGAGAGGATCAGAGAGGCACCCAAGCTCACCACTAGGATTGGATCACAGCACTGGTGTGCTAAAGGGGCTTAGGTTAAAATATAAGTGGGTTTGGAAAGCCTAGGAGAGATAAGATGTTGGGATGTCATTAGCTTGTCTCAAAGATGGAGGGGAAAGGGAGAGGAGGGAACCCATTCCTTGGGATCTTTACAAGGCTTCTGTGAGACTCAACTCAAGGTTGAGAAACTGACCATTACTACAGCCAACCATTGCAGTTGGGATTGGTTTGTTCACCGTGACACAACCAAGCAAAAGCTGATTGGCAGTGCATGCAAAGACTAGTCACAGAGAGGATGGATGGGAAAGAGTGGTGATAGCGAAAACTGGATGTCATATTGTGAGCACAGATACTGAGGAGATGAAGGTCTGATGTGTTGAAGGTCTGAAAAGCCTGAAGTTGCCTGACCCAAGAAGACACAGGAGACTGAAGATCTGGGCTGGGGCCAGATCATGCAGGGCCTTGTGGGTATTTTAAGAGTTTTATATTTAATCCTAAATGCATTTGGAAAAGCCAAGAGTCAACAAGATGATCTCCATGGAAGTGATAGTTTTACTTGGCAAGCTGTGAAGCAATCACAGATCTATTTCACATTAAAAATAAACTTTTGCAAGCCTGGAACACTGGAAGTCAGTCATTGTAACTTTTCATGCCTCAGTTTCTAGAACACTTATGTAAAGATATATTCTCCTACATAACCATTACATCATTGTGACAGCTAGCATAATAAAAAAAAAACCAATGTAATGATGCTTCCTGGATTTTATCACAAAGTTACATGGGAGTAAATTTTAAAGAAATAGAATGACAGAGAAAATACAGCCCCAAGTACCAAAAGGATTTTTGCAGACCCTATTTTGATGAGAAGCATTGCCTAGTCCAAAGCGATTAGAACAATGGACTTCCACAGAAATGATCTCATTTCAAATTCTGCCTTCTTTGGGGAAAGATATGCATGTAGCTAGAGCTATTGATGGGCCTGAAAGGGGTCTTCCAGGACTCTGGTTCAGCTGAACAGCAGTCCATGAGCCTCTGGGAAAGCTCAAGATATTGTTTTTTTAAGGGCCACTGGGTCAGTGCAAGACAAATCATTCCAGCATGGATACTTCTATAGCTAATCTACTTTAAACAATTTTGTGTGTGTGTGTGTGTGTGTGTGTGTGTGTGTGTGTGTACACATATAGATACAAGACGACAACTTGAAGAAGGCAGTTCTTCCTTTGTACCATGTGGGCCCTGGGGATTGAACTCAGGCTGTCAGCCTTGACAAGCTCCATTACCCATTGAGCTATCTGCAGTCTGCCCCACCTAATCCATCTTTATTATATCAGCCTAAGTGTATCACCTCATCCTCATATTTCATCCCCATAAACATGGCCCCAGTTAGTCTCTTAACGCCCAGGCTCTGTCTTTCTTTGGTAAGACATGGCTAACCACAGCCATATTTAGGATTCTGGACTCAGTCACAAGACACACTTTAAACCTAGTTTGATTCACTAGCATGGTGGGAATAGTGCTTGTGACATTCTAACACAACTACTGGATTAGAGTAATTCACTTTCACACATATGTACCACTGTTTTTGCTTTCCTAAATGCCACAGTGATGTATGCTTATATAAACCCAAAAAAGTCCCACGGGACAGGAGACAAAAGATGACCACCAGCTGTTACTATATCACCTACAAGTTTTACTAAATGAGAGTTCAGTTGAATAATCAATCTAAAAGTACACTCTCTGTACACTGGCCTGGAACCTCTCAGGCTTCCCACAGCCTAAGAATATTCCCATAGTGACCCATAAACCATGTCAGACTACCTAGTGTCTCTCCTCACACGTGGTGTTCATTGATCTCCTTTGGCCTGCGAACTTATGTCTCAACTCCTCACCGTCCAGTGCTTGACACGGACATTGAGAAATCGTTAACTGTGAGCATCTTGCGAGTGTACTGAATTCAGAGGGCTGCTACTCCGTTCTACCTGCCTTAGTTAGCCACCCTTTTCTCATCACTAGATTTAGAAGTGGAGAAGAAAACAAGAGGAATATGAGAGCTCCATCCAAATATTAGCATGTTTCTGGAAATTTTGAGGTGGTGGGAACAAGGGTCTTAAGGCAAACCCCAAGTTGAGATTTCTAGCATCTTCATACATCTCAATTTACTTAAAAAAAAAAATGTATGAGGCAGGGCTAGCTTTAAATTCACTTTATAGCTCAGGGTGACCTTGAACTTCTGATCCTATTGCCTCTACCTCTGGAATGCTGGTATTACAGGTATATGTCCAATTACATTTCACTAAGATGCTTCTCTTTGCTGTCTCAGTGACGGGTTGGATGGTTTTCTTTTCAAGTCTCGGCATCTAACAGGAAAGTAAGTAAGATCAGAGGGTCCTTTCTGAACATCACTAGATTGTGGTTTTACAAGCCAGGAGCAGGTGATGGACACCTGGGCTCTTCCATTTCCGAGATACTGTAAATAGAGCAGCAATGTACACAGATGAGCAATTATCCCCATATAAACTCCTTTGCGGATAGTCCCAAGTGGTGTAACTGGTATATTTATTTCTAGCTTTTCGAGGAACTCTCACACTGATTTCCATAGTAGCTGTACCAGTTTGCACCTTCATCAGCAGTGAATGCGTGTCTGTCCCCTCCCGCACCCCCCACACACATGCCAGCATTTTATGCCTTAAAAATATATTACTATTCTGGCTAGGGTAAGATGGAATATCTCAAAGCAGTTTTAATTTGCATTTCCCTGATGGCTATGGATGTTGAACATTTTTCAAATGGTTCTCAACCACTTGGAATGAATAGAAACAACCACTTTCTAGTTGGGTTTAAGGCCCACTCTACAAGTTGAAGCCCATACCTGGCACAAGAACCTGTGGCTAGATAGGTCATAGGCCCTAGGAGAGAATCCACTACTACTATTCTGCTAAGGGAGCATAGTATTAAACTGACTCCTAATGACTTATCCTTATACCCACAGACCTGCGCACCTCTCAACCTTCATCAGAGCACCTCTGTTTTGCAATTGATGGAAATTAACACGAAAACCCACAACTAGTCAAAGGGCAGAGAATAAGAAACCTAGGAATGCTCAGTTCTAAATGGGACGTCTATATCACACCACCTCCTCCCAAGGGCTCGGGGATCATTGCAGAAGAGGAGGCAGACAAACTGTAAGAGCCAGAAGTGGTTGTTTGACTACAGTGTTTTCTGGACACTGTGGGCCAGTTACACGTATAAACTCATAATGGTTGTGACAGCATGTGCAAGACCTGCACAAGCTCAAAGCGAACCAAAGCAAACCAAACCCCAGTACAGAGAGATGAGGTGTGCACCAAGTCCCACCCCTAGTTAAGGAGCTACTGACAACTGACAGAGCTAGGAAGGAGAGTCAGTGTTCTTTAAGGGTGTGCCCCCCCCCCCCGGGGGGGGAGGTCAACCATACACCTAAGAGTACAGTGCATGACCCCACACCTGAGAGTATATGGGCTACATGAATTGCATTTAATGGCTTGAAAAAAAGAGAGAGAGAGAGCACAAGGCAGGGAAAGGGGTGTGGAGCTTGGAGGAGTTGGGGGAGGGGTGAATATGGTCAAAATACATTGTATAAACTTCCCAAAACCTTATCATTTAAGGTGAGAAAAGACATATACACATGTGCAAGCACTCATACACATGAAGTAAAAATAAGTCTCTAAAAAGTCAAGCAAGCAACAAAAAAATACAAGCCAACATCGGTGAAGGGAAATGGAAAAAACAACCTTCCTCTATAGCCTGACACTGAACTGTGGCCCCTGCTCCAAACCACTCCCTAGTCACCTATTCCTCCTCCCAGTCAGTGTCTTTACCCTTTACCCAGACATCAGGACAAGAAAGCTGGCAATCCACCTCTGACCCGCTCCGCTTCTTCAACCCACATGTTCAGAGAATGACTGGGCCCTGGAGATTTTTACCTCTCGATTTTTCCCGGTGCCCCCCTTCCCTTTCTAATTCCGTTGCTATGCCATCACTCAGCACTCACAGCTCCCTGAGACATCTCTCTGCTCTCATAGAGCACAGTGTGTACAGGCTCCATCCCCTCAGTGCTGTGACCCGACCTCAGAGAACTGACCTAACCCGAGTGCACTTTCTCATTATTACATGGACTCAGCATCGGTACCTAGTACCAGGGCTATGCTGGGCCTTCATCTCTGCTGCTGTCATAAAATACCCTGTCCAAAGGCAACCAGTGGAGGGGGGATTATTTCGGCTTGCAGTTCCAGGGTACAGTCCATCATTATAGGAAAGTCAAGACAGGGACTCAAGCAGGAAGCCACATGACATCCACGATGTCTAACAGTCTTGAGGCTACTACAGTGCCTTTTCCTCCATGCAGGGCTTTGTCCAAGCTCATCCTCTGCTGAGTTGGCCTTTCTTTCAGATATGTCCCCAAATTTGTAAGACACTCAAGAATTAGAAATGTATAATAAAATTTTTTTGTAGGATGTATGTGGGATCTCTGAAAGTCTACCACTGCCCACTCCAAGTACATGGCAATTGGTTTTAGGATTCAGCAGCTGAGGGGATACTAAAAATAATTAGCATCTGATACGGCTCCAAATGATCTCTCCTCTCCTATCAACAGTTTTATAAAAATGGCAATACTGGGTACATCGGCATGGATGACCTGCATATTTTATTCCCTCGTCCCAGGACTCTATTGTGGAGTCATTACATCCATGCCCCATGGACTTAAATAGGTCTGCCTGTGCTGTGTGGTGATGCTGGGGTCAAAGGCCAGTTGCATCTGCTGCTCCTGTTTCTCAAGCTGGTTCCTAGGATCTGACAAGCTTGGGATCAGTATCATGATCACTACCAGCTACACATGGCTCCTGCAAGGACTGTGGGCTGAGCGTACAGTCTGTGCCCTCAGCCTATTTTCTTGCAGGAAGGAAGTCTACACAGTATACTCTGGGGAGATAATTACCCACCCAGGACAAGCAGGATCATTGTCACCTACAGTTTTCTGTCACTCACACTCCTTAGATGAAGTGCTGTTCAGACTTCAAATTTTTAAAGCCTTCCAGAATTTACCTTTCTTTCAATGTTTTTCCTTTAAGAACCCCAGCTCAATACAGATCTTCATACATTTGTTTCCAAGTGAACAAGACGAGCCTTCGTCTGCTTTCCGTTTCTTTTCATCCTGAATGCTTTGCCACCTTCCAAACCCAATCACTCTGAGCCATCAGCTCCTCTACTACTTTGCAAAGATCATGTCCCATTACAGGGTTCAGCAAAGCCAGCAATTGCCCACACCAGTCCTGAGGTTCCTGTTGAGTTATAACTTTTCCTTAAAAAAAATACTCTTGTGAATTTGATTTGTGTGTGTGTGTGTGTGTGTGTGTGTGTGTGTGTGTGTGTGTGTACATGTGTTCCAATAGCTTCAGATGTCTCTAGAGATAGAGTCAGAGGCAGTTGGGAACTGCTTGATGTGGGTTCTGGGAATAGAACTCTGTTCCTCTGACCAGCTGCAAGAGCAGTAAGTGCTCTCGACCATTGAACGATCTCTCCAACCCCTTATCTACCTTGCTAACTCTGCAGTGAACCAGCCTATCAGCCTTGATGAATGGATCATCAAATTGCCTGTTTCATTCTCAGATCCCTCAGTGACACCTGTCCTTGCTCTGCTGTTTTTCAGTCCCTGGTATTCATGGAGACTTCAGCTGGTGGCACCCACATGTAGCTAAAGACTCAAATGAGCCAGTCTGTCAGGTCTTGATTTCCCTCATATTGTCTCATCAGCCTTGTCTCAAGGAGTTGTTTGACTCAGTTTCTCCACTTCCATAACATTCAGACTAATTCCATCATCCCCTTCCCCACAGCTTCATGAGCCAGGCTGAAAAAAAAAAAAAAAAAAAAAAAGCTTTTCCAACAGTTTGGAAGCAATATCCTCTTAACAGCACAGCTGCCTGCATGGGCCACTATGAAGGCCCCAACTGCATGCCAAATCATGAATTTCCCCTTCCTCTGTATTAAAAGTTTTGCCCAAGGAGTAGATTCCCTGACTTCTGCCTAACTCTCTCCCTTCTCACTGTCTCATTCTTCTGGTAGGTTCCAAGCTTGCTGATGCCAGGAAGGGTTATTGAGCACAGATCTCATTTGCACTGTTTCTTTTCCATCCTGCCAGCTGTAAGAATCAGAATGCTAACACCACAGTCTTACTCTCCCTTTGTTCCTGCCAGATCAGCAGGCACGCAGATGATGGCGCCCATGTGTTTTTGTTTTGTTTTTTCCTATTGTAATGACTCCCTTAAGTGGGCAAGTTCTCTGAACAGACAGCTGAGCCTCAGCACATCCCCCACAGTCAAGGCGACACAACTGTTGTCACAGCCAGCTTACTTTACTGCCCCTCCCCACTATTGTCAAGGACTGCAGTACCTATATTCTCTAGTATATCAGCTGTTTGGGGGCATCATCATACTCACTTGGCAGACCCCATCCATCAAAGGGAGATACCACCTCATTAGAAGGGATGACCACTCTGGGATTCCCACCAAAGATGCTCCTCTCTCAGAGGACTCAGTTTTGTTTGCACATCTTATCATTAACAGCAGAGGACACACAATAGCCACTATCACAGGCAAGCACATCAGTCCAGAACACAGTAAGAAAAAGTAGCCATATCAGGATTACCACAGATCTTATTGGGGTGACAGAATCATTAGCGAATTGTTACTTATATTAAGACAACAGAATAAACTACCAAAAGGCTCATACCTTGCCTATGGAAGATTCCAGAAGGGCTGTGTCAATGGAACTCCCTGCCCAACTTTCAGAGAGTTCTGCTAAAGAGTCTCCTCTCCCCAACAATTGCTTTGGGCTCACATGATTTCCGAGAGCAGTCCCCAGAATCCCGTGGCCTTCGTAAGCTTCTTCAGTTGTATGAGTCTATTCTACCCCAGGAAGCAGTGTTTAAATCCAAAGGAAACAGACAACAATATCTCATCTAGATCATTTGTCTATCAAGGGAAACAGGATGGTGAAATTCTCCCTTTCCTTTAGTCCTGACACTATTTGCTATGTGTATTTGTTTGGCTCCACATCAGGTATATATATATGTTGATAACAGCCATATCTTCAGCAAATGGTCCTTTTATCAACACTGATCACACATCCACCCACACTTCAAGCCTCACTGCTTACTTCCACAGCACCCTTCCCAATTCCTAGTAACCATTATTCTACTTTCAGGTTAACAGATTTATTGATATTTGTGTGCATGGGTAGGTATATACATCTGTGTGTACAGGTACCTGTGGAGAGGGCATTGGACCCCCTGAAGCTAGAGTTACAGATGTCTGTGATCCACCCAGTATGAGTGCTGGGAACCAAACTTTGGTCCTCTGTAATAGCAGCAAATGCTCTTAACTTCTGAGCCATCTCTGCTCCACTGACTTTTTTTAAAGCTTCTAAATATAAGAGAGAAAATGCAGGATCATGGGTCTTTCTCAGCTTTAGGTTTCAGTTTGACAGGCATCAACCTTTATGCCAAGTTTTAAAATCAGGATAGGAGGTTGGTTTTTTTTTTTTTTTCTCTCCCCAGTTGGAAGCACACCTCTCTCTGAAGTCTGCTGGAGAATGATGCAATGAACAGGCCCAAGTGCAGAACAGGCAGCACCCTGAGGCTGACCCAGAACCTATGACTGCAGGACCCAGCCTGGTGTCGGGCAGACACACCCAGTGCTAGCTATTACACCAGGAACGTTAGGTTCTAGGGCTGGAGGAACACCTGGTTCTCTGCTTCCCCTAAGTTCAGGTTACCTCCACCTGTTCTCTATTGTCTGGACTCCAACGACGACAGTCGAGGGAAGACGAAGCCAGCGCTCACCCTCTTCAGTCCTCTCCTCCTCCCGTGTCCTGACCACTTTCATGTTGTTTATTGAGGTATTTTACTGTGTGGACACCTGTTCAAAATATGACTCTCTCGATTTTTTCCCCAACATCCTGTTGAATCTCTGCTTTAACCCTTCTCTAAAATTTCTTTTGAATTTGTGTGTGTAAAGTTTCTTACAGATTACATATAAGGGAGTTAACTGAAAATCTACCCCTTCCATCTCTTCTTTTCCAGTGGTTACATCTTACACCTGCTATTTATGTCTTCTCTTTTCTCATAAAGTGGCTGAAAACATCAGCAGCTAATGTGGAGAAGACAGCATCAGAAGACTTCTGTGGAGTTCCAGTCTCGGGTGTGGAAAAGGCTGTCAGATGGGCCCATAAAGTACCATATTTGATAAAGGTTGGTTTGATTTTTTTGTAGATATTTTAGATTACGTTGAGGAAATTCACTTATAATTTGAAAATAAGTCTTATCTCATGGATGTCTGACTTTATTAAGGTGAAAGATTTATACGATCTGAAGAGAAACCAGAGTATGATTTTATCATTTTATTTTGCACATGTACAGATGATTTTCTATGTTTTTTTCTTTCTTTCTACTAATGGAGGGAAATACATTGACTTTTAAATGTAACTTGCAGGACTGAGAAGATGGACTCCTGGGTAAAGACACTTGTCACCTAGGCTAACAACTTGAGTGTGATGGCTGAGACCCACCTCCTAGGAAAAAACCAACTCCTGCAAGTTGTCCTTACACACACACATACACACACACACACACACACACACACACACACACACACACACACGGAAAAATATGCACATGCACAAGCCTACAAACACAATAGGTCCCAAATACCTATTCTGTTTAGGAGTTCATTAAATTGTACAGTCTCTACAATCTGCCCTACCTACAAAATATGCTAGGACAATGGTGGCACAAACCTTGTAGGAGTAACCAACCAATATCTTATTTGACTTAAAGCCTGCTCCCTAAGATGTAACCCATAGGTGACACTGCTTGAGTAACTAAGAATCGGAGATTAGGTAGCCCAGACTCCTAGTGTGAAAACCAAATACTACTTACTAGTCTTTAAAAAAAAATAACAATAAAATGACTCCTAATGGTATTCTGCTATACTTACAGATCAGTGACTTATTCAATCATTATCAAAGAGGCTTCCTCCTACAGCAGAACAGAACAGATTCAGAGACCCGCAGCCAGACATTATGCAGAGAGAGACAGACAGAGACAGAGAGACAGAGGCCTTGGAAAACACAGCTCTAAACAAGATGTTCCCATCAGATTCTTCCCCTCAGAGCACAGGGAACCCCATGGAAGAGGGGGCAGAGCAGTGGGGGAGATAGAGGGGACAGAGGAGACTGGGAGAACAAGATCCTTTAAAACAAGCTCATATGAACTCACAAGGCCTGCACAGGTCTGCACCAGGTCCTCTGCATGTACACTGCAGCTTTCCAGTTTAGTACTTTATGGGACTCCTGAATATGTCAATGAGGGTCTCTGATTCTTATTCTTCTCTGTAGGCTTTTTTATTTTTCGCTGGCTTGGCTTTTCCAACTTTAATATGATAGTTTTGTTTTATCATATTATATTTTATTTTGTTATGTTTTGCTTTTATCTCATAGTTACCTGTTCTTTTCTAATGAGAGACAGAAAGGAAGTGGGTCCAGATGGGAAAGGAGATGGGGAGGAATTGGGAGAAGTAGAGAGAGGGGAAACTATTACATTGTTTGAGAAAAGAATCCCTGCTTAATAAAAGAGGGGAAGGTTGTACAGCCTTTTGGCCTGGTTAATTTCACTGTGTGAATTCTTTTCATCTGAAACATTTTTTATATTGAAGTTTAACCTTTTTAAATAAACAAATGAAGTGTAATAATAATTTTAAGGTAACATCCCTTCATGGAACAATGATCATGATTATATTATCAGTTTTACATATTCCATAATTCACTAGGTATTTTTAGAACATTATGCTTGTGTTCATCAGAATGACTACCTAATATAATTTAATTTCTTTGCAATGCCCTTATCAAGTTCTTATATCTTTACTGAATAAAATATGTTGTGAAGTTTTCACTCTAATAACTTATGTTTAAAATACATAGTAAGTATCAATATATTTGAAACAAATTCACATAAAATTCATGCTTTGTTTCTTTTTAATTTTATTGAGAAATTAATGATAAGAATATAATCACATATTTCAATCTTAAAAATTAATTTAGCAAAAGATGACATTAATTAAGATATATCCCCAGCTCTAGAACAGAAGATATCTGTAACCCAAGGATCTGCTGAAGAAATTTGTCTCAAAATATATTTTAAAATGTCCCACAAATGGATCATAAACAGCCTATATCCTAAAAAGAAAAGAAATGAAAGGGCTTATTGGGCACTTCACTGAAGAGGACATTCCCAAGACCCATAGGCTGAGACCAAGGCAGTTGGCATGAGGTATCGAAAATGGAAATGAAGCTGAACTTGGAGGCATGAGCCTGTATCCCTGTACTGACTGAACTGAGGAAAGAGGAGAGCATTCCACAGCAAGACCCTGCTTCACCAAATTTAACATTAAGATATCCCCAAGAACAGAGGGATAGTTTTCCATCCACAGATTCAAGACGATCAAGGTGATATTTTATTAGTGCTGAAATGTAATTTTATTTGTATGTTAATAAAGTTGCCTGGAGATCAGAGCTAAGAGCAAGCCATTTAGCAGAAGTCCGGCGGTGGTGGCACACACCCTTAATCGGATCACACGGCAGGCAGAATCTCTGTGTGTTAAAGGACACAGCCAAGCAGTGACCCAAACCTTTAATCTCAGTACGAACCATAGAGACCTGCATGTCTATATAGACAGGCAGTGACGAGGAAGTCATGTGGTTGGGTTTACAGCCAATGAGAAGGCAGAACAGAAAGGCAATAAAAAGACAGGACACAGGAAGAAGGTCTCTCTCTCTCAGGGGAAGGACAGCAGCGAGTGGAAAGATAAGGTGGTCTTAGCTCTTGGCTACTGCTCGATCTCTGGGCTTTTAACTCTTTATTTGGCTCTGTGTTTCTAATTTAATAAGACCGTTTAGAATTACATCTACAATCCCTGTCACAATGATTCATGGAACTAGAGAAAAAAGTTCTGAAAGTCATACATAACTATATAATATGCTAAATTGTGAGCACAAAAGCCAAAGCAGGATACATTTGAATGCCAGGTTTTAGAATATAAAACTGTAGCAGTCAAGACTATAGCGTGGAATTACCAGGAAAGATTCATGGGCCAATGGGGAAGAGTAAAGAAGCTAGAAAACCCAGACATGTGCAACCTGCTGTCACCTGACAGACTTGGTAAGCTCAAGCACTGGAGAAAGACCAGGGATGGGGAAAATGAACGTCCATGTGTAGAAGAATGAAAACTATGTTCTTGTCTCTCAACACTTACAAAATCAATTCAAACTAGATTAAGCACCAAATCTATGAGCAAAAAGGAACTGGAGCAGTAACGGAACTTTTAGAAAAGACTCTGTCTGAGTTGGCTTCAGCTGTCAACGTCACACAGCCCAGAGTCAACTGAGGGAACCTCAAATGAAGAATGTCCTAGGTAAGATTGGCCTGTGGGTGTGTGTCTGTGGGACATTGTCTGGATGGCTGATTGACTAGAGGGCCCAGCCCACTGTGGGTGGCACCATCCCTTGACAGGTGGACCAGAGATGTATAAAGAAGCTACCTGAGCAAGTGAGAGAGCAGTAAGCAGCCTTTCTCCAAGGTTTCTTCTCCTAGTTCCTGGCTTGAGTTCCTGCCCTAACTTCTCTTAGTGACAAACTATATATATATATATATATATATATATATATATATATATATATATATATAGCCTGGTGCATAGGCTGAAACAAAGCCTTCCCACCTCAACGTTGCTCTTAGTCATAGTGTTTATCACACCAAACAAAAAGTGAACTAGAAGAAACCCAAAAAAAGCACAAAAAGAAACAAAAGCAAATTAGACAAATGGTATTGTGTCAAACTAAAAAAGCTTCCACACAGCATGGGAAACAATTAGCATAGTGAAGAGACAGTTTACAGAATGAGAGAAAACTTCTGTGAACTATAAACCTGAAAAGAGGCTGCTGCTTTTCAAACTACATAAAGAACTCAACAAACTCAATAACAAAATCCTACAATAACCCAATATCTGATGAGATGTTTTTCCAAAGACAACATGTATGAGTGGCCAACAGATACATGAAGAAAGAAAAGAATGTTGCATCACAGCTTGTCACTAAGGAAATGCTAAGCAAAACCACAAGGCGATACCACCTCATCCCAGTAAGGATGGTGAACAAGTAAACATCAATAGACACTAGTGCTGCCTAAGTTCTGGAGGGAAAGGAAGCCTTTACTCACTGTTGGTAGTTGTGTACATTATTAGCCCATCAATTCTGGAAGACAAACATTTAAAGCTAGAGCTTTGGTTCATCTGCATTGTCAAGCTGGCTGGATTTGAATCTCCTATGACTCACACCTCTAGACAGATCTGTTAAAGGTTTTCCAGAGAGGTAGAAATGAAGGAGGAAGAGTCACCCTGTATGTGGATGCCACCATCCCACAGGCAGGTCCTGAGCTGAATAACGAGAAAAGGGAGAAAGAGGAAGCAAGCTGAATACCGGTGCCGATCTCTATGCTTCCTGACTGCGGACACAAGGTGAGCATCTGACCTCTCCTCCTGACCTATTCCCTGATGTTCTAGTTTGGTTCCTGTTGCTATGATGAAACACTGACAAAAACTTGCTTTCTTATACAGTCCAGACCCACCTGGCCAGGGGTAGCACCACCCACCGTGGGTTGGGTCCTCCTATGTCAATGAACTAATATATGCTAATATAATATTTAAAAAATTGTACTGCTCTGTGAATGTGAACAACTTGGAAATAAAATTAATGAAACAATTCTTTTACCAATTGAGCTCCCCAGATGAAACAAACACAACAAAGGTATAAGATTTGCAACTGAAAACTATAAAACACAACCAAGAAAAATTAAATAAACTGAGACAAACCATATCCCCGAGTTAGAAGACTAGATGCTATTAATATGGTAATTCTGCCCAAACTCTTCCTGTAATACGATTTCCATCAAAATACCAAAAAGCCTTTTTAGCAATAAAACTTCAGAGGTTGACCCACATATAGAAAAAGGCACAGGAAACAGCAGAGTCAAACCAGTGTGGAAAAAAAGAATAAATTCAAATTGAATAGTTAACACTCCCTTATTTCAAAACTTAAATATACCGTCACTAAGGCAGTGATGTATTGACAAAGGACAAACAAACATCAAAAAGACAGGAATGAAGTTTTTAAAAATGCTATGTTTATGGTCTAAGCAATTAAAAATAGCTAATGTGGTCTAAAGGCACAGTTGAATACCCACACACAATCAATACTGGCCTTTAATTCACACCATGCACCCAAATCAAAATTTGTCACAGGCCTCCACACAAGAACTGCACATGCAGAACTCTAGCATAAAAATCTGGAAAGGCCAGGTGGATTTGCTTCTCTGTTGTTGTGATAAACAACCATAACCAAAAGCAATGGACAGAAGGAAGATTTCATCACAGAGATGCGGCCATCAATGGCAGGAAGGCGGGGCAGTAGGAATGGGAAGCTGTGTGCTCACTTCTACAAAACAAGCATGAAATGGGGAAGGGCTATAAACACTCAAAGCTCGCCCCCAATGACACATGTCCTCCAATTCCCAAAGGTTCCATGACCTATCTAACAACACCACAAACTTGGGGACCAAGTATTCAAATACCAGTACTTACAGGATCATTTCTCATTCAAACCATCACACCAGGTACTGCGGTGTACATCTGTAACCACAGGCCTTAGGAGGTGTCGACAAGAGAATTGAGTGCTCCAGGAGAGCCATGGCTACATTAAAAGTTTGTGGTCAACCTGGACTACATGAGACTCTTATCTCAAAACAAAATAAAACAAAAACTAGAAGTATTTTAGGATCTTAGATTAGGCAAAGGTTTCTCAATATGACCACTATAAAGCATAGCCATAAAAGAAAAAGATAAAATGGCTTTTTAAAAATAAAAATATCACACCCTTCAAAACACATACAGTTGTGTATATGAAAAGGAAAGTCACCAAGCAGAAGACTAACCATTGTTTTCAAGGTATTATCTGACAAATAAGATGTATCCATAATATATTAAAAAATCTCTTACAATTAAACAACAAAGATTTTGTAAATTGACAAAAGTTTAGAGTAATTCATGAAACAAACCATATTGGTTAATAATGAGTATAAAAGCACATTAGCCACTAGCAAAGGCTAAGTTACAACTAAATGTTACAGTTGTGCAAACCCATATGGGTATAATCAGAGACTAATGCCTGGTACCAAAGATTGGCAAGGATGGGATATGACCAAAATCCTCATCCATCCCTGCTGGGGATATAAAATGGCACTGTGGTTATTGTTAACCACAACTGGGAAGTAGAAGTGTCTAACCTGTTAAATCAGTGGTTCTCAACCTATGGGTCATGAACACTTTGGGGGGTCAAACAATCCTTTCACAGGGGTCACATATCACATATCCTGCATATCAGATATTTATATTACAATTCACAATAGTAGCAACACTACAGTTATGAAGTAGCAATGAAATAATTTTGTGGTTGAGGGGTACTTGGTGCCATCCCAAGCCACCAGTTATTATTATTAACAGCAGCAAGTTAGAAAAAGCAACTCACTTCCGGTGGTACAGCTTTTAAAAGTGAGGTTCTAATGCCTTCCTTGAAAATGGTCTTATCTACAAATACCATGTCCTTCCAGTTGGATCCGGATTCCCTAATAATCCATGTCGCAAGATTGATTTGGGACCATCCCAGAATGGACACAGCCCTGCAGAAGGAGATGAGCTACACAGGGCCATTCTCAGCATCATTGCCATCCTTGCTCACACCGGAGATGGATGATGCCCAGCAGTCTTTCTCAGTTAGATTTCCATACCTGAGGGGAAATGGAAAGGGTGAAGTAAGACCACATTTCCTTGTAGCCCTTCACTAGATACATTAAGGGTTAAGGAATTAAGGTTTTGAAATTCAGAGTCTTCTCTTGGAAGGTTCTGGCATGCCATCCTAGGGAGTGTGTCCCTTACTGAGAAACAAAATAATGATGATGTCAGTAACCAGCGCCTGTTACTAAAGTCTAGACAGCCCTCTAAGTAGTCTACTCACATTTCTTCTCATGATTACCTGTAGGGATTTGTGTATATGTAGTATATGTATTTGTTAGTCATATATTCATGTATATACATGCATGGGTGTGGGTGTTCACACTGGTAAAACAAAGATACCATTGTTTTTCACTTTTAAGATCTTTTACTAAATCTAAAGCTCACCAATTCAGCAAAACTGGCTGTCCAGTGAGCCTCAGGGATGTCCTCATCTCTGCCTACACAGCCCTGGGATTGCAACCACACTGCTACCACTTCTTGCTTTTTATGTGAATCCTGAAGGGTATGAACTCATGTCCCCAAACCCTGTAATCAGTGAGTGAGCCTCTATACAATTGTTGTGGTAAAGTAAATAAGATCATGTGTAGCATGAATCTTAAAATTTCTTATTAATAAAAACAAACCTGGAGCAGGTATTGGGGTGAATGCTGGAAGACCAGGGAAGCAGATCAAGCCACAGCTTCCTCACCTCAACAGTTCCTCAGCTGATCCTGTTTCCTCAGACTGGAAGCCTCTGTGTTCTTATCCAAATGGATCTCAGGTGAACTGCTTCTTGAAAGCTTGAAAGCTTAACCAGGCCTAGTTCCTGGTCCTCACACCTTATATACCTTTCTGCTTTCTGCCATCACTTCCTGGGATTAAAGATGTGAGTCACCATGCCTGGCTGTTTCCAGTGTGGCTTTAAACTCACAGAAATCTGGATGGTTCTCTGCCTCCAGAAGGCTAGGATTAAAGGTGTGAGTGCCACCATTTTCTGGCTTCTATGTCTGTCTAGTGGCTGTTCTGTTCTCTGACCCAGATAAGTTTATTAGGGTACACAATATTTTGGGGAACACATATCACCACAATCATGTCCACCCTGTTTACCCAGAGGGCTGTCTTGTGCCTCTATGTCAATGTGTCTATTTGTGCTGGTCTCTGCCTGCACCTCATTCCCAGATGATGATTTTGCTCCACTCTCGGGCAATGCCGATGCAGAAGGAGGCCTTTGCTGATCAATATCTATGGAAGACTCAGAGCAGTTGACGCCCTGGCCAAAGACAGAGACCAAACAGTCATTTCAATCTAAGACCTTCTCCAAGATGGGGGTCAGAAGAAAATGGCATTCAGGGCATCCAAGCAAGGCTCTGCCTTTATCCTAAGGACACAATTTAAATTGAAAGTTCTCTGTTTTAAATTGAAGCACAAAAACCCTTCCTGGCTGAGTTAGGTTTTGTCCTCAGGTGAATCCAGAAAGAACTGAAATGCATAAAATTAAATAACACTGTACTTCAAAGTGAAAGAACAGAGGCAAGATGAAAGGGGCGGGTAACATCTCAAACTTCCTCCATGAAAGCTTCACTGTAGCTTTTCATTACAGTGACTGTTGGCCTAACACCAGCCAACAAGTCAGTGGATTGGAACCAACATACTGTCCAGTAATGAGTAGGTAATGGGGGGAAGGTAAGTTCCCCTAGGAAATAGCTATTCCCTGTAGAGATTTCCCAAGGCCAAGGTCACCCAGCTGAGATGACTGCTAACTGAGTCTGGGCAGTCCAGGCAAGAAGCCAGAACAGACCCAGTGCTGCTGTGGGTCAGCCATTGATTAGATTTTTGCCTCTTGATTACATGCCAGCAAATGATTAAATGATTGTTCCACGTAGCTTTCTAGAGGAGTTCCCAGTTCAGCACACTAAGCTGCAACCAAGGAACGTCACAACGCCCCCTATTGGCATGGAATCCTTTCAGAGGAGGCTCCACAAGTCACAGTCCTCATCCTCTCTGTTCTCTGCAGTGTCAGCCTCCGGTTTCTAGGGACAGAGCAATGAGTGGCCACCTCCGTCAGCTAGTGACACAGCTCAGTTAATTTAGTATTGCCTTCAGTTTCCTTAGCTAGTTTAGGATCCTTCAGATCAGTGTGTGATGACGTCAGTCTTCACTGTCAACTTGACTAGATTTCAAATTGTGTGGGTGTGGTGATACTTTATTTGTGTACTACAAATAAAGCTTATCTGAGGATCAGAGGACAAAGCCAGCTACTATAGTAAACACAGAGGTCAGGCAATGGTAGCACACGCCTTTAATCCTAGCATTCAGGAGGCAGAGATCTATCCGTATCTCTGTTCAAGGCTACACTGGGAATAGAGCCAGGTATGGGGGTACACACCTTTAATCCCAGCACTAGTTAACCATAAAGGTCTGGAGGTCTGTACAGACTGACAGGAAGTGACAGAGCTGGGCAGAAAGAGGAAGTGATGTAACTGGGCAGAGAGAGGAAGTGAGATGGGAGGGAGACAAAGGCATGTAGGCATTGGTACACAGGAAGTAGGTCTCTTTGGAAGCTGAGGAGTTGGTGAGGTGAGGTTGGCTATGGCTTGTCCTATTCCTCTGATCTCTCAGTTTTTCACCCCAATATCTGGCTCTGGGTTTTTTTTTTATTAATAAGACAGTTAAGCAATTCGTCTTTCATGTGGACCTGTCTGTGAGGGTTTTTCCAGAGAGCAAGGGATAATTATAGACCCCCAAATGTGGGTGTCATCATCCTGTGGACCAGGATCCTGGAATAAAGGACTGAAATGAGAGCCAGCTTCCCTCATATATATATATATATATATATATATATATATATATATATATATATATATGAATCTGCACACAATGGGAGTGGCTGCCTCAAGCCCCCGCTGCCTGGCCTTCCCCCCCATAATGGACTGTGCCCTCAACTGTGAGCTGGAACAACCTACTCCTTTCTTGGCTTGAATTCAGGCTTTTGGTCATAGTGGTGAGGAAACCAGCATACATGGTGCTATGGGGGGCAGTGAAGTATGATCCAGACTCTGAGTGGTTTGGCACACACCCAGATCAGACCATCCAGCAGCTGCACTGACCACTGTGTCACTTTACTGTGCCGGGCCTGGAATCCAACTTCTCACTGCTTTAGCTGCAAAAGGAGAACAGTGACAGTGTAACTCATGGGCTTACTGAGTTATTGAATAAACATTTGGACACTAAGACGATCTAAAAAGACTACAGGCGTGAGAGTCTGGTTGTGCAAACCCATAATCTAAGCTATTCAGAAGGCTAGGACAAGAGGATGGTGAGTTCAAGGCCAAACTGGCAACTTGGAAGCACTCTATTTCAAAGTGAAAAAAAAAAAAAGTGAAAAGAGGGCTTGTGATGCAGGTCAGCAGTGGAACACTGGCCTAGTAAATGCACGAAGATCTGTGTATTAGTCAGGGTTCTCTAGAGGAAGAGAATTGATAGAATGATTTCCTGTATCTTACCTATATGAATACATAATAACATACAATGAATATTCAGTATATATGGGATTTATTAGAGTGGTTTACAGGCTAGTTCAACGATGGCTGTCTACCAATGGAAGGTCCAGGAATCTAGTAGTTGTTCAGTCCATGAGGATGGATGTCTCATATGGTCTTCAGTCTATGCTGGAATCCCGAAGAAGTAGGCTCTAACGCCAGTGAAGGAACTGAGAGAAAGAGCAAGTCGGCGAAGTTTCCTTCTTCTCCCTCCTTTCTAAAGCTGCCACCAGAAGGTGTGGCCTAGATTTACGGTGAATCTTCCACCTCAAAAGATCCATATCAAAAGTCAGCCTTCCCACTTCAAATGATTTCATTAAGAAAAACCGTCACAGGTGTGCCCAGCCGCTTGGGTTTAAGTTAATTCCAGAGGTCCTCAAGTTGACAACCAAGAACAGCCATCACAATCTGGGTTCAACCTAGCACTGAGAAAAGAGAGAAGAGGAGCAGGGGGGGGGGGGAGAGGGAAGAAAAGAGGAAGAGGAGGAGGAAGAGCAGAAGGAAGAAGAGAGTCTGTAGATACCGCTTTCCTGCCGTGGTTTAACTTCTTCACAAGGTGTGGCTAAAAATACCTTGTTTCCACTCCTAGAAGGAGTCCCGATAAAGCTGAGGCACTGCAGGCAGGTCTTGTGCTAAGTCCACTGAGATGTCACATTTTGTCTTTGTAAGTGTGGTCTTTGCCAAATGTTGGAGAGCCCTGGAAAGAATGAATTACTGAGCTACTCTGACATGCCAGGCACCATTTTGCGCATGTCACATAGATTCATTTACACACCCCCATCAACCTGTGTGTCTGTTGCTGGGAGTGGCAGATACAGAAGGCAACTTGAAGCCTCTAGAGACAGGCATCAAAGTTTTGTCTCATACTCTAAACTCTGTGGTGACCAATCTTTACCCTTTGCTCAAAGGTCATTTCCACTCAACTCCTCATGGTTATTATTCCAGCAATATTATGCAACTGCTAAATGATATCACATTTTCCTAACTGAGTGTTTAACTCTCAGAACAAAAACATTTTTCCATATTAGGAAATGAATAGAGACAATAACAGAAGAACTCACCTTACTTTCCTCTTCCTCTACTGCTGCGTCTCTCGGCTCCTCTTAATGGTGCAGCTCCTGCCAGGACTTTCTAGGATATTCTCTCTTCTCAGAGGTTGTAGCATTTCTCCCTGTAATTGGCACATTCCCTCCTTGAGTGGATGAGGCTCAGAAAGCTTATGAAACTCACAAGATACATGGTTAGCCTCTGCCTGTGGTTAGCCTCTCTCTGGCTGTGAGGGGACTCTTCGGTGGAGCTGCCTACAAGTTTGCCAGGGAACTCCGGACTGCAGCTTTCATGAGCTGTCACTCACACCGGAGGGGATTTTCAGCAGCACAGCAGCCTGAGTCATTCCTGCTCCTGTCAGTGACCATGTCCCCATTTTCCTGGAAGGAACTCCAGTGAATTCATTGGTTCGGCAAGCTAGACTCGGGTGGAGTCCTTTCTTGGTCCACTATTGTTGCCCTATCTGTAGTGAACAGATGTTTATTAACACAACCCTGGTCTTCTCCTAACCCACTTGAGGCAGCATGAGCCCAACCCTGGTAACAGAGTGTTCCTTTGGAAGGCCACCCACTGTTCAACTGGGAAACATCCTACTCTGTTTTCTCTCACATGATCTGACCAGCAGCTTGATACAGTCTATCAGGTCCTCCTGGCAGGAGTTACTCACTGGACTTTGAGGACCCCACACTCTCCTGGGTTCTCTCTCAATTTCCACTGTGGTTGCTGCTGCAACCTCACCTAATGGTAACATAAGCTAAGCCCCACCCTTCCCCTCTTTCCTTTCATCTCTCTACTCATCCCCTTGCCCATCCCCTACTTTATTATGTGGATACCCTCTCTGCACTGACATCCTTCTCTTGTCTGTAACCCATACCCAGTTTAAATAACCTCAAGTCTCAAAATGTTAGCATGCTACCTGCTTTCACACACACACACACACACACACACACACACACACACACACACACACACACCTGTTTATCGTCTTTCCCTGTGTCATTCACACTAATGGCCTCAGGGCAGATCTCCTGCACAGCTCACTGTGTTTTCAATATGCTGTGAACAGAGAAGTTCAGAGCAAGAGATTAAAGACATTCTAGCCTAGGGAGCTCTGATTCACCGGTGTTGGGAATTTAAAGTACTTGTGTTATCAACACTGGGTTTAAGCCCTACTCCACTGGAGAAAGCACACAGCTGTATATTTGATCAAGAACCCATAATTGGGAACACCAGGCCCTGTTGGTGAACCTAATATTTTTATTTTGCTAAATTGACATAGTGTCAAACTGCCCTCTCAGTCTGTATCTCTCTACCTGTAGGTTGGCACAGCACTCAGACCTCATCCGAGAAGTTTCTTTGCGTAGTGGATGGAGGTTAATGCAGAAACTCACAGCTGGTCAAAGTGCAGAGAATAAGTGTTTATGCAGTGCTCAACCACAAAAGAGACATCCATGTCACACTTCCTCCCCTCAAGGCTGAGAGGCCATCATAGAAAGGAGATCAGAAAGACTGTAGGAGTCAGAGGTCAGAGGTCAGGAAGCAGTGCGGTGAAATAGTGTTATCCGGTCATAAAACTGTTGAACTCCTAGACACACTGCAGCTGTGCTTGCCTGCAAACGATAATCCAGGCAATACTGCAGCATGGAGGAGGGAGAGGCTGCTCTCCTAGCCCAGGAGCTGCTGTCAGTGATGGCTTCCAGGGGAGGGGGAGACTTTTCTTTAAGGATATAGCCTCTGATAGTTGAACCATGATCCAGTGGATGGTCTCACATCCAGGAGTGTGTGTGAAGCAGAAATGGAATCTGAGACTTATCAGACGAAAGAGGATACTAAGTTGGGAGGGGAGATTGGGAGGAACCAGGAAAAGGAGTGAAGTTTTAATATGATCAGAATAAATCATATGCATCCATGAAATTCTCAAAAATTAATAAAAATATATTAAAGTCAATGGAAAATGACTAGTGCCATGGAAGAAAAATGAGTGATATGGAAGTGTCTCAATAAACTAGCAACAGAAATGAAGAATCATGAAATCCCAATTGTCCTACCTCCAGGACATCCCAAAGGAGATGAATCAGTACATCAAAGAGACACCTGCATTCCTATGTGTAGTACAGCACTGTTCACAGTTGCCAAGCGACATATCCACTGATGGATGAATAGATGAAGAAGATGTAGTGCATGTGTACGAGAGAATTCTGTTAAACTACCAAAATTGGCATTTGTGGCCACATAGCTGAATTAGTAGACAATGTGTCCAATTAAGTAAGAAGGCTAAACAAATACTGTATATTCTCAATAATATGTGAAAGCTAAAAATGTGTTTGTTCTAGTGTCGAGAGTAGAAAAGGGGTAACTGGAGGCTGAGGAAGTGGTAGGGGAGGAGGATAGAGGGAGGATCCATAGGGAGCACTACACTACAGTAGTCAGCAAGAATGAGTTCGTGGGTCCTGCAGCGTGATGGAAGTGTGAGTGACAGGTGTGCATTGTGTGATTTGTAAATGATTAGAGAGGTGGAACACTTCCTAACACAGAGCAGTAACTCGTCCAGCAGAGGGAAAGGCCAGTGACCCCAAACTCATCATTTCATGTTGAATATACACATTGAAGCACCACACTGTGCACTGTAAGTACATGTGAACCCCATGAATCAGTTCAAATGATGGGAGGAAGGAGGGAGGAGAGAAAGAGAGGAAGACAGAGACCCAACCCTAGGAAATAGGAGAGACCTGAGATGTCAGCTAAGAGAAAGGATTAGACCAAAGAACTGGGCCAACCCAGATCCATCTGCTCAGTGTTCCATTGCATAGAAGCTGTCTGTCTCTTCTGTTCCATTACCAATGTGCAGGAGAGAAAGTTCAGAGCATCGAGCCTTTACTGCCTACAGCCATGGTCACTCCAGCAGCACAAGGACGTCCCTACTATCTTTGTATTGTAAGATTATATCGATGTAATGACACCAGTGCCCTTTGTAGTTATCCTATTATTGTTTCTTTCATTTATAAAAAGAAATGAAAACTTCCACTTAGCAACTGGTTTAAAATCAGAATTGCCTCTGTGTGATCAGTCAGATAAGGGAAAAAATAAATGTCACTTTCAATGGGTAAGGCTGATGCTCTATTAAAATAAGGGACTGGATTGAGATGGTCAAAGGACACAAAATTCTAGTGAGGTGGGAAGAATAAATGCAAAACATCTACTATATGTTATGATCAGTACAATTAAAACATAAATTATGTTTGCCATCTAAAAAGAACTGTTGTTTTTGAGACAGGGTTTTACCATGTGGCCCTGGATATCTTGGAACTCCTTCCATAGACCAGGCTGGCCCTGAACTCAGAGAGATCCACCTGCTTCTGCCTCCCAAGTGCTGTGATTAAAGGCCTGGGCCCAAAATAATTTTTTAAATTGTATTTAAAATTAAGTGAAGCATGTAAACACACAAGCATAGTGTAATCACAGCACACACAGAAGGTCCCTGATCACAAGGAATCATGAAACCAGCAAGCATGTAATATGCAACAAAATGCGTGTAGTGTCTTAAGCACACAGGAGCAGTTGGGAAGCTGACTTGGCAGCAAAACTGAAACAGAGGCTCCCTGGTCTCAAGTGGCACCAAGGGTACTCGTTACCAGAAGACAGCGTCTTCGTTTAAAATAGGGTATGTGAGGAACTAGAATTGTCTAGGAAATTAACGCGTGTTTTCCTCTGACAACTTTTTAAACCCTCCCTAAAGTTTTGAAAAGAAAAGCAACCGTGTCATCTGTGAAGGCTGGGTATAGACACTGATGGCCTCCACAGCACACACACCCCTTCTCTTCAAGCTGTAATGTCTCCTCAATTTCTGTACTATGAGACAACTAATTTCTTTCTGATTAGTTTGTGGCCTGCTCCATGGAAGTTAATTTCATGGCCGGTACTGTAACCCTGATCAAAGTCTGTGGACGAACACACCATAAGCCCAGGGTAGACACTGCTGGACAAGAGACGGCTATTTCACCCATGAGCTCACAGCAGCTGGGGTTACCTGCATAAGACCCATGCAAGGTCAAGCCAATCAAAATATTGGAAAAGACAGGAAAGACGGTCTCCATGCCCCACCCTTACTGAGAAGCTATTGGAGTGGGAGAAAGAGTCTTTCTTTTTCTTTTTTCTTTTGTTGTTTTCTTGAAGATATATAGGATTCCCAAGCTCCAGTGGATGCCCCACACCTACGCACCTGTGGGCAGCATTAACTGGACTTATTTAGATGTACAAAGACATGAAGTTGGGACAAGTATGTGTTGGGAGACACAGCGAATTGGAGGGGAACCCATGGAGTCAAAACAATGAATGTCAAGGGAATCACTACAGTGATAGGAACTTGTGGAGAATGATGAAGGCTTGGTTTAGTGTCTGGCTACAGTTATGACGCGGAGCTGAGTGACCAGTTTTCACTGGAGAACCGGGTGAGGCAATGAGGCCAGATGATGAGACACCAAGCCATTCTGATACGCATGGCTTCTGGAGAAGGGAAAAGGGTTGACTTAGAGCAGTTTATACTTCACTTCTCCGGGATTCGCTGCCTGTTATCACTACTGTGTAACTTACATCTTCTTCACAACCATGTTGGTAGTTATCTGACTTTAACATGAGGCCTATTTTATGGGAAAGGTTTGGGGAGGTTAAGTACTTTCCCTAACAGAACAGACACTAAACTTTTATCATGTTATAAAAATACACTCTATCAAGATGAAAAGGACATTTTTACTGGGAGCATGTGAGCTTGAGCAATTCTCTCCCTGTCTCTCTCTCTCTCTCTCTCTCTCTCTCTCTCTCTCTCTCTCTCTCTCCCTCACATCTGAAAAGAATCACCAGATAAACTTTAGAAAAATCATAACTCTGAAGTAGAATATTTAAACAAGTGTGTGCCCTGGGTAAGAGTGGGCACTGGAGGGCCATGTGGCATGAAGGTCAGAACAATGTCATGTAGCTGAGACCGTGGGGAACACAAACTCAGGACTCATCCCTGGGCAGTCTATCCCAATGCCATTCTTCAGGAAGGACAAAGTACCACAGAGTCATTTTTTTTTCCAGAGGAAAATGATCTTAAAAGTCCATGCTGTGTAGCTGAACAGCCTCAGGGTATTTGACCAGAGAGAAGATTGTACGGGCTGTGCTACCTGCCTTGAATCTAATGAGGGACCGTCTCCCCAGGGCAAGATTTGTTAAGCTCCTTCCACCAGCAAGAGCTGGATTTCTGGGATGTGTAAGGAGCAGAGATGTCTTCTTCTGTGTGTTCAATTTAAATAGAACAGTTCATGCCACCTAAATCCATGGGAAAATAAACAGCCTGGAAAGGTAGTAAGGCCTGTCTGTCCCAGTACGTCAGCACACAGAGGGACAGTGTGGGAGACGTGAGCACTGGGTGAGGATTAGATTTGACTACACTGACTGCTCTTCTGTGTGCATCTTCAGGACCTTGATGCAATCTCTTGTGATTCTGACCTTTTGAGGAAAGCCCATAAGACACAGCTCTTTAAAATCGTCCAGCCTCGTAGTCTTCTAACTAAAAAAGCTAAGAACTGCAACCCTCCAGCCCCTGGGTTATGTATGGTAACCTCATTTGAAGGTCAACAACTTCATTGCTCTGTCTGTGTAGAATGCCAAGGACATTGCGCATGGTTCTAAGTTATTTTTCAGAATAAATGTAATAAAGTGTTCTCTTCTCAAATGAAATAACATGCCTTCCAGGGCCACAGCCAGCTTCTGTATTTTCCTAACTATGTTTGGAGTAAATTCACTACAAGTTCAGCATTCAAGATAGGCTAGCCAGTGCCAACTGTTTCAAAACTGTGAACTGTTCTAATCTTTGATTTAAACAAAATCACCTCCATTCCATAGGTCATAAAACCACAGCTTAGAGAAGTTAAATATCTTGGCAGATGTCCCTCTCAGAGTGACAGTAATGTTAGTCTCGTATCTGAGTGGCTAGAGCTTCCTAATTGAAGGAGGGGGTGGGAGACTGAGTGACTCTGTGACCCCACCTGGTCTATAAGGCAAAAAGAGCCATGCTTTTGGCTAGAGCTAAGAACTCTGTTCACAGGAACTTGGCAAAACCTCAAGAACCAGGAAACCAACAGACAAACACAATAGTGCCTGATTCCTTGAGAAGGAGCCTCTCAGAAGGATGCACAGAAGGTCCTGGTAGGGCTGGGGAGATGGCAAGGTCAATAAAGTTCTTACCTTGAAAGTGTGAGAACCTGAGCTCTGATCTCTATAAGCCATGCAAGGAGATGGAGATGATAACATGTCTCTGTAATGGCAAGATAGGAGGTGAGGACTGGAGGATGCCTGTAAGCTTACCAACTAGCTAGTCTAGTCTACTCAGTAACACTCCAGGCAGTTGAGAGATTTTGGCTAAAACAAAAAGGTAGAAGACACCTAAGTAATGACACATGAAGTTGTCCTCTGACCCCTATCTACATGTGTGTGCACATGCATAGATATGTATACCTGTATGAACACATGTGCACACATACACTAGTGTACTCATCCCTACACAAACATGCACAAATATGTAGGTACAGACATATACACAGAAACATGTACACAGATGAACACACACACAAGAGAATACACACACAGAGATACACACACTCACAAAAGAAGGTCTCATTGGTTTGAGTAATATCAGTAGTAGTAGTATATATAACAATAATAGTAGTATAACAGGAAGCCCCTGTGGGAAGGATATGCATGTCCATGTGATGGCTATTCTTTTTTGTCAACTTACTACCTATCGAATTAATTCAAACTCAAAAAATGGGGCACAACTGTGAGGGATTTTTGCTTAATTTGAAGTGGAAGGATCTACTTCTAATCTGGATCTTTAAGGTAGGTAGACACACTGTTAATCCAGATCTTTTGAGGTAAGAAGACCCTCCTCTAATCTGGGTCATGCCTTCTGCTGGAAGCCTATATAGGGACATGAAAGAAGGAAGGTTTTGTTCTTTGCCTGCTTGCTTTCACCTCGCAAGTCCTTCCTTTACTGGGATTAGAACCTACTTCTTTGGGATTTCAGCCTATACTGAAGACCAGCCAAGACATCTAGCCTCATGGACTAGACAACTACTGGATTCTTGGACATTCTACTCATTGGCAGCCATTGTTGGATTAGCTAGACCATAGCCTCTAAGTCATTCTAACAAATCGTGTGTATATATATATATATATACACGATTTGTTAGAGAGAGAGAGAGAGATTCATTCTGTAAGTTATATCACTCTAGAGAACCCTGACTAATACAATATATATTCATGCATGCATGCCTGTATGTATGTATGCATTTGAAACAAAATCTCATTATGTTTCTCAGGATGGTTTTTAAATTCTCAATCCTCCTGCCTCAGCCTCCCACTGTAGGAATTACTGGTGTGCAAATTCTTTAGTGAGAATTGTAAACTTACATCTACCTATAACCCTGCACCACCCTTACCCTGTGCTTGTCCACCTAAGGAGGATGTTGCAGGATGGGGATGCAGAGTTGGAGGAATGCCATTAAAGTAGAAGCAGACTCTGAGATCTACTTTAGGCAAGACTGCCCATCTGCCTCCCACATTTTAGTGAGGAAACTGTGGTTTTTATTGGCTTTGTATACATTGGGAATGATGATCCCGTCCTATGTGGCCCAGCAAACCATCACCTATCCCTGGATCCAGGCCTTCTCTTATTTGTTTGTTAACTGAGTGATTTAATATAGCCCTTTACTACACACACTAACAGGTCATTACCTGGGTGATTTCCTTCTCTCGGTACAGCATCTTATTTCTGTCCTTATTATTCTGTTCAAAATTGACTTCACTGTGGTCCATCAAGGCACTGGAGTGTACTTCCTCTTAAGTATCTTGGGACTCTACAGTCCAGCTACATCCTGTATTTTCCTTCAGGTTCCTGGAGATTTGTGCTCACAGGCTGCATGTTCCCTGCAAGGCAGAGGGGACATTATCTTTACAGAACAAACCCAAGCAAAAGAGAATGTTCAGAAAAACAGAGTTTGATTTGCCTTCAAAGAGAAAACTTGTGATAGGGTTTTCCAGCCTCTGAGACTGGAGATTTCATTGATGAACATAGAATGGGCAGTGTGCCCTGCCTCTTTCCTCTACTGGACACAAGTCTACATTCACATGAGGTCATGCTGTTTGTATACTGCTAGGGTCACAGAATGAACACTGTGCCACACAAGGATCTGTGTGGACATGCGGGTGTGTCAATTCCTAGTGACCTCAGACCTTGCTTTGAAAGAAATGACAGAGTTGACATGCAAACAGTCCAACAGGCCTGGGCATGGCATCTCCCAATGTTACCTTCTCCCTGGTTCTGCTCTTAGTATCCAAAGTCTCATTCTCTTTGGGGTCCATACAGCATTTCAATTCAATACATTTTGCCTTAGAATAGTAAGTTAGCTGTTACAACTGTCCAGTTTCCAAGGGATGTAATGGAGGCATGAGCCTCGGGAGGCCCTTGCTTGAAAATTCATATAGCTTGAGAGTGGTGGCCCTGCAACTCGATCCAAAAGCTACTGACCCCAAAACTTCATCCTCTGTACTTACTCAGAAAACCCCAATTTCTGTCAACACAAATACATGCATACAAACACACACAAAAAAACATACACATACACATTCATGTGCACATACATATATACATATATATGCATATACATGCATATATTGAACTCACACACATATACACCTGCATAAATATGCATACAGACATACACATAAACACATACTCACATGCATACAACCAAGCATAGTGGAATAATACATCTATAATGGACACTGAGGCAGGAATGTTGTGAGCTCAAGGCTACCCTAGGTTACATTGTGAATTCTTGGCCAGTCTGAGCAACATAGGGAGACACTGTCTCCAAACAAAGAGACAACACAAACTCTAAGACCATGGACTCAGGAAGTCCAGCATTATGATACCGGAGACTCCTAATGAGCCTGACTACAGACCCAGGGTAGCTTGCAGTTAGGCTAACACTATGACAAGCATTCTAAAGTGTTGCATAGTGTAAAAGATAGTGAAGGGTAAAAGACTATTGTTGGGACCCTCAGACAGGCTCTGTTCAGACTGGGAATCACAAATATCTCTGACTGGTAGGGGAAGCTTGGAGCACTGGCCTACCAAGACAGAAATTTAACTAGAGAAGCAGAAATAGACAGCTGAGGTCCGAGATAGGCATGTAATGGAGAAAGCTGAGGAGTTACAGATCAAGGGTGGGTTGAACAATGATCCATCCCTGGCTGTTTTTGCATCTCTATATTGAGTTCTGCCCTGTACAAAGAAAGAGGCTGTCACTGTCTGTCTATGAGTTGTGCTGTGTTCAAATACTCCTGGAGATGAGGTCACTTTGAAGCATGTAACCTGGATTCCCTGCATTTGTGAGGCTGAGGCCAGATCAATCTTGAACAAGATTGTGAAAGCCTGTCTCAAAAATGCACAAGAGATAGACAGGGGGTGGGAGAAGGAAGGAAGAAAGGGAGGGACAAAGTGAGTGAGTAAGTGAGGAAAGAAGGAAGGAAGGAAGGAAGGAAGGAAGGAAGGAGGGAGGGAGGGAGAAAGGAAGGGAGGGAGGAAGGAAGGAAAGGAGTTGACAAATAGGAGCTCCAGATTTGGTTTGGTCCACAGCTGTTTAAAGTGGACTGAAAATACAGTCCTTAAATAAAATCCATTTCAGCGGGGCTGAAGAGATAGATCAGTTGGAAAAGTGCATGCCGTGCAAGCCCAGGAACCTGAGTTTGATCCTCAGAACCAATATAAAGCAACCAGGCATAGAAACTCCCATGCTAGGGAGATGGACACAGGTGGGTCCTGGGGCTTCATGACCTGCCAGGCTAGCCTGCTTGGTGACCTTCGGGCCAGTGAGAGACCCTATTTCAGAAGCAAGGTACATGGCATCTGAGAGATGACCTCTAAAGTTGATCTCTGGTTTCCACACATACATAGACACATAGACAAAACAACAGAAGCTTCTTCTGCTGCTAAGAAAGAAGGCTGAGCTGCTCCTCATGCTCTGCACTGGCTCCAGTCCCAGATGATCTGTTCTGCTGTGAGTCACTCCTAATAACCCTTTATGACAAGACAGTCCAAAATGGACCTCACCTAGGTCACCACTGTGATTCCACTTTCTGTACAAAATGGCCACCGTGATGCTCTACGGGAAAGGATGAGAAGGTGGGGTATGAGGAAAGCAGGCACCTAGCTAACCACACATCTGACCTCCCCAAGACCAGCAGCATCAAAGCCAAGAGCTGCCCCCCCCCAAGAGAGCTAGGGGAGAGGTCCAGACTTTTGGGAGTTCTTCCAATGTCTGATGTTACAAGAATGAGAAAGGTTGAAACAGAATCTAACCACTGACACATCCCCTCTACCCGGCTAGATAACAAAAACCAAATACACAGCAGAGAGGAGCAAAGACGCTAGAGAGGTAAACCCATGTGAGCAATTCACATGCACTGAGATCATCAGGCTGCCATCAGAATTGAAAAGCCAATCTTGGGATGGCCCCCAAAAAAGGGCTGTGGAGTGTTCTGGCAGGCTGATGAAGGGGATAAACTCAGGAGTTGTGATTCACCTGGCAACCAGCCACTCATCCTGAAAATAAATCCACTCTGGCTGCTATTTATCCAGCAGTTATCTTTGATTGCTAAGTGAATCTGTAGCACCTAATGTGAGCTCTCCCATTCTTTGATGTCTGGTGTCAACCGGGCATTTAAAAGCTGTCAACAAAGATACTATATTTGAGGGAATATTATTCAGTGAAAGATGAAATTAGGCACAATGACCAGACTCCCCACCTCTTAAGAAGGCATGATGCAAGAGAAAATAAGATCACCACTGTGAAGATGAAAAGAATTTCAAATGACTAGCTCACGATTTTCCTTCCTGGAATGCAAGGCCTGAGGTTTTCATCTTAAAAGTGGAGTCTGAGAGTATTGTCCTCCTTCGAAACGCCCTCATTAGGACTCCTAGCCCACCTTCTGCTACCCATAGTGCCTTGCAGAATCATTGCCACTTTGTTTTCTAATTTTCCCCTCCATCACACACATGTGATGTATTCCACTCCTTGAGCCAGAAGTGCCCAATGCACAAGCAGCAGGCAGCATGAGACCATGCATGGCTGAGGAGAGCCATGAATATGAACCAACATAAAACCATAAACTTTAAACCTTATGATGTTTCTTCTATGATTTTTTTGTAATTCATTTTATATATATATATATGTGTGTGTGTGTGTGTGTGTGTGTGTGTGTGTGTGTGTCACAACAAGAGGGTCTGAAAAGTAGCCCCTTTCTTTCTCACTAGGTACCCCAGTCTTCCCTGGATCTAAGCCCTCCAGTCAGCAAATGGAGAGGTATACACCCTATGAATGGTTGTGCCACTAAATGCTGTGACATATTACAGACATCTCCTGCAAGAGTCCTCTACTGCCTTTACAATGGGTAGTTTGTGAAATCCGGCCTAGCAGGGAAGGGCAATTGCAGTGACAGGGTTACCCTAATGGAATATACCCTAAAGGAATCATTTGATATGTTCAAGTCTGTGTAGGAAAGCTGATTCTGGGGGCCAGAGACATGACTCAGAGATTTAAGAAAACTTGCTACTCACTGGTGAGGACCAGACTTTGAATCCCAGCACCCATGTAGGGTGGCTCACAAATGCCTTAAATTCTAGCTCTAGGGCTCTACTACCCTCTTGTGGCCTCCATGGGTACCTGCATATATTTGTGAGCACGCACACACACACACACACACACACACACACACACACACACACACACACAATTTTTAAAGAATATAGATTCTTTATTATATGACATAGGAGAGGAAAGTACACTCCTAAGAAATGTGCTAGTCACAGGTTCAACCAGCACAGACAGTAAACAGTCACCCCAGGGCCGATGTCATTTGTACCTGTGCTGTCTCTGAGCTACCAGCCTTGGAGCTGTGTTCTTCAGCCAGAAGCCATTCAGCTCCCCAAAAGCTGAGGACAGATTCCTAGTGAGCTGTCATCATCAGCCCCTGTGAGAACTCAAGAAGAGTGTCATCAGATTGAGCTCAGTGATTAAAAAAACATCAAGTTTGTCTTTGTATTTGCAGCTCCATGTGTTCAGAACTGAGCAGTTGTCAGTGCCAAAAGCCTCTCAGTGCCACTGGCTTCTCCATGCTGCCTGGACACAGCATTCTGAGAAATATTAGATTGGGAAATTAAAGATTCCCCTGTCCCTGTTCTCCCTCTTGCTCTGTGTGTGTGGCTGTATTTTAAGGCAGGATCTTACTTACATACTCTAGGCAGACCTCGCCTGGAACTCATTACATAGTCCTGGGTGGCATCACACTCTCCATCCCCCTGCCTCAGCCTCTGCAGTGCTGTAGTTATTCACATGTGCCTGGTGAGTATTTTTTTTTTCACTGACACTGTCTCTTTTCTGTTGGGTTTATGTATTCCCTTCATCAACACTGATAGATTGAGAAACATCTAGGAAGTCAGATATGGCAGCATACATGTAATCCCAGCACTCCCCTTGGGAGGTAGAAGGAGGGTGATTAAGAGTTCAAAGCAACCATTGGCTGGCTACACAGTAAATTTGAGCCTAGCCTGGACTACAAGATGGTCTATCTCCAACAAACAAACAAACGAAAAAAGATAAATAACTAACATGAACAAGATGTGCTGGGTATCAAACAGTGTGTAAATACTTCGTATTTAATCTCTGATGCCAAGACAGAAGCAGAAAAGTGAAGCACCATGCTCAATGTCAAAGCCTTCATAGCTGTGAATGCCAGGTACATTCCCAGCTTTGGGTAAGTCTCTCAGGAAAGTTTTCTGGTCTGTGTCCTGTCTCTGGTATGGCCCTTCCCACCTAGGGGAACAGAGTTCTTTTCTGAGAGGATTCACGGGGCAGCTGGCACTGCTCTCTCTGAACCATCACAATGTCAGATGATCTGCATGGCTCAGCTCTCAGTCATGTTTGATAGTCCTTCCTCCAATAGATGGAAACATCTTTAACCCAGTGGTTGCTGTAATTCCTGCTTTCTTCTTCTGCCTCCTGGCCATCTAGTTTATTTACCTCACTTCTTTTTTTTCTCCTCCCCTCCCCTCATTGCTAGGGAGCAAGCACTCTACCACTGATGAATATCTGTAAAAAGTGTTTTGGTTGTTTTTTATTTATTTATTTTTTTGTTTTGAGACAGAGACTTGCTATGCAGTCCATGATGGGTAGAACTCACAACCCTGCTGAGTGCTGGGATTATAGATGTATGCAATCACACATAGCTCTATCCCATTCTTAGACTTCAAAGGGGATATAGTCTGTCATAAAGGGGAAGAAATGGCCTAGGGAGCAGGAAACTGTCTGCTAACTGAATTTTTTCTCATTATAGTTATCTAAAAGGCCACATTGCTTTAATTTGAGTTGGGCAATCTTCCAGGGAAGCTACAGATTGTGTTTTATTACAATGCATTCAAGAAGCAGACAAAAAGGAGACTAGAAGGTAGGTTGAAGCTAAAAACCCTTAAAGCCCACCCCTTCCCCCAGTGACACCTCCTTTAGCAAAGCTCCACCTGCTAAAGATTCCACAACCTCCCCAAACAGCGCCACCTACTGGGGACCTTGAGCTCAAACACATGAGCTTCTAGAGATGTGGACCTTGCCCACTCTCTACATTTCTCATTGGAACTACTAAACATGTATCTTGAAAGACTCTGTTTTGTGGATAATACAGAATTTTAAAAGTTTTTTATTAAGATTGAATAAACACCAATGAAGAAACTGTGCTGAATATTTCAGCTCAACTGAAGAATTGGGTCACTGTCTTGAATTGGCCACACCTGCTCCTCACTTGACATTTGACCCTTATCCCCCATTTCCTGCAGTCTCCAGGTCTCTGTAATTGGCATCTGAGATTTCCTACTTAGTGAAGAGTCTGAGATCCTCCAGGATCCAAATTTGTAGCACATCTGAAATGCTCAGTTTGGCTGTTTCACAGAACCATCTGGACTGATTCAGCCCGAAGCATCTGGGTAGATTGGTCACGGGCCAGGCTTTAAAAAAAAAATTATACACTGGAAGAGCTGCCTTTAGAGAGTCTGGTTATTTCTGCTTTACAGTCTTTGGGCATGAAATAGTCCCAAAGTGTGGGGACACACCCAAAGCATCACCCATGCTGCTCTTGGCTTACTACTCAGAAGTTCTCCTTCATTTATAAGCAAACTTTTTCTCATGTGATTAGCAAAAAGGGCACACCACTTTAATTTGAGTAGGGCAGTCTGCCAGGTCACCTATAAGTTGTGTTTTATCACAAGATATAATGGAAATTTGGGTTAGTTGGAGCTATTACCTGACTGAGAGCTGGCTAGAAAATATCTTCTATCAAAGATGACTCTGATAATGTTTCTCTGAGATAACTGATTTCTGGACACAGTGACCAATGCTCTTCTTTGGTGACATAAGTTTAGTCTGGAGGTTAATAGTGAATTGTTTGGGCCACCTTGAGTGCAGGTACTGATTTGCAAAGATGAAGAGGCTTAAAAAGTCAACTTTTCTTCCACAGACATCCAGTGCGGTATATTAATTGTATTCTTCACATCCCCTGGGGTCTTTCTAAGACCCATTTTTGCTTACCTGGTCTCAACTTAGCCAGATTTTTCAAAACTCTGATTGAGAAAGACTTCATCTTTATAGAAACTCTGGAGACCCATATGTACCCATCCAAGGGGATTAGGAACTTCAAATGGAACATCTCCTTGGAAGTCATGCATTTGTGGGCATCTAACCATCTCTGAACCTCTTTCTGATAAGGTACCCTGGCCACATGTGTCTTGTTTTTCCCATTCTAGAATATGCCTCCACTGCCATCCATTGCTCGAGCCCAAGCCTAAAAGCCAGTCCAATTGAGCTTCTTCACTTCTCAGGTGGTGGTTTAGCAGTAGGTCCTAATCCTTCTACTTCCAGAATAACCCCAATGGATCTACTCATCCCTAAACCCAGTCAGTGACCCTCCAAAGTGACTGTTCTCTGCACCCAAAGCAGCTGCCTTCCTGATAACCTGGTTTGCACTCTCAGCTCCTCTCACCTGTTACTTCTAAGCAATCCAAACATTCAGAAACTCACACCCAGAGGGCACAGGAAGCTCAAAGCTTCAATTTGTGACTTTGTCACACTGTAGACACTTTTGAGATTTAAACCAAAGTAGAAGCCCCTTGTCCCTGCTGTTTTGTCAACTTGGTTCCCGCAGATAAGTCGCCCCTCCCTCTTAGTACCGCTCATATCTGCTCATTATTCCCAAATGTCTCCACAGCTCTTTTCCTCCATCCCAGGATTACATTTTACATATGGTTGTAATCATTTGAACCTTTCAGTCCAGCTCTGCCCTGTTTTATGTTTCTGACTTACCAATAAGACCAGACTAATTGTCTTAGCATCTTTTTTTTTCACAAGAAAATCTGACTTTTGTTTCTGTAAATCATACCAGATCATTCTATGTCTTGAACATGTTGTTCGTATCTCAGTAAATATAGAACAAAGCCCAAACTCCCACTTACACCTACAAAAGCCCACTGTGGCCACCTTGGCTTCTTAACATTTTGTTTCTCCTACCTCTTTTTGTCAGCAGTCTAACCAGAGAGGGCTGATCCAGATATTGGAAAGACACAAGCTTTTTCTCATCCAAGAAACCTCCATCTGTCCTTTCGTTTGTCTAAAACCTTGTTTTAAGAAATTATTACATTTTAGTTATGTGTTGTAGGGTGAGGGGTGTGTGCAAGCCACAGCATGTGTGTGGAGACCAGAGGACAACTCACAGAAGTTAGTTCTCTCCTTCCACCGTGTAAGTGCTAGGGATCAAACTCAGGCCATTAGGTTTGGTGGCAGGCTTCAACAGTGGAGCTATCTTGATGGCCCTATTTACTGAGCTCTGATTTCCTTGTGGCTTTCTAGACTTCGTTCAAAGAGCACCACTTCCAAAAGGCTTTCCATATCTACAATATCTACACAACATACAGTAGCCTGTAGGTTGAAGTTTCTCTCCTGCCTGCCTGTTCCTAAATACTCAGCAGCCACTTCCCAAATAATTGACCCAGAGGCTTAATATCACTTATAAATGCTCAGCCAGTAGCTCATGCTTATTACTAACTAGCTCTTACACTTAAATTGACCCATAATTCTTATCTATGTTTAGCCACATGGCTTGGTACCTTTTCTCAGGGCAGCATTCTCATCTTGCTTCCTCTGTGTCTGGCTGGCAGTTCCTTGACTCTGCCCTCCTTCTTCTCAGAATTCTCCTAGTCTGGTTGCCCTGCCTATACTTCCTGCCTGGCTACTGGTCAATTAGCATTTTATTAAATCAGTTTGAGTGACAAATCTTTATAGTGTATAAGAGCATTATCCCACAGTAGTAGCCACCTTCCCAAACACTGGCAGCTCCCTGTACTTACAATCATGTCTTCATTCAGTCCCCTCCCAGACCAACTCTGGACTCTGGACTTCACCAAGCCACGAGGGGTCAGAGGGTGGGGATGGGGGCATGGATGGATGGTGACCACACATGTTTGAAATGCAACCACCTATTGAAAGCTGGTAGAAGTTTGTGCAGGAATACTGACTGGATAATGGGGTAAGGAGAGCCCCATGATTTAAAAAAAAAAAAAAAAAGCCTTGGAAGCTAGTCCCATGCAACCTTTCAGCTGAATTTGGTTACAGGGATGACTTCAAGTGCAGCACCTGTGGGAGGACCACTCAGTGGAGTCCAGTTAGCCATAGAATAAGAAAAACTAATCAACCATTATGTTAGCACTGCACTTTGGAGGTTATTATAATGCAGGGGATACCTATGTATTTCAATGTACTTCGTGATGCTTACTAACGTTTGCACTTGAACATGGTCCCCAAGGGTCTGTGTGTTGGAAATGTTTGTTGGGTATTTTTTATTGAATGTTGTGTTGCTTTATTTCTTGTGGAGTCATGGTCTTACTCTACAACCCAGGCTGGCCTGGAACTCAAGACCGCTCCCTCCCTCAGCTTGCTGAGTGCTGGCATTACAGTATGCTCTGTAATGCCCTAGTTTCAGGTACTTGAGCTGTTTGAAACTTAATCTCTAATGCAGCAGCAGTGGGAGCTGGAGGCTAAGGAGAGGTTGGGAGGTCACAGGGCTCTGCCTTTCCAGGGGGACTAATGTCATCATGAGGGCTTCCTTACCTGAGCTGCACATTGCTAACAAAAGAGAATGAGTTAGAGAGCCCTTCCTTTATTCATATGTGCCTACCTTCTCGTTATTTTACCCTTTAACCTTTGACCTTCTTTCATGGGGGTGACTCCTCAGAAAGCCCTCATCAATGGCCAGCCATTAGACCTTGAGACTGCTACCCATCATCTAGAACTGGATGGAGAATAAATTCCCCTTCTTTATCAGCTATCCAGTCTGTGGTGTTCTGTGCCAGCCGCACAAAACTGAGTGTGCTCATTACCACTTGAAATAACCAGGTATTTTTTTGTATCTGTTGTCCATATCTGGCCACTATAAGCCTCAGAGAACACAAGTTTGCCACCTGATCAATCAATGCGAGTTCTGGCAGTGTTTGGCACCCAGTAAAATCTGCTAATGAGAAAATAGAGTGGTTCAAGGCCTCACAATGTGTTAGGAAAGTGTGTGAAAGACGGGTGCTAAAGCACGTTCAGACCCCTAAGTCAAAGTTTCATGGCATTGGTGAGGTGATGGGTATTCAGAGAGGAAAGAACACATGTGCTTTAGACCTGTCAGAATGTCCAACCTGCAGCATACACCGTGCATGCATCCCAGGAGAGCCATTAATGTGAAACAACACATCTGTAGATGACAGCATGTTGTAATACCAAAGGGTTGGGCACTCCTGCAGGAACAAGGACTTAAGAAAGAACCTGTGGATGTGGCCTTCTAGAGAAAAGACATGCACAGAATAAGAGACCCAGACCCGAGAATGCAAAGGGCTCTGAGACAGGCAGTGTCTGCAGCGATAGGCTGTCAGCCTGGACACTTCCAGTAAGAAGCTTTATTCTCATGCCATCTGGAGTGGGTCTCTGTGCCACCTAGAAAGGTGAACTTTAAGAGGACTGTTTACGTTCAACTGATGAGCTACGGCCATTGGTTATGACCACACCAGGATGCTTGTGTGTTCCACCATCCTCACAAAGCTGTGAATACCCACAGCCACCACAGCGCTTTCCCAAGCCAGTGTTCTGCCCCTGAGCTGTACTCATCTGTTTCTCTTTGTTCTGTCGTGTGTGTTTTGCTATACTTTCACTCTGTCATTAACCTTGTACCCACATGGACTTGCTCATTTACCTCTACTCATGTTTCTAAGTATATCACCCCCTGAGCAGTGTGATAGTTTGGAATAGAATGCCCCCCACCGTAGGCTCATGTTTGAAAGCATGGTCCCCAGTTAGTGGAACTGTTTGGTAAGGATTAGAAGGTGTGGCCTTGTTAGAGGAGGTGTGTCATTGAAGATGGGCACTGAAGTTTCCAAATCCCATGTCATTGCCAATTAGATCTCTCTCTGCCTCCTGCTTATAGATCAGGTTGTAAGCTTTCAGCTACTGCTCCAGCGCCACGCCTACCTGTATGCTGCCATGCTCCTCACCATGATGGTCATGGAATCACTGTGTGAAACTGTAAACAAGCCACCAACTAAAGGTTTTCTTTTATAAGCTGCTTTGGTCAAGGTATCTCTTCACAGCAATAGAAAGTTAGCTAAGATAGCAAAGTGACTCCATGATAAAACGCTCACCACACGAGCATTAGGGCCTGAGTTTGGATCTCCAACACCCACGTAAGATGTTAGTACCATAGCATGCAGCTGTCATCACAGCACTGGGGAGGCAGAGACAAGCAGATGCCTGGAGCTCACTGACTGATTGAAGTTTTGTGAGAACCTGTCTCAAAAACTAAAGTGGACATGGATAGAGTAAAAAGACCCAGTGTTGACCTCTAGCTTCTACATGTATGTGCACATACAAGCACATGCAAAGTATGTCAGGTTCCAGGGCTGGTAAGATAACTCAGTGGCTAAGAGCACATTTTTGGTCCTGTAAATGAACCAAGTTCAGTTCCCAACATCCATGTCAGGTGGCTCATAACTCCCTGTAACTCCAGCTCCAGGAGATAGATCTAGTGCCTTCTTCTTGACTCTGTAGGCAACCTGCACTCAGCTGGCATTCACTCACACAGAAACATACACATACACAAAAGTAAAATAGTAGCAATAATAATAGATCAAATGCGTCAGGTCTGAAGCATCTCTGGTCCTATAGGCTATTTTCTTTCAAACTCACAGCATCTTCTACAAGTAAATAAAATTACTCCTCCTGTGTACTGAGAGGTGAGCCTCGGTCAAACAATACAGGCAATGGTGGCCAAGGTTAACAGCTAAAATAAGTGTGAAAGTGCTGCCTCAACACATCCCTATCTCCAAAGTGCAAAGCTTCCAGCCGCCTGCCTTCTCCCAGCAATGTCTCAGTCTCTGGGGCCTGCATGTGCCAAGTTCAGCTCATATTCAACCCTGCATATTGGTTTACAATGAAGGTGCCTCAGTTTTCACAGTTCAAATTCATTGCCAAACTTAAGCTGAGCACCAGTGGATACTGAGGATGTCAGCCAGCCCAGTGTAGGAGGAGATTGGTGGTGCATGCCTTAATTTCCAAAGGCATCTATTCTGTCTTTCAGATCTCCTGGCAGGCTAGTTAAGAACACATTTGGGGGCAGGAGAGATGTGAGAAACTTTGTGTGACGCTTTTCCTGGCAAGATATGAACAAATATCTATTTACTTCAGATGGAGAACTGGCGACAGAGTAAAGTAACAATATCCCCAAAGTCTAAGTTGGCGAACCAATGAATTTATTGGGGTTTACAGAAGGGTGGGTCAGGGAGTACTTGTAGAAGCATGGACATCTCAAAGGTCATGTGCATCACTAATAGCCCACAGCAGCATGGGTGATAATTCATGAAATCTGGAGCCCTGGAGTACTCTGCATGCAGACTCGGAAGCTCTTTATTTCCTGGGTTTTAAGGTGACTTCTTCAAACTTCTTGGGTTTTAGGAGCTTTGGAGCAAAATGTTGGGCCAACAGAAGATAACCCCCCTCCATATCTGCATCATGGCACATTCAGAACTGTATAAATATTTAAAGTGATTGGAAGTAGTAAATAATCCTTTTATTTAGAAAATTGTGCTTATGCCCAAAGGCCATTTCCCTCAGAGTTTTTAGTAATATAACCTTCTTTCCACCCTTTCCTGCACTCCAGGATGTTAGAAACAGCAGATTCAGTGCCTGTGTGATTTAGTGTGTGTGTGCGTGTGCATGTGCGTGTGTGTGCTGGTTTCTAGAGGAGTAGAAGTGAGGAGAGATCACTGGCACTGATTCCTGGATTTATCTTCCTCCTGTCAGAAAAGTCTGGGCTGCAGAAAGTCTCCTGAAGGTCACAAAGTTTCCCAGATGACAGGAGAGTCACCTGTGAGCCCTGGCACCTAGCACTTCCAGGCTAAAGTCACGGCTTGATTCCACCTCTGTGCCACTTCTTTACCTGGGTGCCAGACAGTGGAGGAGCTGCCTTTTACTCTCTGGTGCCTCAGCTGATTTGCAGGAAGAATGCCTTCTCCCCATTTCCCAGGCCCACCTCCCTGGGTTCCCTCCGGGTACACACTGGTTGCTGCCTCCACACTGGGTTGCTTAGCAACCAGGCTCTGTGGGCTTCCTCATAGACAAAGGCTTCTCCTTCCTCTCCAACTGCTGCACTAATGCTCACTGTTGACAAGGGAGCAACTCCTGGCTGAGCATATGCTGTAATCTGGAGGCTGGCTGAGGAACTCGGTGCCAAGAGCTATGGGCATCTCTCCTGAAGTGATGAAGGGGATGGAAGTCTGAGGAGCAAATCAACTCATTACATGGTGCTGTGCTGACCAAGTGACCATATCGGTCATTTAGGAACGATTAGAGAATTATATACTGTTCCAGTGTTATCCAAATTCAGGGAGGAGTGTTCGTCATCATCCTCTTGCCCAACAGACCTCAGAAAGAAGCCTTGCAACGTCCCCATGCACACAACTACACAGAGATAATTTCATACATATCCAAGGGGCCCAAACTTAAGCTGATTCAACCCCAAACCCTTAAATCCATAGAGAAATTTTGCATCTCTATCTCTGGATTATAATACTGGCCACTATCAAACTTAGCCAGACACAGAACAGTATTGTGTCACAAGAAATTAGGTGACTCACCTCAAGATAGTCAGGGGAAAGGAGACAGTGCATTCTCACAGCTCTTCAGAGGCCTCTGAGCCCAGATGATTTCTGTCTCTGAGACAGATGCATCCTCATGGAGAAAAGAAAAAATGATTTGCTATGCAGGGAGCTGGCCTGCAGAGATGGAACCACAGAGGGTCATTTCTAAATTACTAAATAAGCTGGTGAAATGCAACAACTTGTTTTGGGTCACTGAGTAAAGCTGTGGCCCTCTCACCTTCCCAAATGAAGGCAATCAGCCATTAAACACTACATTATGGACATCTCTGTGGCTGTAAGACAGGAGATGAATATATTTGGGAATGTATGCAAGGAAGTGAATCTTCAATAAGGGTATTGACCATGCATTGATTGTGCCCACCAATGCAATCCTCTCTGTGTGTGTGTGTGTGTGTGTGTGTGTGTGTGTGTGTGTGTGTGTACACTTGTCTGTCTGTGTCAGTGTACACTCATTGGGGGGGCACAGGCACCCATGGGCGTATACAAAGGCCAGAAAACTGTCAGGCATTCTCCATCTATCTCCAACTATTTCTTTGAGTCAGCGTCTCTTCCTAACCCTGCAGCATGATTTTCTTACCTAGGCTGGAAGCCAGAAAGCTGCACCACTCTTCCTGCCTCTTTACAATTCAGAGCTGGTGTTAGAGGTATTGGGGCCGGGTGGGGGGACAGCTTAACCACACCACTGCCATGACAGGATTGGAGGCCCAGATACAGCTTCTGTGACAGGCTTACTGGCAGGTACTACCTGGATTTAGAAAATGCCATATGCTGACCCCACCCAGGGAGGGCCTGCATCTAAGGTGAAGTACCTCACATTCCAAACATTCCCTATACCCCTAGACAAATGTCAGCCAATCAGGGTCCTGAGCCTTGGAAATCCTCTCACCCCAACCTCTGCTATGATAAAAACCTCACCATGCCTGGGCTCGGGTCTCTCTGCTCACACTGCTGCATTGACAGACAGAGAGACCAAGCTCCAAACTTGAAATAAAGGCTCTTTACATATGGGATTCGGTCTCTGTGGTGGTCTTTTGGGGGTCCCCGTGATCTGGGCATAACAGTATGGGGAGGATATTTGGTTTGTCATGTGGATGCTGGGATCTGAACTCTGACCTCCAGAATTACAAAGTAAGTTTTCTTAACTGGTGAGCCACCTCTCCAGCCTCTTTCCTCATCTTCCTGTTGTGCAGAGTCCAGCATGGAGAAGTCACTCTAAGTATCTGTAAAATAAAAGAACACAAGTGAAGGGGCTCAGAAGGAGCCAGCATGACCCCCGAAGCAGAAAACCTTAGTAGCTGATCTCTCCCTTCCTCTCTCCCTCTTAGACTAGTACAGTATCCCCTTACATCGGAAATCAAGTTGCTATCCTTTCCAGAAGAAAGGTAAAAGAGAGGCCCTGGGAAAGGAGAAGAGACACACCCAACTGGAAGATCTCTGTTTCTCAGGCTAGGAAAAGTGGAGAACCTCAGCTGGGTCATGGATGCTCAGTAAGTACTCCTTCTCCTGCTAGAGACTGTTCCATCCTTGAGCACGATGCTCACCGATGTCTTGTTAACTTAGCTCGAGTACTCAGGGATGTAACTGTTAGGTCTTTCAGCAGTTGCCTTACAGGGGAGTTTGGAGCTGTCAGAACATCTGTGCCAGAGTTTGTAACACAGAAAATACCTAATGCAATAATATTTTAAACCCTTTAGTTCAAGGCCTGGGCCTGAAGCTATGGCTCAGTCAGTAGAGTGCCTGTTCTGAGTTTGAATCCCACCACTGTATAAACCAGGCGTGGTAAGATATGACTGTAATCCCAACACTCAGGACGTAGAGACAGGAGGCTCAGAAGTTCAGTGCCCTTCTCAGCTACATAATGACTTTGGGGCCAGCCTCGTCTACATGAGATCCCATCTTAAAACTCTAAAATAATTTTTAAAATATTACCTCAAATCTGATACGCAGGACCCAATAAATATTAGTTGTTATTTTCAATTGCATCGCTAAACAATAATCATTTGAATAAGCAAATATTTGGTTTTATGTCCTTTTTTTCTGGGATTTTATGTTTTTTGGCCATCCACCAAGATAGGTTTTCAATGAAATCTTGGAAAGAAATTGTATTAAAAATAATAAGATGACCCAGCATTTCTCAAAATGTGTCTCTTTTCTATGTCCGGAGAAGCAGTGTTCTAGACCTGGCCAAGAAGGAGCTAGCAGTTGGCACCCCACCACTTCTTTTCTCCCGCCCATCGCTGGAATGAGGAAGTACTCAGAACACACTGTCCCTGCCCTCCACATGCTGATGGGAACATGCCATACTTTTCCATCACATGCTAGATTTTTCTGACACCATCTGTTCCCTCAAGCTCACAGCACTCTGATGCCTGACTGTCACAACTCCATCTGAAAATGTTGAGAACAGAGATGAATGAGTCTGAGGAAGGCTGTTTACCTCCTCACCATCTACCACCAAGCACTCGGGGGTTTGGGTGTGGTAGTAGCACCAGGCAGTTCCCACAGGCAGATTCTAGGATCAGCCCTACCTCATGCGTCTCAGAGTTTAAAAGACAGACACAAGGGATGATTCCAGAGAGCCTCACCCCGCTGCCACTGATGAGCAAATACAGGTTTGTTGGAGCATCTATATCAGAGTGTGTCATGTGTCAGACATACACAAAGCTCTCAGTCACTGAGACCTTAGCTTCCACCAGACACAATGGTAAGCACCTTCTGTTCCTTGGGGCACTGAACCCTGACAACATCCAACACAAAGAAAGACACTGTTGTCACCCAGCATCATGCCCATGGACAGCTGAGAAACCTGTCATGAGGGGATTCAAGTTGTTCCTCCCAGCTGCAAGGCCAGTGCATGGTGATGTCATCAGGGTGGGAACTGTGTCTTCATGGGCTGCACTTGTCTGCTTCTGGCCCCAATAGCAAACAATAATCACTGATGTCTGCTCTCCTGGCTTTCCAATCAAGAAGACAACTTCCTCTGAATCTCTAGTTCTATTGGCTGATGTGAGCTCCAAATGAGGAATTTATAAAGAGTAGAGAACATGAAACACTTATACATGTTCCTCAACTTTATATATATATATATATATTTTAACAGCGGTTGTAGGTCTTTAGGATCTGTCCAACTTATTTATTTGAGACAAGGTCTCTCACCAATTGAACTAGGCTGGCTGGTCACTCAGTCATCTTCACTTGCTTAGCTCTGGGATTATAAGCATGGTCATGACTCGTGGCTTTTCCCATGGGTTCTGAAGATCAAAGTCAAGCCCTAATATTTGAACAACAACTGCTTTACTGACTGAGTCATCTCTCCAGTCTAGACTCCTCACCTTGGATCTTGTACTGTAGAGGCTCAGTACATATCACTGGTGGATCCTATATCAAACAAGACTATTGCACAATCTCATTATTTCTCTTCCCAATCAGGACATGTTTGAAAAGGAAAGAGCTGTTAGCAGCTACTATGTCTGGACAATAGCTATAAAGTAGGGTCATCCTGAACCAGATGGACTACATGGTTACTTTCTTCACTTCCATTCTGCTTGTCCATTACATGCCATAAGCTCCCCTTGCAATAGGTGGTAGGAGCAGTGTTGAACCAGGCAAACTGGGACACTAGAATATCAAGCTACCAATCTTACACACAAGCCCAGAAACTGGGACTCTCAAAAAGGCATCCTGGATATCACCCTGATTTTGTTTTCCCTTTTATAAATGTGTTTGCAGTTTTTCTTCTCCCCACTTCTCGGCAGATGCTACCTGATTTGTGTTCTGGCTAATGTCACCCCACGTCAACTGTATTGCCAAATGCAATGAGGTGTGACTGACACCAGGAGAGATGATGAGCGAGCAGAGTGGCAGCTGGCGGCTGTTCCTTCTTGTAGAATTTAAATGAATCAAGGAGCATCCTGATGGAGTACATCTGAACATGCCCAGAGCCAAACAGAATGTTCTCATCCCAGACATGGAGATGGGAGCAGTCTGAGGTGGTGCCACCCTCATGACAGATGCATGGATTCTGAGCAGAGGATGGAATGAGCCTGGGGAACATGAGGGACAGATGCAGAGTTGCAGAAGGAGAGGCACCAAAGGGGAGAGGACACCTGATCACTCATTCCACATGGCCTGCTGTCACGGTAACCTAGACAAATGTTTGCCTTAAGTGAGACCCTTGATTCATATTAACATGCTCTACTTCTTCCTTCAGTTCAGGCTGGCCTTGAACTCACTGTGTAGTTTAGAAAAAATCTGATCACCTGGTGTTTCTGCCTCCACCTCCCTATTGCTAGGATTAGAGGCATTTACTACTATGCTTGGTTTATGTGGTGCTAGGGATTGAATTTAAGGATTCATTAGTGGTGGGCTAGAAATCTACTAACTGAGCAACATCTTTACCCCTTGGAGGGAAAATGATTTTTTAGATCCAGGATCCTTAGGCATGTTATAGGATTCAAGGACAAGAATGTAACATGTCCTCAGAGGGCTAGAAAAAGGCCGGCATGCCACTGGAGGAGTCCCTACTCCTGTCATCCTCTCTTCTAGCTATCTGTTGCGCTCTCTCTCTCTCTCTCTCTCTCTCTCTCTCTCTCCCTCTCCCCTCCCTCCTCCTCTTCTCAATCATATTTTTTCCTTTCCAGTTTTCCTATTGAAAGATAACCCGTTTCACCACACAAGACAAACCACAAGGAAAGATTTATTCTCAACTTTCATTCTTGTATTGATTCTAATGCCCAGATGACAGTGTGAAGGTGTTTGTCTCTACTCCAAAACTACAAGTAGATTTGAAGCTTATATGTCATGCCTAAGGCCCACTGCTTTAAAAAAAAAAATGGATCAATTCCAGTGGAGGAACCTGACCTGAGACAAACTTTCAAAAGTGCCTGTTTGCCTTATTCCTTCCACAGTAAAATCTCCCCTCACGTGGTTCTGAGTCTGTGTAGGGATTTGGTTGGGAAGTGGCTCCATAGTCTTGGATATTTTTAACACTTGGTCCCCAGTTGGTGGCACTGTTTGAGGAAGATTAGAAGGTGCAGTCTTGCTGGAGGAAGTGCATGCCAGGGGGTAAGGGTGGGTCTTGAGAGTTAGTCCTCAAGTTCCTAGTTTGACCCTCTCTTTCCCGCTTGTAATTCAAGATGCAGTCCAAGACCTCGGCTTCCTATTCGTGCCGCCATGCCTGCTGCTCACGATCATGCTTCCTCACCATGATGGACTCTTAACCCTCTGCAACTACTGCCTCGGATGCTTTGCTCACGGTATTCTGTCACAGTAACAGAAAAGCAGTTACTACAAAGTCTTCAAGGAGACCGCATGTAGGAAACCAAGAAATATGAAGGGCTTCTCAGACATCAGGCACTAACATTATACCTGAGCTTCCCTGTAGTCAGATGTGAAGTGACCCTAGGCAGGCCCAAATCTCCTGTATTCTTCCTTTTCCCACCGAAACAGTGTAGATCAGTGACCTAGCCAGAAGCAAGGAAATGTTTCCTATGCTGGGAACTGACAGTTGGTTAATGGTCCAGCTTCTTCTCTCTTTCCAGCTCTGTAACTAATTTCTTTATTTGCATTATGAAAATGATGCCTTATAACATTTTATGTCCATAATCGTTATCATTAATAAATCCAGCTGTTATTTCTAACTGAGTCCCCTGGTGTCCTTGTCGACTAGAGCTATAAACCAAATATAAAGGACACAAAGAGCATTAGTACTAGTGATGCTGACAGTTAGTCCTCTTCTGCTGTGAGCTTTGATATGACGATTAGTTTTGCCAGGTCAGATGTCAACATGGGAGCTGAAGGTGAAGTGGAAGGTCCTTTTCTCTCAGATCTTAATTCACCAGGGAGTTATGTCTAAGAGGAATTGCCATCCCTCTCACTGAAGCCTTGTAATAATAACAGATCCACAGATGAAGGGCCTAAGATAGGCAAGATGTCAATAGCAACGTAGCATAAGAAAGACTCACAAGGTAAAAGAATGTTCCAAAAGGCTTTCACTGGTAGACTTCTCCTTACATTTCTAACCGTATAACCCCTCCTCTCCCACCCTTGAGAGAAGTGGCTTGCTGGAAGCAGTTATGCCTGACCCTGACCAGCAATGGATCCTGTAAAGTAGAGCCTTCCAGTCCCTCTTCATTTGAAGGTCTAATCAATCCCCTCCCTGCCTCACAAGGAGTGATGGAGAAGCAGTGCATGGCAAAGGAGCCTCAGAGAAGAGTCAGGCATCAAGGGTTCAATTGTGTTCAGCCCACAAGCCAGTGTAAATAAATCACATTGTAGCTGGCTGCAGCTGCCTTGCCTGAACCAGTGAGAGATGCGGCACAGTCCCTCTGTGCTGCCTTGGAGTCCATCACAAGGAGGCTCAAAGAGGAGGGTGGCAAGGGGTGGGTGGCTGAGGCTTGCTAACACATGAAATCTAAGGAGACAGGAAGGACAGGCCTATTGAGGTTGGGAGGGAAGGAAGAAAGAACATGCAGGGTTGCCTCTAGCAGGCTGAGATTAAAGAAAATCCTGGCTTGGATGGCTTCCCCTTAGATTCTCAAGGTGCACAATGGGCAAACACAGATGTTTTTGTGTTTGGGCAAATGGCACGTTCTTCTGTTAGACACAGCATAGACACACAACTTTGTCTTCCTCAATGCATAATGGGTACACAGGAGTTCACACAGAAGTGAGCACATTCCCACAAATCCTACAAGACATGCTCACACAGACACATGGTCGCATACTAGCACACACAAGCTCCCACACACATGCTCCCACGTATAAACACATGTATGCTCACACACATACAGGCTCACACTTGCACATTCCTCTGAAGAGTGCCAGTCATCCACAACAGCAGCTTTGGCTGTCTAAAACAAGAGCACACAACACTTTCAAGACCGACAAAGGGAGAGAGGCTATGTGCCTGGAGAGGATGAATCAGAAAGGTCGGCATGACCGACTGTAGCTTCAAAAAGCAGCTGCCAATTTCTCTGCACTTCTATAAATAAAACTAAGGGTGGGGGAAGGGTGGGTCAATGGCTGAGTGCTCTCATTGCCCAGATTGGTGCCCGCTATGGAGAGAACATTCTAGTGACGCGTTTACCAAATGGTCCTATTCAAACGCTAACCGAAGGAGCAAGATACAAAAATATAAATAGCCTTTCCACTAAATCCATGCCCCCCAAAATGCACATGCAGATCAACTGGGATACAGACATACAAAGACACAGCTGAACATCTGTAGCACTCAAGTCCATCTTCCGAAGGCCTCATAGCCGAAGAGCTCCGAGTTATTATTAACCCAGCTTTCCTTGCACATCTAAAGTGCCACCACACAGATAGGAAAAGCCAGCACCGTGTGAGAAGCAGCCACACGCAGAAACCATTCCACCATCTTGCAAGAACCTACCAGCAGCACGTAAGGGGCCGTGACTGTTATTTTTAGTTATAGATGCAAGTGATATATCTGCAATTGAACGTGCATGGCCTCCATCCAGCGAACTGTGCTCAAAGAAGATGTCACGTCCAAACTGTGATTGTTTGAATGAGAAATATCCCCCCCACAAGCTCCAGTATTTGAATACTTGGACCAGGTTGGTGGTGCTATTTGGGAAGGTTATGGAACTTTAGGAGGCAGAGCCTTGCTAAAGGAAGTGTGACACTTGGGGTGGGATTTGGGGGCTTCCTGCGTTGCCCCAATACCAGCTGGCCTGCTCTGTTTTTTTGCATATGGTTCATCCTCTCCAGGCACATAGCCTCTGTCCCTTTGTCTGTCTTGAAATGTTGTGTGCTCTTGTTTTAAAGAGCCAAAGCTCCTATTGTGGATAACTGACACTCTTCAGAGGAATGTGCAAGTGTGAGCCTGTATGTGTGTGAGTATACATGTGTGTATACGTGGGAGCATGTGTGTGGGAGCTTGTGTGTGCTAGTATGTGAGCATGTGTCTGTGTGAACATGTCTTGTAGGATTTGTGGGAATGTGCTTACTTATGTGTGAACTCCTATGTGAACCAGCTTTGTGCTCCAGCCCATTAATGGCAGGCCTTAGCCATCATAGATGCCACTTCTGGAACTATAAGCCAAAACAAACTCTTTCTCCCACGAACTGTCTTAATTGTGGTGTTTTGTCACAGCAAGAGAAACTCAGTAATACACAAGCTAAGAACAAATGGATAGTTACTCTTCATAACACCTTATGAAATATTTTTATGCTATCGGGCTTGACAAGGAGAGGTACAGCAGATGAAGGTCACAGCCGAGGAGGGTGAGTACATATGAGTAAGGTGTATATTTGCTACATGGACTGGACTCCAGATCATGAATAAACAACCATATGTGCACCTTGCTCAGACATGGCAGGTGACAAGTAAAGTTCAAAAATAATTTTACTACCTTAGGCCATATGGGTGGGTGGCTTTGGGACCGCTGAGGACCTCTTAGATAACCCTGAATTCCATGTCCCTGTGTCTAGATTGCAGAGCTATGGCTTAAGAGGTGGTATCTCAACAACTATCCTTATTATTCAGTTCTGACCAACCCCACCCTCACTACTAAGAATAACAGAATGCATTTCCCAACGCTGTACAGAAACAAAGAAAGTAGATTTCCATGCTCAGAACAATTCAATAGAGAAGAAAAGGTGTAGTCTGAATTCCAAGCTAAATGGAGCACTAGAGATTTGCCTGAGCTGCTGGATTCATTCCACATACTATGCTCACCTTAAATGACTTTGCTTAATACTGGATGTGGGTGTGTGGATGGAGGGCGCTCTGTGTCCCTTTAAATCCTCATGAAAACATCCACCAATGAGACAATGTGCCCAAGGCCACCAGCTATCCTGCAACAGCCCAGAACTGCCACCCCAAGCTGACAATATCCTACCTACTTTCTCTATGGCTTCAAATTTGTCGTTTTGGGAATGGAATGAAAAACAGCTTTTCAGTCTATATCCTGTGAGCTGTTGACTGGCAGGGAGAAGGGTTGTGGATTATGATCATGGAACACCTTGGCATTCAGGTGAGGTTCTTATGAATCACACATTCAAGTGACAGAATTAACCAGCCATGGAGATAGAGTTCACTGAGCAGGAAAAATCAGGCTGCCAAAAACAAATAAATGAATTAAAAAGCTAATGTAATCCAAGGCTGTGCTAAATAGAACAACGGACATTGCTTGCCCATTGCTTCAAAAAGAATCAAAAAAGATGATAAGGAAAGTGTCTCTCAAAATTGATGGCTATAAAATCAAAATATTGATCACACTTGGGAGTGCACATCTATAATCCCAGCACTTGGGAGACAGAGGCAGGAGAATCAGGAGTTCAGGGCCAGCCATAGCTACTTAGCAAGTTTGAAGATATCCTGGGCTACATGAGGCTCTATCTAAAAGCCCTAGAATGAATGAGTGAATGGATGAATAAATGAATGAATGAATGAATAAATGAATAGGAAAAATCTGAAAATCTCTGAAGATGCTCTAGGTCCTACAGTATCAAATATTTAGTGAAGATTTTATTCTTTGGATACATGTAAATAAGCACACCTACCTTATTAATATGCAAATTTATTTTAAACTTTCACAAATGGTAAAATTATGTGTAAACTAAAGAACATTTAAAAAATATATCTTGTTATGATTTGTTATCAGAAAAAAAAGTGTCCATTGAAGGAGGGTGATCCATTTTTGTGGTGATGTAGCCACTGATACATTGCCCACACTCAGGTAAATAATTCCCAACCCATGCTCATCAGAGCAATCTGATTAAAATCAGTGAGTCACAGAACAACAACAATAACAACACAACACAAACAAATATGAAATCAGAAGGGGGCTTTTGAGGAGAAACAGGGAAAGAGGAAGAGAAGAAAGAAGAGGAGGAGAAGGAGAAGGAGGAGTCACCAATGACAACATTCCTAGCAGGACTGGAAGGAAGAAGAGGATCATGGGGTGAAAATGACTGAAATACATACACATGCGCGGAACTGTCAAAAAAACATAAATATAAACAGTAAGTTTTAAGCAGCAAGAGCCCAGGAGTAAGTAGGTAAAAAGCCTCTCTGTCTTTGGGTCAACAGGCCATACACAAAGAGTTCTAGGCTCTTTGAATAGACTTCAGGAGACCTTTGCAGAAAGTCCAGGTCATCCAGTGAAAGCAGGCTGGATGGTGGCAGGAAACAGAATCATGGCCATGGCTGAAGAAGTTGAAAGGATTTACTTCAGCAAAGGACTATGGAGGCAGTGGTGATGCCTTTCCTGATACATGAAGGGACATTCGGAGCATGTGGCTCTGACAGGCCTTGCCCTTCTCCCCAATTCCCTCTGCTTTGCTAAAAACAAGTAGATTATATTCATGTAGCTAGCTCCCAATGTCCATCCCCTTATTTGTCCAATCCCTCCTCCTGAGGCTGACTACCAAGGTCTAGTTATCAAAGTATTGAAGTCCAGCAATCAAAAGCCCCTTTTGGCTCACCAAATTAACATGCCTGATTAAAATTAAACACCTCATCCTAACACAGGGATTCCCCTTGTACCTTTATAAACTGCCATTTTCCTGTGTGCCACATCTGTCTCCCCTCTATCCAGAGGCAATTCTTTGTCCCTCTGGGACAAATACCCCTGCCTCCTTTCCCTGGTACCCTTCCCTTTTCCCTCTTCCTCTATCTCCTGTCTTTGTCTCTTACTCCCTCCCCTCCATCCCTCTCAGATAAATAAATCTCCTTTGTGCTGAGAACTTGGTTTTGGGGGTCCTGGGCTAGTACTTTTCCTTTCAATAGATCTGCCATATTGAAGGGAAATTAGATTTTTTTTTTCCACCCATCCTATGGCCCTCTCTTCCTAGATCTTCTTTTCACATCCCCTCCCAATTCCATACACTCTTTTCAAAATAACCTGCTAAGTCCAATTTGTGTTGTTCGTTAACTCGTGAGTGTAGGGCCATCCACTGTAGCATGGTCGATCTACCAGGAACCACACCCCTGAAGAAAACCAACTGTCCATCCCTGAACAGCCATCAACTGTCATTAGCTCCTCAGCTGGAGGTGGGGTTTCCTGAGCCCCGCTGTCATCCATACTGGAATACTGACTGCCTTGACACTGTGCTGGTAAGTATAGCTGCTAAAAGTTCATGAGTGCAACTGTCCTACATTACCAGAGGACACTGTTTCATTCCAGGCTTCCCTACTCACTGGGTTTTTTTTTTTTTTTTTAACAATCTCTTCACCTCTCTATTCAGCAGTGGTACTTCAGCCTTGCAAAGAGGGTGACATTGATGTCCTATTTGTGGCTGAGAAGCCCACAGACACTTATTCTCTGCACTTTGATCAATTGTGAGGTCCTGTGTTGACCACCATCTACTGCACAAAGAAGCTTGCCTGAGCCCTGAGAGCCACACTAACCGATGAATGCAGAGATGTGGCTTTAGGAAGCGGTTTGATGCCATTCAAATTCAGCAGTTTGACTTTTTATATGGTTTAGAAGATCAGAGAAGGACACTTGAAAGTTCTAAAACATGTCCAAATGCAGGGGAAGGAAAAGGAAGACAAGAAAAGGACACTTTTGGGGTGGTAAGTGGCACTAATATTAAATCTGGGCAAGCAGTAACACATTCATAACTCTCAAAAGAGACCTAAGGTTGGGTGGTCAAAAGGGACTTTAAAACTTTCTGTATCTGGTCAACCCAGAGCCCTTGATCTCATAGATGATCTTTTCATCTCAATTCAGCACCAATGATACCATTTGCTTGCTGAGCACAAGAAGAAATTTGGCTAATAAGGTGTGGCATGGTTTCTTTATAACAAGCTGCTGAATTTTTTATCTTCTGGTATGTATGTGAATGTGAATGTGTGTGTGTGTGTGTGTGTGTGTGTGTGTGTGTGTGTGTGTGTGTGACAGAGAGAGAGAGAGAAGAAGAAGAAGAAGAAGAAGAAGAAGAAGAAGAAGAAGAAGAAGAAGAAGAAGAAGAAGAAGAAGAAAGAGGGGAATGGAGGTCAGAACATGACTTTGGGTGCGATCTCTGCCTTCCACCTGGTTTGCTGTTGCTTGCTTCTGAGCACTCCATGCCAGCTGACCAATGAGCTTGCAAGGATTCTCCTATTTCTGGACCACATCTCAGGGCAGGAAGACTACATCACAAATGCATGTTTCCACAGCAGGGGCTTTACATAGGTTCGTGGGGGTTTGAACTCATGTTCTGACTCTTTCTTGGCAAATGCTTCACCACTGAGGCATCTCTCCAGCCTCCACAGAATTCTTTAAGTCAAAATGAAGGAGGTCAAAGGTATACCTTGTGCCTGAGTGAAGCAAGATGGCCAGGATGAGATGCCATCAGCCCCCACCACTTGGGATTTACTCCTTTTGTGTCTTCTTGTGTGAGAACAAAGAATCCCTCATCCTTACATACTTCTGAGCTATAGATTATCCTGTCAGCCATTCAGATACTGCTTCATAGCACATCAGCTATGACGGGGAGCAAGGCAGGCGACTGTTTCTTTGAACTGGAAGGGGTCTTAGAAGCAAGCCCCAGCGTCTCACTTTTTCTCCCTTTGTGAATTCTGCTAAGTCATTATCTCCTGAGAATCAGCCGACCTGCTTGGGCTGTTTGTAAAGCACGGTACCCACACCCACTGAATGCCTTATTCATAGGGAGAAAAGAATGAAGCCATTCTCATCTGTTCTGTGGCTTCCAGATTAAGACAAAAATAAATAAATCTCTGCATCTTTCTGAAGGTTTTCGGATCAGGTCCTGCTGCTGTAACCCTGCCTATTGCAGCTATACAGCTCCGTGGAGCAATTTCCTAGCTAACTCGTCGCAAGATAGGATGAGAGATTGCATTCAAAATTCAGTTTTCTGGTTCTGTTTGTCTTTCTAGACAAATAAGACCATCACTTCCATCCACAGGAGAAGCCAAGAAAATCACAACTGCTAAAACAGGAGGGGAAAATAGTTTGACTTTAGAGGTAATGCAAAGAGGATTAAATCAAGAAAGTTTATCTCCTAAAAGGCCCAAGTGGATAAGCTGAGTACATGAATGGGCGGGCAAATATCCCACACTCCTATGTACAGTCGGCTTCACTAAGTGTGAAGTTTACTCAACCACTTAGAAAAATGGTCGACTCACTCTCCAGTGATCACCCAGAAAGTAACCACATGGCCTAGCAGCCCCACATGCAGGTATACATCTTTCAGGGTTTATACCATAATGTTTGTTGTGACATTATTCATAATAGCTCAAATGTGAAGAATGAACAAGCTAAGAATGGTATAGCCATAGAAGGGGATACTATTAAACCATAGCAAAGGAGTGATGCATGGTACTTACTACAGCAGGGATGAACCCTAAAAATTATACTACATAAAAGATAGTCACACACAAAAACCAATCCATTATGCAATTCTATTCACAAGTAATAGCACCCTGGTGTGTCCCAGTACTGTGCAAGAATAAGCAGTAAGAAATATTTTCAGAACAAAAAATAAGTCGTGTTCCCTTGTGTACTACAATGTTCTAAGTTACCTAGAGTACTGCTTAGTGGCACTGCATTGAACTAAGCCATACATCTTAGTTTCTTTTCCTGTTATGGTGATAAAATATTGAGTAAAGCAATTTAAAAGACAAGGGGTCCTTTATTTGCATTGAGATCTCAAGAACACAATTCACATATGGTGGAAAAGTCACGGCAGCAGGACCACAAGGCGAGTTGTCACATTCCATCCACAGACAAGGAGCATGAAATGGTGAAGTCTAGCTCTCAGTTTGGCCTCTCCTGTTCATACAGTCCAATACCACAGCTCAGGGAATGGCGCCACCCACAGTGGATGGGTCTTCCTACCTCAATTAATATGATCAAGATAGTCCCCTGCAGGAATGCCTAGAGACCTGTCTTCTGGGTGATTATAGATCTTAACAAGTTGACAATTGAGATTAAACATCACATCCTCACATGTTACATATTTTGGGGTACCTTCCTATAACTCTGTTGTCCTTAACACAGGCCTCTTGGTAGGTCACTTTATGTTCCGTAGCTCTTTTCTGGCAAAATTCCTAAATGACATTTGAAAGGCTGATTGATGGGAAGAACCAGGAAAGCAGGACAAAATAAGACTGAGAACTATGACAGGGATAGACCACTAGACAGACAAAAGTGGTAGTTCATCTGGTTGTCAATCTGACTGGATCTGGAATCAGTTAAAAGGCAAGCTGCTGGGCACTCTGTGGAGGACTTTTTTTTGGGGGGTGGGGGTGTTGAGACAGGGTTTCTCCATGTAGTTTTGGTGCCCATCCTAGAACTCGCTCTGTAGGCCAGGCTGGCCTTGAACTCACAGAGATCCACCTGGCTCTGCCTGCTGAGTGCTGGAATTAAAGGCATGCACCACTACCGCCCAGCAGGACTTCTTTGATCACACTATTAGAGATGGGAGGACCCACCCTAAATGTGGACAGCACTGTCTGGTGGCAACGCGAACAGAAGGGAGAGAGAAGCAGTCTTTGCTTTCTGCCCTCACTCTCATTGGCAAGCTCATTTATTATGTTGCTGTTGCATCCCTCAGCTGACAGAACCAGCTTCTTCAGTATTCCAACACAGATTGCAGACCAGCAGCTCTCCAGGAATCCTCCAGGGTATCGGTGCTAGATTATAACCGTGAAGACATCCAGTCTCATGGACTTCACAAATACCTGATTCTCGGCCTCCCAGGTATGAGACAGCCATTGTTGGATTACCTAGATGTCCTATCATGTGTATAAATCCCATAAACCCCACTTTGATATATATATATATATATGGAGAGAGAGGTAGGTAGGGATAGATAGATAGATAGATAGATAGATAGATAGATAGATAGATAGATAGATATTCGCCTATTGGTTGTGTTGCCCTAAATAACCCTGACTAACACAGTAACCATCTACTGCTTGGTGTTTGTGCTTCCCTTGTTTTCAACAAAACTGCCTGTAAAGAACATTATACCCAGGGTATAAATAATGGTGGTACGCCTTTCTCTCAAGGATAACAAAATACCACTTGTACTGTTTTGTAATTTTTTAATTTGCTCCTTTACTTAAAAGAGCATCTTAGTTTTTTTAAAAAAAATTAGGACAGAAAAGGGGCCTCTGGGATCATTATCTCAGTGTTTCTCAAACTTCACCGTGACTCAGCTGTTGAACCCAATGGAACAGAAGAGGACAGAGAACAAGACTCAAAGACTCTCCCTTGTGGTGTGGACTCTGCTGCCTCACGGACCACAGTGGGAAGAGAAAAGTTCAGTATCTTCACAGCATACACAGAGAAACCAGGGTGTGGCATATACTGGGAGAATTGAACCAGATTAGCATCCTCCTAACTCAAGGTCTTCTCCATACACCCCGTATGTCAGAGACTCACAACACTGACATTTTGTCATCTACTCATTAGTTCTTGGGGTGTCCTATATTTATTCTGTGGTGTGTGTGTATCCATGTCTTCTCCTGTGTGTTTATATATTCATGTATATGTACACATATACACTTATACACAAAGGCATAGGAAGGATTTAGGTGTCTTTATTAGTATCCACCTTATTTTGTGATACAGGGTCTCTCTCTGAACCTGGAGCTCACTAGTTCAACTAGATGGGCTATCCAGTGAACCCCAGGGATCATCTTGTTTCTACCTCCCCACCCATGAGATTATTTTGTTGAGACTGTGAGTGTTCACAGAATCACCAGCTTCTATGTGACCAGTGAGGACCCAAACCTAGATCTAAGTACTTTACTAACTGAATTATTGCTGTGGGATATTCTGTATGTTACATGTATTGCTTGATTGGGTAATAAATAAAGCACTGATTGGCCAGTAGCCAGGCAGGAAGTATAGGCAGGACAATGAGCCATTAGTCCAAACAGTTTAAATAATATAAGCGTCTGTGTGTTTATTTTATAAGTGGGCTGTTTGGACTGCCGGGGATTGGTGGAACCTGGAGAGAAAACTCTCTAGCTACAAATTATCTTCCCAGATACCAGGTTATTTTTTTTAACCAGCAAAATTATTTATACAAGTTTTATCCCTTCCCTACCAAATTCTCAAAGATATGAAATATGAGAGGATAAATAGTTCCATGTCTGTATGTTAGAGCTTAAGCATGTTTCTAAATGTGCATCCACTCAGCATCCAGGACACAAGTAGCCCCTGTGTGATCTCCCGTCCTCATCAGTATGAAGCTAGAATGCATAGGTTTAAGTAGAGCAAGCATAGAACAAATGAGCTGCAGTAAAAGATTTAAACGTTTCAGAGGAAAAAAAAAACTCAATAAAGTTTGAATATATAGTAGCTTTTAACCTATCAGTATGGATACATGAGAAACGGCTTTGTAGCTGAATAACATATGGACTCAATATAATGTAAATTAGTATGTACCTATGTTAATAAATGCAAAGAACATTTCTGAAAGACAAAACTCTAAAGTTAATAATGTTGAAATGTCACAGTTTAATGTTACATAGGAGTGCATTACTCGTGATAAGGACAACTGGGAGAATTTCATTTCTACACTCCTTCAGTTGCATTTTCATTTTTGCTGAATACCATACCAATTTAATCCAGGGGCTTAGAACATTTAGCTTCTCTGAGATAAAATATTCCACCTCAGAGGGAAGTTCCTTAAGACACAGACTGTTCTGAGGAGAAGAGAAACATTCCATCCAGCAGCAAGCTCCTTAAGCTTAGGAAGTAAACTCATCAGCTTCAGGAAGTCACTGAAACTGACCAACTGCACTAGGCTCCTCCCTCCCCAAGCTTATAGAAGCAGTAAGGACATCTGAGAGACACTTAGACCAGCAGAGCTGCCTAGAAAAGGCCCAGACCAACTGAGCTCCCTGGAAAGGACATTCTCTGACCTACGACGCTGCCTGCAGGCTGTGCAGTGCACTCCAAGTATGCACCTGTTGTGAGCTATCACCCATGTTGGTGGGGGCTTTGGTGATGTAGCCGTCCTTGAGCCATTTCTGCTCCCATTACTAACCCCTCACTCATATCTCTATAAGTAACTCCAATAAAAATCACCGGTTCACTATGTCAGACTTGGTGGTATCTGTGCTTTGTTGTCAATTCCCCCTCTGGAGTGAGTAGACATTTGTTCACCCTCTCTAGGTATCGATAGTGTCAAACAATAGGGCCACATTGCCCAAAGAAGACTGTGAATATCATCTTTAAAATTTATTGCCTAAAAATTAGGAATGTTCCAAGAATGTTATCAAATATTATAAATGGTAAATTATAATTTCTAAAAATAGCCACAACAGTTTTGATTGGGTATATCTTCCCTACCCTATAACTTCCTGTGAGTAATTGTGGTCTATGTCCCTATCCCTTGAATCTGAGAAGATTATGTTATTCCCAATCAAGAAAGTAGAGTCTAGTGATCCTCTGTGACTTCTGAGGCTGATTCCCGAAAGAACAAGGCTTCCTCTATCATAGTTGCTTGCTGTGGAACACCCATCAGCATGGTATAAAGAAGCCATCACTCACTGCACATAGCACCTCATGGAGAGGCTCAATCAGAAAGCCTCAGAGGTCCAGACAACAGCTTCCAGTCACCACAACTCATGTGGTTCAACAAGTCTTCAGACTATTCTGGTCCTAACAACAGATTTCCTTTGGTGCACAAATACCAAGAGGGGAGAGTTATACCCCTACAGCCTTCCTAAATTCATTACCTAAGTAAACCAGGCAGTTGTAATTGATGGATTAAAGGAAGGAAAGAAAAGTGATACTGGAAACTGGACCCTTGTTATACAGTGACAGAAAGTTTAGAAACATTCAGCCTGGTGAGATGGAAACTGAAACATATATGGAATGGCCTAGAAAACTGGGTGATAGAGTTTCCAGAGTGTGAAGATATCTCTGTGTTCTAGATGCTTCTGGAATGGTCTATTGTGCATGAAACAAGTAGAGGACTGCCAACGACTACTGAATAGAAACACTAAAGAAAGGATTGCTGGATATAAACCAGACAGGGCTTTCTGAGCAGGAAAATAACACCATTCTTCATTCCCAATCTGTCCAGATGGCAAACGTTGCTAAAATTAATAAACATCTTTGGTACAGAGATCAGACCTGGAGTACTGTCAAGAAAACATGAGCTACTGTTAAAAGGAAGGGCATGGTATTAAACTCCATTATTAAGGTCTCAAAAAAATTAAACTAGTTTCTCAAATAGTAATGATCTGTTAACAATCCATTTCTAAGAATGTCCTCCCTGCCCTGTGATTCTGGGGACTGAACCTAAGGCTTTGCGTGTGTAAGCGAGACACCTCCCACTGAACCAAATACTCAGCCCTTGAATTGTTAAGAAAGGGTCTCACTGAGCTGTTTAGGCTGGCCTGGCATTCACAATCCTCCTGCCTCTGCCTGCTGAGCCCTTGATTACAGGAATGCACCACCAAGCCCACTGCCAAGGAAATTTGCAAATCTTTTTCTCTGCCAGATTTACAAATGTCTAAAATAACTGAGAGCTTGTCTCAAGAATATTTGTGATTCTAGTTTTTGAGTGATGAGTTCACCCTTGAACAACTTAGTTAGAAATTGCAATATTTATAAGGGCATTGCTATATTCTCTTTAAACATTATATTTGTATTTATGTGTGTGTGCATCCCTGTTTGCCTGTATGTGCACAGTGTGTGTGTGTGTGTGTGTGTGTGTGTGTGTGTGTAGTAGCCCATGGAGTACAGAAGAGATCATTAGATCCCCTTGGCATTGGAGTTACAGGTAGTTGGGAGCCATCATGTGGGTGCTTGAAATTGAACTCTGCTCTTATGCAAGAGCAGACACTACCTTTCCATCCATCAGTATATTATTTTACTTGTTATCTCATATAGAGGTAGACCCTGCCAACAGTTTCTTGTGGAAATAGAAATACTACTCAGAAGACAGAGCAAAGATCTCTGAGAAAGAGTCTTCTTTGGACAGTCATCCTGGGGACTAATGGAGGAATGAACCTCCTGTACCTAACACAATGTGAGCATCCCATAGAACCAGTATCTATACATCTCATAATGTCCCTAAGGGTATCCTAGGACTGTCCCATCATGGTTTGATGGGTTAAGTATGGGAAAGAACTGTCTCTGGAGCTTAGAGAATCAAGAGATATCACATCAAGAAACTATTATGAGGAGCTTTGCCTGGGTGAGGGAGCCCACTCACTCCTACCCCAGTATCTGTTCCAGGTAATGTGATGCTGCACCTCAATCCTAAGCCTGAGTCTTTAAAGGGTAGTAGCTTGATAGGAAATGCAGCTGGAGAACCTAACATATTTCACAAACACAGAAATGTACAGAGAGTAGGATTAAACCCAGGGCCTCACTCATCATAATCAAATGCTCCACCATGGACCCATATTTCCCAGCCCCAACAAAACATGTCTGTCTGTGTGTGTGTGTGTGTGTGTGTGTGTGTGTGTGTGTGTGTGTGTGAATTTTTCTTTTTATTTATTTTCTTATTATCTATTTAGGTTAGAATACAAAGTAAGAAATTTCATCAAACATCTCCACATGTGTGTTGTCTTAGCTTTAACTGTCAATTTGACTCAGCCTAGGGGCAAGTCACTAAACAGCATTCCCCCATAGTTTCTGTTTCAGTTCCTGTCTCTGAGTTCCCACCTTGAGTTCCTGCCCTGGCTTCTCTTGATGATGGACTTTAATTGTAAACCAAATAAAGCCTTTCCTCCCCAGGTTGCTTTTGGTCATGGATTTTATTACATCAATAGAAACCAAACTAACACATGGACCTTTTAGCCTCCCTGGACCACATTGAATGAAGATGATTTGGTAGTTCATTTGGCGCAGGGTGCTTGCATTAGCAGGCACAGAGCCCAGAGTTTGATACATATCCCCAAATAAAGTACACACTTCTGATCCCAACATTCAGGAATTGGAGGCAGGAGGATGAGAAATACAAGCCTATTCTTTTTTTTTTTTTTTTTTTTTTTTTTTTGGTTTTTTTGAGACAGGGTTTCTCTGTGTAGCTTTGTGCCTTTCCTGGGACTCACTTGGTAGCCCAGGCTGGCCTTGAACTCACAGAGATCCGCCTGGCTCTGCCTCCCAAGTGCTGGGATTAAAGGCGTGCGCCACCACCGCCCGGCTAAGCCTATTCTTACTTATATAGTGAGTTCAAAGCCAGCCTGGTCTACATGAGATCCCCATCAAAAAAAGTAAAAAATAAAAGTGAACCTATAGATGTCCAGCCAACTGACCAAAACAAGTCTTAAGATCATACATATATTTATTTTATGACACCATGAGCTATCCTGAGCTACATGTGGCTATGGGGCTCTGACACAAAAGTGCCAACACAGTGAAGAATGGACATTGCTCATTTTGTTTGTTATTGCATCCCCAGGGCACTTGGTAAATGCTCAACAATGTTCACCAAAGGAATACTTCAGAAATGATCCTGTATGTTCATTGTAAAGATCTAGAAAGGTAAATCCAGAACAAGTAAAATTTCACTTTGAAATCTCATATGCAGATACCCCAGGATTTTACAGTGGGAAAAAGATAGCTGGGTTTTTCTAGCACCTGTCTGGGGTCACATGCCCCTTTAGCATCACAGAGTACACAGACCTGTGTCATTTTAATGTGATTTTTCCCAAGTCTGGTCAGTTTCTTATTCCCAAAGGACCACGTGTATTGAAAGACAGAGTGATAAAATATAAAATATCTTATAGACACCTGTCAGAATCACTAGGATCACACAAGTGACAGCTCAGACTGGACAGGATGTGGAACAAGGGGAACACTCCTTCATTGCTGGTGAGAGTACAAACTTGCCACTTTGAAAATCAATTTAGTGGTTTCTCAGAAAATTAAGAACCAATCTACCTCAAGGCCCAGCTATACCACTCCAGAGGATATACCCAAAGGACACTCCACCATACTATAAGAACACTTGGTCAACTATGTTCATAGTAGCTTTAAGTGTAATAGCCAGAACCTGGAAACAACCTTCCCTCAACTGAAGAATGGGCATTTACAGAAAGGGATATCACTCAGCTGTTAAAAACAATGATGTCATGAAATTTGTTGGCAAATGGATAGAACTAGAAAAAATCATTCCGAATGAGATAACCCATACCCAGAAAGACAAACATGGTATGTACTCACTCAAAAGTGGGTATTAGCCATAAAGTAAAGGATATCCATGCTACAATCCAGAGAAGCTAAGTAATAAGGAGGACCCAAGCACGAAAGGAATACATGAGTCCCACTGTGAAGGGGAAATAAAATGGACATTGCCAATGGATGGGAGGAGGGGGATAGAAGGGAGAACGGGGATGGGAACAGGAGGGATCAGTTTGGAGGAGGGTGGAGGAAGAGAGTACGGGGAGAGACAACTGGAATCTGGGGGCTTCTCTAGGATAAACTAGAAACCTGGGCAATGGAAACTCCCAGGGATCTATGAAGGTCACCCTAGCTAAGACTCCTACCAATGGGAGGTACAGAGCCTGAACTGGTCATCTCCTGTAACCAGGCAAGCCTTCCAGTGGAGGGACAAGTACATCAACTCAGCCACAAATCCTTTGACCTACACTTTGTCCTGCCTACAAGATGTGCTGAGGTAAAGATAGCACAGAAATTGTGAGAGTGGCCAACCGATGACTGGCCCAGCTGGAGACCCATACCCTGAGAGGGAGCTCCCCCCGAGGGTCAGGACCCATAGGTGGGATACCCCAGAGACCTAGGATAGAGCCAAATAGAACTGATGGGGGAAAAGTCAATGAAATGACTCTTAATGGTATTTTGCTGTACTCATAGATTGGCTAGCCCACCTGCTATCAGAGAGGCTTCATCCAGCAACTGATGGAAACAAATACAGAGACCCACAGGCAAACATTAGGCAGAGCTCAGGAAATCCTGAGGAGGGGAGGGGTTGTAGGAGTCAGTGGGGGTCAAGAACACCACAAGAAAACCCACAGAACTAACCTGGGTTCATAGGGGTTCACAAACACTGAACCAAAAACCAGAGAGTCTACATGGGACCAACCTAGACTCTCTGCATACATGTTAACAATTGTTTAACATGGTCTTCTTGTCAGCCTCCTAACTGTGAGAGCAGGGGCTGTCTCTGACACTGTTGCCTTCCTTGGGGACCTGTTTCACCTGCTGATTACCTCATCCATCCAGCCTTAACAGAAGAGTAGATGTCTCACTGCAACTTGATATATCGTGGTTGACTGATATTCATGGGAGGCCTGCCTATATCTGAAGAGAAACAGAGGAGGAGAAGTGGATTGGAGGGAGGAGGACTTGGAGGACAGGACAGAGGGGAAACTGGTTGGGATGTAAAAATTGAAAAAATAAATAAATAAGAAAGAAAGAGAAAGGGAGGGAGGGAGGAAGGGAGAGAGAGAGAGAGAGAGAGAGAGAGAGAGAGAGAGAGAGAGAGAGAGAGAGAGAGAAGAAAGAAAGAAAGAAAGAAAGAAAGAAAGAAAGAAAGAAAGGAAGGAAGGAAGGAAGGAAGGAAGGAAGGAAGGAAGGAAGGAAGAAAGAAAGAAAGAAAGAAAGAAAGAAAGAAAGAAAGAAAAAAGAAATAAAAAGAAAGAAGAAAATGCAGGATGTCTTCAAAGGAGGACAGGGCATCCTTAGCATGTCCCTAACATTTGAAAATAGGATCACAGAAAACAGTCTGCCCTGGCTTCCATTCCTGTCCTCTGGGTTGTGGCTAAAAGTCTTTGATGATGCTGAGAATTTGTGCCTGGGTTTCTCACATGTGTGGAGATTCAGGGAAGCTAAGCGGGACTTCTTAGCCACGTAAATACAAAGACCTGGGATTTCCCTGTAATCTCACCCTTACCACTGCCTAATGCTCACCGAACAATTACAAGCATTACACCTGAGAGGATGCCTCACCATTCAGACCTCACGTCTCATCCACCACAAGGAAGAAGCAAGTGATGGTAGCTCCTTCAGGAATGAAGAAAGGAATGCAGGGAAGGTGGGTGTCATTTGCTCAGAAGTACTAGGACTTGAACTCCAGGTGGGTATGCCTGACTTCACAGTAAGATGATGACAGGGGCTCAGTGCTGCAGTGCAGTGGTGTCGTGCTCTGACCCGTGAGAGGACCTCAAAAGTTCCTTCACCAGAGACAGAGCTTGGGGCTTCTGCAAATGGCTATTTCTTTGTTTTCTCTCTCATCAATTCCATATTGTCTTCCCTATATGCATCTACCTAGTGACTGCAGGTCACAGGCTCTCTCACACCGCCTCCAGGATTTCCTCTCCTGTGTGTCCCCCATGTGCTATTGTGAGAAACAGGGTGGGAAGCAAGTCAGACAGACTTCATTTATGTATGTGGAAATCTGACCATCAGAGCCAAGATGAAGGTCCTGAGGATAGACGCCAAACCAGCCATATTCCATTCACTTCCTTTCAAAGGTCATTGCCTCAGCTCCAGGCAAATGTCTGGGGGGTCTACACCTACCAACAGCCATTCTGCCAAATCTCACAGCACAACTTCAGTTTCTTCCATGGCATTGACTTGCTGCTAGAGGACTATAGGAATCATAGCCGAGTCTTTACTGGCATGATTCTTATTAAACATTCGTATCAGCTAATGTGTGAATATTTGCATGCCAGGCAAGGTATTGCCTCAGAACTCACAGGAACCTCTAAAGGAGGCATTGCTCCAAGACCCATTCTGCAGATGCTACATCTAAGGTTCAGGAAGCAAAATAGATTATAGAAGGCCGTGCAGATGTGAATAAGTGGGATTGGTTTTAGAATTCAATTGGCCTGGCTCCTTAATCTCTGTATTTCCACCATTGTGCTATAAAGACTAATGGAGATGATGGTGGGGATGAGGAGGTATGGATTAATAATAAAACTATTACTAAGGAAAACAATGGTCAAAGAACACAATCATGGCTCTACCATCATGCCCAGTGCTTTATGGTACACCCTCATAATTCTTCATGGGCACACCAGTACCTTAGCATCACCTTCATAGTCTGTGTTCCTTAAAGTTAAATAGCTTTCTCAGGGCTACAATGTGAGAAAAGGCACCTAAACTCTCACCAAAAGCCACGATGAACCTCTTACCTTAAATCTGGGGAAACTGAGGCTCAGAGAGAGACATTTCCAAGCCTGTGCTTTCTAGAATAACTAAGTCTAGCAGTCTAACTGCCAACTAACAATAGATGGCAGCCATGAAGTGGGATTCCCAATGACCAGGAAGGGCTGTCTCATTGGTGTCAGTGAGAAAACCATGCCAGACCCTGCTTCATGGAGAAGAAGAGGATGCTAGGAGGCAGAAGTGGCCTTGGGGCCAGATAATAAGAACCAAACCATTTGTTAGCTGCTCCTTGGCCAAAGGAACAAGACATCTAATTTGTCTTAGGCCTAAATTGTTCACTAGGCAGCTTATTACATGGCTGGGAAGTGTCACAGTCCATATGAAAGAGGTGATAAATTACACAGTAAAATATTATGTGGAATTCTGTGAGACTGAATGGATATCCATCGGTCAAATTAATAAACAGTGTTTTGTTTTAAAGATGTGTGTGTGTGTGTGTGTGTGTGTGTGTGTGTGTGTGTGTGTGTTACATGTGTAAAGGAGCCTGTGGAGGCCAGAAGAGGGTGTTGGGTCCCCTGGAGCTGGAGTTACAAGCATTTGGGAGCTGCCCAACATAGGTAATAAGAACTAAACTCTTGTGGTGTGCTCTCTTAACTGCTGAGCCAACTCTCCAGACCCTAAAAGTGCTTTAATCATGGCCCCTAAGATTGGCTATGAAATTATGACAGTCACAAGGTGTTTTACTCTGCTTTTTCTGTGAGCCAAGTCATGAGAGAGATCATTGCTATATCACTTCAGCTTAGGTTTTATGCATGTTTGTAAATGGTTGTCATTGTGTTTGCAGGATGCTAAAATGTTTGTGGGGGTGATTGTATTGAAAGCAAGAAGCTGCTGGACTTCAATTCTCCATACAAACTGATAAGACTTGTATCCATCACGCTGGATTAAATATCCGAGTCCCTGACATGATCACTTCATTGCATCCCATGTTTCACACAGAAGATAATGTCCACAATATTGCCATTCACAGGAACTAAAGGGCATTCCTCAAACTCAGGTCTGATCTAATTAACCATCATGCCCTAAGGCACTGCCTCCTCTACCCTTGGTCTTGAAGTACTGTTGACATTTCTGAACGTCAAGATCTCAGCTAATAACTACCCTGTTTGCTTTACATATTAGCTTTACTGTTGTATAATGATTTCCCCTAAAACAGTCATCCAAGAGGGAGGCCATTAAGACTCTATAATTAAATGAAACTTACAAGGGTCAGGAAACAAAATGTACATGTCCCAGGAAGCTCCTAAAACTTACAGGATTCACTTGGCCCTTACCACAGGTTATATGAGCAAGAACAATTTCAGGAGAACTCTCTCACCAGAGAACTGGCTGCAAGTTCTGCAGAGAGATGTAGGAAGTTAGGTTTCACATTAAGGTGGGCTTTTTCAGTGTTGTATTTGCCCTATACTCCTGTAGTTAACACCTCAGGCTCCTGTTAATAATCCCAAGAAACTCACTAAGCTAGACTAATGTATCATTTATGCACCATAGATTGTAAATACACCTGCTAAGATTTACTTAATGTTTTCATGAAAACTTTATGTGAATATAAGGTATGTATAGAAGCCTAGAATAAAAGAAAATGACCAACACTGTACACATACAGCCAAAGGGAAACTAAAATACTCAACAGAGTCTAAGAACACAATCCCTAGAAGTCAGCTCCATTTAAATAACTCACCCTACCAACAGGGAGCCCGAAGAGCAAAGATGACTATGATATTCATGGCAGTGCATGCCTATATTCCCAGTGCTTGGAGAAGGAGGCAGAAGGACCACTTGGACCTATAGAATGAGTTGGAGACCAGTATGGACTACGTTAATATGTTCTCCAGGTGTGCAGTGTGCTCTTTTCTTCACTCTGCTGTCTTCTCCCTCAGATTTTTCTCTGCTAAGTGGACCCACTGGCCCTCATCAGCATCACTTTCCAGCCCCTCAGAAGCCAAGGTCCTAGAATCCATGGCTCTTGGCTGCTCTGTACTTCAAAACAGCATCCTCACAACTGACTTCTCCATCCTCATCTCTCTGTATGCTCAGAAGCAGGTTCTTAGGTGTGACTGTGCCTTCCTATTGCTCTTCCCTCCTCCTCCCTGCTCCTGCATTGCACCTTGCAGGCCAGGAAGCCTGAGAAATATTTCTTTAAGACAAGGTTTCATGTAGCCCAGGCTGTCCTCCAACTTACTAGCATTACGTAACTGAAGATGACCTTTAATTTCTAATGTCCCACTTCCACATCCCCAGGGCTAGGATTACAGGAATGCACGAGACCTGGTTTATGAGGTACTGGAGATCTAACATGGAGCTTTCTTTGCACATGCTAAACAAGCACTCCAAACTCTGAGTTATATCTCTGAAAAATCTGAGAAAATTCTGAAGCGTAGATACCTGCCTCCTGTTGAGCTCAGCACCTTCTCAGCATGAAAAACACTTGGCTTTATAAGAAAGACTCACCCCGAAGGATGGAAAGGGTTTTGCCGTATTTTAAATGAGCACAACAATGTACACTCAAGGGGGAGGCTGCAGCCCACACTCTGTAATAAAACACCATTCCTTTTCTCTTAAAAAAATAATAAATATCTTCATTTAAATCAATAAACAAATGTATTTCTGCTGTCTAAAGATGTTACTATCTGTATATCCTTCCAGGCAAATTCAAGACTCCAAGGCTATAAATCTAGGAGTGGCAGACTGTGAGACTCTGAAGATTCTCTTTATGCAAAGAATTCTCAGAGGGACAAACTCGGTCCAATTCCCAGCCTCTCTTTTCCTCGGGTGTGAGGAAAGGAGAAAATGAGGAAGCATTACAGATCGTCAGTGACTCCCAAGGTAAATTAACAGAGAATTAGCCATTCCTCTCAGACAGACGGTGCCAGGAGTTGAGTGTGAGTCATACAAAGAGTGACATTTTGAAGTAGATCATTTGATGACACCAGAAGGAAGGGTCAGGAAAGAGATCACTGGTGGGGTGGAGGTGAAAGATTTGTAGTACCTAAGCAATGTGAAGAGGCAGTATGGTCCTGAGCAGTCTAGTTTGGAGGATATGGTGATGAAGCTAGACCTCGCAGGTGTCTAGCTGGCCACCTGGCTTGCTGCAGAGTACTAGAACTGGATCCTGCATGGACTCAATCTGGACTCCTGTCTACAGAGTCATCAGCATCTCTTTCCGGATGTCTTAGCTGTTCCTCTACTCCCCAGATTTTTCTGTTTCTCTGACTGTGTATCGTTGTAGCCCAGGCTGGTCTCAAACTCACTATGTAGCCAAGAATGACCTTGAAGTTCTGATCCTCTTCCTCCGCTTCTAGAGTGCTGTGATTAGAGGCAGGCATTGCTATGCCTGGTTTTATGCACTTCTGGGGATCAAATCGAGGGCATCGTGCATGCTAGGCAGGCACTCTACCAACTGAGCTACATCTGCATCCAGTACTCTTTGTGCCAGAGAGCCAGTACTCACCTGCATGCTCCTTTTAACCTAGAGCAGAGAGCAGCCAGTGACTGTCACTGTTTGTGGTTCAGGATGGAGCAGGTCATAAAGGAGAGGACATATGACAATTGTCAGAAATTGGCTGCTACGTCCTTATGAAAACTCAAGTGTTCTGCTGTGCTGCAAGAGTGACATGGGTTCTGCCACCTCTGTCCCCTTTTCTGAAATAGAATTGCTGTTCTGTGGGTCATTGTCATAGATAACACTTTTCTTCGGGGTCCCCGAACTCAGTTACATGCTTTTTCAATGTCCCTGTTCAATCACTCTAGTAACTCAGAGACAGAAGCAGTTTTATTTCTTATGTATGTTTAAAAAATATTTATACATGTATAAAATTGTCAGAGAATAAATTCAGTTAATAAAAAAAAAAACTGGTTGGGCCATCTCTCCAGCCCTTCTGTCAATGTTTTTATATGGTCACATCTTTTTTATCTCTCTGTGGTATGTACCCAGAGAAAAAGTGCCAGTAAAAATATTTTAGGAAATAGTGGTCACAAAACTTCCCCAAGATGATGAAAACATGAGCATATTAAAAATAGTCCAACAATGGTAAAGTCAAAGAATTCTACATCTAGGTGCCTCAGTCTCTGCTTCTCCCTTCCTCCACATACAGTGCCAGGTTACAAGCCCATGTGGCCATGCAAAGCTTTTCCCATGGATCTAGCTCCTTGTGGTTGCAGAGAAAGTATGCATCCCTTTTCCCAGCTCCAAGAATGAATTTTGCTACCTTAAGAGTATGTATAGCTACTCATCTCCATTTTATTAATGACCAGACTCTACCTTCCCTATACTGATAAAAATTGTGATTAGAAAAGTTGAACATCTTCCTGGGAAGAAAAGTTCTGTGGTGTGTGGGACTCATAAAGGAATCTCAGAAACTGTTTCCACTTGCTTTTAGGCATGTATAGTCATGAACAGCTAAGGCAAACCGTAAGACAGAAAATACATTTGAAATGTGAGATGGAAAGGGCACAAGGAACCGTTGTCTTCCAATGCAGGCATCCTGTTCCCAAAAGAAGGTGCTTGCTTCTTTCTTGTGGCCTCAGAACTAAGAAGGAAAACTCTCCCGATGTTTACTGGTGGGATGTTACAGTAGTGAACAGTATGTGGTCATCTATAATGAGAAGTTGAATGTTTTATTATTTGAACGTTTTGGGCATATCAGTCAGGTAAAGCCCACATGCTGTAGTCCATAGGGGTACATCCACACACCAAGAGGTCATCATCACTGCCACATTATAAACTAAACTCTGGGGAGCTGGCTCAGCCAGTAAAGTGCCTGCTATATAGCTTGAGGACCTAACCCCAACACCCAGATAAACAGTCAAGTGTCGTGGTTGTGTATTTGTAATCCTAGCACTGGGGAGGCAGAGAGAGGAGGACACCTAGAGCTTGCTGGTCACTCAGTTTAGGTTGGTTGACGATCTCCAAGCTCAGTGAAAAACCCTGGCTCGAACACTAAGGTGGAGAATTACTGAGAAAAAACAGGCAGCGTTGACTCTAGCTTCTATATTCTTGTGCACACCGACAGATATGCAAGATCACCCCAAGTAACTCATTTTTCTCTTCTAGAAAATCTCCGAGAACCCACGCAAGCATTTGAAAGGCTGCCCTGCATCCCCATCCACACTGCTGGGACTCCCCACTCTTGGAACTCATTTGGCATGCATTGCTACAGCCCCACAATGCATCTCTTCTGCTTTTGCCTGCACTGACCTGATTTCCCAAGGAGGCAAAGGAAGGTTGGAATCTCTTGCTTCCTCTAATGTGTGCTGGGGAAGCCAGCCTGGATATGGCTGCAGGATGGATGGCGAACAAGAACACAGATAATTCAAGTTCTGATTAATCACCAGGCATGCCCACACACACACTGCATCCTCAAAACAACTGGCTGAGGAGGCTAGGCTTGCCTCAATCATGTGAAGTCCTTATGTGAGCTTAGGCTGCCCCTGAACATGGCCTTATAGAAATAGTCTCTCCTGTACTGTGACCACACAGAACCTGGACTTCTAGCTCTACTTCCTTATCATAATAAATTAGGAAATTTTTCTTGTTTTTACATTTTTTTAATCTATAAATTCTGTTCAGGTAGGATTCTGTCTGGTTCATATCAATATTGTTCCTATTTTCCTCCTCCTCCTCAGCCTTCGTCTCTCCCTCTTCTCTGTTCTTTCCCTTGTCCTCTTTCTCTCTGCTCTCTCTTTCTGACAGGGTCTCATATCCACCAGACTGGCCTTTGTAGACAAATTTCTAAACAGTCTTATTAAATAAGAAACACAGAGCTAAATACAGGAGTAATAGCCAAAGAGATCAGAGAAGTAGCGAATACCCACGACTAGCCTTAGCTTACCACCACGCAGTAGCTTCCCCAGAGAGAGCTTCTTCCTTTCTAACCTGCGCTTTTATTGCCTTCCTGTTCTGCCTTCTCGTTGGCTCTAAGCCCAAACACATCACTTCCTCATCACTGCCAGTCTATACAGACCTCTAGGTCTCTATGGTTGGTACTGGGATTAAAGGCGTGTATCACCATGCTTGGTTGTGTCCTTGACCACACAGAGATCCTGCCTGCCATTCGATTGGATTAAGGACATGTGCTACCACCACCTGACTTTTGTTTATGGCTCACTATGTGACCTCTGATCTCCAGGAAAACTTTATTTATTAACATAAAAATAAAATATCACATTTCAGCACAAATAAAATATCACCACAGGCGTTGAAGTCTCTATGTAGCTGAGGATGACTTTGAACTTCAGATTCTCCTGCCTCTACCTCCCAAGTGGAGAGATGACATAGATATGTTACCACATTGTGTTCACACCAGTCTTTCCTACCATCTTTGGCACATATAAGCATGAGGTAGAGAGAAGGGAAACAGCTGAACAATGTCAAGCTGTAATCAAAGTCAAAATCCTAAGCTTTGAGTTCCTCTACAGGACAGGGAACATGGCTAAGTGATAGAGTGCTTGCCTAGCACACACAAGGTCCTGGGTTCTATGCCCATATCACATAAAAACAAAACCACAAAACATTTCTATCTCAGTTCATCATTTCACATCCGTTTAGGTGGCTTTGGTTAGACCCATTCTGAGGGGTGTCATGGGAGAAGTGAGTACAGGCAAGTCTGAATGCCTTCCTTCCATAATCCAAGGGGATTACAGGTGCAGGTCACTTTGCCTGTACTGCACAGAGGAACAGCATTCCAGGCTGTGTGCAGTCTACACTTGGAAACCATGTCACTTTTGTCTGCATAGCTCAGCCTTGACAATGCTCTATCTGTATTTATCAGTCACTTGAGAAGGAAAAAAAAAAACCAAAACAGCTCTGCTCATCTGCCGGGATGTTCTGCTGCCTACCCAGGGTGTTTGCAAGGACAATTTTAACTGAACTTGACATCAGCCTCACAAGATGACTTGAAGGTTTATCTCTTTTCTGAGGATGAGGCCTGACTGCCTTGTTAGTCATATTGATCCACTGGCTCCCTGAACCTCTCTTTTACATAACACCTTCAAATTCAGTAACTTGAGAGTGGAATTTTCCTTGACCACCTTTCTTTTCCTTCTCTCTGACTCACAAGGTTCTTTTGAGTCCAAACAGAAAGCACTCTCCCTTCAGAACACCTGCACAAGCCAGTGGCTAGGCTCTTCAAGACTCCAAGAAATGTAAACCCCAGTGCGGGCTTTGGAGAATTGACAAGGATGATCTGTAAAATCAATGTCATTCAGGGCTTTTGGTATTGAGCTGGCCTTGGGAAAGTGGCACTCACCAGTGAAAGCAGAGCTGGGTATGGTAGGAGCTCTGCATTTAATCAACAGCTTTATAGAGAAAGCTTGCTTTCCCGAGAATAACACTGAGTTTTCCTGCCTAGATTTTCTCCCAGGTTATGTTGTGACATTGGGCAATTGACATCTCACCTTTGAAGTTTGTAGCCTTTTCATTTTTCAAGAGGGGTAAGAGAATGTCATTTGTCTTGTTATGTCCATCCTAGAAGGGACAAACTTCCATTCCAGCCACCCCAGAAAGGTATAGAAGTTAAGTCCATTTATCAGTTTTGAGTCAACAGCCCTAGCCCACCTGAAAAGCTCCAGCTGAGAGGTTCTGTGGCCATGAGTGTGTATGGTGATGGTCCTGGCTTGGAACGATGGAGCAGAAGCAGGATGGAAGAGCATCTTCCAGCTGTGATGTGCATCTAATTGAAGATAACTCTCTTAGGACCAGCATTGTGAAAGGTGTGCCATAAATACCCATAAGGTTGGGTTTGGAGAATGAGTAAGCCAATTAACAATGTCTTACCATCCCTGATACCACTCCAAACAAAGACTCAAAGACACCTCCTGAGTGTGTGCACTTTTATTTCCATTAGAAGAAAACCTTACAGGCAGGCAACCTTTGTGTATATGAGGGCTGTGGATATACCCACCAGTAGGTTATGGGGGATACTGAACCTGTATTTCATTTTCCAGTTTCCAAGCTTGCCTCTCACACTTATGACTCTATATGTATTGAACAAAGAACCTGCCCACTCTGCCAAATTTTTGTCATCTGAGACCTTGATTCCACTCACTAAAGAAGGCTTCATTCCTGGATACATAGGTCAGTACAGGGCATAACTAGGAAGGGGAGGATGAGAAGGGAAAGGATGGGGGCAGGAGGACTTGTCTTCACCAATGACTCAGAATGACATAGTCAAAGTACTACCAAGTGCAAACATGGCTTTTGCAAAGTCTCATGAACAGATACCTCGAGAAATCATGTAGAAAAATGACCCTGAGAATCACAAACAGTGTGTGGGAGGTTGTCACCTCTTTGTGACAAGGCTTCCCAACTCCAGCAAGGACACAGATGGTCCTTAGCCCAGGAGACACCTTCCTGTCCACCATCCATGATGGACCTTCACTATGCTGGATCTATCCACATTCTCATCTGCTCATTTTCTCATTGGTATTACTGAGGAATGATATCAAAAACTTTTTTTTCCAAGACTAAGGGAAATAGCTCATTCAATAAGGTACTGGCCCTACAAGTATGAGGTTTTGACATCAATCCCCCAGGACCCATGTTGTGGAAGGAAGGAAGAAAGGGAAGAAGGAAGGAAGGAAAGAAGGAGGGAAGGAAGGAAGGAAGAAAGGAAGGAAGAAAGGAAGGAAGGAAGGAAGGAAGGAAGGAAGGAAGGAAGGAAAGAAGGACGGACAAATTCTGGGTATGTGCAGGGTGGTGCATTGCTGTGGATATCGTTCTGTATAAATAAAACACTGATTGGCCAGAAGCCAGGCAGGAAGTATAGGCAGGACAAGGAGAGAGGAGAATTCTGGAAAGTGGAAGGCTGAGTCAGGGAGACACTGCCAGCTGCCCCCGCCATGACAAGCAACATGTGAAGATGCTGGTAAGCCACTAGCCACGTTGGGCAAGGTATAGATTTATAAAAATGGGTTAATTTAAGATATAAAAACAGTTAGCAAGAAGCCTGCCATGGCCATACAGTTTGTAAATAATATAAGCATCTGTGTGCTTATTTTATAAGTGGGCTGTCGGACTGCCGGGCTTGGTGGAACCCGGAGAGAAAACTCCAACTACAAATGGCACCCAATGTGGGGCACGAGTTTCCACCTAAAACCTGAAAAAAAAAAAGATTCTAAAATGGAGCTAAAAACATTTTCTAGTTGTCTCTCTCAAGTTAGCAGCAGCCTGCATGTTACTCCAGCTACAGTGCATGCTTGCAATCCCAGCACAGGGGAATGTGGAAACACTCAAAGTCCTAGGAATGACAGGCCAGCTAGTTTTGTCTATGTGGTGAGTTCTAGGCCAGTAGAGAAACCTGTATCAAAAAAGTAGATGACTCCATAGGAATAACACCCACAACTGCCCTCTGGTTGCCATGTACCTAAGCACATAGGAACACACATGAACACATTTGCACACTATACACACACACACACACACACACACACACACACACACACATACACACAAAGGAAAAAAACCACAATTTTCTCATGGATGTGAGTTGTGATCATAAAACATGGACTGCTGCCCTTGCATCTCTGTATACAGCACTGAGCAATGTCTGTGTGTCAGTCTACAGTTGTACTTGATCTCTCTGGAATAAATTTATTTTTCAGAAGCACCAAGTTCCTCTAAATGTCATAGGAGTGGCTCATTTCATCCTTGGAATACACAAGGCTTGAGTTTAAATTAAAAGAAGTTAACTGGGCTGGGAAGATGGCTCAGTGGTTAAGAGTACCAACTGTTCTTACACAGAACCCAGGTTCGATTCCCAGCACCCACGCAGTGACTCACAAACATCTGTAACCCCAGTTCCAGGGGATTTATGTCTTCTTCTGCTCTTTGCAGACACTACATGCAAATGATGTACAGACATACATGCAGGCAAGACACCAATACACATAAACTAAAAATATTTTTTCACTTAAAAATACAAAGGGGAAAAGAAGTTTAAAAAATCCCAAACCTTAGGAAAATCGAGTCCTTTCTGCCAAATGAGGATCACACTGATTCTATTCCCCAGTCACATCTTCCACTTGTTATTGCTAAATATGCCAGGTTCACAATGCTTTCCAATTTGGGTGCCTATTTGAATCTGTGTATAAATATTCACTCCTCCAAATGTCCTATTTGAATAGACAAAATATCCGTTTTAGCACTGAGCACATCAATTCGGGGCTGGAGGCGTGTGGTGCCCTGAGAAACAGCACTGACTCAGGAGTCAGATGGTAGAGGTGTGGATGTAGCTGACTGTCATCGGCCCTGGGACCTGGGACGAGTCCCTTTCCCATCCTGGACCTGGTTTTTGATCCCCAACTTGTAGGAAATGAGAATTCTCTTGTTCCTTTCACTGGATAACTGTAAAGGAATCACGGGAGTTACAAGTTTGTTTTAACCCTTTCATGATCCTTACTTTGAGACAGGAGAGAAATACAACACGGGGAAGATACTTGAAGAAGTAACAAGGTCATTTACAGATAAATGAATGGTCCAGTTCAATCTCTTCAGCACTTTCATGCTTCTTCTCCTTCTCCAGGATAATTTATTGCCCACATCAAAATAATAGTCTGAGAGGTTGAGGACAATACACCTCAGTGATAGCCTACAGTCATGAAGACCTGACTTTGACCCTTAGTGACCATATAGAAGCTAGGAATATGCTATATGCCTGTAATCTCTGTCCTGGTGAGATGGAGACAGGCAGATCCAAGGAGCATGATACCCTGCTCCAGGTCCAGAGAGAAACTCTATCTCAAAACATAAGAAAGAAGTGACTGGAGAGATGAATAAGAAGGATAAGAATGATCCCTGGTCTTTCAGAGAGGCTTCAGCTCACTTCCCAGTACCCACATCTGGTGGCTCACAATTACCTTTAACTCCAGTTCCCAGGAATCCAGAGCCCTCTTCTGGTTTCCACCAGCACCCACACACATGTGTTCATACACAGACAGGAAAATAAAAATAAATCCTTTTAGTAATTAAGGGGGAGAGTAACTGAGGAAGACATCAAATGTTGTGACCCCTGACCTCCACGTGCACCTGCATTCACACATGCTTGTGCATAGACACACATAAATGAGAGTTTGAGAAGGGCTGACTAGCTTACACCCCCTCCTATTTTGTTGTTGGCCAATTTACTTTCTCCAGCAGCATTTAATAAGACGGTCAATGTGACCTGAGCTTAAGTGTTCTTGTACCATTTTCTAAACTGGAGCAGAGGCAAGATTCAGCCAACACTGTGTGGAACGTGGCACTATCATGCAAGTCAGACCAAGTGTGTGTATAATAAAGGCTGCCAGCAGGAGACCAGCGTCAATCTCCTGGGTTTGGATGATTGGTTATATAAGGTGTTGACATTAAGAGAATGCTGTGAAGGACTCACTAGAATTCTGTGTTATTTTTGCAACTGGTAATTCAAAGATTATTTCAAAGTAAAAACTACAATGGACATCATTTTTTTCCATGGAAATTACCTAGTGCTTGTTGAAAATGCAACATCTCCAACGCCAGTGGCATGGAAATGAAAGGCCTAGGATTGGAGCCTCCTGGGACCTGCACCACAACAGGCACGCCAGGAGATTCTGATGCAGAATTTTCCAGGATTGTAAGTTAGGGAAATTCTAATAAAAAAAAAAAAACTAACCCACATCACTTAAGGACAGAGATGATACTTTGTGTGACACTTTCTTCTGAATTAAAACACCCACTGCAGGAGGGAAGAGAAAAGCCAGTGAGACCTCACGTGTCTGGGGATGCTTACAGGATTTAAGAAGGCTCCTCTTCATGGACAGAGAAGCAGTAAACAGCTGCTGGTGGAGGAGACACAAACCAGCAGCAGATCTGCAAAGAGGAGATTTTCAGCGATCTGTGGATCTGCCTTCAAGCTGTGCAAAGAGTTCCAGGTCTCTAGCTTGGGGAAGTCATCACTGGGATTGGGGTCAGCATTTGAGTCATCCTCACTCCTGCAAGGAGCTCCAGTAAATGCATTTACTCACCAAGCCGGACTAGTGCCATCTTTACATTGGTCTGTTGTCAGTTCATTTTCTAGGATGCAAAGACATTGTATGTGTTATGCCACCCCAGAAGTTTCTCATACAGCAGATGAGAGAGTGGGAAACACCCGAAACTTTGTGGTGAGGATCTATGGTGAGAGCTGGGTTCTGATCCAATCTACTCCGGATTCCATACAAAATTATATACACACGGATAATGGGCTCGCTTCTGCAGTTCCCATTTACAACATTCACCAAGCATTTATAGATCACTATGGCTGTTTCCATAGGTTGTACAAAAAGAAGCATGTAGAAGGTCAATGACCAATAGCACAGGCCCCCAATCTTCCTGCTGGCTGCCACAGCCTCCCCTAGTATCTCTGCATGGCCTGGGTCTCAAAATGGACCAGGCTGCCATTATTCCCATGTGGACAAGTGCTCTCGGCCCTGCAGTGAGTTAAACACAGCCACAGAGGAGGGACACAGCTGTATTGGGAAAACAGAGCCATTGTACTCAGGTCAGCAGCAGGAGACACGAGATTTTGAATTTGCTTTACTGAGCAGGGAAGTGGTGACCGTGGTTCTGATACTGTGCCCTTTTGCTTTGTGGAATAGAAATCCTAACTTCCATCTGCAAGGACTCTGGGGGAAGGAAATGAGGTCTTTGGCTCTAGGCCTTTCATTACTGAGCAGTTTTGAAGCAGATGAGCCCTCAGAATCACAGTGACTGGGAATCTCCAGAGGCGTTATCCAGGAGAAGAAGAGAGCTGGGCTTAAGTCGGCTCCCAGGCAGCAAATTTGGAAGTGACACCAACTAGAGTCTGGGGATGGCCCTTGGGCTTTTGTTCACTAGCTGTCACTGATACGTGTGTCTGCAAGTGTGTGTGTACTCACACAGTAGCACTCGTATACACTTCCCAAATCGGAGGGAGATGAGGCATGCACTCAAATAAAGTTCTCTGTAATACAAGTCATATTCAAAACACACCCTATTCCAACTCCAGTGATTTGACTTCAAGAGTCCAAGTATGTCAATTTTTTTGGCGGTATATATGAAACAACTCTTTAGTGCTTTTTCCCCCATAAAGAAAATACACAAGAATAAATGACAGTAGCATGTTTAAAGCCTAAGAATGGCATCTCTTAGGCTGGGGAGATGGCTCAAATTGGTAAAGTGCATGCTGGGTAAACATGGGGGCCAAAGTGCAGAACCTCAGCATTCACATTAAAGGCTGGGTGTGGTAGTGCACTAGAGAGGAAGAGACAGGCAGCTCTCTGGAGCTCAGTGAGCACCCAGTCCAATTGAATGGGACCATATTCAGCTTGCAGGATTCTTGGCAAGTTCTTTTACCCACTGAGCCATCTCATGGGGGTTGGGACATGAGTGTGTCATGGTGTCTGTGTGGAGGTCAGAGGGCAATTTTGTGTAGTCAGAGTCTTTTCAGAGCTTGAACTCATGTCATCAGTTAAAGGCACAGCAGACACCTTTACTCACTGAGCCATTTCACTAGCCCTCAACAATTCCTTAGTAACAAACAATGATGGGTAAAGCTTTCTACTAAGCTGGGTCATAAATCTGAGTAAGGTCAGAGTGTGCCCACTATCTTTGTCATTTTTAAAATGTGAGGGATGAAACTGAGTCCTATATAAATGGACATAAGGGTTTGCACCTGGGGAAGGCCATAGTGATGCTTGGGTTCTCAGTCAGAATGCAGTCTCATGCTAACCTATCTCCCACAAGGATAGCCACAGCACTCGGGCAGCACAGAAGAAGTAAATGCTGAACACTGACACAGGGCAGCAGCTGGCTGAGGGACAACTCAGAAATGAATGACCACCCAACTGGCAGTGAAACTGGCAGACGCACTCTTGCCCACCATGATATCCCACACATGAATTCATCCAGATCCACCTGGCAGATGCACAGAGATCCAGAGATCCAGAACAGGCTCCAGTTCAACACAAGGAGGAGGGCAGGAGCGCATGGCTTTCTTCCCATTCTCTTTTCTCTTCTGCTCTCCCTCTAGCCATATCACAGAGTGATACAATGGCTGATCTCAACTCAAGAGGAGAATAAACTCCTTTACAATGAGAAAGGAGATGAGAGATGGTGCCATGTTTGAGTCACTGACTTAACTCTGTGTTTTGAAGATGGATTCTGGCACCTTGAGGGGAGGGTGTATCTTGAGATGGTGTCACACACAGCCTTGATTGACCTTGAATTTGGTATATGTTTGAGAATGGTCTTGAACTTCTAATTGTCCTGCCTTTACCTTCCAACTGCTGGGACTCAGTTATGTGCCACCCATTGGACTGAACCCATGGTTTCATGTGTGCAAATGTCAAGGCTTGAATGTGAACTGTTCTCCACAAGGTCATGTATTTGAACATGTGATTTCCCAGCTGGTAATGCTGTTTGTGAAGGTATAGAAAACACAGGAGACATTTCCTTACTTAAAGAAATACATCACTGGGGCAGACTTTCAGCTTTATAGTTTGGCCACACTTTCTATTCTCCCTCTTGGTTCAGTTCCCAAAGTCTACACACAGAGATGACAGTTAGGACCATCCCTGAGCACCATGATCTTGAGCTTAGAGGTTGAGAGGCAACTGTACAAGGACTCTTGTTAAGTTCTGCTGCCTTTGATGGGGGCATAAGGCCAGCCTTGAAGTCAGGAAGCAAACTAATCACATTTCATCCACATACATGGGGCATATGCACACACACAAATAAATAAATGTCATAAAAACTTAAAAAAAATATTTGAAGGGAAATGATGGAAAACTCTCTAATTGCATGGAAAACATACCCTACAATTTCAATAATTACAAGATATCCAATCCAGGATAAGCACATTAAAATTCATGTCAAAATGTATCCTAATCACACCGCAGAAAAGTAAACACAAAGCAAGAGGCAGAATGTAACCAAAGGAAAGCAGCACATTATTTGTGGGCAGACAAACATTAATGGCTTCTCATCTCTCAGCACAATCACAGAGCAGAGAATGGGGAAGAAGGAATGGTGAAATAAGACTCTGTGTCCAGGAAAAAAATACTTGATGAATAAAGCAAGATATTCTCAGATAAAAGAAGAATCAGAAACCCATGGTTCTGAAGCAACCATTAACAAAAGACCTTTAGAAAAGAGCACAATTGTAAATTGAGGATAGTTAGATACCAATAACAAAGAGTAAAAAAATGGAAAAAATATAGCACATTATGCACTTATTTACATTCAAAAATATATTTGGTTACTAAAATTAAAATTATAATACTTTCTAATATATTAATATAGTAATAGTCCAATGGATATATGTGGTATGAAAAAACTATAACTTAAAAGAAATATATGTTGGGGAAAAGGCCTTGAACATCATTCCTGAAGTGGTAAAATATTTGTTCAACAAAGCATAAAGGCAATTTTTTGCAATCACTATCAACACTGCTACTAAAATGACAAAGCATGATAAAGTTTAGAGCCTAGCAGATGATAAACTAGAAGATTTAAAAACTTGTTAAACAGCATCAAAGAGGAAGAAGTAGAGGAAATGCAAATACAGAGAACAGAAAAGACAAACAATACAGTGGGAGACCCAAATCGAGATATGCTGATAATTACATTAAATTTAATGTTCCAATTATGGCCATTGAAACTCAGAAATAATCAGAATGTATATAAAATAACAAATTCTAACTACAAGAAAGTTACTCCAAGTTTAATGTTACAGAATCATTAAGTAGAGTCAAAACAATGAAAAGTAAATGCAGATATAGCAAGACACTCGGCCGGTCTGGTTCTAGACCATGATAAAGCAAATGTGTCAACTCACGACAGACATACAACTTCTCCCTATGGTCTGCTAAGAACATAATTTTCTTCTCTGTTACTGTGACAAACACCATGATCACAAGCAAGTTGGAAGCAACAGACTTATTTCAGTTTGTATTTTACAGTCCATCACCAAGGGAAACCAGGACAGGAACTCAAGGCAGGAGCTGAAGCAACAACCACAGAGGAATGCTGCTTACTGGTTTGTTCACCATGGCTTATTCAGCTTGCTTTCTTATATAACCCAAGCCTACTTGCCCAGCATTGGCACCACTCACATCAGGCTGGACCTTCTCACATCAATCATTAATCAAGAAAATGTCTCATAGGTTTGCACACAGGCCAATCTGATGGAAAAAAATTCCCCAGTTGAGAGTCCATCTTCCTAGGTGATGGCAGGTCTGTCAAGTTGACAAAAACTAGGCAGCACAAGCATTGTGAGTAGAAAAGTCACATGGCTTGATTGAAAAAGATTCTGATGTTTAAACAATGCTAATAAACATCTGGGTGTTCAGGGAGACAGAATCTTTGGATGCTGGACAGTCATTGTGTCAAATAATTTTCACAGCTCCTGGCTGATCAGGGTGATGTTTGCTAAGGTTGCCATGGTGATGAGAACTTCTTAAAACAAGACAGTGAAGTCTGACCTGTTCTCCACCTCTTTCATTCACGAGGGATTTCACACAAAGCAGGGCACAGTTTGATAGTGTTCCTATCCAAAGCAAACTTTCTCAAAATTAGACTCAGTCAACTCAAACCATTAAAGTTCCATGAACTAAATTTTCATGGTATTCCATACCCCAGCATCATCTCAAAAAAGGCTCACAGCACCCTATCAGTAGGTTCTGTAGAAGGAAACCAGTTTGATTGTTTGTATCTGTATAATCTCTGTTTTTGTTATTATCATTTTTTTTTTCTCCTGGAGACAAAGTCTCATTCATCCAAGGCTGACTTTACTTAGAGCAGTCAAGTCTTGACTATCTCAATGTAAACCAGGGACCTGAGAACAAATTCTTGCTTATATTTACCTCCTCCCTCAAGTCACAAACATTCTGATAGCATCTAGAATGGCAGTTCCTCCCTGATTTTTGGTTTATATTGACCAGGTCCACCAGAAGACTCATAATGGCAACTGTGGCTTCATGAGATGCATTTCTCAAGGAGTGAAAAATGAAATTTCAAGTTATTGTCAGATCCACAGCTGAATAAAAGTTGTCTTGTAAACACACACAAAACAATGACAGTGTATGCTTTCATCAGAACTCTTGGGTGACTAAATACATTGCCAATGTACAGACATCTTTATTTGCAGGGTGAGGCATTTTTTCTCTAAGCTGTAGATCTCCACAATGGGCTTAAAATATTCAGCAAGCCATGCTGCAAACAGATGTTCCACCTGCCCCGCCTTGTTGTTTCCTTTACAGAGACAGACAGAAGAGAGTTAGTGCTGTTCTAAGGGCCCTAGGCTTTTTAGAATGGCAAATGAGCATTGACTTGAAATTATACTCATCAGCTGCATGAGCTCCTAGTAAGTAACTCAGCATATCTCTCAAAGCCTTAAGACAGAGTCAACTTCTCTCCAACTCTGAAGTCCTACAGGTATCTGCCACCTCTTTATTCAACAGAAGGCTGTTTCTCCCACATTTAAAATCTACCGTTGAGCTAACCCACTCTCATCCACTTTCTGGACTTGTCTGAATAATGTACTGACCTTCCATTAATCAGCACCAGCTCCCTCACCTGCACTTTTATACCACGGAGACATCTTCCTCTACCCACATGAAGCAAACTTGGCTAACTTTGGTCTTTCCTTCTATAGCTTTTCTACCCCTCTCTGCCTTCATGAAGTTGATGAAAGTGACAGCTCTTCTCTGGGTTAAAATTTGGTCTCAGCAGATGGTGTAGATGGCTTGGGCTTCTATCCAGGTCTTGGAGCTTTCTCCACATTAGCACAAATGCTTTCTTATTTTATTTTCTTTGGTGTTCTCAGTGGGATTCAATTTCAGGACCCCTGATGAACTTTTCCTTTGATATACAACTCAACTCAGATGATGGTGTGAGGAGAGAAGCCAATCCACCTCAGAAATGGACTGATTATGTGAGGAGGGGCCAGGCCACATCAGAGCTTGACATACCATCCTCATTAAGCTTCATCATTCATAGTAGCTTCTGATTTAAAGTGAGAAGCATGTGACTCTTTCTTTCTCTTGATCCCTCAGAGGTGTTTTGAATCTCTATTGGCTTAACTTCAATACTTTTCCATGTTACTAAATGGAAGGGCCCAAAAGTTGGAGAGAAATTGAGGCCAATAGAATAATGATAACACATAATATTTATTAACAAAGCTTGTCATTTTGTATGGGCACAATTTAGGGCACTGCCAAGCTGCTACTATAGCAAAGATCATGGTTCCCAGCTCACTATAACAAATGTAATAATAGTGACAAGGTTTAAATGTCCTGAGAATTGACAGACTGCTGCAGGGATGGCCAATGAACATATGTTTCTGGACTTTTTCAAGTATCTGCTCTGTGTAAGATGCCACTCTATATGTATGAAAAACCCAATATCTGCAAAGTAGAGAAAACAAAGAACACTGAGACAAGGTATGCCTGCATACTATACAACATGGGTCAAAATCTTGATAGACAGGTGAATATCAGACAAATTGGACCTTTAACATGGTAATGGTAAAGGGATGAATGACATATATGGAATGCCGTAATGAAACTCATTACTATAGATATTGTATTAGTCAGGGTTCTCTAGAGTAATGGAACTTATAGAATGAATTTATCTATCATTTATCTATCTATCTATCTATTTTTCTGTCTAACCATGTGCATATCTCTATCTCTAGATCTGTACATAGACATAGATATAAGCATAAATATATAAAGGGGATTTATTAGAGTGGCTTATAAGTTGTGATCCTGCTAATCCAACAATGATTGACTATGAACAGAAGGTCCAAGAATCCAATAGTTGTTCAGTCCATCTGGTTGTCTCATCTGGTCTTCAGTATATGCCAGAATCCTGAAGAAGTAGGCTCTAATGCCAGTGAAGGAATAGACTTGCTAGTGAGGGAAAGAGCAAGCAAACAAAAAGAGATAGAGAGTATTCTTCTTCCATGTCCTTTATATAGGCTGTCAGCAGAAGGTGTGGTTCAGATTAAAGGTTTGCCTTCCCACCTCAAAGATCTGGATTAGAAATGGATCTTCCCACTTCATATGATTTACTTAAGAAAAAATCCCCCACAGGTGTATCTAGTCATTTGAGTTTTAGTTAATTCCAGATGTAGTCAAGTTGAAAACCAAGAATAGTGATCATAAGTCCACACCTTGTCAACTCGATACACAATTATATCTCCTTATGCCATGCTTAATTTCCAAAGGAAAACAATAACCAAATCATAATTTTGCTTAACATGATATCTATCATGATACTATCCCACGTGTAATTGCAAGTGTATTGTATATTTGACTAAGTCATATTTGTGCCTAACATGATATAACTATCCCTCCTACAACTGCAAGCACATTATAAATTTAGAATAAGTGGCAATGTCCCTTGAGCTATACTCTTTTAGTATCTCAAAGTTAAATATGATAATACCATTAATATTTTCTTAACTGATGTTACATCACATGATAAAGAGATACAGGAAAAAAGACACAAATATCTGTACCACCACATTCTTAACAAAAACACAACAGAAACACTCCTGTCAATTATAATCCTCATTTCTATATGTGGTCATGTGGCCTTACTTGGTATTTATAACCACCTTTATCTACTACCCATTTTGTATTTCCTCCACCCTCAGCAAGTATGTCAGTAGGTATTGGCTCTTTCCCTAGAAGAGTGACCTATACCTTCATCCCTGATGAATCTGTGCCCTTGGTCATCCTGCCTGGATTATGCTGCTGTGGTTTCACATTGAGTTTAATCACAGGACATGGTAGTACCAAGAGATGCCCTAAAGGATTTTCTGCACTGGAGACATCATCTTTCTTACCTCCATTGTGGAGAAGAAATTCAATTTCCCCTTGATAATCTGTATCAGTCACCTCTCCTAACATTGCTATCCCTTTCTTAGCCTGTTGGCTTAAAGGCATCAGAAGCCCAAAGTGACAAGGGGGAAGCCTGAGCTTCTAGTTGAATGGAATGATTGTTGTGTCCCCTGACAGGACTACTCCCTTCTCTGGAACCAAAACTTCAAGGCCAGCAAAACTTAAAGTCACAGAAACAGAAAGCAAAAATTTTCCTAGTGAGTCACTGGCAGTAATAGTGAGTGGAACTATTCCCCTTTTCACCCCTTGATTCCTGGACTCACAGAGAAATTGTACCATATATTGGGTGCTGATTTAAAGGATATATCACCTTTTAGATAACCTGCCACAGTCTTCCAGGCTGATACCATCTAATTGGCACTGTAACTATGTCTTCAAAAGGCCATTCCATCTTTCTATGAGGGCAGCTGCTACAGGATAGTGGGTAACATGATAAGATCAACTGGTTCCATGACCATGGCCCCATTGTCATACTTCTCTGCCTGTGAAATTAGTTCCTTTGTCAGAAGCAATACTAAATGGAATACCATGGCAGTGGGTACGGCACTCTGAAAGTTCATGTATGGGTTTTTTGCAGAAGCATTATGTGCAGAAAAGGCAAATCCTCAACCAGAAAAAGCATCTACTACAGTAAGGACCAAGTGTGGTCCTTTACACAAAAGAAATGCTCCAATGTAGTCAACCTGCTACCTGGTTGCTAGCTGGACACCCCAAGGAGTGGTCCTATATCTGGGGCTCTGTAGTGGTCTCTGTTACTTAGCCATATCAGTAGCCAGGTCAGCCTTGGTGAGTGACAATCCATTTTGTCAAGCCCATGCCTAGCCACCATCTCTGCCACCATGGCCACTTTTTTCATGGGCCCATTGGGCAATGACAGGAAAGGCTGGAGAAAGAGGCTGACTGTCCACAGAACTGGTTATCCTGTCTACTTGACTATTGTACTCCTCCTCAGTGGAAGTCACCTCTTGATGCGCACTTACATAGGACACAAGTATCTTCCCATTTAAAGAGATCTAGTCCCATCTTCCACAGATGCTCTTTCTCATCAATTTTTCAATTGTGCTATTTCCAACTCCCTGACCATCCAGCCAATCCATTGGCTACAGCCCATGAATCAGTGAATAATTACACATCTGGCCATTTCTCCTTCCAAGCAAAATGTATGTCATTTGTACTGACAGAAGTTCTGCCCACTGTGAAGATTTCCCTTACAAAAGGGGTTGTAATGCTGCAGCTATCCACTTCTGGGTGGTACCTGCATAACATGCAGAACCATCAGTAAACCAGGCCCTAGTCTTCTCTTCTTCAGTCAGCTAACCTATGAGGCTCTAGGTGCATGCAGCAGACAGCATTGTAACAGGAGTAGAAACTAAAGACATTTGGACAACTTCCTCACAGAACTTGCTTGTGCCTTCAGGACCTGCTCAGGTGCAATCATGTACATACCACATCCATTTGATAATAAATTGCTGCTGTGCACATGTCCTACTTTGTGACTGACAATGTAGTGGGCCAGAAAGCATCCAGCTCACAATGGGCAGCTCAGGTCACATGGTAACTTGGTGGCCCATTGTCAAATATTCAGTTTCCACTAAGGCCCAAGAGCATGCTAAGAAGCTATTTTTCAATAGTCTATAGGTGATGGTAGAGCCTTGCTCCAAAATCCCAAAAGTCTCTTTGGTAATTCACCTATAGGGGCCTGCCAAAATCTCCAAACAGCATCCCAGTCTGCCATTGATGCCTCAAGTACTATTGTCTCTGCTGAGTCATATAGTCCAAGTGGTAGAGTAGCCTGCACAGCAGCCTGGACCTGTTGAAGAGCCTTCTCCTGTTCCAGGCCCCACACAAAACTAGCAGCTTTCCAACTCACTTGGTATATGGGCAGAAGTAACAAACCCAAGTGAAGAATATTCTGTCTCCAGAATCCAAATAGGCCCGCTAAATTTTGTGCTTCTTTCTTGGTGGTGAGAGGGGCCAGATGCAATCAGTTATCCTTCACCTTAGGAAGAATATCTCTGCATGTCCCATACCTCTGAACTCCTAAAATTTCCCTGAGGTAGAAGGCCCTTGAATTTTGGTTGTATTTATTTCCCCTCCTCTGATGTGCATGTGTTACTAATGAGTCCAAAGTTGTTGCTCCCTCTTGTTCACTTGATCCAATCAGCATGATGGCATCAATCAATACAGTGAAACAATGTGATGTTTTATAGAAGAGACAGATGATCAAGATCCCTTCTAAGTATGGCACAGGACTGGAGAGTTAAGATGTCCTTGAGGGGGCTGGAGAGATGGCTCAGCCGTTAAAGGCTAGGCTCACAACCAAAAATATAAGATGTCCTTGAGGTAAAACTGTAAAAGCATACTGTTGGCCTTGCCAATATAAGCAATTTGCTTCTGGTCCTTATGAATTGAGAAAAAGTCATTTGCTAGATCAATAGCTGCATACCATGCACCAGGAGATGTTTTAATCTGCTCAAGTAAGGATACCACAACTGGCACAGCAGCTACAATCAGAGTCATTACTTGGTTGAGTTTTTGATAGTCAACTGTCACTTTCCACAATCCATCTGTCTTCTGCACTGGCCAAATAGGAGACTTAAAGGGAGATGTAGTGGGAACCACCACCCATGCATCTTTTAAGTCTTTGATGTCACTAATTTCTGCAGTTCCTCTGGGGATTAAATACTGATTTTGATTCACTATTTTCTTTGATAGAGGCAACCCTAAAGGCTTTCACTTAGCCTTTCCAACCATAACAGCCCTCACTCTCAGGTCAGGGAACCAAATGTGAGAATTTTGCCAACTTCTAAATGTATCTATCCCAATTCTGCATCTGGGACTGGAGAAATGACCACAAGATGATTTCAGGGACACCCTGGACATACAATCAGTTGGACTTTAGCCAAAACTCTATTAATCACATGGCCTACATAAACCCCTGCTTTAACTGGAAGGTCACACAGCTTCTCGGAGTCTCCCAGAATCAGCATCAATTCAGAACCAGCATCCAACAGCCCTCAGAAAGTCTGATGGTTCCTTTTCTCCCAGGGTACAGTTACCCTTGTAAAGGAACTTAGGTCCCTCTGGGAAAGGAGTACAGAAAAGCTAACTGCAAAACTTTTAAGTATTTTATCAATGTCCTTCCTCAAGGGAAACTGGCTGTCCTTTCATTCTCTGCAACATGGCTCAAGTTTGGAAATTGGTTCATGAGCTGAGATTGCCTTTTGCCACAAGCCAATGCAACATTTCTTTCATTTGCTTGAGAATTTTTCTGCTTATGCAGACCAAACAGAAATGTAGTAGACTTCTTATCTAATTCACGCTTGGAAACACCATGATTGATTAGCCAATATCAATGATCCATACAAGTCATGCCACCATAAAATTCACTTTGCTTATGCTGACCATTACAGGTCAGGCCATTATGGATATTGCTTTGTCTATGCTTCCCATTACAATAACTACAATTGCCTTTGGCAATTCAGTGTTGCCACCTGGCCCCTGCTACCTTGGGGTCCAATTAAGCCCATTGTATTTAGTTCATCCATCTGAGCAGCAGCATCTTCGATCCTAAGGTCTGGCACAAGGCAAAGGGCAAGAACAATGCTCTTCAAATGTTCTGATGCCTCTCTCACCATTTTGTATCTTATAGGATTAGTGAAGGGCGTGTCTTCTGAGTCTTCCCATTGTGAAGGATTAGGCTTTACATGGCATACCCACTCTAACATTGCAATTTCTCTTAGCCCTAAAATCCTTCATTAACACTAAGTCAAGGGATATCAGGAACCTCCAGCTCCTTTTTAGTAGGCCATCTTTTGGCAAATGCTCCAGCCAACCATTCAAATAAACTTTTCATGCCTTTTTTTTTTAAAAAAAACTGTGCAAGCTTCCATATTAAATCTCCATTCAGTGGGCCCATATCAATAAACTGAGTCTGATCCAATTTTTATGTTCCTTCCACCATTATGCCACACCCTAAAAATCTATTCCCATGAATAGTCTCTGTACTCCTGCTTACATGAATTAGCAAACTCATTAAGATCTTTAGTAGTATGGTGTACCTCCTCATGGACAGCACTGTCTACCTGCCCTCTATGAGCCTGCTTAGCTAGTTGTAGGTCTAAATATAGTTATAGGTCTAAAGGCAACTACTGATGGGCCCTGAGGGATATCAGAATTGTCTTGCCTGGCATCTCCTTCAGAGAATGCCACTGATAGTTTAAGAGACAATGAAGGATTAAGTAACACTTCAGGGAGTGGGGGTGTGAGTATATCTTCTGATGATGATGGAGAGAATACTTACTTCTTTGGGTGAGAATCTGAGAGTTTAAAGCTCTCAGTTTCAATAGGGTTCTCCCACACATCCCTATCCCAAGTTACAGCACCCCTTTCTTTACCCTTACTTGGACCTCAGGCACCCACCAATTCTGGTACTTGAATTTTTGCTGTAATTCAGCCAACCTTATAATGAGGGATTCAGTTTGATTTTCTGCAACTGGAGGCCTGTGGCTGCTAGAGAGAGCATTCTCTTCCAGGGCACACTAGCAACCTTTAAACTGTTTATGTGCATCTAAAGCTGGTCGATTTTTACCACTGAATTCATTGTTGTCTTTCAGAGTATTCTAAGATGCTAAAAGTCGGTTAATTTTTAACACAGAGCTCACTATTTTCCATAAAGGTATTCAGAGCTGCTCAGAGCAACTGACTGGCATCATTATTTTCTTTATTTTTCCACAAATTGTCAAAAGCTTTACATACAGTCACCAAATCTGTTGCCTCTCACAATTGGTGAATCAAGATAATCAAATACATTTGTCTCCTTAAGTTTGTAAAATAGTTCACACAATTGACTTTTAACAGTCTCTGAGCTCCTGAGAGAAGCTTCACTAACTAGAGAGGCTTCAGTAACTGTAGGTGTTGGCAAATTGGAAAGCCTATTCCAGATACTTAAAATATAGATCATTATACTTCTTTTTCTCTAGAACCACTTCTGGTACCAAAATCTGTAATAGTCAGGGTTCTTTAGAATAACAGATTTTATAAAATGAATATACACAGATAGATATATGAAAAAATGATAGGTATAGATAGATAGATAGATAGATAGATAGACAAATAGATAGACAGATAGATATAGATATAGATATAGATATAGATATAGATATAGATATATAGATATAGATATTGACTTTATTAGAGTGACTTACAGGCTATGGTCCAGATAATCTAACAATGATTATGAATGGAAGGTCCAAAAAGCCAGTAATTGTTCAGTCAATGAGGCCAGATGTTTTAGCTGGCCTTCAGTATACACTAGAATCCCAAAGAAGTAGGTTCTAATGCCAGAGAAGAAATGGACTTGCTAATGAGGGTAAGGGGAAGCAGGCAAAGAGAGGAAGAGCTTCCTTTTTCCATGTCCTTATACAGGCTGCCAGTAGAAGATGTGGCTCAGATTAAAGGTGGATCTTCCCACCTCAAAGTTCCAGATTGGAAGTGGATCTTCCCACTTGGAATGATTTAATTAAGAAAAAATCCCAATCACTTGGATTTCAGTTAATTCCAGATATAGTCAAGTTGACAACCAAGAATAGCCATCAAAATATTCGCTTAAAATAACTTAAACCCAAATTTAAAAGTTAACAAAGAAAATCCAGGGCATTATATAATGGTGACACAGCCAACTCATCACAGAGAAATAATACTTTAATTCTGTCTTCATTTAGTAGCTGATAGAAACTGAGGGGTGAGAAAAGACAGATGGACCCATTCATAGCATTGGTGGGAGAAGTGAAGAGTCTCCCTTGTAAGAGACGTAATGGCATCAAGTGACACACACCTCATAGATCAGCCAGTTAGAATTCACTGAGGATTCTAGAACCTTCATCTGACGACAACCAAGCACCTGTTTGAGGACAAACAGACCATTCATGAAGAGAAACCCTCTCCCAGGCTACAAATAAACCTTGCCAAATCTAAAACAACTAAAATTAAAATCACACAAAGCATTTTGTGTGTGAGTTAGCTCCATCTAAACTACAAAAAGATTAGAGACGAATGACCAAACATAAGGGAGTTATCCCATTTCTAGTAACCCACCTCACAGAAAGCCTTCAAGGAAGTCAGGAAATACTGCGTTCTTAACAAAACTGGACCATGATTGTGAAGAATCTGTGGAATTCGGCTAGGACAGCACTACAGGTCAAACAAGGCCATCAATGCCCACAGGGTGGCCATCAACCTTGGGGGACTAGAAAGCAAGAGCAAGCATAGGAGACAAGAAGGAGAGAGAAGAGAGGGAGGTGGGGTATAAAACACAGGTGGAATAGACAGAGTCTGCTACCCCAAAATGCTAGCTCACAGACAGTGAGATGGGGGGTGGGGGTAAGAGGTGACACAGGTACAGGTCTGGAGTTGTTAAATCATGACAATCTGGGGGAGAGAGATAGAGATGGTGAAGAGCTCCGTGCATGTGGACCTGACAACTGAATAGGGATGACTGGCTCCTCGGGAAACCAACTACCAAAATGATAAAAGCATGCCATTGGGAAGCTCTGCAGCTATGGAAGAAATTAAAGTCATAATTTAGAATCCTCAGGAAGGAAAATGGCCAGGTCCATGTGGTTTCACCAGTGGATTTTACCAAATATTATGAAACCAGGTAATATTCACTCCAATGGTTTTTCCAGAAAACTGAGGATGAATTAACAACTCCACATCTTCATAGCCTTGGAATCAAGTACAAGTGATGATAGTCCAAGAATCAATGATATTCTTCACAAATATAAACCCTAATACCACACAGCATCACATCCATTTCAATGGGCTGAAATGTACAGATAAGCGTGGCTCATCACAGAACAACACAAAATTCAACAGGAATGTACAGCAGGTTCATAGGAATGCACAGTAGGTTCAATACAAGCTCATGTAGGTTGGTAAAGAAGATGGCTGAGAAAATTCCAATTATCTATATGACTTTTTAAAAGATTTTACTATTTATTTATGTGTACTTGTGTGTTTCAGTCTGCAGTGTGAGTGTCAGTGGAAGTCAGAAGAGAGCGTTGCATTCCCTGGGACTGGGATCAGCTGTGTAAAGAGTGGATACATCCTGAGTGGATATATATTATTGACATAGGTATAACAATTCATACCTCTGTCAAGGCTTCCTCGGTTCCCCACAATGAATGATGTGAAGACAACCTGTCCATCAGGCTGATGAACAGGTTAAAGGGGTGGTGTGGCATGTGTGTAAACAGTGGAATAATATACAATAGTGAAAAAGTGAAACAGGAAATCGTGCCATTGCAACAATGTAAGATGATCCTATCCGAGCAGAGAGAGGCCGATACCAAACGATGTCACTCAAGAGTCAAACTCCAGGTAGAGTAGAATGAGAACTTAGTCACCGTGTACCAAATTTCAGCTAGATGTGAGGAGTAAGTTCCAGCATCCTGTTGTACAGCATGATGGCTGTAGTTATTAATAATGCACGGTATATTCACAATAACTAAAGGATGGAGGCTGAAGAGATGGCTCAGTGGTGAAGAACATGTATTTCTCTTTCAGAGGCCCTAACTTTGTTCCTAGCACCCATGTTAGGTGGCTCACTGCTATCCATAGCTCCGGATTCTGGGCATCTGACACCCTCTTCTGACCTCCGTGAGCATTGCACTCACATTTGCACACACCCCCAGCATGTATACATGTATACATAATAAAAATAGAATAAGTCTAAAACATACAATGAAGGGCAAGGCTTTCAAATATCACCGCAAAGAAATGAGGTGATTGACACATTGTCTGTAGACTGACTCAATCACTCCACAATGGCATTTGATATGTTCCAAGTAGACTTGGTTTTGAAACCATATGGTACCCTGTAAACATATAGCTATTATCCATGCATATTAATTAGAAATGAAAGAAATCTTGACAACTAAAGTCAGTATTTGTAAGAGTAAAATAACAGCAAATAAAAAGGATGTCAACATGAAAATCCACCACCAGCTTCTCCCACTAATCTGCACCCCTTCCTTACCCTCACCCCAAAATGTACACAGCCTTCCTTCCACAATGCTCTGCTTTTATTCATCAACAAATATGGTTGCAGCATCTTCTGTGAGAAGAAAGAGAAGCAGCCACATCTGGCTGGGGTGAAAGTGGAGTTATGTGGGAAGTGATACAGAGGAGGTGCTAAATCAACTGAGTGTTGAGAAACATCATTTTACTGAGGAGAGATGGAGGCAATGGCTGGCACAACTTCCTGGTTAAACACAGAAAATTATCAGCTTCATTTGACAAAGGTCCAGTTAGACTGATGCCTAGAATAGAGACTATTTGGATATAAGAGCAAAGAGTTGGGCTGGGGATGAGTCATGAAAATCTTGAATGCCAAGCAAAGGAATTTATACTTAACTTAAATCCTACATACTTTTCAATGAAGATTACCTCATACCCTGTTCCTTGGCCTTATATGGATCTTATCAGAAAGAGATGTTGCCACATTAAATTAACCCAAGGGCTGAACGAGGGATCTCAAGAAGCATTCCAACACTGAACTTTTAATATGCATGTCAGCAAATTAACCTCAGCATCTTTTCCCCAAGGTACAACATAGATGAAATCATACCAGGGACTGGAGAGGTGGCTCAACAGTTAAAAGCATCCACTGCTCTTGCAGAAAAACTGAATTCAGCTCCTACTTTGGGTGGCTCACAACTGCCAAAAATATGGCATCACCCTCTTCTGGCCCCAGAGACACTGCATTCATGTACATACTACACACACACACACACACACACACACACACACACACACACACACACACCATGAATAAAATTTTAAAGAAAAAGAAACCTCACCAGCCTCTCTTATTTTGAAGGAAGCTTGTCTGACAAACGAAGCTCATAGTTAATATGAAAGGGATTTTTAAAGCACTATACAATATATTTTTCCGAAGTGTAGTCTTTGGGTCAGCATTATTAGCCTAAACTAAGACTTCATAGAAATCCCAACTTTATGCCCAGACTTACTAAATCAGAAATACCAGGCTTGTGGCTATCAGTATGCATCTAGAAAGTCTGCTTGGTTATTCCAACACATACTACAGTTTGGGCACAACTGACAGCTGATTATGCAAATATCCTCAAGTGCCAATAAACCCCAGCCGTACATGGCTTAGTCCAGCCCGGCTATTAGAGGCTCACAAAGGAGACCTGTCTTACTTCTCCCTGGAGAATCAGATATTCTCCCTTGACATTTTTCTTTTCTCAACCCACGAGCTATTCAGAGCTCACTTTCCTGGTGGGATAATTACTTTCAGAACTCCTCAGCACACCGTATCAGAAGGTCCGGCAATGGTTTCTCCAAAGGAAAGAAAATTAGATAGGGAAATTTCCCTTTCTGGTTTGTATTTTGATAAGGTAATTTTGCTTGAGAGAATGGATGTCAGCACACCAACCTGCAGTCACAATAAATCTGTGTCAATTTAGTCAATGAATAAGTACTCTAACGTCAACGTTTCCCTCTATATTCAAATGTGCATTATAAATTCCTGCTGCAAAAAAAGGGAGATAAACAATAAAGACATTGCTTCATTGCTAGTAGGAGGAGAAAGGATAAATGACAGAAAGTATTCAGGACACTTTGCTTTCTCGAGGCAAAATGAGGAATGGAAATCCATGTCTGTGTAACATAGTTCAATGTGAGATGTCACCAGAAAGTAATTGAAATGAATTGCCCAGTGCTTTCTGTGTCTCCACTAAACCCTGTCTCTGTCTCTCTCCATCTCTCTCTCCCTCTCTCTCTCTCTCTCTCTCTCTCTCTCTCTCTCTCTCTCTCTCTCTCTCTCTCTCTCTCTCATCAAGATCCTATAGCTCATATTTTCCCTTTTCTCAATTTTAATTTTTAATTTCATGTCTGTGTGTGCCTGGCAGTGTATGGGTTTGTGCACAAGAGTGCAGTTGCTCCTGGAGGCCAGAAGAGGGCATCAGATTCCCAAGAGCTGGAGTTAACTGGGGATTGGTTGGTTGTGAGCTATAGGACTTGAGTGTTAGAAACTAAATTCAGGTCCTCCTCTTCAGAGTTATACATGCTTTCAACTTCTGAGCCACATTTCCAGTCCAGGGGTCATATTTTCCTGTGGTTTTAATTTGTCACAATCATCATGAATACCCTTTTTTAGACTGAAATTTCCCTAAGGCCAGCTTTGTCAGGATGGGCCCTGATTAACATTAAATTTAGGAAGCACTTGTTTTAAACCCAGCTCCTTTAACCAGGAAAGACTAACAGTAGAAGGTGGGTCTGCTGACCAGGCTCTGAGTTTACCTACCCATAGGTTGACACAGTACAGTCCTGGGTTGCTGTCCCCTGGCCTGTAAAAGAGCAGCCATGTTTACTATGGTGCCATCCACAATGGCCAGACTATGGAATTAGCCTCAAAGCCCACCAAAGGATGAAGGGATCAGATGTGGTACATGGACACAGGGGAGTTTTGCTCAGTCACAAAGAAGAATGAACTTCTGTCATTGGTAGGAAAATGGTTGGAACTAAAGGTTCATGTTCCGTGAAATAAGCCAGACCTACAGAAACAATATTACAGGTTTTTCTCCTCCACTTGGAAGCTGGGAAAACAAAACAAAATGGATAAGAAACTACAGAAGGATGTACTAGGGATTTGAGAGGGGAAGGATAAGAGGGGTGCAGCACAAATCTTAAAAGGTCTTATTATTTAAAACAAACCTGGAGCCAGGTATTGGGGTGAATGCTGGAAGATCAGAGAAGTAGAACAAGCCACAGCCACCTCACCTTGCCATTTCCTCAGCTGATCCTGTTTCCTCAGACTGGAAGCCTCTTTGTCCTCATCTAAGTGAATCTCAGCTGAACTGCTGCTAAAAGTGGAAAAGCTTAACCAGCTCTAGTTCTTGGTTTTCATGCCTTATACACCTTTCTGTTTTCTGCCATCACTTCCTGGGATTAAAGGCTCTTGTTACCACATCTAGCTGTTTCCAGTGTGACCTTGAACTCACAGAGATCCAGAGGGATCTCTGCCTCTGGAATGCCAGGATTAAAGGCATGTGTGCCACCATTTTCTGGCCTCTATATCTAGTGGCTGTTCTGTTCTCTGACTCCAGATAAGTTTATTAGGGTGCACAATATTTTGGGGAACATAATATCACCACAAGGTGGGGGAATGAAAAATAGTGGTAGAAGGAGTGGGAACAGATATAATACAAGTCCACTATTTGTAAAGTTAAGTTATGCTAATTAGAAGAGAGAATGAGAGAGAGGTCAGGAGCCTTGCTCTCTAAGCCACTGGTACCCTTCTGCAAACAGGATCCAGTGAGGAGTTTACTGTGGAAAGAAGGTAGACACTGGACAGGGCTGTGGGTGGAAAGCTCAGGAAGGAAGGGGTAAGCCACTGAACTTTTCTAACACAACAGACACAGATTGACGTCTTCAATGTTTTTCCATCCGATGTCCTTATTTACTAGAAGTTGTTGTCAGGCCGTGATTAGACACACTGCTCAGAGCTCCTCCCAGTTAACAACCCAGCAATCAGTTCTTAAGAGAATCTGATTGCCACATTGTTGAAGGCCTGAATTCTCCAGATGGCTATGCGCTGATACTTGGGTTCTGTCCAGTTCCGCGCCAGCTCTGCTTGCTCGCCCACGGCAGTGTGTGCAAGGCCCGCCCAGCAATATTGGTTAGGCATCCTTTGTCTAGCGGTAGCTTCAATCCAAAGTATATGTTTCTCCACTTCCAGTAAACAGCCCAGCAACGTTTCCAGATGTCTGCTCCACTGTTCATGTACATTAGACTTTCCTTCGTGCCGTCACCATCCTATTCAATAAGCTATTTCATGTAAGTCAACAACAGGGAAATCATCCTTGCCAGACCCCAAGAGTGAAAAACACAGCGTCTTTTCCTCTCTCTGAGAGCTTCCTGTGAGTCATTATTACTGCTTTATTTAAACTACCGTCATCATGATTAGGATGCCATTGAAGAGAGGAAAAAGAAAAATATCCAGAAACAGCCATTGGCAAGGGATAGAGTTGTGGAAGAGAGAACCATTGTTAAGCTTTTAGTGAAAATCAGTGCTTTTCTGATGGCTCTTACATGGTTCAGTGAGGACAAAAATAATATCAGAAACCATACTGCCTGTCCTTTCAATGCGATTGTGCATCCCATTGTCAAACCACGAATGGATGGAGCTGGCATCCTACCTCCCCCAGAACCTCAGACCCACAGGTGTCAATGAGACCTTACCCCTCTAGCTTCTCCCACCTTATGATGGGAATCACCTTTTCCTCTGGCTTTTATAAAGCATAGCTTTATCTAAAAATACATATTAGGGGCTAGAGAAATAGCTCAGCAGCTAAGAATTCATTCTGCTCCTTGCAGAGCACCCAAGTTCTGTTCCCAGCACCCACATCACATAGCTCACAATTACCTTTAACTCCAATTCCAGAGCATCCGATGGATGCTGTCTTCTGGCCTCTGCAGGCACCATACCAATCATGCACAAACCCATATATAGATACACATGCATATACTTAGTAAAAAGTAAAATTTTTCTTTTAAAGTTTTACTTTAATATATTTGCACGTATGTCTGTGGGCCTGAGCGTATATATGAAGACCACATGCACACATGTGTCCATGGAGGCCAAAAGAGAGCATCAGATCTCCTGGAACTAGTGTTACAGACAGTTGTGAGCCTCCATGTGGTTGCGGGGAGCCAAACCCACATCCTTGCTTAAGAGATGAACTACCTCTTCAGCTCCAAAAGTAAGCCATAAAAAGTCTTTATTAGTATATATTCATTGTACAAAGCAACGAGTTTCATAATGACATTTTCAGTGAGAATTATCTTTTTTTCCACATTATCTTGGAAAAAATCTGCAATGGATTTCTAGTTCCAAGAGTTACAGAATTTCTCAGTACATCCTCATACCCTTCCTGTAATGCAATCTAAGTCACCTGCCAAGGAATAAAGCATTGTTTCACTCCAGTAACCAACCTAACACCACGTTTGCACACAGCAATAAGTCAGTATGGACCTTAGGTCCTGAACTGGACATTAACATCATCTAACATGAATCTGCCCTGTGAACACAGTCAGAAGAGAACAGTCTCAGACCTGGTGTTATTACCAGCTCGTCACAAAGCACTCAATTAGAGGTCACTTCTTCCTCTATGACATGACAAATTTGAACAAAATGAGCTTCAGAAATTGTACATTTCTGTGGAACAGCACAATTCCTCAATCAAGCCACCTTAGGCCTTCTCACATATGGAGATGAGGAAATGAAACTCAACCTTACAAACAGAAAAGAAGATGATTAATATACAACCCCAGAACTGTGGCAGTAGAAAGCTCGGTTATATTCATTTGTGTCAAGGTTACACAGCCTCAGTTGCTTGCTCCTCATAGCCAAGACACAGACACACCCAGGGTTAGCCTAGGGGTGGGGATCAAAGCTCAGCTCCATTTCTTGCAAATTATACATCATTAAGCAAACATTTGTGACATGTGTCATCCCTTAGCTTAAATTCACTCAGTTTCCACACAAAAATAGAGCAGGCAGGTTGGGGCGGGGCAGGGGGAGAGGGGCGTGTCTGTTATAAACACTGAAAGAGAGAGATTATTGAGTTCTTGTGTGGTCCAGGATTTAGAAAGCATCCAACCTTGATGAGAGCTTACCAAGAACTTGGTGACTTTAGAAACAGCACCACCAGCGCTCCCGCCTGTCACCTCTGTGACACCTCCCGGGTACCTGGGATTGTGCTTGGCACTTTGTGTGTCCTAGGCCCTATCTCTTAACTTCCTCCCATTTCCTCTACTTCACTTTACTAGTGACAATCTTGCAAAGAGAGCCTGCTTTGGGGTTATTTTGTAAGTGCTTGGAGAAGATTTTCCTGGTCTTCCCCCCACTCTCAACCTCTCTCATTGGAGTCTAGAAACGACTCAATAGATATTTATTGATATCCATCTTAATCCCATTTTGCAGAAACATTGAGAGAGGCAGCGAATTAATCTCCTGATTTCCATCCTGGTATTTTTGTGACTCTTCTACCTTCATCTCCCCTACAGCAAAGACTCACCAGGTGAGCCCGTGGCAGAGGGCTAATTACCAATGGGCACTGAAGTGGAACGGGAGCCCACAGAGGAGAGCTGAGCATAGACAGCTGGACGTCTTTGGAATCCTCCCCAAGGTGCAAGCGGATTCCGGCCAAGGAGTTATTTTATTCATCAGCTGCCAGAGGGTTGAATTTTTATGTCAGCTCGGTGCAAGGTTGGCCGGGCCAAAGAAGGCAAATAAAAATTGCATGAAGTTTGGAGTCGGCTGGGGTAGGTGGCAGTGTGTCCCTGCTGGCTTGGCCTTTGGTACAGCCTCATGAAAGACAAAGACCAGCCTCAGCAAGATCTAGGAGCATCCTGGAGAATCTCATTTGGCAAAGTAACAGACATTTGGTCTGAGGATTTGGAGGAAAATTCATGAGGCAACAGAAACCAGGCAGGCTGAGCATCCATTTTCCTTTCTTCTTTACAAGAAAAGGTGAGACAGAGAAGCCTGGTCTTTTCCTTCTGTTCATTCAAGATGTATCTAGTGCCTGCTTTACAGCCAGCTGTGGGCTGAGCACTGAGAAATGCCTTCCAGAAACGTTACATGCTACAGTCAAAGAGTTCAGTCTATTAAGTACCAATGCCAGGCTATGACAAATGCCAAGAGATGGATCCAGTAAGAAAGAACTCACATCTAATTTTTCCTTCAATTATCTCTGTGTGTGTGACATGTATGCATATGTCATACATGTTTCCATATATGTGAACACAGATGCATGTGTATGCAGACACTGGTGGAAGTTGGAGATTGAAGCCTGGAGTGCCAGAGGTTTATAATGGGAACCTTTCTCAGTTGCTCCCCACTGTATTCATTGAGGTAGGCTCTCCCAGTTGAACTCACTGATTTGGCTAATCTGGCTAGAAAAGCTTGCTCCTCTGTTTCTGCCTTCAGACCGCTGGAATTTCAGACTGGCTATCTCACCAGAATGGCTTTTACATGGGTAGTGGGAATCTAAACTCCAATCTTCATGCTGGGTGACAAGACCTTTTCCATCTGAGTCATTTCCACATCTTAGAAATCACATCTAATGGGGGAAGAGGCACTCCTGGAAGGCTACACAGCATCAGAGAAGAACTCCAATGCACAACATTACAGACATTGTTGGTACCAAGAGAGGAAGAATAAAAGAGCAACAGGATGGGATGGACACAGTCAGGGAGACATCACTGGCCAGTGTGGATATTTGAATATCACAGAAATTCACCAAGAACTGAGACTCAGCCAGGCTGGAGCATCAAGGAGATCTCCATGGAGGATACACACTCCAACTCCAGCAATATCACACTCTTCTCCATGGAAGCTCCTAGGGAGCCAGTGGGTGGCAGAATGGGAGCAAAGTGGTGATTGCTGATCTAGCATTGAGTCAGAAGAATACAGCACAACCAGAGCTTAGCATCATGGGGAGTCAGGAGCTCCAGCCTCACATCTCAGCAATGCCACTTCTGTACTCTGGTGAACTCAGGAAAGCTTCTGAACCGTAGTTTACTCAATGCTGGAAGGCAGCCACGCAATAAGCCTGGGGTTGATGGAAGTGTATCGGCAAGCATCTTCATATTCTTTGAATTGTAGAGTCTCCCATGGTTCAAAGAAAGCAAATGAAAAGGAGAGTCCTGACAGATATATGAGAAATAATGGATTACATTTATGGGAATAAAAAGTAGACAAGAAATAAAGAAATAACTCAATTTGAGTTGAATTGTTTTACTTGTTATTGACCATTTTGGGGAAATGTTTCTTTGTGAGGACACAGTTGTATATCATTACAGCTAGGGACCAAGGAGAAGAGAAAAAGCATGTCAGAAAGCCGGCCTTAGCCCTGGTTATGTTGAGCTTTCTAAAAGTGGGCTGAAAGCATCCGGTCCTGCTTGGAATGCAGACATTTTAAGTGGCCTTTGCCAGCCAGGGATGGCAGTTAAGGTGCTCTGTGGAAGCAGGCCTATGTAGAGAGAAAGCAGGAAAGACTGAGATGAGATAAGGCTGCCAATCAGTCAGAACTTCATCCTTCCCAGAGCTGACCTCACCTCCCACAACCTTTGAACTACGATAGACCTTTCATTTTCTCTCTTTTGACACATCCATTTCAGGAGAAAATGCTGTCTTCTGTGTTTTAGAATGTGTCCAACATCTCATGGCATCTGTCATCCTTAATGCTACCTCTTTGGTCCACACTGCCATCATTCACCCTGCAGCGCATGATGGCTCTGGATGGTCCCCTTTTCTAGTCTGATCTGCTGTATATCTTGTCTTGTCTGCCATGCGATAGCTAACTGGACAGTTCAAGCCATATCTGAATGTGTCACTCCTTGGCTTTGGTCCCACAGGGGCTTCTTCCTGCTCACTTGAAGGGGGAAACGTAATAAACCTATGTGGTGTGGCACGCTTGCCTAACCATCTCCTTGCTTAGACTTCCCTGGCTGGGCTGGCATCTTTGATTGCTCACAGACACACCCAGCACTCATCTCAGGGCCATTACTAAATCTTGTCTTCTACAATGTCACTCTTTCCTCAGGGACCATCCTGCTCACTATCTTACTTTTCTCCAGTTCGAATAGTCACTCAGGAAAGTTGCCCATGCTGGAAAAATAAGGCCCCACCATCCCTTGTTACTTCTCACCTTGTTCTTTTATTTTTATGGTTTATTTTTATTTTTTATTCGTGTGTGTGTGTGTGTGTGTGTGTGTGTGTGTGTGTGTGTGTGCACATACATGGGCATGTATTCATATGCTTGTGTCTGTAGTTTCCTTTGGAGATCAGAAGAGAATGTCAGATACCCTGGAGCTGGAGTAACAGGCACTTGTGAGCTGCTGGGTGTGGATGCTGGAAACTGAATTGGGGTTCTCTGCAAGAGCAGCATGCCATGTACTCATAACCACTGAGCTGTCTGCCTGTCGTGCCCACCTTGTTCCTTCATATAGAATTCCTCAACTCCCAGTGCAGTAAATGGATAATTCCAATGACCAGTTTCCTCCCACAAGACTAAAGCTTCCTAGATACCTTGATTTGTTCTCTGTGGCTTTTCCAGCACCCAGCCCCTATGCTCCGGGTGTGATGGGGGAGTTAATAAACACAGTCATCTCTAGGAATCCAATGCGATCACCTATCTCACTAAGCATCTAACTCCAGCCTCTGATTATTAAAGAGTCACCAACCATGTAATACAGAAATCTATTCTAAGATACAGCTGTTCATGGACTTCACACTGAAATGGATGCAAAGGAACTGAAATGTTTATTAATGCACAAATCAATATTGAATGAAAGCCGTGGTGTTAAGCGCATCCGAGGTTATTGGGTTTTGTAGCCCCTATGCTGTCTTTTTATTAAAGATAGGAGAAGAACTTCAAGCCTCAAGTTAAAGATATGTTTTAATGAAACCAAGAGTTCCTAGCTTAAATAACTACTTCATAAATATAAAAATCTGTTTACCTTGCTGGAAGCCGAGATGAACATTTCCAGCAAAGTCACAGCTGAAGCTGTTAGATGCACTCATTGGCCACTTGGCTTCCCTGACAAGTATACTAATTTTGTGAAATCATCTACTATTTTAGAAATTAAAATGGCATATAGCCAAACGATTTTTTTAGTATTTGTTTTATTTTTAATTATATGCGTGGCTTGGGGTGGGCAGCATGTGAAGGTGAATGCAGGTGTCCAAGGAAGCCAGAAGAGGGTATCAGATATCCTAGAACTGGAGTTACAGATAGTTCTGTACCATGTGGGTCCTGGGAACTTAACTCTGGTCCTCTACAAGAGCAACCAGCGCTCATAACTGCTGAGCCATCCCCCAAACAGATGAGCAATATTTTTCACTCTCTCTGTCTCTCTGTCTCTCTGTCTCTGTCTCTGTCTCTTCTCTCTCTCTGTCTCTCTCTGTCTCTCTCTCTCTGTCTCTCTCTGTCTCTCTCTGTCTCTCTCTCTCTCTCTGTGTGTGTGTGTGTGTGTGTGTGTGTGTGTGTGTGTGTGTATGCATGCTACAGCACACATGAGGAGGTCAGAGAACTATTTTCAGGAATCAAGTCTCTCCTGCCATGTAAATGCCAGTGATCAAACTCAGAGTATCAGGCTAGTCAGTGGGTGCTGTACATGCTGAACCATCTCACCCGCCCGTCAAACTTCTTTGAATTTTTTATATTTATCATAGGGTGATGAGAGAGAATACATATCTAGCTTGGAATCATGTTTCTATAGACATTGCTTCCACGAGAGTGAGCATATTTCAGATGTTATCAAAAATGAATAGCAAAGAAACAATAATTAATAGCTAAGGTGTTAACTGGCCACAGAAAAAGTTAGGAAGCATGTGAGTTACTGAAATAGAGAAAATCTGGACATGTAGGCCAGATGAGGCAGTTCACACCTGGACACTAGCACTTGGAAGGCAGAAGGAAGCAATAGGGTAAAGAGTTTACAGTAAGGGGCCAGAGAGACAGCCCAGTGCTTAAGAACCCCTGCTGCTCTTGCAGAGAACCCACGTTAAGCCAACCACAAGCATCTCTAACTCCAGCTCCAGGTGATGTGATGCCCTCTTCTTTCCTCTGCAGGTACCTGCATACATGTGCACAGACACATACATACACATAGACACACACATACATACAAATAGACACATAGACAAACACATACACACACATTCACACACATATAAACGTACATACACATAACATACACACACATGCACATACATACATACACATTCACAAACATACACACACATACACATTCACAAACATACACAAACAAACGTAGACACACACATAAATGAAAATAAAATAGATCCTTTCTGCAAAGGAGACTTTGAGGTTAGCCTGAGCTACACAACCAGACTCTGTCTCAGAAACAGACGAGTGGAACCTCACAGCAGCACCTCCTGAAGCTTGCAATGGTTCTGTGGAGAAGACACTCACTATTAACCTTGTTTTCCCTTTCAGATAAAGCATTCCTAGCTCAGAGGTAAAGTTAAATACTTAAGATCTCAGAGCCTGTTCATTGCAGAATTGAGAACACGGTCGGGACTCCCACCCACCACATAACTTGCTCACTCTCTTCTCCTCCAGTGATAAGCAAAGGTCTCTTCCATCTCCAGACTTACACAAGTTCTCAAGGCTAAGATCAGGATTATAAACTGATAACTCATGGCCCAGTGGCTGTGCTTCTTGTAAGTCTAAATTTGTCACCAACAATTTATACAAAGAAAATCAACATAAAAAAATAATGTTTTGACATCATTTGAAAAACCCTGCAAGTCCAACATCAAGTGGAGCTGAGGCTGAGTCCCACAAACTGAGACTGTCACTCACTGGTTCACTCCCCGCTGGTGCTGACTGGCAGTCATCACAGCCGCTTAAGGAACACTGGGTTACAGAAAAGTTGGCTCATATCCAATTTCATTCCGGTTCTTCTAAAAATTTAACCGAGTGACACTGGATGGAATCTGATGGAGTTGAAATAGCAAGACTGGGCTGGGCTTGCAGCTCAGTAGTTGGAGGAGTGTGTGCTTAGCATGCATGAAGTCCTGAGTTCATTCCCAGCACTGCACAAAGCCAGGCAGAGTGGTGCATGCCGGGAAACTCAGCGTTCAAGCAGCAGAAGCGGTAGGATCAGAAGTACAAGGTCGTCCTTGCTACATCAAAGGTTCTAGTCATCCTGAAATACACGAGACCTCCTCTCAAAAGAATGTGTGATTAAATGAGCAAATAAACCCACAACCTGTACCCAACTCAGTGTCTGAGACAGAGTTGAGTAAAAAAGCCTTAGGGTGCCTCAGTTTGGCAAGATGCCTATATCTCCTTGTCGTGATGTAAGAGACATGTCCCCAAAAGTGGACAGCAGAACTCCTGTCCTGGAATCCTCTGTTAAATAAACATTTTTTTCAGTCCCAATTTGAGACACATTTGGCCATAATATGTATGTATCCTGTGGTCACGTTTTTTAGACCACCTCTGAGCTCAGTTACTTTAAGCTAGACTTTTACAACAGTAGGTTTTAGGTCTAATTTTCAGGGAAAAGTGACTTGGAATTACACTGGTCACTTGGAGAGATTCCTGTATGGGTTAAGTTATAAGAAGTCTGGAGAAACCAGCGGTGGTGGCAATACATACCTTTAATCCCAGCACTTGGGAGGCAGAGGCAGATGGATCTCTGTGAGTTCGAGGCCAGCCTGGTCTACAGAGTGAGTTCCAGGACAACTAAGGCTACGCAGAGAAACCCTGTCTCAGAAAAAAAAAAAAGCATAGAGAATAGCTATGTGTGTGTGTGTGTGTGTGTGTGTGTGTGTGTGTGTGTGTGTGTTTTAGAAAAGAAAGTCACTTGGAAACTGCAATGACTTTAAGCCATGGGTCTGTTTGATAAAGGAGAACCTCTAGAGCACTCACTCTGTATAGACACAATCCCAACACACACACACACACACACACACACACACACACACACACACACACACACACTTTACAGAAAAAACAGCTCACACGGAAACCTCTAGGAAGAGACAACCTTAAGGTCAGTTCATGTCTGAAGCCACTCACAATAGCAAATTCTCATACACATCAGCATGCACAGTGAGATTTCAATCTGCTGGGTCCAATAATCTTATCCCAAACTTAATATTTAGCAGCATTTCAAAATATTGCTTGTGAAAGAAAATCCCCAAACACCTTTGGTCGTGGAGGAAAAGCTCTTTCTTTGTTTGGAGAGGACTGGAAAATATTTCAAAGTCATTAAGTTTTTATTCCAAAGTGGGCAAGCAACCCTTTTCCGTAGGGAGTAGAGGAGCCTCCAAAGGCCATGAAATGACCATGAAGGAGTTCAGGAACCACAGCTGAGCTTTTTGACACCTTGCATTTGCTGAGCTGTCAAAGGACCAGTGAGGAAGATCTCCATCACGGTCTTTTCATACCCCGGACTTGATTTTTCTGCTTGCTAATCACAGCTCCTCCAGTCAGGTGTTGCTTCTGTGCAACCACAGCATACAGCCTAAGCTAGCTCTCATACATAGACCAACCGCCTCCAGGGAGAGTTCAAGAAAAAAGATGCAAAGTGGATAAGCATATATTACCCTAACTTTCTACTTCACGATGTTATGTCAGGGAGCAGGGAGCCCGATTCTTACCATCGCTGCTTAAATATTCAGCCAGAACAAGAGCACAATTTGTTTGCCATGCAGGAGTTACAGAGCAATCTCGTTCCACACTGGTAAACACCATGAAGACATCTCCAAGGAATAAGAAAGACCTCACAAAGGCTGCTGCATGCTTGAGAAAACACACACCGCCCCCTTGTGATCATAAAAGGCCAAGGTAGCCTTTTGCTCCCTGTGAGCCTTAAGACAGGGTCCCACATGGGGCATTCGGCATGATTGATGGTGTTGATTTATGAAGCTGCTTCCCCCTGCTCACCTGGTAACTGCCGTGACTTTCAGCAGTGGCTTTTTTTTTTTTTTTTGACAAAGTGAGACTTCCAGAACACACACTCCCTGTAGACACAATCTCAATATGCTCCCAAATACTTTATTATCCTGGGAGCATATCCAATATCCAATAAATACCTACTGGTTGCCTACCAAGTGTGAATAATTTTCTAAGCACGGGAGATGTATATGGGAAAGACATCCGTAGCCTTTGCTCTCACGCTGTTTGTTATATCGTGAGCACTGAGCACATTAACGGTGGTAACGCTTACAGCCTATGCTCGCCAACCATAAGGAGTGTCGGGCTCATATTTAATCTTCCCTATAAGTTCCAAAAATAAGACAGGAAAACGTGACATCAGTACCACTGGGATGCCTGGCCACAATTGTACACTATCAGTGTTGAAAGGACTCCACAGACCATGAATTCAAACCTCTCAGTGGAATATTTTTAAATATATATTTTAATTTATTGTTTGAGAATGTAATACATCCTTAACGTGTATTTCAGAGATGAAATTCCTCCTTTATTTTTTTTAAGACTTACTTTTATTCATGACTACGTGTATCTGTCTCTATGTACATATGGTCACCATGTCCTTGGAGGTCAGACAAAGGCACTGGATCACCTAATGTGGGAACAGAATATGGGTCCTCTGCAAGAGCAGCAAGCACTCCTGACTGCTGACCCATCTCTCCAGCCCTGTCTTTTTCTTTCTCCTTCCTCCCTTCCTCCCTTTCTTTCTTCCTTCCTTCTTTACTTCCTTCCTTCTTTCTTTTTTCTCTTTTTTTTCTTTTGGTATATGTCTACTGTATATGGTTCTGGGTTGTGTAACACACACACACACACACACACACGCACACGCACACACACACAGCCTATATATAATGTACTTGGAGCACGCAACCCTCCTCTCCTCATTCTCCTCCCTCCCCCTGTTCTCCTTTTCCCCTTAGACAGTTCCTTTTTCCTTTTGTGTTGCACATGCACACATTATCTTGTGTATCTAGATAAGATCTAGAATCTACAAATGAGAGAAGCATGCGATGGCTGTATTATGAGACAGAAAATTCTAACCTGCAGTAGTAGCACCCATTTTCCACCAATGATGTTAGTTCATCATTGCTCTAATAAAATCCCTTGGTGTACAGCTTCCCTTAGTGGTCCCCTTCTGTGGACACCTGGGCTGGCTCCTAACTCAGATACTGCAGGAGCACTGCAGAAAACGTGGACATGCACGTGTCTTTGTGAGGAAGGATCCTTTATGATGACGGCAGAATGGACCTGTGACCCAGAGCAAGGATTTAGGGCTTCAGCATCAATAGGAGTTCCACTGCTATGCCCTAAGCAAGGTAGTTAAAACTCTTGAGTCTTCAGCAACTTCTCATGGTGAATATTACAAAATTCCCAGGTGGCTTTGTGGCAGGGATACAAAAATGATCCTCAAGCAAAGTGTCTGCTTAGACCTCTGGCAGCCCAGGGGGCTGGCATCCAGAGGCAGAGGAAGTGCTCCTTAGGCCTCCTCTCCTCCCCTCTGCTTCTCACTGTTATCCAGGTGGGGGAAAGGTGAGTTTTCATGCTGTGCAGAACAAAGACCTCAGCAGAGGATCCACTTTGCTGTGAGCTGTGCACTTCCACGTTCTTCTGGAAGGGTGGGCATTTTCTAAATCTGCACATTTCTTTCCCCCTCCTTTAGCACAGCCAGGGAACCAGCTTTGGGGCTGCATCCACCCACTGTGCCAGCCTTAATGCTGCAGCTGGGGTAACCGATCAGATTCAGGGTTAGGTTCAGGAAATGCTAGTAAGGAGCGAATCCTGAGAGACATCAGTCTTTTAACAATATCATAGGCGAGCATGGCTATAATGTATTAATGATTCACACTTACATGCCCTATGTCTGTGGCTGGTACATTTGCCAACATGGTTTTCAAGCAGCCTTTTGGCAACCTTAAACCCTGTGAGTGTAAAGTGTTTTTTGTCTGGGTCATTTTGGGTTCCAGTTCTGAGAGACCTATCCATTGAGTCAGGACACAGCAGGAGGAAACTGCCCTCCTGTTGTCAGAACTGGCATCCCTGACTCTGGGTTAGTGTCCCTCTTCCACTTTCCTCCAAGGTGGGAGACGTTACGAAGATGGACATACCAGAGCCATGGAAACAGCTAACAGGGGGATAAGGCCTTCCTGGGGCCACTTGCACCTGAGTGTAGACAGGCCATAATGATCTGGTATGATAGTGAAGACAGCAGGGACCCAGGAGCCCAACAACACTCTGTGGTAAGAAGGCTGTCACAGGTTAGAACGGCAGATGCACAATGGTTTGCACTCCAGGAAGATCTTCAGGCATCACCACAGCAGCCCAAGATCTAGAACCTGGCAACATTTCTCAGTTTTCAAAACACACTGTTTCCATGCAGGCTGCAAAACGTAGCAGGGATTAGAATCCAGTCTGGAGACCTCACCACCCTCAACTCATCCCATGTCTCTCCACTCCCTCTAAACATCATTACCACTTCTTTAATTGTCCCCTCTAAATGCATATATAGATATAAATACAACCTGCTGAGTCTCTTTACTTTTGCTTCTCTGTATTTATTTAGTTCTGGCCACTGGTGTTGGATAAGCAATCAGGGGGCTTGTCCCTGGAGAAATCTGCTTCTCCCTCTCTCTCAGCGGCCATTAATTCCCTGTAGCTCTTCATCTAAGGATGAGGCCTTGTGAAATTTCCCATCCTCGTTGCAGGGTCAAGTTTTGACTGTCACAGAAATCCACAACTGCTCAAAAGGCAGTGACTGTGGGTGCCCAGTCCCAGTTGACACAGTTACAACAAAACCCTTATACCTAAGGCTCAGGGAACATCGCCCCTGAGCTGGAGGGAAGATTGTAAGACCCAGAGGATTAGGATATCTGTCTCCAGATAGTGTCTTCAGTATGTCACAGGGAAGCTGCACCCATGAAATTTCAATAATATGGCTACCTAAACAAGGCCTTTACAATGACAACACCAGTTGACATTCCAATTGGGTGAGAGTCAAACTTATCACTTAAAATCTCCAGGGAAAGGACTCAAAGGTCATCTTCCTCAGTCGCAAATGGAATTCCTTTTTATCCAGCACAAAATGACAAGACTATCATGTAAACATTGTTTACTCCCAAGCGAATTTCTCATTTGTTAACAATGAGATTTCATGGGTGTGGCTTCCCTGTAATGCACAGAAGACACAATCATTGTGCATAAAAATGGCTGTCATTCTAAACTGTGGCAGCCTTCTTGCCACTGTGTGTATCACTTCATATTTTTATGTAAGATCATAAGATGTAGCCCAGGCTGGCTTTGAACTTACTCTCCTCCTGTCTCCACCTACAGGATACTGAGATTATGAGCACTGCTTGACCATGCCTGGCTCGATTCATTTCTTGTCTTCAGGAAGGAGTTCACATGGAGACATTAGCACGGAGATGGGGTCTCCGTCTCTCATCAGAAGAAAAGAGCAAAGTTGACTCTTATCAGAAATACGGCATGTGCCCAAGGAGATAAAGAGGCAAGTGGGAGGGTGAAAGTTCACGGGGAAGACGATACTGGATATTTGTAAGAGTGAACTGAAAATTGACAATCATTTTTTCAGAGGAATGAACATGAACCAAGCCCTCTCCATAGTACTGTACCTGAAACACACTAGTTATTCCTTTGTCGGTGTCCAAGTGTGAAGGCTATCCATCCTCTTCAGCCCAGGTCCGCCTGCTGGCTCCAGTATTTGGAAGCTGGGGCTTACAGAGAATGTCATTTCTCAAAAAAGCACCTCATCAATGGTGAATCCTCTATTCATATATGATTTATTATATGAACTGCAAACTCTTTTTACTCTCTGATACAGAGTCTCACATAGCACAGACTAGTCTCAGACCAGCCATGTAGCTGAGATAACCCTGCCTCTGCCTCCCAGATGCTGAAACTATAGGCATGGGATAACATATCCCATGTAGAAACTGCATTCTTTTTAAAAAAAAAAAATTGTTTCTATTTTTGTGCTTGGGTGTTTTGCCTGCATGTATGGGTATGCATTGTGCACCTCATGCCCATGGAGGTCAGAACAGGGAGTTAAATGTCCTGGAACTGGAGTTACAGATGATTGTGAGCTGCCATGTGGGTGCTGGGAATAGAAACTGGGTCCATTGTAGGAGCAGCAAATTCCCTTTACCACTAAGCTAGCTATCCAGCACCAAACCACATCTTTCTTAACGTAACAGAATGCTGCCATGTGCATCAACCACCATCAGCTACATCCACGCAGAGGGCAGTGAAAGGCATCATGAAGGTGAGTGTGAGCTTTCCCTGAGGTGTAGGTCTCACTGTGCAGACTCATCAGTGCACACTTTCTAGGCAGGCAGGCCATGTGTTTACGCATCAGCTGAGTTCCTGGTTCCTTAATGGATGAACAGAGCAGCAGCTAGGGACAGAGTCATCCCCTCCAACACGAGCATGACCTTTCTATGAAATTTGCCAGCTTTTGTTTTCTGAGTCTTTGCTTCCTGTACTTCGCACAGGGGATTAAGAACTAACAACTAACCTACATAGAAAACTAAAGAAATTAAATACCATAAAAAAACACAAAAGCTACCAGTCAACAAATGGCCCAATAAACTGAATGGATGATGTCAAAAGAAGAAAGACAATAGTCAATAAATAGTTCTTAAAGTGTTCCACATCCCTAGCCATCAGGGAAATGCAAAGTAAGATAGGTTTGAGACTCCTTCTCACTCCAGTCAGAATAGCCATCGTCAAGAAAGTATAGGACAGCAAATGCTGGAGAGGGAGTAGGAGGAGGAGCCCTTATTTGCTGCCTGAGAAGTGAAGACTGGTGTTCTCACTATGGAAATTAGGGTTGAGGTTCCTCAAAGAGTTAAAAATAGATCCATCTTCTGGCTCAGCTCTGAGATCCCTGGGCATGTACCCAGAGCATTCTGAATCCTGCCGTAGAGACACCTGCTCATCCATGTCCACTTCTTCTCTATTCCCAACAGCCAGGAAATGGTACCAGCCTAGACATCCATCAAGTACGCGTGTGTGTCTGTGTATGTGTGTGTGTGAGTGTGAGCATGTGTGTATGTGTGAGCTTGTGTGAGCATGTGCATGTGTGTGCATGTATGTGAGCATGTGCGTATGTATGTATGTATGTGTGTATATATCTGTGAGTATGTGCGCGTATATGAGCATGGGTGTGTGTGTATGAGCATGTATGAAGTAAGTATGAGAGCTTTTAGTTGAAAGGGGTAGGAAGGGGAATAGAAGACACATGACAGGACAATGGAAAGGGATAGAAGGATATGATGGGGAATGTGTGGGTAGTTGGGGGACAAGGGTGGATATGAAAATGCTATAATGAGATGTTAATATATGTTAATTAAAACCATAACAACAATACGAACTTACTGGACTAGAATTGACATGCAAAGTTGTGTAGATGCCCGTGCTCACTTTGAGGAATCTGAGGCAAACACACACTTGTGAAACCATTACCACCACCTTGGCCATAAACTTACCTGTCTCTTCAAAAAGCTCCCCCTGCCTTTTTTCCTCTGAGACAGGGTCTTGCTGTGTAGATCAGGCTGGTCTTGAGCATGCAGCCACACTCCTGCCTCTGTTTCATCATGTGTGTGTGTGTGTGTGTGTGTGTGTGTGTGTGTGTGTGTGTGTGTGTGTAGGCCATAAGATCTACCAACTCAATGTATTTTTAATTACTCACTGTAAACGCCATGTTAAAGGTCTAACCCTGAGCTTGTGAGCTTTATGTAAGTTGAGTTTCCTTGAGTCGTATCTCCTTGCTTGCCCTGCTACACCCAGTACTGTGCTCTCTGTAACCAATTCAGATTACTCATCTAAGTGACACCCTATAATATTTGTAGGAATCTGGCTGTTGCCACTTGATATCAGGCACAGCGTTAAAAACAGCAAGATATCCTTCTGTTTTAAGGCTGAACAATATTCTGCCACTTGTGGGTGATGTTTCTTATCCGTTGACCCTCTGTAGGAGTCTGGGTTGCTCCATACCAGTCACAGACACCTGCCCAAGGTCTACGCTTTGAGTTTCCAAGAATGTTCACAGATGTGGGATGGCTACTCACACAGAGGAGGAACCTCTGTTTTCACTCTTTGGTGCACCTCTCCGCTGTCTCCCACAGTGAACAAACCAGTTCACACTCAGTGAAGATCTACAGGAGGGGGCTGAGACTGCTCGGTGACTATGAGCACCTGCTGCTCCTCCAGAGGACCTGTGTTTAGTTCTTAGCACCTAGGACAGTGCACAATCACATTTAACTCCAAGTTAGAACATCTGATGATCTCTTCTGGCCTCTGTGAGCTTTGCACTAGTAAGCATATACCCATAAAAATAAAAATAGCCAGGCGGTGGTGGCGGCGCACGCCTTTAATCCCAGCACTCAGGAGGCAGAGCCTGGTAGATCTCTGTGAGTTCGAGGCCAGCCTGGTCTACAGACCAAGACCCAGGACAGGTACCAAAACCACACAGAGAAACCCTGTGTTGAAAAAACCCAAAATAAATAAAAATAAATAAATAAATATAAATAATAGCCCTTGACAAAAACACTCTACAAAACTCTTCCCTCCACAGCCTCCCCAATCCTTCTGCTCACACTGTTCATTTCATCTGAACAGGGGGAAGGAGTCACCCTCCTTGTGGTGTTGGTGTTGTGTTCAGAGTGGTGTTGCGAGGCCCTTTGCAAGTACCCATCAGCCATTTTCACGTCCTCCTTGCAGAAACCTGTATCTCATCCTTTGATCTGCTTCTAGTCCGGGTTGTGTGTGCTCACATTGTTTTGCTTCCTTCTCCCCTCCCCGAATCCTTTGTGTTTTCAGTATTAACCTTTTCTCAGATAATCATATAGGTAGTCCTCATTATCTCTCTCCTCCCTTGGGTGTCCTCTTCATTCTGTTGATTGTTTTCATTCACGGGGCTTTTGAAATTGTACCCTGCATGAATTCTTTGAAAATTACTCAGTTACCTCTCAATTTTTTTCCCCAGAATGTTCTTTCTCCCTCCCTGCCATACATCTCATTGTCTAAGTGTTTTATTCATTGAGCCGGCAGTGGGCTGTGGTGCGTGGTCCTTGCGCCCTCTCATTAACCCGATTTTCTTCCCTCTGATCTGCAACAAAACCGTGACTAATCTCACTGCCTGGGCTCTGTGTGGAGGCCTTGCATACCTGCCACTGGTGCACAGGAACAAAAAGGCAATTAATCCACTGGGTGCCATTACTCCCGTGAAAAGGAGAGCCTATTGTTCATATTTTTAGAAGCTGTTAAATTAACCTTTATGGAAAGGAAATTGCCCTCTGGGTAAAGAAATAAACCCCGCCCATCTTGCTTTCCACTCATGGCCTGATTTTAATCAGCATGAACTTACCACAAGTGTGCATTTGTACATGCACAAACGTGTACACACTTACCCACACACACATATACAGATTTTTTTTTAACATCCACAACTTTAAAGTAGCTCTACTTTCTGCAATATTTTCAGGATGCACAAAACATTTTCTCATCTATTTAAATTGATTATACATTAAATTAGGTAACTCTCCTTCTGAATAATTTGAAAGTATCTTTTTATTATTGTTTTGGTTTGGGGGCACTTCTTGCATGCATGTAATGTGTTTTGATCAAATCCACTGTCCCTTGCCTTCCTTCAAATTCCTCCTCTATCATCCTGCAGCTTTTCTCTCCCAACCTCAAATTTTCTGTAAGAAAAACAAACAAACAAACCAAACAAAAAACAACCCACTGAGCCCTCTTAGTGCCCCCTGCATGTATATGGGTGTGTGGCCAAATCCAGGAACATAGGTAGCCTCCTGGGGCTACATCCCTGGAGAAAATTGACTCTCCCTTCCCCAGCAGCCATTAATTGCCAATAGCTCCTCAGCTAGGGGTGGAACTTCACGCTCCACCTCCACTAGGCTGGGATTTTGACAGATACTGCCATGTTCTCTTTAGAACTCCCCTGACTCACGCACATCAATAGCTGGGCTATGTCATGACACTAATTTTCTTGGAGAGTTTTCGTGGGCTTTTTGTCTTCATGTTGAATTTCCCTCCAGACACTAATGCATTTGGAAATCTTAAGTTTTCTATGTATCCGCATGTGTTTCCTCACCCCCAGCCCTATATAGAGTCTCTGTGACATATGAATCAATCAAGTCCCTAAAACTGTTTGAGGTCCTGCCTATAGCCCCTCGGCTTCTAAGTTCTGAAGGAAATGTCAGGGTATTTTATCAACATAGTTGCCCACAATTCAGCCTAGCGACAGGTTGCATCTATTGCCTGGCTTTGTGACTGGCTTTGACTACAGCATGCTCCAGGGAGATGCTGTATCCACTCTCGCCTCACTTGTCATGAGTCTGACAGTTTTCCTTCCATGCCACAGAGGCCATGGAAGAAACAGTCTGTCTTGGACACCCAGCCCTGCCTGGATCCTTGAATAAAGCTCCTGGGTTAACTTAGACTACAGCATAGGACTCAGAGCCACCTGAACCCACAGACCTCCAGGCACAGGAAAAACAATGGTTGAATTCAGTCACAGGTTTTAAGGCGATAATATTTCAGGGCTGGGAATGTTGATCAGTGGGCAGAGGGCTTGCCTACCATGCAGAAATCCCTAGGTTCCATCCTCAGCATTGCATAAACTAGATATGATGGAATATCCCTGTAATCCCAGTGCTTGAAGTGCAAGTGGGAGGATCAGAAGAAGTTCAAGGTTGCCCTTGGCTATGTATAGAATTTGAGGCCAGCCTGGGCTATGTGAGACACTGTCGTAAGAAATAAGGATTTTAGATTTATATATAAGATAACTCTGAACGTGCCACATTCATTTAGGGACAGATCACTCCATGAACTTGTAAAACAGATTTAATCCTTGACTCAGATACCTATTTATAATAGTCTAAATACTATTTTTCTCCTTCTCCTGGTTATGACTATGTTGTGTTTTCTTGCTTAGATCCTTCTCCATCAGAGAGTAGAGAGTTTCCCTTAGTCCTGGGAAAACCCCATTCTCTCCCTTGTTTCAGACCAACACATCTGCACACGCTGGTGTCCTGACGTGGACGCTGTTGTCACGCATAGGTTTAGGTGGCTCCTCCCTTCTACTCAGTGCCCTCTACTCTTCCTCTACATCAGTTCAGGAGCCTCTTATTCTACCAAACCTGCCCTCCTTTCTCTCCTTTCTTCCTCAAATAATCACCTAAGTCCAGTTGGTATCACCCATATGCGCATGGATATAGGGCCATCCTCTAGAAAGTGGACAACCAACCAGGGACCACACCACTGAAGAAAACTAGCTCTCCTTCCCCCAGCAGCCATCACCCTGACTCAAGAGCCCCTCCCACCACACAACAGCCACCCTGGTCTCTCTCTCCACCGTGCTACTTGTCTTTCTAACCACCATGTTACTTGTTTCACACATGTACTCTCTTAGGGCTTTAACTCCAGCAGGTCCCTCTGGCCTGCCACATAAACGATGTGTTAACCAGTTCTCTCCCCCACTCTTTAATGTCTGCTGCAGCTGCTTTGCGGCATACAGTGATTGGGATGCTTTTAATACCCTTGCATTTCCTCTGCTCAAGCCTCAGCAGCTTCTTATCTCACGACGAACAGAGACCTCAGGCCCCACCCACTACCATTCTGATCTGGCTCTGCTCTCACCCTCAAGTCCACAGGACTCCAGCCACACTGTCCCCCTTGCTCCACACAGACAGGCTTCTTTCCACCCTGTGGCTTTTCAGGAGTTGTGTCCTCAGCTTGGCACATTTTATCCCCATCCTGTTTCCACATGACTCTCACCCCACCTGCTCAAGATTCTACTCAAAATGTTCCTTTCTCAATAAGGTCCCCCTGGAACCATTCCATCCGTGATGATGGATCTTGACTTCAGCTTGACTAGATTGAGAGATGACGAGGAGATTCCCAAAACCCACCCTGGGAGTATCTGTGAGTGCTCTCCCACAGATGAGAAATCAACTGATGGGGAAAGGCCCACCATGACTGTGAGAAGCATTGTCTAAGAGGCTGTTGAACATACGGAATAAACATGGAGACAGGATGAAAGAGACAGAGATATAGAGGCAGAGAGAGACAGAGAGAGAGCAGCCAGGGAGTGCAGGCTCCACTATGCCTACATAGTGATTACTGTGGCTACTTTTGTAGTCTGCGGACACAGACTCCAGCTCCTCCAGCTTTCCAGCACACACTCTCACTGGTAACTCCTCAGGAAGCTTCCAGGCCTCGTGCCTGGACTGAGGCCACACCACTGCACTCATCATTCTGAGGCATCCAGGTTTGGGGGCTGGACGGCTATAGGTTCTGTCCCTCCCTGACGATTTAAAAGAACAACCCTGCCCCAGTGCCTTCAGTCTCCGAGTAGCACTCTTTATTCCACAACTGTTTGACCTACAGAATAGTCTATGTTTGTATTAGTTTTTACATCTACCTCTCCCAGCAGAGTGTGGCTTTCCTTCATGGAGACGGGATTGTTGTGTTACGCCTTCAGAAGTGCCTGTCAATCATCTAGAACAGGTCTCAATACATACCGAACAAACGGATTGAAGATTGCCTGTTGGGACTGGTGAGATGGCTCAGAGGGGACAGTGCTGCTGATATCCTGACTTCCACCCCCAAGACTCACATGCTGGGAGGAGAGAGCCAACTTCTGTAAGTTGTGTAAGTTGTCACCTGACTCCTGCACGCAAGCTGTGGCACAGGCGTGCACACATACATACACACAAAACACACGAATAAAAATATGAATTAAAATAAAGTATTTAAAAACCGTTGCCTACTTCGTGCTTCCGTCAATTTACTAAGTTTTCCAGTGTTTACTATAAACTGTAAACTTCTGGTTCACCCCAGCTAAGGGTATAATGTTCCTGTGGTGCTGGGGAAGGACTCCAAAGCCCCATATGAGACAGATGAGTGCTTAGCCGTGAGCATCTCCAGCCTGATAAACTAGAATTTGTGTGTCATCCAATTCATGTCTACACTTGACATTCTGTTGTTTCGAAACCCCGTCTATAAGGCTCTGGGTACCTTGTAAATCATTCTAAGATCCTTTGTTAGAATCTAGAATCATTCTACCTCTTCATATCTGTAGCTCCTAATACGAACCTTTTGACAATCTCATATCCAATCTAGGATCCCATAGCTCCCTCTGTCTGCGGTGATCTGAGTATCTGCTCAGGACTACATGGCAGCCAAGAAGAAAAGCAAAGAGTCTTCTAGATTGTGTAGATTTTTGAAAAGATATCTAGGAACACTTAAGGGTTAGTGTGGACAAGATGTATTGACTGGTACTGAAGACCAGAAGTTGCTATTCTTCCAGAGGACCCAAGTTCAGTCCCCAGCCTCCAGATTGGCAGATCACAACCACCTGTAACTCCAGCTCTGGGCTTACCTTTCTGGCCTCTGTAGTCACTATCTCATGTAGCATGCACACACACACACACACACACACACACACACACACACACACAGAGGGAGAGAGAGAGACAGAGACAGAGACAGAGACAGACAGACAGACAGGCAGGCAGGCAGGCAGACACAGAGACACAGAGAGAGATACACACATACACATGTATAATGACTAAACCCTTTTAAGAATATGTTGTTTGAGATCAGATTGCAGAGATGGTGGCCAAGTTTCTTTGCATAAAAAAAATGTACACCTCTCATCAAGCCTTCTACAGTCTGTATTTTAAAAAGGTATTTGAGGTGTTCAAAAATCAAGTGGTCTACAATATAAAGATTGCATTACAGCTGACAGGAAGCTTGGATTTTGTTCTCGGTTCTGCTACTGGGACTTTGCAAATTCTCGCTTTTCAAGCTCCCCTGGCCTTCTTCCTCAAGGTTTACTATTAGTCTTTTAAATCTATTATTGTTTGAAAAACAGGTGACTTCTTTGTGGATGTAGAAGCCAGGATGGTCCTGCTGACAGGCACACCCCCCTCTGGCAGCCTGGCAGAAGTTCACCTAAATGCACTGATTCCATGTGGCAGAAGCAACATGGTTAATGAAAGCTCCTCTTTCAGGATGAGGCGTGTTCCACATGAGCTGTCAGAAGGAGGGTTTATATAATGAAGAGTATTGGTGCAGAGCAAAGCCATCTGGAATAGCCCACTTCCCCTTTGGGCCAATACACATTTGGGGAGTCCTTAGGAAAGGACAGAAGAGCAATGTATTCCCATTAGCAGGAAGCCATGGAAATGAGCTAATGCCACCAAAAGATGGAGATCAAAGATCTGATTTTGATTAGGAGGTGGAATGTTGCATGCTGAATGAATATTTGTTGGAGGACAACCTTGCAGTCTACTCTGCCTCCATCAGTAAATCATCCCGTCTTCCAAATCATCTTCTTCTCTAGGCCCAGGGATCAGTTTGTTCAGAACCTCTCAGCTTGGACTTCAGTGATCAAATGCATAACCAGTTCTTGAGTGAGCATATAAAGCATGTGAGTCCAAATAAAGAACACTGTTGTCTTTTACTGAGGTCCAGGAGTCGGAGAAATGAATCAGCAGTTACAAGCACTTGAGGTTCTTGTAAGAGACTAGAGTTCAGTTCCTAGTACCCATGCCAAGTGGTTCACAACCACCTGTAACTCCAGCTCCAGGGAATTCAAGTACCTATTCTGGCCTCTGTGGGCAAATGCACTACTCGTGTGCAGACACACATACATACAAATTTTTTAAAGTTAAAAAATAAAATAAGACAATTTAGGGGTTCAAAAGCCACTGTTTTCATTCCTGGCCCACCTCCACATTCCAGAATTTAATCCATAAAGATATAATTTCATGAGCTACCTCACTTTTGACACCACTGAGACAAAATCCACATGGAATAGGACTGAAGTGTCCTGATACTCAGCCCTGTGCCTTTCCACTACTGTGTACTTAATCCTTACAGGGTGGAAGCTTTTGTAAGAGAACGAATCCAGGGGGATGGGAAGATGGCTCAGTGGGTAAAGCACTTGCCATACAAGCTTGAGGATCCGAGATCAAATCTCTAGCAGCATGTAAACACCAGGTGGAGAAAGAATTGCAGCTACAATCCCAGGATATGAGAGGCAGAGACAGAGATCCCAAGAGTAATCTGGTGAGCTCTGGGTTTGGGTGAGAGACTTGGCCTCAGTATGTAAGGTGGAAAATGATCAAGGAAGACACTAGCCGTCACTCTCTGGCCTCCTTCCACACAAATGTACAAATGTGTGCACATGCATCTGGACATGCATGTGTGCAAATGTAGGTACACATGCACACATATCACATACACACACACTCACACACACACATACACACAGTGAACACAGTCAATTTGTTTGAAAATTAGTCAAGTGATAAAACATTGGCCTATCATCTGCCTTGCACATGGGCTCAGACCCCAATACCATATAGAAATGTGTGTGTGTGTGTATGTGTGTATGTGTGTGTGTGTGTTTGTGTGTGTGAGTGTGTGCAATAATAGTATATGTATGAATCCAGTAACAAAATGAAGAAATGACATATCTGATCACAGAACCAATCCAAAGGAAGGGGACATGTGATTGTTTATTGTTATTATGATTCTGTCATTATCATTATCATCATCTGTGATGCTTGAGATCAAATTCAGGTCCTTGAACGTGGGAGGCAAGCATTTGAGCTACATCCCTTTTGTGAGTGATGACATATTGCTTTGTTATTTAAGCCTGCAGCTAGCCCAAGCCTGGGTTGTTGTTGTTGTTTTTGGTTTTTTTGTTTTTTTTTCTGAAGGAAAGTGATAAATTCCTGTGATCTCTAGACCCCTGTAAATTATATTTTGAATACTTATAATGCAAAGATTCTTAATTGATGTGTGCCCTTTCCCTGATCTTAAAGATTGTCTTATGGCTTTGCAAGCATATGGCCGTAAACACAAAAGGGCCAGAAGAGGATACGCATGCCACTTTCTTCCATCAAAGATGATGGGGGAAATGAATAAACAAGTAAATAAATGATTGAAGTAATGTTTTAAAAGAGAGATGGAAGGACTAGGGATGTAGGTCCTAGGAGGGGGCTTGTCTAGAAAGCACAAGGCCCTAAGTGAGATACACAGTATTGCAACAGAAAAAAAAAAGGAGGATGAGGAAGAGGAGGAGAAAATGTATAAACAAGAAGGGAGGAGGGGTAGGAGGGAAGAGGAAGAGAAGGAGAGAAGGAGGAAGAAGAGGAAAAGGAGAAAAGAAGGAAGAAGAGGAGATGGAGAAAGAGGAAGAGAAGGAGAGGAGGAAAAGAGAGGTAGGGGAGGAGAACAGGAAGGATAAGGACCCCTACTTTGACTTCAAGCCCTGTCCCAACTCCATCCATCCAATCTCACAGAGCCTCAGAGGTGGCTTCAGGCTCAGGGTAATAAGCACCAGGTGCTGTCCAGTGTTGTATCTCCTGAGGCTGCTGGGAGTATCAGTGTGAGATGACAAGATGCTTGGGGTGTGAGGACTGGCATGTCTGAGCCTGCCCGGATGATCCAGCACTAGGAGAGCTTTACAATATACACTTCGGCGGTAACAGCTGAGCATCGTACTGAGTTGTAAGAAACAAACTGCCAATGTGGAATAAACGTGTATGTTGGTACCAGTACTGGAGGGCAAGAGAAGAGAAGGTTAAGTAGCCAAGGCAGCATCCGTCACAGGGGATCGATAACAACCTCATGTGTACTACATGTTGCCATCTTACTTGAAAGTTCTATGGAACAAAACAGATATTTTACACTTCCTCTTCTTTATTTGAAGGTGGCGCCCTTGGCTTTAAATACAAACAATCATTTCACCGTATCACTGACAGACTAAATAAAGGTATGCCAACAGAGAGGCCCTGCATTTCAAGTGCAGGGTCTTAACAGTTTTTAAAATCAGAACTTGATGAAAGTGACCACTGAAAGACATAGCTTCTGGCCACTGAAGCCACTGACATTGGTCAGAATGAGCTCTCCTGTTGGGCCTGCCATCCTTATCCCCCATGGTTCCATTGCCTGTGCACTTAAAGAGGAAACACCAATCGAGGATTGACAGCTTGGAAAATAGACAGGTTATTTTAAGTCACTTTCTTCTTCCTTTCTTTGCATCGCTGTGGTTCTGTTCCCCTCAAAAGCTTTCAAGAAATAAATGTTTCTCAACCTTGTAAGTTAGCTCCTTTCTAGCAATGATTGTGTGCAAGAGTGTGCATGTGTGTGTATGAGAGTGTGTGTGTGTGTGCATGCGTGAATGTGTGCAAGTGTTTCTGGGTGTTTATATGTGTATGTAAAGAGGCAGAGAGTTGGAGGGGAGACAGAAAGAGAGAGAAGATAATTGGTTTTATTATTTTAATTAATCATAGTTGGTCACTGCTAAGTTCTGTAAGGGTGGGGCCTTGGTCCCTCATGCTCACTGCTATACTCTGACTCATCATTAAGCCTGGAACATAACAATTGTGCAAATATTTATTGGGCTGAAACAAAAATGAGAAAAAGAAAGACACTGAAAGACTGCTTGTGGTACACACTCACTCCCATGAAGGTCAATCACTAGAGTGGATGGTTGGAATCAATTGTCTAGAAGGATTCAAACCCAAGTCAAGCAAAGTTGCACCGCATTCTCTCATGTGGTAGTTGACTGGTTCTCTGGCCTCTCTAGTCTAGAAGCTCTCTGGTGACAGGGACTTCTTCTTGTTCATCATTACTCTCAATCCTGAGAACAGAGCCCACCAATACAAACCAGTCTATCCTTTCTCACACAATTGTTTGCATATATAAAAGTGAAATAGCATAACATATAAAAATACGTCCATTTTCCAAGTATCCCATTCATGCATTGCCCTTCAGACAGCCTCTTCTCAATCCCACCCTGTTGATATTGTGGGAGGAAGCATCACTGCAAACCCAGGATTTTTCCCCTACTTTCCAGCACCTCCCAGTTCTTCAGTCTCCTCAGTATTTCTTCTCCTCACTCCTTCCAGTACTAGAGCACCCACCCTTAATTCTCACAAACAATGCTCACTCTTAAACTAAGCATTTCATAGCTGAAAATGAAGTCAAGTATTCCCTCTCCCAAAGTGACCTGAGTCCTGATCTCAACTCTGAATCATACTTATTATCTCACCTTAACGCCCTCTCTTTCCCTATAAAGCTCCCCCTCACTTGAAGAATTAAGAGACTTTCAAATAATGCAGGCTTTTGATGTTGCCCTTGGTTTCCTCTGAAGGTAAGATCCTACTGCTGAAAAAATTGCACACTTCAAAAACAACACTTGGAGGATTCCAGATGGAATGATTTGGAAGCCTCCTCCCGGAGGACTAGCTCTCTTACTATCTGAAGGTGCTATGCAAACTGCCAAGGGAGACAATCAATCAACAGTCCTCCACAGATGTAAAGCCTATGCACCACGACAATGGCCAACTAGCAGGATACCCCCCAGAGTGCAACGGTGGCATTCATATCTTGGGGACAAACAACAAATGTCCAGTTGGACTTAAGGCCCACTTGATAGGAAAGAATTCATGCCTGGTGCTGCAAACCTAGCCAACTACTTGTGGCTGGTGAGGTTACAGATCCCAGAGACCTACTCCTCTCATTCTCCTAAGCCAGTATCATATCTAATGTGAATCAACTTTTGACCGAAGCGAGTTTGAAGTTGTGGTCAAAAGAAGCCCAAGAACAGCACTCCTGGCCCAGCTACCACAAGCAAATTCCTCATCCTTTGACAGCAGTATCTGTGTTCCTCTCCTAGGACACACATTCCTATCTGTCCTGTATTGCAGCAATGTATATCAAGGCCTTGACTCTTCATCAGTGGTTTTCAACCTTCCTAATGCTGTGACACTTTAATATAGTTCCTCATGTTGTGGGGACCTCAAACCATAAAATTATTTTCATTTGCTACTTCATAATTAATTTTGCTACTGTTATGAATTATAACATAAGCATCTGTGTTTTCTGATGGTCTTAGGTGACCCCTGTGAAGGAGTCACAACCCACAGGTTGAGCACCACTGAGCTGTATGAATGCAGATAACTGTCTATTACTGAAACATGCATAGAATAATTCAGCCAATGGTTTTCCCAGGAATATAAGGACAGCCTTATGCCTGAACCATAGTGTATAGTCCACACACTTCCCTGACAATTTCTGTGTGGAATTTGCACAGACATGGAGAAGAAGTAGGAGCTCTTCAGCCCTGGCAAAGCACACATGGGCTACAAATACATGTACATCGAATATACAGAGACTTGATTCATTGTGATCTAAAAGTCATCAGTGACTTCTCCACAGCCTGAGTTTCTACCCTGTCATCACATCCTAAAAAGCAAGACCTTAGGAGGTCAGAAAGGAAGGTCAGGTTCCAAAACTGTGGTATCCATTTAGGCTCGATCAGATGGTAGATCACAGCAAAGGTGCTTTAAGACACATGGACCATTGACATCATATCTTGGAGAACAGAGCTGCAGTGAGAAAGGAAGAGTGCAGTCACAGTGACCGCTGCCTTGCCATCACCTAGCACACAGACTCTGTCCTTGCTCTGATGCTCCTTGTCCTTGACGTTAGGACATAACTACAGCATTCTGGGAAGGCTACCAAGTCCCAGGCTTGGGGACATAGATCTCTGAGTCTAGGCTTAGACTTCTACAGAGATGCTCACATACTGCAGAATCCTCTTAAAGTGTTAACATGCTGGAAGAGGGATATGAATGCTGGAGCATGATCTAGTGGAGAGAAGTTGGCCCACCAGGTCCACTGTTTTCCAGTGAGACTCTGAAGCCACCTCTGTGTCTTGGTGCCCTTATATGTATATTGGACAATGTATACACATGCACATATAGATATGTGCACCTACATCCATGCAGATGTATATAGATTTAATATTATTTGTGACAGGTTCTAGAAAGGCCTGTGAGTTGCAGCTTCTTTTCATAGGAATTTAGACCTGTCAAGTCATCAGAGTAGCTGAGTTTTGTTTTCTATCTAACATGGGGCAGGAGGAACTGAGCCCCAAAATAGTGATGTCATTTTTGGGAAAATAGAAATCCATTCTCCTGTCTTGGGGATGAGTTTTCCTATGGGGAAATTCACTTTCTCAGTCTTAGATCATAGAGCTCAGGAGGGAGTTTTCCCCCACCATCCTATAACTCAGACATAGGGAATATACAAAACAGTTCACCCTGGGACTGCACAAATCAGATGCCAGTCACAGAACACCAGAAGAACTGCAAAGGTCAACGCAAAGTGACCTCCCCCTGCCCAAGAGAAACTTCGGTGCTTAGATCCTTGTTTCTGCTGTGATTGGGTTGAGAATGGCAACAGAAAAAAAGTCAAGCCATATGGGTAGGGCTTCGGTGTGGGGGTTCTCTATGTAGGTCTCATGAACTCGGAGAGAAAAGAACCCTAAAGTGATTGGAGCAGGAAAATTGTGTTAACAGGTGGAGTCTGAGAATAATCAACACAGAGGAAAGAAAATAAAGAGGTGGGGGCCGGAGAGCCGGCTCGGCGGCTAAGGCACTTGATCCTCTTATAGGGAACCAGAATCTGGTTCTCAGCTCCAGATCAGGCAGCTCACACAGCATCTTTAACATCAATTCCAGGGGATCTGACGCCCTCTCCTGGCCTCTGAAGACACTGCATGCACACGGTGCATGGACATTCAGGCAGGTAAAATACCCACACAAGTAAAATTAAAATGAAACGGATTTCAGTCACCTGACGCCAAGGAAACAAGAACAAAGCAATACTATGTGTGGGAGGCAAGAAGGGAAGTAGAAGCGAAAGTGTGAGTTCATGCTGAAAGGGGGCCCTTCAGTGATTGATGCATCCCGGCTAGAAAAGAACTCTATAGCCATCCATGGCTTTGTTAACGCTGTGTGCCAAGGGCTCAATCATGGTGCAGACGTGAGACTCCAATTTAAAGAACTGCCTTCCACTTTATGAGACAAATAACTGGGTTGTGAGCCAGTCACAATGAACAAGGCAGCGGAGAAATCCCCTTCCTTCAGGAAATGATTGACTTCCCTGGGTCCCCGGAATAAAATTAATTTCTAGAATTGCAGGAAGTAAGTGCATAACAATCACATTTTGAAGAGGCAATCCACAGATGCCTGTAGAGGGCCACTCAGTCTTCTCCCAAGCAGAAATGACAAGGTCTTCATTGACAGAATGAGCAAAGGACCAGAGCTGTCAGTTCCACACCAATCTCATGCTTTGGGAAATGTTTACATAATTTTGCATGCATTATAATGACATCGGCTCTCATGTTTATTGGTCTTAGCATAATAAGGAAATTAAAAAAAACAGCTTTGAATATTACCTAGAATAGTCCAGAGAATATGGTTTCAAATCAAGCTTTTGATTAAAAGAATAAGAAAAACATCTATTCAGGTCTGTGCCCAAAGTCATCCACTTCTGCATGTATCGCTCTCACGAACACATGCATACATACCACACACAATTAATTAAAGAAGAAAGATGAGGAGTCACTTCCAACCTCAGAGACTCGGGGCTGGATCTGTTCCACTCGCTGTCAGGTAGATACTCTCCCTCCACACAGGCGGTGACAACTAGGATCTGTGTACTCAGTCACCTGATGCTCTCAGATTGTTGTCCTGTTACCCTACCAGCTGCCAGGCCCATCAGAACTCCTTTCTTAGGCCATCGTTAACAAGTCCAGAAGAATGTAGCTGCTATTGTCTTGGGGAGTCAACTACACTAGTGCTGCCCACGGTGCTGTATGGAACAGCATTCCTGCAAGATGACAGGAAATAAGCATTCCCAATTTAGAAAACAAGAAGAATGTTTTTCTTTTTTAAATACGGAATAACATAGTTTTACTATGGTGATGTGTTTCACAACACACAGAATGGGGTACATGTTACTTTCCAAATTACAATTATTACAATTCCAAACCCACAATTATTATCACAGTTGAGTAGTGACCCACACTGAGAGGATTACCAGGTATCACTCCGGTTGAGGAGCTGTTGGCCATTGATGGCTACTAGGGAAGGGAGAATCACCTTTCTTTGAGAGTGTGGCCACTTATAGATTGCTCGTGTCCCAGCAGATGATCCCACTCCCGTGTGTTCATGGGCAACACTAACTGAACACTCATGGGTTAGTGAAAGATGAGGACATGGAATTGGGATGGAGTAGGTCTGGTATGAGTTGGAGGGGAATGGGTAAAAGAGGATTTAATCAAAATATATTGAATATGTATATGAAATTTAAAAAATCCAACAAAGTGACCCAGGAACCAAAACAAAGTACATCCCATGTGATGTGGCAATCCATAAGCAAGACATTATTTAGGAGTTGAAGAACGTGCTGAGAGTGGGCTCTCCTAACCCTGAGACTGGGTCGATCTGACTGCTTTCTGACCGTGTGATACAGTACTGTGTAACGTCCGGGAAATGGCACTTCAATTTCCAGAATCCAACTAGGGAACCATTTGAGGATGGATTTGGATTTCTTAGAATAAAAGTCCCAGGACGTGCATTCAGACTGAAGGCTAATGCTTGCTTTATTTCTCTCCACCCATCCATCACATTTAAATCTCATCTGCCACAGAAAAGACACTGACCATAATCTGAAAACACAGAGACCTCTCCAGCCCACGTCACACTGGCTCTCCACCTTGCCCATCCTACCCACATGATTTTATCTCCCCTTTGAGAGAAACTTCTACTCATTCTTGTTGGAATCCACCCAGCCCGTCCATGCTCACCTCCACTCACTCTCTCACCTCCTCTCCAATCCCTCTCCCACAGCCCGACAGCAGGATGGAAGCAGATGCTTGTGTTTAATGTCTCTTCACTGGCTTTCTGTCACTGCGACAGAATACCAGAGAAAATCAACTTAAAAAGAAGAAGGCTTTATTAGGGCTCAGGGAGTCAGAGATTTTCACTCTGTGGCTGCCACACTCCTTCTGTTGTGTTGAGGCAAAGCACTACAGTATGGAGCAAGCCACTTACTTCCAAGAGGCCAGGAAGCAGAAACAGCCAAGTTGGAGGTGGGGCCAGGATACCGATAACTCCTTCTAGAACACACCCCAGTGATATCACTTCCCCCAGCAGACTCCACCCTCTGAAAGTTGTAGGCCTTTGGGGACACCAGCCCTAAAGCATAACACTCTCATTCACAATTCTTAATTCTTATTTTCAATTCATCGTTGTGGTCTCCGTTCCAAAGGCAATCCTTAGGAAGTCACCTGAACAAACATTCCTAGCTCAAGAAAGCACGTTGATGAAGTTTGATTTCCATTATGAGTGGGGGGCATGGACTTCCAAGATGTCACTAGCCCTCAAGCCCACCCTGTGGTGGGTCTTTCCGTGCTCATGAGGAGGTTTGCTATTGTGAGTCTGAAGCCTGCCACCAAACTGCAGCTTGGAGTCAATGCTGTAGTTCCCTAAAATAGCTAGTAGTTTTGTTCTTAAGCATGTGCTATTTCACAGAGCACTGTAGGCAGTACCAATCCAGTTGACTCCTCAAGACAGTAACCCATTCTTTAGGATTTATTAAAGAAGGGCTTATGAATGAACGGTCCACAAGGGTGTAGGAATAAAGCCTTAAAACAAAGTTCCAAGCCACAGAGACATCTGTAGACTGTGAGAGCTCACATCCACCAGGAGCAGAAATCATCAGCCTCAATCCCTAAACAAAACAGACACCCACAGCTCTGAGTGGATGCGACCTGCCCTTCCTTGACAGGAGACTACTTCTGGCTCAGTAAATTTGCTGTTTGCACCATGACACACTTCAGTAGAAGATACAGATACCAAACACATCCCCCCACCACCACAGGCCCTGAAGGGCTAACAAAGGTAGCTACAGAATGTCTATGCAAAGGGTGCTCGGGGTGACAATCTGAGTGAGTGCAGAGGGTGGGTGATTTATGTTTTATTTCAATCTGCATGAAGCAATCGCTGCTGGATGAAATCATTTCTTGAAAGACAAAATCCAGTGTGTTTGACACTGGGGAAAGGAGACAGTCCCCGCGCCTCTGCATTTATCTGCCATTAGAGACAGTTCTAGTAACAGAATGATGGGACGACTGCAAAGAAAGGACAGCCCACAGTGCCCAGGGAAATCAAAGAAGGGGACAGCCCAACCATGAGGATACTTTCATCTCCACCCACCATAGACAAAATATTTTAAGTTCCTGTTTGAGACAGGAAAACATGCTGTTCCACATTTGGCCTAGTGAGTGAGATTCACGGCATGGACTCAGGGGGTCTTGCTGGACTGAAACCTCCTAGCTATAGTCAGAACCCTTCATAAGAACTGAACCAGGAACCTTACAAATGCATGCATTCCTCTTGCCCCTCAACCAAACACCTTTTGACCAGGCTTTCAAGAGTGATAGCTACAAGTTTCCACATTCATAAAAGGGAGCGTGGTGAAGCTATGTCTTCCTAGATGAGGACCAGAGTTTGAAGGGTGCTCTCTTGCAGTCCTGTCATTGGGTGATGTTGTGGCAGGTTTAGTTCATGTAAGCACACTCCACGATGCTCCTGGGAATCGAATCTATAGGATCCCATCCCTGTTAATAAATGGCATATAATTGTATCACCAAGATCCCCACTGGCAGGAATAGAAATATGACTTTATACAGCCGACCTGGCTGTATTGGGCTAACAGTACAGGCTTACCTACCTAGCCATGTGCTGTCAACAAACCCTGTCCAGAATTATAACTAGAATAATAAATTGAATGTGTGTGTGTGTATGTGTGTGTGTGTGTACAGTCTACATCAATGTTCTTCAGAATCTCAACAGTAAGAAGCCAGGCACTGGAATGGCCTCAGCTTTGCCAATACTGCTTTACAGAACCCTAAACAGATTAACTACTCCCCTTGGTCTCACTTCCTTAACCTAGAAAATGGAGACAATTATAATCTGAATTAGAAATTGGGGGGACAATTACTTGAAGTACCACCCTTAAGGTATTTAGTGTAATCCCAAGTACCTTGATATAACTCAGTACATCAAAGCTATTATCAACACCATCAATATTTACGATTTGGACAAGATTTTGCGGTGTGTGTAAGAGAAAGGGAGCTGGAGAGTGACAGAGAGTGTCTATGCTATATGTGTGGTATATGCTCACATGACATGTATGTGAAGATTCATGTTCTGTAAACTGAAGAGGACAAAGGAGGATGTAGGCATCCTGCTGGAACACTTTCCAACTTATTCCCTTGAGATATTCACTGCCTGGACCTGGAGGTAGGCTGGCGGCCAGTAAGCCTTTTATCTCCTCTCAATCTCCCCACAGCACAGGGATTACAGAGATGCACAGCTTTCTTTATGGATGCTGGGGAGTTGAAATCAGGTCTTTGTGCAAATAAAGCAAGCCCTCTTCCCCACTGAGCCATCTCCTCAGCCCCTGGTTTAAGTGTTATGCAGCACTTCATATAAAGCCTGTCGGAGTCCCCAGTGAGCAGCTCTGCCCTCTGCACCTCCCAGGAGTCTAGAGACACTTCACTTCTCTAGCAATACGCCTACCAAGCTCCATGGCGGGTGAATGTTCAGCATCGATCTTAACTTGAACCCTTAGATCTAGTTCTCAGAAATGTGTTTATTCAACAAACAATGCAACACTTCACGAGTGCAAGACATTTCTAAACACTTGGTATGTCTAATGCCCCATGAGTTAGATCACTTCCTCTCTGAGTGAGAAGAGGAAACTGAGGCACAATGAGGATCAAGAACATGCCCCAGAGTGTATTCCGACAGGCAGTGTGTGCAGAGCTATGGGCCATTTCCAGGCAGATTAGCACAGAATCTGGGCTGTCACTGCCATGCCTGGGTTCATAAACCAGCCTCACAGCCTACTTTCTTAGTCCAGCCCTTCTTGAGTGTTACTGGGTCTCCTCACCACCCCATATGCTTCAAGTCTACTCTGAATCCTCCATTCTTCTTAGCTCATCCTACCCCACCACGCATCTTCTTGTAGATCCTATGGTCTAGACTACAGCCTAAGACATCAATCCATATTCTTGTAAAATTCCCCCCAATAGTGCCATCAGTTCCTCCCCCTGACCCATATTAACTGGTCTATTTCACTTGCAAGCAAAGGGGACCAGGTGGCATGTCCTAATTTTGTGCACGTGTGATTTCACCTACCCACTAAGATGTGATCGCCAGGAGACAGTCTCAAGCTTTGTCTTGTTTTATCCTCACGATCATCCGCCTACCCTAACACGGCTCAGACATCTTACAAGGCAGAACAATGTGTTGTCAATTTGATTGCATCTCCTGATCACCCCCTCACACCGCACACATACACACCAGCCTCCTGCCCCAGCAAAATCAGAAAGACATAATTTTGTATGTTAGTCGAGATCGCCATCTGGTGGTTTTTTCCTTAAACGGTTTACAAATACTGTGCTTTAGAGGTAACAGGTGAGCCAGACACCAAGAAGAAGCACTTGCGATCAGGTCAGTAGAAGCCAGCCCCTCCACATGCAGTAAACCACAACTGTGTGAATGCATAGCACCCTGTCCTAAGAAGGAAAAGTCATGGGTCAGGTGAGCCAGGTGCAGAGCATGTGCTGACGTCCCATTTCATGCCTGGCTATTAACCCCTGCAGACTATTTCTCTCTGCCCTCATTTTTCTACCATATTTTAATGGTGGGAGTAAACTGTACCTTTGAATTATTTCTTCTCCTGTCATCTGCAAATGAAGGTGTAAAATTAACCTCATGTCTCCCATTTAAACACCATCTCACAGAAAGATGGCCTGTCCTTAGCATGGAGATTTTTATTTAATAACCCATGTCTTAAGGGGGCAGCATTGTTGACCGATGTAGAGACCTCTGTTCAAACTCTTTTTTAAAAAAAATTAAATTAATTTACAAACCAGTGGGGCTTCGTAAGGCTTCTTCATACCTCCTTGGTTTTGGTTAACACACTTTCCCCATCTTCTACAATACACCCCCTCCATTTTCTACCCTCATCCATGCTTGAACTTTAGATAGTGATTGGTCAGAGAGGTTACAGAGGCATCCAAAAACAAACAAGACAAGCCATTGCTCTTGGTTGCCCTTCATAACTAGATAGTAAGACCCTATTGCTGAAGACTCCAAACACTTCCGTTGAAGGCATAGAGAAATCAGTCTTGGACTAACCAGGAAGTTGTATTCCTGGTGGCTAACCTTCATCATGGTAGATGGTACTATGTAGGTTGCTAGGGGAGCAAAGATCTCGGTGATCTAACCCAAAGCTGGACCCTGCAAGCAGCACCTGCCTTCGAGGCAAGATGTGCAAGAATGACGAGATTGTTTATGGGATGTGGTGATTTGAATAAGAACGGCCTCCATAGGCTCATATATTTGAATGCTTGGTCATCAGGTAGTGACACTACTTTCAAGGGATTAATAGGTGTGGCATTATTGGAAGAAGTATGTCATTGGGGGTAGGCTTTGAGGTTTCAAAAAAGCCCACTCCAAGCCCAGAGTCTGACTGACTCTCTCTCTCTCTCTCTCTCTCTCTCTCTCTCTCTCTCTCTCTCTCTCTCTCTCTCTCCTGTCTGCTACCTGTGGATCTGGATGTAGAACTCTTAGCTCTTTCTCCAGCACTGTATTTGCCTGCCTGCTGACATGCTTCCCACCATGCTGATCACAGACTACACCTCTGAAACTGTAAGCAAACCCTAATTAAATGCTTTCCTTTATAAGTCATGGCATCTCTTCACAGCAATAGAACACTAAGACCAGGGGGTAACCAACCAGCAAACTGTCTTTTGATTAGATCTGAAGCCTACTCACAAAACAGAATTCAGACCTAATACTTTAAACATGGTAAAAAAAAAAAATGGGTAGAGAAGTCATGGACCCTAGGGGAGAATCTATTGATGTTGATTTGGTAAATGGACATGTTGTCAAACTCCCTTCAAAATACTCATGCTTTTATCCATAAATTTGTGCTACTGATCTCAACTTTGGTCAGGGAAAATTCTTACTGCAAACTTGGAACCAAGCAATGTGCTGAGAATCAGTGACTGAGAGTGCTCGGCTACAGACTAGACATCTATCCCACTCAGCCCCCAGGACTCAGGGAAGATCACAGAAGAGGGAGAGGAAAGTGTTAGAGCTGGAGGGTGGTGAGTGCTGTGAAAATGTTTCCTCCAGGCATGAGGACATGGAGCACTTATGGATTCATGGTAGCTGTACTCACCAGCACTAGATTAAGCCAGTCAAAGATTCCAACATGGAGTCTTGGAGAATATCCCAAGCCCCATCAGTGTGAAAGACGGACAGGAGTTTATTACAGACTAAAGCTGGACAAACTCAAGGGGTAAGAATGGCCAGTGGCCAGAGGGGCCCTTGTAGCCTTGAACACTTCCAAGAAACAATAGATTGATAGAGTAGACAGCGGGGCCCTTGTAGACCTGAACTCTCTCAAGGGATGGGGATTTAAGAGTGTCACCAGGATGGACAAGTTTCCTAAAGAGTTTACCTGGTGATTGACAGGCCTATGTGTTTGGCTTTGAGGACAGGCAATGGTATGGCCTCATTCTTTATTTTAGAAAAGCCTCCATATGATAATCTGCTAAGTTTGGGGACTCATGGGACTAGCTTTTGCTATTTCTCTGCTAATGACCTTCTGGGTAGTTCTGCATGTCACATCTCCTCCCAAGACCAGATAAAGATGGAATCCCATTCATCTGACCAGTAATTTGAGTCCTGCAGTTCTGGTCTTGACTTTAAAGGTATTCATTCCAAGGTCTTCTCAGCCTATTGATATATGACCAGCTATTAGACATCAAAGTTAGAACAAGGAGGTGTGACATAGGACACCATGGTGCAGAAAGAATAAAGTTGTTTTCTGTTTAAGGCTACCCGATCCAATTTATTAGTAAACCGTACTGACTGCTTTATTCTGAAGGATAAGCTAGCAGGAAATATAACCACATAAGACCTCAGATAGGACAAGAGATGTGACTTAGGAGAAATGGGAAAGAAAGCTCAGCCACTGTAACTGTTTGTGCTGGCAGGAAAATTAGAGAAAGTGTGAATGTTCTAGAACAGGAAATAAAGCTACAACATGAAATGAAAAAGAAAACTATCAGAGTGAAATACTGACATTACACAGCACTGCAAGAGAAACAAGAGCTACACAAAGCAGACCCAGTATTCATGAAAAATAGTCGGAGACATGGAGAGTGGGCTTGCAGGAAAACAAGCATGACGCTAGTGTTATAAAAAAAAAAAAAAAAAACAGGCCAAAATAAATATGATTCAAGAAAATATAAATATGTAGAAGAGAGCAGATAATAGACCATTGTGTGAAGAACTGTTCTTCCAAGAGGAGAGAAAATTTACAACAGAAAATAGTATCCAGCTATGAGTAGAGAGTGATTTAGAATGAAGGCCGGAGGCTGATTATCCAATGGCTCAATGGCTTTTCAATTTGCCAGGAAAATGTCATAAAGATTATCACAAATATTATACTTTAGCATAGCATCTGGCAAGGCCCTGGAGAGAGAGTGCAGTAGCTAAGAGAGCTGGTTGCTTTTACAGAGGACTTGGAGCTTGGTTCCAAGCATCCACATTGGACAATACTGGCTGCTCTTGCATAGGGCCTGGGTTTGATTCCCAGCACCCACATGGCAGCTCACAACTGACTGTAACTCTAGCTTCCGAGGGTTCAATGTCCTCTTGTGACCTCTGGAAACAACCACACATATGTGGCACATACACAGGTAGACAATACACATAAATAAAAATAAATCATTTTTGACAAAAAACACCTCACAAACCTAAGAGACTTAAGAAATGGTTACTACAACAAAAAGATAGAATAGCATTAGTTCCTGGCTTTTCAGTGTTGAAGTGTGAGCTTCCATCAGACTGTGCCTATTTAGTTTGGACAGGGAACTATAGATTTGTAATGCATGGCAACTGACAAGCAGAAAATGCACATTGATGTATTTGTTCTTACTTCTCCCCATCTCCCAGTCCATCCCACAGATGGGTCTACATGGTGACTAATAACAACTCAAAAGTATAGTTTCTCCAACCCAAACCCTGATATTCCCCTGAAAACTATGGTTTCTTGAAAAAAAAAATTTTTGGTTTTTCAACACAGGGTTTTTCTGTGTAACAGCTCTGGCTGTCCTGGAACTCGCTCTGTAGACCAGGCTGTCCTCGAACTCACAGAGATCCACCTGGCTCTGTCTGCAGAGTGCTGGGATTAAAGACATGCGCCACCACCGCCCAGCTTTCTCGAAATTCTTAAACACTTGTCACACAAATGTTAGGACCTGAATACAGGCCCCTAAGCCCATGCAAAGCTGGACACAGTACTGCACATGTCTAACCAGCACTCTTGTGGGGAGATGAGAGGTGGAGACTAGAGAATCCCCAATTTTCAGGCAAGTTAGCTTGGCATGTGCAGCAGCAAACGAAAGACCCTATAACAAACAAGGTGGAAGGCAAGAAGCAATATGTGAAGTTATCCTCTGACCTCCCTATGTATGCTGTAGAGTGTGTGCATGCACACACACACACACACACACACAGAGAGAGAGAGAGAGAGAGAGAGAGAGAGAGAGAGAGAGAGAGAGAGAGAGATAAAAGTCTTTTTCCATGCATTTTCTAATTAGAAAAGAATAGAAGGCACATTGAGTTTACCATTGACTTTCTCTAGAAAGGTTGGGAATATCATTGACTCTGTTTTGAAGACATCTCTCTGGAATCCTACTTGGCCATAAACAGAGCATGTGTTATCTTCTCTCCTGCTACCACCTCTTCACATTTCTGTCATTTTAGCCAGGATTATCCAGACAGCTTCCTAACTATCTCCTGTCATCTGTCATCCTTACCTCTAGTTGTCCACTCGGGGTGGCCATAGGATTTATCATCTAATTCAGGGTATTTAATAGTGAACAGGACCATAGCAGGGCTATCTCAGACAAGTCAGAGCCTACAGTCACTGTACAAAATCTCAGACAGAGAGACAGAGATAGACAGACAGACAGAGAAACAGACAGGCAGCAGTGGGGGGCTGTTAGCTAAGCAATGCGAACAGCCAGGGCTACCCTAGACAAAGGCTGACAGACACTGTGACTGAAAACCTTGAGGCTCTTGCAAGCATTGCAGCTGGACTTGGGCTTAAGCCAGGTCTGGAAGAGTCCACTGAGCAACCAAGTGTGCCTTCTGGGAACCCTGGCTCCAAAGTGTCTGCAGTTTCCCTGGAGAATTCTTTGAACCTACTCTCACCTGGATCTGGTGTTGGAAAGGGTAACATCGGTCTGGTCAATGACAGCTCAAGCAAAGGATGCTACCTCTACTGGGCAGCATTTTCTGAGGTCATGGATAAGCAAACACACACACACACACACACACACACACACACACACACACACACACACACACTATCAGATAACGCATCCCTAACTTAGGCCCTTTGATGGGAGTTCTCTGATTAAATTACACACTAGGAGCTGAAGACAAGGCTCAGTGGTCTTGAGTCCTTGCTGCTCTTACAGAGGACCTGAATTTGTTTCTCAGCATCACCTCCACTGGTTCGCATGCATCTGTAACTCCAAATCCAGGGGATAGGACACCATCTCATGGACTTTGTGGATACTTCACTCACATGTGTACAGACACCCCCCAACACACACACATACATACACATAGACACACATACACATACCCGATTAAAAACAAAAATATACACTTTAAAGTAAATAAGTGAATTTAAGTGAACTTATAAAAAACACAAGCAAACAAACACATTAGAGGAAGAAAGAATTCCCAATTAGTCAGTGGATTTAGACTTTGGGAAACTTCAAATACTGAACATATCAAATGGACGGCATATGTTGATTTTACCAACCAATATTTCAAAACTAAGGCAAGGCATAAAAATGGGGATCCTCCCCAAATTATAAAGAAAATTCTATGAATTCCATGGGAAGGGGATAGCAAAGAGAGAGTACAAAGTATCATGACTCAAGTGTGCTTTACTCCAGGTCTTGACTTGGGGATTGGGTCACAGACATTTGGTTATTTTTACATACCTCAGTGCACATTAAATGTTAAAAACCAATTCTGTCTTAAATGTTACATGGAACATAATTTACAAATATTCTAAGACATTTCTTGCCTTGCTCCTTTAGGCACTGGGAGTCAGGCAATTCTTAGACGCAGACTCAGCCTCCTGAGTGTAATAATCCTACTCATAAATACTTTCCCTTACCTGACCTGGTCGGGGTAGCCTGACTTTGGGCTGTGAATGGAGGCTGCCATGTTCTTTCCTTCTTTTTATTTTCTGCTTTTTATTTTCCAGATTGAAAGCTGAGTCCTGGGGACTTCTACTCCTACTTGGTACCCAGGAAACTGACTGCCAGCCCCTTCATGAAGGACCCTAGTACATCCCAGTGTGTGTCAAAGAAAAGACCCAAATATGTTGACAGGTTAGGTAATACCCAAGAAAACCCCCCGCTGGGTAACACCTCTGCCCATGAGCCCCTAGCCCACAGTAAGATCTTCCACTAGTTTAAAGAGTGTTTCTTTCCAATAGAAGATAGCCAAAGGGTTCTGAGCACCAGCAGAAAGGTCTTTGGGACCATCAAGCCCTAAACAGGAGGTGCAGTTCTGGGAAAGCCAAGACCATGTAGCAAGAGGATGCTTAGACAAAATCCTACCAATATCTCCAAATAATCTGAAGGCAACCACAAAAGGTCTTCTTACCCATAAAATAAGCAAATGATGCTGACAGAGGGCATGCTCCTGAAAACCGAGCAGTTTGTCCATATTAGAAACATAGGAGAAACTTAAATCTTGGGGAAGTTCACGAAAATTGCAAAAAAGAAGAGAATGTTTCATTCTTTAAAAATTATATATCAGTCTGGACATTCCAAGTTTAAAAGAAAAGCAATCATGGAAAGATATAAGTGAATTCAGAGAAGAAAAGCACTGCATTTTCTTCTGAGAATGTCTTGGGATACAAAGAATGCAGTCACAGATGAAACAGGCCCCTGAAATTCTCAGAAAAACAGTAAAAGGCAGCCTCATTCCAGGAAACCCATATATAATGGCACTTTAGGATACCTTTACAGGGGTCTGGGGAAACCGCTATGAGGCTTTTACGATTAATACACTGCAAACTGGACTTTTAACTCACTCCATGTCAGCCCATAAGTCCATTCCTCTCTGTGCTGAATGCCTTTGTAAAATAGCCCAAACACAGAGTGGCGCAAGTAGGGAGAGTTGCTTCATTTTCTCACCTCTGCTTCATCACCCTATTGCCTCTGCTCCCATAAACACCCCCTATTTATCCCCTGCCTCTGTCTCCCTCCTTTAAACCCTGCCTCCTCTCACACAGACCACCACAGCAGCTCCCTACATGGTCTTCTCTCTCCCCTCTGGTCTTCTCCATCTGGAGTCTATTTGAATGTAGATAAAATCCTGTCAGTCCCATGACTATAACCCTTTAACTACTTTCCATTGCTCTTTTTAATAATGTGTTTTAAATTTTAGTTATTCTATTCATCCTATGTGTACGGGTATTTTGCCTGCATGTGTGTCTGTGTGGAACATGCATGCCTGGTAGCAGCCTGCAGAGGCCAGAAGAGGGTGCTGCATCTCCTATAACCGAAGTTGCAGGTGTTTCTATCACCATGTGGATGTTGGGAACGGAACCTGGGTCCTCTGCAAGAGCAACAAGAGCTCACCAGAGAGCCATCTATCTAACCCCTTAATGTTTTATTCTTTGAAAATTTCACACCTTTATATGACATACATTGGTCAGTGCAACTACCACTGTCTCCCTCTAACTACTCCTAATGCACCCATGCCATCTCTCTATCAGCTTCATCTGTTGATCTACCTATAGATCTATCTATAGATATCTATTGATAGTTAGGTGATAGATGATGATGATGATGATGATGATGATGATGAAGATAGATAGATAGATAGATAGATAGATAGATAGATAGATAGATAGATAGTCATCTACCTACCTGTTATTAATACCCCCTGAGTCAAATTTCCAATACCCATCAGCAGAGGGGTGTGTAGCCATTCACTGGGCATGAATGACCTTCTAGGGACCACATCCCCAAAGAAGAATGAGATATCCTCCCTCAAGAGCCATTAACAGAGAAGCCAGAAGCTGGAAGTTTCATTGACTTGATCTTGTCCAGGTTTCACGCAGGTAACCACAGCTGCTGCGAGATTTAGTAACAGAGTAATGATGCCAGTGGACTAAAGTACATTGAAAAAAGTCGCCAGGACTGGGCTCCAAAAAAACACCTATGGCAGACAGAGTGGGCAAAAAGAAACCCCTTTATAGAAGACAGGCAAATTCAGGAAAGAGGACATCACCACTCCCCACCTCCAGGCCAAGCCAAAGTCACACAGGATGTATGTGGAAAACTAAGGGTTTGAATATGTTTGGGGCAAGACATTCATTCACAGTCTCAAAGTAACTTAGCATAATCAGAAAGTATTATTTTATGATTCAGAGTCCCAAAAGTTCAGTAGGAATGGGAGAGGGACAAAAGAGGGTATTGAGGGTATACATCATTGTGTGGGGAGTATGTGTGTGTGTGTGTATGTATATATGTATGTGTGTGAAAATGATATAATGGAGCATATAAAATGTATAATTAATATATATAATTAATATATGTTCATCAGAAGGAGGGGTTGAATTTTAATGAATTTTTCTTCCTGAGATGATTATATGTCTTTTATCCCTTTGATTGGTAATGTAAAGGACCATATTAATATATTTCTGATATTTAAAACAAGAGGTCCAGAGACTGGAGAGACATCTTGGTGGTCAAGAGAACATACTGCATTGCAGAGGACCTGAGTTCAGTGCCCTGCAACCATAATGGGCAGCTCACAACCACCTGTAATTCCAGCTCCAGTGGAACTGATACCCTTTTCTGGTCTCTTTGGATACCTGCACACATGTGATACACACAGAAACACTAACACATGCATACTGCTCACCACACACACATAAATAAAAATAAATAGTTTTAAAGTCCCAAAAGCCATCAGCTTGACCTTATTAATTAAGCCTCAGCTTAGCTAATCACACTTAAGTAGCCAATTGTTGCAGCACCCTCTTCAGTGGGGTATGCTGTACCGTGCTGATCTACTCAGAAAGTGTTTGATTTCAATCTAATTATGAGGGGAAAATGCAGACCATTCAGGAAGATGGTTTTTCTACAAAGTCACTGACTCTTAGAAATGTGAACATCACAAAACACAATACAAGCAACATTAGCAGTACTGTTCTAGATTAAGAAACCAAAGGTCACCAGGCAGTGGTGGCACACGCCTTTAATCCCAGCACTTGGGAGGCAGAGCCAGGCAGATCTCTGTGAGTTCGAGGCCAGCCTGGACTACCAAGTGAGTTCCAGGAAAGGCGCAAAGCTACACAGAGAAACCCTGTCTTGAAAAACCAAAAAAAAAAAAAAAAAAGAAACCAAAGGTACAGAACCTCTGATATCATAGCTCACCCTTGGTTGGCTCTTGAATTAAAAATACTAACAGGGACAATGAGATGTCTGAAAAGGTAAAGGCTCCTGTTGCCAAGCTTGACAACCTGAGGTCACTCCTCAGGACACACATGAGTGCTGTGGGATGGTATTTCCATATGCTGTGAATATATGTTGCTCCCACTGGTTAATAAATAAAGCTACTTTGGCCTATGGTAAGGTAGGATAAGAGCCAGGTGGGAAATCCAAGCAGAGAGACAGGGCAAAGAAGAGCAGAGTCAGGGGCAGACGCCATCCAGCTGCCCAAGGAGCAACATGCCAGTAGACCAGTAATGTCACGGTCACATGGCAAAACACAGATTAATAGAAATGGGTTATTTAAGATGTCAGAGCTAGCTAGCAATAAACCTGAGCCATAGATCAAACAATTTATAGTTAATAGAAGCCTCTGTGTGTTTATTTGGGACTGAGCAGATTCAGGACACAGGAAAACTTCCAGCTACACATGGCAGAAGGAAAGAACTGGTCCCTGCAACACCTAAACAAATGTAAAAAAAAAAAAAAAAAAAAAAAAAGGAGGAGTACCAATAGTGTGAAAATTGAAAACTGGGGAACATTGACTACAATGGTATCAGACATTACTGTAGTTCTCGAAATACTGAGTGAGGGAAATGCCCCCAGGGCTGGACATGTGGTTTAGTGAGAGAACATTTGCTTAACTTGTGTAATCTTCAGAAGCACAAAAAAAGTCTTTATTTTTGAAGATGAAAGCAGATGAATTCCTTAATGAAGGTTGTGATGACACAGCTTTGAAACTTGAACACATGGAAAACCTAAGAGGGTGTCTTGTCTACAGCGAGCTCTTCTTTCAACTTTTCTATAGGCTCAAAATTTAAAGATAAAAGGTAAGGAAACTGAGCTTTTAAAAACGAAAGCTTTTATCACTTAGGAAAGAAGTAGGGAAAGAGGAGTGAAGGGGGGAGGAAGTGAGAAAGGATGAAGAGATTGTCACCCCCAGAGGCCTTTATTAGGGTCAACGCCCCCAGAACCTCACAGGGACTTGAGGCAAGAAGTTCAATTCCAACATCTTTATCTAGAAATGGAAAACCAAAGACACAGACTTCAGTTAACACAGATGGAAAGGGGTAGGGATGTGGTTCATGATAGGGTCACATTCCTCTCCCATCCTAAGTCTGAACTCTCATTTACAGGCCATAGGAGCAATCAACAAGCATCTCTTCCCCCAATGACTTAAGGTAGGTTCCAAGTACCCATGTCCAGGGGCTCAAAGTCAGCTACTCTAGCTCCAGTGAATTTGATGCCTTTTGCCTCTGCAGGAACACACACACACACACACACACACACACACACACACACACACACACGCAATCAAATCTTTAAAAAATACAGATTGTGGGAGTGGCCAGACAATAATTGATCCAGCCTGAGACCCAGGCCACTAGAGTAAGCCCACTCCTGACACTACCTGGAGTGTCAAGACCTCAAGTCTAGATGGCCCAGAGACCTGGGATTGAATCAAACACAACTAGAGAAAAAAATATCAATATAATGATGCCTAACGATATTCTGCTATACTCATAGATTGGTGACTATCTCAGTTGTCATCAGAGCCTTCATCCAGTAACTGTTAGAAAGAGATGCAGAGACCCACAGCCAAACATTAGGCTGAGCTTGGGGAATTCTGCTGAAGAGAGAGAGTTAGGACTGTAGGAGCCAGAGGGGTCAAGGACATCACAAGAAAATTCACAGAATTAACTAACCTGAGCTCACAGAAATTCACAGAGTCTGAATCAACAACAAAGGAGCCTGCATGGAACTGATCCAGGCTCACTACATATATGTGACAGCTGTGTAGCTTGACTTCTTGTGGGACTCCTAACAGTGGGAACAGGGGCTATCTCTAACTCTTTGGATGGCTTTTGGGAACCTAGTCCTTATACTGGGTTGTTTTGCCCAGTCTTAATACATGGGAAGGGCTTAGTCTTACTGCAACTTGATATGCCATGTTTTGTTGATGTCCATGGAAGGCCTGCCCTTTTCTGAATAGAAATGGGAGAGGAGAAGGAGTAGATTGGGAGGGCAGGCAGAGAGGAGGTGGGGAAGGAGAGGGGGGAGGGGAAACTGCAGTCCAGATGCGAAATAAATAAATTTATTTTAAAAATTAAAGAATGAATTTTATCTGGTTTTACCCTAGGTCTCTGGGCTCTTCAGTCTCTGGCTCTTGATCACCCAAGCAGTGTTGGGTATGGGTCCCATTTCATGGCGTGGACCTTAAGTCAAATCAGACATTGGTTGGTTACTCCCAAGGGCTTTGTGCTACCATTGCCCTAGCATATTTTGGAGTTAGTGCACCATTGTAGATCAAATGGTTTGTGGTTGGTTTGGTGTCTACATTTCTCTTTTGGTAACATCAAGAGTACCTTCCTTTACCAAAGACATTGGAACATAGGGATGAAGGTTCTATGTAGGCACCAGTTTGACCTCTCCATGTTCAATGAGTTGTATGGGTGTTGTCTTCAGCAACAGGAAGGGCCTTGCTGTCTGTTTGTGAGGAACAATCTATTGTCTTGGCAACAGCCTGGGTTGTTTGGGGATTTCCACGGGACCCCTTTGGCCAACAACTCAATTGGCTATAACCCAGTCCCGGTACTGGCTTCATTTGGTGACAAGATATGGCCAGTTGAGACTCTGTCTCCTCATTATTTAGAGACTTCATTAGGATTGCCTTCATGTATTTTAGAAAGTTTCCACTGCAATAAGTTTCCACATCACCCCCCAAATACCCCTTGCCGGGAGCCATCCCCAGCGGTGAATGGGTCCTGCAGAGGATGTAAGGAGTCGGCAGGAGAAGAAAATGAGCCAGGCCATGGTGGTCAGGAGAATCTTGCAGCCTGACTGGCTAGCAGCCAGAGTGTTTCTTTATTTATACAGAATTTAGTTAGCAGGGATTCATTCATGATGTTCCAAAACATAGATCATATCATTTTTGTTTTTGGACATGTGTTTCATTTCCTTTTGCTCATCTTTTAGTCATCATTAATAAACTATGACAGAACAGAGTCATCATTTCCAATCATTTTCCCTCAAGTTTTGACATAATTAATAAACAGAGTTATCATTCTTTCTCATTAACCCCATAACCTAATTTTTGAGAATCTAGAGGCATATGACAGCCTGTGCTCAGGCTGGTTGTTTTGGTTGCTTCAAGGACATTAGACCAAAACAAAATCTTCAACTACCCTGGGCATTTTGGCATGTCTCAAGCAACGTATTATTAACTCTTAGTGGTCAGAGTGCCCAGGAAAAATCCTCAGGCTAAAGCTGAGGCAGTTATTATTCAAATTCTGGCATAATACAATCAATGTTCATATTTATATCCTTATAGAATTTGTCTATATATCTAATCCTGGCATTCTGTTGTTCCTTGGTCATATGACATGAGCTAACTTCTAAGAGAGGGAGGTCCTAACACCTCATACTTTTATCATCTTTCCACTCCATACTTTACTTATCAATATGTCTCTATGTAGGGCAGAGTTGTATATCACGTAATTGTCTGAGTGTACAGTGGGAAGAGGCTTATAATCTGAACTGTGGACAATTCCTCTAGCCTATCGAATCTTGTTGACCTTTTTGAATTTACTTTGTTTTGAATATCTTGTTCCAGTGTAAGTACAGGGACAGATGCTTCAAGAATGTCTCAGAGCCTCAGAAAGAGACCCCTGGCTTCTGTGTATCACAACCTCCAAGGCATAAGGAAGACCTTCAAATAGATAAGGATATCTCTCTCAAAGTGTGTGTGGGGAGATAGTATGTTCAGGACTTTCCTGGGTAAGCTTAGAAGCAGCATTCCTGGGAGAAGGCATAAATGATTCATAAGGAATTTTCCATCAATCCAATATCCCCAAACTGTACAAGTATTAAAAGTGCCCCAAGTATGTAACAGGTGGAGATGAAAACCAAAGGTGGCATGGCAGCCATCATGTGGCTCAGCTCTGCTGGATCTTTGTCAAACAGCTGTGCTGGTTCTATGACTTCTGCCACTCCATTCAGATATGGCTGTGCCAACCCCTCAATTCTAGCTGATTCTCCCCAAACCCACCTGACCCTCCCATTCCTGTCTCCTTCACCAACAGTCCATCAATAAAATATGTTCTAGTTCTATCTCCCAGGGAGATCTATGTGTCCCCCCCCCCAAGTTCCTTCCCCTATACCTAACTTCTCTGTGTCTTTGGACTGTAGCTTTGTTATCATTTATTTAATGGCTAATGTTCATATATAAGCATATGCACACCATATTTATCTTTCTGGGTCTGGGTTACCTCACTCAGTATGATTTTTTTCTAGTTCCATCCATTTGCCTACAAATTTAATGGTGCCATTTTTTAACAGATGAATAATATTCCATTGTGTAAATGTACCACATTTTCTTTATCCATTCTTCAGTTGAGAGACATCTAGGTCCTTTCCAGTTTCTGGTTATTATGAATAGAGCAGCAATGAACATGGTTGAGCAAGTGTCCTTGTGGTAGGATGGAATGTCCTTTGGGTATATGCCCAAGAGTGGTATAGTTGGATCTTGAGGTAGATTGATTCCCATCTTTCTGATAAACCACCATACTGATTTCCATTGTGGCTGTACATGTTTCTACTCCCATCAGCAATGGATGAGTGTTCCCCTTATTCCACATCCTTGCCATCATGGGCTGTCACTGTGTTATTGACATTAGCCATATGACAGGTATAAGATGAAATCTCAAAGTAGTTTTAGTTTGCATTTCCCTGATGACTAAGGATGTTGAATATTTATTTAAGTGTTTCTCAGCCATGTACTAAATATTACTGGTCTAAATATAACTAAATACTACGGGTATAAAAAAAGTAACAATAAAATACCTCCTAATGATTTTCTGCTGTTTACAGAGATCAGTGCCTTATCCAGTCATCATCAGAGAGGCTTCCTCCTGAAGCAGACGGGAACAAATACAAAGACCCACAGCCAGACTTTACACAAATAGAGAGACTTTGGAACACACAGCTCTAATGGATGGAGGTCTACACCAAGTCCCTCCCCTCAGAGTTCGGGGTACCCCATAAAAGAGCAGGCAGAAAGAGTGTAAACAAAGGGTATGGAGGATACCAGGAGAGCAAGGGCCTCTAAATCAACTGATCAAAGCTCATGTGAACTCACAGAAATGAAGCAGCATGCACAGGGCCTGCACGGGTCAGCACCTGGTCCTCTGTGTGTACACCATGGCTTCCGGTTCAGTGTGTTTTAGGGACTCCTGAGCGTGTGAGCTGGTGCCTTCTCCTGAGGTCTCTTCTCCTTCTGATTGCTTGCCTTGTCTGAGTCAATGTGTTCTGTTTTGTCTTGTTACATTTTATTTAGTTACATGTTGTTGTTATCTCTTAGAAGCCCGTTCTGTTCTAATGAGAGACAGAAAAGGAGTGGGTCTAGATGGGAGGGAAGGTGGGGAGGACCCTGGAGGCGTAGAGGGAGGGGAAACTGTAATCAAGACATCATGTATGAGAAAAGCATCTATTTTTAATAAAGGGGGAATGTTTATATTTGATAAAAATAAGAAAGGAAGAAAGGAAGAAAGGAAGAAAGAAAGAAAGAGAGAAAGAGAGAAAGAGAGAAAGAGAGAAAGAGAGAGAGTAGGGGAGAGGGAAAGGAAGGGAGGGAGGGAGGAAGGGAGGGAGGGAGGAAGGAAGGAAGGAAGAATAAAAAGAGTAAGTCAGGAGTTAGCCTGGTAAAAGTCCAGAGAAGCCATAAGGACCTTATGATGTCATCCCATAGGCAGGTGTAAGAAATGCCCCCAAATGGCAGCCACACGGCTGCCTGTGAACCCCAATACCCGAGTAAGAGGTACAGTCCACAGAGTGTGGGAAACACCCTGAGTGACATTTCCATGGTGAGGCAGAAATTTTGAAATGTGTGACCTCCTTTTCTTTTTCTTTTTTTTTTCTTGTGTGTGTGGAGCATGCATGTGTGCGTGGTGATGCATGTGTGTGTGATGATGCATGTGTGGTTGTGGTGTATGTGTGTTTGTGGTAATGTATGTGTGTGTAGTGATGCATGTAAGTGTGGTGATGCATGTGTGATTGTAGTGCATGTATATGTGGTGCATGTGTGTGTTTGTGGTGATGCATGTGTGTGGTGATGCATGAGTGTGTTGTGATGCATGTGTGTGTGTGTGTGTGTGTGTGTGTGGTGATGGATGTGTGGTTGTGGTGCATGCATGTGTGTGTGGTGTATGTATGTGTGTGTGGTGTGTGCATGTGTATGTGGTGCATGTATGTGTGTGTAGTGATACATGTGTGTGGTGTGTGCATATATGTGTGGTGATGCATGTGTGTGTGGTATGTGCATGTATGTGTGGAGCATGCATGTGTGTGGTGATGCATGCATGTGAGGTGATGTATGTGTGTGTAGTGATGCATGTGTGTATGGTACATGCATGTGTGTGCAGTGCATGTGTGTGCATGTGCACTCATCTGTTGGTGAGGCTGATATCTGATATTCTGTATGGCTCTTTACCTCTAAGGTCTCTCACTGAACTAAACATGGATTCATCAAGCTAATGAGAACCCTCCTGTCTCCACCTCCCCAGTGCCTGGGTTACACTAATACCACCCCAGTATTCTCTTTTGCTTGGGCCCTAAGGATTCTAACTCAGGTCCTCACCTCTGCACAGCAAAATTCTGAGCCGCCTCCCCAGCTCCCAGATTTCTTTTTGCATTAATGAGAGTTATGAGAGACAGTGTTGTGCTTTACCACATGGCATGAAATCCTGGGCTTTAGATGTGGCTGGGGTTAGCCTAGGTTCACATCATCACATCCATGTGAGCTTAAAGGCAGCACTGTCCTTCCATGGGCTGCAGGCACTCACGTTCTCCTGAGTGCTGACGCCCTACACATCACAATTTCCAGAAAGTCTTTTAGTCCTGTCTGGGCTATTTGCCAACTCAAAATCCATCTAGACCTTTGCTCAGAGCTGAGTCAGAAGTATGTTGTGTACCTAGGTCAATTACCCACTAATGTCCCCTTTCCTCTTAGAGAGGTTTCATTAAACCCACATTCACTGTTTGTAGATGAAGTTAACCCAAGGTCCACTAGATGGTGCCATTCCCACATTTCTTCAATACCTCAAGGCTTGAGATCCTCTCTCCCACTGTTCTCAGTGTGTGAACAGCATTCAGAACACACAGGGTGGCAACCTCTGGCTCTGCAGATTTCAGAGCAACCTCTTTGGAAAGTCAGTGCTGCCTGTACATAGCATGTTCAAAGCCATAGTCAACATGTATACAGACACCTATACTAAGAGACTTCTCCATCATAATTCCAATCGGACTAGAGATGGCTCAGTGGTAAAAAGTGCATTGGGCTCTTGCAGAGGACCCTGGTGCAGTCCCAGCACTCATATCAGGTGGCTCACAATTGCCTGTAACTACAGCTCCAGGAGATCCACTCCTCTTGCTTCCAAGAGCACCTACACGCAGATGCACACATATACACACAATTATATAAAACAACTCTTTAAAAATTTTAATAAAATTAATTTATGAAAACAGTTTAATAAAATCACAATTGTGGAAAGGAAACTAAATGTATATTACTATTTCTTATCCTATATTTCTCTACTTTTCATTCTCAAAGACTTGCTGGGGAATCCCAAAGACAAACACAGCTGTCCTCCCCCAACAGCTTCACACATCAGGGTAGAAAACCAGCAGTGCCAAGGGGCCCATGGAAAGGTTTCCCTTAGATTAAGAAGCTAGGCTGAAAGTCCCTGACACTATAAAGAAAGGGGCATGTGCTGGCTGTGATTCTGTATTAATTAGCACTGTGTTACTATCACAAAATGCCTGAGGCAATTAACTCCTCAAAGGTTAATCTAAAGGTTTAAGTACAAATTCAGGTCCCATCAGTCTGGGCTTTGGGTGAGGGTTGTACACCATGACAGTAGCGTGTGCCAGAGACTGTTCACAGCACAAGGAGGGAGATTGTAGATGGTAAGTTTCTGTCCCATCTGGTTCCGCAGCCATTCAGTTCCAAATAAACATACAGAGGCTTGTATTAATTACAAATTGTTTGGCCTATGGCTCAGGCTTATCATTAATGAGCTCTTACAACTTAATTCAACCCATTTCTATTAATCTATGTTTTGCCACGTGGCTTTGTGGTGTTACTTGTATTCCATTACATCTTACTCCTCCAGCAGCACTCAGCATCTCCTCTGACTCTGCCTTCTTCTCCTTGTCTCTCTGCTTGGATTCTGCACCTGCCTCTATTCTACCTTGCCATAGGCCAGAGCAGCTTCTTTATCAACCAATGGTAGCAACACATATTCACAGCATACAGAAAGACTGTCCCACAGCAGGGAAATAGACATGGTTCTATCATCCCTTCAAGGTCACCCCCAGAGATCTGAAGATCTTCACACATTATTATCTCTTCAAAACCCACAGCATCTTTCAACCGTGAGACACCAGGTACCAGATTCTTAAGGCATGGACCTTTAGGGAACATGCAATACCTTCATTACAGCTGCCACTTTCTGTGAGAGTACAGAAAGTTGAACTTGCTTGGACTATGCCTTCATCCTGGGTAAAATGATAATGATAGGGCTGCCTGATGGGCGGGGGTTTTAAGAGTTAACAATACAAGCAATACTCAAGATAGTGCCTGGGATCGAACTCAGGTCTAGTCTTCATGCTTTCATAGTAAGCACTCTACAAACAGGGCTATCTCCCCAGCTCTAATCATATTTTTTGCAGTGTTGGGGATTGAAATCAAGGTCTTGTGCATACTAATATAATCCTTTCTGTAAAATATGTGTGTCCACACATGCTCACAGATGTGTTGAAAGGGCCCTTATGTGGTTCAGGCTGGGCTCAGACTCACTATACAGCTGGGGCTGACCTTGATCCTGCCATATCCACCTCCTAAGTACTGGAATTAAGGCATGAATCATCCCAGCTATATTTTGCTGTTAATAACAACTGACCTAGCAGCTGGTGAAGCAGTTCTGGGCTAATCAGTTCTCCAACATCCAAGATCTCACTTGAGCCCAACAACTGTAATAGATAAGCACATTAGCATGTGTACCTACGGATAGACTGGAGTTCACGTGAGTCATCTGGTCACACAGCTTTGGGGGACAGAATGTAAACTCCAACACAGGCTCCCTGACTACACAGCTGGGCTTTTAGTCTATAGATTGTGACTAAACTGCGGGTAACAGTCCCATGAGGCAGGGAAGGCAAATGGTTTGTCTTCCATCAACATGTTGATAGATGATGTCTGATGCCTACAGCCGATTCTTCCCTGCTTTGGTAACCCTCCTACTCAGTATCCTTCATTAGAACCCTCTCTTGTCTTTCAACCATAAAAATACGAAACTGTTTCCACATTGGAACTTGGCATTTTAGGACAAATTGCATCCATGTTCCCAAGCCATGGCCACTCATATTTGGCTCTGGAATAAAACATCCCTTCTTCCCTTTGAGGGGAGATCTTTGCAGAGTTGGGAAGGTCAAGTGTAGGTGACCACAGCTGCTCTGTCTAGCTATAGTTCTGATCTCATCAGGACTGAAGGGAAGAGATCTCTGGGTCCGGTTCCCAGCCTTATTCCTTCTACTAGAAGCCTGCTCTTCTTCCATGCTCTGCCCGTTGCTTGTGTTTTCTACTAATCCCTAGAGATGCAGCTTGCAAATGCTTAAAACTCTGAGAAATACACTAAAAGCCGAACTTCAGGATGAGAAGGATAAAAGAAAGTAGGAAGGCAGGGACTTTTGGGAAATCAGGTGAAGGCAGAACTCAGCACGCAGAAACACACATTTTCATTGCTTGCAGTGTTTCTCTTTGGAAGGGAAACCATCTTCTCCATCCTTTCTCCTAAGAAACGTAACCTTTGGTGTTTGAAGCATGTGGGCTTACAGGGCAGAGACTGAGTGTGAATATCCCATCCCTCCCTCCCTCAGCTGTTGCCTAGTGTGTAACTCCATTCTAGATCCAGTTAGTCGCTCAGAGCAACCTTCATGGCGCTGAAACTCTGGGTGAGCCAGACCTCTGGTCAGGGACAATCCAGACCAATCTGACCTATGTACCAATTGTCGTCCTTGCAAGGGAAGATGATGAAAATGTGCACAGTGCATAAAGAAGCAAGACAGGACTAGTCAAGGGAGATGAAAGGTGGTTGGAAGCCGCACCACAAAGTTGTCCTTTAAAGAGAGTTGGTAGTTTTACCCAAAACCATTCTCTTTGGTAGAAGAAAGTGACATCAGTGACTGTGATCGTTAGTTTCAACTGGCAACCTAATACAATCTGGAATCGCCTAGGAAGAGAATCTCTGTAAAGGACTGTCAGAACCAGGTTGGTCTGTGGGCGTGTCTGCGGGGATTGCCTTCACTGTCTTAATTGTGGCAAAACCCAGCTGGAGAGTGGGCAGCACCATTCTTTGGGTCTGGGCCCTAGACTGCTCCAGAGCAGAGAATGTGAGCTGAGCAATAGCATACTTGTGATCCTTTCTCTCTGTTCTTAACTATGGGTGCCATGTGACCAGCTGCTTCAAGTTCCGGCTGCCTTGACGTCCCCACAAGGATGGACTGTAATCTGAAATGGAAAGCTATAACAAACCCTTTCTTCATTAAGTTGCTTTCTCTCCCCGGCCCCCGCAAAAGGTGTTTTATTGCAGCAACCAAGGAGAAACTAGAATAATGAGCCCTTATTCTGACCTCATACTTGATTGACAAGGACAGCTCCAGTGGGTAAGTGATGTGAGAACCGCCAACAGCACAGTCACACGTGTGGCTGCAGAAGATGCTCATCTCTTACTCTAATTCTCGTTGACAGGACCCATTTGTTCAAGACCATGTGAGTGTTCTATGAGCAAGGGGAAGAGCAAAGCACAGTCCCCAACCCAAAGGGCTTCGGATTAGACAACACCAGCTCTTCTTATTCAAAAAGCTGTTAAATTTTTCAATGTGTGACTGTGTACTGAGAGTCTCCAAGACGTTTCTCTGTTGAGTCTGTGTCCCACTTATTGCCTACAGAGCACTCCTTGAATTCTTGCAGAGCCATCTTATCAGAGCACTAGCCCATGAGAAGTCATGTGTCTCGTCTTGATGGATTGACCAAATATGTGAGCCCCCAACCCTCTGTCACATCAGGAAGACTTACAGGAATCCAGTCACACAGCAGTGGTAGAACCTGTGACAACAATGGCAGAGGTGGCCTTTCATAGTTACATGGCATGGTCTCTTTCTCTCTGCCACTGTCTTCTCTTGATTTTTTCCATACATGTTTCTTTTCAACTGTGTGTGTGTGTGTGTGTGTGTGTGTGTGTGTGTGTGTGTGTGTGTGTGTGTGTGTAAGCATGTTTACAGGTGTGTGGGTGGGTGCACATGCATTGTGAATATGTGTACATGTGGATGGAGGGCCCAGGTTGTCAGGACACATTATCCATCATCCTCAATCTCTCTTCCACCTTATTCACTAAGACAGGGCCTCTAAATCAAACCTGGAGCTCACCAATACAGCTTGTCTCACTAGCCAGCAAGATCTAGTTGGGAATCTGTCTCTGCCTTCTGAGGATGGAATTCTAGGTGGGCCTCCAAGCCCACCCAGCATTTACTGGCTTCTTAAGATCTGAACTCTGGTCCTCATGCTTGGGGGACAAGTGCTCTAAGCTCTGAGACATCTCTCCAGCCCGCTCCTTTTGGTTCTCTGAGTCATGTGATGCAGTTATCAGCCATCATGTACTTTCAAAGAGTCAACTAGGACATGTGACTCCCCATTAAGCCACTGCCCACAGTCTTCACCAGAATGATGATGCTTGGGGGTAGGCCCTTGCTGTCTTGACTGCACCCTTTATCTTACCCATTCCTTTTATCCTATGCCGCATGATTTTCCCCTTCACACAATTATCCTATTCTGCCACAAGGAACTCTGGACCTTGTATCTCAGTCTGTACTACTCTCTCCCCACAGTATATGACTGATCTGTCATTTTCCTTCAGGTCCTCTGGTCCAATGTCATCTTGGAAATTATTTTTCATGATCCAATTTCTCCTATGACTATTTTTTCAAATTCAATGCTATCTGAAATTACTTTTTGATCATTTGCCATCTTTCTGTCTTATAAAGGCTTTGACTCTATTATTTATCATTGGAATCTTGGGGCCTAGGACAATTGACAGCACACAGTAGATATCCAATAAATGCTTACTGAATAAGTGGATGAGTGCCATGGTGAGTCTTTGCCTTTCATGATCCACAGAATCCGGTCACCTTGCCTGAGCTGGCTGTGACTTCTGAAGCTTATATGAAGTACAAGTATGTGTGCTGACACAAAGGGCTCTTTTAGTAATCATTTATTGTATATACTAATATGGAAGGTTATCTTAATAGTCATCTATTGTGTATGTAAATATGCGGGGCTATTATACAACCATTTATTGGATGTGAAACAACTAAGTAAAAAAGGGTGTGTGAAGTTCTGGCAAATACCAAAATATTTCTCTTCTCAACAATGATAGTGTTTATTATTTTTATGATAATTAATTCCAAAAGTTACCCCAAACTGTTACTTTACACATAAATCAAGAAGGGCATGGCTGACAGAAAGCACACTGTTTCTCGTCAGCAGGTAAGGTTCACTCTGGAAAGTCACTTCTTGGCCTTCAAACTAGATTTCGGGGGGGGGGGTCTTTTTGGTTTTTTGTTGTTGTTGTTGTTGCTTTTTTGTTTTTGTTTTTGTAAACTGAACTGGATGCGTCTATGATCCACTACTGCCCTTCATACCCTGATCACCAGAGGCAAAGGCTTGTGACCAAAGCAGTGACTGCCACTCCTGGGAACTCACTGTGAGTTTCTGATCTCCTGGGAAGAATGTCCCAGTCACAGCAGGTGCACAGCATAAGCCGGGGGGCGGGCGTGTAATCTAACACGGAGTACTCTTTTCTAGGAATCACTGAGCACCCAGAACTGGCAGTTTTGATTGAAGAGAGGCTTTGTCAGTCTAACTGAAAAGCTAGACAGTGGCATACAGAAACACAGTGTGCAAGGGAAAAAGGATGTGGGTCTGAGGGGGATCATAGAGGATGTCAGAGGGGAATCAAAGCACCCACCGGGGGTGGGGGAGCAGTGGTGTAAGTAGAATGCCAGGAATACTTGAAGGAGATGGTAATGGAGCGAAGGTTAATAACAGATGGGGAAGAAGGGAAAGAGGGAGCCACAGAGGTGTGGGGGAGAAGAGCATTCTGAACAGAGGAGAGAGTAAGAAAGTCCATGAGACAGAGCTCAGGTCTGTATGTTCAGTGAACAGAGAGCCTCCATGAAGACTGTGGTGAAGTGAGCTGGGGAGGGAAGAAGAGGAGGGATGGAGGAGAGAGGGTGAGCCTGCCTTCTGCTCCGGAGTGCCGGGTTTTAGAGAACACAAGTGAAAACTGTGTTCGCAGAACTGGTTTGTTGTGGTCTCTTTGTGTGTGTGTGCGTGTGTGCACGCACGCACATGTGTATACATGCAGATATATGTATATATATGTATGTATTTGTGTGTTTGCCTGTGTGTGTATATGTATTACGTAAGTATATGTGTGTATAAATGTTTTTGTGTATATATGTATGTATGTGTACCTGTGTGTGTTTGTTTGTGGGGGTAATGTGCTTATGCATTTGTATGTATGTGTATGCATATGTATATGTGTACATATGTGTATATATTTGTATGTGTTTGTGTATATGAGGTATGGATATATTTGTGTATGTGTTTATGCATGTATATATATGTATGTGTATATATACATTTGTATATGTGTGTATTGTGCATTTGTGTTAGTGGCTAGTGGCTAGGTGAGATCTGGGGGGGGGTGTTCATATGTGTGTATGTTTGTGTATATGTGCATGTAGAGGCCAGAGGTCAACTTCAGACGCCACTGTTCAGGTGACATCCACTTTGGTTTTGGGGTTTGGGGGTTTTTTGTTTGAGGCAGGTCTCTGCCTGACCTGGAATTCACAGATTAGGCAGGACCACCCGCTCAGCAAGCCTCAGAGGCCCAGGTCTTTCCAGCTCCCTGCACTGAAACTGCAAGCTCTGCCCCCACATCCAGACTTTAAAAAATGGGTCTTAGAGATTGAATTCCGATCCTCATGCTTGCACGGCCAACACTGTGTTGACTGAGACTGTTCCTCAGCCCTGACGTGGACAGGCTCATCGCAGTGACAGAAGTGTCCTAACACCGACTTATGGTGACGGAGGCTCGCAGCCCAATACCTAGACCAAGAGAATGGAACTGTGGTATCATGTGAATGTTAGCAGTGCTAGGGATAAAAACAGGTGTCACAGGATACATAGCCTGTGGCTCTGTAGCATCTCCTATAGCCAGAAGACAGTCAGAGCTGAAGATTAGGAGGAGAGATGGCCTGAAGTAGCAACAGCAATGTAAAGACAGAGTTCCTGAATCAGATGGGACTCAGGCCAAGGTCAGTCCTGGCGAGGAAATGTGATGGGATAGGGCTGTGTGCACAGGTGTTGCTGAAACCCTTGAACTTTGAGAGTCCAGAGACAAGCCTGGATGGTGGGTTCACAGAAGTGACACATTCCTCCTCATGTGACAGCCTTGAAGAAACCTGTATGCAGCCAGAGCTGGATAAGACAATGGTGGCTTTCCCTGGCTCAGGCTTCGCTTCCTTCGGAGCATCAGACCAATAGCTGGAGTCACCCATCATGGCCACCGAAAGGGGAAAATGAGGGATGGGATCAGACATGGGAGGGATGCCATGTCAATGTTGCTGTAAACTGAGGCTGCATATATGGTCTGGGCCCTAGAGAGTATGCTGGAGAAAGAATCCTGGTCCTAAACCAAGAGTGGGTGAGGGAGGTCTTACTGACATGAGACATTCTTCTTCAGCAAGAATTAAGATCCTGACAAAGGACCCAGGGCGATTGTTCTCACATATTCTCATAGAAGCTTAGAGAAATGGCCAGCATTAAATGAAGTAACTATATCAGAGTTAGATATCAGACTTAGAAAACTGGATCATGGAGTCAAGGAGCTTAGAAAGTGATTACCCCAGACTGTTTCGAGTATTGGAATAGGGCTCAGAAAACCAGCCTACTGGATATATTCCTCAGAAAGACTCAGAGAAAGTTATGGTGGGTGAAGAATGAGCCACTGAGGGTCACCAGCATCATGCACAGATCATGGGCGTCTCTGTGGCTGACTCTGCCATTAGCCGAAACATTGGCATGACTGGGTTTTCTAGAAGCAGTGGGAGCTGAAAAGTTAGCCAAGTCTTGTCACCAGGTGGCAGCACGCGAATGTGGAAAATAGAGCTGGCCTAATTACCCAGTCAGCTGAGAGCTCGGTACCTTACCAGGCCACAGTGTTCTAACTGCAGTAACACGTGGTATCTGAGCAGCAACGTAATTGAGCATCCCAGTGGGAATCCACACTTCCTTCCCAATTCCCAGATGTAAGCCTTCTCAGGCCCCCAGAAATCCCTATTAGCATCTTCTTGCATGCCAAGAACTGGGTAAAGACTATTCAGGTCCTCCAAGAGCTGGAGGACGCAGATGAATTGATGCAGATATCCAGAGACCTGAAGGGCTATTGTGGCTCTCCTATTTGGAGTGAACGTTTAAGGATAGATTTGAATTTTATCTCTGATTTCTCTCTAGTGCCTCCCTTCATTCTACAGACCAACAGGTGCTCCTGTCCTGGGGTCCCAATGTATTAATAGAAAGGACATGATCAGCTACGTTAAAACCTTCCCATAGACTCCTCAACTTAGTGGGCAAGACACAGCACAGCAAGGAAGGCCCCTGGCAGCCACTCACTGCCCCTTGCACAGCTACCAATGTACTTAACTAACACAGACTCCAGCTGAAGGCAATGGCAGAGTTTATGCAGCTTCCAGAGTAGGGAGCTCAGTCTCCATCGCAGAATCCACCCGAAGGAATGGACACCAAGAGAGGAGTAAGAGGGTCCAGACGGTGTGGAGAGTAGCAAAAAATGTCACTGCATTGCCTGGCTGTCTTGGTATCATGTCTCTTTGCTGTGATAAAATGCCCTGGGAAAAGTAACTTGGGGAGAAAGGGTTTATTTTTGCTCACGGTTCCATGTCACAGCCCATTACTGGGAAGGATCAAGAAGGCACTAGTTTGAAGAGGTTAAGGGGGTCCCAATGGGGAATAATATGATTTTTTTTTTTACCTTTGCATTCATAATCCATCTACCTGAAACAGATAACACAATTCAAACATTTTAAGCTTTGGGGATAACCACATCAGCTCTATCACACTGCAAAGCCATTCAGTTTAATAAATAAATAAACTAAGGCATCATTATCTCTGTGGTGAAGAGAGAAAGGAACATACTGTAAACACCATTCAGAGCCAAACACTTCATAAGTTGCTTGCTAGAGGTGAAGTTAGAGGCTTGACACTTCCTGTTCCTGTTCTCTGGCCAATGAGGTCTGTCCCCTTGACGTCTGCTCTTTATAACTGTCTTCATTCGACAGAGTCTACCATTGTCTCTAGGAGTCATCTCTCCTCTCTCCCTTCCAGTAGTGGGGGGTCCCTGGTCTTGTGACCATACAGGATGAGGTGACATTTCTTACCTTCTTTTTAGCTGCCAAGGCACCTGAACAAGATTAAAAGTGGCCGGGCGGTGGTGGCACACGCCTTTAATCCCAGCACTCGGGAGGCAGAGCCAGGTGGATCTCTGTGAGTTCGAGGCCAGCCTGGGCTACCGAGTGAGTTCCAGGAGAGGCGCAAAGCTACACAGAGAAACCCTGTCTCGAAAAACCAAAAAAAAAAAAAAAAAAAAAAATTAAAAGTGATGTGCAAATTTCCAAGCCTGTCCGTGGAGAAGACAGGGATCTATTTCTATAGATGCAATGTGCTTTCACTAAGCTAGAAGTGACGACAGTGACGTCCCTGGGAGCCTGTGCTGAGGACTCAGAACAATGCTGTCAGTCACTCAACACTGCCTCTAACTCCACATGCAGCCAGAAGAAGCTTTTCTGTTACCTAAACCACATGCTAGAGTCTTTTATCCCTAAATAAGACATTCTGCCCAACCCCAGAGTTCAGCAAAATACAAACCTCTCTCTTCTTTGGGAATTGTGTATACGTGTGTGTGTGTGTGTGTGTGTGTGTGTGTGTGTGTGTGTGTGTGCGTATGCACTTGTTTGCATGTGCAGTGCACATGTATGCATGGTTCATGTGAGAACTTCTGCATGTTTGTGGAAGTAGAAGGTTCATGCCAATTGTCTCCCTCAATTGCTCTACACTTTATGTATTTGAGGATAAGCCTTTCACTTGAACCCAGGGCTCACCAATTTTACTAGTTTAGCTAAGCCAGCTTGCTTTGGAGAGTGTCTGTCTCTACTTCCCCAGACCTGGGATTACAGACATTTAGAGATTGTGTAAGTGCTGGGGGTCCAAATTCCAGCACTCACACAAATGCCTTCCCCCATTGAGCTGGGTCCTCAGCCCAGAGCCTCACTTTAAGCCTCATTTAGAGTGTGATGTCTCCCTGAAGACAACATTAGAAAGAAACAGGACCGTGCAATTGGAGGAAGAGTAGCAATAGACATGGAGGGGGGTCTCTCCATAGATTTCAAAAGGTCTAACACGAAAATAATCACGTTTGCCCCACATACAAGATAGAAATAAAGGGGGATAGGTTTGCAAAACTGCAAATAGGAACAAATGTTAACACCACTAAAGGAAGAGATTTCTCACCATAATACATATAATGGGTTTCTTGCCATGAGAGGGCAGTCGTGAGTTTCTTGAGATAAGGGTTTGCAGCAAAACTACGCAGGAAAGATAGCCCAATTCTCTTTCCTAGGGATACCTGTGTTTCTTGCCATCTACAAACCAAGTCTTCCTTTGTAAAATGGAGTTGTTTTCATATTTATTTAGTGTGATTATAAACAATGGGAGAGAAAATACATAGGAAAGTCTTCCAGAAGAGATTCTAGCTGACCCTATTTGGCACAGTATTGAAAAGGACTTTTTTTTTTTAATCTGGGGAAGAAGATAGGTACGTCTAACAGCTCTGCAGGCCTGTGACTCTGGATCCCCACTCTACACAAGCCAGACGTCTCATGGGGATTCTCTGCTCACTCTGCACTTGCTATTCTACACCTGCAGGACAGTGCAGAACTCTCTGGCATCCTCTTTCAATGTAGATGCTAAGTTCTGCCAAGCCTGTCTCTCCAGGAAGGTTCACTCAGTCCAAGCCATGGAGAGAGGCATGGGGGCTCTAAAATGCCAATGCAATCTGATGGAGAAAAATGACTTACATCTGAAGGGTGAGGGGGACCATGGTACCTACTGACATATAGAGCATTCCTTTCCACCCTCCAGGCTCAGATTCTTTCAACTAAAATCCTCACTGTAAGATAACCCACTTCTTGTACAACTTGTACAAGCCTAAAGCTACTCAAGTCTCTGGGTGTAGAAGCGAGGACATGCCTGGAGAAATCTGGATGCACAGTGTTACATTAGACAGAGGCAGTACAGTCTTCTGAGCAGAAATAATCATTTTCCACTATAGGAACAGAGCCAAGAATGCATGTGTCAGGGCCTTTCTTGGTGTAAATTATTTGCTTAAAATAATGGGCTTTGTTATGACATCTTCTATGTGTAGACACTGAGTCTTATTTCCCACCCCTTCACTCTCCTATCCACACCTCCTCTAAAAACCTTTCCCCAAACAACCCCCTTTCTATTTTTAAGTCTTTAAAATCTAGAGCCTCCTCCTGAAAGAAAACATGCGATGTTTTGTCTTTCTGAGAACAGCTTATTTTAATACAATCATCCCATTTCCATTCATTTTCCTGAAAGTGACCTGATTCCACACCTCTTTATAGCCAATGATACTGTGTGTATTGCCTTCATTACTTTTCTAGATACTGTGACAAAAAGCAACTTAAAGGGTTTATTTTAGCTTACAGTTCAAAGTGAGATGGACAGCCATGAAGAAAAGCCTAGAATCAAGAGCCTAAGATAGCTGTCACATTCTCAGTGAACCCACAGTACTACACGGAGAGCTTCGAATCCCTCATGCTTGGGTCTCACTCTTTTTAACTCAGTCCAGGATGCCATCCCATAGAATGATACTGCCCACGTTTAGGGTAGGTCTCCCATCTCTATTGACCTGGCCCAGAAGCTCCCTCCCAGACATATCCAGCTTTGTCTCCTTGGTAATTCTAGATCCTGTCAAGTTGTCAATTGATACAGCCCATCACAAGTCTATACCTTGTCAATCTGAAAGGCAGACACATTACTTTAAAGCCATACTCTTTCACCCTAGTCCCATAGGCTCGTTTCCTTTAACCATTGGTCTGTGAATGGGCTCCTATTAAGGCTGTTAAGTTCTACCTGTTCTATCTGGCATGCGAACAGGAGGCAATTCACAGGCAGCCAAGAGAAGACCCCGTTGGGCACTCAGAGTGGTGGTTATACCTCAACTGATTGTCACATCCACCTGCCTCATGCAGTTGGATAGATTTTGCAAAGCCACTTCCTGGACATTACATTTGCTCCCTCACAAATGGTCGCCAGTGGGTTTTGATTTGGGTTTAAAAGAACCAAATAAGAAAAAAGATTAAAATGCTTACTCTTTGTCTGGCATTTTATCCAGTGGCCTCATATTTGAGGGAAAAGGTTTTGATTAGTGTGTTCACAGTGTAGTCACAGAACGTGATCTCTTCATGTTACATAGTAAAGGGAGGGGAATATATCAGATAAATATCACATTCACCAAGGTCTGTAGAGTCACCAGTGTTGATGTGAAGCTTGGACTTTCTTCCCTAATTATGTGACTCGTATTTTGACAGATTAAGGAACCAGGTCTCTGAGTTTACTACTTTATGTCCCCTTCTCCTGTTTTTGTGTTATTAAGCCATGTCTACTGTATGTGCATGACATTCAGCCCCACCAAGATGGTACAAATCACATCACTAACTTTGGTCATCACAGTCAAAGTGTCTTGACTTGAGGTCCTGGAATTTCAGAACTTTGTAGGTTGAGCAGATAATGATGACTCTTCTCCTCTTCTCCTCCTTCTCCCCTCCTTCTCTTCTCCTCCTCTCTCCATTTTTCTCCTCTTCTCCCTCTTCTTCCTCCTACCCCTCTTCCCTCCTCATCCTCTTCCCCTTCCCCTCCTCTCCTCTTTCTTTCCCTTCCTTCCTCCTCCCCCTCTTTTCCCTCCATTCTTTCTCCCTCTTCCCTCCTGTTCATCTTCCCTTTCCATCTCCCCACTCCTCTCCTCTTTCCCTCTTCTCTTGTCCTTCTCTCCCTTTTCCTTCTCATTCCTTCCTCCTCCTCCTCCTCCTCCTCCTCCTCCTCCTCCTCCTCCTCTCTTTGTTTTCCCATTGATGGAATTTAGCACAAGTAGGATCAATCAGACATAGTTGTAAGATCCAAGAAATCTTTGATGAGTCTCTGGAGATGACACACTGTCAACATAACACTCACTCCAAACAGGGTGCTGAGGGTACCAGGATTCAGGACACACTTCTACCAATGCAATCATGGTTTATGAGAGCCCTGCTGTGTCACAGAGCTGTGGTTTTAGATAAGCCAGTACAGACACATTTCTGTCTTGGGAATGCAGGCAATTATAACCACAATACCAAAAGATGCCTTTCAAACCAGCAACATTGTTAGTATAATCATTTAGTAAACAAAAGGAACTCTTCAAAGTCCCAGGCTTTCATAACCGGATATTATTAAATATGAATCCCAAAAGGACAAGTTCATAGAAGAACGAACAAAGTATCCTATTAAAAATAGTAATTTGCTGACAGATTCAGCACACAGATGATGCACAGTCTGCAAGCCAATCTGCCTTTGTTGTTAGCGAGCTCTTCAGTGAAAAGTTTAGAAATATTCTTTTCATAACTTTGAAAATATTAAAACAGCTCATCCATTTCTTTTATTACTCCAAAATAAAAGTGACTCCATCCAAACTCCTTTTAATTCCTGTAAAGCTGTACTTGGGATCCTAGCAAGAGTGTCACTGAGCGAAGTCTTCTCCAGGTTCCTATCTTCCCCAAGGAAAGAGTTCAGCTGAGAGACACAGGAAGTCAAGGAAGTTTATTAGCAAAACAAAGCAGATACCCCAAAAAGAAATCAGAGTGGACTGCCCCAAGGGAGGGGGTGGTAACACAGTGGGTTGTGCACTATGGATTATTATGACCAAGGTGGTGGCATATTCCTGAGGGAAAAATGAGCCTTTCCTCTCCCATATCATGGTGGACTACATCTCCCTCTTAGGGTTACTTCTTCCCATGACTATCTAGAAAAGCACACAAGGAATGAGGGTCAAAATCATGATGTAAATGATTTGATAATGAAGCCAAGATCTTTTGAGGTGTAGACCCTTTATTAGTGGGTATGTAGGAATTGGGAAGGTGTTCTAGTGTATGAGTCCCTGATACAGCAAATAGAACTCAACTTTGGCCTCAAGAATGTTTACCCACTGTCTTAGTTAGGGTTTCTATTGCTGTGAAGAGACACCATAACCATGGCAACTCTTATAATGACCAACATTTAATTGGGGTGGCTCACTTACAGTTTCAGAGGTCATCATGGTGACTCTTATAAAGAACAACATTTAATCTGGATGGCTTGCTTACAGTTTCAGAGGTCATCACGGTGGGGAACATGATGGCAGGCAGGCAGATATGGTGCTGGAGCTGAGAAGCCCTACATCTGGACTCAGAGGCAACAGGAAGTCAACTGACTGTCACACTGAGGGAAGCTTGAGAAACAGACCTCAAAGCCCGCCCCCACAGTGACACACTTCCTCCAACAAGGCCACACCTCCTAATAGTGCCACTTCCTTTGGGGGCCATTTTCTTTCAAACCACAAGTACAAAAGGGCATTTGACTCTAAGGAGACACAGCTTCAAGCTCTATCTGTCATTTCCTTGGTCCTACTTTACTCCTTGCCTACCCAGGACTCACAGCTACCAAGATGAAGATGCAGGGCTTGGGAGAAGGCTCAGTGAGTGAAAGTACTTGTCATGCAAACATCAGGTCCTGGGTTGAATCACCAGAACCTACATGAGAGTCAGACAAAATGACAGCACAAGTATCCGTAATCCCTGCACTCTTGCTGGAAGAGAAGAGAGAGCTGGGAGGATGAGAATGAGCCTGGTGCACACCATAAAAACAAGTACTGTCTCAAAACAGGTTGGAAGGCAAGGATCTACAGCTGATACTGTCCTCTGACCTTCACATACAGGATGTGGATCACACATGACTGCATTCACATGCATGAACTCTCTCACACACACATATATGAATATACATACAATGCACACACATACATACACTCATGCCCATATTCCTACATATCAATAAATACACACACACACACACACACACACACACACACACACACACACACGAAACTGAAGCTGTGGATTTCTTTCTTACTTTATATCTAACTTCTCGCCTAACTGATTTCATGCCATTTGTGAAATATGGACTCATAATGTGATAAAGGCTATAGTAGGGCAGGGCTATCTCTTTCTTTAGTAAGTTCTTTTGACAAAGGGATGAGGCAGATCCTGTGCCTTAGTTAGGTTTCTATTGCTGTCATAAAGACCATGACTAAAAGCAACTCAAGGAGGAAAGAGTTTGATTCAGCTTAGAACTCTCAGCTCACACTATCTCTAAGGCAAATCAGGGCAAGTCCTGGGGGCAGCAGCTGAAGCAGAGGCCATGCAGGAACACTGCTTAGTGCTTACTGGCTTGCTCTGCGTGGCTTGTTCATCCTGCTTTCTTGTAGATCCTAGAGCCACCTACCGGAGTGGCACCATCCACAGTGATTGCTTTCATCAATCATCGATCAAGAAAATGACCTACACCAGTGGTCCTCAGCCTCCCTAATGTTGTGACCTTTTAATACAGTTCTTCATGTTATGTTGACCCCAACCATGTAATTATTTTCATTGCTACTTCATAACTGTAATTTTGCTACTGTTACTAATCATACTATAAATATCTGTGTTTCCCAATGGTCTTAGGTGACCCCTGTGAAAGGATTGATCGACCCCACAAAGGGGTCTCAACCTACAGGTTGAGAACCATTGCCCTACAGCCTTGCCTACAAGCCAAGCCTATGGGGGCCATTTTTTTCAACTGAGATTCCCTCTTTCCAGATGACTTTAGCTTGGGTCAAGTTGACATAAAAACTAGCCAGTACAGCCTGTCTGTGAGTCCAGCATCCTTGCTATGTATGTTGGTAGAGGAACCAAGACTGCTAAGCTGAAAAGGGAGCTTATTGGTATGAATAACAATGATCTTATTGGTTGTAATTTCCTACAGAAGTTCTGTCTCACTTGGTCTAAATGGAATGATAGTCTAGAGTCTGGTCTGGAAGGGAAGAGCCAGTATTTTAGTTGTAGAACCACTTGAAGCTGAATGCTGAGTTCTGAAAGAGATAAACTAGCTTGACCCAGCAATTGCTACTTTGGTCTATTTACTCCTATATTTTTTGTCCAAGACCCAGGAGCAGCTCAGCTACTGAAGACAGAAAACTCATCAGAGATGTCCATACCCTGTTTGATGGACCCATGAAGGCCTACCCAAAGGGACATTAGCATAAGAGACTGAATGTTCCAATGTCCTGAGTCACTCTCTTCTCCAACAAAGGCAGAAGAGCCATCTGTGGCATTGTCATGATGAACTGACTCTCAGCAGGTTCAGCTCATGCTCACATCCGTAAATCCGAAACCTATGTAGATGGCCAGTCTCTCTTGTCAGACACAGCTTTGTAACCTCTGCCCTCTGCACTCTCCCTCCTCTGTTGCTACCCAAATCCCCTTTTTATTCACCCCCCAGAACTTTCACTTCTCTTCTTGGACTGATGTTGGATACCTGAAAACCACCAGATGTCCATACAGTTTGCCAGAGACACTTTATAAACTTTGTATGTTATGTGTACAGGTCATGAGCAGATAAGCTACAATGCCATCCTGGAGTACCCAGGGAAATATGGAGTCCAATGATGGGGTTACTATCCCAGTAAAGGAAGGCTGGGATCAGGTAATCTGTCCTCTCTTTGGCAGAGAGCTAGAAGGGGTGCAGTCCTGACATAAGGATCAGTCCCTTGTCCAGAGCAACTGAAGTTGAGAGAACCAGGTCCTTCCTGGGAGTCAAGGTCCTGGGATGTAGCATCTACATTTAGTTGTTTATTTGTGTGTTCCATTCTCCTCTTCTAGTAACTCCCCCAACCCAACATAAAATGATCAGACAAAGGGGCCTTGGACTGACATTTTTCAGATTGCATAAAACTCTGTATTTTACAATAAGATTGGGTTGACCTTAATTTCACTCCACACAGAAACTAATCCAAGGACAACAGTATAAAAATTAAAGGAAATCTGCACACAGGAACAGATCAGCTAACCAGGTCCAGTTCACAGCTTCTAATTTGACAATCACTGTCCCTAAAAGTTATAAAGGTCTGAACACAAGGGACCTTCATCCATTTGCCCATGTTCCAGGAAGAGACACAGTTGGAGGATGGGGTTAAAATTTAAATTCCCATTCTAGGATCAGACCTCTTCGTCACTCAGCTTGTGTTTCTGCCAAGCTGTACTACAAAGGAAGAGAGACTCGATTGTGTATATGAGTGTGTGTGTGTGTGTGTGTATGTGTGTGTGTGTGTGTGTGTGTGTGTGTGTGTGTGATGTTGTCTTGTCTTGTTAAGGGACTAAGGTATGGTTTTGGCTGAGTCTTTAAAGATGCACTCCATAGGGTGAATCTAAGGGATAAATATTTTCCCCCAAAGAAAGACAGGACCTATACAAGGAAAGGAGGGACCCACAGCCTTCGCTAGCCATGGCCTTTAAGCAGGACATCTCTACCCCATAGAGTTCAGATTAAGCAGGCCCAATCACACACACACCACCCTAGACAACCTATGAGGAGGGGACCAGGGCTAGAATGTAGCCCCAGGACTGGGTATCTTCAGATCTTGTGACTGTCATAAAAAACAAATCAATATCATGGACAAACTCCCTAGAGTTTGTCAGAGATTAGACAGAGAACAAGGCTTCATGGATTCCCCTTAATGTGCATGGTGGCAATAGCAATGTAGTATATCAGATATCTGACTCAGTGTGGAATGAGGGAGGGCTGAGTCCAACTGTCTGGGCTCTTGAAGATTCAGGAAGGACTTGATCTCTTGCATCACTCCCACCCCTACCTAAATACCCAAGTCTTCTACATGAGCAAGTACAATGATATATATTCATGAAGATGTCATATTACAGTTCATTATTTTATAAGCTAACTAAAAAGTTTACAAAACTCATAAGGTCCATATATAGTAAGAATGTTTTAAATAACCAAACACCGTATCACAGAAACAATAAAGGCCAGAAGAGTATGCAGCAATAAATAGCTCTGAAATATGAAGAGAAAAATGAGAAAAAAATAACAGTTTACAGTTCTGAGAAGCTCAGTGAATCCCAGACATGAGTTACAAAGAAAACCACACCTAAGAACATGTAGGTCTGGGGAGCAGAGAGGGACAGACCTTCCAAAAGCAGCAGAGAAACAGTGATGCCATGCTGCCTCTATTGCTGATGAGAGCTAAGTCATCACCAGAAGCAAAAGAGACTGGAGACGTGGAACCAGCTCCCAAAGTTCTCTTCCAAAGAGAACTCTGAGCAGAACACCATATCCAACGAAAACAGCCATTGGGTAGAAGGCAAGAGAGGCACGTTTCAAGTTCAGTAGAATCTATGGTCATTCACAGCCAGCAGATCTGCTCTTTGAGAAACTTAAAGCATCATATTTAGATTGAGGAAAATGTTTGACAGGTTGACAGCCAGGACTCCAGAAACAAATGCAGAGCTCTATAAATTATAGAGATGGTAAATGATGAAAATTCACATCATTCCCTCAGCTGTTAGAGACATGTGGCAGCTTAAGGAAGTGTCTAACACTTGAGTGCTGCCCTCAGTGCTGTGTCCTAGGTATCAAGGAAACTGTCATGTTGATATCTCTAGTATTTTACAAGGATTGATAAAGAAAAACATTAGGGAGATTACGTAGGTTTGAAATGCATATTGGATGACTACCAGAAATATGTTCATGGCAGACAGCCCGAACAAATGGCAACAAAGAACAAAATTAGCTCAGCTTACAACCAATGGATCAGCAGGACATTAAGCAAAAATGGGCTGAATGTTCCCATTAAAGGTCAGAGATTATCAGACTGACTACAAAAAGTAAAAACCAATTACGTTGTGTCTATATCCAATGCCATTTAAAGACAAAAGTAATCTAAAATAAAAGGATGAAGTCTGGGAACCCCAACTGATACACATGCAATAAAAACACAAACCAGAGTTACTAAATGAACACAAATAAAACAGGATTTAAATCAAGGGATACAAGAAATAATTATAAATATTTCATCATGCTAGAACTGCTGGCTTTTCAGGAAGATGAATTATAAATGCATGTGACTATTTTAAAAGCTTTAAAAACATACTGGGCAAAAATGACAGGCCTAAGAGAGAAATAGACCAATACACAACACCCATCAACCACTTGCATATGCCTTTCTGTGTAAACCACAGGGCAACCAAATAAAAGCATCTGGAAGAACACAGGACATGAGCACCATCACTGGTAGACCTCTGCACCCATCTACTACAGGGTACAAATTCTTTTCAAATTTAAGACAGACTTCACCAAAGTTTCAAAAAAGGCTAGTAAGATTTCTCAGTGCGTGAAGATGATTGCCACTAAGTCTAATGACCTGCATTCAATCCCTGGGTCCCACATGGTAGAAAGAGTGAAATGACCTTCTCAAGTCCTCATCTGACCTCCATCTTCATACCTCCCACACATACAAAATAAATAAATGCAATTTTTAAATTTTTTTAAGTTTCAAAAAATTTCTATATCAATGAATGTATACTCCGTCCAGAATGGAATTGGACTAGAATCAACAGCTTGCTGTATAAAAGCTCACTGTATCTGGAAAAACAGGGCAAAATAACCCAGGATTCCAAAGAAACTGTAGAGAAATGAAAACACATCTGTTTGAAACGTGGTGAAGATAGCCCAAACAGTGGTTAGTGAGAAGCACATTATCTGAAAGTATTATACCAAAACTAATCAATGGTATTAGCTCCAGCCTCAGAAACAATGGTAATGTAAACAAATTAAACCAACACACACACACACACACACACACACACACACACACACACACACACACACGAACACAAAGGATCGGATATAAATGGAACAAAAAAACCATACAGTAGTTTAGAAAACAAAACACAAATCTGTTTTGTAGCATGAATCTTAAAGATTGTCATTAATAAAAACAATCCTGAAGCCAGGTATTGGGGTGAATGCTGGAAGATCAGAGAAACAGAACAAGCCACAGTCACCTCACCTCACCAATTCCTCAGCTGATCCTGTTTCTGCAGACTGGAAGCCTCTGAGTCCTCATCCAAATGGATCTCAGCTGAAGCTTTCAGGACCTTTCTCAAAGGCCTGAAAGCTTAACCAGCTAATTCCTGGTTTTCACGCCTTATATACCTTTCTGTTTTCTGCCATCACTTCCTGGGATTAAAGGCTCACGTAGCCATGCCTGGCTATTTCCAGTGTGGCTTTGAACTCACAGAGATCCAGGCGGATCTCTGCCTCTGGAATGCTAGGATTAAAGGCGTATGTGCCACCATTTTCTGGCCTCTATATCTAGTAGCTGTTCTGTCTGTTCTGAAAGGAAAATTGAGACTTCATCAATTAGCAGGAATAGACCCATCAGTAATTGTCACACCTTTAACTAAGGAGGACATTGAAAAATTATGGACAGAAAGTGAACCTTGGCAAAGAACTTGCAGTAATTTTTGGGGAGAAATTAACAGCAAATATTCCAAAAGCGATAGATAGAATTGATCTTATAAAGAGAGCTGATTGGATTTTGCCTTGAATTGTATGAGAAAAACCCACATCTGGAGTTCTTACATTTTATACAGATGCACACAAGCAAGGAAAGGCAGGTTACAAATCAGAAAACTTAAGTAACATGGTTCAAAGTCCTTATAATTCAGTTCAAAAATCAGAATTGTATGCTATTCTGTTGGTATTAATGAATTTTTCAGAACCTCTCAATATAATTACTGACTCTCAGTATGCTGAAAGAGTGGTATTACATATTGAAACTGAAGAATGTATCCCTGATGAGTCAGAATTAACTTCACTATTTATTCAGTTACAAGATACAATCAGGAAAAGGAGTCATCCTTTATTTATAACTAAAATCTGATGCCATATGGGTCTGCCAGGCCCTCTAGCACAAGGTAATGATGAAACTGATAAATTATTGATAGGAAATGTGCTGGAGGCCTCAGAATTTCATAAAAAACATCATGTCAATAGTAAAGGTTTAAAAAAGGATTTTTCCATAACCTGGCAACAAGCCAAGGAAATTGTAAGGAAATGTCCTACTTGTTCCTTTTACAATCAGATGCCATTACCAGCAGGATACAACCCAAAGGGTACTGAGAGGAATGAAATCTGGCAGATGGATGTGTTTCTCTTTGCAGAATTTGCAAAATTGAAATATGTACACCATACCACTGATACTTCTTCAGGATTTCAATGGGCAACTGCTTTGAGTTCTGAAAAAGCTGATTCTGTAATCACTCATTTGCTAGAAGTTATGGCCATCATGGGTATACCTGCACAAATCAAAACTGACAATGCTCCAGCATATGTCTCTGTTAATATGAAACAGTTTTTTGCTTATTACAATATAAAACATATTACAGATATACCACATAATCCTACAGGCCAAGCAGTTATAGAAAGATCAAACAAAACTCTAAAGGATATGCTAAATAAACAGAAAGGGGTAACATAAACCCCCAGAAATAGATTGTTCTATTACTTTTGAATTTTCTCAATGCTAATCAGAAAGGAACAGCAGCTGCAGAGAGACATTGGATAATAGAAAAAAACTACAGAATTAAATCAGCCTATATACTTTAAGAATGTGCTGACCTCAGAATGGAAACCAGGATATGTGTTACGTTGGGGATGAGATTTTGCTTTTGTTTCTACAGGAGAAAATAAGCTGTGGATACCATCAAAATTGATAAAGGTTCAATTTGAAAAAGAGAGACCTCTTAATTAGAAGAGATGATAGTTCACCAACCACATAACCATCCAATTTAAACTAACTTAGACCATTAACACATGCCTTTTCATTTAATTAGACATAACTTACCAAAAGGGAACCTCCCCAAAATTAGTCTTGGGGAAAGGTTTTTGTTTTTGTCTTTTAGGAGAATGAAGGCTAAGGAATCTGAAGAATATTGGACAAATGAGACATCTGAAGAAAAAGGACAAATCATCTAGAAAAAAATGTCCCAAGAAAAAGAGTAAAATTGCCTATTGGTATATCATCTATAAAATTTCATAAGTCTTCCTAAATGTTTGTTTCTGCTCTTCTCTAAAGACATTTAACACCATTGGTCTTCTTGTAGTCCCAGTTCAATTAAAATTTAAAGCTGGCTTTGGAGTTGGAGAATGGCTCTCTCCTTCTTTAAACTCAAGCATGTTGTTAAAAGGAAAATGCAAACTTCCTGTATCATGCCAGAAGAAATAGCCATCTTCTGATATGGAAGAGGAGAAAAACCAAATTAATTAAGGGACTATTCTATTACTAATAATCTCAATTCTTTGATTCTATTCTGATTCTTTAAACTTTTCTTAAAGTATGAATTTTATATCAAAATTTACAAGATTAATATATATATACATTTTAAACTTTGTTAAGATATTAATGATCATATAGAATACTAACTAATTCTAAAAAAAAAAAAAAGGCTTCAATTAGCTGCCTATACATGTCTTTGTGTTCGAGTCCCTTATCAGTTTTCTGCAGGAAATCACGGCCAGGCCTAACATCAACTGAAGTCTCCAGGAAGAAGATGGGGCCCAACAACAACAATAATTCCACATGGACAATAATAATACCACTAAGCTGACAAACATCATCTACAAATCAGCATTGGACTACAAAGTGCTCAGAGCAATTTTGAGGGCTAACTGAGATGATCCAGTTTCAAAGACTGCTTGAATAAGGACTTGAGATAAACCCTGAACTTTGGCATTATACACAGACTGGACAACAAAGGATATAGCTACCTTTCCTAGACTTTGACAGTTAACCCAAAATTTTTCTTTTCAAAATAAAGATACCTTCGCCCATATCCAGCAAGAAGCAATTTTAAGAATACGATGCCCACATTCCCAAAGAGGTGGTGTGGGCCAGGTAGTTTTTTGGTCTTTTAATGGGCTTTGGGTCTGGGATAATTTTCATTGTTTAGGAGGGTTGGTTACAAGTTGTTGTTAAGGGTTAGAAAAAGGGCTAAGCAAAGGAGATTAGATTTAAGGTTCTTGTTTTTAAAAAAAAGATACATAGAAATGATAGAAGAGAGGGTAGATTATTGAATCTACTCAGAAAAATAAAGGGAAGATATAGATATGATACAGATAAAAAGATAGATTATTGAATCTACTTTTAAAAGACAATTACTAGTTTTAAATACTTTACATTGGATTGGATTTTTTATATTGTATACAAATTATATATATTGAGATTGATATTGTTAGAAAATGCTATACGTATATTTCTAATCTTGTTCAAGATATTGTACTTATACAGTTCATTTAACAATGTAATGCAATTTGCTGAACCTTGAATCTTATTATTACAAACTATTAGGATAAAAAGAAATGAAAGTTAGTAGTTAGACATTACAATAGAACTTGTAGTCAAATTAAGTATGTTTTCAAGATTGAGCAGATATATTTTAGATAGACAGGTCATCTTCAAACCCTTCAAAGATCTACAGAATATGGCATTTAAAAAGTTTTAATAACTTAGAAAATTTTTCTTTTCTATGAGACATGTCGGCTCCTGGCAGTACCAATCTACTTCAGAGAAAATATGGGCATTGAAGAAACTGCATATGGAGTTAACTTTCATTGTGGCAAAAGTTAGCCACTGAACAACAAAGTATCCTCGAATCTCCTGCTGACAAACAAGACAGACAAGACATGAAACAAAGGACTACCGATTCTTGCCAAAACAAGTGTGGTTGTGGCTTTAACAAAAGGCATCTTCTGGGGCCAGGACAACATGGCACCATCCCTGAAGTGGCCTTTGCAATCTGAAAAAGGTACAATGCCCTTTTCTTCAAAGGCAGCTGAACAGGCAGTGGGTTGATGGCTTCTGATGTACAGTGGAACAGCAGCTGAAACAGTTTTTCTTGAAGAGTAACTAAGCTCACACCTCTCAATAGTAGACTGGCATTTAATAGAGGGATGTGGAGAAGAACAGGATGCCAAGATGAAGCCACACACATACACAGTCAAGAAGAATGGACAGCTGAATTTTAAAAAATCAACAATTTCCAGAGTTTAAAATCCTGAATCATGACATGACACTAGTGGAATTCAGGTGTTTCTGGTACATGGACTGCTCTCACCAAATGTGAGGTCGAACTGTTAATCTTGTGTACATCCTACTTCACAAATGAGTTTGTGAAATACACTAAGCCTATAGGCTGAAGATGATGCCCCAACACTGCGGAGAAACCTCAGGTGACTGTCCAGGCAGCTGGCTGTTTCTGTCAACTCACATTTTTTTTTTTTTTTTGGAAGCTGCTTGCGTGCACTTCCTGTTTTTATTTTTGTTAAGTAATATTTCCTTCTGGGGTCTCTGAGGGAGTTGAAGATTAGATAGTTATAGTTAAAGTTTAGATAGTTATAGTTTTCCTTGTTAAGAATTTGAGAAAAGAAACTCACTAAAGAGTAAGTGGCCGGGTGGTGGTGGCGCACACCTTTAATCCCAGTACTCGGAAGGCAGAGCCAGGCGGATCTCTGTGAGTTCGAGGCCAGCCTAGTCTACAGAGCAAGATCCAGGAAAGGCACAAAGCTACACAGAGAAACCCTGTCTCAAAAAAACCAAAAAAAAAAAAAAAAAAAGAAAGAAAGAAAGAAAAAAAGAGTAAGTGTATAAATTTGAAAGACGTCATAAGATAGTTCTGTTAGTAATATAAGTTAGGATAGAAAGTGAATCAGGTACATTTTGGACTTACCAAAATAGGATAGATAATGGAATTATTTTCTCTGAATTTGTCAAATGCAAATGGACTAGACATTGTTTAGGTATTTATTGCTTGTATATATAGTATGCAGTTATTGTACTTTTTTATATAGTTTTTCTTATATTAGTTATAACTTTTTCCTTTTTTCTTTTTATTAAAATAGAAAGGGGGAGTATGGTGATATTTTATTTGTACTGAACTGTGATTTTATTTGTATGTTAATAAATAAAGTTGTCTGGGGGTCAGAGCTAATAGCAAGCCATAGCAGAAGCCGGGCGGTGGTGGCACACACCTTTAATCCCGATCACATGACAGGTGTTCAAGGACACCACCAGCATGGAGACACACGCCTTTAATCTCAATACCAACCATAGAGACCTAGAGGTCTGTATAGACAGGCGGTGACGAGGAGGTCATGTGGTTGGGTTTACAACCAATAAGAAGGCAGAACAGAAAGTCAATAAAAAGACAGACACACAGGAAGTAGGCCTCTTTCGGAGGGGAAGGACGACAGTGGCAATGAAGGGTAAGAAAGGGTTTTTAGTATCAGCTCTTAGTTACTGCTCTGACCTCTTGGGCTTTTAACTCTGCATTTGGCTCTGTGTTTCTTATTTAATAAGACTGTTACATCTACACTGTTTTTATTTTGTTTGTTCAATGACAGGGTCTTGTATAGACCAGGCTAGCCTCACAATAGTTGTGTAGCTGAGGCTGGCTTTGAACTCCTGATCCTCATGTCTCTACCTCCCACGTGGTGAGATTACAGCCATGTGCCACCATGCCTAGTTTCAAAGCAGAATTTTAAAAGATGAATGAAATTGAGCAAACCCTTCTGAAATGTTATTATTCGGGTGGGGGAGGGGTTATCCACTGTCTGGTTTATTCTAGTGAATGGTCCCATATATATGTACACACGGGCAGCATTAATGGATTTAGTGAATCATTAAAAACAAAGAAAATGTCATGAAGTTAGGAAGGGATATGTGGAATTGAACCTAGAGAGAGTTGGAAGGAAGAAAACTGGAGTGGACATGATCATGGTTCATAGTATTCATGCATGAAATTCTCAAATAATAATCAAAAATATTTTTAAAGATGTATTTTTTCCTTTATTTTAAATTTAACTTCTTTATCGACTCTTTGGGAGTTTCACATCATGCACCCCAATTCTGGTCACCTCCTGGTCTCCCTATGTCACACCCCTGCTGTGTCCCCCCACAAAAGAAAATAAGAAGTAAACAAGCAAACAAAAGCAAAACAAACAAAAAAACTCTCAAAAAACCGAAACAAAACAAAAACAACAGAAAAACCTCTCTGCTTCTCCTTCTTTCCCGCCTCTCCAGTACCTCTTCATCCATCCTGGTGGCATTGGGGGCTTCAGTGTGTCATATAGTACACCCCTTTGTCCCATCAGCTTTACTGGCAAATGTTCATTACAATGAGTCACTGGTCTGGTTCAGGGCCTCTGGTTTCTGGTACACCATCATCTCTGGGTCCTCACCAGAACTCCTCTAGGATATTCAGTGGTCACCCCAAGTCAAAGATGTATTTTTTAAAACCTAATGTCACATATGCCATGGAGAGGACCCTGTGGCAGGGAGCTGTGGGCTCTCCAGGAAATGAGGCTAGCTGCTGGCTGACAGCTAGTAGAGGCTCAGCCTTGCAGCCTCAGGGACAACACTCTACCAACCATCACCTAAGCTTAGAAGAGACTTAAGGGACTCAGGAGGCTGCATCCCTCTGATACCTGGTGAGAGCCTGCTGAGAAGGCACTCCAGTTAAGCCCACTTAAGCTCTGACCCACAGGATAAGAAGCATTGTTCCAGGCCTTTACAACTGTGACTTGTGCCTTGTCACACAGGATATTAGAAAGTGACTACAGCCAGCAGACACAACCAGCTTGATTGATCTGTGCTCAACTCATCATGTCTCAAACACTCCTCCTTTGGTTGAGGAGGGATGTTGTTCCTCACTCTGTACCCCTCCTTTAGAGTCCTGTATTTCCTGGCATTTGTTGCAGATATCTTTATATACATCATGATAAAATTGTTGGTGTAAGCCAGTGAGTGTCCTTCCATCATAATGGCAAAAACAGGATCCCAGATCCCAGTGTTTTCTTTTCAATTGCCTCACGGGAGATCTTTTTGTTATATCTCAGTTTAAATCACTTTAATGAACTGAAGGGGGAAGTTACTATTTGGAGGTAGATTTATGTTACTGTGTCTCCCCAAAAATACTGACAGGCTACAGTATCCTTTAGAGTACAGGGGAAAAGCACACTAAAGACAGTGCACAGATTCACATGGGACGTTCTAAATTCCGTGGAATAAAGACCCTAGATACTGGCCTTTGGCTTCAAAGGCCACAACAATTCCTATGACATTCAATTATTTCCTCAGGATAGAACAATGAAGGCTACCAGAAATTTCCCTAATTGGAGAGAGAGAGAGAGAGAGAGAGAGAGAGAGAGAGAGAGAGAGAGAGAGTTATTCTGAAACAGTTGACATTTCACACACCAGGACACCAGCAGAATCATGAAACATATCAGCTTCAATTAAGAAGATCAATAATCCAGCACATTAAGTGTACCAGGCTATTTCTTTTAGGCCACCAACCAGCTCCCAAATAATGACACAGAGACTTATCATCAGTTTTGAATGCTCGGCCTTAGCTTAGCTCATTTCTGGTTAGTTCTTTTAACTTAAATTAACCTTTTGCCTTGGGGCTTTTTACCTTTTCTTACTTTCCTGCTGTCTCTGTGTCTGGCTGGCTGAGGACTGCCTGGCTTCTGGCCCCGGGCATCTCCCTCATTCTCTCCTCTCTTCTCCTCTCCTTCTTTCTTCTCTCTGGAACCTAGATCTCTCTCCTATTTATTCTCTCTGCCCAGTAGCCCTACCTATTCCCTCTCCTACCCAGCTATTAGCCAGTCAGCTTTTTATTAGACCCATCGGGTGCCTTAGGCAGGCAAGATGAAACAAATGCAACATAACTTTACATAGTTAAACATATGCAGCACAAACAAAAGTAACACACCTTTACACAGTTAAAATAATATTCTGCAGTGTAAGCAAATGTAACACGTCTTTGCCTAATTAAAACAGTATTCCACAACAACTAAGTGGGAAGAGGTCCTCAGAAAATGGAGTGTAAGGAAAAGTAACAGTCTCTTCTTGTCTGGCTTTTCCTGAGGAGATGTGAACAAGTCCATATTCACTCTAGATAGGGCACTAACCACAGACCAAAGAAGCCACTCCACCAGTGTCCTAGATTTACAGGAGCATGGATGTGATAGTTTGAATGAGAAATGTCCCATCACAGGCTCCTGTGTTTACGTACTTGAACCCCAGTTGTTGGCACTATTTGGAGGAGGTGTGGGACCTTTCTGAAGGGGAGCGTTAATGGAGGAAGTATACCAGTGGGCAGGGGGTGGACTTTGAGGATTTAGAGTCTCTCTCCACTTCCTTTTCTCCCCCCTCCCTCCTTAACCCTTCTCTTCCCCTGCTTCTTGTGAGTAAAAGAAATGTAAATGAAATCAGCCAGCCTCCTGCCACAATGCTTTCCTTGCCTATCGCCATGCTGTTGTGGGATATTCCTTTACACTGTGTGAAGATGTGTCACTGTGTTGGTTTAAAAGAGCTGAATGGCCAATAGCTAGGCAGGAAGAGGTTAGGCAGGACTTCTGAGGACAGAGAAGACTCCAGAGGAAGAAAAGCGAAGATGCCAGCTGGACTGAGGGAACAAGATGTGCAAGAGAAGAGGTAAAAGCCACAAGTCATGTGGCAACATGTAGATGAATAGAAATAGGTTAATTTAAGTTGTAAGAGCTAGTGGGACAAGCCTAAGCTATAGGCCGATCTTTTATAATTAATAAGTCTCCGTGTCATTTTTTTGTGAGCTGGCAGCGGAAAGAAAAATCCATCTGCATCACCCCTTCCCCGCCATAATGGACTCTATCCTTCCTAAACCTTTCTTCTCTTAGTTGCTTTGGTCATGGTCTAATCCAATGAGGGCTTCCTTCTGGAAGCACAGCTGACTCAAAGGCAGCTGAGTCACTGAGTGATGGCTCACTAAAGCTGAATCCATGAAGCTCTGTACCCAACTTGCAAGCAGTTCCACCAGAGACTCAAGTCTTCCCAGGGATTGTTCTTATTTATACAACCTTGTTTGTGTGTGTTGGGGGTGAGGGTGGGGTGACCTTGCTACTTTCTAAGCTTCCTAAGCCTTCTAAGCTTAGTGTGCTTCCTGAATCTAAGAGCCTCCTTCTAGGAGGGAACATTTCAGTTCTGAGGAAACAGCACAGGACATGGAAGAATAAGGAAGTCACTCCGTGACCACCTCCCAGCCTCACCCTCACAGTGCTTAAAAGTCCCTGTGCTACAGCATCTGATGTCACTGCCTGCAGAGGTCACATGCTGGGTTATGGATGTTAAACTGATACTTGGAACCATCTAATGAACCCAGAAAAAGAGTGAACTCCTGTGTCAGCAATGTCATGTCTTCCCTCAGTGCCTGGAAGGTATCCCAAAGGAGGCTGGGCTCACACTAGCCTGACAGTAAATCCAACCTTCCCCCGAGGGCTATGAGCTTGAACAGTGAGTACTGCAATTAACTGGGCATTCTGCTCACTCCTTAGGCATGTCTCCACATAGGACATCGTGATCACTTAAGAACAGAAGAGAAGTGGAGGCTATCCCTAAACCCAGCTGCTAGAAAATGAAGACTCAGGAGTTCAAGACAGTCTGATATTAAGAAATATGCTGCAATGATGTGTCATACATTTAAACACTTGAAACAAATCCCTGTTCAATTACATGTTTCCAGATGGTTCATTTAACAGCAAAAGTCCAAGCCCCTAAATTTCTTCAACTCTCACTCTTAAAAGGCGGTTTTTTGTTTTTTGTTTTTTGTTCTTTTTTTTTTTTTTTTTTTTGGACAATGACATATGTATTTGATTTCAACAGAAGGGTCTGAGGCAGAAATGAGAAAATTTCATCTCACATATATCATGACAATTACATCTCTGACTGGGCTATGCAATTGTTCTGCCCTGAGACCTGGAGGGACTAAACGATCTTCAAAGGTCCCAGGTACATAAATACCGACATCTTTACAGATGTATTTCAGTTTGGCTGAGCAGGGCCAGGGTTTGTGTGGGGTGGTGTGGGCAGTCTGAATTAATGTGATCCTTTTCAGGCGACTTTATTACACCATGCTTTATGCCTCAGAGGTCCACCGCAGACTGCAGTAGCTACAGCAACTTAAAGTGAGATGGCAAGAGGGAGACAGCCAATAACGTAACAGCCAGGAGAAATTCATCTAAATGGTAATGCTCCCACATCCCAGACTCCATTGGGTCTGAATTTGAAAGAACTGTAGCAAACCACAATATCAGAGAGAATGTCTGGACCAAGGGCACCCTGAGGAGGCAGCGGGGCATCTCTCACAATGGGATGGAATCCAATTAGAACCTAGCCAGAAACACACACACACACACACACACACACACACACACACACACACACACACACTTTCCTGGTATCTGTGACCATGCTTAGCAGGTACCCCTTGACTGCAGCTATATTCATGAGCAAATCTCTCCATCCACTGAAACCGATGATCTACTGGACATGGCAAATCACCAGAAGGTTAAATAATAATAATAATAAAAAAGCATAGCTTCCATAGGACTCTTAATATTTGTGATCAAATACCACCCCTCCCTTCTACCATGTTTTACTTAAAAAAAAATCCGTATGTGTCTTAGTAAGGGTTTCTATTGATATAGGAAAATGACATGACCGAAAGTAATATGGGTAGAAAAGGGCTTATTTCAGCTTACATTTCTACATCACAGTACACCACTGAGGAAAAATTCAAGCAGAAACCAGAAGGAAGGAACTGGTGCAGAGGCCATGGAGGAGTGCTACCTACTGGCTTGCTCCTCATGGCTTTCAGTTACAGGCTAGGTGGCTATCCGTCCTCCACAAGTCAATCAATGAGCTAAGGGTGACAGGCGTAGAACGGAGATTTATTCGAACAGTTTCAGTGCGCTTGTGACTGATTATTAGGATATGCTTTCCTTCAAACATCCCCTCCCCGTGTGCTGCTCACAAGCTCATTGCTCATGAACCCAGGCCTGAGAACTACGGGACAGAACTTCCTCAGCAAAGCCACCACCCTAAGGACCTCCTTGGGTGGCTTCTGCCTCTCCTACTCCACAAGAAAGCCATTGCTCTCTTTTTGCCTCCTATGACAGTACAAATGTAATCCCATGTGTGAACACAGTGCATTCATGTGCACATGCACACGTGTCAAAACTAGAGGTCGGTGTCAGGTGTCACCCTCCATTGCTCTCCCCCCAACATATTGAGGCAGGGCCCCTCACTTGAACCAAGAACTGGGCAATTTGGCTAATCTGGCTAGCCAGCTTGCTCCATGGAACAGTGGCTCAAAGAGCAACGAAGTTCCTAAGCGGAGGCATTTTCAGAAAGAAACGCTTAGCCCTGGCTATGGCACACCTGATGGCAACTTCCTGTGAGCTCTACAAAGGACTGTGAAACTGGTGACTTAAATAACACAGAAAAATTGTGCTACAGATGTTTCGACCCAAAGTTGAAGCGGTTCTCACCAGGCACCGGTTCCCTTCTTGAGGTTCCAAATAGGAAACTGCTCCCTGCCTGTGGCACCTCCCATCCTCATTTGAAGCCAACAGTCCTGTGCACACTCCTCCCAGGGACTCCACTTCCCTGGTTCTGTCTGCCTTGTCATAGCTCTTCTGGCTGCATCATTCAGGACTTACAGAATTAGATCAGACTCAGAGGTAAAATGCACTCAACATAACCAATGAGGATCACCAGTCATAAACAGGATCACCTCCTTGGAGCTCCATAAGTCTGAGGCAGAGGAGAGAGGGAAAGTCATCTTCCACAAAGGCTCTTTTTATCAAACATCTTTTCTCTATTTTAGATATGACACAATGATGTTTCTTTTGTTCTTATGTAATACTTCGATGAAATGGATGTAAGAGATTCATTTTACTAGTATAGAGACATAACTAAAGTAGAACAGAGGTTCGGAGTGGCAAGTTAGATATATTTAGGTAGAACAATAACAAATGGTTTTATGTGCACACATGTGCATGTGTTTATGTGTGTGTGTGATGTTCACATGTGTGTACATGTGTGTGAAGGGTCACACTCTTGTGTGTCTGTGTTTGTGCACAAACACACACACACATGCGTGTACATGAGCCAGGGTGCACATGCACGAGCACGTGTGTGGAAGCCAGAAGTTCATGTCAGGTGTCTTCCTCCACTTTACAAATTGAGGCAAGGTCTTTCACTTCAACCAAGAACTGTCCTAATTTGGCTAATGTGGCTAGCCAGCTTGCTGCAGGCATCCCCTGTATCTGCCTTCCAAGCACTGGGGTTACAGGGGTGCTGTTAGGCATGACACTATTTACATAGATGCTGGGGATCCGAACTGAAACCCTCACTCTTGTTTGACAGAAGCATTATCGGCTGAGCCATCTCCTTAGCCCAAGATCATGGGTTTTGATGCAGCTGCTTGACGGATAGAAATGTCGAGCTGCACACAAATTATACTTGTCACCTATAATTCACTTCAGATCAGTCTTACAGGAAATGTGATCTTGATCACTCAGAAAATGCACGTCCTTAGATAGCGGAGTAACACGATATGGCTTTTTGAAAACAAACCGATAACTCAAGTTCCTGAGGGCAGAAATGTCGAGTCTGCAAGGCACACGGCCCTTCCGTTCATAAACTGCCCTGGGCGCTGTCACCAGTATAATGAAGGGAACTGGTAATCTCTAACCGGAGGTGCAAACAGCCTGGCTCCTTACTCTCCTTCCTCTGCAAATCCCCTCCGCACAAAGATGTTTGGCCACCTCAGAAGGGGGATGGCAGATGTCCCCTGTGTCCCTAGGAGCCCTCCTTTCCTTCTTAGAAACACTCAGTTCATCTATCCCCTCTCCAGCCTTCTATCAAAATAACTGAACATCTTTATCTCAGACAGTGCCACCAGACACAGTCTTCTTCTGATTAAACACAGTATTCAGATTATGTGTGGTTATTCCTCAGTGATACGCGGTACACACAAACCTTTAGTGGAAGCCCCTCCAGGAAGTCTAACAAATTTACCCAAGAATCTACCATGTATCTAATAGCACATGAGTCATCTGGGCCACAGTTACTATGAATCATCCATATCAATGTCTATACCTATCTATTACTGTATCTGTATGGGGGGGCACTCATGATTCAATCTCTAGATATCTGAAGTGAAAATTATTTGAGATTATTATATAGAAATATCCCCCAAACTGAAATGTTTCCATCCTAGAGAAATGTTGTGAGGATTCTAAAAGTAAACGACTGGAAAGTCTCATGACTGAGTCCCTCACTCCAAAGGGGCAGGCTGGGGAATAGCACTTCTCAGGATCCGTTCTCAGAATCAAGGTGACATAGAATTTTAAGGAACTAAAGAAGAGATGGGAAGGAAGATGAACTCATCTGAGACCTGGAAATTCGTTTGAGAACAGAAGCAGGGGCATAACACCCGGACCTTTCAGGATAAACAGGAAATGAGTTGTTTTCCCACAGGGCACCAGGGAGCCAACGGCAAAGCTCTGGCTCTCTCTCTCTCTCCGTAGTGACTCTCTCATTTTGTTCACTTATACCTGTCATGCAATCCTTAGAATAGGAACTACCTACCTACCTACCTAGCTAGCGGAGATCAGCCTTGAAGGCTGACAGCAGGCTTTCTGCCCCACCTAGAAGAGAGGGTGAACTCTTTACCGTCATACCGCCGTTCAGCAGAGATCTCTTTGTGAACCAGGAGCCTGCTGCACAGGCTTCTCACCCATCCCGAGCTGGGCTTGCACAGATCTCCTAAGCAGCCACTGTCTCTGTAGCCTCTGCCTGCTCCACCTCTCCATGCACAGCTCCTGGAGCTGCAGCTACAGTCCACCTCTCCCTAAGAGTCCTGATTAAAATGTGCATGCACCACTCTGTTCTGAGCACACAGAGAAATTGCTACTCGAAGCAATTTAAGGAACAAAAGAAGTCAGAGCTGAGCTGATGCCTGGCTTTAAACTTCATCTGATCTGCTTTTAATCTTTATAGTTTTTAAAGTCCAGGATGTGAAGCCTTTAAGACAGTGTATTCTCCCTGGATTCCTTTTCGTCCTGGGTCTGGTTTCTGAGAGGCAAATAGCTTGAACATCATAAAGGCAGACTAGATCACAGCCCGGGCTGCCATCTTCCTCCGCCTGGCATTAGGCTAAGCCATTAAATGGCTCTATCCAGCATGCTTGCAAAAGCTCTTATTTTGCATATTGACTTTTATGAATACTCTTTCTCTTTCCTTGAGGGCTGAAGAGAAACCACCATCAAGAAGTGCCCTACTTGACAGTTAAATGTTCCTTACATTAACTTAATAGTGACCTGCACTAAGCAGGTCTTTCTTTCCCTTTGAGTTCCTGGCTTTCTGCTAATTTGTCCACTAAATAAACACCATGGAGTTTGAGAAATAGACACATCCTCAGGAGACTTAAGAGGATTTATTGTTACCTTGTATTTCTTATTAGAATAGCATGATAACAAAGTTGGTATCTCCATACAGGCACATATTCTGAAAACAGAGTGCAGTAAACAGCCTCAACTGGAAGTCATCTCCTGTGGATTAGCCACACTGTGAATGCCTACCTACAGCTCCTCTCTCCCACTCACCCCCACCCCCACCCCACCTCACTGCCAGAACAACAATGGCTTCTGAGACCCACTTCTCCATGAAAAGAAACTCAGGGGATACTCACAGAAAGACAAAAGGAAAAGTTTTTACTGTGCTCTGCCAGGTAAGGGTGGAGGTACCCTAGGAACTTAGGAGGGAGGGATGATTCCTTAAAGAATCAGGTTTGCCAATAAAGGTCGATTCCCAGTCTTTTCATCCATATGATCTAGGCAATATCATCAACAGACTCCCCTTTGTCCACTTCCCCAAATATCTTTGCTGAGCATCCTCCCCTAGGCTAATAAGGGTGCTGGTTCACAGCAGGATAGTCACTAGCAAAAAAAATTCACCAGTTACCTCCCTTATTAATAAACTCTACAGAAACACACAGAGACTAGGAAGCCATCTTTATGTCCTTTCCAGCCCAGGAGTGGACAGTGTCTTCTGCTTTCCCAAGAGGAGTGAGTTCCAAGTTGCACAGATTTCTGTTCACCTGCTAACCACAATGCAAGTCCTCCTAGAATAGAGACACCACCCCGTCTCCATACACAGTAGCATACTGGTCTAAGAAGATCACACTGCCCATGCACTCAGACTTTTCTTTCCCTTTCCAGCTGCTCCATTCAGTTTTCTAACAATCTCTCTGACTGTGTGAGCTGTTGCCTCCCTGATTTTCATCCTACTGGCTCCAGGGCCAGCCCCCCTCTGCTCTTCTCCACCCAAACCTGTCTCCAACATTACCACAGAGATGGCTAGACCTTCTGGCAGGGCAGAAGAGCATGCCATTTACATCAGCTAGTGTTGGTACAGAAATGAAAATAATTCCCTGGAGAGTTAGCTAACTCCTTTTATGTGCTATAGGCTAACTAGAGGAGCTCTTAGACTCTGATGCTAAACTCAAGAGCTTTTCTGCTCTAAAATCTCACATCCAGCTCCTTGGCTCTTCTATTCCTCAACCAGAGTCAAAATAAATGGGTATTTCATAAATTCATTTCATGGTCTAATTAGATTAGAAGTATCCTCCATTAACAAGAAATGGAAGCATTCATAATTGGATGCAACTCAAGCCGTGTGTGTGTGTGTGTGTGTGTGTGTGTGTGTGTGTGTGTTTTCCATTACTGAGCTTAGAAGGCAGCCGTCTGATCTTCATAGGCCTGTGATGCTTCTCCATGTTGGTCAATCTTCTCTTCTCTTGATCCCTCTGTTGACACTAAATCCTGAACCCACACCAAGACCCAATGGGATTTGTCTTGCCAGTGGGCTGTGAGAACAGCACCTCCTATTCTGCCTGCATGGCCTGAAGATGCTGCTGAGTCTTTAGTACTCAGCTACCATAGTTCCAGCTTCCAGGCATCCACCTCCAAGGAAGGAGGCTCCACCAGAGGCGCTGCTAAGTCCTTGGATCATCCAACCTGGCTGATCTCTTCCCCTCTGCCCTACACTGACAGCAGATGTTGCCAATCAATTAACATCAATATGTAACAACCTTAGGCCAGGTAACCCCATCTCTCCCAAGGCTCCCAGCTTTTCGAACAGCCCTAGAGCAAAGTTGGGGTGTGCTTTCAGATTGTAGGTAATTCAGAATAAAATACATCTCTGACTAGTTCAACATCTCAAGGAGTTTGCAGTCATCCCTGTCCTCATTAGGCACATTTGACCTATGCCAGACCTAACTTGCTATTCAAATCTGAAGGGCACAAGCAATTATTAAAAGGTCCCCGTGTTCTTTCATTGAACATATATCACTGCAGATTCAGTCTGTTCCCAGCACTTGCACCCTCACCCCGATCAGCTTGCCCCAAGATGAAAGGCTAGCTTTGCAAGCCCTCTGTATCAGAAGAGCCCAGTACAGAATGGCTGCTGCTCACCCAGGGCTTAAGAGAGAGAACTGCTTTGAGTTATCTGTAGCAGTCATAGGGTTTGTGTATCCTCTACATCCTGACTATAAGAGGAAAGGAGAGCTGTGAACTTCTGGTAATTTACAGTTGAGGAGGAGGAGGAGGAGGCCTATGGTTGCACAGGGTGAATCACAGGAAACTGTAAAATGGCTTTGAAAACCCTACTATTGAGGAGAATCTCCTGGGAGTGGATAAACCAGGCTCCTCCATTCCAAGGAAGATTTTATCCCCAAGGCAATGGTCTCCTGGCTGCATGGATGGTAAGAGCAAAGAAAAAGTGGACAAAGAAGTGCAAGTGAGCCAAGTCTCCCTGGTGCAGAGAACTCCTGATCACCCAACACTTGTAAAAATCTGCCACATGCAAGCAAAAAATGTGAGGTTTTCGTTACAAGTTCGGGTTGGCTCATGGAGTCTGGATGATGTCTGAGCTACCAGATGATGCTCATGTTTCTAGCTAGCTCTAGGGCCATGCTTTAGAGCCAAATCCAGAGTGCTTTCCTTCACATATTTTATGTCTTCTGAGCCCATCCAGGAGATGCTGAATCAGAACAGCTGGGTTGGAACTCAAACATCTGCTTTACATCAAGCTTTAGGGTGCTTCCTATGGTTAATAAATGGGATAACCCTGGTCTCGTGCTGGATCTGAGGGGTCCAGGGTTCAGACACTCTGGGGAGAGCCTGGAATCTTTTGTAATTGCGGCCCAAACAGGGGCCACAGCTAAGAAGGAGATAGTGACGGCTTAATGATGTACGCTTGCCTGTCTGATCCATAGAAGCCTGGAGAACAGACTCATGAGGGTGGCTGCTCAGGAATAGGGGTGCAAGCAGGAGGAAGAGACTCCACCTACCTGAGGCAGACAGAGACGGTCTTCAAAGAGACAGGGCCGTCTCAGAGGCTCATGTGGGAGACACAGCAGGGCAGGAGATCCATGATATAAGGGCCAACAGGAAAGTCTTCCAAAATGAACAAGTCTCCAGTCTTTCTTCTCTCTGTAGGTGAATGAGCTTTAAGCTCAGGGAGAGGCAGAAGCGAAGAGAGAAATATACACATACCACAGAGAAAAGCTTTTGTATTGATTGGTATTGGGTATGGACTCACCATAAGACATTCTGAATCTTTCACTGTATGGGGATGGGTTTCGTAACCGTCTAAGAATTAATATTGACTCACTGCACTAAAAGCCTTTGAGTTAGAGTTGAGGTGATTCACATGCAACGTAACAATCTAGAAGGAGATGGGAGAGAGCCAGCGAAAAATCTAGCCTTTCCGGTGTAACCCAATTCACCTATGGAAACATACCTTGAATCTCTGCGGACACAGAAGTCAGGGAGGAAGCACCATTTATAAACCCAGTCCTATGCTAGATGTTTTCTTGACATCATCTAATTTGAAAACAACCCTCTACGGCAGGTGTTATTGCTTTCATTTTTCAGAGAAAGAAACCAAAAGCCCAGAGAGTTTAAGCAAGTTTTCATTTCACATGGCTAACAAGACTGTGTTCTTCATGATCTGTGCCTCGGCTTGACTACATGCCTGTGATTACATCGCGTCCATCCCCTCTGATTGCTCAGTCACCACGCGGGACTGGGGGAATAAAGGAAGACACCATGCCTCCAAGAGCCTCCTAACGCCTGCCAGTCCTGCAGCTTTGCTCTGCGCTCCATATAAGCACATGCTAGGTTGTCTGAAATGTAAATGTGATTAAGTGATATAGACACCTATTTTCCTTCCCCAGCTCCTATGTCATACCTAAAATGCTCCCAGGGCTGGGCTCCATAGGTAGAGTGTTTGCCACAGCCAAGCATGAGGCCATGAGATCAGATCCCCAGCTCTATACAGAGCCAGACATGACTACAGGCTCCTGTGGTAACTGTATTCCTACAGCAAAATGTAAGACAGACAGGAGCGTCTCTGGAAACTCACTGGCCACCAAGCCTGGCATATATGCAGGCAGAGGTTGTCCTCAGCTTCACACTCATGCCATGGTATACATGTTTCTGCACACACACACACATACACACACACACACACACACACACACAATTATATATGCTCACACACATATACACACGCACATAAACAAAAACACAAATACACACACATACATAGACATAAAAATACATATACACACAAAAATATACACAGACATACACCAACATAGACATACATTCACACACACACACACACACATATACATACACGTACACACACATAAGTATACACACACATACACTCACACAGATACACAAACACACATGGTGTGATAAGGCATTCATCTGTAGTAAACAATAAAACTTATTAGAATAGGGTAATTGTATTATCATTATTATTGTTGTTATTAATTAGAACAACTAGATATTACCTGCAATGAGCCTTTGTGGAGTGTGTCTGCCTCAGGAAGATCTGATATATTTGCTCTATATTAAGTAGCCTAGCATAGTAAATGGTTGTATTATTCTTTAATCAAGATAAGTTCAAATGAGGCTTAAAACCCTGCTTGCCAAGATGGAAAAAAATAAAAATAAAAAGCATTCTTGTTTTGGAGTTCCTCCTGGAAGTTACAGACTTACTAAAGTTCTGAGACTAGATCAGGTGGATTTACGTGGTGCCGGGGAAAGGACGTGTCTCCAGTTCTCCATCCTTTATGGCTACATAAAATTGTCCATTGATTCATCCAACAGTATGGTTGAATACAAAGGGATTTTACTAAGTAAAAAAAAGTCAGACCCAATGGGCTATGACTGTGTGATTTGATTCAGTCTCTAAAAGGTAAAATTGTAGCAATTGAGAACACAGTAGCTCTTTCCATGGAATGGTGGGTAGAAGAGTAGGTAGGGACAAACAATGGACTGGAAAAGGAAAGAATGAGTTGGTATAGAATTCACCCATATACTATTTCTGTCTTGGGATGATTGCATAAATTTGTTCTATCTTAATTTGAATGAGATATTAAATGCCTTTTCTTCAGAGGTACATTCAGAATGATAGGAGCAGTCGATAAGGTAACAGAGGGAGGGACAAAGGATTCCTTGGATCCATTGAGAACTGTAGAATTTCCTATCACAGAGAAAAACACTGACACATGAGCTACAAAATATTAAAAAAAGTAATCAGAATGCTGGGGAATCCAAGATGAAATAGTAGCTGTGAAGACGAATCTAACTTCTGTCAGTGTCTGACATAATAGCTCTCTAGAGAACAGGGGAGGAGGAGATGACCCAAGACACATCAAAAATGGTGTGTAGATGAGATATTTAAAAAGGAGAGAAAAGGAAATAACAGAAGGGCTACACTTCAGTTGTTAAAGCTTTTTATCATGAGGTCACAGGCCAGCAATTCTATAGCTGCTCTGTAAGGAGGCTGAGGTAGGACAGATCAGTAAATAGATGGTTTGAGAAGCAGTCTTCAAAGCATGGACAGCCCCAGTAGGCTGCACATTGGAGGCATCATGCACGCTTAGCCTCAGAGATAAGCAGACCCAGAAGCAATGGCAGACCACCGGCAATGTGTGGGCTATCATACATACATATCCTTCCTCTTGATCTTTCTGCTGGAAGAACCCCAAAGCAATGCCACACCAGAACCAATAATTACTCCCTGTGCCCAGACCTTGGTTTCAAAATGGAAAAGTTAAGAAGTGCTCCTAAAAAGGACTGGATGGAGGGGAGCTGTCCAAGGAATGTAAGAGTTAAACCAGTAGAACTTTCTGTGACCAAGGCTGGAGCAAGGTAGACAACAGCATAACAGTAGTATTTGTGATTGCATTACACAGTGTGAACTACATACAAAAGAGAGCACCCAAACATAAATGAATAAATGGCTAGATAAAGAAATGAATGAACAGAGAAACAATTTTGTTTGGTTTTTGTTTGTTTGCTTGTTTGTTTGTTTATGGAGACAGGGTTCCTCTGTGTAACAGCCCTAGCTATCCTGGAACTCGCTTTGTAGACCCAGCTGGCCTTGAACTCACAGAGATCCTCTTTCCTCTGCCTCTCAAGTGTTGGGATTAAAGATATGCACCACGACAAATCTTACCTGCAAAAGAATTTCGGTTATATGCAGAATGCTCTTCCATGCAGAGGACTAAGGAATTGATTCCTACAGGTAGAGCCAGAAAAGGGAACAATAGCGACTTAACCAGGTTATCAAGATTATCATCAGTGGGTGGCAATGTGTGGTAAGGCCCCTTCATCCCTGCAGTAATTCCCAATACTGATAACTCTGGTTCAGCCACACAAGGCCACTTTAAGGAACATTTTACAAAAACCTAGCCAGTACTACTCAAAGTTCACAGTCATGAAAATGGGAGAGGACTGAGAGGTGGAGTCTGGGGAGATGCAGCACTTCACATGAGGCACCTGGGTTGTTTGTGTATTGATAAGAAAATGTCATTAATGGAAAAACTGGAGTAACTCTCTGGTATGTTTATTAAGGTGGAGGAAGGGAGGAGGAGACTTGTACACTGTCAGGAAAGCAGACAGGATTTCTCATGAGCCTTTGGTTCCTGCTGACTGCTGCCCATGCTCCCTGTCCATGCCCATCTGACCTATTCAAAGGCAGGCACTTCATGACCTCATTGTCACATGTGGGCAGGGCTTACAGGAGTCAACAGACACCCCTACACTTGCTCAGTCATTCCCTGCACTGAGATGCTACCAACATCTTGATACTGAGAGACAAGACACAGAGGCTCAGTTTAGACTCATGCTCTGCATTTCCACCATCCTATCCTCAGGGAAGCTAAATCCCCTTCCTTTGCAATAAGACATCTCCACTCTTTGTTGTCCAATTTCCATTACAGTCCTGAAAACTGGAAAGTTCTAACAAAACTTGACAGACAGGAAGAGCAAATCTCAAGGCTTCCACTAGAGCTCCCCTGCTTAAGCTGCATCTCAGGACCCTTCACCTTCTGTGGCAGGGAGATCCCCATGGAAGAAAGTTTCAGGACACTGGCTTGACACTCTTCACCCACCATTCTGTTGCACATCACACTATACATATTTCCATCTCATAGCGTGAGTTCCTTCAACTAAAGAATGGTGTCTTATGTCTCCTCATGAGTGGAGGCCCTCATGAGTAAGAGACCTGGACTGTGGTCAGCCAGATGTGTAAATGTGATCCTGAGGATCCCACGACACCAGCTACCCAGCCTGACTCTGTCAGCAGAGTCACGTGATAGAAACAGCTGGAACATTCTGAAACTCACTTGCTCCCATCTGAACTTGTGAATGGAGCGGAGAATCGGGGTGTGGTTGGACTCCCGACTGGCACTGTGACTGTGGTGCCTCTGAGGCTGCTTAGCTCAGGTCCACAAGGCTCTGTGTCCTTTCTTTACTGACAGCTGTCATTCCCAGTCAGTCTCTGCTCAGCATCCATGCACAATCTTCCCTAGATGGTTCGCTGCCTCCTAAACCCATGTCACCAACTTTGGCTAAGTTTTCTCTCCCTTGAGAAGGAAGTGCTGTGTAGTTGTGTGGATAGGGAGGTGAAGAGGATCAGAGGACATGGGAGAGGGGAAAAGAGTGATCAGTATGTATTATATGACAACAATTTTTTTCTCAATCAAAAAAAAAAAGAGTTGTCTCCTTGGAAACCTCCCATGCCCAGATGGAGCTTTCTGCAGAATGTTCTCTTGCACCTGATAGCTAAGGTTTCTCATTGGAGTGGGGCTACAGTGTAAGCCAAAAAGTTGCTAATCTCTGTGCTGACAGCAGCTAAGGCATTCAAATGGAGTAGTACATTTAATGTAATTTAGTGTGATTGGTCAGTGTGTCGGTTTACCCCTGGGCTATCATGGGAACATGAGGAAGGAAGCTAATTGCTCTGTTGTTGTTGCAGTGTGATGGGCCAGTGCCCCCAAGCAGCCACTGTCCTTATTAGATGGGGTTGCTGGGGGAAAAACTGTCTCATTTCTTAGGCCCCTCCCACTTCTTTTGTTCAGTAACCATGTTTAACAGATACACTTATCTGTTTAGCCCTGACATGTGGCAGTGTTGATAAACCCTCGAATTAGAAAGACAGTTACAGGAAGAAATAGCTGTGATCGGTGGGGGGGGGGGGGGGGGAAGCTTCACACAATAGAGCCCTCCTTGTGGGAGCATAGAAAGGCAGGCAAGCTAAGTGAGCGGTATCCTGGATTCTTGCACTTAACAGCTTTGGTGAGCTGACATGGCATTCTCAAGCCAGAGTCAGCCCCACAGAACTCCTGCCTCTCACAGCAAAGGGCCAGCTGTGGTGTCCCTGCTGGGATGTCACTAGCCAAGACCTCCAAGTGAGTGTGACCTCATTGCAAATGAGAGTGGATTGAACCTACATGATCTGAGGACCAAGTCCTCCCACCCATCACACCCAGATGGCTTGGCGTGCATCCGTCACAGCCCCCTGTTTCTTGATGGTCCTGGACTTTTCTACATTTGATAGCAACCTATTAATTTGTGCAATGTCTTCTCCATTCCCAACCTCTTCTTAAGAGTTTCAGAGTGTTTATACAGCATCTATGGATACCTGCACAAGATGGAGCAGACTTGGTCAGCAGTCCATCATTGACAAAGGAGGAGCTCAAGAGGCCCCACCCTTCCCTGAAGAGCTATTGGTAGTTTATGGTTGCCAGGAGACTGGAGGTCATTTTCTTCAGTGGTGTGGCCACTAGTTAATTGTCCAGTGTTCCAACCCATGCAATACTATCCTCTTTGATTAAATTAAAAAACATGGAGGTATGGGGTGGGGGGTGGGCTAATTGGAAAGAAGGAGGTCCACGGGAGTGGGGAAGAGAGGGTAAGAAGATGACTATGGTCACAGAGCATTGTCTATATGAGGGAAATCATCAAAAAAAAGCATTTTCTGTGAAATATGAATTTTTAAATGAGAAAACAGAATGTTGGAGGGTCTATGTGATCTGGTGTAAGTTTCTGTGTGCCCCACCCCCACTTTAGACAGGGCCTTCTGTAGCCAAGGCTGGCTTCAAATTCTCCCTATATCCAAGCACGGTCTTGAATTTCTGATCCTCCTGCCTGTGCCTCCTCACTGCTGGAATTGCAGGCATGCAACACCCGGCTTGGTTTGTATGGTGCTGGGAACTGAACCCAGGGCATCATTTATATTAAACATGTACTCTACCAACTGAGCCACGTCCCCAGCCTCTCTTCATGACCCATTCTAATGAACCAGTCTCTGCATTTAAAAAAAAAAAAAAAAGATCACCTTTACATTCATTAAAAGAGAAATCTGCTAAACTCAAGATTTCCTTTTCCCCCGTTCATGCCTAATGAGGTCATCCTTTCAGCCACCCTTCTCCTGCGCTCGACTGTATTTTCAAGGCAGGAGATATCTATTTAGTCCACACTCTAGTAAGGAACTCACAACAGCACACTAGCAACATGGTGGTGTTTTACATTCCGTTTGCAAACCGAGCGTTGGCTCCTCTCATGGGACAGCCCCATCACTCCCCACTCCACCTCACCCCCAGGCCACCTCACCTTCATATGCTAGATCAAGCAACAGAACCTAAAAAAACAAGGAAAACAAAAATCCAAGTGGGTGGATTAGGACGCCTACACAAACTCACTGGATGGATGGGAGATGGGCCATGGGTCCACGTGGGCTTGGCACATGGCTCCCCAGAGCCCCGGCTGAGTCAGCGCAGTGATTCTCGGTAATATCAGAAAATGAGTTTGAGAGCAAAATCTGTTTTCTAACCCATTTGTACTTGAAGGGTTTTTTTTTTTCTTTCTTTTTTCTTTTTCTTTTTTTTTTTTTTTAACTTTCTTGACTCTGGCTTTCTAACATGAGGCTGAGTACACGATTCCAATTCTCTGAGTGCCTCTAAACTGATCTTTAACTGGCATGTTGCCTGACTGGAAAGTTCTGGTGTCAGAATTTCCTTTACTGCTTTCTCTGAAGGTAGTTTTCCCCTTTCCAGACTACTGGCTTTATTAGTAGTTGGGATTTAAATAAATGCAGCCATTTGCACCATGGTAAATCCTTCCTTCCATGTGTTTCCTTTTCTATTCCCTTTCTTTAGAAATACACTCTAAACTAAAATCACTGTCAATCTATTATACAAGCAGTTATCTGTTGTCTCTACCTGCTTATCTGTGTGCATACCTTTGTTTCCCATAGCAGAGCTTGTAGATAATTTACTGATTAGCCTCTTTACTCTTTATGTTTGCTGATGACCTACTGTGTGGGATATCCCTATGGCTGGTACCTACAAAGGTTGAGAAAGTTAGAATCCTCTTCATGTGAGCTGGGCCATGAACAGCACCATAAAAGGGAGACAGGAAAAGGGCTTCAACTTAAGGAAGAGGCTGAGAGATTCCAAGGTAAGAAAAGGAAGCAGAGCCAAGGATGGATAACTCAGCCCTGGTCACATGGTCTCAACCCTGGTCACATGGTTCCACATGGCCATGTTTGTACAAGGTTGTTCTTCTATGACATTTTGAGAGTCTACCAAGTGCTACCAAGAAGCAAAGGACAGTTAGGACATCAGACCTCTGTTTCAACTTCCAGTGTCTGTGTGAATGTGTGAGCATCCATATGTATGTGTGAGTGTGTGTGAATACGTGTGTGTGTGTGTGTGTGTGTGTGTGTGTGAATCCTTCTGTGTGTGGACCACAGAACATGGACTGCATGCGATACAGACCAGAGAGCACAGAAGGCAACATGTCCAAGGAATTCCCTAAAGTCACAGACGCAGTGATTCTATGCAAGCTTACTCTGCCTCTTCCCCTTTCGTTCCCTTGACCTGCTACCAAGCAACAAGCTTTTCAATACATTCTCCTCTGAATTCCGGACTGAACAGATTTCCTAGAAAACTTTGATCCTGAAATCAGGTTAGCGGATGGCCAGCATATTATAAATGCTACCACTGCTGCCTCGTGTGTGTGGTTACTTTTAGGTGATTTACTTGTAGTCTAAACAACACTGTTTCAAAAACACTCGTGGAGACCACCCCTCCCACCTGACAGATGAGAAAGTCTGTGGCCAGAGAGCTTTAATCTAGTCCTGATGAAATAAATACAGTCTGAGCTAAAATTCAGGGCTCAGCATAATCACAGTCCTTTTACATCCCACCTTTGAACCCCCTGAAAGTGTCTTTAAAAGTGGCGGTGAGGTCCCCTGAAACCCCTGGAGTGGGATATGCTGAGCAGAGCTAATGGTGGATCTCACGGGTTGGAAAACAAGGATCTTCATGGAAGTCAGGCTTTGTAGCAAACCTATTTGAATTTGTCCCTAAGCAAGGCACAATGTAGGCTTCCAGACTGTTCTCCAGAAACTGCACTGTCATCTTGTATCCTATTTTTACAAGGGCGCAGTCTAAATGGAGAATGAGTTCCAAGGAGCTGCAAAGAACAGACTGCAGTAATTTCAGCCTAGGTGAGCTGGAAAAAAAAAATTCGCTTCTGAGATGGGCCATAAATCCAAGCTATTTTATAGGCCTCCTGCTTCTATTCCTGCATTCAAAGAAAAAGCTAATTTGTTTTGTGAAAATTGGAAAAACAAAACAGTACAGAGTGTAGAAGTGGGCCTCCAAGGCACAGCCAGTCAGACAGTCCAGGGAGAACCCTCTGGGCCTTCAGAGTCCGTCTACTCAAAGCCTACAGCATAAAACTCAGGCAAGTTCTGGGGGTGGCAGCTTCCCAAAGGCACTGGGGTGAAGGAGAGGTGGTCACTGGAGAAACAGCTCAGCAGTAAAGAGCACTGGATGCTCTTGCAGAGAACCCAGGTTTGGTTCCCAGGACCCCTGTGATAGCTCACCATTGCCTGTAATTTCAGCTCCAGGAAGAATCTAACCCCTTCTTCTTGCCTCAGTGGACACTACACACACACAATACACACATAAATACAAGTAAATCTTTGAAAAAAAAGTATATCAGGGCTTATGGTGATATTTTATTTGTATTAAAATATTATTTGTATGTTAATAAATAAAGTTGCCCGGAGGTCAGAGCTATTAGCAAGCCATAGGAAAGCAGGGCAGTGGTGGCGTACGCTTGTAATCCCAGCACTTGGTAGGCAGAGCTAGGTAAGTCTCTGTGTGTTCAGGGATACAGCCAGTATTGGATACACATGCCTTTAATCTCAATACCAATCATGGAAAACCTGGAGGTCTATACAGACAGGCCGGGATGAGGCGGTCATGTGGTTGAGTTTACAACCAATGAGAAGGCAGAACAGAAATTCTATATAAGGACTTTAACACAGAAAGTAGCTCTGGTTTGGAGAGGTAGGACCACCACAGGAGGAAGGGTAAGGTTTTAGCTCTTAGCTCTGACCTCTTGGCTTTCTTCTTTGCATTGGTTCTGTGTTTCTTATTTAAAAAGACGGTTGGTTACATCTACAAGGGCTGGGCCAGAGCACAGCGGCCAAGGCCTTTGTACTTTCTGTCATGCCATAGAGCAGAGCCCACCTCACCTGAGCCAGCCCCAGTCCCCTGCTAAGACTAAGAAAACCATTTACCCCGAGCTCTCTGCCACTTCTTTGAAGCACAAAGATCCCTGGGAGGGCATCCAGCTAGAAGTCAGGCATGATTACCCAACTCTACTCAAAGGATGATAAAGGCACAGGCTCAAGCTCTATCTGTGCAAACGAGACAATTCAATCACCAATGTACCAGACTTGCATTTATCCCAAACACTGGGCTCAACTCCATCTTGCTTCCTTTCTGTGCCCTGCAGAGAGCTGTTCTGTTTTTCTGTTGTTGTTGTTTTTTTTTCCCATTGTTCAGCAAGGTATGCCAAGCTTCCTGCCTGAATCCCCATCCGGTTATTACACACACTCGACAACCTTACAGGGTTTCTTTAAAAGGCTGGTGAGTCAGGTTTAAAATGAAGAGCAGATTTTCCGGTCAGGTGGCTGCTTGCCTCCATCCATGTGTCCTTTTCACTAGTTCAGTATGGGCAAAGGCTCCTGCAGAGGTCATTTTTCTAAAAGAGAGTTTTTAAGTGCAGAAAAATTAAGTCCAGGATACTTGGAGAAGGCAATACGATTTTCCGAAAATGGCGTGTACGTAATGACATCTGAATCATTGAGTGGTTCTTCACTACATACCAGGATCATTTGGGAAAATGGCAACCATGAGGGTCAGCTGTCAAAGATTCTGAATCTGAAGGCTTAGAGAAGGCTTGGGAAACTGCGTCGCCATGATGTACTATGGAAGGATCCAGAGCAAAGCTCAATGGTGTGCTGTACTGGTTGGTGACATAGCTGAGAATCAATTGAGAAGAGAGATTCAGTTGAGGAATCTTCTAGAATGGGTTGGGCTATGGCCATACCTGTGGGGAATTGATTGACTAGGAGGATACCACCAGTGCCTGGTTTGAGGCTCTGGACTGTACAGGAGTAGAGAAGGCCAATGACAGCAAGCAAGGATGTGTTTACTCTCCTTGTTCTGGGCTGCAGATATGATGTGACTCACTGCTTGAGTTCTTGCCTTGGCTTCCCCTCGGTGATGGACTGGAACCTGGAATTATGTGCAGAGTGGGACCCTTCCTCCCCATGTTGCTTATTGCCACATTATTTTATGACAGCAACAAACCGAAGCTAAAATATACACTTGCCCAATAATGACTGTTTCGGCTAGTTATCACATCCCAGGTTACCCCAGAGATCTCGAGATGGGCACCTAGTCCTCAGAGATTCAGGTGCCCACCTGATATCTTACGTGTCATAGAGAGCCAGGGCTGAAAACCAAGTACTTGACTTCCCCAAAGTCATGGAGTCACATTACAATGTCTGATGAACCATGGATCACAAAAGCAAGATCACAGAGGAAAGCACACCTGGAGTCAAGATAGCCGTGTGTGTGTGTGTGTGTGTGTGTGTGTGTGTGTGTGTGTGTGTGTGTGTCTGTCTGTCTGTCTGTCTGTCTGTGTCTGTCTGTCTGCCTGTGTGTCTGTCTGTCTCTGTGTGTGTCTGTCAGTGTGTGTCTGTCTGTCTGTCTGTCTGTGTGTCTGTGTGTGTGTCTGTCTGTGTCTGTGTGTGTATGTCTGTCTGTCTGTGTGTCTGTCTGTCCGTCTGTCTGTATCTGTGTGTGTGTGTCTGTCTGTCTGTGTGTGTGTGTCTGTCTGTGTGTGTATGTGTCTGTCTGTGTGTGTGTGTGTGTGTGTGTGTGTGTGTGTGTGTGTGTGTGTACACAGATCTGAAATAAGGATGGAGAGAAATCATTTGTAAGAGGAACAGAAAAGACGCTTTCCTTATCACCACAGTGCCCAGTGGTTCACCCCCAAACTTTCCAAAGGGGTCACAGAGCCTCTACTCCTCACATGCCCAACTCTGACCTGGTCACTCAGGAGACAGAGTCCCCCATACTCCCAAATATTAAAAAGGTGAAGATGTTTATTTCTGTTTTGACTCTGTACCTCTCTCTTCGTCTTCTTGACCACTGGTTGGATCCTGTTTCACTGTGGGATTACAGTTACAGACAAGAGGAGAAAGGTCTTCAATACTGCATTGAACCAACCATTCGCAAACTTGAGTTGGACTCTGGATTCATATACACAGTCTAATGCCTATCAGAGATACAATGTGCGATCTTGGGAAAATCATTCATCTTCCTTAAGCTCTGCAAAGAAAGGGATTTGACAAGATTTCCTCAAGGGGTTCCTTGGGGATGGTTTCTAAAGATCAGTGCCGCAGTGAGCACCGGGTATATGTAAAGGTTCTGAGTTGGGCTGGGTTTCTGAGAGAAAAGCAAAGGCATATTGCCAGACTGATGACATAGGCCTGTTATCTCAGCTACCTGAAAGCCTGATGCAGAAGGACTGTTTGGGCAAGAAAGAATTCAAGGCCAGACTTGGCAACCTTTTCTCAAAATCGAAAGTAAGATTGGGGCTGGAGATACAGCTCAGTGTAGAATGTTTCCTTCCCATACATGAGACCTTACATTTACTCCCTGGTACAAACCAAAAAGAAAGCCATGAAGCTGAGTGACAGTCTGCATCTCACCTCTCTGACTCATCCCAGGAAAGGCATCCACTCTTGTCTGCTCCAATCTATCTGCCACAAGCAAACTGATTGATTTTTTTCAAAATGAAAATGGATCCCAGTCTACACACACACACACACACACACACACACACACACACACCCTCTAAAGTCTTTTCCTTTTTATGTTGCAAGTTCCCAAATGTCCTAGTTAACTGTCAACTTCACACAACCTACACTCCATCTGAGAGCAAAGTCTCACCTGAGAAATTGCCTAAGTCAGATTGGCCCATGTTTGGACATGACTATGGTGAATTGTCTTGATTAGTAATTGATGCAGGAAGGTGCAGCCCACAGCAGGCATTACCATTTGTAAGCAGGTAGCCTTTGGCTGCATTAGAAATCTAAACTAAGCATGAGCATGCAAACGAGAAGGCAAGCCAGCAAGCTGCATCTTCCATGGTTTCTTCCTTTGAGTTCCTGCCCTGACTCCCCTCAGTGATGGACTGTGATCTGGAAGTATCATCCCTATAAACCTTTTCTTCCCCTAAGTTGCATTTGGTGTTTGCCACAGCAACAGAATAAACTAGAATGTTAAGTGACCTGAAATCCAGGGTCCGTATGTGCTTTCTTATCTTTTGTCTGTCTCTGATACTAAGCATGTCACAGGAACTTCCATAAATACTGGCAGAACCAATAAAAATGTGAATGAATGAGTGATTGAATGAATTAATGAGTAAGAAATATGACTTGGCACTGAAGCTGAGTCATAAAGGAAAATCAAGAAGCAAAGGCTGTATAGGGAGGGTGGTGACATGGGGATGCTGGGCAAGGACTCATGAACTCTACAAAGAGAACCAGCAAGCCAGCTTGGGACATACAGAGAATCTGTACTGCTCTGCTCTGAGAACACATCTGTGAAGTGGGAGGGGTCAGTCACAGAATGGGTTGGCTGTGTTTGCAAGAGAAGCTTTAGCCTCAAAGCTCCCAGCGTGAGGATTTAGCATAATGAAGACAAGACCTGAATGAAGAAGATCTGCTGTTTCCATGGCCAAGACACTCATGGGAAAGACCGGGAGCCAAGTCTGCTCGCACAGACATTCTTCACACCAGAAGCTCACTTTGCTCATTAGATTTCACACCTGCCACCCTCCTTTACCCACCATCCTTCTGAGTTAATCTGACCACTGAGAGCAGGCAGTAAGAACTAGGTTTAGAGCCTATCGGATCAAGCGAATGGATGAGCATCACTTCACACTTCTGCTGCCTGATGAGACATTGGGATAGCAGGACAAGGCAGTTCACGGGAGTCACAAACCTGTGTTAAGCAGGACATTGAGACCTTTGCCTAGTGGCTGGTAAGTGTTCTGCCTGCAGCTAAGAGCATGGGCTGGGCATGCCAGCTAGGAGACACGGGTCTTGCTCATTAGCTCCTACATCCCTCCCTCTTCTCCTTTGAGAAATAAGAACAGCAGCAGTGTCTACCTCCCAGACACTGTGGAATGTGGGAACACTGACATGGTCCTCAGGAGCGTTCTTGGTTCATAACTAGTGTCATATCGTGGTTAGATACTGCTGTTGGAGTGCTGGTGCCATTACCACTACCGCTGCTTCTCATTTCGTCTTCTATTTTTATAATTTTATATTTTTGCAGGTTGGGGGATAAACCTAGGACTCCATGCTTAAGCTACATCCCCAGCTCTTTAAAAACAAACAAGCAAAACAAAACCCTTTTACTTTGAGTCAGGATCTTCTAAGTTGATCAGGCTGATCTTAAACCCTCTCCGTAGTTCAAGCAGGGCTTGAATTTACCCTCTCTTGCCTTGGCCTCCCAAGTAGCTGGGATTACAGCTTAATTCTCTTTTTAGAACAAACATCAAAGAAACAGGAATTGACATTTCTCCCAGAGCTTACCTGATTAGTTGAAATTTGCATATTCATTAAGTGGCTCGCAGATAACAGAACTCAAAACACTCTTGACTCCAGACCTTTTTCTTGGGGAAGGGGAATTTTGTGGTCCCAAATACTAAGACTAGTAGAGCTGTGAAGGGAGCTGGGAGCTGAGATGAATGAGAGAATAAATGAAAGAATGGATAAATGTCCAGTTCCAAATTCACTCCAGTGCCAACTTTGACAGTTGACTGTGTAACCGGCCGTGTAGCCAATCAGCCTCAACTGCTTGGCTATGTAGCATGAAGACCACCAAGACTGTGAGCATGTGAGCTATTAGTTCATGCTTGGAAATGCATCCTACAGAAGACTCAGGCAAAACAAACAAACAAACAAAAACCTCATCTGTACCGATTGTTGCTGTAAGATATAAAAGTTGAAGAACTCATGAGGGATACAAACTATGTCATAAGTCTTGTGAGGTGAGGGACCAATGTGTCTCCTCCATGTATAATAGCTGATACCCAGAATCCAGTAGTTGTTCAGTCCATGATGCTAAATGTCTTAGAAGCCCCTTTTCTGGTGCTGGAATCATGGAGAAGTCCTGGGGAGCTGCTGGTCTTCAGTCTACAACTGAATCTTGAAGAAGCTGGATTTAATACTGACTGAAGCAGCAGGGTAGATGGGCTTGCCAGCAAGAGTGAGGGCAAGCAAAGCTTCCTTCTTTTGTGTCCTCTATATGAGCTGCCACCAAAAGGTGCAGCCCGGATTTAAGGTGGGTCTTCCCACCTCAGATAATCTGGTAAGGACAATCCTTCACAGCAAGGCCTTGAAGCTTGGTTCCAGTTAATTCCAGATGCAGTCAAGTTGACAACCAAGACTAGCATCACAAGGACAGAAGGCAGCCAAGGACTCTGGTCCTCACCTTCCTCTTTGAGGCAGAGTCTCTCTTGCTCACTGCAGTGCCCATTGGAGCTAGCTGGCCAATGAGCTTCGCAGAGTCTCTTGGAGCCTGGAGCACTGAGATTACAGATGCTGCTGCATCCTGCTTATGTGGGTTCCAAGCATCCAAACTCAAGTCCTCACACTTGTGTGGCAAGCTCGTTACCCACAGAGCCCATTCTCTAGCCACTATAAAAGTTTTTAAAATGTAATATATAATGCAGTGTTCAGTGTACAGATGTGAAGTCTTCAGACAGCTTCCTCCCTTGGTAGAGCAGATACTTGGGAAATATAATTTAACTTATCATTGGATGATAATTAAGACACCAAAGTCTATTCAGGATACTGTGAGTTCCTAAAACAAAGCTGCAGTCCAGGTCCTAACAGCAAAGTGGTGCTTGCTCTGAAATCTGAAGTGCAGTAAATAGATGCACAGATAGTAGCCAGACTGAGAAGCAGAGGGTGCAATTAGGAATGACTGCCTCAAAAAATATTTATCATCTTAGTATGGAGAAACAAGCACACTGTTCTTCATCTATCAACATGAAAAATAAAAATCAAATCAAGACCCTATAGAGCTTGAAGTAGGGATGGGGATGGGAAGCACAGAGCTGGCATGCTGAAAGAGACTTGGGGTGGGGCTTCATGTTGGAGACACTGAACACCGAGGAAGGGAAGAAAGGAGGTCATGGGGGTCTGCAGAGTGCTAATATGAGATGAGGGCCTAAGGCTGCCCTCTCCAGCTCCTTTCCAGCCCCATGCTGCCACGTTTCTAATTGGAACCAGGGGCACAATGTCTCCCAGCTTCAACTGTCCTGTCAGACAAGGAAGGAGACATGAGTGTGCAGTGCTGCCCTCTACAGGTCCAGCTGTGGCTTTCACAGCCTTAACCTGTTTTTAACTGTTCATGCCTCCCACACTGGTGGCTGCCTTCTCCATGCTTTTCTGCTTCCTCCTCTTGTGGCACAAATAGCTGGAAAAACTATGGAATGGTGATGACCTTTGAACCCCTGATCCTCCTACCCCCACCTTCTGATGACCAGGACTTCGGGAGTGCACCATCACACCCGGTTTTACGCACTGCTGGGAGTCAGTCTCGGGGCTTTGGTGCGCACTAGGCAGACACACTACCAACTGACCTACCTCCTCAGCTGTGAAATGGATTGTAACATTTTCCCAGTTCTGAAAGTTCCTACCTTTTAAATGTTATCATTCAGTGTGGACAGAGTATGGAGAACCAGGGTTCTGGGGACTGAATTGTCCTCATGCTCACACAGCGGGCACTCTTACCAACAGGGCCATCTCCTCCGCTCTTATTTTTATTTCATTTATTTCTATTTTAATACATTTCTAGATCATGGGTAACATGATTTGAGTCACATCTATCAATCCAATTTCTGTCAGATTGTGAATTTTAATTTACAAGATGTGCTTTTGAAGAGTTTTGGTCTATGGCCTCTGGAGTGCTCATGCCTTTCTTAGTAATAGCAGGCATCTCCCTCAGATCCACATGGTCCTCACAGCATGTGCTTTTATCCAAATCTACATGTGGTTCTCCTAAGTGGGAGACAATTCGCTAGTTAAACTGCTATTTTCATATTCGCGTGGATGGTCTCAAATCTAGCCTCCTTGTCTTCACATTCATGACCCAGTTACACTCAGACAAAGCTCTTCCAGAGCGGGCTGGGCCCCATGCCTGCGCTGAATTTTGATAACTTGAACTTCAGCTTACCTCTTGTTCTGAGGCTCTGATCTCTTATATACTGTGATCATCTGAATTTCTGTCTCTGGTGTGTGACAACATAAACCTCTCTATGGTGTGTTCTCTTGTGGTCCAGTCACTCCATGTCTCTAGATCAAAGCTGCATTCCAGTCAATACTGGATTGACTGCATGCAGCTACAGGGTTTACACAAGTACTAGGTACTTGCAGAAGCCAGGATAACAGTCATAGGCCATATTCTGATGACCTATCTCTGTGACCTCATTGGCTACTCTCTAATATGGGCACCATTAGGCCCAGGAAGTTAGAACTAAGAGACCTGAAACATTATTAATGATGGAGGTAAGGTTATAGCCCAGGCAGTCTAAACTCAGAACTCAGGTACCCAGTCTTGATACTAACCTGTTGAGTGTATCTGTGGATTAAGAATGAATGCATGGAAGCATGTAAGCAAAAAAGGAGGTCTCAAATGAAGAGAGAAGATTGGGGACAACACTGGGGTTCATGGTCAGTCTTAAGTGCAAGAGACTCACAGATGTGTCCACTCATCTTGAATTTTGCACCATTGGTAAGTTCACAACCCAAATCAGAAGTGTGTCTGTGTTTGGATTTTTGTACCTATTTACTTTTGAATCATCCTTGGTCTCTCCCAGGCTGGTACCAGGTAATGTGGCCAATACCATCATAACTTCCCTATTATTACTTTCCCTCCAGGCAATATTGCTTCTATGCTCCCAAAGTTAGAGGCAAGGCCCCCTGGGTTTTCCTAAATGTACTGTGTTTCCTAACTGAAATATGGAAAGGTTTAGACAGCCTTATTTTTTATTCTGTATGTCATATTGCAACCATTCCCATGTCCCTAGATACTCAATATATGAACACACACACACATGCACACACACACACACACACACACACACACACACACACACACACACAATGTGAGGAAAAGCCAATAAAAAGAATGCCTCTTGTTATTAGCTGAGGCTTTGACTTTGTGGTTCTAACAAATTGATCTTTACTGCATCTGTGGTTTTATTATCTTGGCCATTAGCCAGAGGAGGAAGAGGGGAAGAGGAAGAAGAGGAGGAGGAAGGACCTACAACCAGACACTAAAGTGTTATCCAAGCATGTGAGGAAAGATGGATCTAGTAATATTGGCCAATCCCTAGAATGTGTTCATTCCAGGAGGTGAGGGGGAGAAGGTAGGGGAAAGAGTACGTAGTTCCCACTCAAGGATGCAAATTCTCTCTCCCCTATTGAAACTCTGTGAAAAAGACCATAAACTTAGGTGCCAAATTTTGAAACACGTAAACATCATTCTCCTAGTTCAAATGAGTGATAAGATCGAAAACAATGAGAGCATCAGAGAGAAGCTTGACAGCTTTCTACAGAAGTTGGGAGTTCTTCTGCCTTGACCAGTGCTGTTCATTCCTACACCTCAGGGACAGTTGGGGACAGTCATATACATTCCTGCACAGCAAAGGCAGTTGGGGGTGTCAGTGCACTCATAGGAAGCCACCAGGCTAAATGAACCGGAAAAGAAAAGGAACTGATGAGATTCTTGGAGGACATCTGGAGAATGGAGACCATGGGTCTGGAAGTAGGAATGAACCACAGGGCCCCACAGGCACAGTCAAAGCCACGGTGAATTCTTGATGTGCTTCTACCAGCTTCCAACTCACCACTGTTACAGTTGTCACCTCACATAATCAGGCACCCGTCTCCACTGTATCAAATTTCCACAGGTTCACAGGAGTACTTAAGGAGCAAGTCTAGCTGGTGCTCATTAACCAGGAAGCAGGGGGAAGATGATCTGACCTCATGGCCCGCACCTTGCTGCGGGCTTCATTGGGTTTGCTAGCTGGGGCAGTACTGGAGAGCTCGCCTGGGTAGTGACGTGAGGGAAAGCTGGCAGGCTGATAAACCCAGCTACTAGCCAGGTCCAGAACCAGGGCTATGAGTTAACCCACCCAACATCCACTTCATTTATGAGCAATTGGAGTATGTGACAGAGACGAACCTACAGATCCAAAAGGATCTCCAAGACACAGGACAACAACAGGATGTCCAAGATGAATCCCAGAGAGAGCCCATTATTGATGGTGTAGCAGAAGCCAGAAGCCTTGAAGCAGACCAATGACTCATAGCAATGAACACTTACAAGTAAAGATGAATGGACTAAAGGGTAAATTGTGTGACTCGACGGGCCACACTACAGCTTCCACAATGAAATTCTTCTCCTTTTGTTTGTTTGATTTTGTTTGTTTAGTTTTTGTTTTTTCTTTTCAATTTTGTTTTGTTTTGGTCGGCAGGTTCCATGGGCAGAGGGTGGAAGTGAGGGAACAAGGAGATAAGTGGGATCAAGATACATGTTGTGAAATCCACAGAGAATCAATAAAAGTTGAGAAAAAAAAACAATAAAAAGAAAAGACAAAACAAAAGACAGAAAGCAGGAAGGGCACTATTTGAGGGTGGGGGAATCAGTAGGAAGGGAAGGGAAAAATGTATCTTAGGAAGAAACAAGTCCCACTGCTTGGCAAGAACCCCTGATGGAAAATGAACAGCAAAGGGCTGAGTAACCAAAACTAGCCAGACACACATGTGTAAGTGCATAGCAATGGACTCCTCTGTGTCTCTCAGCAGACACACATGTGTAAGTAAGTTCATAGCAATGGACCTGTCTGTGTCTCCCACCAGACTGTGGCCCCAGGAGAGCAGGACCTGGGGCCAGCTTGATCGCTAGTGGGTTCTCAAATCCCAGCCCAAGAACAAACACCCAATAGGTACATGACTAACACACAAATAAAGAAATGTTGGGGGCTGGAGAAATAGCTCACAGGTTAGGAGCACTGGATGCTCTTGCAGAGGACTGGGTTCTGTTCCCAGCACCCACATGGCAGCTCACAACTATCTGTAACTTCAGTTCCAGGGGATCCAAAGTCCTCTTATGGATTCTACATGAACTTGCATACATGTAGTGAAAATACACACACATATTTATATAAAAGATATGTAAAATGTTTTTGAAAAGGAATGTCTGTGATAGAGATTCTAGGGTGTAAATATAAGGAAGTTTTGGGGTTTAAAGGGGCTACATTTATGACAGAAGGAAAATAATAGAAAGAAGAGAAGCATCTGGCCTTACAGGAGAGGGAACAGAGAGATCTTGCTTAAAGAAGTACAGCAGCAATGTTAACAAACAAGAAAGGCCAAGAGCATGGAGAACTTCCCAGGTCTAGAAGCACAGTGAAGGCCAGTGGAGATGGGTGGTAAAGGGAGCAGGCAAAAGCACCTTGGCCTGAGCACTGCCGTTTTGACCTCAGACTACATTTTACCTGTAGAGTGGCATAAAGTTCAGGTTCCCAAGTCCTAAGGGAGCTGAGAACCAGCCTCCTCCCTAAACCATAGAAATAGTTGTTGTGTCATTTAGTTCTCTAGAAACATTATGGCTGTTCCCAACAACAGAAGGAACAAATGAATCTGATTGATCGGACTGAAAGGCTTGCATTGTATCAATTGACAATGATGGAACATTCAAGGAAGCCCCTAATTTCTAAATCCTGATTGGTGAAAATTGTAACTGTAACTTGGCAACAAAGGTTTGTGATTTTTGTGCTTATAAAGCCCACTTCTGCCCCTACTTGGGGCCATCAGGAGAAACAAGGTTCCTGAGTCCTTGTCCCGCACCCCTAATCGATCAGTGACCCACTTGTGTGGTGAGTTAATAAGATCTTTGGAACCCATAAGTGTTGTCTCTCTTCTTCCTCATGGCACTTAATGGGCTAGGTGGAAGAGCGGCACCCAGTGTTCTCTGGCCTTGGGAGCTTCCTTGAGAAATCACTGATGTCCAATGAGCTCCATAGGTCTCGTGTGTATCCTGACATCTGTGTACAGTTGTGAAACCATCACCATCTCAGACACAATCAACACAAAGAGCATATCCTTTCCCCTGGTTTCCCATCATCCTCCCTTCCAGCCTCTCAAAACTCCCTAGTCATCCTATCCCAGGGCACTCAGCTGACTGTCACCATCATCTGCATCTCCTAGAATTGTGTGTGCCTGTGTGTATTATAATAACAATTAAATTATTAAATTAGTAATTAAATTATTACATATTGAATTATACAGGTACTTAGACTGATTTCCTTCACTCAGCACCATTATTCTGAGACACATCCTTGTCGGTGTGCATCAGTAATTGATTTCATTTTGTTGCAGAGCCATATAGACTCTATGGACACACCTCCACTTGTTTATCCATTCAACATGCATGGCAATTTGGACTGTTTCCAGCCCAGAGGAGTTACAAAGTGAGAGGTGGATGTGTGCAAAAGCCCAGGAGCAGCACGGTTGTGCCAATGCATACATCTTTTTAAGAAACTGGCAGACATTTTATTCATTATTTTCAACTTCGCAAGCCCACCAGCTGTGTCTGAGAATTCCAGCTGCCCCCTCAGCCTCATAGGGTGAGAGTTGGCTGTTGGTTCTGAGGATGAGAAGTGGGCTGATGCTGTGGTTCTGATTCATGTTGCCCTGAGGAGCAAGGGTGTTGAGCATCCTCTCCTCTGCATATTTTCTACCCACACTTGACTTCATGGAGTATCGGTTCTAAAACTTCAGTTCCACTCACCTCTTCTTATAGAGATGGGGTCTCGTGTATTCCAGAACTGCCTTGAAAATCTATACATGTTTAAATGTGACCTGGAACTCCGTTCACCTCCACCTCTGGAGGAGATGCTGGGATAATAGGCATGGGCCACCACGTCAGATTTACGTGATGCTAGGAATGGAACTCGATGTATTGTGTGTGCTAAGCAAACACTTCACTGACTGAGCTACATCCTCAACCCTGGCTTCGCCTTTTGGGGGAGGGGAAGTTCAAGAACCATTCATTAGAGTTTGAGAGAAAAATCCCCACACAGGCAAGCTGTAAATCCCAGCAGGTGCTGGGACGAGGGGGATGGAGAAGAGGAGGAGAGGAAGTCATGCCTTTTGAATTCGGGTCAGCAATGGAGGTCTGTAGGCAACTGCGGCCAGATGGGAGGAGGAAGGGATCTTCAGAGCAAACAGGGAGAAAGCCCAGAAGCATGCTGACTATTTGTGTCCATGTCCAAAGAATAAATTTTTTAAAAGATACACAGAAAAATTACACTTTTGAGTTAGAACTCAGAAAAGCTGGCAGGCCCAGCAGTGAGAACTCTGAGCCACCGCCAGGGTGTCCCTAACTACGTGCAAGTCTGTGTTTTAACTGTTGGCGGTGGAGATGTGTCATTGACTTCTTGACACAAGGCCATTATCTACAGGGGCAAGCACACCAACAATAACCACAGAGTTCTAATAAAGCTCTCACTGTGTGCTAGCTCTGCACATAAAGCTCTAACTGGGTTCTAGCTCTGCACTGCTTGCTTTGAACACCTCCATCTCACCACACTCCTTGGAGGAAGATCGTGATAATTACCCAACTTTACAGCTGTGAAGCCTTTGAGAGATAAAACAACATGATTAAATGATCTCAGGTAAGAAGAAGGGGTAAACCTGGAGCTTTTACTCCAAAACTGTGCTTTTAAGCCTCAGTTCCAGAGCCTCGGGTAACTCAGCCCTCACTAGGTCAAAGCACAGTGTTTTCCACTGCCAGAGAAAAGGCCTTGTTCATAAATGCATTTCCTTAAATGGAAACTCGTCTGAGAAGGCTTTGGAGAATTTGACCTGAGTCTCCAGGACATATGTTGGCACACTGAACTAGGTTCTTAAGTGGAGCTGAGGGTGAGGTTAACCACAGCTCCACGTCTAACCTCCCTCCTTTGGCTGAGTAACTGTACAGCAGTGCCAATCCACAGCAGTGTGGAAGGTGTCATCTTAAGATGGGACAAATGCAAGAAACCAGAGTGAGGTCACTTTAAAATCTTCTGTGGGGTCAAAAGGCAGAGATTAAGGGACTGTGGGGTACCCAACCCTAATCAGTTCATCTACAACAACCCCTACCCCTAAAGCTAGGGAACTTTGCAGAAGGGGGATGTGTAAGAGCCGGAGGACCAGGATATGTGCTGGAGACAGTGTCATCTAGGTATGACAGGGCAGCTGCACCCATGAAATCTCAGTGGTATGGCTGCCTAAACTAGATCTGCATAATGACAACACCAGTTGACATCTCAAAGCAGATAAAAAGAACTGCACAAGGCTCCACCCCTAGAAAAAGAGTTACAGGCAACCAATGGGTGCTGAGAAAAGGAAAATCAGTTCTCTCCAGGGATGAACCCCCTGTGATATCCAATCTCAAGTGGCCATCCCTAAATGCATGTACCTACAAGCAACACTAGAAGAACCCAGCAGGGTGTGTGTGTGTGTGTGTGTGTGTGTGTGTGTGTGTGTGTGTGTGTACAATTATAGAAAAAAAAACACCATGAATTTGGGGGAGAGTAAACAGGAGGAGCGGGAAAGGGAGACGAAGGAGTAGATGACTTAAATACAGTATTTATGTATGAAACTCTCAAAAAACTAAAATAAAAAAGTTGTGCTGTGGAGGAACAAGAATGGATGCCAGAGCAGTGTCTAGAAGCAGACAAGAACTCATCCACAGCCTCCTGCAAGAACTTCTACTTTTGACTCACTGTGCCTTCTTACAGGTGTCCAGAGAACCCCTGATCTTATAATAATTACTATCTCATTATTCTGTCGTTTTCCAGTGTACAGGATGTTTTTTATCTAGCATCTCATTCAACTCTCCTAACAGCGGCAGCCAGATGTGATTATCCCCACTTCACATATAAAAAATGAGCAGAGAGGTAAATGATTTTTTCCGCTGCTTCCCCTGGCTGCTTAATGGCAGAAATGGGAACTGAAATGAGAGCTCGTAACTCATGATCCAACAATTCCCCACTGTCCCCATGGTGTCTGGCTCTAAGGAGCAAAGAATCTTGTTGGAAAGATGTGTGTACCTGAGACCCGGATAATGCACTTGTTAACAGCAAAGATGAGGGGCGAAGATGAACAAAAATGATGTTCAAAATGATGGCAGCCTTGACTAGTCCTGGGATGAAGGAGGCTGCAGAGTACTGAATGTTCTTGATCAAGTAACCCCTGACACCCTTGCTCCCAACCGGGACCTTAACCATACCATCCAGTCCAAGCCTACAAAACCCTGCTCCCTACACTATACACCAAAACTCAGCAACATGGACATTACTTTTCAGGTAGATACCTCAGGCAGAATCTGAACCTTTCCACCCTCCACCCCCCCCACACACACAAATACACAAGGTAAAGGACCCACTCAATGTGCACATTCACAAGATCCCAAAGAGATTCCCACAGGCATTCAAGTTTGAGAGCCCTGCACAAGATCTCCCTCTATCATCCAGATGAACTCTGAGCATCTGTTTATGTGAGGAAGTAGCTATTACCAATCACTCCCTTCCCAAATCTTTTAAGACTCATTGTAAGAGTCTAGTTTTTCCTGGGGGTGGGGAGGCAGTGAGTTGGTTTGGAGGATAAAGGTGCTTGCTGCCAAGCCTGATGACGTGAGTTCAAACCCACCCTAGGACTCACTTGACGGAAGGAGAGAACTGATTCCCACAAGTTATCCTTTGACATTCACATATGCATGTGCACATACATACACACACACACACACACACACACACACACAATAAATGAATAAATAAATAAATGTTAAAAAGTACAAAAATTATTCTTGTTTTCTGCAAAGCCTCCTTTTCCTTCAAACTTCCTTTCATTTTCTCCTCCAGTTTGTGTTACTGGGAAACTGGCTTTATCGTATTAATCCCACTTCTCTTCTAGCCTCCCACCAAGGCTGTTTAGTCTTCTGTCTCTTACAGAACATGGGGGCGCAGGGGTGGGGGGGGCAGATGTCTCCTCACTCCTCAGTCCTTTGGTCATTGTTTCTTCCTTCTCATGTCACAGCCTCTATCCTTTCTGAAGCCTGTGCTGCCAACCCCAGCCTTCCATCATCTTCTTCTTCATCTGTCAAAGACCTAAGCATCAAGCATTTGCCTTCAACCAGGGCCATTGGTTGAACATTGACGTCACCATAACTGAACTGCCCTTTCAAATATCTGGGGTTGCTTTCTGGTTTTCTTGTTCCTATTGTTTTGAGATACAGTCTTGTGTAGACCAAGTCGGCCTTGAACTTGCTATATAACCATAGATGACCTGAGATCATAAGCCAAACAAACCCTCTCTCCTCTAAGCTAATTTTGCCCAGGTATCTTATAGCAACAGAAATGATGCTAGGACCGTATCTTATTCATTTTTTTTAACCCTCCCTGGGTTCATCTTCCTCATCATCACCACACCAAAGCCACTGCTTACAGCGTCACCAGTGAATCTCAGCTTCAAAACAGTGTTGACTCTCCAATCCTGTCTGCCCTTTCCCCTTTCTTCCCCCACCCTGTCCCTCTAAAACCACAAGAATCTTTCTGAGTCTTGTCTTCCCTTCACTTAGAACCATTCTTAATGATCCTGAATAAAGTATTTATGTCTATCATTTAGTATGTTCCTTATCCAAGGGAAATGCAAACTTACTAACAGAGTCATTAAAAACTACAAAAGCAAGCAATCCAAAAGAATGAGACTCCCTGGAGTGATATTCTGCATGTCATTACAAACTGCCTTGCCATTTATTAGCTGTGAGGACACAAAAAGAGTCATATCCTCTCCCAGGGCCTCCGTGTCTCCAGGAGCAAAAAGAGAAGCTTGGGGATGGAAAACAAGGGCTTCTCACTATTGGTCTGAGAGAAAAGCTCGGAACCCTTGAGAGTGGGATGTATCATCATCCAGTGGTTGAGGCCAGAACCAGAAATGTGAGGCAAAGAACTGGCTGAATCGCTGTTTGGAAAAAGACATTATAGTCCTCTGGCCTCCCAAATATGAGGGACACTGCAAGTCATCAATATGGAACATCACTGGAGCCTGGGTACTGAGATATGCTACATTATCTTATGTGATATGCCATGCCAGTGCTCAGTCATTCACACAGCCTAAAGAAATTAAGGTGCCTATGACTTGATCTTCTATGCTGCCTGCCCTACCTTAGTCTATTCATGTTGGCCTTTCAGAGGTGGATGGAATCTTAAAGACTACAGTCCAGACTTCTACTTTGCAGACAAAGACATGGAAATTGGATATACTGGGTAGAGCTAATGCAGACTGCATTGGAATTCTAGAATTTTCATTCAAGTGATGAAATAGAGATAAAATCATGTATCTTGCCTGGTGACTATGAGGATATGCAAAGCTCTGCATGACTGATTCACTTCTAAGATTTGGTTTGTTTGTTTGTATTACTGGAGATTGAACCTAGGTCCTCACTCATGCTAGACAAAGCAATCTATCCTTGAGATGTACCCCCAACCCACTGTTAATTATGCTGGTCTTCTAGGTGAAGAAAATTGTCTGACAATAGACCTATCATTATCCAAATCATATCATATTTAAATCCTGGCTTATGAGGCTGGGGAGATGGCTGAGACAGTCCATTTCCTGACACACCATGAAGACCTGAGTTCAGATCCCCAGTACCCACTAACAAACCCACATATAGTGGTGAGTGCACACCTGTAATCTCAGTGCTGGGGAAACGAAACAGCAGGTTTGGAGTTCACTGGCCAGCAATCTTAACTGAATGGATGATCTTCAGGTTCTGTGAGAGACTCTGCTTCAAAAATAATAAGGTAGAGATGAGGATGGGGATGGCTCAGTGATTAAGGACACTTTCTGCTCTCACAAAGGATCTGCATTCAGTTCCCAGTACCTCTTTTATGGTTTACAGCAATACACAACTCCAGTTACAGGGAATCTGATACCCTCTCCTGACCTCCACAGAAACACATGGTGCATATAGTAGACAAAGGTAAAACACTTATACACATAAAGTAAAATAAATCTTTAAAGAAGTGGCAAGTGATTGAGGAAAACACCCAAAGTCCAATCCTTTGTTCTCTCTCTCTCTCTCTCTCTCTCTCTCTCTCTCTCTCTCTCTCTCTCTCTCTCACACACACACACACACACACACACACACACACACACACACACGTGCATGCACGTGCGCAATTAAATATTTCCACTGTCTCCAAAGGTGGCTGTAGATGCAAACCTTCCTGCCAAGGCTGAGCTATATGTCATCTGGAATGAAAGGAGAAATTTAGAGGAGCCATGCTGGGGAAATTCTGGCAGACCCAGGAAGACTGGCAGATGGCTAACACTGTGAAGACATTATTCTCTTCTTTCTGCTTTTACAGGCATCCGTGACTCCCGGGCCACTCCAGAAGCACCCAGCACACAGCAAGGGCATGGGATATCTGTTTGTTAGCCAGACATGCTGAAGCTTGTTTCCCCTCAGAGTAGGTAAATTTTCTAATGCAAATATAAATTAATGGATATAGACAGCCATGGACTCAATGGCCTTTGCCAAGTGCCAGCAGCTGTCTAAGTTGATGGATGGAAGACAAACAAATTCTATAGGTTAGAAAATATTCTAAGTGGAAAAGGTCATCCTTTCCAATCTCTATAAAAATTGAGAAAACAGAGTCCAAAGCTGGACATTGAAGGAACACAGAAGCACACTGTGAGCTAGAACACATCTAAGACTAGAATTCAGACTTTCTGATGGTTAATCTATTGTTACCCTTGTGTAAGTTTTGGCTAATTAAGTTCTACATACAAAACTGAAAGTGTAACTCAAGAAACCAAAGGAAAAATACAAAAAAAAAGGAAAGGAAAGAAGGAAGGAAGGAAGGAAGGAAGGAAGGAAGGAAGGAAGGAAGGAAGAAAGGAAGAAAGGAAGGAAGGGAAGGACATCTGGAAATGATAACTGAGAGGAAAGATGCTCTCTCAGAGGAAGGGTGCTGTCCCAGAGGAAGGGTGCTCTCCTGTTTAAAGTGTCAAGAGTCAGAAGGGCAGACAGTGATGTAGAACATCTTCACGTACAAAGAAAGAATAAGTCAGAGCCTTGTTTGTTTCTTCATTTAGCACATTTTGTTGAGTGCTTAGATGCCAATCATGGTGAAGAGTACCAGAGGTACAGCCATAAATAAAATAGTCCCAATGTTCATGAAATTCATATTCCTAAGAACAGAGAAAGGAAATACATCAAGTGAATAAAAGAAAATATTTGCAACTTGAGATTTCTTTGAAGGCAGGAAACTAAGCATGTTGAGGGAACACCTCTGAAAAATGACTAAGCCTAGACTAGAAAGCTGAGCGAGGACTGTTTGGGAAGCAGCCTGGGTAGAGGATATTAGGCTGAGGAAAATGTAAATACAAAGGCCCAGAGCAGGAAAAGAGCAGGCTGATTACACCCACCTCTTCCAGCCATGAAAGGACCTGTACATACCCTGTTTATATGGACTTTTCCTGGGGAGATCACGAAGGAGCAAAGAAAAGACTCTACTCCATCCCATCTCAGTGAACCAATGAGTTCCATTAGTTACTTCTAAGAGCATAGGTGACCTAGGGATGACTATTCCACTGGAGAAAATGACACACCCAGCACTGATGATGGCCCACAGATCCTGAGGGTAGGGTCTTGTGACTCCCTTCTCCCATCTTGTTCAGGTGTCCTGAGGGTAATCACAACTGCCAACAGCTCAAGAGAACAATGGCCACATGGTGTTCAGAGGAAAGCATTCAACCCCATTTTCTGTTTAGGGACCAGTTCCATCATTCTAATACCCCTTCTTTAGAGAGCTTTCCTAGGAGGGAGGCAACAAGAGGGGCCCTGGCTCCTGCTACTGACTCTTTCTGTTCAACCTTGGTCCCTCACTTGGGGTGAAAGAGGAACATGAAGATGACACCCAGGGGTGTGAAGCTCGAGGCCCCGGTGGACCTTGATCATTGTTGCCTCTCTGGTCCTCCTCTCCCTTCTTCTTGCAGGAAACAGGCCCTCTGCCAGCCACAGATGAGGCAAGAAATTAAAGCTAACCCAATCTCATTATTTCTGGGGAAAATTTAACTCATAAGCAGAAATCCAAAGAGAGAGAATCTAGTTAGTGTTGAGCTCAGAGGACAGAGACCCAAGGTCACTGAGTGCGGTCTCTGGCAGGGTGTCAGCGCCATCCTGGCTCCTCTTCTCTGAAGCTTTCCACCCAGTGCCCCTCCCCCTCCATGCCCTGGCATGCTATAACTAAATAAGCCATGTTTGCTCACATGCTGACTTCAGCGGCAGTATGAATGCCTTCCATCATAGAAAATTAACTAATGCAATCTATACAATGAAATTAACAGGCATAGATCAGATGTTTCTAACCAAAATACATCTTCTTCCCAAGTTTTCATATGCTCACAATTATAGTTGAGAGGTCATAACCAAGAAGGAATCTGAATAATTTTAAATGATTGTGATTATACCATCAATGTCTTGAAACAATAAGAAACTAAAATTGGTGATGGAGAAATGCCTCAGCTGTCAAAGCTCTTGCTGTTCCTGGAGAGAAGCCAAGCTCAGTTCCCAGCATCCACATCTGGCTGCTCATAATTGCCTGTAAGTCCAGCTCCAGAGATCTGATGTCTTCTCCTGGCCTCTGGGGGCACCTGCACACATGTGCACATGTACACACACACACACACACACACACACACACACACACACACATACACACACACAAGAAAATAAATAAAATAAGTCTTAAGAAAATAAACCAAAATTAATCCACATCAGTTGTGGTGGTTTGAATAGTAATAGCTGCCATAGGCTCATATATTTGAATGTTTGGTCATTAGGGAGTGGCAATACTTGACAGAGACTAGGAGGTGGGGCCTTGTTGGAGTAGGTGTGGCATCACTGGGGGAAGTATGTCACTGGGGGTAGGATTTGGGGTTTCAAATACTCAAGCCAGGCCCCGTGCTTCTCTTCTTCCCGCTGCCTGGGGATCCTGATGTAGAACTCTCAGCTACTTCTCCAGCACCATGTCTGTCTGCATGCTGCTGTGCTCCCCACCATGCTGATAATGGACTAAACCTCTGAAACTGTAAGCCAGCCCCAGTTAAGTGCTGGCCTTTATAAGAGCTTGCTGTGGTCATGGGGTCTCTTCATAGCAATAGAACACCGGCTAAGACATCAATAAATAATTAGAGATATAAATACTGTAAATAACTGTCAATTAAAATATCATGGAAAACCAAAGGTAATATTGCATTTATTAATTACAGCACATCATTTCTTGAATTCCCAGCATGTACCAGTGAACTAGCCCTTAATCAAGCCATTCCATTAGTGGATAAACTTCCTTCCACTTTCAGTACAGACAGACAGTATTTACTAGATTCTTAATGCATAACAAATGTTATGTTCCCCTATCTGTTATCATGTGTTCACAACAATCTCAATGAGTTAGGAACTGTTAATCCTGATTACTTTGCTGACAAAGAAATCTGTCATGATCTAGTCAATCTATTGACTCCTGTCTCAATATGGAAGCAGAACATTGCCACAGGAAGAGTCCTGAGGACATATGACATGAGTCCAGAAGCCTGGTATTGACAATGAGAGACAATGTGAAAGGCTGGACTCTGCGGAGGCATCCTGTGACTTGCCTTTGGAGTGTACAGGTCTATGGGACAGGAGGACAGTCACGTGGATCTGCTAAGAGAGTTTCTGCTCTTTTCTGCTATAGAGACTGTTATGATAGTTAACTTGGAGCTGTGACTGGCTAGAAATTGCAAGGTGTCTCTAGTGGTGCAGAGAAAGGCATTCTGCCTGAAAGGATAGTAAACCAAATAGTATGTGCCCAAGGAAGTAGGATACATGGTTTTCTGTTCTGTTTAGCAAAAGTTTTGGTTTGGGGCATGATTCTTCTGACCCTTGTTAAAATTATAAACGACTTCTAACTTGACCTGGCCTGGGAAGTGTGAATGGAATCACCATCTGTCATTTCCAAGCAGAAAATATGAGAGTCATGGTTCTCTAAGAGCGTTTTTTTTTGCTAAGGAATCATGTAATACTGGCTGAAACCTGCACCCTAATGTGAAAACAATATAGAATAGAGAAAAAAAAAAAACAATCCTTGGTGGGTATGCAGAATGAACAAGCAGTAAGTCTATGTTTATTTTAATCTCCTAAGGTTTGGATGCTATTGTTAGAAAGTATGTATTAGTCAGGATTCTCTAGAGGAACAAAACTGATAGAATGAATCTGCGCACACACACACACACACACACACATACACACACACACACACACACACACACACACACACACACACACACACATATTTGAATGGCTTTCAGGCTGTAGTCCAGCTAGACCAACAATGGCTGTCTACCAACGGAAGGTCCAGGAATCCAGTAGTTGTTCAGTCCATGAGGCTGGATGTCTCATCTGGCCTTCAGTACATGCCGGAATCCTGAAGAATTGGGCTCTAACGCCAGTGAAGGAACAGACTTGCCAGGAGCAAACAGGCAAAGCTAGCTTCTTTCTTCTACATCCTTCAAATGGGCTGCCCACAGAAGGTGTGGCCCAGATTAAAGATAGATATTCCCAAATCAAAAGAATCCAGATTAAAAGTGCGTCTTCCCACTTCAAAAGACTTAAGGAAAAAATCCCTCACAGGTGTACCCAGCCACTTGGGTTTTAGTTAATCACAGATGTAGTCAGGTTGACAACCAGTCATCTCAGAGCACAACCTAGCCCAAATGACTGACACACTGTGTGAAAAAGGACAGGTCCACCAGGTCTCACTGGTTCCTGTGCTTTCTTTTCCTCCCTTGTACTGGCAGGGATGAGGGAAGATAACCTCACAGACACTGTTGCTGCAAAGGGCACAAAGCCTGTACACACGAGACACTTATAACAATATCTGAAAACAGGTGCTCAACAAATATAGCTCCTGCTATTTCTGTAGGTTTGGTAGACGCCACTCAGGCCCCCTGTCACATTCCCTTTCCCTCTGCTTTCAGCCACAGCTACGAAGGCAGAGAGAGCCCTGTGCGAGCTAAGGCTTACTGTTTTTGCTCGGGCTGCACCATCAGTCTCTACTGCTCCCCTATTGCTCTGCTACTTAATCTTCCCTGAAGCTCCAGGAATAATTCAGAGAAGTTGCAGGATTCCTGTTCCAACACCACCCCGCCCACAACAGGAGGTTAAAACTACGGGGGTGCGGGAAGCACCCCGGGTTCCCTCAGAATAGCACAAATGATCCCCAAAGCTTCCCTGTTTAGCAATAGGAAATTCTCATGGAACCCACTCTCTGATGTTGCCCCTGAGACTTTCCACACATCAGCTTCTCCTCCAGTCCTGGATGCCACCCAAGCATATGGTCAGGAGGTGACTTCACGCTCTGCTCTGTAAGTCTTCTTCAGGCATGCCATCTCTATACAAAATGGCTGACTCTGTCTCAATTTCTTTTCCTGATGTTGTGATAGATAAGATAGCCAGACAAAAGCAATCTAAGGTAGAAACTGTTTGTCTCACAGTTCAGTTCCATCCTGGTAGGGAAGTCACAGTGGCATGAGCATGATGTAGCTGTTGGATAATATCAGTATTCACTAAAGAGCACTTACTGTTCTTTCAGAGGACCTGGGTTCAATATAGTGGCTCAAAACCACCTATAATTCCAGTTCCAAGGGATCCAATGCCCTCTTCTTCAGAAAAGCACACAGACACACACACATAAAAATAATAAATAAATCTTTAAAAAGAAAAATATGCAAAGTGCAATGAATGTTGGTTGCTCAGTTCAGTTTCTCCTTTTAATTTTTCTAATCAATCTCACCTCACTCCCACTCACTCTTATCTCCCACTTTCTCCTTTCTATATAATACAAGATCCTATCCTAGTGAATGATGCCACCTATAGTGGGCAGGACTTCCCACCTTAACTATCTCCTTAGGAATGCCACAGACATCTCTCCCCAGTGATTCTAGATCTCATCAAGTTGACAATTGAGATTAACCACCATAAATCCTTACAGGACATTGGGCCCCTAATTCTATCATCCTTGCACAGCTGAATGTAGGTCTAGACTCTGGGAATCTGGGGAGAGATGTCCATCTACTTTCGGAGCAACTTTAACAAAAAAGTCTATTGAAACTCAGAAGTCTACAGGCCAAGGCAGCTTGATTGTAATTGCAGCAGTCTTATATGGAGATGGAGAATGAAGTCTTAGAATCTCCCTGTCCATCCAGCTTTCCTGGGACACAGAGCAGCAAGCAGCAAGAGACCCTGTCTCAAAGAAGATAGAAGTCAAGGACTGACACCCATGGTTATTCTATGACTTCAACATATGCTCTGAGGCATATGCATTTCCACAATCACTCAGGTGGACATGCATGCACATGTATATAATAAGCACACACAGGCCTAGAACTCACAATGAGACCCAGAGTGGCCTGAAATGTAATAGCCCGTTTTGACCTCAGTACATGGAAAAACATTCAGATTATCCAATTCTCGTGTTTATTATCCTATTATATATCTTATTATTAAATTTTACTTTAAAGTTCTGCATAACTTCAAGTAACCCATGCTGAATAGTTTTGTAGTACTAGCAAGAAGACCCAGGACTTTGTCCTTACTAGAAAAGACCTCTAATGTGGGGTCACATACTAGATTGATATTGAACACTTTCTCCAAGAACTACTGAATCTTCATGAAAATCATGCAAGGCATTGGAGCTGTTTTATTTATTTTGCAAATGGGGAGACTGAGACTCGTGGAAACTAAATACAACTCTGTCTTTCGTTCATTAAAAATTCAATAATTGTATGCAGTATATTTTGCTCACATCACCACTCTCTCCTCTCTTCCAGCTTCCCCAATCACATCTCCATCCCAACTTTATGTCATCTACCTTTTCAATTTACTTTTTAAAACCCAATTAGTTTGTTTTAATCTAATTAGTTTTATTTTAACACAATTAATGCTGCCTATATGCACACCAGAGGACCTGCAGATAGACTACCAGTGGTCACATTCCTAAAGAAAATTGGCTCCCTTCCCTCAGCAGCCGTCAACTACCAACAGCCCCTCATTATGGTTGGGGCATCGCTTCTCTTTCTGTGTTGGAATTTTAACTAGCTTCATCTTCTGCGGGTCTTGTACAGGTAACCATAGCTGCTGTGAATTCACCAGTACATCACACCAAGTCCAGAAGATGGCATTTCACAGCTCTCCTCCCCATCCTCTCTCTTGCATTCTTTCCATCTCCTCTTTCATGATGCTCCCTGAGCTCGGAGAGAGGGGACAGAGATGTCCCATGTACAGCTAAACAGTCCCAGTTGCCTCTGCTCCACACTTTGTTCAGTTACGAGTCTCTGCATTAACCATGGCTCTCTGTAATGAGAAACTTCTCAGACCAAGATTGAGAGCAGCACACATCTATGGATATAAACACAAACATTTAGAAGGAAGTTTAACAACATGTTCATTTAGAAAAACATCAATAGGTTCTCTCCTAGGGCCTATGACTCCTAGTAATGTTTATTGACCATGTTTACAGTGGCCTGGAAAAGGCAAACACAGTTTTCAAGGCCTACACCTATACTAGGTGTCTACAATTTGTGTCTTTAGCCCATCCCATCTCCTTTCACTGATGATAGTAAGCACCATTCTGTTTGGTGGGGCCTACTCTGTCATAACCAGTGATACTTTCTATCTTTAATGTGGTGCTCTATGAATTAACAAATATCATTCCTATCTTAGTTACTTTTCTACTGCTGTGATAAAACACCACAACCAAGGCAACTTGTAAAAGGAAGAGTTCATTTGGGCCTTACTATTTCAGAAGATGAGTCCATGACCATCATGGTGGGAGCATGACAGCAGGCAGGTGTGCTTGGTGCTGAAACAGTAGCTGAGAGTTTACATGTTGAGACAACAACCATGAGGCAGAGAGAGCAAACCAGGAATGTCATTGGCTTTTGAAAGCTCAAAGCCCACTCCATACATTTTCTCCAACAAGGCCATACCTCCTAATCCTCCCCAAATAGTTCCACCAACTGGAAACTAAGTATTCAAATATATGAGTCTATAGGGACCATTCCCTATATGAGTCTATAGAGGCCACATTTCCCTAACCCAGAATTTAACATCTGTCACCTCTCTGCCCTTATAATTTTAAAGATCTTTAAATTTCAGTGCGATTTTTCAACTTAATTTCAAACTTCTCTTCTCCTTCCTTGGAAATAAGCATTAAAGTTTGTAATAATGATGTCAACATCAAAGCACTTTGGAATTATGTGTGTGTGCTCCCCCATGTGTATATGTGGGTGTATACATGTGCATGTTAACATTTGTATGTGTGTAAGAACATGTTCATGCTAGCATATGTGAATGCACATACACATGCATGCATGTGGACTAGAGGATAACTTGGTTGTCATTTCTCAGGTGCCATCCATCTTGTTTTTGGAAACAGGGTCTTTTACTGGCCTAAAACTTTCCAGCTTGGCTGGAAGCCAGTGAGTCCCAGGATCTGCCTGGCTCTGCCTCCTTATCTCTAGAAGTAGATGCATGGGAAACTATGCTGGAATTCTCTAAAAATTATTATGTGTATGTATGTGTGCATGTGTACAAGGTAAGCATGAGCCATAGCACCCATAAGGAGGTCACAGGACAAGCTTGGATATTAATTCTTGCCTTCCACATTGCAACAGGGGCTCTTTACTGTAAACCACACTAATGCCAGCCTATCTGGTCCATTAGCTTCCGGGGAGACCACTGTCTCTACCTTCCTTCCACCTTGCCTTAGGAACACTGGAGTCACAAACTCAGGTTATTGTGTAAAGTTTTCCATCTGTTCAGGCAAGCTTTGTGAGACATGTGCTTTATCCATTCAGCCATCCCCCTAGCCCATGTCAGCTTGCATCCCCCTAGCCCATCCTCACACTTGCAAAGCAAACACTTAACCAGCTTAACTCTTCCCCAGCTCTCAAAGCATGCTCCAGCTCTGACTCTGAGGGGATGGCTAGGAGCTATCCTTCCCTCTCCCACACTGATCAGCAAGATTCCAGGTAGTGACAACTGCTTCAGTCTGGGCCTCAGAATGATCACAGCACAGGGAAGGCCCTCTTCACTGATGCTTGATTGACAGGCAATTGGGAATAATTCTTCACCGTTGTGAACTATGTTGGTGCTGAAAACTGGACTTAGGTCCTCTGGAAGGGCAGCGAGGACCCTTAGCCATGGGCTCATCTCCCTAGCACCCATCTCCTTCATTCTTACCAACTGGGCCAGGTGGCACTATTGCAAAGTTACGTCTAATTCTAAAAGTAACTCTTATCCCACTGCTGTTGTCATGATGTCAGCCACTCCTGTCTCCTCCTGGCCTCATTCTCCTGGATTCTGCCGCTCAAAACCCTCCTAAGGATTCTTTCCGCATGAAATCAGATCCAAAGTCTATTGAGCGTCAGTAAGAGCCAAATTCTCTGTCACAGCCTCCATGCTCACATGTCCCAAGAGTCAGATAATTATAGTATAGTAACAGTGCGGCACAATTCCTGAAGAGACATGAACAGAAAGGGAACCAACTACAGAGCAAAGTACGGATACCACCAGTAAGTTGAACTTGGTGAACCAATAAATTTCATTGGTGTCACTTACAGGAGCATAAATGGCTCAAAGACAGCTGCATCACCAAAGTCCATGCCAGCATCAATTGCAGCTCACAGAACCTGGAAACCTGGAGCATACTACAGGCAGCTCTAGAGGTTGGGGTCTGTACCTTCCAGGTGACTCAGGCTAGTCTGAGCCTCTTCTGGGCAGCTCAGCTTGTCTAAAAGTCTCTCTCAGAAGTCCCAGCTGCTTATTCACTCTTGGGATGCTTAAGTCTGGTTAGTTTCAGGGACTTCCTGAAACTTTCCAGTTGTTTATTTCCTGAGCTTAATGAGCTTCCTTGAAGCATAGAATGTTTCACTTCCCCTTAGAATATCCTGTGCCCTAGGGAGCTTCCATCTAAGATGGGAGGTTTAATCTCAGAGAAACTGCTGCAGAACACTGATCTAAGAACTCACACTCTTTTCATCACTGGTCAACTCCACATTCTGAAGCTTGTTTCTGCCTCAGGGCCTTTGCACTTGATATTCCTTTTACTGGGAATATTCTTCCCTTAGCCTTTCAGATGTTACACTCAAAGACATATGCTGAACTAAGCCTTCTTTGGCTTCCTTTGCAAATTATTTATCCATTTTTAGCTGGAAACATACGATTTACTAATTTGCTTGTATATTTTCAGAAGCCCTAACAAAGTTGTCTTCACTGTCGACTTGGTTGAGTTCAGAATCACCCAGGAGACACATTCCTGGCCATGTCTGTAAGGGCCTTTCCTGAAAGGATTAACTGGGGAGGGAAGACCCACCCTGAATGTGGGAGGCGCCATCCAGTGGGTTGAGGTCCTGGACCGAATAAAAAGGAAAACGACAGCCTGGATTACCACGTGAGTCCCAGGAGAGGCGCAAAGCTACACAGAGAAACCCTGTCTCGAAAAACCAAAAAAAAAAAAAAAAAAAGAAAGAAAGAAAGAAAAAAAAAGGAAAACAAGTTAACTGAGCGCCAGCACTCATCTCTCTGCTTTCTGACAGGGGCTCTGATGGACCCGCTGCCTCCCATTCCTGTTGTCCTCCCTTCCCCACGGGAGACTGCTGTAACCTTTCTTAAACTGAAAGGAAATCCTTCCTCTTTACTTTTTCATGTCTTAAATGTTGCATTTATTTATTTGCTTGTTTAGTGTGTGTGTGTGTGTGTGTGTGTGTGTGTGTGTGTGTACGTAATGTGTGTCATGCACACGTGCAGAGGTTGGAGGATAACTTGTGAGAATTGGTTCTCTTCTTCCACCCTGTGAGTTCCAAGGACTGAACTCAGGTCCCCAGGCTTGGAGAAGAGCTGCTTGAGTCCTGAGCCCTCTCCCCAGGCCCGTAAGTCCCTCTAAGTGGCTTCAGTCAGCTGTTCTGTGAAAAACAGTGAGAAGAGTGACTAACACATTGTGTTTCCACAAAGCCCAGGACAGCATAGAACATGAAGTAAAACCAGGAAAGGGTTTGCTAAAAAAAAACAAAATGAATAATGTAGGAGAAGGAGAGAGAGACGAGAGACAGGCAGACAGATAGACAGAAATAGAGACACACACCTGAGAGAGACAAAGAGAGACAGAGACAGAGAAACACAGAGACACACAAGAGAGAAACAGAAACAGAGAGAGACATAGAGAGACAGGGAGGGACAGACAGGCAGACAGAGGAAGAAGCAGAGAGAGAGACAGACAGACAGACAGGAGAGAGGGGAGGGGAGAGAGAGAGGAGTCTGAAAGCTCAGTTTTCCTAATTTCTAATTTCTAATGGTCTGATCCTGAAACCCGCTTGCTTTCTGAACTGCTGAGAGAAATTGTTCGGAAAGGATAAGACCTAAAAGCTGATTTTCAGCCACTGAGATCCTCCAACTCACATGTCTCATGCTTTTCCCAGAGAGCCCTGATTGCCCAAAGGAATAATATAATCTGAGAAATCGATTGATCTTCCAAGCTTTGATACGACATACAGGGGTCAGAGAGTGATGGAGACGCCTGGCTTAGCGGTCAGGTTTCTCAGCCCTTCCTGGGTTTCTCCCCAGAGCCCCACAACTCTGAGGCTGGCCCTACTGGGAGTATTTGCTCCTCAGGTGGCCCAGCTCACTCAGTGTGAGCTGCTTCTCTGGCTTCTTCCAAGTCACAGGGAGGTCCCTCCTCTCAAATTCCCCAAACACAAAGCCTGCACACTAACCTGCCTGGCTCTCCCACGGTGCAGCTTAACACACTCATTGGCCTGCAGCCTGCCGGGGGCGGGGCTTGGGTGGTCCTCAAAAGGAGTTAGCAGTGTGAGAGGAGAGCCCCGGAGGCTGATGCTCTCAGGATTGTTCCCTTTGTAGCTCAGCTTGGGACAGAGCCTCAGATCAGAGGACACCTGTGGCCTTGGATTTTAACCTCAGTGATGGGAAAACTTGAAAATACTTCCTGGACCCACGATCCTCTCATGAAGTACTTGAACAGCACGGAGGAGTACCTGGCTCACCTCTGCGGACCCCGGCGCAGCCACCTCTCCCTCCCAGTGTCTGTGGCCTATGCGTTGATCTTCGTGGTGGGGGTGATGGGCAATCTTCTGGTGTGCCTGGTGATCCTCCGACATCAGACCTTGAAAACACCCACCAACTACTACCTCTTCAGCCTGGCTGTCTCAGACCTGCTGGTCCTGCTCTTTGGGATGCCTCTGGAGGTCTACGAGATGTGGTACAATTACCCCTTCCTGTTTGGGCCGGTGGGCTGCTACTTCAAGACCGCCCTCTTCGAGACTGTGTGCTTTGCCTCCATTCTCAGTGTCACCACGGTTAGCATAGAGCGCTATGTGGCCATCGTCCACCCGTTCCGAGCCAAGCTGGAGAGCACGCGGCGGCGGGCCCTCAAGATCCTCAGCCTGGTCTGGGGCTTCTCTGTGGTCTTTTCTTTGCCCAACACCAGCATCCATGGCATCAAGTTCCAGCACTTTCCCAATGGGTCCTCCGTGCCCGGCTCTGCCACCTGCACAGTCACCAAGCCCATGTGGGTGTACAACTTCATCATCCAAGCCACCTCATTCCTCTTCTACATCCTCCCGATGACCCTCATCAGCATCCTCTACTACCTCATGGGGCTCAGAGTGAGTATCCAAGGTGACTGGCTTGGGGCAGCATCCCTCCTGTTATCACCCATTTTAAGTTCAAAGAAAGCCCTAGCATGAAGGAAGGACATAATCAGAAGGGGTGCGGAGGGTGGGAAATTAAGAAGCAAATCTTATATGTATGTAAAACAGTTTCATGTGCAAATTCCACACATGTCCTCAGGATATATCTCACAAGTAAAATCAGTTTGGTCTCCTGTTGAGCAGGGGGGAAATTGCCACCAATTAAACAGAGTAAAACCATAACTCTGTTATTTTCTTTACCTGGTGTCCACCATTCTCTCTATGCTTGTTCACCTGTGTTTCTAAGAAAGTGTTAGAAAACTTCCTAGGGGTATCAATATAGATACCACTCATGGGACAATCTGACTCCAGGGGCTTGAGGAGAAGCCTCACTGTGTGCACAGGAAGTGATCTAGGGTTAGAGGGTCACATTCTGGGGCGATTCTTCCGCATTCTCTTGTCTCCTTGTTGCCCCTGCACCACTTTGCTGCCTGTGATGAAATGTCTTGCTGAACCAACTTGTCCTGAGGATATTGTGGGGGCCTCCTGCTTAGCAGTCTGAGACAGATATACAGCTGTGAAGGTCTGTATTTCCTTGTGGTGCACTGACCCTTTGATTGAAATATCAAGTTAAATCATATATGTATGTGTGTACATATATATGATTCTATTTCATATCTACTATACGTATATATACTTTGAAAACAGTTTTATAGAAGGTAGGGATGGAGGGATGGAAAAGTAAACAGAACTCATAAGTTAGAGCAGTATAAGCTATGATTAAGATGCATGTGAGTTTCTGGGGAAATCACTCAGTTTTCCCTGTATCTTACAATTAGAGTTTCCTTCTCTAAGCTTGTAGAGATAAACATCTTTTTTTCCATTCTCTCTGGTTCCAAATTAGATGAGAGAATCTCTTTTTTGAGAAGTGTAGGAGTGAATCTGTATACTTCCTACTGTATTCTGTACCCAAATTCATAGATGTGAGTCCTCACAATGATAGTTTTATATTCATTTTAGGAAGTGGTTCACGCAGTAAACAGTTATGACGTTATTTAGATTTTCAGGTCCTTGGCTGACATATGCCTTTAGGCAAGCAGCACACAATTCTCCCGGAATTGCTTTCCCATTTGGAGAATGAAAAGGTCACATCACATTATTTCTAAGGCTTCTTCCGGCTCTAACAGTCTGTGGTTCTTTTGTAAAAGGTAAAGAGACTGTGAGTGGGATAGACATGAGCTATAAATGAAAGAATTAAACACGCGCACACATCCCATCACATCCTCCGGCACTGTGGCACCAGATGCAGGGGCCCACCCCAGTCCATCTCTGAGAAAGGTTTTTTATCAACATAGAGAGGATCTTTTTTTTATATATATATTTACTGGCCCTAAAATGAAAGGCCAGGTTTGAGTAGGAAGAACATAATTTGACTGTCATAGACATGTGGGCACAGGAATGAATCTGACCAGAGAGTGGTGGCATTTTCCTTTAAGATCTGTGTCAAAGCAGACGAACTCAGTGCCACAGTTCCAGAATGTCCTGTGTAGCTAACCCGGAGGAAAAGATTTTCAGACATTTCCAAATATTAAGTATCCCAAAAGACCGTCTCACTCCGAGACTTTAGTAACAATATCATCTTGTTCAGTGCTAAACAACCATTTGTCTTGTATGAATTTGGGGAAAATGCCTAAGTTTAACAGCAAACACAGTTTCTTCTAAGCTCTTTGCCTGAGTTTCCTTTTGTTCCACTCTCGTGAATCCACAGTGTCTGTGTCCCAAGCTGGGGGCAGCTGAGATAAGAGCCACCCTACTTTGTGTGAGTAATGCAATTGATGACATCCTATGTCAGAAAAGATGAAGTAGAAGCAAGTGGACCAGAGGGTACCAGGAAAGGAAATGTCTGATGTGTCATTCGGAGAGTTTGAACAGCCCTGCACCAGTGGCCTGCAGAAGCAAGCTCTGTTCAGTGACACAGGTGCCACAACCTTGGACCCCTTCCCCTGGAAGGTTCCTGCCACCCGCCACCACACTTGCTTTGTCTTTAGACTCTGGCCCACCCTATCAGTCATGCTTCAAGTACACTGCCCTGGGGAAGCTCTCCTCGACCCCTGAGCTGCTCTGCCTCTGTTGTAGACACCATGACTCTCAGTAACTTCCTTCGCTATAATTTATAATGGCATGTGGACCTTTTAGTTCATTTATTTCTCCCAAACCTGACTAAGTTCAGTCAGGGGAAGAGGCTAAATTACTTCCCTCGCTACTGAGCTTCATCTTCTCTACACTTAAGACAAAAGACTTGGAAACATTGTCTCCAAGTCAAGATTTAAAGACAACAAACCCTAATGGTATTTAAGTTATTGAGTCTGTTGAGAAGTCTAAAAGTGTGACTGAGTCTGGTTGCCAATACCTTCCGAAGGCAGGCAAGACTATGCTGATGAAAGCACAGGACAAAAGAAGCCCTTTGTGTGTTCAAGGCTGAACAACCATTGCTGTCATGTCATTTCAGGTCACAAATTTTCATAGAGATGCTCCTGAGGCTCAGAACATCACAGGCATGGAAAGTATATGACCCAAGAGTAGCTTCCCAGCCATGTAGGAGGAAGCACTGGCAAAGTCTAGCCTAATCCATGTCTCTCTCACACATGACTTTTGTGTTGATGAGGAGACATGTGTGAACTGCATAAAAGTCAACTCTACCTGACAGGCTGCAAACAAGAAAGATAGTGGATGGATGGATGGATGGATGGATGGATGGATGGATGGACACAATGGGTAGAGATGGATGGGCAGAGAGACAGATGATGAATGGATGGATGATAGAAAAGGGCAGAATGGCAAATTGAAAGACAGATAAATGAATAGATGGATAGATGGTTAGACAGGCAAATAGGCAGAAGAGGAGATTGGTAGGCAGAAAGATGGATGGATGGATGGATGGATGGATGGATGGATGGATGGATGGGCAAATGAGCTGATAGAGAAGTTGAAAGACAGACAAATAAGTATAGATCAGGACAATGTATATCTACACTTATATTCATATATACACACAGATATACTCAAGTATATACATACACACACAACACACACACACACACACACACACACACACACACACACACACACAACAATCACCATGAACAGCTCATCAAGATAATAAATAACCTGAAAGATGATCAGTCCCATGAACCTCACCTTGGTGTTCCTCTGCTGGAGATGTCAGATAAGTAAGCTCTAAGCTTCTGAACTTTGGAGCATCCTATAGAGTGACCACAGCATCTCATCCCTTTTTGTCATTCCCTGAGTGTGGGTTCAGAGTTCATCCCATTGATGACTGAGTATCTACCCATGCTAAGCATCTAAAGTGAAATGGAAGTATTTAATATTAAAGCATCATTTGACATTAACTAGGCAGATGTCTTAGACTCTGTTGTGTCGGCCATTGTGAGTCCTGATGGGACACTACCATATCACATACTCAGTCCATCTCTTCCTTAAGTTGGCTGGTTGTGCCATTATAACCTGAAGACACTTCAAGGTGAGCAGTAATGGATAAGTGGTTTTCTTTTGGTACAAACCACAATGACCAGGAGGCTAGTTCATAAAAATATCTATGTGGAATGATTGCTTGGTGTTTGATTTAAAGAAATGCCTCATGGGAGTACAGACTTCCCTGAGAACTATGAAACCCAGCCATGAAATGACCAACCTTTCGATATAGTGCCATTGTTCTTAACTATTGGCTAAATCAATTATGGAACAACCAACAACTGTGTCTTACAATGGTCACAGTTTTAGAACCGGAATTAAAATATTTTTATTATTATTATTATTTTCCCCTTTCTTAAAAATAGATTCATTTCTCATATAATAAATCTTGATTACAATTTCCCCTCCCTTTACTCTCCTCAGGTCCTCTCCACCTCCCCTCCCATCCTAATCCACTCCTTTTCTGTCTCTCATTAGAAAAGAACAGGCTTCTAGGAGCTAACAACAAAACATAACAAAATAAAATATAATAGGATAAAACAAAAGCT